>NC_141251.1:13990000-15372500 GCF_054856555.1 Leptonotus elevatus | reverse complement strand
ACAATTAAATTCTTACTAAGACTAGACTGCTATAATATAATTTCATGTAATCATGAATGTGCGACCAGTAATTCTAGTATGTCACATGTATGACACAATATCCAAATGTCATAAGAAATCACGATATGATAATTAACATGATATTGTGAGGTTAGCGATACTCACGATAACTGTAAAAGTAAAATAAAAAAACAAGTCACAATATTGTAAAAAATGAAATAAAAAAATTAAAAAATTATATTGAGAAAAGAATGTACTTTTGCTTTTGAGTTTTAATTAATCTTTTATGTTTTGTCAAACCTTGCACGATATCCCCCCCAAAAAACAAAATTAAGTGTGACAACACACCATATAAACATACCATAGTGTTTTTCCATTGTAGCGAAATTCAAACATGAAAACCTTCCGGGCATCATGATACACCCTCAGCCTGTTTTCACGTTCCTGTTTGCTTAGAACTTCTCCTCGATATTCAGTAGGAAAGTCTCTCTTCTGAAAGGAGCAGGAACTGAACACTCCTCGACCTTACAAAGAAAAAAGGATACAACAGAAATATTTCATTATAACAATAATGAAAACTAGACCCATACTAAAGAATATTTTACCAATACTCACCTTTGAATTAATTAATATATTTTATGGTGAAGCCATTCTTGTCTTTACCTAAGGATGAAAAGTATGCTACCTCTTCTTTGGGTTTAACTTTTGCCCTCTGTGGCCTCATAACTGACATGTCTCACTGAAGATAATGATCTAAAGCTATAGAAAAAAATGAGTTTCAATCAGTTTGATAGGTAACTTGGTGCAGATTTCTTGAAGTTGACTTTCAGTGTACCATAATAGCCTGTGCAGTGTGCAGTAAATGTGCCAACGAAAATAAAATACAGTGGATAGCACAGCTCTGCTAAATATTTGCATAAATTAAATGTAATGAACACTAACAGACTTTACTGAAATATTTCTATTGAAAGAACAAATTTAAGTAAACACAAATGCAGCAATTTACCAATACTTCATTTATACTGTACTGGTAATACTAAGCCATTGTATATTTTCACATCAAAAACCAGCCTGTTATTGCTTTCCTCTTAAAAATTGCAATTAGCATTCATCTTACTCAACAGACGGTTAGCTCTGCTATGCTAACCGTCGCTAACAGAAGCGTAGCAATTCTAAATAATTAGCTGCATCCATCATAATCAACAGATGGTTAGGTATGCTAACGTAAGCTTAGCTGCACTTACACTGGACTTGCATTATAAATCATTTTCGCGAAAGAGGGAGCAATGTACACAAGCGACCAACAACAACAGGAAAAATTCGAGCTTCAAACCTACCTCATTAGCACAGCTACACGCCATCACGTCTCGTGAAGTAAATAGAGCCGGGGGCGGTTCTCTATCGGGGCTGCTAGATGACGTCACTTCCGTACTCAGGGCAATATAATAAATCCCGTTCAAATCAACAAATTGGTTCAGTCGTTGGATTATGAACTTTGTTGATAAGAGTGGCTATTGTTCTATGATTTACAGTGTCAATAAAAAAAAATAGATCACATTTAAAATGAACCCCAAAGGCTCATATATTAAATGAATTACCACAGACGAAAACAAAGGATATTATTGCTAGAATTATAGATCATTTTGTAATCATAAAATGTGATTTCAGTTTCAGTTTTTTAAAAAGGTTTTTTTTTTCATTAACGAAAATGTTTTTTTGCTTTAGTAAATAAAATAACCTTGCTGCTGTCATACAGTTGCTGTCCGAGGATGTTTTAGTACTATACTTTAGTAATGGATGCATGTGTTTTTTGGCAAAATTGTGAGCAAGCCCAATTCCTTGGCTGAGAAGCAACCCTGCAAATTAATGGTCACATGATGCTTATTGTTGGCATGAAGCAGGACTGATGGTAGCGCTCACCTTTTCTTCTCCAGACAAGCATTTTTCCGGATGCCCCAAACAGTTGGAAAGGGGGTTAATCAGAGAAAATAACTTCAACTCTTTTTTCCTTATTTTAGTCTGTATTTATGGAATCCCCTTTTCACTGGTCACACCAGGCCATCCTCCAAAAGTCTTACTCCCTCACCATGGGTGTAGATGCACTCATACCTGCTTACTGCCATTCCTGAGCAAGCTCTACACTGGTGGTGATGTCCTTATCCCGCAGCTGAATCAACTTTGGGAGATAGTCCTGGCATTTGCTGGATTTTCTTGGGTGCCCTGAAGCCTTCTTCACTTAAAGTTTGTAAGGTCACTAAAGGAAATTACTTTAATTTTCATGGCAAATAGGGACTTTGCAATTCATCTAATCACTATAACATTCTGGAGTACATGCAAATTGCCATCATAAAAAAACAATAATAATAAGTCAGCACTGGAGATTTTTAGAAAATCAATGTCATTCTCAAAACATTTGGCCACTGGTGTACAGAAAGATGTTACATTGTAAAGGCAGGGTGGGATGTTAAATGATGAATCAATATACGGCACTGACAGTTTCTCTGTCTCTGCCTCCAGCTGTTCAAAGTGATGTGATAAACAGCTGTTAACCATTGTATATTTTCAAATAAACAACCACTGCAAGAATTAAATGCTGAAATATATAATTAAATGTCATAGTGTATTTCATTATTTAATTTATCTACTTAGGAATTGGTGGCTGCAAAAAAAAGAAAGGCTCTGCGTCTACAGACAAACATTCACAATACACAGCATTTTGAGAAAAAACGGAATTATGGGGACATGTGCGTAATTGTGGGGACAGGTGACGGTCAGCCAATCAAATGCTGTGAAATATACACTGGTGTGAATAATTCATGAAGTGGTGCATTACGAGGACCTTCCTACAGGGGGCGTCATCAAATACACAAAAATACACAAATTCATGTAATTATGGTTTACAAGGACATTGGCTAAAACTTTGGATTTAAGCCTTCTACAGCCCTAGAAGCACTTCTGCATTGAATGAATTATGAGGACATGGGCTGTGTCCTCATAATTCAAAATGTCCTCGCAGTGTTGCGTGTATTCAGGTGACATGTCCTCATAATACACAAAGGCAAACACACACACACACACACACACACACACACACACACACACACACACACACACACACACATACACTCAAACTCGATCTCTTTTTCTCACAAAGGAGGAAATCAATGAAACCAAGGATCAATAGTACTCCTCCACTGCCAAGCCCATCGTCTCCTTTTTAAAGATGATGCCGTTCAATAGTGAAATAGCTGCAGTCAGACATCAATAGTTCCCACCAATTGGCAAAATGCTTTATTAGCCCACCTCCAGTGACTCTGCTAAACTATCCTTTTTTATCGCTTTTATGATGTGGTTTGGAAGTATTAATACTAAAATCAGTTCAACAATGATTTTTCCATTTCGACAATTCAATTTACTTTTGTCATATTGCATTGAAAGAGTCCCAAGATAGGGGCTTCTAGACTTTGATAAAATCCAATGCAGTATCTTTAAACATTTATAGGTAAAAACATTGATTGTCCACTTCAACTTGTAAAAGCATTTCTAATAATTATCAATGCAGTTAATATTCAAAATGCACATAATAATAAACTGAAAAAAAAGTTGAACAAATACTGTATACCACATCAACAGCCACATTTGACTGTAAAACATTGCACTGTAACATTCAATATTAGACTTATTCATTATCTGTAACAATGTAATCCTCACAAGGTCACTGGAAGACATTCACCAATAGCATAGGCAGTATTATGTTATATAATAAAACACTTACTTCTGTGTAGGACACAAGTTCAAAGTTTTCTTATACACAGGATTTTTTCTTCTATTTGCATTCACCGTCTTTAAAGTCATACTAATTGAAGGTCTTTTTGCAATGTGATAAATCAATGTGGGAACATTGTGTATTTTGTATCTGCTTCTCTGACATAAAGCAGGGACAAAGATTAAAATGATTCGAATTACTTTCAGTATTTATTTTATATATTTATGCTGTGATATGCTGCGCCATCTCTGAGGCTTCTTTGAACAGCCTGCTTTTGGGGTCCTGTCTGATGTGGTAGACCTTGATGGATCTTGTGTTTAGGGCCTGTTCTGGTTTTCTCAATGTCAGCCACTTCATCAATGTGTTGATAATACATGCCATACAGGGGGTTGTCTTTCTATGACAGCCCATCTGGCTCCTTCTCCTTACTGGGCTTCTGCTGCCTGAGGCATCGACTAAGCAGGTAGTCCCTGGGGGCCATCATCTTGATGTATTCTTGGAGGGCTGTTTTCTCCTGCATAGTTCTCATAGCACACACTAGTCCACGGCCCACCTCTTTCCGCTTTGTGTATAGCCTCAGGATGCTGGACTTGGAATGGAACCCTCCGTGTATTGTAGGGAGCTTTCTTGTTTTGATATCAGTGCCTTGCATCTTGTTAGGTAGGTAAGCATTTGTGCTTGTAAGTTTACACACCCTAGCTGTAAATTTATGAGTTCACTTTATGGTGAGAAAAAGGCCACATGTCCATAAAATCCAAAATGCTTTGAACATTGTTTTGATATTTTCAGAGGTTGAAATGGACATGAGTAGAGATGTGCGTGTGAATTTTGGTGACAATTCATGTTAACGCTGTATTTGTGCATGTGTATGAAAGCTTACACAGTACAATTCTGGCTTGCTGAATTCCAACAGAGCCAACACAATGGAGAGGCAGCCACCAATTAGAGGAAAGGTGTTTTCCATATCAAATTAAAGGGCAACAGGGGCCCAATCGAAGCACATCTTTACATATTGAATTTTTTAAATACCATATTACTGAGAAAAATGCACCGTTTAAAATCATAGTTATTTCTCATCAACAACAAATGTTTGAGAAGCGCCATACTGCTCATTTCCAACCCGAATTATCTTGTATACTCAATAAAAAGCTATCAAAGATGATATAAAACACTCAGGACCTTTAAGTATTTCAGTGAGCCAACTTACTTTTCTGCTTTTATCATGTAAAGCACCCACTACCATCACTATCTCCTCTGACAAGTGTAAAGATATTGCTAGTGAGTGATTGATGCCGCCTTTATCATAGCCGCTTTTATCTCACCCAATTTCATCAATCTCTCAAACAAATTTCCATACCTACTCATACTGACGTGCTACTGTGAAAGACAATACGAGCAAATATATACCCAAGCTTCTTGTTACTTGGTGTCGCATACCAATTTATTATTTCTCCCCCAACATGGTTCAGTGAATTTAGTGCATTCATGTATGACATTATTGTGTTTGCCTCTTAACTTGAATTATAGTACTACATTCATTTCAAGGTGTTGGCCTTGTCCTCCATTATGGCCTTGTATGTTTTCTCCCCCCATTCTCATTACAGGCATAGAAATAAGACTGTACTGATCAATGCTCGACTCTTCACTTTAACCTTGGGATGTCATTAGCGTCTGCACGTTAAACTGAGCTTGACTTCTGCTAATTTCGCCAAATGAGGATAGCACCCAAGTGGGACAAAAGATAGATGTGAACCTGGGTAACGTATTTTTCTTAGTTTCAGGATTCAACACAGGTTATACAATTCAAACAAAGTCAGGACTTTTGTTCTGGAATCATTTTAATGTGTTGTCTTATAACAAACATTTCTTGTAATTTAAAAAAAAAAAAGAAAGGAATTTGAGTCTCTCTCTGTTAGGGAATATGTATCCACAATCAAATGTTTTAAACCACTTAAAATAATGCGAAGAGGTTCCATCCTTTTCAATTCTGTTGGCTGGGAGAAATATCTCGTGTGGCCCAATGATTAGCACATCTGCCTCACAGTTCTCAGGTTTCTCGGTTCCGGACTACATGTGTGGGATTTGCATGTTCTTCCTTTGCGTGTCTGCAGCTTCCTCATATTGAAAACATGCATGTTAGTTTCATCGAAGGCTATAAATTACCCATAGATGTGAATGTGAGTGAGTGTGAATGATTGTTTTCATGTATATGCAGTTTGTGATATATATGATAGTACTTGTAATGTTGTGAAAAAAACTACTAGTGCCAATTCAACTCTTACTGTTAAGAGTTACTCATCTCTCCGTTAGTATTTAGTATATAAACTACAACATAAGTCTGTAGGGGAATTAAAAACACACAATAAATGTGTTTCCTAATGGTAAGTTAAGTGTCCTTCACAGATGATCTCTTCAAATTTGACCAACTACCACAGCATCCATCTTTTGCTGTCACATAAGGAAATGTTCAGGCTTCCAATTTTAGGACATGCATGTCCATCTTTTCACACCTCATAATGAGACACCTTACCTCTTTTATAATATTCTTAGTTATGCTCTTTAGCACCCACATCCATCGTTGATTCCTTTTGTAATGTGTCTTTGAAATCTGAAATCCAGATGGGATGCCAATTGTCCCTATTGTTATTCTTGTGCTGCTGCTATATCTGTTCATCACATGGATGAGCTCTTCCCGGCTGCTGCGTAGAAGGCATGCATTATTACTTTCAGAGAAGGTCTCCGTTAGAATAATGTTAAATTTAATATTTCAATTGCAAGGACAGTCTATATTTAAAGTCTGAATTGATTTTATAGATGGTGTTAGATAATTAAAGGAGGACTCGAATTATCATTCCTAGACTCTTTCATCAAGGGCAAAGATGCATTTAAAAATGGATGTAAAACTAGCAGTTTTCTGATATTGTATTATCCCCGAAGCAAACATAATTACATGCTAGTTTGAAACATGTAGTGTTGCAAGTAAATGCATACATTGGAAGACATTTAGCTTAAAATATTACTGCTTTGGTGCAGAGTGATAAGTACTTGCAAATCAAGTACAGTACTCTACTTTGCTCTTCAACCACATTTTATGAATGTGGAGTGTCTTATCTGGTGTTAGCTTTTAGCCCACACTTTGCCCCTTATTTTAAGTCTAGGACCTGGTGTATCCAGTCACAATTTGATAGTCTATCTTTTCTAACAATTGTTTTTATGATTGAACAAGTTCCCATTTACTAGAGCTTCTGTGAATGACTTGTCAGTACATTTAAGACCACTACAGAATGGACTTTAAAATGAGTACTTTGAAATAAAGACTGCACTTGAAGACATTGAGAGGATTTTGTGGAAAAACCTGGGGTGACACCAAAGAGACAAAATGTGTGTGCTTGGCATGACAGACTAGCCACACGGTTTAAGACTGCCCGGAATGCATATACTTGTGCCATTAGCTTGACGGTTGAGTGTTTTGATGGGCGGATTGAGATTGTGGCTTTGCTTGTTACAAGGATTGCAAAGACGTTCATACCATTAAGTCCCCAGTAGCACTCATTGAGTTGCATTTTTACATCAAACATTAATGATGTAAGATGGAGCTGAGGCTGTGTGTACATTTATAGTCTAACATTTTTTTCCCCAGGCTTGTAAAGTAAGTCTTTTGAGAAATCATAGCAACCCCACACCCCTTTAACTTTTCCACACCTCTTACTCCGCCTTCTCTTCCTCACGCCACCCAGCAGATTCAGATCTTGCAGCGAGTGAGTGAAAATAAATGAATGACTTTTTATCTAATTGAGGATGCCGCAGAGAGGCACAGACATTTAAGTGATGGCAAGGAAAATGAATCAGCAACCATAAATGTTGTACGTAAATAGGTGGACACGATGCAATTGTTATTCAAGTCCTTATCATTCATCTTGGCTTATAACAACTTGTATTTAGAAAGAGACAGACAAGTATGCATGTTGCTTTTGCACTTAAAGGGATACTTGACTCACTGAGCCATTTTGAGCAGCAAAAAAAATATATTTTGTTTAGAATGAATTTGGTAGTTTCATTATTTTTCATGTACAATTAATACCTTTAAATACTATTTTTCCCCACTTGCTGTCAACTGAAGATGACATAACCTGTGCTGAGGAAGTAGATAATGACCAATCATGAAACCCAGAAAATAGGTGAGCCATGATTGGTTGTTACCTACTTCCTGACATGTTATGTCATCTTCAGTCAACAGCAAGTGGAAAAATGTGTATTTAAAGGTATTAATTGCACATGAAAAATAATGAAGTTACCAAAATTCATTCTGGACAAAATATTTACTTTTTGCTGCTCAAAAGTATCCTTATAAATCATTATTTGATTGGATTCATAGTTATTAGCCTTTATTATGTGAGAGCAGATTGTGGTTGTATTTGGAACATTAAAATGTTCCAGTGTTGTAATGTTCAGTACTTGCAATCTCAATATGGAGCAATTCAGTTTTAAAAATCGATTTATATAATTTTACCAGTTGATTATTTTCTGAAAAGTCTAATGTGGGTTTCCTGTTGATGAATGCTACCAGTGGTTTGTACATCATTGTTCATCTTCTGTATTTAATAACCCACTTTTGTTTGTAAATATTGACATATACAGACTCCAGAGTATTCTTGACTTGCATGAAGAAATCCATAAGGTGGGATACATTGACGTTATCTATGACCATGCATTTGTAATTTACTGGAGGCAAATATGTACTCGCTTTGTGACAAATGAAACAACCGGCGTGGATGCACGTGTAAATAACACCCAAGGTTTCTTAGCTCATTTCATTTGATTGAATGGCGCCCACACTTGAAAGGATATGAACCTTGGAGGGAGTGACAAGCCTTTTCTGCGTAATGCATTGTGGTCATTTTACAACTTCAGATTTGTGCTTACTGCATGGAAAAGCTACTATCCTCTGCCGTAGGAGCAGTTAATGAAGTGTGTTCCCGAGCTCTGGTTGCCACTTTGATGAAAAGTGCAAAATGGGAGCGATCTTCCTCCCGTTGGCCCAAGAAAAGAGTGCAGAGGGAGATGCCAAAAATGAAGTGGATTTTTCTTCCTGTCAGGATCAGTCATGTGGAAGCAAGCAAGCTTCACCTTGCAGCTGTTTAACACTTTTAATTGTGGCTGCTTGCTGTGTTCACAAGGGAAGGTGCTTGTCTTGAAATTATATCACATTTAATATTCCGGCAAATTATTGATGCTATATCAGGTTCAGGGTTACACTTTATAACTTTGCAGCATATCGATTTCAAGTTAACTCAGGATTTAGTGTTAGAAAGTGTTCCTTTGGCGGCAAATAACATTTCCATGGGGGTTCGTCCATCTTTACTGATGAACTGGGATTGTATGTTAGGAGAGTTTCATTTTGGGATAGTGGGTTTAATTTGATTGTTTTTTTAAGCTCTGGGATCATGCGTCAAATATACACAATCCATATGTATGGTATATAATATTCACATATCGTCAACTTCCTTAAAATAATGGCCAAAGTCTTTTGAATTTGAATTGAATGATCTGTTTAACTGAGGATGTATCTGACGTTTGCAGAGGTGGCTAGCATCCTGAGTAGATGTTTAAGACAGGGAGAAGAAGTACTACAGGTAGATATATTTTTTTGTCAAAATATGGCAAGTTATTATTTCAAGACATTAATGACATTGTATGCTGAATAATCCAATCATCAGTATTCTCATTCCCCCCAAAGATGCATTAATTGCTCCAGATCCACTCCATCTTCAGTCATGGTGTGCCACAAGGCTCCATACCTGATACCTTTTTATTCATAACATTCTCTCCCTTGGCCAGATTATTCGCCAACATGAACCGACCTTTCACTCAATACTGTCAACGACAACCATCCGTACATCACTACATAATTATCCATACTCTGACCTAATCAAATTCGGACTACTGCCATGCAGTCCTGTTGAGGGTGACCAGCAAGTCCTTGGCGGTCTCACTATGCACTCTGCTGTACTTCCACCTACAAATCCTTCCATGTGTTTGCCCTGCTACACACCACCAACTTCCTCCATCCCAACCTACACAGAAGCTTCAGTATCTGATGTTAGTTCCTCTCAAATACCCTCAACAGGATAAGTGGTAAAGAAATTAAACGGATGTATTCATTTGATAGTGTCAAACATGCATGATGTGATGGTTTGATGAAGTGAACAACAGAAGACGTTTTAACACAAGAACAGTTGAGCTCAGTGGTTGGTCAATTCTAACTTATTCAGAGGGTTTCACCCTGCTTGTGTCTTTGAGGCTACACTGCTTCCAACAGCGAGGAGTTTGCAGTCATCATGATCACACATGTCTTTAGGCTCTGGTAAATTGGGGCATAGAAGTGAAGATTGTGTGAAAAAAATGACAGCTAAAGAAATAGCAAATATAATATGGCATTGCACTGAATTAATGGTAATTTCTATTTATATTAAGTGCAAAAGCAGACTGTAAAATTTGTGTAGGTCAAAGAACTGGTTGGTGTATAACATGACACCGTTGTATGTATTTAAAAGAGCACTAATACACTTTTTTTCTTTGCTTAATTTGAATGACAAACTTCTGAGACTCCATCCGTCCATCCATCCGTCTAAATCTAAAGTGTAAATATCCATGAACAATAAAAACATAAATATGTTTATCTATGTGTGTATGTGTTTCTGTATTTGTGTGCACACTTTTCAATTTTGGGACTATTGAGTCTACATTCACCCAAAAGGCTTTCTGTGACAATAGCGAATGAAAGCAGCTCCCTTTAAATGTTTGGATTACTATTTGTGACCAGCGAGTGTGTCATCGCTCTACTTTATCAGGCCATTTCACACTAGCTTGCATTCAATGAATATAATTCCACTTTATCATATATTTTACAGATAGCAGCCAATGATATGGCCACACCTTTTATAACACCATATCTCCACATTTGAGTCTCACTTTTCTCCTGAGCATTGCCATGTTTAGTAAAATTTTTTTTAACTCCTGCGTCAGTTAGGTGTAGAATACATTTAGATGAAATCCAGTTTATAGGGATGAGAGATTTGCTGCATGACCTTGGAGTCACAGACAAAAAACATAAATAAAAATCACAATGGACAAAATATGCTTCAATATTAGATTTATATAATGCATCTTTACAAAAAAAAAATCCAATAGTCTTCCGTTAGGAATTCCCACTTATCTGTTATTCATTACAATTTTGCAAGGACGACACGCACATTCAAACCAACAAAAGAATATTGAATGTAAACTGCTGTTTGCAGCTGTGTTTACAGTTTACACATGTTATTAGCATCTCTAAGGCAAAGCAGACTGAAGATATTATTATTTAGAAGAGTGCGGAAAAGAGCAACTGATGACTTGGGGAATAAATATATATTTTTTCATCTTTCACAAATAAGTGGGCATAGTGTTGTAATCTTTTGTGATCTACTGACCCAATCCTTAGGTTATTTGTATTTGTTACTGAATTCTGTTACATTGTACACAGTATGCAATGTCTTACTGTATCCTTGGTAAACTCAAGTGTAGCACATTCACATGACAATAAAAATGTTATCTTGCTAGGTTACAAAAATTAAAAAAATGAAACTTTGGCACAGGTCTTGTGACGTGTTTAATTTTCAAGGGACATTTAGAAAATATATCTTAGATTTCAATGTGTGATTCCGGCGATTACACAAGATCACTATTTAGTCTGTTAAGGATAGATCAAACTTATTTTTGTATTTGTGCGTCGACAGATGCGGCCTTGGATGATGTTTGCAAAACTCTTAACCGCTTCAAACCACTGGACGCAAATTGCAGAAATTAAAGCACTTTCGCAAATTGTTGTGCTTTTGCAAGTGTTGAATTGGCTAATAGAGCAACATAACAACCCTGTCGATGTTTATGTTGGCATTTTCCTCAAATGTCACAGCTACATTTATAAATACAAACATTTTCAACACGTCAAGACATCTAAGTCTAAACAACTGTGTAACCTTAAAATAAGCCACTTATCCATGGTGTTAATAGTGGGCAAATGCTTCTGTTTGCCATGGAACAGAAATATTGGACTCTGGAGGAATAGACAAAGGTCAGTTGGACTGAGTCGAGAACTATTCAGAGCGGTGGGTAAATCTTAGTGCAGAGGAACTGAACTACCTTATGTTACCTTTGTGCCTAGCATGTGAAGCTAGTGTTGTGATTGATACATTTGAAGTGTGGAATTCATGGTTTTGTATTAATATTTGGCCATTGTGTAAAGTACTCTATCCTATGACCATTTAACAAAGGTATACAGAGCATATACAGAAGAAAGAAGTTATTAGTTAAGATCCTGTGATAGTGATGACAAACTCAAACTTTGACGAAATTCCATTCATTAAATTGCCATAGAAAATTAAGTGCATTGCCATCATGTTGGCAAGTATTATATAAAGTGAGAAAAAAAACGTGAATGAGAAATCAATTGAGCCAATAATCCCTGGATCAAATGTCAATAAGGAGAGTGTCAATTTGCTCTAGGCAGTTTGCTCGAGCTTTAAAAACTCACTTTTAATCAGATTGTTGGCACGTTAATGGTTTTCTCATGCATCATCTGTACAGGATCATTATATAAGAGTCAATACAATCACTAAGCTCATTTTAGCTGGACATGCAAGCGGCTCTTTGCAGACCACACTCGTATGATTCATTAATTCCTCGGAAATTAAATTCAGACTTGCGATGTCCTTTTCCCTGTCTTCTAATCTAATAAACGTAATGACACACATTTCGAAATTCAATCAGCTTTAATCTGTGGGGGATACGGATGCTTTCAAGAGGAGCAGAAAAATGATTTATACGACTGCAAAAGGACCTTTTGAAAAAAAAAGACGATTTACTTTAGAAAGATTAATAATTACATGTCTTGGGCTCATCAAGTGTCATGGGAATTTGTGCCTTTTAAATAAATGTACCACTGACCACTAGACTGCAACTCCAGTGTGAGGTTTTTGGCACGTGAAGTGTGGATTTACTTGACCCAAACACGAACAAGGCACAGGAAGTGGGAAACAAAGACTCTTTAGATACAAAAATAGAAAGTAACAACAGAAATCAGGGTTGGATTCAGATGGCCAAAACGAAAACACTTGACCGAAACATCTTGACTAAGAACCTTGAACTCATGCAGAACTCAAAAGTACGAAGTAGAAGGATGGGGAAACCTCGATGTGCTGAGAGAATATCGGCTAGTGTCATTCAGTAACTCTTGCCGACAGTGCACAGTTCTATATGACAGAATAAAAGCCTATACTTTAAAATAAGAGTGACTCATCATGAGGGACTAAAATAGAAACTTATTTGTTGAATGTATTACTACACAATGCTGCTTAGAGCCTAGAGCGTGACGTCGACTAGTTACTAATCACATGTTTTTGGTTTGACAAGGAGGCAGACCTGCTTGCAGCAACAGCTGAGTGCATGGAATGAAATTATCATCTTAATTGATTCAATTGTCTTCTATTTCTGATTGTGCAGTTTTCTTAAATGACAAAGAACTAATTTAAAAAAAAAAAAGGTGGGGGGAGGGGGGAATCATGGCTCAAGCAGGATTTAAAACAAATTTTAGGCCCAGTGAATTATTGAACCACACAAAGAGGTCTTTGATTATTTGCAAACAACCCAGATTCCCACCATGCAGAACCACAGCTGTTGTGGGCCCAGAATGAGCAGAAGTTTTCCCTGTAGGGTTCAGGGATATTTTTTTAACCATATTTTTTGGTCTTGGTTTTTGTAAATCCGCTCGGTTTTATTTGGTCTTTCTTTCTTTTGGTCTGTGAATGTTCCAAACGCATCTACCTGCTCTTGCGACTCAATCATGCGGGGTTTTCTTGTGAAAATGCGACCATGCCGTCGTTGATTTATTTTCTGGTCTTTTTTCTTGATTTTTGTTTACCGTGTCCTGTGTCTGTGTTTCCTGACTGTCTGTAATTCAGCTCACTACACATTTTTTTTTTTAAACCTAATTGAATTATAATCAGACAAATTACGTACTACAAAGGTTATCACCTATGACTGAAGTATGTAATTTGTTCCTAACTGCAGAATAAACTTTCTACTGGAAAGGATGCTTATGGAGTCTAACATGATCACGCTTTTGTCATGTTGCAATGGTATAAATGTTGATATTAATTCAATAAAAGGCAAAAGTGATGTTTGAAGTTATTTTATCCATTTCATTAGTCTTCCATTGTTTTCTGTAAGTTAAACTAATTATTCTCTATAAAATATATTATTGTTTTTAAATGTGTGGGTATCTAGAACTGATTAATTGGAATTACATTATTTCCGTTGGGAAATATTGCTTTGGTTTTTGTCATCATGGTGTTTGGTTTTGTTTATGGGTCATGTTGTCCTTGTGTGCCTTCCTTTGTCAATGTCTCATTAAGTTTTATCATGTCCTCCTGTGCTTGTTATTCCGGTCCCTGGTGTTGCCCAATCAGTTCCCCAAACCACGTGTGTCTTGTCCAGGTGTCCCTCGTTGTCTAGTTACTATGTGTATTGAGACCCTGTCCACACGAAAGCCAGTTTCAATGTATGTTCACAAGTTTCTTACCGTTCAGGCAATTCGTCTGCACAATGGCGCGGTTTCGGAGCTTGAAACCGATCACTTTTGAAATCGGGCTCCAGAGTGGAAAGATTTCAAAATGCGCCCCGTACGCGTCCATCTGGACACCCTATGCATGATATTTCTCCAGTGATGACGTAATGGTCGCAGCTCGATGACGTATGCGCCAATTCTCGCGTGACTGTGCGGAACCGTCAGTCTATCACCAACAATGGCGGAGAGCCGTGTCGTAGTCGTTTTGCGCAGCCTCCTTAGCTTGCTTATGCTTTTGCAGCAAAATATTTTGTTTCTTTATTCATTCAAGTACAAGCGGTGTTGTACTTGAATCACCCGCCATTGTCACTTTTTCTGTGTTTGTCTTTTTCATGTTGTTTTGATACATGCAAAGCCATGTTTGTTCTGTAGATTGCAATTAAGTTAGGAAAAAAAGTGTTCGTTTTCTTTGCTTCTTCTTCTTCTACGCTTTCCGTTAACTCTCTGTGGCTGCGCTACAGCACCACTCCAGACTTGGCATATACATTACAGTTGTTAAACGTTCTCAGCGTCTTCTTTTGGACACATGCAAGTCTTGAAATGCTTCTTTGTGTACGAGATTTGTTTGAGGAACGAAGCCGGCTTTGCTTCCGTCTGGACGGGGCCTTAGTTCTCTGCTTTCTTTCAGTCCTTGTTGAGTCAATGTCACACCTAGCCATGTGCCTGTTTGGTTTGTTGCTTTGACTTATGTTTTTGGACATTGTTGATTTTGTTATTTTTGCCAAGTACCTTGTTTGCCTTTTCTTAATGAAATCCCCTTTTTGATTGCATTTCTGCCCTGCTCTTTTTGCTCCCTGCATTTGGATCCTCCACTCAACTCCCCAACCTGACATTTGTTTAGCTTATTGGAATTAATTAATCAGAAAATGTTCCAATGTACATCAAGTTTCCAATTTCTGGTCAGCATCAAACATTGCCTGAGCACATGTCTAATTGTGAGGTTCAAATTTACTTAAAACAAATAAACCCTTCCGTCCAAGTGGACACCTCATCTTTCTCCTTATATGGAGACATTAGAACAGACAAAATGTCTGCCAACAGGATCGAGCAGATTCGCCTCCAATGGGCACTAAGGGTCAATATTCGGATTCACTGCATGCCAGTGGGTTAATTCTATAGGTGCTGTCCCCCCCTGGCTTGGCGTGGGCGGGTCTGCCCCTCTGTTGGGTCTGCCCCTCTGTTGGCTGCTGGGTGGCGGCTGCGTCTGGGCCGGGTGCTGCGTTGCGGGGCTCTCCCTGGTGTCCGGGGCGGCGCTGCTCGGGCGTGGTCCGTCGCTCTGGGCCTGGCGACGCGGTTCGGGGCCTGTGGGCCGCCGGGGTGCCCCGTGGTTCCCTCTCCCCTCCCCCTTCCTCCCTCCTTGCTGCCTCTCCCTCCTCGCCTCTCCCCGCCCATCCTACGCCTCCCTGTCCCTTCTCCCTCGTCGCCTTTCCTCCTCCTCTCCCCCTCTCTCTGCGGCCCTGCCGCTGCCTCTTGCCCTCCTTGTCGTCTCCTTCCCCCCTCCCCTCCCCCTTGCCGGTACGCCTTCCTTCCCCTCGCCTGGGCCGGGGGCTCCATCCGTGGCCTGGGTCTCGGCGCTCCGGGGGCTTGGGGGGTGGGTGGGGTTTAGTGTTGTGCCCGCCCCGCTCCGGTGGGCGTCCTGGCGCCTCGGGCGGGCTCCAGTATCCGGGGGGCGAGCCCTATCGCCCCGCCGGTGTCCCGGTGGGGTGGGTGGGGGTTTGGTGGGCGGGTGCGCCTCCTGCCCCCGCGTGGTTGGGGGGGTGCCCCGCTGGTCGCACCTCTTAACTCACTGCACTAGGTTTGCACAATACACTTTTATAGACATATAGGGCACATAACACACTTTGGGGGGGTGGGGTAGGGTGGAAACACCGTCTTCACCCTACAACTCCCCTCCAATTTTAATGCACCACACAACCATGGGGGGGTGCCATAGGTTGGGGACCGCGGTATAGAGCAGTGCTGCGGTCCCCTGTCCGTGTCCCCGCCGCGCCCCCCCCCCCTATTTTTTTTTTAATGCACCACATACACTCACTGACATGCCTGGGAGGCGGGTGGATCGGAGCGTGGGGATATCATTTCCCTCTGCTCCGGTTCACCTGCTCTTAATTTTAATGCACCACACACACACACTTGTACATACACTGGGTGGGGACACATTCAAGGTTTAGGGGTAGAGTTCGCCAGTCGGCGAGCTGGTGGACTAAGTAACTTTCACTAAGAACGCTGGGGTGACGACCGGGGCCTTTCCCCGCTGGGCCTGGGGTTCGGGGGTGCCGGCCGTTCTCCGGTGCCCCAATCTCCCCTGCTGCCCCCGGTGTTCCGTCCCTCCACGCTGCGGGGGGTGGGCGCGACTGCCCTCTCCGCTCCGCTGTCGGGCCCCTCTTCGGCGCCGGTGCCTGGGTGCGGGGGGTCCCCGGGGGTTGGGGGTCAGGGACTGGGGGGCTGCCGGTTGGTCGGGGGGGGCGGCTTTGTTGGGGGGGTGCTGGGGGTGGGGGGGTTTCTGGGGGCTTGGGGGCCTGGGGGCGGCTGGGGCTGGGTTGGGGTGGATGGCGGGCGGTGGGGTCGTGGGGGGAGCGGGGGCTGTGGACCGGTGGGGTGCCTGGTGGGCCTGCAGTGCCCTGTCCTGCTGCGTTGGGTTGGGGGCGCGGGCCGTGTTGGGGTGGGGGGCGCTCCTGCTCCTGGGTTTGCTCTCCGGCCGGTGGCCCTGGCGGGGCCCGAGGGTCGTCCTTTGGCACTGCCGCGGCCTGGGGGGCCCTGAGGTGTTGCGCTTGCTCTGTCCTGGCAGGGGTCGACGGCTCCCCTCTTTGGTGGAGGTTTTCATGCATGCCAGATCCACCACACCAGCATCTTATCGAAATTCAAACACAATCTGCTTCTTCCTCTGGTCGTTGAATCGGTGGAGGCTGATATCTGTTGATCTCACTCTGCTTCGTCTGTCCTTCCTTCCTTTCCTCAGTCTCTCCTTTGGTCTTTTGAGGTCTCCCTGATTTTTTGGGATTTGTTGGAATATATATGTTTCTGGAGTTGGTGAGGAATTCTGGTTGGTGGCCCGGTGGGTGGTGTCTGGCCGGTGCTGGATTTCACTTTCCTTTGTTTTCTTTGGTCCCCTCGGGTCTCCTGACGGCGGTGTTCGGTTTAGGTGAACGGTATGGGATTTTTTCTAATAGGTTTTTGGTGAGCTAACGAATACACACACACTCGCACGCACGCACGCACGCACATACACATACACATACACATACACATACTCACCCACATACAAAAAAAAAAGAGCAATGATGATGACATTTCCGAATGAACAATACTGAGCTCTTTAAAAGGAAAAAATAATAATAAAAAAAAATGTGTATTATTTTTCTAAATTTAAAACAGTTCATAGTTGCCTTACTAACATGTTTGTTACATTTTATTAAGATGAATAATTAGAGCACACTTTAGACCCCTTCTTTGTTTTCTGAAATCAGCATGTTTTAGGGGCTGGCCCTTTCTCATGGAAGTGAGACAATCTCGTTTGGCTTTGACATAATAGTGCTACAGCTGCTTGAAAGTGGCTCTATCACTCTGGAAATAAGCTGCCAAATGACTGAGAAACTCAGTGTAGGGGTGTTTATCACATAAACAATCCACACTGTTAAATAACACGGGGGGGAGAATTGCAGAGCGACTTTTCACACATTTTCTGAAAAGGCAAATACATTTTTTTGACCTGTTTGACGATTGGGCAGGCACTCCAGAGACCGAATAATGGTATACAAACAATAAAAAGTAAATTTTCCATATGTTCACTCGAAGGGGGAACTGGTAAGCACATTTAAACTCCATTGCTAACTCTAACACTAACCAAAACAGCAGCACCTACTGAGGTGTGTACAAAGTGTCGAATAAATTCAAGTGTGTTGTCTTTCCAGCTGCCTCTCTAATGCTGTAACGAGGATTATGCATTATGTGGAAACAGAAATTGTTCTACAATCAAATCAATCAATTTTGGGTGTGTCCATTTTTATGCTCCACTTATAGTATGTGCTGTCATTTCTGCCAACCCTGCCCCTTTCAAGTTTGTCTAGGTTCTTGCCATTTCTTACTATTCTCACTATGACAGTCCTCACAGAATAGTGATTCACTCACTTGGCTTCCGTTCAGGACGCGTAACTTCTGCTGAGTGTGAATAGTTGTCTGCCTCAATATGTGCCCTGCATGATACTGACTGGTGACCAGTCCAGGGTGTAGTCTACCTTTCGCATAAAGTCAGCAGAGATATGTGCTCCTCAAGAGAGTTATAGCTTGACATATTATCTATCTATCTATCTATCTATCTATCTATCTATCTATCTATCTATCTATCTATCTATCTATCTATCTATCTATCTATCTATCTATCTATCTATCTATCTATCTATCTATCTATCTATCTATCTATCTATCTATCTATCTATCTATCTATCTATCTATCTATCTATCTATCTATCTATCTATCTATCTATCCATCCATCCATCCATCCATCCATCCATCCATCTATCTATCTATCTATTTATCTCCATCCATCCCAGCAGCTAAAGTGTTCGGAAGAGTGTTAAAATGTCTCCTTGGGAAAGGTGTGTTTGCACTGTAATTCAGCAGTGCAGGTTTTGAAATAAGAAGTTAGTATCTCAATAGTCTTGTTTGTGTGTGGACACCGAGGCGCTGTCCAAGGTGCTGCATGCAGCCCCTCCCCTGCACGAGGGAGTCACGTGCATCGCTGTGTCTGTGGCAGCTCGCAGTCCGCGAATGAGCTCAACCGGGAAAGCACGCTGCACCTCTCCACCTCCACTAAAACTGGATTCTCACTCTTTTGCTCTAAAGCTGAAACCTCATTGTTTTCCCCCATTGTTGTTTTTAATTTCAATTTTTGTACGTGTTTTTTTTTTCAAGCTGATGACACACTGAAAGGAAGCACGTTGAAGGTAAATGCCACCTCAATTTAACTAGACTTAAGTGTGAAAGTGTCCTCGCGCGTATTTTCAGCACATATCTGATGGATGTGAGATGGCCAACGTGTTTTAGAGGTGTAGTCTCCGTCCCCCATGTTCCTTTTGCGCTAACTATTTAGGTCCGGTACAAGTGTACGCCGGAAGGCAAAGGAAGATGATAATAGCGCAACATTTGATTCCCCTCTTGCCCCACGCCCTCCACACCTGCGTCAAATTTCAAAAATAAATAAATGTATATTTAAAATAATACTCCTTAGCCTCGTCATCTGCTGCAAGATGTAAAGGTATGAGATGCTCAGTGTGTCGTCGCTCTGGCAAAGAGAAAAAAAAACGCGCATGATGAGCATCGGAATGAACTGTTTACTTGTTAACACCGTTTTCAAAAACACAACGTATTATGACGCTTTTTACTCCACGTTGCCGTGAATGTGGGTGCATAAGACTCTTGAGATACGCTAAGCGGTTTCATCTTACAAGTAGCAAATTGGTGCAAATACAAAGTGCGCGCATTTCTTTACACAAAAGCGAGCCATTGGCGCACTTTTTCTTCAAGTATACCTTTTTTTTGTTGTATTCCAAACGCCATTCGCTATGTCTAAAAAGGGTTGCTTTTAGAGTGATGCAGAAGTAAACATTTTCAGTGAGAATTTGGCCACATGATAAATTATTATTTTTTGATTATCATAAAGTGAATCTATTAAAGAAAAGTCTACTAATTGTTGTTGTTGTTGTTGTTTTTTTGCAATTATATTTTTTGTTCTATTGTATTTTCTGCATCATACGTGTGAACGATGAGTAAGAGAGCAGCGCATCGAGGACTGCTGGGTTAATACATCACAGCAAACTCTAGCAATCTAAAAATTACCATGTAAAAATGCCCCCTAGCGGCAGTGAGTTGTTAAGGGATGATTTAAGGAAGAGGTGATTGGATGCTTAGTAAGTGCTGGGAGGGGATACCGTGACATCGTTCCTGTATTTTTGTTTTTTGTTTTTTCTTGCCTTGCAGAAAATTCCCAGTATTCCAGAGTCACTCAAAAGTAATTGAGTCGAGATATACATTTTATTCTTTAAGACTGAATCCCACAGTCACAGGTAGTTTGTTTGTGTTAGTAGTCTGTTCAATTGTTAATCCATCCATCTATATTTGCTCGTCATCACTAGGGTTGCAATGAGTCGGGGTTTAAGATTTTGGATAAGGCGTGTGGTACACCTTGGACTGGTCAGGCACCATACATGAAAGAAAAATTACTTCAATTTGAATGACTCTGTTTAAGGCTCAAACTGTTATCATAAAACCTTCATTAACAGCAGTTAAACATTAACTTTCATACAATAGTAAAAAAATAAGTGAACCACTGTGTAATACAAGATGGCAGTGGAGGCCAGTTGACTTGACATATTGTTATTTTTAATGTTCTCCACACTATGTACTAGGGATGCACGATAATGCTATTTTCAACCGATACCAATAAACCAATAATTTAGAAAGTGCTGAAGTCGATTGAATTTTATTGATATCTCTGCTTCAAAGACAACCACTAACTCATTTTGAGTTTGCCAAAACAAATCAGTCATGTTTTAAAAATGCAACAAAAAACTGTGAGGGTTACATTTTGGGGAGACGCACTGCCATGTCACCGTGACGCATTTTCTGTGAACATGTGGTCACACTCATTATGACATCACAAATATGCAACACTACCATAGGAGAGGGGAGGGGCTGAGGAGTTGGGCACAACTTGAGCCACAACCACAGCAGATTGACCAGCGTGGCAAGTCTATTATTATCGGCGGATTTCTTTATTATCTCGTTCATCTCTATTACGTCAAATTGGTTGATAAGCAGCATATGAATAGTGAAAATGTTTGGGGGAATATGTGACATTCACAGTAGAGATATGTTTTTTTCAGGACCGATACTGATCCTTAGTAGTCAATGAGGCCAATAACCAATATTTGGAGCTGATGTCCAAGGGAAGACATTGGCATCATGTTTAAAAAAATACAAACTCCAAATCTTAACTTTATTTTAATGTCTGTAAGCATATTTTTATTGAGCAACTTTTCAAATTTTGTTGACTATTTTATTATTCTTTTTTTTAATCAATAGACAGCTTTTGTTTTAAAATTTTAACAAAAAGTTCAGGGAGCTCTTAAAATGCTAAACAAGTAAATAGCCTCCTATTGTTTTCTATACATTTTTTAAACCATTTCAAATTATTTGAAATGTTACATATTCATTTATCTTAGTTTTAATTTATTTTTATATTTTTTAAATATCTCATAAAGTTAACAGACAATTTAAATAAACACAGTATTTCCCTCAAGTTAATACAGTTTAAATTGATCTATTATTGACCATCAGGATTTTAGGGGGGGGGGGGGGTAGATGCCGATATTCAGCAAAATGCTGAATATCCATGGCCGATAATTAATCGTTTTATCCCTAGTTCACAGTGATGAATGCTATGGCTTGCTTGGAATGTGGCTCGATTTACTTGTACTGAGCAGCCAGGACAAAGACATTTACTGCTTTGAGTTCCATTTCTGGTTCAATGATTCCTATCACCTGTCTGTCAACCAATACCTGTTTCTCATATAGAAAACGTATTGTTTCTCTAATTGTGCATTATTTAAAGGTACAGGCAATTGTCGACATAGTTAAGGTAAAATACTGCTGCTGTATTGACATTTTGTTTCCTTTGCAGAGAACTCGCTTGGACGGACAGACTGCCTCCTTTGACGAGCTCATCAGCCAGCGTGTCTCCATATGGCTTATTTTCACTTTGTTAGAGAGGATGCGGGGTGAAAAGCCCACAGCAAGCCTCGCAGTTACCAGCCAAAACCACGTTGGCATGAACATGAAGATTAAGGCTGCAATCTCAACCCGTGTGAAAGCGTGCATTCTCTAACTGGCATCAGGAGGAGCTCTTCCATGATCACAAACAATTTGGGTGTTTGAAGCACTGTTAGTTTACTTCCCAGCGCCATGGCAGAGAGGACCTTGAAACAGACCAGATTATTTTGGCACAAACAACCCCGGCAGTGTTAATATTTTTTGTCCCATGAAATAAGTGCTAACTGTTAAAAATCAAATATTGGTGCTTCGATTTGTTTGTTGTACAATGAGACCTTTAATTGCCTGCCTCTTCTCTGTCACAGTCAGCTCAATGTACTTATGACTTAATCGAAAGGTCCTATAAATACATTCAGCAATCCACATAGATTAGTGTTCCCACAATGGTTGTACAAAAGCATCACAGTGCCCATTTGATTTGGGTCGGGCTGCTCATTTGTGGCTATGTCGAAGTTGGCACTTGTCTGGAGTTTACAGGTGCACAGGGACAGTGGGCTCGCTTCCCAGTTTGGAACGCGTGCTGCGAAAGTGAAATGAGCTTCAACATGAAAACAAAGAGCTCCCACGGGCTGCTGGTTTACTTTGACGACGAGGGATTTTGCGACTTTTTGGAACTCCTCTTACTCAACGGGAAACTCAGCCTTCGTTTTTCCATCTTCTGTGCCGAGCCCGCCACGGTGATGTCCGACATGGCGGTCAACGACAGCCAATGGCACGCCGTCACCTTAAGGAGAAACTTTAAGAACACAACCCTGATGGTGGACGATGAGATCAAATGGGTGGAAGTGAAGTCCAAAAGACGGGATATGACCGTTTTCAGCCATTTGTTTGTGGGCGGGATCCCGCCGGAGTTGCGATCGGTGGCGTTGCGACTCACGTCCGCCGCCATCAGGGATCAGCCGCCATTCACCGGTTGGATAACGGACATAAAGGTCAACAACACGGCATCTGTCATGGTGGACAGTGAAGGGGTCGTGAAGGACCTGTGCGGTGCCGCTAACATGTGCTTAAATGGTGGAGTGTGCAGTTTAATCGACAACATACCAACCTGTGACTGCTCTCAGACGGGATTCCAAGGAACGGACTGCAGCGAAGGTAAGAAAACATCTGCATCCGTTTTGACTTTACGAAACGTCTTCTGTCAAAAGCCCCACTCTAGACACGGAGTGATTTTTGAAAATTCAAACTCCCTCCAGGATTAACATACTTTGAGAAGTGAAACAATCCCTTTTTCTACTTAGTGAAGGCCATTTGTTTGTTCCTGTAATGGGACGTGTGCCATTGATCTGCTGTTGTTTGGAATGAGCGGATCTCCTGCTAGGCCTCATTAGGAAAACATGCTGGCGCTCTCCATCCCCAAAGGTCTTCTTCCATTCCTAACCTACAGGTCTGCCGGGATCGGTTGACCTATGAAATGAACCCTCCAGTGGCTTGCCTCAGATGCAAAAACCACAAGCCTGATGGAGTAGTAGTCTTAAATACTTTTATTTTCTTCATAAATACAATAGTGTAAGGTGCGTAAAATTAGACAAAATGATGGGGCAAGATTGTCATGATTAGAGATGTTTGATACCAATTTGAGTAGACAGCAATACCGATACCAATACGCACCACTACTACTTTTGTAAAATTTCCAAAAGAATCAATGATAAATAATTTCAGACAAAGACCTATACTGTATATCCCTATATAGCATTTTCCTTAAAATTCCATGAAATTAATGGCAAAATCGTTTACTATTTCTGTACACATTCCTACAGAAATTGCACCGTAGTGGCCATCTGTCAGACATGTGTATGCCATTAATTCTAAATTGTAAAATGGCCACAAGTACCGATACCTTAACGAGGCAATAAAGCCAAAGCATTTCTTTACAATATGTTGTATGAGCCCCTAGTAGTTTAAACACAGCATTCTGATTGTTATTGTGTTTTTGGAATATGAGTTCATCAGCAAAATCCACCCGTTTTTATCTTTCTCAGAGGGCGGCCATTTTGCCACTTGCAGTCGACTGAAAATGACATCACAGTTGAACGGTCGTTTCCCCGGTACAACTGTGATGTCATTTTCAGTCGACAGCAGATGGCAAAATGGCCGCTCCCTGAGATCGATAAAAATGGGTGGACTTTGATGCTTAACTCATATTCTACAAATGCAATATGAATCTGAATACAGTGTTTAGACTAGCAGACTGCATAGAACATAATATTCTAAAGAACATTTTTGAGTTTACTTCCCCATTAAAACATGGGCAAGTATCACCTGGTATGGATATTTTCCCATTCCTAGTCATGATATTGTCAATGGTTTGTCTACAATAACTCGAGTAAGAATCCAAATATTGTCCCATACCGCACCATTGTTTTGGCTACGACACCTTTTGTCACCAATAGCAACATCATTTCTCAATGGAACCCAACTCAGGAAAAAATAAGACACAGATTCCTGTCTATATGGACCCTGACCTATTAGTTTGGTAACACTACTCATTCATAATGGAGTGTGCGGGTTACGTTGTCAAACAACCAAGAGCACTTTTGCTTTTAAATATAAGCATTTACAAAACTAACATGAATTCAACAAATTCATTCGTAAAAATAATATCAACACACATTATTGTGTTCAGAATGGACATTCATTTCTCCATCCAATAGACTTGCATGACCATCAAAGGAGAGCTTTTGGATAGAGAAAGCAATGATGCATGATGTCATGGCCTGTAACATCCAATCCGATTGCTCTGATGATAACTTAACGTTGTTTTGCGGCGTGCACGGATCGTACGAGGCCCTCAATTCTCCTGGTACTTTTCAGGGCTTTATATTCTCAACATATTTTCCCATTAGCTATATTTAATGTTTGGAGGTTAACTTTCCTGTAGGCCCATTGGAGCATGTCATGTTTTGTTAACAATAAGCTCATTAGGTCACATTTGATTGACCTGTAGCTGCAGCCCAAGTTGCTCTCACTGGATTGCCAATAGTTAGTGATGCATATACAACTCATTAAAATGAAGTCTGCATGTTTGACTTCAACAACATTTGTGAACCTTACTAAATGGCATCATGAATTCACGGGGCTGTAGATTATGTACGTTTCAAGTCAAGGCAATGGCATGGTTATATAATTGATTAATTATATATGATCATATTTTTTTCTGGTAGTAGTTTCGTACTATAAATAATTTTTTTGCATTGGGATGCATTTGCACATAATTTAGGGGTGATATATAAAACGTTACTTAAGACTATTTTAGAGACAAAATTGAAATCGAAATTCAGATTGACCAATACACAGCCTGATAAATCAATAAACTGTAATAAAGTAGCAAAACTGGAAAACACAAATCAATAATCATTGCGTAATATACCAAATATTTTGTTTGATTTTATCTTTTTATTTCTCTAACATTATAAACCGAATCAGTAATATATACCTTCAAGCCACCAAATTACGCTTTTCAATTTACCCAAGCATTCTCATCTTAATGCAGCTCTGCTTACCTTTTGATTTTGACTTTCCGACAGTGTTGTCCTGCTGTGGCTTCACCCAGCGATACCTGCCAAGTCATGTGCAAAGAAACTCGGTGTAGGGTGGTTATTATGGAAATTAGGTGGGCTGTGATGCTCAAATAAGCAGCCAACAACGTATTTATTTGGTATTTGTCACATTCGATGGGTCGGCAAGAATTCCATAACCCAACTGTTTGCATATGATTAATTAAAAAGTAGATTGTGCATAAAATGGAAAATAATATGTTTAACAAATAAAGTATGGATACATTTATTTTTCGAATCATATAATACAGAAAATATATCTGTGTTTGTTTTTCTTCTTATCCAGCCACAACACTGCAAAACGTACAATTCTCCAAGATTCCCCCAGGCTGACATTGTACAAAATAATGCAGGTTATTGAATGCATTCAACAAATTTGACATTTGTTATGACCAATTCAGAATTCTCTGGCATATTTTCTCCTATACAGTATGGTTACAAAACATTAATTTCCGTTTGCTTTATCACCAGCCAACTGCTGAAAAGAGATGCAAAAAAAATAGGATGTGCATTCAAATTCACAGCACTCATTTAACATTGAGACGCGGGCAGGCGTTTTGAACCAAATATTGAATAATAGCGACTTACAATTATGTCAATCAGAATTAGATTCAGCAACCAAATTGAAAGAAAATATATTTTTACTCGGCAGATCCAAATATGTCAGCGAAGCAAACAAAAGTTGTCCTCCATCTACATCTCATCTCAGCTAATGCAAGCGCACGGATTCAACCTTAAAATACCTTGAAATTTAGACATTACCTGTCCATTAAATCATTTCAAAGCTGCTGTATTACTTTGATCAGATTAAAGGATTACTGGCTGCGCTACAACAACTGTCATCTCTCCCCTGCTCAATCACAAGTGTGCACATTGCATGACTACGCCTGCACAAATCCCTTTGATCGGTTAGAACAATTATTTAAATGCATTGTTGTATAGCCATCGCTTAGTCCCGCAGAATCTGTGCTCCCGTTTCTCATTAGAGAAATAACATAGATGCATTGCCATATTTTCATCATGATAAGATGAAATGATGTTGTCCATTTCATTGCACATTAGCTCAGCATAAATCAGCCCTGGTAAATAAATACGTAAATAAATAAATAAATAAATGAGAGAGCTCCACTAAGAAGATGCAGCACTTTATTTGGTCCATTATCTGATTCATAGGCAGGGTTTGACTTATGTTGGAGCCAGTCGAGGCTGCCTTGAACAGTAAAAGCATACATATGTGTGCAGTGACCAGGTCATATTTCACAGTCTCAACCAACCTTTACTTCCAATAAAGGAAATGCCATCAATCAACTTGTGCACTGGGGCTGGAGTTGGAGCTATATATTTTCACAATAGTCACTCAGTGCACTTCCTTGCCTCATGAGCTCGACTGTCTGTCTGTGGCTGTTATTGCAGTGCTGCTGGGCTACATTGTGCAGTGTTTTCATGTTGCCGTTGCCTCACTTGTGCGGCTGGAGCAGGGAGCCAATTAGTGTGATTGTTGAATTTGTAGCATTTAAGGTCAATGGCACCTATTTTTCCAACTGTTCTCTCAGTAGATGTTTATGTTGTTGGGTGATGCCATATTAGTACGGCAGTTGAGCAGGGCCGGGCGATGTAAACGGTATATTCAATATAGGCTAAGGTATACATTTTGCCGAAGGTAGAGATTTTGACTCCACCGTCTCACCGCGCTAGCGCATGTTGATGATGTAATTATATGACGCATAGTGATGATGTCATCGTATCCGCGTCCCGGCGTCGTGCACGGCTCGCGCTCAGCGTAAAATAAGAGTAAAAAAATAATCACAAGTGGTTCATGAAGCTTCATTTTCCATCACTAATTGCAACAATTTCAGTCTCTTTGTGTTATATAAAACCTCGACTTGTGCTGTTACAATGGCCACTTGTGCATGCCCTTGTGATCTTCAAGTGAAATATCAACAATATTTTTTGTTTGCACTATTTTGCACCAGAGTGCTGACTTTTGATTTTGATTTGATATTTGCACAATAAATATTGTAATCCAAAGTAAATTTATTATTTCATTGTTTTTCTAATCAATTTAGCTTCTATAAAGGACTATGTAAACCAGTAAGCAAATTATTTATATAAAAAACAACAACACTTAATTCTATACCATGATATATTATACCGTTACCGCAAAGGGAGGCAGTTTATACCGTGATATGAATTTTGGGCCATATCACCCAGCCCTAAAGTGAGGTGACATTGATCATACAGTTTTCCCGATCTACTTTTACTCTTTTCTACAAACCTTGTAACAGATATTTACTTGACTAAAATCATGGAATATATATGTAAGATAATCAAATAGAATATCTTCTCTTCAAAAACGGTTATAATACATTTCTTTGATCCTTGAACACAATTCTTCTCCTGTAAAATACAACAAATGAACAAAATGATCAAAACATGACTCAGCTTTACAGGCATCTTTCTTATATTGTTCTCATACAAACACATTTGAAATGGTGCATCAATTTATGAAGGCTGAATAAAAAAACAATAGTCATAGACATACATTCTTTATCCTCTGCAAAAACAATTAATATTAGTTAATTTTGGGTTACTTGTAGTCGCGAAAAAGTTGCACACACCAGAAGGAGCCACAATGAATTAATCATGAAGCACAAATGGTTAAATTGTTTACTGTCTATTTAATTATATTATTATTTTATGTTTCAAAATTTCAATATTCTTGAGTCACAAAGTTAAAAAAAATTGCCGAATTGGCAAGTCAGTTCATTTCAATTGTGAAAAATAACTTGAGATACAAGTCACAAGACAAATTAAATTTGTATCTTAAGTCACCACTGTAGAGCAAAGAGAGTAATTGGGTCCAAAAAGGAAAGGAAAAAAATACAGTTACAAAAAACTAGGAATCAGATGGATGAAATGAAAGAAGACTTTGTTCTGTATGTGATGATACGAAAGCTCAGTTATGAATTTCCGTATCAATTTGAACCTACCTTGTCCTATTTTGAGTGAGGCTAACATGCATACAATACTGTGTACATACAAATATGCAGTGTATATATATTTTTTAAAAATACTTTTATCTCACCCCATAGAGAGAAAAAACAAATCATGCCAAATGGTACGGAACCCTAAAAAAAATGACACAGTATTTACATAGCTGACCCAGCTCTCAACATCCTGCCTAAGCATCAGAAACACAAGCTTAGTGCTTCCCTGGTCCAAGCCGTCCAATGGCAAACTGAGCTGTATGGCTTGGTGGAAATGTACCAGTACTTATTAACAGCAACCTAACCTAGTCCCAGAAGTGCTACTAACCCTGTCAACTGACCTCGGCACCAAAGTGCCGGTCTCTCCAGTAAGTTGGCGTACCATATTCTTCAGTAGTGACTCATGCAATCCTTCACACTCAGCTTCACAAATAGAAGTGCTCAAATCTTACAGGAAGTTGCATTTTTCATTTCAATGAGTGCTTCTTACAACGCGCGTCGATCACTGCTTTGAGCGCAATCCATATCTGGGAAGGTGTCATTTTCTAGAAGCCGAAATGTGGCTCCACTTGGACAAAAGCAGATTAATAGTACGTTACTGCCTCAGAGTCTAAAGACAGATATTGGGATCAAAAGATTAGAGGTATTTCCTGCGGGATTCCTACCTAGTTTAAATTCAATTGCTAGTGACTTTCAAAGGGTGTTTAGACAATGTTTGACAATTCTGCCTTTTTCTTCTTTGCTTCCTTTTTGGTACAGAGCCCACAAACACCTGATATACATATCTAAACTACACGGTTTCTTATTGAGGCTCTTACAGCATAACATTATGTGAATATTTAATTAGTTGAATTATGCGTTATACAGTGGACGTGCCATAAGAAAGAGAAACACCGCAAAACAAATTACGCCTCCACTTGTATGTCTTGATGAGTCATTTTAGGTTTACATAATTAGGGATCATTTATACATTTAAAAATGCAAAAAAAGTAAGGAAGTATTCCACATTAGCAAAATGTTCAGATATTATTTTAAAAATGAATGACAATAGTGGATGACATGTTATTGTCCTGTAGACAAATCAATAACCAGTAGCCTCTGCTTGCTGCAACCATCTGGATTGTGGAATTTCATAATGTATAATCATAATTGCAATGTGCAAACATATTGATGTTAAAACATGAATCATCATTTATTCCATATTCCCCCTGAAGTTCTTTGAGGTTGTCAAATTGTAAGACGGAGAGGCACAATCCCCATAGTCCGTTGTAGTGTGGGTTTTGTGTCACACTTGTGCGAGATTTTGCAGCTTAGCTTATTTTACATTGAATTAGTGCTCGTTGAGTATTACAATCAGCAATTTGATTTTAACAGCGCTTAAGTCAAATCTGTTTCATGTTTTGCCTCTTTGTATCTTTGTATACTGGAGGAATGTATCTTAATGATAACAGTACTAACAGCTAATCTATATTAAACGCTCTCTGTGCTTTTTATTTCATTTTACCTTTAAATTATTTTAGCAGAAGAGCCGCATTTCAGATGGGATTTGTTACGCGTTAGAAATAAAAATCACGACTTTGGTTTCTTTAAGCTACTTCTAAGCACATTTCACAAAGAAAGATTCTTGGTGACAAATGGCGTATATCACTTACACAAAAAGTTGCCAGATCTGTTATATAACATCTGACAAGTTTGAACATTGATTTCTTAAGTCTCCCACCAGGGGAGTGTATTACCATTATTGCATCAGAAGAAGAAGTGTCTCTTGCCTCTAGCTCTATCCTAGATTTGGGCAATCCTGGGATTAAGGTTATAATAACTAGAGTATAAACTGCTCTCATTATCCTGTTGGATCATTCTAAACCACAAGATGTGAAAGAATGACAAGGTCCTTCAGCACATCTGCTCTCGGAAATCCCCCTCGATCTGTTTGGTCTGCCTCTCTGAGAAGATCACCGGTGGACTATTGTCAGCGCGGCGCTGGACTATTGTCACGCCATCTGCTCAGAACATACAGTCCAAGCTGCATATCACGCAAATATATATATACACAAACCCAATTCCCCAAAAGTTGGGACACTATACAAATTGTGAATAAAAACTGAATGCAATTATGTGGAAGTGCCAAATTTCAATATTTTGTTCAGAATAGAACATAGATGACAGGTCAAAAATTTAAACTGAGAAAATGTATAATTTTAAGGGGAACATATGTTGATTGTAAATGTCATGGTCCCAACAAATCTAAAAAAAAAGTTGGGACAGGTAGCTATAAGAGGCTGGAAAAGTAAATTGCACTTATAAAAAAAACAGCTGAAAGACCAGTTACCACTAATGAGGTCCGTTGGCAACTTGACTGGAGTACAAAAAGAGCTTCTCGGAGTGGCAGTGTCTCTCAGAAGCGAAGATGGGTAGAGAATCACCAATTCCTCCAATGTTGCGCAGAAAAATAGTGGAGAAATATCAGAAAGGTGTTTACCAGCGAAAAATTGCAAAAAGGTTGAAGTAATCATCATCTACAGTGCATAACATCATCCAAAGATTCAGAGAATCTGGAACAATCTCTGTGTGTAAGGGTCAAGGCCGAAAAATCATACTGGATGCCCATGATCTTCGGGCCCTTAAACGGCACTGCACCGCAAACAGGAATGCTGAACACAATCCACCGTGCCAGCCGCCGTTGCCAGATGAAACTCTACAGAACAAAGAAGAAGCCATTTCTAAAGCAGACCAATACAATTGGGTTTGTGTGTATATATATATATATATACAATTGAATCATTGTCCGCCATGTAGTCATAGTACTTTTCCATTTCCAGCAGCAGATCATGTCACATTACCTATTCCGTCCATTTCTTTCCACTCTTCCCATTGCTTACAATAATGTAGGAGACAATGAGCTATTATAATACCACCAACTACGGTCAGGTCAGAAGATGCATTAAGGCACCAGTGCTTAAAGATGAGGCCTCACTAAAACTCATTACTCTTGATTTTGGGACAAATTGTAATTTGACAACAGATTTTGACCTTTGTTTGAAGGCTCGCATTTGTTCTATTTATATGTTTTGGACCTTCGTGCTCCATTTATTCAAATATGTTTTTCAATTTTTTCCATTGGCTTTGTTGCCTTGTGCTATTTTACATTCTCATATGCCAAGGACATATGTCTGATTTGTATTTCGTAATAATTCAAACATGAGTCCTTGTTCCATCTGGGTTTATATTAGATCAATCCATCATTCCTAATCTTCCCTGTTGTTGTTTATGTAAGACCACACAATGAATGCATTCTGAATTACAAACAACCTTCTTATCATTTGCATGTAGCTAAAAGAGATACCTTACTGCATAAAAATAGGAAACAAGGAAATCATCTGATAAGTTAACTTTCAGGAACTACTTTCCCAGTTTTCAGTTTAGTCTACTTTAGTTAGGTTTTGTATGTAGACCAACATGACAAATTGTGAAACGTTTTTAGCGACAAAATAGGAGTACGCCAGCTCAGACCACATTTAACCTGGCCAGCGTAGACAGCGCATCTAACACACATAGCACATCTATTTCATTCATATATGTGAACGGCGGGCATCAAACCTTCTGAATAATTGCATTAAATAAATAATAATAATAAATAAATCATCCTACTTGGTATAGCATAGCTATGGGGGCAGGGGGTCTCAAGGCGCTCACTACTTGGCGCCAATGTGTTTTCACTATAGTGACACTCTAGTGTGTGACTCGTAGAGAATGAAAGAAGCTACTTTGATTGGTGATTGGTGTCGTGTTTGACGTCGGCTGTGACCACTCCCACTGTGGTGCAGCGCCTATTCTTGCAGGTCCGCCGGCCTGCACTCAACTGTGAAAATACCAACATCGGATTCAACTCGCCCTCAACGCAGAGATACACCATGCGCTACACAGGAATAATGCCAATCACATAAATAGCCTATAATGTTAACACTATGTAGAAAACTACACAAAGTTAGTTCCTGTTAATTGAAGTTAAGTTGAATTTATGTAGGTCTGATATACAATTGTATAACTTGATCAATACGATAGTTTGGCTATTTCTCAGATTGTATTCTGCATGCAGAAATTATGCTTTCCTATCTCTGCCTTCATTTGCTCATCATCGAGCCAACTGAACCAAACGGGCACATTTACGTCAAGCTTCTCTCTGTCATGATTAACTGCGTATTACAGTAATGAAATAATTTTTTTAGCCATTCATCTTTCAGTGTTTCAATTTTAGGTTTTGTTCTAACTGACCTACTTTTTTTTTTTTTCATAATAGCAGCATGACAAAACTGCTTCAGTTTGAGGCTATTTAGATATTAAACTCGGATATCATAATATTTAACATGATTTAACATAGTTTCATGAAATTATTCAATGAATGTTATCATTTCCTGATTGGGCATTGTAGCAACTAGGAGAAGGCATTGAACTCTATTATTCATTTAATTGCACTTTTGCACCTAACGCCATGACCTGAAATCCGTTTTGGATAATAAGGTTACACTATGATATTGTATTTATTGTCTTGAGTAAACAGCCAAGGATGAAGCTTAAACAAGATCGATTCTTTCTCTCCAAACCCAACACAAACAGTACCATGATTATTGCTATCTTTCATTGTTCACACAGTCATTTTAAAATGGCTTTTTAAGCTACCACAGATTTCCCAGCGATGTTGAACTCACTCACGATTGTCGGTATTGCTCTGCTTTTTTAGACACCGCAGTGCATTAAAACATTAACTTAAAAGAAGAAGTAGACTTGCTGAAGAACGAGATCCAGGAAGTAAAAATTAAGTCTACATTTGGAATACAATGATTTGATTATATACAAGGCAAGATAGGAAAAAGCTGCAAATAACCAAGCAGCTCTATTGAGGTTTTTCGTGATTCTTCATGCATCTGAAGCAGAAAGCCTGTTAACACATAAAAAAACAAAAAAACTAACTAAAACAAACTTGTACTTAAATAATAAGTTACTGTAAGAAGTTTTTTCCCCTATTTTTTAATGTTTACCTTTTATTTTGATTATTATTATTTTTTTCTATTTTACATGACATTTTCTACTTAAATAACTCGAAATGTCCATAGTAACATAACATTAATACATCATATAGATACTCAATTACTACCAGGGATTGTTTATTAACACATTGATAACCAATGACTGACATAACCAAAACATTGGGATTAATACTAACTTTATATCTGTGAATGTATGTAATGCCTTTTCTTGAACATTTTAGGCTCTTCTTCTGCTTCATTGTTTGGCTTGTTCCCTTTATTGAAAAAGCTCTCCAAACAGTATTTTTTTTTAAACTCAGTTTTGCTACCTTGTGGGATTTGTTTTCCTTTTTTCTGTATCAAGTAGTTTTGAAGAGCGTTTTGACGGAGGCACAGGCGGATACGCAAGAATTTCAAAATTAAACTTCTTTCAGACACTGATGATCAATACTAGTGGTACTGGTCCGCGGCACGGTGGTTTGGGACCCATTTATGAAAGTGCTCAGCAGAACCCTACACAGCAGAGAGTTGTTCATCCAACACAGCAGGGAAGAAACCACACTCGCAATGCACCATGGTTAACAAAGACAATCTCAACTCAACATAAAGTAGGTGTGTGGATATAAAAGGCAAGACGTAAACAAAGTTTGAAAGTAAAACTACCAGAGCAAGTAAGGCAAGAAAGACAAACAGTGCAAACTAAAAGAAACATGCTGCAAAACAAAGCACACATTCAATAAATAAACAAATTACAGTTGCCACAATATACTGTATTTGTGACATCACAGCCTTCCATTCTGATTCCTATTTCACTGTGTTTTACACAAATAATAGTACATAAAATCAATTGTTGTTGTTGCTATTTTCCAAGTATGGACAACAAGCCTTCAGGGTGCAGTTAAGTTCTTACGCAGGCTCATTTGAAAGCAGAACGTGTCATCATCGTATTAGGAAAATGACTTTAGTGATCCCAGGTATTACTGTGGCTTCAGAGGGTGTGCAAACTGAAAGACAAAGACAATATTATCTAAAGTCTTAAAAACACTAAACTCATTTCCCCCTTGATACACATCCTCTTCTTGCAACATGAGTGAAAGCTGTTATAGTTGCAGCGAAATAGTCATCCATTTTCATTCCCTGTAAATTTACAATAAATGCAATGTGCCCCAATACGTTTGAATGTTTTATTTATTTATTGTCAAAACAAATGGGGCAGAACAAACAAACAATTTATATAACCTTCCTCAATTTGTTTTCTGTCATTACATGCCAGATGTTTCTTTCAGTTAAAGCGGCACCTTGACTTTCCAATGTAATTATTGTACGCACTTTACAAGTTTCGCTTGGAAAATGATCAGCGGTGCAAGATGCAGATTGTGTGTGATAGACAGCAGAGTGCATTTTGGTGTAGTGTTACCGGCACAATGGCGCTAGGATCACTTTGACAAGGGGATTAAATGGATTTATGTCTCTGGATTAGAATGTAACCAGCTGGGTACATTTGTGAAAGAAAGTGTGTAGAGTGTGTGTGTGTGAGAGAGAGAGAGATTGTGAGAGAGTTGTCTTATTTTAATGGTGATACTGCTTTAGAATGTAGCACAATGACATTATATCGGTGGCATCTAAAGATCATAGGGATTCGATTTTTATAACATTATTTCACACATTTTTAGCTTTTATTGATCACTAATGCGATTTTAGTTTGCATCAATATTTTTAAACAAAAATAAGCAAACAAGACTTATGTCATAAAGTGAAGTTCTATGCAACCTCACAAGAGTAAACAAGGCACTGGGATTAAGATTGTGTTTGTGGAGTTAGATAGCAAAAGCCACTCATATTTGTCCATCTTAGAAAGCAACCATTTTGCCAATTTCTGTTGATTTAAAAGACGCGTTCGGAAATACACTAAAGTCTGTGCACTACACTGAGACAGATAACGTTATTTTCCAGTAATTTTCAAACGCAACAGTGTGTTAAATCGTATGTATTACCGTTTAAAGGTATGACTCAGTACTAATCAACTCCCTAGCCCACAAAGGTAGTCAACGTCAACGTTTATCAGCCTAACAACTACCGCATTCAGCAAACCCCAGACCTAGCGCCACTAAAGCCCAAACTTCCGGAAAAAAGTTCGTAACTTACCAACTTGAGAAATATACACGGTACGCGAATGGTGAATGATAACGTTTATATTCCCCGTCAGGCCACAACACTCGCATCTGGTGCACCGTGTCCCCAGTCGGAGCGCTTAGTACACGCACCGGCACGCCATTTTTGGTGCACTCTGGATTTCCGAACGACAAAATGGTTGCATTGAACCAGTGCGTTCTCGGAGCTCATTTCCGAACGAGCCCAAAGTGACATCAAGTTGTTTAGGGCGACCAGTCACGGCTCATGTGTTTTCTGAAGCTGAGCCATGATTGGTCGTTACCTGAGCCCTGAACAACTGTGATGCCATTTTCAGGCAAATGGGATCAAAACGATTGGATTTTGTTGCTAAACTCATATTCCACAAATGCAATATTAACCAGAAGGCTGTGTTTAGACTATCGAGGACGCATGCAACATATTATTGTGAGAAAAGTTTTGTGTTAACTAAAAAAAAAAAAAAAATGTCTACATTAGTGCTGTAATTTTACAAAATAAAATTGCTAAATTCAGAAAAAAAGTTTACACACACATTACAATAACCCACACTACTCCTATTATCTTTTTAAAAATGTGAAACCCATTTGTATATACATCACTACTGTAATGTCCAGCCTTTCAAATATAGTGAAATGAAGGCATCATTGTTCATGTCTTTGTCGGTCTTTGCAGTGTTTTACATCATCGTATGTTCGCTTTACAAGTTTCATCGTCATGCTTTGCTTGGATGCTTTTTCAGTAAGTCTTTTCTTCATCAAGCTTTGTGAACAAATGTTCAGATGACCAATCAGTTGAACTTGAAATTAAGCATTTCCACAAAGTTGCATTTGTGCTTGTAAAATATATTTGCAAAGAAAAAAGTGCACTTTTTTATTTTATTTTAATGAGGCATAGACAAACTGGCCAACTGAAACAGTCGGGTGCTCCGTTGTTTTGCAATTTGTTCACAAAGCTTTGATGTAAATGTTTTTGTGCATGGTGTCTGAGGGGTGAACCAGTGACAATGGTAAGTTTTTGGCTCAAATGATCGTTTGAATTTGGGCAACAAAGCATTTTAAAGAGGTAGGAATTTGTTTTTGTCGTTTAAATTGGTCTTTGCTGTGTTTCCCCATTGTTTATAACTGGACTGATTTATTTTAATTAGCATTAAATCGACACTGCATGTGTTACTGAATTTATAATTTAAGTGTTTCATTAGAAAATAAACCCATATAATGACTGTATCTAAAAAAGATGTATTTAAGGCAAGAATCAACATTGGAGAAACCACGTAATGACTGACTGTTTTGCTTTTTTATAGGCGGTCTACGGGGTCTTAAACATCTCATTTTGCATGCATCCAGCTGCATTTTTTTTTATTAAGCATGCATATTATAAGATATTCTTTCCGTAGACACCTTCATTAGTGTGCCACATGATTTTTTTTCACTCACCCCAAAAATGGCACATGTTCACAATTGCCTGTTCTGACACGTTGGATTAATTTATCACAAATATATTTATTAAGGGTCTTCTTTGCTTTTTTCTGCAATGCATTTCATTACAAGGGTAGCTTTTTATTTGGAAAAAAATATATATCTTTAGTGCCGTGAATTAAATACAATTTGAAGTCTTTCATGCTTAAATAAATGAATTAAAGTGCCCCACATAACACAATGAGTAAGTCTTAAGATGTGCTTTATAGCCCCTAAGCATTATGCCTCATAGCCTTTTTTATAAAGTCATTTAACAGTGTTGCTGGATGTTTTATTAGCCTCTAAAATGTTTCAGACAATGTATTACTTTTACATCAGATGAACTAATAAGGGATGGCACCACTAGTGTTCAACCTTGTCGTGTATAAATAAGGATGGGAAAGATGTGCAAAATAAGAAATTTAGGTCACTTGCATGTGATTTTACTATGCCTTGCATGCTATCATGCAACGGCCAGTCCCAGTCTGCATGCTGCTTAATGAATGTCTTCCTTTCTTTCTCTTTGCCTGCCCGTGCTTCCAGAAGATAAATATACCGAAGGTGGGTATAATAAAAGCTTTCAGCTCCTGCTAAAGCGGGTGTGCAAATTTGCAAATAGTGAAGGACACTCACAAGAATGTTAGCAAATGTTTTGATGCGGGCAACTGCTGTATCGGTGTTGTTGAAATGGTAAGTGGATGATCAGGTTGTGATCAGTGCCTCCACTAAGGTTTCTAAGATGGTATTTTTTTGTAAAGTTTGATTCCAAACCGTGATGGTTCATTTCTACTTTATAATCGTTGCAGTACAGGCCCTTGACGTGAGTTCACAAGTTAAGTCTGCCATATTTCATATACACAACTGTCTGACTCCCCAATGTGCTACCATATAAATATCAATGGCGAAGAGAGAAAAACAAATTGCAAATGATTAACATATAATTTCATTTAATGATTATAAAGCACAACCAACAGGTCAAATCTGTTGTTTATTTTTTATTTTTTTAATAAATAAAGTTATTTCTATTAGTAGTACCTATGCCAGGTATCTGTATCGTGCCGATACCAGCCTTATTTTAAGGTATTGGTGCCCGTGGAGGCTGCCAATACCAGCCACCGATACTTAAGGCAAATACAATCTGAATAAAACTTCCTCTGCTGTAGTTGGCGCTATAGTGCTGCGGTTTGACACATCGACAAAACATCATATGCTACAAAAGGAAGGTCTTTGCTCACAATTTTCTTGTCATTGTGTTAAATTAAATTTGTATATCAAAAGTACTAGAGGTATAAGTGAGAACTGAAAGACTGGATACTCAGTTTTATCCTTTTACATTTTTACATGACTTTAAAATGCTATTAAATTCACTATCGTTATGTGCAGAGGTTGCAAAGCCAAACAACTTGATTTGAGGTGGATTGAAGAATTTCTTACAGATTTTATGAGGAAATTCTCTTTTGTTTGTCTTTCACAAAAACACTGGTGCTTACGGGGAAAACAAATGGCTAATATCTGGACACAAGCATTTTTTCATGACTATATTTCTGCAAAAAGTGGCCTCCACGTGAATAAAAACTCTTATTTGCAAGGTCGTCCACTTAGAGTAGACCAAAGCAAACCCCTTTTCTCCTCAGGAAACAAACCGAGCCAGTCCCTGAGTAATTCAAATCTGGATATTGATTCCCTTGTACAGTATTAAATATGATCTTATGTTGAGACGATGTTTTAGGCACCTTCCGATCAATTGACAGGGACCACTCCACAATGTTGTTTGCATTCATGCTAATTTTCCTGGAAACAATACACATTCGGATTAGTTCTGTCCTTATTTTATTTGGTTTTGAAGTCTAGGTTTACCTCACGTACTATAATATATATATATTATTTCAACCAAACACTATTATTTATTAGTTAAATGTCATTTATATCCAAATACAGTATAATTTCATTAACATTAATAATACCATGTTTTATTTGGTACCTATAGTGGCGGCCATTGTATTTGAAACGTGGCAATATTTGTGCTTGTGTGACCAGATTGATCATAGTTATTCTATTCTTCACATTCAAATTGATTTTGTGTCCATATGATGCATGGATGACTCATTTAAAGTCATGGTAGGGGACCTCTTCACTCTGGATGAGAATATGTGCATTTTAAATCTGGGATATGATGAAACATGAATGAAGATGTCTGAATGAGTAAGTAGCCAATGACGCATTCCAACTGTGAATGCTCATCAGGCTTGACCCTGTACGTGCACACCCTCCTATTCCTCTCCCTCCGACTCTTCCTTTTCCCATCACTTCCAGTAACACAGACATCTACTGTGAAAAGAGATGCCTTTGTGTCCGTTTTTATTTCGACACAACTTCCCATGATCCCTTGTTCTCTGCTGACTGTGCTCTTGTTTTCCTTTTTAAGGTCTGGCACACCTGATGATGGGCGACCAAGGTATGAGCTCTGTTCCGTCTTTCCTGCCTTCCCTCCATTGTCCCTAATGCTGTCATTGTCTTCTGAAATGTGTGTGTTTGATGCCAGCACAAAACGTGCCACTTTTAATGTGGTCCTTTATTAGAATGACCTCGTTGGTGTTAATTCTCCAGGGTATATGACCCCTTTTATGAGCTGAATTGTCTTTTCGACTCCCTCCCTGGTACATTCTCCTCTTAGAGTGTTTACTACAAATTTTAGATGGATGTGGCATTTTCAAAATCTAATGCATGCATTGTAATCACTGCAGTGTAGTGGTTTCAGCCATTTTAACTCCGCGCAACCATCTCTGTCTCCATTTTTCATTCCATTTGTCACCATTTCATCTCTATTTTCACATACAAGCATCCAACCTCTTTCTGTTTTTCATTTCCTTAACCAACATTGCGCTTATTGGTGTCTCCTCCTCTCCTTTTGTTCTCCTTTTTTTGTGACTGGACCTTGCTTTCAACTATGGACCATCTCATCAAAACTCATAGGTAAAACTAAAGGTACTTCCCCACTCCACTCTGTGTTTTTCATTCAGTACGTGATAGCATTTACATACCCAATAATGTAATTGAGGTCAGCGGCACTTTTAAATAGCCGTCTTCAAGGTAGGTGCAGCCTTTGCTTCACACGTGCACTCTGCCGCCTGCTTGCTGCATGGGAAGATGACAACGACAGGCAAAAGAACATAGTGCTGTTGTCCGAGGTTCGAATAACGGGGTTTGGTTTGTGTGAGGAGTGATCATAGTGTTGTGGGCCTCCCATCCTGGCTGTGATCCTCACCTCTTCTCCCTGTGGGGTAAGTGGACATCTGATCTTTACTGTTTGACTTTCCTCCTCAGGGCAGAGAGGGGAAACTTGGCTTCTAAGGTCCCTACTCAGCATTCAAGGTAAAGCCTTATTCCTTTTTTGTGGTAAACCAAGCACAATATAGCAAGTTGTGGTTTCATAATTTGGCATTACACATACTCAAGTAGGAGATACATAATTGTGATGCTTTGACGTGCCATTGTTCCATTTGCCTTTTGCTTGCTGTAGTTTATTACTTTTGCAAACACCACACTTTGTGTAATGTTACATACATCTTGCATCTGAGCAGGTAAGGTCTACGTCTTACTGTACATATTTAATTGTCAATGTTTTCAGCTAGTCTGCTAATATAACAATCTGAGTGTGTTAAAAAGATACACAAACACCAAAGATGTAATTTTAAAATTGACATTTTCTAAGGTAAGTATCATTCCTGTATTTGACCTAATGTCTGCTCAAGGCTGTGCACACTGAAGTATGTTGCCAACTCATTATTTTTGAGTGACTTTTTATCCAGATGCACCATAATGCCACATTAATTGAATTTAGAATACAAAAATAACAAAACAATGGAACCTCTAATTCAGTGGTTCTGAATATTGTTGGAGGTACTGAACCCCACCAGTTTCCTATGCACATTCAAAGAACCCTTTTTATTAAAATATATTTTTTTTAAATCCCGCCCAAATTTAAGACATAATAGGTATAGGGTTTACTGGTGAACAAAATGAACAGGGAGAGTAGAATTTTCATCAAATCCGTCTATTCCACTAATCCATGCTGCTTAAGGAAGTGTTCCTTTAGTTTTCCTAGAGAGCAAGCTGTGCTGGATTCGAACTGCTCAACTTGGCATTGCAAATCATATAGTCAACCACGGCTGTTTTCTTAAGATGGAACCCAAGGGCAGCAGATACAATGAAAACAGCAGAGTCCCCAGAATTTAGCCGAGTGGAACACCATACATTCCGTTATGCATGTGAAATCATATCGCACATATTTGTCTGACCACTTTCTTTTTTTACTCGACATAGTATGAGAGTATAACAATAATAAAATTACACGATGTACCATAAGAACAGCCACGAGTCGACTACTGGGTCACCAAAGACCCTGCAGCACAGATAAGCAACCTAGCGTGATCACCTGCAGTCAATGATGGCCAAGCAGGGCATATCTTCATGAATCATATGACCTCCACCGAATGCCTGAGACTGACTCTCTGAACGGTTCGATCGAACCCAGGTGAAGGTAGTTCAGAATTTGCTGTGCATTAAATTCAGTTTATTCAAACTGTAGCCTCATAAAACCTTGATCATTGTGCGATAGACAATGTTCTGAGTAAAAGTAACATCTGAAGTTGACCACTCATTAATACGCTGAAACAATAAAACACTCTGTTAACTTTAATGGCGACAAAAGTCACTTTGATGAGAAGTATATTTCTCCTAAAATTATTATAATTTTTTTTTAATAAACATTTTGAGTTAGCACTTTATAAGAATTATACTGCAGAAACAAATTATTTCCATATAGTAAAAGGAATTTAGAGCTCATATTTATGAGTTGTAATTGAGAACTACTTATGCATTTTCCTTGATGAGCAACATTGAAACAACTCATTTTGTATCAAATATTGATGCTGAACTGCTTATGAACCCAATTATGTGGCTTTTCGCATTTGAGTTTTCCTGTTTATCACTGATGATGATTGATGATGTCCGCCATGTGACCTTTTAAGAGCAATAAGCCGTCAAATGGCCATTACATGTATTAATATTGTAGCACCAGAATCCCACTTTGTACATACGTGACATGTGACATTTGTTAACGGAAGTTATGTATGCACCAAACAAAAAACAGCTTTGGAATTGACAGAAGGGAAGCCACAGGAAGAAGACAGTGCTGATGCGGCACAAACCTCTAATACAGGCTTCGGCTAGTTGCCCCCCTGTGGTGTAAACCTGCGCAGTCCAGTTATGTAATGTGCAGTCCCACACTTAAACAGTATCCTCATTTGGAAAAAAACAGGAGGAGCGACGGTGGATAGGGGTATTAATCCTGAAAATAGGATGCACAAATACTCCAGACGTGGTTGGTTCTTAATGTCCACCTGTGGTCTATTAACCACTTAGTGGGTTTAATTTCTGCTTGGGTTTGATCTTTTCAGAATGAGGTAGTTTGCGTGCACAGCCTATAGCTGGTGCACTGGATTCCTAAAACCCTTTCTTTCGCCACATCTAACCATGTACAACAGTAGGGAAAGGATAATAGTGCTTGTACACAAATCCTCGGTATTTAATTCCCGTCATCACAATAAACAACCATGTGCGGCTTAAGCTAAACTGCAGCCTGTACATACAAGCTTGTAGGTAGTGGACTCTTTCGAAATTAGTCTACTTTTTAAGCAAATTCATGTCCCCCTCCCATGATTGCCATGAAGTAGGACAGCAGATTATTTTCTTAATGTTTACACATGACAAATTAAATGGATCGTTAATGCTTAAATCCCAGTTTGTGCACACAAGCCAGAAAGGGTGCATTAAATCCTCATTCATTATCCAGCAATTAGCTCAAATATGTTGGTTGAACATATGGAGACTTTCATCAAGCAGTTTAATCTTTTAGATTCTCATAAACTGGAAACTGTCAAATTGCTCTAGCGTTGGAGCTACGTATCTTCTAATTGTTTCATCATGTAATCCAAGTCAGACGAGGACATTAAGTCAATTCTTCTTCTTCTATTATTATTATCATTATTATTATTGATGTTTCTGTTATTTAAGAATTCAGAACATTAAAAGAAAAATGCTCACTTTTCGTTAACCTCATTTTATAGTTTAAGAGTTGATTAATAGATCATTAAGTTTCCCCATGGTCGAGCAAAACAAATTTCCTAATAGTGTCCTGAACCATTAATCAAAAATGGCAATATTATTGTCCTTATCCAGTTATAATGGCTCCAACAAAGTGTAGCATTTGGGCCAGCACAAGCTGTTTTTCGACAACATTGGAGCAGCACGTCTAAGTATAACTTTTGTGGACGTGTCGGCTATCTCTTTGTGACAGGTATCAGAACACATTGAATCAACAACAGATGTTGCCTTTGTAGCTGCACATGAAACCTGGGAGACTGACAGCAAAATTCTTTCAGCTTCATTGATCATCTCAAAGGATTACACTTTCTCTGTTTTAGTAGTAGGTAATAAGCACATATTCACTTCTTCTTTTTAAATAAATAATACATTGAACAATTGATTGTATTATTTAAATCAAGACCAGCCTCCCTTTTACATTCACATTTAATAACACCTGAGACTAAAAGTGGATGCTCTGACTTTTCTTTCTTTTTTTTTTTTTTTTTGGAGATGTTGCATGTGAACGTTACAGGAGAACTCAAATTCTAGTAATAGTGATAACACACTAGTGGGGAAAAACTATGACACATTGCCCATTTAATGAGGAGCAAGAGGGGATTACGTTTGTTAAATTTATATTTAGCTTCACATTCTACCAGCATACAGTATGTAGACAATAAAGAATAGCAATGATAATAGCAACACAAGACTGGAGTAGGTTACAATTCATGTATTGAACTGTAGTCAAGAAAACAATTCTAGTTAACGCAAGTAGTCAGAGAATAACACTATGGAACAGTTTCAACATAGTGACTCCAAAATGTTAACAACATGAATAAAATAATGCATCTGGACTGAGATGAAACGAAAGCAATGAAAAAACACTACACACAGAATGAATCCTCATTGAGTTGCTGTGTTCAAACAGTGTCAAACAGGAGTTTCATGCAACTTCAGTTTTTGTAGTTGTTGTTTTTTGTGAGCAATTGTTGGGTACATTCCACTTCATAGGTCTTCAAACTACAGGACACTCGCTAGCCATATTTGTCTTGTCAATATTGTCATTATTCTGGCAACATGCCTTTATAGCCCGCCTTCATTCACACCACTGTGTACTGCTTCACACCATCTTTTATTACCAGAGCAGTGTCTCCTTAGTGATACTTACAATAAAAGATGACAGACATATAATTCTTTCAATCTGAAGAAAGAGTGAAAGAAAATGCCAAATAAAGGGAAGGAGGGGATCAATGTCGACAAGGCTCATCTGGCTCCCAAGCAGAGTGGAGAATCTACTTGAGATCAATACCGTTGGTCGATGCCTCTCTGAGACTGCAGTGATGAAAAACTGTATTTCTCGGCCTGCCAATAGAAGAGGATGAATTTTCGGATGAGGAAGCCACTTCCTGTTCCACTAAAAGTCCTCTATCTCTTCTTAAGACGCTCAAATGTATTACTTGCATGTTGGTTTTAGTTAGAGTACATTCCGGCCATTTTAGCAGGCAGAACGGAATAATTCAACACTTTCCACTACTGTGATGATTTACTGTAAAGGCAATACAGTCACATTCGTGCTGTCAGTATGCCCACAATACATGTTTGTGCTGGTGCTTTGTTGGTTGATTTATGGGATTTAGCTGGCTTCAAAGAGCCACCATCTGTAATAGTGCATTCATCTTCGTCTGTCATGTTGAAGACATACAGTATGCAACAGTTGCGAAGAGAATAACATTGGATTGACTATAGAGTATATTTTATGGATGTGTTATTATTATTATCATTATTATTATTATTAGGGATGTTTGATACCACAGTTTTTCAGACGGATACCTAATTCTATTAATTATTCATTTCTATTTCCTGATTGGAAAACGGTACCAGACGCCGTCGCGACTGCCGATACCTTGAAATAAGGCCTTCTATCTATATTCTATCTTCTACCTAGTATCGGTACTCGCTCATCCCTAATTATTATTATTACATTTTAAAATGTTGTGTTATTTACACTCATTAGCATCATCATTAGTTAGAGCTATTCAACCCCACAATTTTCATACGTGCATTCATCAAACACTTATTGTTTGGATCATAAAGTGTGAGGTTTTGTAATTATTATTATTATTTTTTACAAATTTAAAACATAGGTAGGTACATATGTCAGTGCACCAAATGAGCAATGCGTCAGTCGCGCACAAACTCACTGTGTTCAAAGGACAGAAACAACAGCTCTTGAATTTCACTTAAAAAAATAAAATAAATAATAACTCAGTGGATAACAAGTGCAAATCAATAACGGAGAAGTTAAGGAATGTTGGGATTCACCTTGGCAAGTGCCACTCATATAATTTTTACAACATAGTCTGTTCCTTTTTTTTTACCTCCACTGAGTTACAACATTAACATTTTGATGAAGGATTTAAATAATTTTGGATATGAAACTTTATGTAACCAATCTAAGAAAATAATAGAAATGTAGATCAGAATTTGCTTAATCCAAATTTCGGTTAGGATGTGAATAATTATAAGCCTGGCTATATTTATCCATTCTCTCTTATCAACCAAAAATGAAAGATTTTGCACAATTTACTTTTAGGCTATTATGGCCATTTGTGGTTATGGCGATTGAGATAACAACCCAAGTGGGACAACATGTGGGATGCAATGAGTTGCTATTGCTTCACAGTTCTTTTTCTCAGCACATAATCACAAATTCCTGACATCATTCTTGTCACTTGTCACAAGATTATTTAGAAACAGTCAGTGTCGTGTAATATGATCCTGTGAATGAAATAACCCCAGGGCATGCCATGGAGTTACATATTGTCCTTACATGCTTTTCTACATAAGATAATTAACACGATCATCGAGACGCAATCAATCACTGCCGCAGTATTATAAAATAAATAATTGAGGTTATCATGGCTGTATGGGCAACATCAACCTGTGACTTACGCGCCTTTAAGTGCCGTACATTCACGTGCTAGAAGCTTCTTACAGCAAGTCAGTTTAGTATCTGCTTTTTTACTGCTGGAAGCCGAAGTCTACACACTTTGTGCCTACTTGAGAATTGTTGAGATTATCATTGAGAGATATAATCCACCAATGATTAATGTTATCCATTAATAAACAGAGTATTAGGAATATAGGTTGACTTTTGGTGCAATATTGTGACCAGGCAAAGCCGAGAGTGGCTTCATTTTCATGGTGCATGGTGAGGAAGTGGCAGGGCTCCCTGTGGGAAATTGAATAGTCCATTTCGAATTGAGTGTGCCCTGGAAAATCCATGGGGGTCAGTGGCAATTTGTCTCGGGAGGTGTGCACCAAGAGTCATTACACTCAAGACCAGCATGTCCTAAGGGACAAAAACACTATTTAAAAAGGAGGCCTTGTATCCCCTTTTGGATATATAAAATATGCTGTCTGTACATCTCTCTCTCTGCTTGGATTTATTTTCCATATAGGAAGAAACATTTCATTGGACATTTTTCAATTCTATTATTGAACATTAAAATTCCTTGAATGCATGAGATCTAAAATTGTATTTTCACAATCAAATTGTACTAGATTAGATTAGATAGCTAGAACATAATACCCAGATGTTTGGTTTTAATGTTCTATAAAGTCCCATTATACAGATTTGATATCTTTACATTCATGCCACCGTGAGGTGCCTGACATTGTCAATTGCGCAAGAATATTTCCTGACACATTCTGTAATTTTATAGTCTGAATTGCAATGTCCTATTTGGTTTAAATGTGACACTGTGCTCTTCAGTTTGGCAGCACCATTTTTCTGCCGATTTCTGCCAAAAGAATGTTCTTCACTCAGCCTGCAAAATAAATTCATCTGCCTGTGTTATTCATCTAGCCATCTCATTTCCTGCATTTCCTGCATTTCCCTTTCCCTCCCTGCCTCCCTCTCTTTTTCCTGGATTCACATCACCTGTGCACTGCCCCCACATCCTTTGAGACTGAGCCAGGGAAAGACAGTGGGAGATTACATGACCCCACTTGGTCCACTGCTGTTGTATCAATGAGTTTCTCCGAGCAGAGCAGTTTCGCTTTCTGGATGAGATCCACCGCGGTGCAACACAACATGAAAGTGCCAGCAAGGCTGCTGCTTTGCATTGTTGTTAAAGGAGGTTCAGCTCTTTCAATATTGATTTCGGTCTGCTGCACAAAAGAAGCGTAGTTCTGGCAGTTTTTAAGAGCTCAGGCGTAAAACAAAACAATACAAAATAAAAACCTGAGTATGTGCAATTATATGAAAACTATTATAGGCAGTGGCTAGTCTTTTATTTTTATTTTTTATAGCATTAGGACAATAAGACAATTGTATGTGATTAACATAATAAAAAAGGTGAATAAGCAATAAAAGAAAACAACATTAAGGGAAAAAATAAAGCACAGGATGATTGAAAGAGCTCAATGACCTAATAACTACATTGCAGTATGAATAAGAATCACTCATAAGCACACAAAAAGAAAACATATTTAAGATCTATTGGCAGTCATTGCAACATGCAGTAAATAAAAATGATTTCAACATGTGAAGTTTGCACATTAGAGTCTATGAACCAGTGATACAAATAAAGATCACCTCACAGCCAACTACTTTCATGTGATTATTTACTTTTCTTTGTACCAAAATCATGGATTAAACCACTGGTGTCCAAACTATGGCCTGTGGGGCATTTGCAGCCCGCCCTCCATTTTTTAGTGGCTAGTACACTGCGTAACATTCATCGTGGCCCACATCACTGTTTAATTTTTTTCTTAAAAGGGGGGTGGGGGCCTAAAAATTAAAAGTGTGGGTTGTTGAAAAAGTGGGAGAGTTGCAACAAACATATCCCCATTTCTAAATTACTACAAGTCTATAATTAGAACTTCTACTAAAACTTGGCTTATAGAGCTTTTCTAAACATGCTTACCCGATATAATCGACCTAACGGACATAATTGCCCAAGTCACTGTTTCCAGTTTTTGGAAAACAATTAATAAAAAAAAAAACATACACAACAAATTCAACAAAAAACTAGAGTGAGGTTGCCATGATTCAATCTTTGCGAATTATCATGACCTGGATGAGAATCTACACAGATATAAAGAAAATATTTTTTAGCACTCACGTTGTTGTTGTTTTTTAATTGACATTGTACCAGTAAGTTAAAAACTGACTTGGGCAGTTTTGCTACTATGCTAATGGTGTGTAAAGATGCTCTAGACAACTAAAATAGCAACACATTTTTCTCCCTCATTTTCTGCTCCACTTGACAATGATCCTAAAAAAATGTTGGCTTACTACAATTTTCTCTTGTTTTGGTTTTAATAGTGGAGATCAACATAATCCAGGGCCGGATCTAGTGAGTTAAAAGGCTGGGCCATTTTGCCTTATCACCTTTAACAGAAAGCTGTTATATAGCATTGACTATAGCTTATAAACAGTATGGAATTGCTTGGTAAAGTGGTTTTCCCATGTTTTATGAATTAAAAGTGAAGAATTTCAAAGGAGCCCACTTATCCTTCTATTTTGCTGTATGAAGCCTTCAGAGGAAAATGTTTGGACACCCCTGTTTGGAGACCTTTCAATTTCATGACGTCTGTACAGTTCAGTTTTGGAAAGATACCTATTGTGCATCATACGCTCTAGCCATTGCAATATTTGTCGGTGTGAAGTGAGCCTTACTGAGGATTTACTTTTGATTACTGTTTGCCATTGCAAACTCTGTCCAGATGTTCTAATCAAATCATATTTAAGTTGTCTGAGAACGTAAGCCTTTGTCAGAAGCTGTTTGGGTATTAAACAATAGAAGATCCGTTCGTATCCAGTGTTTGATAAGCTTGCTGATTCCAGTGGGCGCCTAATATTGTGAACTGTAAATATATTTCTTTCAAATGACACTGCTGGGGCCGTAACTCGCTGTTCCCTGCGCTCTGGTGAAGGTCACCGGGGAGCTGTCAAAACGTTCATGTTACTGTCAACATGCAAGCACAGTGAGGCTTCCAGGAAATAGCAGTAGTCCAGTGAACCAAAGCAGACTCTATTTTATTTTATTTTTTCTGTAGGGTAGTCCTAAATCACATACTTTTTATTAGGATTTATTATTTCAGGACACATTTTGGAGCATCACATGTAACCTTTATCACTATCATGAATTAACTAAAGTCTGCTGTCATTAAGCTAAGACTAATTACTGAAATGTCAGTACTTGCACGGTTGAATCACTTACATGCTCTTTTTATTTTGAGTTTGCATCATTAGATGTGAATGTAGTGTTTCATTTGAGTAATGCTGTGGAGCTTTCGTGCAAAGATGTGCAAAATCCAGAACCATATGGTTGCATTTAAAGATTTTACCGGTGCTTTTGTGCTCAATGTACTTGAACATTTTAAATTCAATATTTTTATTCGTTCATTTAAATAGATCTCATCAGACAACATGACAAAGTGTGCATGAGAATGTTTTCCTAGATAAAGGAATCTCTTACATCATTTAGTTCCACCCACTCAAATAATATAGTATTTGTGTTGCCATGTAACCTGACCAAAAAACAAAACATTTGCTATTAAAAGAAACTGCTTTCTGTTGAGAAAAATCAAGCACTAAACTTCTCCACTGCTACATAATAACAAATGGAGCTTAAACCTGTTTTTGTGACAAAGTTTATGTTTTTCAAAGTCTCCAAATAATTACTATAATTAAATGACAGAAAAATAGTAACACTGAATAAAAGTGACATTTCTTCTTAATTAACAAAAGGCTTTCTGAAAGATAACGATTACATGAGCTAGTCTAGGAACTTGAATTTTGCTGTTAAAATGTAATTTAGAGAGTGTGTCAGTGACTAAAATAGTGGCGCAGATAAGAGGCGAGGATGCCTTGCACATCATTAAGTGTGAAATATAACAACACTGAGCTGCCTGCTGTTCCCCTGGAGAGACAACAGGCAGACAGGACTCTGCACAATTATGGCTGAGAGCCTCAGACCAACCTAGCTTCCATTGCATCATTGTAGTTTGAAATAAAGCTGTTGTATAAAAGTGCAGTATAACACATGAAGCAAATAATAAAACTGTATCAGTCAGTCAGGCAATTAGTTAGTTTCTGAAACTCATTCTTCATATGTGTGTAAGCAGAAAATGTGTTAGAATTTAGGGTATGTATTGGTCACTATGGAAATTCATTCTAAATTATTCAAACTCACTGTCAAAGCAACATGTTATGTAAACTTGTTGCAAAATTGTTTCTACATTTAGAATAGTGTGTATAGACATTGGAAATGTTAGTGATACAAATAATACTAGGGATGTTTGATACCAATTTTTTAGACCAATGCAAGTACTAGTATTCAACTCGAGTAGTCACAGATACCGATACCAAGTACTAATACCACTAGTACTTTAGATGCATAACATTTCCACAAAAATGCAATGTCAGATAATTTTAAAGACATCCAAATATAGCATTTTCCTTAAAATTGCATGACATTTCCTTAACAGCAATTTTCTATTATTCTAATTTCGACTTCTGGTATTGACCGCCGTCACGTCTATTGATACCTTGAAATAAGTCCGGGTATTGGCCCGATAATGATACCTGTTTCAGTGCTCGCCCAACCCATTCCTTATATATGGGCTGCTGTTATTTAATTTAATAGTATATGGATCACACTTATAGGCTCACCAGCAATTTCATTAAATAATAATACAAAAGTATTAAAGACAAATTCTGCTATTACAACATTTCATCTAACTTGCAAAGCAACCAATCAGATTCTTACAATGTCATCCTCTATAATTCAAACAGACTCTACCGTGGAATAAATGCAATGTCTCTGTTGTTTGCCTTCTTAACCAGCATCTAGTCGTCCATTTAAATTTTTGAAAGCATTTCGGTTTTGCATCAGACCAGAATCCGACAGAATATGTCAGCATTCATGCAAAATATCTGGTCAGACGTAACTAACCATCCTTTTCTTCAACTTGGGACTGAGCAACCAACGCAAAATGTTGGCTGGGAAAAACGGCCTGTGATCTCAACAGATCAAATCAAATACTATGTTTCATTTATTATGCAACATTCCATTACACAATACACAGTATGTAACTCTTATGTGGTACCGCATGTGTCACAATGAATAGGCAAAGAACAAAATACCTTCCAGTGGGTGGGGGGGGATCAGAATGCGGTGTTGAGACAGGTATTTTCCAATCTTTATAATATCTCTCCCAATACAGATCCCTGGGGGTACAGGGGATGAGTGCACAAAGTCTCCTAACGTTGTGTTTTTTAGACTGCTGACAAGCTGTTCTCTGGCTATTAAATCCATTTCTCACTGTCAGTGGAGGTGGAGCTGCTTCCATTTGAATGAGGATATACTGTACTGTACTGATGCTCCAGCCACAATGGGACCTATAGATACACAGTTAAGGCTGTTGAGTCCATAGCACGCATTGGCTTACAAGATGTACAGTTATATTGAAAAATTGGGAAGTGAATACAGTTTTCATTGAGTTTGATATATTGTAAATTGTGGATACCTAACTAAAATTCTTGGCCAAACACGAAAACTGAAAATGAGGAAACTATCAGAGGTGGGAGTAAGTAATTGTTTTGCAAGTTACAAGTATGTCTCAAGTCTTTGCCCTCAAGTCCCGAGTCAAGTCCCAAGTCAAGACTGACATGTCTCAAGCGATTCACAAGTCCTACACTTTGGATTTCAAGTCCTTTCGAGTCATTTTAACATCATAGATTATATTACTTCAGGTAACCATCAAAGTAGGAGTCAGGGATTTAGGGAGTGAACCCAGAGTGAAGCAACAGATTGCCGTGTTTGCAATGCATTATCAGTGAGTTTACAGTCTCATTAACTATGCAGCTAGCAACAATAAATTGCAGATAAACAACTGACATTAGCTTACTTACCGTTATTTGTGAAACTTCAGATGTATATACTGCAATTAATTTTTTGTTGACCACCTCATAGTTTTTGTGCCCAAACATCTAGTGGTGCAACGGATTACAAAAGTCACGGATCGGATCGTTTAAAAAATAAAATAAATAAATAAATGAAATCAGATAAACAGAACTTTGTCTTAATTTATTTGATACAATTCTTGTGCCCATTAAATAAATAACAAATAAATATAAACTCAAAATGTCTAATATGGCCGTTTGGGATTTAGGAAGGCAATATAAGGCAAAACACATCATTATTTTATACATGGTCCATGTATAAAATAACAAAGTATCCTGCCTTACGTTGCATTTGTAATGCACTTGAAGTTGGGTTCCTAAAATCCAAATGGTGATATTGGACATTTTGAATGTTTTTTTTTAGCTAGTGTTTTATAAATGAAGGCAAAATTATATTTATTTATATTTAGTAATGAAAAATACATCAAAGTGCCATTTAAGGCACATTCCCTTCGTTTAAACAAGGAGAGTGGATTACAAAGTAGCATAGGTCCACAATAAGAAAAGCAAGCGAGCCAAGCAACAGTTGTCAAACTACTGTTGGTAGCCAGGCACCTGATGCTAAGGCTAACAGTTAGCTACTAGCCACGAACGCCGGAGATTTATACCGTATCGTGCAATGACGGTGTAATTAACTTGCGGTTACTTCGCGTCCTAAATTAGCTATTTAATTTACTTTAAGGGCTCAAGTCCGAGTGAAGTCATAAGTCATTGTTGGTAAAGTCCAAGTCAAGTTGCAAGTTTTTTAACATTTTGTCAAGTCGAGTCGAAAGTCGTCAAATTCATGACTCGAGTCTGACTCGAGTCCAAGTCACATGACTCGAGTCCACACCTCTGGAAATTATAATACGGTACCTTAAAAACCTAAAACAAATTTCCTTATTCCTTGAATATTGAATATGCATACTTAGATGAGTGCCTGTTCTTTTGTGACAGTATTTGATATCAAAATCACTTAATGACTGACCGCTCAGAGACAGTGGATGGGCCAAAAGTGCGCTCCGTATTTTGCCCAGGTGTTCTGTATGTCTTAAGGTTCATCCATATGGTTGGTGGGCCGGTAAAACAATTTGAACGTACTTGCTCTGTGCTTTAATAGAGTGGATAAAGATTGTGTAATGTGCTGTTAGAGAAAGTAGAGTGTTACATTCTCACCAGAGATTGGAAACTTTTTGTATTTGCGAGTCCCCTCAAATTTTTTATAGCATCTTTATTATTGGTGTAGCAAGGCCTCCCTTGACAAGAGCTCTCTTAATGAAGCTGATTAAAATGAGATATACTGTTGAGCTTTTAACCAGTGGTAGGAAGACCAGCCACAAATTGTACTCGAGTAAGAGAACTCTTACTTTAGAATATTACTTTAGTAAAAGTATAAAGTAGTCCTCTGAGGTATTTAGTGAAAAAAAACTACTTAAGGAAACTCAAGTACTAACTAACTGTGGTTAACCTTTGATTTCAATTTTATTTTTCTTAATGTTGTAATGAATTAAGACCTTTACTTCGGGGATGGGTGCACTTGTTGGTGGTGATGACCACAAATGTTTAATTTGTTAAAAAATGTTTTTAATGAAAAGCAAAATTATATATGACAAATATCACAGCGACCTGCCTGACCAACAGCTGATACACACATTTATTTATTATTATTATTCTTGTTTTCTGCTCATGGGTGGCTGCAGTTAAGCTTATCCATCTCCGTGCGAGTTGGAACCGATTCCTACCAATTTTCAGGCCGCAATGATCAAGAGTACCCAAGGTCCACCGGTTTCCCATTTCTGCCTTAGACTGTAGTTTGAGGACAAAAGAGCCAGCAGAGTATGTGTATAAAAATGATTGTTATGAACTTTATCTAGATTCTTATTTGAGAAACAAATGGCCCTGTCATCAAGAACACACCATCTATAATTCTTTGTCCTTTCCCCCCCTAAACAGTTATTCTACCTATGTCCGCCTTGGCGCCTGAAGATAAATAAGGGGAATTAATTTGTGTCAGGATGACAGGAAAGCACTGCTCTGTTTGGCAGGAAAAACTGAGCAAGGAGGTGTTATTAATCACTGGGCATGAGGACCGCAAGGACCGCAGTGTTTCTGAAGGAGGTCGGGACACAGGGAACTGAGACTTTGGGGAAAAGGGAGCTACCATATAATTAAAGGAATAATATGGAAGATCAACAGAGGAGATCATCTACTGTCCATTCCTCAGCCATGCTGGTTTGTAATGTCAATAGCTTTGCCAGAAACCTTAAAGACTTTGATTTTAGGTTTGTGAACTTCCTATAAAAGAGGAACTGGATTTTATTTTATTGATTCTATCTTTCTAACTGGTCACGTCGTGAATGGCTAATAATGACACCTCTGATGGAGTTTGTAGCTGAACTATGAGGATCAGTACCCTCAACCTCGATTTGGATCTGATACGCACAAGAGCCTGACTCTTTGGCATGGTGGCCAGATGGCATACGCCACCAAAGGGCGGGGCCACAGATGGCCCCCCAACTGGTCATCACACATTTGATGCATTTAAATGTCGATCGATTAGTTTGAAAAACATTTACATTGTCCACAATTTCATGCTGGACATGGTGCAATTGCAGTCCATATCACACACAGATTACCAGGGATGAGAAATCCAAGTCCTAAAGTAAAAACTCTGCCACATTTTGGCTTTAGCCACAGGTGTTTCTCCTCAACAAGAAGGTACACAAACTGTTTTACCAAACTGTGGCAGAGTTTCTACTTTCTGGACTTGGATTCTCTATCTCTGTAAATGACCCCTACAAAGTAGATCACTGATTTCCGGCATCGACACACCTGCGCATACATTGGGATGACCTCCCTGCCATGCTACAGATGTCCTCCGAGCTAATTGTTTCACTTCAGATTTTTGAGGAATTCTAAGGAGTACCCACAAAGCAGATTGAAATCTGGGTCTATAAAGTTAAAAAACATCTTGCACATCACACAATCGTTGTGATGTTTTGCTCTTTCATACTACTTCCTCCTTTCAGACACTCCATGCGATTGTCATTAAATAGGAGAGGCCCCTCCCCACTCATTCGTAATAACTGTCATGTTGCATCCCCATAAAGTGGTACTATTCTTTGGTGGGGTGGTTCTCTCCTGTAGAGGATAAAATACTCGATTCCTTAACTTTCTTCACTTCACTATCCCTGCAGACTAGTGATTTCTTAACTAGCCTTTGAGCATGTAAACTGTGGTGCCTTAAGATTATAAAGATTTGGATGAACGAGAATATTATCAAACATGTTCCTGACGTTCTATTTGTACCAAGCTTTAATTGATTACAATATTGAAACAAAAAACTGCAATACGCTTTTGTCACCTTTAAACCTCACAGGTTTGTGCCTCCAATCCAAATAAAGCAAATATTTTTGCGTGAATTTAAATCCCTGGAATTGCGGACACACCAAGCACATTTAGGTCAGCAGTATGGGAGCATTTCAGCTACGTGTTTGAGAATAGTGATGGAAATTGCATCGTCAGCTTTGCTGTAAGTGCTTACCATTTTTTTAGTCTTGGGCAAGAAGTCAAACATGTTAATGCACCTTCAGAGAAACATCATCCTGGAATTAATTTAGGTGGGGCACGGAAGAAAACACAGCCACAGTCTACTCCGACAAATGTATTTATTAGAATAAATTGTGTATTATATGACTGAAAGAGGCAAAATCAACACAATATAACAAACCCATACATGAAATAAAGGATCAACTGACAAACATCACAAATATCCTACTGCATATCAGTAAGTACCTGCAGTTTCGTGCATGCGGCTCACAGATGTTAGATAAATAAACTTTAACATATTGAATGAGGTTATGTTCCCAGTTCTCACTTTTCAAAGACAGTTAAAAGGTAGACTTACCAGAAATCTCTACGTGAACCTCTTTATTGTTGGAATGGCAGCGGCGTTGGGGTTTGGGACAGGCTCTTTATGCATTGGTGCTGTTCTATTTTAGTTTTGTTGTTCTACCACTTGGATTGTGTGCACGTATGGTATGAATTTTGATTGAATTCCCATATTATTTCACACAAGTCCAAAATGGTAATTCACATACTCTGTATGGGTATATTCTTACACTTTTAACTATGCACACTTGTGTCCCTGTGCGTGGTTGATAAATGAGGTTCCATGTCCTTTTATCAAGGTGTCCAGATCTTTTACAAATCACTAGAAATTGTAGGCACCAGCTCAGGTAAATGAATTTAATTACAATTGCTTGAAATCTAATAGTCTGCTTTTCTCAAAGACTACTCATTGTGAAAAAATTCACATGCAACAATAAATACAAGTTTCAATTTCATTTTGTTGAGACCATTATCATTGTATGAATTTAGCTTCAATAATGTATTGATTAGATTTAATAAATCATCCCAAATCATCATTGCAATTGCACCTTTTCAACACCCTGGTATGAAAAAAGAAAATTACCATAACAGATAAGGCTAATAATTCATACATTATTACTTGACTAAAAATGTGCATCACGGAGTCACATTTGGGTCAGTTGCTATGAGCATTCTTGATTCATAATGTAATTAAAAGAGTGGATTCACTCCTGTTGAGTAAAAACAGCAGTAAAAGCGCTGCAATAAAAAGTGCCATCATAAAAACAGTTGGCACCCTCCAGCCACTTATTCATCCCTACTGAGGATAGAGTCACGTTATAAATATTCGTGAAAACTGTGAAACATGTTGAAAATATATGACAATTTTCCACAGAGCTATTTTATTTGGATACGGACAGTATATTCCCAATTTTATGTTCGTATAAATACATGGTAAATACTGTATTTTGTCGCTGCTATGTGAAAAACACATGTCCATATTTGTCTTCTTTTTTATTTTTTTATTTTTATGTTTTAGAGATTAAACTGAATGCAAAAAAAAAGAAGGGGGAAAAGCAAGGGGGGCAGTGGGAAATATACCGGTAAGTGTTTTTCACATAGCAGCGCCGATTTGTAAAAAAAATAAAATAAATGGCCGCTTATTATTTTGCTTCATTAATATTTGAGAGTAAGAACGTATAAGCCTAAACATATGCATTATTTTTTATTCTTAATCATTTGACTTTTGTATCCTGTTGGCAAATAATATTTTTTAAAAGCTGAAGATGTAATGCTACAGGTGAATAAGTCTATATTGATATGTGCTAATTAGACATTGTGGAAAAAATATCTTCATCTAACACATTCTTTGTGTTGTTAATCTACTATGAAAGACATTTAGTCGGTTACAATTCTGTGGTAATTTCAATACTTTTAAAAATTCTTAAATTTAAACAAAATAATCTCGTAAATGGAGATGTAATAAATAAGATTACTAAAAAATAAATATCGTGTTAGTGCTACCCCTGGGCCTAAATTTGCATATTGTGCTGCTACTCAGATTCATGCTCCCGATGTCGAGTCAAACATGGCACAGAGATACTTTAAGGATGACTGAGGTCACATAAAGATCCATCAAAGATTACTAGTACTGCTCAACCCCCACCCCAAGACCCGCAAGGCACCAATTGGTGCAGTTGCTTGGCAACTTGCTGTTCTGCAATTAGTCCTGCGATGTAGTGCCTCCAGTCTCGAGATGGCCAGTCTTCTGCGGCGGGTCAGTCTGCACTAGGAACAGAACCACACCCACGCAAGACGAGTCTACTCAAGTGGATTGATATAATAGCGCAAAGTACATTGTCAGCAAGTGAGCACAGGAAGCAACTTCCCCTAATGGCTGTAAAAACTAATTTCCTTGGACTGACTAAAAGGGGTGGGGAAAAATCTGCTACTTAAATTACATTTTCAAAATTGAGGCATAACAAATTAAAGTACATTGCGTTAAGTACACAAAGAGTCCAGCCATAGTAGCATATAAGCATAAGCACAGTGACTAATGTGATTGCTTTTAATTTGAAAATATTGCATAAACAATAATATTTAATTAGCATAATATACTTTGTTTTCTGTGTATGCTGCAAGTGCTGTATGTTTGCTGATGTGAGAAAACTGCAAATCTAATGAAGCCATTGGGAGGCATTAGTATTAAAATGTACATATTTTACCACGCTAAATCTTGCTTAAAGTGTCAAACATGACAAACGAGCTAGCGAGGAAGCTAAAGGACACTTTTGGCAGACTAAGGGAGAACGCCCCACACAGCAGTGACTTGCGAAAGCAAATGGGGACTTAAATAAAGACGAATTGCCACGGCCATATTGTGGTGAGATTGCATTCTCTGATAGAGGAAAAGAGTAACAGCTCTTTCTCCTGAGAGAACATGTTTAAATAAATCATTCCTATGGCGCGTGAGAGAGAAGTTGTGTTGTAAGGTGTGCAAATGTGTTTGCAAAGGTTCAATCTGGGAGAAATTACATAAAGGAAGTGTGATAAAGAGATTATCTGAGCAAATTATTATTTTTATGTGTGCATGAGATTGCTTTCAGCAGGTGGACATTTACAGAATAGTTCAAAACATATATTAGTTCTGCTGCTAATTAAAGCTGATGTTTTTTAATGGCGAACATTACATTTAAAACATATTTTAAATCTTATGTCTCACTCATTTAGAATCTGGTTTACCTACAAATACAGTAGAAGTAATTTAAATGGGCAAACAAGGCAGATAAATAGATAGATATCCACATCATTATGCAAGCTTATAGAGAAAACAAAATCAGCTCCGTGGGCTTGTTTGGTTGTGAGTCATTGCGAGTAATCAATATCATTGACTAATAAAACCTTAACATGGTATCAGGAGGTCAAGCTTGCATCAATAAATTATAGGACAGACGTCCAGAATCCTGAGAACACCCACAACCCATGTGTCATTTAAGATAAGAATATTACAGTTAATTATAATACAGTAGGAGTAGAACACCCCAAAATAGCACAACTTGGAGTTCAATCATGATTATCTTGGATTATTTTTCACAGAAGTCAAACAAAACTTCAACCGTCATGTATGACAGAACACACCATTGCTGTCTGTCAGGTGTCTTCAAGAGTATGTAATAGAGGCTGAACTCGCTCCTAAACTCCCAATTCGCTAATAGTGCCGATGTCACGATGAATTCATGTTGGATTCATAAGTAAACATTACACATTTTCGAGGAAAAACATTTTTTATTTCCCGGAAGATAAGTCAAATTTGACCTAAATAGTAAAATGAAAAGGCTTATATAGCGCTTTATCTATACCATAGGGTGTTCAAAGTGTTTTACACAGCACGATATTCATTATTTTGAAAACCTATTACATTTAGCAGATGCATTGTTCTAACTACAGAAAAGTTGCTAAAGTTTCCAATGGCTTACCTTAGAAGTAGAATCTTGCATTGTGGCCAACAACATAATCTAAGGTTATTATTACATACTTTGGTATCGTAAACTAGGAGTCCTCGCGGCAACAATTGTGAATGCTGCATATGTTAGCCTGCATGCTAATTGGTACAGTAGCTAGCTATGGAGACTATGACTATATTAACTGATTATATTATAGAGCAAAGCATGTGTTTGGCTCTAATAAGTTCATTATAACTCTTTGAATTTTTTTTCTGTGATTTTGACACAGATTGGTTTGTTACAAATGACAGACATGCAGCTATGATCATTTATAATCCGAGATTGAAAAATGTAGATACCATTGCCGGACTCTCCGTTCATCACAGCAGCCACTCAAAATAAAGGCTCTATGTATAGACATACTGTATCCATGCCGACAGTGGCTTTTCTGAAATGTACGTGTTTTGCTTCCTTTTTCTAAACCATCGCGGAGCATTTCAAAAGGTCTTGCACTGCTTGACAATTTGTTGCTCTGTTGGCGTTTAAACTAACAACCAGGGAGAAAAAGGTTTGTGTTTGCTTTATGTCAAATCACCGCAAAATGTTTGCAGGAGGTGCCATGAAGAGTTTCAGAGCCTTGCTAAAAGAATATCAAGCATGATTTCATGTGTACGTGTTTTAAGATGCGTCAACTGTTAAACCGTAACTGTCAAACTGTCAAAAGTGCACTAACGCTAAATATTTACCATGTAAACAAAATGCCTGTTCTGGTGACGTCACACCATCTGATCCGAGTCCGCAAATTATGATTCAAGTTTTAATTTGCCACACCCACTCGAACGACGGTCAGAATTACCACTCATTCGTGCACAGCGCAAGTGTGAAGGGTTTGATATTGTATTTCTTTTTTCTTTTTTTTACATTATTTATAATGTGAAACTTCAAGTCAACTTGCGCCTCAGAACGTGTGCAGATCTTAATATAATATTCATTAGATGAATTACACTATGTTGAGCACTGTGATGTTGCTGCCTGCACAGTAAACCATCTAGTGACCTCGGGCTGCGTGTCAATGGCAGATTTATATGTTTACATTGTTTACAGTGCTGATTTACGACAATGTCCATGAGAGCGCGACACACACTGTGACCCACATCTCTTGTGAAGTGTTGCTGGCTCCCACTAGGGAATTGTGCCATTTCCCAATGCTTTTCTAACGCGTTTTTTCATCACCCTTGTTATTTAAGTACTTTTAGCCGCACTGTGCTCATGTCCATCACTCGAATTTCTCTTACTAAAAACCCAACAGCAATCTCTGTCTCGTTCTGGCATCCCTCCTGTATTGGCAGTCCACTGGTGGTGAGCAAGGACAATGGGCTTTCAATATAGAATAGATTCATGAAAGCTTAATAAAGAGTGACCCTGGGAGCCACATCTACCAGTACCCAGTGTAATTAAGTCTGAGTATGTGAGCATGCTCTCAAAATTCTAGTTGAACTGCTTTACATTTGAGTTGTTATTCACAGCATGCATGGTTTCATAGATTACTAATGTATGTAAAGGTCAAAATACTTTTGATTTATCGTTGTGAGAAACATGGATTATTGATTGATGTGTGTTTTTTCATTTGAAATGCAGATGATGATGATGTCATAAATATGTAGCAAAATCATTACAATTATTGCAATAACACCATGGTTTTGCTTTTACATAATTGAGACTTCTTAGTCTCTTTGATTTTCCCTCTAATGACTTACTCTAGGACACTGAGGAAAAACAACGTTCCAGCTTTGTAAGCTAAATAGGAGAAGAAGTATTCTGCTCCGTAGAGCATCCTGATTGGTTGCACTGTTTGTTTCCTGTGATCCCTCTTGCCCCCCCCCCCCCCACATCCTCAAAACACCGCCCCTCCCTCCCCGGTGATTTGCCTGGGGTAACAAAGGCACCAGTGTGGATTTCATCTTGAGTTGATCCTCTAAGGAGCTTCATCTAATGAGCAACATAGTGTATCAACTGGGATGTTGGTGTTTATACCTAGAGACTGGAGAAATCCTTTCCATGTACACCACGGGCCACAGGCTATGGCACATATAGAATCGGTTTTACTGCTACATCATGGCATAATTAAAACTGGCGTAACATTAACAAGTAACTTGCTGGAAGTCAAATTATGCAACACAGACAATGTTAATTGGAAGCTAGCACAACGTGTTTCTGTATTAAAGAGTGAGTCTACCCTACAAAAACTGCCAATTTAGTCAGTTCCAAGGCAAAGTCACAGTTGATTTCAGGTGTTGTTGGACATCTTTTGGCCGACTAAAACCTCAAATAGATATTCGACACGTCACAAATTTGACTGCAAGTTTGAGTTGAACTTCACAAACTCTTTAAGTGTTCCGAACAAGATAAAATTTACTAATTTGCTCCCAAAAACTATTTTAAATGTTTGAAGTGTCCCCAAGATATATTTATATGTTTTTTGTCTTTTTATGCTAGAGCATACAGAAGGCTTTGATGCAGCCTCTCAACTGCAGAAAACGGTTGAAGCAATGGTAGTCATTGCAAAAATTGCAAACAGGTGGCAGCAGAATATAAGAGATCAACCAGGGCCATGTTGCAAAAAGCTCTTTTTCCCAGTGTTCCAAACAGATTTGTGAATAATGATTAAACTTAGCTATATTCGAATGTTAATTGCTGTATAACGGAAATAGATAGAAATACACTTTTTTTTTCCTGATGAAAGAAGAGACTCTAATCGTTGATGTTTTTATAGCAATAGATCACAAAATCAAATTATAATCAGTTAATGAGACAAACTTTGGCGTTAGCCAGAAGTGGGTACTTACGTCTCTCCGTTGACTTGTCATTGACGGATGCCCACCTTTTCGGCGAAGTGCCCACTTTTTCGGTGAATGATTTATGACGCAAAAAATACACGGACTGAGAAGTGACTGAAGCAGGTGTTTGTCCGTAGAGACGGTCTTTCTCATTCCATATATTTTTACGAGGTTTTGCCTCATAAAGTACTCACTGAAAAGCATCCTTCAATGACGGGCCGACGGGAAGACAAAAGTATACCCACATCTGGTGTTAGCATTGTTTATAGAATTTGCTTTCTGAGTTTCAATACAAATGAAACATTGTTACATTGATTATTTGGACAAACAATTGGTCGTGCATTCCTGTCGCATGTGAAGTTAGAATTTTGTAGTGCTTTTGGAGTGTTTTGATAGTTCCTTCCCAGTAGGTGTGACTAACAAATTCCCGTGGCTACGCAAACATATAGTATATAACTATAGAGAACTTGAGCAATTATATTAAGCTGTTTCTGCATCTGCTTGATTTTATTCAGCTAAGAAGACAATTAAATATACATGATTGTGTTGTGTAGTTTACTTTCTTTGGAAGGGACATGGGAGGAAAGCAAACAAACACCAGATAGTCAGAGAGAGTACAGCAACTTGTAGTCTCCCACCATGTGATTGAAGAGTTGAACCACATCCTCAGATAAAGATTCCTATTGTATTTTATTTTTCCCAAGTGCACTTTTTCCTGTATTGCTGGTGTTGGCTGATATGAAATTCTGGCATAGTGGTTTTGCCGGGGCAGCATTCACATGATATGGATATCTATTTCATGGTTATGATTTATTTATTTATTCAAAAACACACTGAATCCAGATCAGTGACTGCTGTGATTCATGTCATGTTTCATCTCTATTTTGGAGTGGTTGTTGAGCCACTGTGGGGTGCCGTCACCAGAGTGGTTGTTCGATAATATCCAGGTATTGTTAGAGGCCAAGATAAATGCCTGTGCACTCTGACTCTCCTGGCCACCACAGGTACACAAAAAAACTGAACACTATCTCTGTGCCAACTCGAGCAGTAAATGGAAAAGAACTGCAGTGAAGCCTTTTAGCCTGCATCCTGGGGAGCCCCACAGCTGGTGACATTTCTAAATGGACAAACAGGGCAGTCAGACTGAGCAAAGATATTTGTCCTACAGAGACACTTCAATACCATTTTATCGTCTTTTATTTACTTAAATGCTTCTTTGTGCAAAAAAGAACATGTCCGTTGTGTTTTTGTATTATTGAGCATGTGTTATCTTTTAGACCAACTCCTATACAGTATACTGCAATTCGAATTTTATTCGGCACCAATAGTAACTACAGTATTTATATTGTTGCCAGACGAAGACTAATACAAAAGCTGTATATTCAATTTGACGGTCCAAATTAAAAAATGACTCGCAGCCGTAATGGACATATTTTTCATCAAACTATCACGTTGAAGAGCTATGTACTCAGACTATAGTGATAAGTAATTTTACAGTTTTTTAAGTCTATGAGAACAATACGGATGCTTTCGTGTAAAAGTGTTTAAGTAGCTATGAATGTATTTTGTTATTACACATTCAACAGACCATCACATGTGACCATTTAGTATGTTTTGTCTTGTAACAACTGCATGTACACTAGTCCAGTTAGACTTTTGAATATTTATGATGTTTATCCTCCCTTCAGTGCACTTCCTGTTCCCATGAATTTCAGGGGAAAATATTACTACGATTATGGGAAGTGAACCAGCAAAGTAACAATCTCTTTATGAATAATGAATCTACTTAATGGTCTGATGTATTGCCATATGTGCTAGATGGCTGGAAATGTAAAGTAATGGAAACAGATAAGATACAACTTACCTGAAACATTACATTAAGAGAAAACAAATGGAGTGTTAATGGTTAAAAACAATAAAACAGTAACATTTAACATTTAACTAAATTGGCAATGCTGGCAGGACTCATACATCTATTTTCCAAAGATAAACTCTTAATGTGACGCTGAGCATGTGGACTCAACTTCTTTGGCCGACCATGACATATTCTCGCCACCCCAATTTGAAGTAAACTGATTTGTTCTGAATGAAATACTGGTCTTTCACTGGCTCGCTGATTGCATTCCTTCCTTACATATAAGAATGTGACCCCCCCCCCCCCCCACCACCACCACCACCACCCCTCCATTTTTGTACACATTTCCAATAATTGTTGTGGAAGACTCACTTGTCCCAAAATTATCTTCATCTTGGCTTGATGGCGGTTGACCTGCTAAGTAGCATTGCATGCATGGCTGCCCCACAGACTCTTAGCCCCTGATTGATCCGAGATGTTGACAGACAGTAGTGTTTGATTCTGGTCCTGTTATCTGTAATGTAGCTGAAGCTCTCAATGGGCTGACAAGATTAGAATGCATTACTGTCAGAGAGCAGGGTGCCCTGGGGCTCCACTGTGCTTGTTGAGTGTTAATGACTCAGACTGGGTCTCGCCAGTGCAGGCCATGTGCTGACAATCCGTCTACAGTTGTTTGAATGCCAATCACACCAGCCTCTTGCCAAAATGAATGTATTACAATCCGATTAAACTTTGATAAATAGGTTTGCCTTAGCGAGAATATTCTGGTATTTGTTGTTGGATTTGCAAACTCCCATATGGGACTAGTTGATGGTTACCTCAGGAGGTCATGGCGGAGATTGAGAGCTCAGCTATTCACAACAAGGCAGTTTATCACTGTCATGTTTGTGGATATATATATATATATATATATATATATATACATACATATATATAGTGTTGGGGGTAACGTGTTTCAGAAGCAACACGTCACAGTTATATATTACATTTAATCAGTAACGACATAACATAACAAGTTACTGCAATAAATTATAGTAATATTATTACAGTTACTGACTGCCGTAACGCGTTACAATATAATCACCGACTAAGTGAAAACAAAGCCATTGATTTCAACAGGAGAAGCAAAGTAAAGCAATCAGAAGTCATTGTTTGTGATACGACTCACAGTCACGGTGTCACGAAATAAAACGGCAAACATCCAAAATACAAGCACAAACAAACAAAGTAAAACAAATACATGAAACACTGTGTTTAGAACTATAAAAAGTATTGTATTTTTAGATATGATTTGAATGAATGTGCCATCACTTGCAGTATGAAAAATGATGATCACCGATTGGCTGTCGGCGAGCAAAATGCATTCTTTTTGTTCCAAAAAAATATATATATATTTTTTTTCCCTTGCACTCACAAATACAAACATGGTCTCCCAGGCTTCTTCTTGAGAAGATCTCCAGTGGCTGATGATGTCATGCTTAAGCAACTCCAATCGCACGCGCACAACATCGAGTGACGTACACCGAAAACACGACGTAACGTGACGCCGTGTTTACTGAAGTGCATAATTATGGTCCCGCATGGTGTCGCATCGGGGGATCACCTTATCACATGGATTTACACCCGTGCCTTATCAGCTCATATCGCCAGAGTAATGAGATAGGAGAAGGTACTAGAAATGTTTTGGGGAAATGAGGCGATGTATGGAGAGTTCGAGACGTCTACTAAAGCTGACGTCACGTCAATACTTCGCAGAACAAATAAACCGGCTGCCAGGCTGCCACAAATGTCAACTTAATGCTTCTTGTTTCAAATGGAATTAAATTAAAGACAAATATAAATTCGACAATGTTATTTTGCGGTCATATTGCAGACGCATCACATACATATCTGATTTATAAAGAAGAAGAAGACAAGAAATTGGAATTGTAGCCTATTGTTTACGCTGGATGGGGAGGAAACATTAGACACATGTCGCACATATGGGCAAAAAAAATATCTGAATTGGGCTGTAGTGTGAACGTAGCATAGATATTTTTGCTTTTATTACGCACTTCCATCCATCCATCCGTCCGTCCATCCATCCATCCATTTTGTTAGAACAGTTATTAATTATACTTGATCTATCACGATTATTTTTTTAGCTAATTTCTTTATATACAACTTTACTATACATAAAAAAATTACATTGTGTTATTGATAAGAGGAACACACATTGGCAATATAAGCTCATCTTTCCCTTGTATGTAAATGTATTTTAATATGTTGATAATTTTAATTCTGGTGTACAGTCTAGGATTATTTATTTACCGAACCAAATATCTGTTCCAATATTTATATTTGGAAAAAAATACATCTTGATACAAATATGAATCAAAGGCAGTGATCTCACACTATAGAGTGAAAATATTTAGCATTATACCACACGCTATATAGTTAAAGGTCCTCATTACTAGTTAACTTTACCAGCTATCGTTGCAAATTTTTCATTTTCTTTTTAAAATCTCAAAATCATGATTAAATAAATGAAAAACGTGAAAAAAAAGTTTTAAAAACAGTAACTTAAACTCGAGTAACTAACTCACTATACCTATCGAAACCGAAGCGCCGCAAAAAAATTATGCAATTTTTTTATTATCATTGCATTTATTATAATTAATTAAAATTATAATATTATTAGAAAATATTTAGGCCTTTTAAACACAGGCATTTTAACAAAGCACAATATAAATTGAAATGCGTCCACATCACAGACATCAGAGACATGTTGGCGAATGGTACATTGCAATTGCACTTTATAGTCAATGTACAGTAGTTTGCACCGGCGGGCACAGATGCGTGCGTTGCTGTGCGGATGACGCATTTGTAGGCTATTTGGAGCGGGACACGGCGAGGCGCACTTAAAATCGGCACATTCACACATTCACCAACGTAAAAAAAAATCATCAAAGAAAAAAAGTCAGGCGATGCAGGAGAAAGAGTGTCTCACCTGTAGTGCACTACTCGGCAACGCTCTCTTTTTTAACAGTTTACCAAGCGACCCTCTCCTTCTCCGGTGTGCACAATGAAGCTGCCGGTACTCGCAAACGCCAGCGAGCAGCAAGGCGGACACTCAGTCCCGTGTTTGGTGTTTAATTCAAACAGATGCTTCCTTGCAGCGTTTTATTATTTTTATTTTTTTGCTTGCGTCACCACCTCCTCTTTCGGCCATATTCTTTTGGCTTTAATTGTATTTCGGCCGAATACCGAAAATGTTAATATATATATATATATTATCACAATTATTATTGCTAAATTCGTTATATTGACTCCTTTGTACAATGGAGGAAAATGACGCATGAACAATGTTTTTACATCATAATTTTGGACATTGCATTTTATGCTTTTTAATGTCATGTAAGGCCTTTTTTTAAATAGCAAAATCCATTGACTTTTGATGACTTTTAATGCTTTTTAATTACTCTGTTTATAGATTGTTTGTTTGTTTGTTTTTCTTGAACTTGTAGCAGGTACATATACTGTATGCATTTCCTCACTCTTATATTTCATTGAACTGGAACTCAACTGGGGATTGTGAAATGAGAAATCGGATAATTAACGCCCAGGTCTTTAATAAGCACCCTGGGGAGAATTAATATCCACTTAATGCACTCTACCGGAGGTTGCTCATCCCAAAGGTGAAGTGAATGCGGTTGCTCATATGAAGCCAAAAAAGACTTCCATGATCTTTTTGCTGTGAGTATCCTCTCGGGCGTGTCCTTCTCGTGTTCCCAGTGAGTGACAGTTTGTCCAGCGCATTTACAAGCATCCCATGCAGACTTAAGGCATTTTAAAAGCTCCCTACTGGCAACCTCCTGTGTATGAGAAATTCAATATGCTGTACTTTCCTTAGAGGTCTGTATTGACCCCCTCTTTACGCACAGAGCTTTTTTATTCTGGCTTTTGTGCAGCTTAGCAAGACATGTGCATGGCGCCATTATATCACATTGACTGAATGTTTTCTGGGGGGAATTTGCAATGTATTTCCACAGCAACAATTACACTTGCATATGTGGCTCTACTTACATGGAAATTACAATGTAGGGAACACATGAAGCTATAGCTATGCATTAGCTGAATTGTCTTTCATGAAAGCATAGCGTACTAGAACGTATACTTCATAACACAGTTAGATAGAAAGTAAATTGTTAAATACCTTTGAAGTTTATTAGCTGTCATGACTTTACTCAGCTTTTAGGGTGTGTATGTACTTGTGCTTTTGGTGTTAAAATTCATTGATATATTATTATTTTTGACTGAGACTATCAGTGTTATATTTCATTGTAAAAAGTAATAATCTTTATAAAGATAAATGGTTTACAATGGTGTGCAATGTGTAGTTCCAAATATTAATGAATGCAAATTAGAGGTAGACTGATATGTCTTTTTAATGGCAGATACAGACTAGTAGTCAAGGAGGCCAGTAACCAATATTTGATGCCAATATTCATGTTCAATAATAGGGAAAATATTGATGTCAAAATAAAAAAAACATAAAAAATAAAAAACTCCCAACTCTTTGTTGAATTTTTTAAATAGATTCCACCCTCGCGAGGGTAAGTGGTTCATATCTGTGAAATATTAAAGTTCGTTTTTTTGTCAATTGACATCTTAGTTTTAAAATCCCCCCAAAAAAGAAAAAAGTTAAAGGACCTTCCAGGGTTTTTGCATGTCTTACAAAGTTTAAATAACAACTTGTTGTTTTCTACAGTAAATAGTTTTCCGAATTTCAAAATAGTTGAAATGTAGAAATGTTCACTTTTTTCTTATCTTAGTTTCAATTTCAAACACAAACAGAGGGTGCAGAGAGTTCCCAGGGTCAGCAACATCTCATTATAAAGTTAACTGAAAATTGTAATAAATAGTTCACTAAAGTTAACAGTTATAAATTGATTTTATTATCGGCTATATGATTCTTCAAAAAGGCCGATGCCGATGTACCATGCAGAATGTGGAAGGATAAAGCAAAATTACAACCAGCACATTTATCAGATTGCTAGAGCAGTTGCTTGAAGAACAGGAAACATGAGAGCAATGACTTCACTTTTATCAATTACTTCATCTAAATCACCTGAGCTGCCAAGCAGTCTTCTCTGATGCAAGAGCGACCCTCCTCTCCACTTCACTCACATGAGACTAAATCAGCAAAAGGTGAACGACAAGATTTATTGCATAGCTGGAATTACTGACAGGCCACTGTTTAGTGAGTGAATAAACCTTTGGTTCTTGGCAAGGCCATTAGCTCATAAAAAGGCTTCATTTATTGTGGCACATCTCATTGATGCCAGAATTGTATTGAAGTTGCACTGCTGGGCAGCATTTGCATAACCTTCATGGTGATATATTATTATTTAGTATTTTAGTTACAAAGCCATATTCACTAACCCCATCCATTCAAACATTTTGGTTTGTTGCCTACACTGACTGGCCCATTATATGCTGTGTAGGCCTACCTATCAACCCGCAGTGAGGTTTTACTTTTCAGTTGAAAATAAATGACTTTAACCTCCAGGATCCTGCTCCGTAACTTGGCCAAAGGCAGAACCTTTGATGTTTCTCTCTTTCATCCCATTTTAAATCCATCCTCATTGTGTTGTACTAGCCTTGTCCTTGCTAGCGTTACGCTAGTTTGTTTCTCAGCTCCAGCCAAGTTTGCACACCCATTTTTGTTTATTGCTAGGATAGCGTGACAGGCCAACAGAGTCATCAGCCAAATATTCCCGTTACTACGATGGTGTCAGCCAGCAAACTTGGGGCGGTGCGCATACGTAGTTTCAACTAGCAATAATCGCGCCTTGGATAAAACTCATAGACTACGATACCACGAGTGTCTACTCCCCATGTGGATGGGACAACCCATCTCCCTTCTAAACTTTACTCTCTGAGGACTATAACACATTCTGACTCCAATTTTTAAATTCTGATTCGGCGTTTGGTGTCAATGGCTAATTTGCTACTCACTTCAACTCACCACCGAGTTATACACACAAAAAGAAATATAGTCAAGCCCCAAATGATTTATACATCAGACAATTTTGAGTTAATGTGACTTTTCCTTTGACATCTTCTGGCTGGAAATGGCAAGTATTGTGCATTATTAATAACTGATACTGGGTTACAGATCAACTGAAAATAGTTGCCATTTATTTATTTATTATTTGTATTTATTTATCTTTTTTTTCTTATTACCAGTTTTCTTTTTTAGGGTACAAATAACTAGATGATTTTATTTAATGTAATTAATTTATTTATTCACTGTTATCTATCCTGGTAATCTCTAGCAGAATCTGCAGCATGTTTAATAAAAGATTGTCACAAATGGGTATGCATCAGGCTTGACATGGAGCCTTTTGTTAAAACAAAAACAAAGCCAAGAAAAGCTAAACATGCGTACCATACTGTAACTCAACAACTATTGCCACTTTCTTGTGTCATCGCCTCATTCGCTTTACAACAAATTAGTCCATGTAATGAATAATCCTGGTCTTAATTATCATGTTAAATTTTTTCATTACTCATTATTTTTTGCAACATGATGATGTGTTATTTGTATATACAATATCTTAACATTAAAAACAAACAATCTTGAGATTCCAATGTTTTATTCAACAGTAACAAACAATGTGCTCTCGCATCCGTCTGCCATCCGAATAACAGCAATTATTCTGAGACACAGGAAAAATACATGAAATTAGGTTTGAGTCTTTCTTTAACAACTTGATTTCCGCCTTGGTGCATTGTTGAGGAAATGCCAACAGAAAAATAAATATACACAAAAGATACCTGTCAGTGTGATACTAACAAGTGGTGAAAAGCAAACAAACATGTAAGAGATGAAGGTGACATTAGCCCTGCGGGGTAGAAGCAGGTGTCTATACAGAAGATGAGACAAATGGTTAACCCTTTGGTGACATGCGAGGTAAAAGTGCTTCTCATCTTAGCTGTTGTGTTTTTATGTTGGCTGCATGATGTCTGTCCATGTCATATGTTGCATGTGACACATTTAATACTTTTGCTGCCGAATGGACTTTCTAGCAGCTGAAATAGCCTTTATCGCATGTACATCCCCATGACAGCATGACAGACAGTGCCAGCCTACAATGTGATAATGAACATTATTACACTGGGGACTGTTTGCGCCTCACTTGAAGCAGAACATCATACTGAGCAAACGGCAGCAGCATCTTGTTCAGGCACAGCAGTGTGCAGGTGGCACAGCACAGTCAAAAAATGACTGAAGTGACTTGAGAGACGCTGAACATTATGCCAAAGATGTTTAATAATTATATACTTGTTTACACCAAAAAGGCATTTTCTCTTTGAGTACTGATCAGTTCAACATAATCTAATGGAATAAAAAGGTATTCCTTTTGTCAATTCTTCAATGGCAAATCGCTTTGTATCTTATTCGTGTGTCTATTACGTGACTGAATTCAATCAAAATCACTGGGATATGTTCGATTTTGACCTATTTGTGTGTGTCTAGGATATTTGTGAACCTTCTTAGTCGTACATGTGCTCAAAAAGTGACGTGATATTGCTGTAAAAGTAATAAATGGCAAAAACGGCTCATTTTGTTATAGAGTTGATGCAACTGGAATTCACTAACATTAAGCAAAGCATCAATAATTTTACTTTAATAAAATTGAAGTTGTCATCTTTATTTGATTTATTTTTAACATATTAGATCATTATACACAAACACAATGTTTGATGAACAACAACAACGAAGGGAGGCAGAACTGGAAGCCTGGCGGTTCCCTAAATAGTTCCCCAAGTTTCTTTGATGGGGGGAAAAAAGAAAACATAAGAAATGAGGGTCGGTTGGGGGGGGGGGGGGGGTTCACTATGCCCAGTCTGCGCTCCTTTGAAGGGGAGCACAACATTGGGGAAAAAAACAAAAAACTGCACATGAACATCGATGAAACTTTGCTTTTCACCAATTGAAAACGAGTGGAGTTAATCATTCACTTTAACAACAAATTAAAATGTTTTTAAATGCAACACTTTTTTCATTTTTTTACCGGTAGATACTTGTGTGAACTATTATCGTATGTGCGACCGAAAATGTACCGACCATTGGGGAAACTGGCCAAAATTCATTTCATTTCAATACTTCAAATAATGATATATTGCTAAGCTTTCCAACATTAAAGGATCTTTGTGCAGTGTTTTACTCACGACTGCCACCTCTGGCCCAAAGTGTAACTGCAGCATCTGTCAGGCTCGTTCATGGTGCGCGTGCGATCTTAAAGCGACAGCCACAGTTGACAAACGAAGACATGATTTCAAATTAGGTAAGAAAAACTCCACCCCTCCCCTCCCCAAAGAAACTGTAGAGTGTGAGGGTCCGCACACTCTACTATAAAGGGAAGATAAAAGCTGATAGGTGCAGTCAGAGTAAAGCAGTCAGGGCTCTTCGTACTCATCTGGGCATTGGTGGAGCATGCATGATGTAGAAAAAGCTTTAATATGACATTTTTAAACCGCACAATGCTCCTTGAAGGAAATCTATACTTTTTTTTTAATATATATATATATATTTTTTTTTTGTTTGTTTTGTGTATGTGTGTGTGTGGGTGAGTATGTGTATGTGCGTGCGTGCGTGCGTGCGTGTATTTGTTAGCTCACCAGAAAACCTATTAGAAAAAATCTCATACCGTTCACCTAAACCGAACACCAGGAGACCCGAGGGGACCAAAGAAAACCAAGGAAGGTGAAATCCAGCACCGACCAGACACCCCCCACCAGAACTCCTCCCCAGCCCAAGAAACTAAATCTATACTTAATGCTAGTCTCTGTACTTCTATTTGGAAGAAAAATGTAGGTTAAACGTCTTATTCTCACTGATATATGTTGAGAATGAATTCCTGTCATTCTAATTCAATTCTGCGTCCTACGGGGTGGAGTCGGTTCCAATTCAAATTCATCCATTGACTTGAATTGAATTCTGAAATTCTGAATTTTGCCCAACCCTGCCGTATAGATAAACATCTGTTCACAAATGGACATTTTCAAGTCTGCCCTTGGCATGCCTGTTTGTGAAATGAGGGAGGAAACCGGAGTACCTGAGCCTCCACTGTGCTGTTATTAATATGACATTGAGTAGTAATTTCCTCGTAGAACACTTGAATTAGTCTTATTGAGTACACTCATCAGTCCAATTGTAATTATAAGGTTCTGTGCCAGGCTACTTTTCTTCTGAATCATGATGTCTTCTTGACAAACTGTCATAGCTGTATTGACCGCAACGACATGCTTTTTAATTTGTTTTTACTCCATGTTTTCCTCTACAAAAACACATTTCCTTCGACCGAGCAGTAAGTTCATTCCTCAGTCACGATGACTCACATTGCTTTGCACAAGTTGGCCGGGCGTTTTTTTCCTCTCAGCTGCCCGAGGAGCCATGTCAGACTGATGCAGCAGTCACCTAGAGACTCTTTCACGTTGTGATTGGAGCAGCCAACCACCCACACCAACAACAGAGGCCTTGACCATAGAATGAGTATGCACATGTTGTCTTAGGAGTGCACACAAACGAACCTAAATAGCGAAGGTGATGCAGCAGTCACAGAAGCTTTGTCACCGTGTTTGCGCCCCTGGCAATGTTTCCTGATGTTAAGCTGCTCATTAAGCGCAAACCTGTTCCCCTTGAACACAGCATGCTCACAGACATATTTTTAATTAGTTTATTTAGCCTTCCTTGTGACTCAAGGATGGATCTGCCCTCCTTTAGTACTTCTTACTTGAGTTAACTCCACAGGGGCGGTAAAAAACCTGGCAAGCTTTTAAATGACAGGTGAGGTTACAAAGGTGCCTCGGGGTTTTAGGCTGTGTTGACTGAAGTTGCTCTTGTATAGTTGAGGAAGACAAAGATAACGTCTCATGAAGTGCACGAACGAGGTTTGATGTATTTTGTCTTGGCCCACACATTTGCGTAATTATGGAATCATTTCCTCCCACATATTTGATTGTGTCTGATCAAGCCATTCCATTGTATTATATTAATCAAATTGTGCTTTTTTTAATAGTAAATCACTTTGTTTTTTAATGTGCGTTTGGTTAGTGGATAGTGGTGTGTGTGTTTTTTAAACCAACAATATCAATGATGATTTTGTTTCTTATTTAGAGGTGTTTATATATATATATTTGAGTGCTTTGGCTAAGGAAGATTTTAAGAACGAATTTTTTTTCATTCAGTCTTTTGGTAAAAAAAAAGAAAAAAAAAGCAATATAGGTTCATGGTAGGGATGTTCGATACCACTTTTTTCAGACCGATACCAGTATGAATTCTCAACTCTAGAGTAGTCACAGATACGTTAAAATGCCACAAGAGGGCGGCCATTCGGCCAATACTGGTATCGGCCACCGTCGCTAGTACCGTTACCTTAAAATATGGCCAGGTATCGGTATCAGGCTGGTATTGGTACTTACCCATCCCTAATTAATGAGTTAACTATTTCGGTTACTCTTCAATCCCACAATTTGGAAAAAATTTCAGTTTTATGCATTTTTGCTTTTTTTTTTTGCTGGTAGTAATTTTACAGTTCAAAACTATATAGAACAGTCTTTGAATCAAAACTAAAGAAAATAAAAATAAATAGCATTTTATTTTCAAATTTTACTTTGTATTTGATGATTTTACATTTATTCCAATATTTTACTCGATATCTGTTGGAAGCTTCATAGAAAATAGTAGTTGAAAAAAGTGATTGATTGCGATTAATTACAGAAAATGGTGTGATTAATGAGTTGAACATTTTTTTATATCTTTACAGCGCAAATATAAATATAAATATACACGTTATCCATGTGTGCATTAACATTTGTACAATGTATTATACATGTGTATGTGTTTCCAATGGTGCACCTAAAAGTAATTATCAAACAAGCTGGTGGCTGGTTTAAGGTTTTACACAGAGCAAAGAGAAAGCAATGAAGCTTAACATGGACAAGTCCAACACTAAATTAAGCAGTGTGACTATAATATCCCTTTGGCGTTAATTCAATTACAGTAATAGTTTGAATTCAACACGCTAAGTGTCCTAAGCTTCTAGGGACTCTCGTTCTTTGCATGGTGCATGTGGCAGACATTTGGGGTCAAACCGGCCAGAAGGGTGCTTGGGGTGAGTATGCATGATTACGCCTCCGATTGCTTGGCCCACCACTACGGACATGCTAAGGCGGCACTTTTCTCCCACAGACGAAAGAGTTTGAAGAGATTTGAAGTGCAAATCAGCTCTCTATCACATCTGGCAAGACTTCATCTGTCCATCACTGTACAAACAATGTTCCTCACTCTTTATTTCTTGCAGACATGTGGTTTCTCAGGCCAGGCAGAGGAATTGGATGTGTATATAGCAGACAGAAATATGCACATTTAAACTCAGGATAGCTATTCAATGTACTTGTGAAGTTTGATAATAACAGAGGAAATTGGGTAATAAACAACAAAAGGGGGGTTTGCTGGTTTTAAAATGCCTTTTATGACTATTCAACAGAGCCATATAAAGCGGGCAGGAAAGACAATTTGATTTAAAAGCTATGTTTATCGAATTTAGACTGGAAATTTAGTGGCGCTTAGGGATAGGCACCTCAGTGAAATTCTGTGATTGGCCACTAACGAATTCATTATGTCAGAATCAGATTTATTGGCCAACTATATAAAAACACAAGGAATTTGTCTTCACAGTCCCCCCCGCCCCCCAAATAAACAATGACGAACTGAGTGAGATGTAATGGGAAGCCTGACGGTTCACAAAATAGCGGCCCATGTTTCTTAGATGGGAAAAACAACAATGTTTTAAAATATTTTCATTCTGAACTCCTTTTTCAATGCTAATTATAGTGAGGGTCCGTGTTGATGTCAGCCGTCTGAATCTGTTATGTTGTTGTTTATTAAATCGCAAAACTAGTCGAGGCGAAATCAACAGTGCCTTTGCTTGTAGCGCAGTCATTTTTGCTTCAATTACTTCAAAACACAATTGATTCACAAATGACAATCCAGATGAATGATTCATGAATTATTTCCTTCAGGGTGTTTCCTTTAAAGATTCCAGCCTAAAAAAAATGGCATATAAAACATGTTGCTGTGCATACATTTTATTTCAATTGTATTGAGGCGCCGTGACATGTGATGTACTTGTATTAGATGGCCACTGTTTGCAAGATGTTTTACAGTTCAATTTCCTTTTCACACTGTCAGCAGCCTTTCAATATAGCAGTTGTTTGTTTAGCTAGGAGAAGGATCCTCTGCCTTGTTTGACATAAGGCATATTTTCTCAGCCTACCATAAAAAAAATATCGTGTCCTCTCTGATGTCAGCATTCGGTTTGACATGGGATATAACCTGGATCACTGTCCAGTTTGCTGCATGCGTTTTGCCGACTTTGCTTTGTTTGCTGTAGCCTCTCTGTCTTGTTTTTTTTTATATCTGCTGGCCTGACCCCTCTAAGCCCCTCATGCAATCTTGACCACGGAGGGAGTGGTCTGGCAGGTCGCTAGGCTATACTGCATGCTGACTGAGAGGGAGATTGAGGGAGGCTGAGGCCAAGGCTGCTGCAGGTAACCTTGGGACTTGTGGTAAAGACTGGAGGCTATAGACTTCCTACACAATTTTATTAGTCCCACCAAGGATTGCCATTTCATTACACAGCAGCCTGGGCTTTGTTTTCAATATTTTACACTCTTCTTCAATGCTTTTTTTTTTTTTTTTTTTTGCGTCTGTTTCAACCCAGTGGTTGAACCTCTGCTGTTAATTACAAAACATTGGCACATAGTGAGACCTCCTTTTTGTCTGTCACACAATTTATTCTATGTCAATAGTACTAATTTATAAACTGTAATTAGCCACCTCATCAGTCGTTTGGGCACACTGACTTTCCAAAGGTGCACATTAGGTGGTAATCTAATGACATGGTTTGGTAAGCAAGCTGTAGGGGAGACCAGAAAATAACTACACACAGCAAGGACTATATGACTCTCTGCAGGACCCAATCCAAATGTAGAAATAGTGTTTTTTTCCCCTTTTATTTTTAATGTGGTGATAAAGTCAGGGAATGATGATGGTGCAAATCTCTCAAGAAAGTTAGTTCATGCTGGTTAAGTCTTAGTATAACGTCTGTGTTTTTCCAGAGATCTGTTAGCAACCACCAATTAGTCAATGTGAGAATCAGTTTGTAAGGCAAGATTCTATATTTCCTTTTTTAATTCTTTGTCCTTGAGGAGAAATATTTTTGATGTCCACAACTAAAAGCACAGCCGCATGCACTTTAAAGAAGCCACCTGAGTTCATCATCTAAGGAGAGAAACGGTGAAATATTCATTAGCCCAGTCTCTGGCTTTGCATGTTTGATATGCCTAAAAGGTATTTACAGCCGCCAGGTAGATGAGCATCTTAACTGACCTGGCTGTGCCCCATATTTTTCTTAATGTTCTCAAAATATGTATCTACAAAGCCAAAATCAAGAAGCAATGTTGTGGTATAGTAACAGTAAGGGATGCATCATTTTGCCTGCATTAGTTCAACTGTATTCTTACTGCATTAACATTGTTAATGCTGAAATACGAGGGTGCAGGTATGACTTTTTTTTTTCTTGCGATCACAGCGTGTATGACGACGTCACTCGCGTTGGCTGCTAAAGCTGAAGGTAAAGCAAACAACTACAGTTTTCTCATAGCCCTTAGTTGGTCAGTCAGCGAGGAACCTCCCCCATAGTGCTTAATGGAGGATTTGAATCTCCTGTCCCACTTAGTTCTCTCTCACACTTCACTTTACTTAACTTTCTATTGATTGCATTCCTTGCTGATGGGATGCTAGCTGTCTCCACGTTAGGGAGGAAGCCTCTTGTGGTTGTACGTTAAATAAATACTTGACACGGATAGCCATTCAGCAGTAAGAATATAATATTTTGTCTATAATTAATGTCATAACTTCATTATTTTTCATGTACATTTAATACCTTTAAAAACAATTTTTTTCTCAGGAAACAGGTAACGGCCAATCATGACTCAGTTTGCTAACACCACATGACCAAACCCAGAAAACAGGTGAGCCATTTTAGTCGACAGCAAATGGCAAAACACATGTTTAATGAAGTTATCAAATTAATTCTAGACAAAATATATAAATAAGTTTTACTGCTGAACATGGCTAAATGAGTCAAGAAATCCCTTAAGTATCACAAACAGGACAAAAAAGATAATCAAATTCAACAAACAACTCCAACGAATTAACATGAAAAAAACAATGTTACCAATATGTTTCCATACAAGACTCGATGTCTGAAGAATGAGAGTAGCTAGATAAGCATCATTACAAGAAATAAGCCTAACAGCACCGATATAAAATAACACAGCAAAAAATGTGTTATAGTGCAAACGGTTGAGCGCCATTTGAAATGGTGAAAAAAGTGTGGAAGGTTAAAAAAAAAAAGGGGTGGAAAGTACAAAAAAAAGTCATTGGAGCTTTTGTGATGGCCGCCACAAGTTTCACTATTTCATCCAATGGTACATATGAAATTGTAAATATGGATAGGTATTGCTGTTTAAAAAAAAAAAGGAAAAAAAGAGTATGGTTACTGGTCAAAAAGATTAATCTTGTCTTCAAATCTATACAGTCTTCTTGTTGTTCTTCTTTAGGACAAAAATAGAGTATATATATATATATATATATATATATATATATATATATATATATATATATATATGATTAAATGCTGTTGTAAAACAAATGTATGGTTAGGTATTGTAAACAAAACAGTAAATGTGTCCTGTTTATGCACTGGCTTAAACCTGGAAGCGGATTTTTCATCTGTGTGAAAGCTTCTGTGTATTTGATGGCCTGTAATTTGCAATGTCATCACATCATGTAACATCGATTCAAAATGTGAATGCACATCAGTAGCCAAACTCAGACTGATGCGCTCTGGGGAAAAAATAAACAACAACAAAAAAACATTCTCAACAATCGTAAGTGTGAAACATGCTACCTGCAATATTTAAATCGGAAATTCTTATGAGCATGATCAACATCTAGTCCGACCGAGCCACAGATCACAATTGGCTATTGTTCTGTAACATTAAACAGATCGATAGCCAATGAGGAAGCAAACAACCTGTGCTGTTGCTGGACTTTAGAGATGGAGGAACAACCGGTTGGGTTGATTGTTTGCGTAACATGTCCCTCAAGTAATTCACCGCTGCTAGCATTGTGATACGTGTTTTCTTCTTATGCCCTGTGGCACTCACGATGTTGCCTCTCACAGGTCAGTCGGGTACTGCAGCAGACCTCTGGTTTTGTGATGAGAATATTGATCATTGATAGTCACATCATAAGGTGTGTTGTGTTCCTCAAGTTGAGTGCGCCACACAATATGAGAAAAATTAAACTAGAAATTATAATGTGATATTTTCCTTTGATGTTCCTAGTGTGTCGAATAGGGCAAAAACAAGCCTGACGTGAAGATGCAGAAAGTGATTTTTGTCACTTCTTCACATGTGTGCAGTCTTCACTCTTGATTATTATGGAATGTTTTCAGTCAACTATTTTTCTATTTCTCCAAAACAGCCTTATTTTATTGGCACAAGGTCCCCGCTGATTTATTTGTGCTACTTGTCACATCTGTTGTTCTCGTTTGGGAAGCCTCCTCCTCTTCTGCTTCTTTATCATAACAGACTGCTTGAACTAACCTGTAATCATAAATTTAAGGGGGGGGGGAATTCACTGGGCCGTGTCTCCGGATCCTGCTGAGTTCTCCCCTTTCAAGTTGGCGACAATACATTGAAGTGTTGTTCCCTTTGAGCAGAAATGAATCAAGGTAATGGGGTATCGTAGATCCAGGCTGTCGGCTCGGTGGCCATATTTATGTCTTTAGTGCCATTAGACATTGGTTTGGTGTCACAGTTGCCTGACAGAGTGCCACCCTGATTTCACAGGAGGAGGACAGGTCGTATATTCGAGAAAAATAACTCATAGAGACAACACAGAGATTCGTACAGTTTCCGCAAATTACACATAATCTCCAGCTTTGTGTCCCTTGGCACTCTGAATTGCTTCAAGCTGTTTATTTTTGTTTTGTCTCGGTAGGCATTGTTGTAAATGAGGGCACATGTCAGTGTGAATTGGCTCTCTAATAGTGTAGTGCTGATAGCTGCCGGTGTGGGTCATTTGGGTGTGAAGTCATGTCCTTCATCATGCCTGAGTGCAAAGCCATCATTGTGCTTGTTACTGCCTCAGGTGCTTGCTTGTGCTTCCTGAGGTGAGACCCTTGTCCACACTTTGTTTGTCATTGACGTTAAAATCCATCTCCTCAGTTTGGACTTGTCTGTTCTCTGGAAAACTGTGAAGCTATTGATGGTCGTATTGTATGGGTCAAAGCTGGGACCGTGATTGCGTCATCACAGATCCACTTTTCATTTTCTTACCACTGTGGTCAATGTACCTCTGACTTATTCCCTGTAAAAGACAGTAGGTGACAAGCTGCATTGATATATTTCCATTTCTATGCCATTTCTCATTGGCAGTGGCCTGTTGAGAAGAAATCAATATGTATCAAGTACTGTTCGATATTCTGGTCAGCTAGCCACAACATCTATTTCCATGTCATCTATAGTGTTCCATTTTTCTTTTCTTCCAATTCTCTCTGCAATAGCAGAGGCTTTTCCCAATACACGGTCATACACAGTTTTCATATTGGCCTTCTTGCAGGATACATCTGTAAGAAATCAATTCAAAAGGGAGCAGTGATGGGTTATTATTTCACACTCACCTCACCTTTAATAACACAGCATTGTGAACTAATATGTTCCTGGAGGGGAAGCATGAAGAGAGTGGTGTGGCTATGAAACGCCAAGCAGTAGAAGAACACTCTTGATTGGTCCCAGTGGTTGACTTGGATATGGCTCTACAATGACCATATTATTGGACTTTCGTACAATAGCACTCTAGTACTAAATCAGTGGTTCTTAACCTGGGTTCGATTAAACTCCAGGGGTTTGGTAAGTCAGTCTCAGGGGTTTGGCAGGGGTCAATACACACAGCGATTCATGATGATGATACGCTCCGCTTGGCTGTTATTGGCTGCAGGAGATCACGCTGCATTACTTGGCTGTAGAACATTTGGTGCATTCAGTAGTTGTGATGGTACATCATGTGATTTCTTAATTTCTGTAATCCTTTTATACTATGCCGACTATGGTTAGACGAATGTAGCCAAAGTTCAAGTGGTATCAGTACTTGGAATGGGTATCGGTGGTTATTCGAGTTGAGTACTCATACTGGTATAGGTCTGGAAAAAAAAGTGGTATTGAACATCCCGAGAATTTACACTATAGTAATAGTTTAATTTAAATCTAGTTTGACTTTGAACCGTGCATGTGTGTGAGTTATAATAGGGGAGAGAGGACCATATGCTTTGTAAAAAATGTCTTAAATGGCTAAAGTTGCACGGTTCTCTTATGCGCTTGAGGTGTTTAACCTCACACATTACCTGTCTCACTAATGACAGCATGCCCGCATTGACAGCCTTAATGAGCAGACCTGCATGTTCGCGGCCATTGTATAATGAAATGTGCTCAAGGCAGAACAGACCGTCGAGCCTTGGCAGAACACTGAGGCATATGGCAGAAACAGCCGTCATTTTCATGGCAGGTGGCCGGACGTTGCAGATAGGTAAAAGGCCCCGTCACCTTGGGCTATGGTCCTGATGGAGAGTACTGAAGAAGGCTTCTGCGGAAAGTAGCACACCGAGCAGCTTTCTTTCATTTCTCCCAGATTTCTTGCAGAAATCATACTTGCGCATCACTGAGCATTTGTGTCAGCCGTAATAAAGATCAGGTCAGATCAGATGGTCAGTTTCCGTCTAACCTTTATACTTTGCTTAAAACATCACAGAGGAATAGTTACATTCTAAAGTGTGTCAGTTTGTGATTCAACTGCTGCGTCAGTAACATACAGAAAGGATCTTTTTAGGGCTATTTTACGCACATTCATGGAGTTTCCATTAAGAAATGACATAAGCAGAAGTGAATGATTGTTTAGCTTAATTTACAGTGTCACTAATGTTCTGTGTGATCGAGTGTATCGCAACTTATATAAAAAAGTACTGGAATTTTGCCAGATCAATGAAATACTCTTCCATTCAGACCAAGTCATGCATTCTGTCTGCATGTCCGTTGGTCCATAACGCGTCAATATCGTCATGAATGAAACTGTGTGCATATCCACGGTCCTTGTGCATTGAACAAACATGCTCAGATTCCACACTCAGCAAATGTAACAAGATCATCATTATTTTGGTATTTGTACTTGTGACATTTGTGTTTGAGCCATGAGATGTTTCTCACATAAAATGTTTGCCTTGAGATAACAAAGCTTGGGAAACATTGTTTTACAGGATAACATTGTTTTAGCACAAAAAGTTTGATACAGGCAGAGCCATCCTTGGATTTACTGTTAAAAAGAAAGTCTCCCCACTCAATCGTTAACATCCTTGTGTGATGCGCGTAAACTGCTGTTCTAATTGCTAAACCTATAAACAAATATATAATCCCTAAGTCTAGCCTGATTCGAAATCCCACACACACAGAGCGAATTGAGAAATGAGAGGCCTTCTTTTTGTTGGTCCAAAAAGCTGAAAGCATTTGCATACATTACAAAAGCATGCGAGAGAAGAAACAATGAAGTACACTCAAGGTATTATCCGTTCTTTATTTTATTATGTGTTGAGCTCGCTGTTGTCTTGGATACAATTTCCCACCGTTGCAATTATTTGTGTGCTGAAGCAATATTTTGACTCATTTTTAGACTGTGTTTGTTTTTGAAATGATAATTAAATGATACGGACCAACCTCTGCTGTGATAAATATATTTTTTTCAGAAAATTGCCTTTGACCTACATTATATTGCATGTGAATTATTTATTTTCCTTCAATAAACATAAGTGCAATCTGACTGATAATAAACACACTGGAGAACACAGTTTTTGTTGAGTTCGATCTGACGGCTGCTTTTAACTCATTTTTGGGTGCGGAATTCAAAACTGATCTCAGTTTTCTCTATCACATCAAGTTTTTGAGCTTATAGGATCCCTGTTTTCTTAAACACATGCGTATGTATTTAGCTAAATAAAACACAACCTTGAAAACTAAACAACAGCATGAAATAAAATGAAACATAACTTACAACAGTATGCCTATGGTTGCAACTGGTTAAGAGAAAAGCTAGTATTAATCCTCTTAATTCCTACTATGCTAGCTTTCTGTTTGGAGATATTGATCGTACCTATTGGGAGCTGCACACACCTCTCACCGTGACTGCTCAAACTAGTAGGCCAACTAGCTGTAGATGAGTCCAATATATATATATAAATATATATATATATATAAAGGTTAAATTTGACCAAACTAGCTGGTAGTTATGTGTCCGACATCCTTTGGTTAAAACAACCACTCTAGAATGGTAGGTGTTTTCAACCAATACATATTGGTGATTGGGCCAACCGATACAAATTGGTCATTCTGACCAAGATATTGGTTAATCTGAGTTAGAGGCTGACATTTTTTCGGGAATCCCGTGGAAAAAAAGTACCACTAATTGTCACACCCACCTAAGTGGGGCAAAATTTGTTCTCTGCATTTGACCCATCCCATGAGGGAGTGGTGAGCAGCAGCAGGGGCTGCACTTGGGAATCAACTGGTGATCTAAGCCAGCCAATTGCAACCCATAATGCTCAGTGTCAAGCAGGGAGGCAAATTGGTCCCATTATTTTAGTCTTTGGTATGACCCGGCCAGGGATTGAACCCACAACTTCCCAGTCTCAGGGTAGACACTCTGCCACTAGGTCACTGAGTGTGCCACACCTAGGTAACACACATTTCCATCTTTAAACACTATATTGTAATCATTTATAATAACAACTACATTTAAAATACAATAAATTGATACAATAAATATATTTCCAAGTGATCTATATAGACTTACTTTCAAATTTGTAACCAATTTTATTGGTTGTTTGGCACACCAATAAAATTGGTATGCCCGTAACCACCCGGAATGGTCAGTGTCTGACCAATCTATTGGTTAATCAAACCAATATGAACTTAACCTACTAGATTGATAGTTTTTTTTAACCAATCGATTTTTAGAGTGTTGCTACAGTCTTACCACAGCTAATCAGTGGAGTTTTGCTTAAATGGAGGGTAAATTGTGGAGAAAAACTCGAAATAATAGAAAAAAATGACTGCCATTTTGGAATCAGCATGCTTATTTTAGTTCTAATCTGCTTAAAAATCAAACTCAACTCAACTGTTTTATTTTTTGTGTGTGTGTGAAATTGTTCCCCAGTGTTATCGATACAAATATGAACAAAAGTCTTTGGAAAAGATTCATGCAAAACCAGACATTTTCATTCTGCCTTTGCCCGATCTCAAAACACGCGTACTGGATGAGTCACACTGATGGATGTGCACCTCCGCTGATCAATTTGTAGGAGTGACAGGATTGATGGGCACCAGAGAAAAAAGCTGAAACTTGATACTGCTCAGCGCATTGCTTGCGCTGTGATGACTGCGCTTGCCAATCAAGTTCATTTATTCCTGTGGCATGGCTCTTGCAGCTCACAGCAGAATGCAAAACAGTTGGTCTATGCAGACGCAAGCTACAAAGCGTATTTGTCACCACTTTGAAAGATAAGGCGGTAAATGCAAGATCATCTCATTTTCTTCAATCCTTCCTTCCTTGATGGTTTCCGTGACGATACAAGCTGATCTTTATCATGCTCCTATAGCCTTGACTCCTGTCACGGCAACTGGCTATGCTCTCCTGCATCGCTCCAGCCCGAGTGACAGCAGACTGACAGTTGTACAAGCCATTATGAAATGACCTTGGTCAAGTGTCAGTAAGGCCATAGCGTTGCTGAAACAGTAACACCACAAAGTGAGCAATTTTCCCTCCACCAGCAGCATCTTTGCTGACAAGGTGAGGAAGGCATCCTGGCATGAGCTGCTGAAGAAGGGGGTATTAGACAACCCTTTGTGTGTGTGTGTGTGGGGGGGGGGGGGGGGGGGGGGGTTGAAAAAAAGACACTGAATCGCTTTAATTATAGCAACGTACTGATGCTGTTGGGCAAAAGTGAGCAATAGATTAACAAAAGCCCAATTGCACCTCACTTTGCATTTCCTTTGCAGGGCAGTTTAATTAGTCTACATGTGTATTTATCCTCATAGCAAAGTGGATTTCATTAAAGACTTCAGAGAGCTATTTGTTCTGAGGCTGAGCTGATTCTCTGACACGTGTAAAGTGAAAATGCCGTTCCGCAGCTGCGATTATTTTGGGAACAATATCGGCGAGGCATTTTAGGCTTTTGAAGTGGCGAGGTGACACAATGATTGCTACCCTCGTTGTAATCAGGTGTTCCACTCGTAGCCGTTTTTCATTTCCTCTCCCGCGGACTGTTTTGCCTCGGCGCAAACACTTGCGCTTCTATGCTGATGATGACACCATCATGTGATCATTGCTGCGAGGCTCTGTATGAGCCAACAAGGGAAGGCATTTTTTCCCCTTCACAACAGTGCAGGCTTTATAAAGAGGTGAATTGGGAGGTGTGGGGTATGATAATTTTTTTTAAACGTACACGGTATATGGGAGCAACGCCTCAGTGTATGAGTGTATAACTACATTGCCCCAGCACCGAACCATTGGTTGGATAATGGTGAGCGCTGTTGCACTGACAACCAATATAACATTTAGCATTAGCAAAAGTAATAACACAGTCACCAATTACCAGATTGACTAGCAATTAAATTTGTTGTAAATATTTCTTGGTGAGAATTTATTGTATATTTGATTTTCAGCGTAATTGTAGTGTCCCGGTTTTTAATTTGAAAATCTGGTCACCCTCTGCAGCTCGAGAGCTAGCGGCTAGCAATGAGAGCCGTCGCATTACTTTTCAAAGACAATTTAATGGATGTATATGAGACAGCACACTTTGACATAGTTGCCGTTCCTACTGATCGCTTTTTGACAAACCAAGCTTACTCAAATGTGCTGTTTTAGTCGGCAATGATTCTGACAAGGGATGCACGATAATGCTATTTTCAACCGATATCGAGAAACCAATCATTTAGAAAGTGCAGATGTCGATACCGATAAGCTGATAATTGTTTGCAAAATTAACTTGAATACCTTCAAGTCCTATGATAAGTTGTACAAATACATTGAAACATTGTGTAAAGCATCATAAAGCTGAATTTTATTGATATCTCAGCTTCAAAGACAACCAGTAACTCATTTTGAGTTTGCCAAAACACAACAGTCATGTTTTAAAAATGCAACAAAAAATAGGCCAATGGAACTAAGCCTGTAACATTTTGCATTGCATTTTAACAAGTGAAGTCAAATCCCCGACAGTTTTGTAAAATATAAGAATGTCTGCCTCTTTAGAAAGGTTATAATTCCGTTCAGTATTAAAACAGAAAGAGTTCAGGGTGCCCAAAAAATTAAGTGCAAATGAGTAACCCAAAAAATTAATTTTGTGATGAGTTGGAGTTTTGTGAGGAAATTTGTTGAGAAGTTGGGAACAACTTAAGCCACAACCACAAGAGATGGACCAACGCGGCAAGTCTGTTATTATTGGCGGATTTCTTGTATTATCTGGTTTATCTATATGACGTCAAATTGTTTGATAATCGTCGATAATTATCAGGCACCGACATTATTGTGTTCTGAACGCATCAGATCAAAATCTACAGGGACAGACTTGTCTAAAATCTCACTAATGCATAATTGTTCTTGAACCAAGGGGGGAAAAAAAAAAATATATATATATATATATATATATATATATATATATATATATATACATATATAATTTTATTTTTATCTGAATAACCGATTATTTAATTTTCAGTAGGTTATCTAATACCAACATATTTGATAGCTGGAGTCCTAATCATAGAACATCACATGACCTCCAAAAAGCACAGACCTGTGTTGGTTTGAGAATATGGTTATGAGAGACCAGGATTTGCTTGTCAAAAAACATGTTCAGTGAGCTACATTAAGCAAATTAATCCAGAAAAAAATGCATTGCAATGGAATTGAAATGGTATTCTTCAAAAAAACAACAACTGATGTTGGTGACCTTGCAGCAACTCAGTGAGGTGATGCTGGGATTCTGTCAGGCTTCACTATCCTGCAGCCATTTGTTCACTGGCGCACAGTTTTAAACATGCAATGATGATGCTCAATGTGCTGTGCAAACCTCAGTCGAGTGACCACTATAAATCTGACAACAAAATGCATAGCAAAAAAAACAACAACAAAAAAGGGGGGGGGGGGGGGTAGAGACTTCACACAGCAGCTCACTGCAGGCTTCTTTGTTCACTTTTTCCTGTCTGAGTGGTCAAGCTGACATGCTGGGAAGATAGTGTTTGGATTCAGGATACATTTATCTCAAGTTCAGCTGACTGCACCCTGAAAGAACTGGTCCTGACAGACAGGCCACTTCGCCAGTGTCAGAGTATGAAAGGCATGACTGAACAATCTGAAGTCATTATGTTGACTTTTGGTACAGAAATAACAAAAGTGCACAACTGGGAAACATCTTGCACATTTGCTCCAATGCAAAATCAATTTGGAAACAGCGCACGTAACACATTTGTGATTAAATTGACGTCTTATCCAAACATCAAAGCTAATCCTTCAGAAAGGACACTTCAAAATCATAATATAATGATCACGGAGACCAAATCAAGATGACACACCCAGCATGTCTTGAACAAAAAAAAAAAAAAAGATGCAACCATGCAGATGAAGAGATGTCTCTGCAGATGTATCTGCTCCCTATCAAGGATTCATGCTGTGTCTGATATATCGAGTAAGTCTGTGCTGAGGGGCGTCAGAGGACCGGCAAAGACAAGAGCGACTCTGTACAGAAGTCATCCCGAGATACACTAGCAACGTAATTAGCGCATTAATTATTTCTGTGCAATGACACGCCTCAGTGCCTTTTGACTTTCCTCTTGTCTGAGCGATGTCTCCCATGTCTGAGGCCCAAATTAGATATCTGACAAACGTCAGACCTCTACAGTCACATGCCACTTTAGCCTCTCCCTTAATCAAAATGAGATGGCGTGGCGCTAGCGCGATGCAACCTTTAGCTTTGTTTGCTAACAACCTTGACAAGGTTAGACCCTAATTGAGCAGCTTGTTAAGATGCTTAGCTGAGATTTATCAGTGTGGGGCTCATTAAGAGCGAAAAGCAGCTATCAAAGTTTACTACACACCTGCCCATGCAAGTCATTGGTTTTGAAAATAATGACTTAGCCATGATCATCTCTCGGCAACAAATTAGTGCTGATGGTTTTTGGGTGTGTCTGACCGGGGCAAACGACAATTTTAATAGTCCACTGAAGTTAAGTAAACACATACATTATTAGGAAAAAAGCTTCTCTTTTGATGAGTATTTTGATGATGCACACCCCCCAACCCCACCTCACCTTCCCCAAGCTCCCCCTGGGTTTACATTATTATCCCCTGGATTTACTAAATCAAAAAGGATTGGGTTTTGCAGATTAGTATTCACCACATTACTCTCCCTCTTCACTGTAATGCTGTTGTGATTCAGTAATGGGCTGAGAGCAAATGAGAGCCTTGCAGCAAGAAGTGGGCCACTGAGTATGTGTATTCATACAGTTTGCCTATTCACAGGAAGATTTCACAGTTGCGTAGTAATTGTATACAGTTGTTGTTTTTTTGGTGTGTGTGATTTCTTTATGGAAACGATGCTTTTGCATACTTCACCCATATTACCAATTTGCAGGGGGACCAGACTTGTTGGAAAAGTTAGAGCCAATTGAACAAAATGAGTCCAACACTGGGGAATAATTTTTGGAAAAAATAAAAACATATCTGTTGCGTTAGATTTTTAATGCTATTAAAACTAAAATTGACATTGCTGAATCCAAAATTGCAGTCAGCTTTTTTTCTACCACATTTATTTTCCTCGACAGCTCTCCCTCCGGATAATTCCACTAATTAGCTGTAGTAAGACTGTAGTAAGTAGAGCTGATTACGATTGGACTTTATAGCTACGTGATAACGTGTTTGTGCAGCTCCCACCCACTATGTCAGTATTATCAATATCCGTAAACAATAAACTAGCATAGTACGAATTAAGAGGATTAGTGCTGGCTTTTCCCTTAACCTCGTTATTAAGCATGGGCATACCGTTGTACATTCTTTAACAGTTTATGCTGTATTTTTAGTTGTTAAAGCTTGCAACTAATACATCTTAGTGATATGCATCCACATTTATTTCAGTTAAAAAAAGAAAAAGAAAACAGCAATCTTGTAGCTCAAAAACTTGATATGATTAGAAAAAAAATCATTTTTAGATTCTGCACCCAAAATTGGTTAAAAACAGCTGTCAAACCCAATTTTACAATTCTGTATACATATATGTAAATTCATATTGTGATTAAACAGGCCAACAGCAGTTTGTTTTTATTTGTTCATGGAAAACCATAATAAACATTCAGAGTTTCTTGCATATTGATCACCTCCATTCATTTTCATGAAATAGTTTGGTCTTGCCAAGTAGTTGCAATTTGTGCCATAGACACATGGATACTGTAAAGACACTACACACAAGTAACTCATTGAGTTCTAATTTGAAGTACACCATCAAACTGGATATACATAAAAGTGGAGAAATTGGTTCCAATACATCATTTCCAAAGCTGCATTGGAATGTACCATCTGTTTTACAGTCAAATAAAGTTCTCATGGGATTAACATTGAACGATTACTTTGAATTCTCTTTTTGGCCATTATAATATTGCTAATAAAAAAACAAAAAACAAAAAAACAACCACTCTAGAATGGTAGGTGTTTTCAACCAATATATATTGGTGATTGCGCCAACCGATACAAATTGGTCATTCTGACCAAGATAATGGTTAATCGGTGTTAGAGGCTGACGAAAGAGTATCGTTCTCCGCATTTGACCCATCCCCTGAAGGAGCGATGAGCAACCACAGGGGCCGCGCTTGGTCATCATTCGATGATCTAACCTTTAACCTCTAAACTTTATCACTATGCCACTGAGCTGGTCACGGCAGTGATCTATCTAGACATTTCAATTTTTAAACTGTAGTCAGGGGCGGCACAGTGGCTGACTAGTTAGCACGTCCGCCTCCCAGTGCAGAGGACGTGAGATCGAGTCTGGGCTTCGGCCTTCCTGGGTGGAGTTTGCATGTTCTTCCCCGTGCTTCTCCGAGTACTCCGCTTACCTCCCACAATCCAAAGACATGCATGGCAGGTTAATTGAACACTCAAAATTGTCCATAGTTGTGATTGTGAGTGTGGATGGTTGTTTGTTTCTGTGTGCCCTGTGATTGGCTGGCAAACAGTTCAGGGTGTACCCTGCCTACTGCCCGAAGCCAGCTGGGATAGGGTCCAGCGCCCCCCGCGACCTTTGTGAGGACAAGCGGTTAAGAAGATGGATATTTTAGTCACTTCTAATAATGAATATGTACATTTATAATACAACAAATTGATACAATAAATATATTTCCAAGTGATCTATCTAGACTTACTTTCTGTTATAGTTTGGCTAACCAATACAATTGGTATGCCTGTATGCCCGTAACCACCCGGAATGGTCAATGTCTGACCAATCTATTGGTTAATCAAAACAATATGAGCTCAATCTACTAGATTGGTAATTCATTTTTAGAATGTACCCATAGGTCCTATATGTGCATATTATTGTAACATATTGCTTGTAAAACCAACCTCAGAACCAAAACATCTTTCATATTTCACTAAGTTGTCTCAAAGTAGCTACTACTACTCCAATACACAAATACAAACTCAACAAACAAACTGTTCTGAATATGTGTATTTCTTATTTATTTTGTATTCTCTTTTCGTCTATTCTCTTCCACATGTATTTTGCATTATGTTGTATTTACTTCACCAGTGTTACATTTGCATTTATTCACTGCCATTGACGACTACAGACGTCACACATTCATGTGAACTTTTTTCTATTATTTAATTTTGTTTAAATGAAAACCTAGATTTTTTTATTGTACATTTATAAGAGATATAAAATTATCATGCGATTAAACACCCCTTATTTTTAATATATATATATATATATATATTTTTTTTTTTTTTAATTAGACCCTCTATACTACAGTATTGAATGCCTGCAAAAATCAAATCATGTAAAGCGTTCTTATTATGTTTTTGAGTTTCTGGTTGAAGCAGTTTCTTCTGCACGCATGCTGTGGCCCGCTGTGATATAATTTTATGGCTCCCAGATTTCCTGAGGAGGCAACTTGCTTTTTACCTTCTTCACACTGTCCACCTACAAAGTGTCTGTGGTGTATTGTGTTTGATTGAATACCCTTTTCCCTGTCAGTCCTATTAAGTCCTCAAGGTGGTACTTTTGTTAAATCCACTCCACAAAATGTTCTCCCCAGCAGGGAATAGCACAAAAATATTTATTTGAATAGCTGCCAGCTATAAATGGCGGTATGTTTTCATCTCGCATACGCATACACACTATTTGATCCTGCAGTTTTAGACAAGAGGTTTTCTCTGCTTTTCTTGCGAACCCTCCAGGGAAGCTCGCACGTATCCCCATATATTTAATTTCTTACATAATTATGTTTTTGATATGGATATTTTGTATGAATATTGAGTCATAAGGACAAAGTTTGGTCTGAATAATTGTGCTTTGAGGGGTGTCAAATCTTCCTGAGGCGACATGATTACAGTAGAATAATTGTTTGTAGGGATATTCCATACCACATATTTTTCAGACCAATGCCACTATGAGTACTCAACCCTTAAGTCGTCACCAATACCAAGTACCAATACCACTAGTACTTTTGATAGATAACATTTCTCCTCCAAAACAATGACAGCAAATTTTAAAGAAATAACCTATGTATCCCAATATAGCAGTTTTCCTTAAAATTGCATGAAATTTATAGCAGTTTTCTATTCTTCTAATTTCTAGGTCCAGATCATAAAATGTGCCATGAGAGCTGCCAATACTGGCATCAGACAATGTTGTGAGGACAGATACTGTAAAATAAGGCATTGTTATTTGGTGTGTAGCCTGTCTTCTGTTGTTGTTCTGTAATTGATTATCATTGCATCATTTAATGCCTTTTAAATGTGTAAATAAATTATCATTTTGACCACATTCTTGATTAACCAATGACATGAAGGCCAGTGTGTGTTGTGGTTGTCACAATACTGTATAAGGAGCTCTCAGATGGACAATGAATAACAGTATAGATTAAAATATTATTTGATGTTGCACTGTCAGGTCATTGTTTATTAAGAACAGATGTGAATAAACTTTGTTGTGTCAATGTGTATCCTTGATCTTCATTAAGCTCCATGTCAGCAATCACTCTAAAGACAATGTTGGCCAAGACTCAAACAGGGACTATAATGAATCACATATGTAGTGACCACAATACTTGGTCTATTTAGAAATGGCTAATGAGGCATGTACATCTGGCTGAGATTCTGGAGGACACCATCCGCCTGAAATGCCTGCTGCCAGCTGCTTAACATGGTGTGATGTGAGATGGTGTTGGCAGCAGCTGTGTGGAAATCTAAATTCAACATACTGATTGGTCTGCACAGCTGTAGCAGAGTAAAATGTATATGACCAAGACAAGTATACTATGTGAACTGACAGGATATTTGCCAGGATGACATTCATGATGATGTGTGTCATCACCTCATTCTTTTCTAATCAGTGCTGTTTTTTGTTAATTAGGACCCAGAATTGGTGGTGGGCGGATCGATCCATATATTGATATTATCAATACCAAGTCAGTATCGATATCGGATCGATACTGACACTATAATATCGATCTAGTAGTTCAGTTTCAGTTTGGCTGTTTTATGCACTGCTGCGGTTTGGTCAAACAGATAACAGGCATGTCACAGTAGCCACAGGAAGACTTGCTCCCGCTCTGCCTCCTCCCCTCCTTGTTTTGCTCGTGTGTCGTTACGTGACTTAGCATCTCATCTTTGTAGTAGATTGCATGAACACATACAGTGTTGTACTTGAAAAATAATTTTTTTGGGGGGTATGTTACTTTTTAGGTTTTATATTTGTTGTTGCATGATAATCTTTAACATCTTGTTTATTTAAGTTGAAAAAGAATTGAAGAAGGCAGCATGTTTAGTTATTTTTTTGTATTTGTAGTTACTGAACAGTATATGATAAAGTATTTGTTTACATTTATTTTCCTATGATCACTTTGTGCACTTTAAGAAAGTAAAAAAAAATGTTTCTGGAGTAAACATTGATAAAGTAATAATAATAATACAAATCTATTTTATTATTTTCTATTTATCAACAAACTGTGTCCTAATTGTGTCCTTTGTTTAAAAATGAAACAAAATAAAAACACTAAAAGGTTGAAAATTAATTGTGAATAAGCAATTTGATGATCCAGCTACCTTAATTAAAAAAAATAATTATATACTATAATTTTCAAAAGTGTCAATATCGGTATCGGCGATACTGGCCCTGTATTTACTTGGTATCAGATTAATACCAAAATTGGCAGTACCTCACAATTAATTGAATTTAAATTTCCTTTAACGGCACTAATTTTTTTAATGCACGAATAATGACCGTCCCTTACTTGGAAAGCCTGTACTGGGGGAAATCCAGTCGCAACGCAGTGAACACATCCACGTCAAAATTTAGCAGTCATAAATTTAATAACAACGCATATATTTGTGAAGACTGGGGTCAAGTTGGATTTTACCATTTTAGAAATGTGAAGGATCTCACAAGTTACTTCATGTTAAAGATTAGATAGCTCTTAATATGAAAAGAAAAATGCACTGAGCTGTCACCAACGTCTTACAAATGTAATTATGCCATCTAGTGGCAGAATAATGACCTGAACACAAATCAATATCACACTTGTTTTTGATAGTACAGATCATCTTTTTAATTGTAACTCAATTTTATGAATTATTATGAAATTACTGAATAACTGATTAAAAGATGCAGCCATATTTCTTTTAGTTTAACATTTTTTACCACTTTTATGTTAACAAGAGTATGAAAACTTAATATATTAAACTATTTTACTGCAGATTTTATTATACATTTAGAACAAATATCAAATTAATCTTGAGTTAACTTTTGAAGTAATGCGGTTAATTACAATTGAAAATTTTAATTGCCTCTTGCCCCTAATTTTTAATAATCTTTTTTTTAATGAATTCATGGCAGTAAATGAGTTCATGGTGAGTAGGCACTCACAGAACAAACTATTAGTATACAAAAAATTAAGAAGTCAATGTTCAATAATACGTCCCCACAGCAGTATTATTGAAGTCAGTGAGATGAGCATCATATTTTGTTATATATATATATATATATATATATATATATATATATATATATATATATATATATATATATATAAATATATATATATACTGCATATATTTTGAAGTACTCATATCTATAAGTCTAGCAAGTAAAGGTAAAAAAATATATTGAAAACCATCCAAAAATGTGTTCATCCAAAACTTTTTCAGCAAGTTTGCTTATAAATTGTCATGACATCCAGCTTGCAGATTAAAAAAAAAAGTATTGGGTTGTTCGTGTTGGGATAGGGGAGAAAAGATCCAAAAAGAGCCCATCAGGAGGTTTGTTGAACCATAGAAGTGCCAACCACAGGAACTAATGAGAAATCGTGATGGAATGATGCTGCAGGCTCCACCACACTGTGGCCGCACCGCTGCTCACACTGATGACAGGGTTAGCTGTGTAGTTTTCATAGCAGGAAATGTAGACCTGCCACACTTGGCATGCTCGGTTGTGGCGGGCTTGAGTTTTGATAGAGCTGGAGGGATGAGCCCTGGAGGGCTGTGGCTTTTTGGGGAAGTGGAGCAGGCCAACTCATTGCTGAATGGCAACAGCTGTAGTGAGCGCAAAGTTGCCAGATGGGTTATTTACTGTTTGAGTAATGTGAATGGAGCATGTTTGTGCTCATTGAATACTGTTTGATCTGGATTTTTGTGCTTTAAGCCTTGGAGCTTGATGATGGCCATATATGGTACATCTTTCTGCATAATAAGTGATACATGCTATATAATCTAATCAGGCAATTTAATATACAGTTGTGCTTTGAAGTATGAGTTGAATTTGATGATGTTCGTAACTCAAAACACTTGTATCTCTAATCATCTTAGCCCATTGGAATGAATGGAAATTCATTCATCCATAACAGTCTGCCTTAAAAACAATATTTGTTTTTATTATTATATATATATTTTTTTAAAGAAAATAGCACTCTATAAAAATGTATTTTAAATGACTCTCGCCAAGTGGTATGCTAAATTTTTTTTATCAGGTATATATAATTACTGGTCTATTTCTTAACAATACACGTATTGATATGGAGGCGTCAGAATCGATATTGCTCTTGCAATGCAGTGCACACACATTTCGACCAGACACGGCACTGGCGGCCAACTGGAAGCGCTGCTAATATTAGATGAAGAAAAGGTTTTTGCCATCCATCATAATAAAACTATAATTTGGATATAATTATGACCGTTTTGATAAAAAACATATGTAATGTAAATTATCAGGATATGTATCGCCTTGAAGGTCATGTATCATTGCGTATTGTGAGGTTGGTGGCAAAACCCAGCCCTATTCTTGCCCCAGATCAAATAGGATAGGCTCCAGCACACCTTCTATGTTTTTTTTTTTGCTGTAAAGAATTCTGTAAATTGTTGAATTTATTTTTTTTGTAATTAATTCTAAAATATTTCTGTCCAAAGAACAGGTTTGCCACACAATGGCTTTTATTCTGATCAAACCAGCAACACTGGTATTGAAATACAACCTTTGAACATTCAGAAAGATTATCTCAACCTATCATAAACTAGTATTTAAGAAAAACAAACAATGAACTAAGTACGTGACTGTTAATTTTGTTCTTAGCAATTACCAGTCCAGAGACGGCGTTTGCTAAGCAAGGTCATGATTTGCTTCATGTCATCTCATTTGCTTCAAGAAGCAATTAATCCACAATTGGCAGACGTTTTAGCACCCATCCTCATTCTGATTCTTAAATAATTTTCATGTATTTGACAGTCAAGAATGAAAATGGGTGTGTGGCGCATAGTGCTTCTAACCACAATGGTTAGAAGCTTTTATAATATCGGCATCATGAAATAAATGCCTAATTGATGCGTGCCACTGTCTTCAATGACACACTGAATGAATGTGTCAGAAGTGTTCCTACAATCTGACTTCTGGACTCTCTCACTCTCTGTCGCTCTCTCTGAGCTCAGCAAGACATCCATCATGCTGTGCAACTAAATCACAATGTGTCTAACAGCACTTGGAATGTGTAATCTCGCACCCATCCACACATGCTGACTCTTTCAGTCAAATGGCTGCATACATCGAACAGCATGCAGTAACAACACATCCATCTGCCAGTTATTGTCAATGAAGAAGCGAATAACACTTTATAAGCCCCATAGTTGCCTTCTCTTAAGGCATATCTAAAATACAGTTTGATATTAGGACTTTTGAATGGTGCGCTGATAATGTAATAAATATGTTTTCTGCTTCAGAAAAGTCCTCTCTCTGTCAAAAGCCTAAGAGGCTTAGAGTGGTTTCATGACGCTAACTTGCTAGCATTTTAATAGAGTGCCAGACACTTGTGTCGGCATGCTTTTAATAGCCTGCCAAAGAAAAGAGATTGAATGGTAATGGACTGAAATCCAATGTCAGTCACTTGCCAGACGATGAAAACACTCGGGTGTTTTTGGATGGTTTTAAACATATTTATGGCCGAGCTGGTCCTTTTAAAGTGTTTTTGTAGAGGTGGTGTATGTGATGCATTCATTTTAAGCTGTGAACTTCTTGTGAACCTGATGAAAAAGTCTTCCAACTTGTGCTTGTCAGCGAAAGCTGAAAAACGGCATTTCTTGTTTTACAAGGGATGCATGTGATAGTGTGACCTCTTACAGGGACAATGATGCAGTAGGCTATAGACAAAGTCAATATTTGGCCTCGGAAATAAAACACATTGATAAACAGGAATTATTCTGTCTCTATTTACCGTACGTGTATGACTGTTGTTTGTTTGTTTTGTTTTTTTGTAGTCCATTGGCTGAAAAATAACCTGTGGTTACTAGTAATAAATTACTATAATTAGCTTTGTGACTATTTCATTCATATTTAGCAAATATTGCTATTGCTAAAATAGTCAGTTGACTGTTCAAGTAGCATTTGGCTCTAATACGCAATTCATTTATATAATCCTCTCAAGTGTTACTTGTCTACAAGGCACATTTCTGTAGGCTCCAACATACTGTCACTGTTGGCCGGAAACCTCCCATATCCAAATTTGCTCAATTTCATATTTATTTCACAGATTGACACTTTCGTCTGTTAGTTTTTACAGATTATTGACTCGCCTTAAGTATTGAAGTTGGCATGCTCTGTTGGACAATTTAATGTTAACGGCTCAACAAACATGGCGTTTTTGTTTTTTTTTGGGTGGGGTGGGGGGGTGTCTGGAAAAGTGATGGTTTTGGAGATGCAAGAAAGTGATATTTATGATAAAAGAGTGCATAAAGAAAAGTAGATAATTATATAAATGACATCACATAGCTTTGATTGACATGACCAAAGCATTAATAATTCAACAATTGGTTCCAATAAACTGCAGTTAAATGCAAAATTGCTACGTTAATTAACATATTTTTAAGAGCATTACACCAAGATTTACATAATATACTCCTAACTATGACCACAGTAATATATATATATATATTTTTTATTATTAATTTTATGTTAAATTTACCTTAAAGGGTAAATCAAAAGCAATTATTGTGTTTTGTAAAGTCAATTTTTTTTTATACAGCTCTTGTGTTGTATGTCATTAGAGTGTAGACATACCAAAAATAAGACAATAACAGTATGAAGACAATTAAAGTCGAGGCCTTTACACTATAGTCCCTTTTCTAATCCCCTGCCAAGTCTGTTTTGGAGTGCCTGTGTTATGATTTGATGTTGACAGGCAGTGTGCTCCCCTGGGTGCAAGCTAATTTAAAAACAGCCATAGAGCAGCAGATGCCAGGTTAGTGTCAGACCAAAGTGACTGATGAGGAGTCTCCTGGCCGCACTGTTGTACACATACGGCAGAGTCCTGCTTGTTGCCTTGCTTTACAATGCATCAATAGTTTGCTTCACAACTGTCAGTTTTGTTTAATGGTTGGTGGAAGGATATTTTGTAGGCATTCAGGCACCCATATTTATTACGGCATTTCTGTATTTTGTTGTGTCTTGAGTGGCATAGTCTTTGTTGCACTGATTCATTTGAGTGGTGAATGATTGTATTGCTTGCATGGCTGCTGCCAGGTTGCACCGCACCGCAACCGCAAATGTAATGTGATGAGAGAAAAGGAGGTCCTCAATTGTGGAAACAATTACCTATCGTTGATCATTTAATATGCATTTTACATGCTAGAACAGTGCTGCTTTCAGACAGGATGAAATGGATGATGTCACTCTGCATCTTTATGTAAAATGGTGGGTGTTAAAGATCTGTCGTTAATGACTCAAAACAACACCCTCACAATTCCAAGTCTCAATCTATTTATGGCCTCGCTTGGGAGCACATTTTCACTCTGTTCGAGTCTTTTTTTATGTCCTCTCTTGTCTGGAAAAAGACTAGAGGCGCTAGCTTTTATCCCTGTTCCCATTCAGTGTCATGACTCAAGGGCAAGAAGGTGCCGACAGCTTGCAGAGCTATGATTGACTCAAGACCACAGGACACACCCAAAGACACGCCGAAGAACACAGCGATAGAACAGTCTTCAACTCGCTGCCCCCCCCTCCCCCCCCTGCAGAAATATGACAGTTTTGTGACACATCAGCATTCAAGTGTTAACAGTTAAGGTTGCATTTCCTGTCTGAAAAATCTGCCTAAAAGTGGAGCGCGACAGTTCTAGGAAATTTAGTAGAAGTCAGCCTCAGGTATACGTAAGAAGGATAATTGTCACGAATGTCAAATAATACTCTCCAAACATCTTTCACCTTGTGAAGTAGGTGGATTAGTCGTCATCAAAAAGACACTGATTTGACATGATCTTATTTTACGATGCAGGATGTTTGTGACGAGCTGTAAGACCAGCTGTGTGTTTTAAAGAGTGCTGCCACTGACAATTCTTATTTATGATGTTTTGCCTTATGTTTGGCTTTTAAATTTTAGTTTTTTTCAACATGTTTGTGCTGGACATCTCTGCTTTTCTACTTTTTGACACATTCAGTTGATTGTTTTCACTGGCAACTCTGATAAACCAAGCCAATCTCCAGTTAGGTTATGCAGCCTATTCAAATGTGGATTGGGGATTATTATTTTTGTGATTTTATACTTTTGGGGTTCCAAGCAGGAGTGAATTCTGCCCGGTACTAGTGTGATGGATTTCAGAGCCGCTGATGGCACTGTATATAATTTAGTGCGCTCAGTGCTCATGAATGTTTATTATTTAACCTGTTTATCTGTAACTTAAATGTTGTAACAAAAAAAATGGTTCGGATATTAGATGGATGGATGTTTTTTTTTTTTTATGTGAATCTACATCCCCCAAAAACATTATTTCACTTGACAATATTTAAGGGGGGGGGGGGCTATTTGTAACAACTTATTTGTGAACAATAATTTAAATTAACACATATCTACAAAATTCATTAACACCCCCCCCAAAAAAAACAAAAAAAAAACAAAGGCACTATAATGGCATTCAATTGACTGTGAGGTACTCATATGAAAATGTATCACATAATTTTTGTCCTTTGATTTTTTAGACAATTAATCAAATGTAATTGACATTATTATTATTATCATTCTTATTATTATCATTATTATAACCAATACCTCTAGTACTTTTGATACATAAATGTACCAACTCCCCCAATTTTTTTTTTTGAACAAACCAAACCAATGACAGATAAAAAAAAAAAAAAAAGAAAGACTGATATATCTCAATATAGCATTTTTGCTTACAAAAAGGCAATTTTTTCGGCCTGATAAGTACTCGCCCAGCCCCAACAGAAAAATTTATGGTGAAATGCCTCAATATGTCGATTACTGAACAGGCACAGTTTGTCATATTTTGCAGGCGTCTCCATTCATGAAACAAACTTTCAGAGGAGTTTGCTATTTTCAAGGACAAATTAATTTATATTCTATAATTGGTGCCCATCCTATTCTAAAAGTACCAATGGGACAAGTCCCAAATTGTTATAAATTCCTCAGCATGTCCCCTGCACATATACACACATAAACAAATAATTGTATAAGCGCACGCACACACACACACACACACACACACCCTTAATCCATACTCCAGGCTGACAATTCATTCTTCATTATTTAGGGGAATTAACAGTGAATTGCTTGTTTGGTGATGTATGATGAAAGCAAGAGATGAGAATGACCCCCAACTAGTGGCCTTATTTGTTATTTGATCCTGAGAAGAAGTAGAGGTCTCTCATCCTCAGTGATAGGGTTCACAGACATTGAGGGTGTTTATAAAAAAGAACTCCAGTCAACTTCAATTACGGCCTCATGTAGTTCTCCCAGAGGTGCCGTACAGGGCCTTTAAGGGGGAATCAATGAGGTGACAAATTGTTGCGGACAGCAACCCCTTTTTATTTGTTACGCTGTTGTAGCATGCCTGAACGCTGCTCGCCCATTTATATCGCTGTGGCTTATTTTCTGCTAGTGGTTTTAATAGCTTGTTATCTGTCTAAACTAGTTTTTAAATGCTTTGTAACGGCTGTTCACATGCACCCCGTCTTAGAGATGCCTGTCCCGAAATGTTCTTTGTCTTCTAATTTAGTGTTTGTTAAGGTTATCTCTGAATTGTCTGTCATTATCTGTTCTTGAGTTCTATATATGCAATATAAAGCAACATTGTTTTAACAGCTATTGAATTGCCAGTCTCTATGACAAAACATTTTCAAGAGATTTTTAGATGAATCCATTTAGTAATTAGGCTGTAAAATAGTCAAATATGGAAAGTGTCATACTTTCCTGATGCACTGTACTGTATGAATCAGAATCCATTTGATATTGCAGAGCAGCAACATGAGATTAAAAGCTGAACCTTCAAGGGGAAGTTAACCCAAAACTTTTCTTCATAATAAAGTTACTATGTCGTATGTGTCCCTTTTTAGTCCAAACACAGCATTCTCCACCTTCATGGTGTTCCACAGGGTTCAATTCTGGGGCCTCTGCTGTTTTCATTCTATCTGCTGCCCCTGGGTTCTATCTTAAGAAAACTGTGGTGGTAAGTCAACCCAAAAAAATGTCTTTACAATAATATGTTCAATGCAACTCCACTAGTTTAAACATGGCATTCTGATCAATATCGCTTGTGGAATATGAGATGAACAGCAAAATCCTCCCGTTTATTTCATCCATGTCAGGGGCGACCATTTTGTCAGTTGCTGGTGACTAAAAATGACATCACAGGTGAGGTCTTTACCTTAATCTTAAACTGTGATGTAATTTTAAGTCGGCGGCAAGTGACAAAATGGCTGCCCCTTGAGACAGATAGAAATGGGTGGATTTTGCTGCTTAACTCTTATTCCACAAACTCAATCAGAATATCGTGAATGGTGTTGTCTAGTGGGGTTGCATATACATTTTATTGTAAATAAAATTTTTAGGTTGACCCTTTTAAAATGCAACCACAGAAGAAAGAAGACACAATAAAAATGATAATGACCAGTCAGTGCCGACATGCGCTTGTTTTTGTTTTTGCTTTGTTTTGTTTTTGTGTGCACGTTTGGTCCGGTATGAGCCTTGGTATGCACATGAATACAGTTTCAGTGCAAGTGAGGCTAGCTGGGGGCTGTCAGTTCATATTTACTATCAGGAACGTCATGGCTTTCGGATAAAAGCAGTCTTTCATCAGTTTGTTTTGGTGTTGTTGGCGCAGAAGGAAGGAGGTTGAACCGGCGATGGCCTCGGTTTGAACTGTACAGCAAGACATGTAGTCAAGGGAGGGCAGGGGTTAGGGTTTGTAAGACAATATAAGTGCTGAATTAGAGTAGGGTGGAGAAGAAGCGTACATTTAGTTGCTCATTTTTTTGTGAGAATATTCATTTGCCTACTACTCAGTTTGGATGATTGTGAAGCAAAGTGCATCCAGTTGACAAAATAAGACCCGTTCATTTCCCCAAAATGTTCCCTTCTGGGAAAGGGGACTTCAATTGCACTTTGCCCCTTTTTGCAGGCAGCATGGATGAGTGGGTCGAGTGGGTGTCCTGCAACAGGGGGATTGTTGCTTTGACTGCGTTGGTTCACTTAAGACTTGTCAGTGTCCTTCAGCAAAATGCAGAATCCTCACTTGCTCCTTATGTTGTGTCATCACTAAATCTTCCTAACTGTGTGTGTGTGTGTGTGTGTGTGGGGGGGGGGGGGGGGTATATCTGAGGGACCACGTATTTAATTAAATGAAATGTGTTGAATCACAAAGTGCAGTACCACACTCACCTACGGTCTTGGGCCGTGGTAGGTATCCAATTTATCTGTTTCTTATTAATCAGAATACTATGAGATGTTTTTTCTAATTTTTTCCCTCTGGCAGTGTCCCAATAGGCACCCACGAGGGCACGTTATTAATTCAACACATTTTCTCTCTTCGTCTCTGCAGGGAAAGAAGAGTATGTTGCAACCTTCAAAGGATCCGAGTTCTTCTGTTACGACTTGTCCTTGAACCCGATTCAAAGCAGCAGCGATGAAATCACATTGTCATTCAAAACCCTCCAGAGGAATGGACTGATGCTGCACACCGGCAAATCAGCAGACTACGTCAACCTGGCGCTGAAAAATGGGGCCGTATCGCTCGTCATTAATTTGGGGTCTGGAGCCTTTGAAGCTCTGGTGGAGCCAGTCAATGGGAAATTTAATGACAATGATTGGCATGATGTCAAAGTAACAAGGAATCTACGTCAGGTAACAGTACAGAGGATGAACAAGATATCGAAACGAATTGCAACATGCACTTAAGTCATGACATCATACTGTTACGTACTGTGCTATTTTCCCGGACCCTTTAATTGGATTGTTAAATCATCTTGGGGTACAACAGGTGGAGATATAAATAGAACCACGAGTGAGCAGAGACAGCTATATGTGAATCAAGGCTTCGATTCCAATTCAATTTGAAAGAGAAAAGACAGAAATTGCTTCGTTTGGATAACAAGCGTTACATGTTTACGTTTTATTATTTCATGTATGAATGCTATTACTTTAAAATAGGACCTCATAGTTGTTGTTAATGTTTGTTAAACTGTTCTATTTAATGATTTGATGAATTGGGTAAGAGGTGAGCAATTGACGGATCAACATAGATAAGCTATATTATTTTCACAGCCGTACACTTTTTACAAACTAATTAGAGGAGCATGCATCTCTGATATATATATGACCAATACAGAGAAATAATATACAGTGGTGCCTTGAGATACAAGTGACCCAATTTGCAAGTATTTCCAGAATACGAGCCATTTAAGCTGTTTTTCTTTTTTTTCCCTTTTTTTGGGGGGTTTTATGAACACAAACCTGAGATAGGAGCGCTGTATAGTGTCTGTGAACTTACCTCACTAAAAGCGGAATTTTGGCAGATAGTTAACCATATTCTTCCAAAAATAAACTTCAAGCTGTTTATTGCCACTCCCAGTTAAAGTTTTGTCAAATTAAATATAAAAAGAAGAGAATTACGTAAAAATGCCCTAAAAATGCCCCTACTAGCTTAATGCTTAACACATAATAGAGAAATACAATTGACAGGATTGTTAGTTGTGATGTTACACCACTTTAACAAGGGATATTTGAAAGCGAATGTGGAGCTTTCGTCACTAGAGCCCATAATCCCACTGAGGGGGCTAATGTTTGCAAGTGTTTCCGAAGGTAGTGAAGATTCAGTTTATTGTCATTACAACAAGTGCAACGAAACAGTAAAGTGCAGATGACTCAGTGCAAAGACAAAAATAAAAGATTGTTGAATGTTGATTTCTCGTCAGGGTTCATTCAAGGTCTCATTCAAACTTATGCCGAACGTTTAGCAAACGTTATGGCCTTGAACAAACCCTGGTGAATCCTGATGAGAAATCAACCATTTGCTACCTTTGCAAAAACTCATAAATGTTCGCCCCCCCCCCCAGGTATAAGATCTCTTATTCCTTTATGTCTGGATGGCTGTGTTTTACTGCCTCATGTGGCCAAGATGGGCACAACAGAAGGATCAGCACGATGAATTTAGCTGAAGCATCAAATCATGATGCACAAATAATTTATTATTATTGTATTGTTTTTTACAAAAGCTAATACAAAATCTCTCTGTAAATGATGTAGCGCAGGGTCTTAAGTCTAAATTCAAAATGTTATTGCTGCAAGTATTCCAGTGATTTATACTTCACTGTCTATCAGTTAGATTTTAGTAAAATAAAGTGTTTTCCAATGACATGTAAAACTGCTCTGAGCCTTTTAGCGTCAGGATTTAGATGTCAACAAGTATCTGGTTGCCCCCACAAGTCCATGCACATTTTGTGCCTGTGTCTTCACCTGACACTGAATTTAAACATCTTCAGCTTACAATTGATTATTGGTTAACCAAATTATGTTTTAAACAGTGAAGGAAAGTCAAGCATATTATGTTCATACAGGGAAACTGAAAGGGTCTTTTTCCTTCCTCCCATTGCAGTCAAGTGGTCGTAAAGTTAATTAATATGACAGAGAGGAGGTTCAGTTGTGTTTGAGACACTGGCCCTAGAACATACTACCAGTAGCGTCGGACAAATTGCGCTAAGAGACTTGATACGTTTCTAACCATAGACCATGGTAGCGCCCACCATGCAGAACTTCATTGGCTAAGTTCTTACACCTCTTTGAGAAGTTTCTGGGTTTTTTTTTTTTTTTACTAAGTCTGCTTTTTTCTTGTCAAACTTATTTTGCCCTATTTCCTCTCTGTTACTAACATGCTTTCAAAACAAACTAACATCATCCATGGAATGTGTCATTCTACTAACCAGTATGGTCTTTGGCGTTTTAACAATTGTACTAACAGTATTGATCATCATATATGATTTGAGTAACAATCGTTATTCTGTTCACAGTTTTTAATTTCCTTTCTCCCCCCTTTTCCACAAAGCACTCAGGCATTGGACACGCTATGGTAAACAAACTACATTGTTCGGTAGATATCATACTAATTGTTTCTTAGTTTGGGTTTGCCGTGTGTTTCTTTTTTCCTTTTTTTATTGACTGTAGACATCATTTACAAAAACAGGGAATTTGCGGTTGGTACTCTTCTGCTTACTTTTCGAATTTCTTACCTTATATTTATTTATTTATTTCATCTTTGGTATCCTCATTTTATTTATTTTTGTACTTGTTTCCAATTTTGTCCGAGACACTCGTTTAGGAGCATCATTTTGAATCGATTAAATGTTAGGGACCCTTTGCTGTCTGGCTGGCCTTCTTTTGGCTCCTCATTCATTTTGGCACGGCATGCATTTTGACTACATGTTGCGTCACACAAGCCATTTGTCAACATGAACGTGACAGTTGAGCTGTGGTTGTCTTCTCTGGTGCTATCTCATGCCTTGTGGTGGTTTTGGTAGTGTCCATAAGTTTTTGCATGCAAGTGATGCACTAGCAAGTGTACAAATGTCCACAACCCAATCCATTTGGGAACATTTTCTTTTTGGATGCAAAATGATCAAAAAGAAAAGCGTGACATGCATGCTTTTTTGCGTCATTCTCCAAATACAAAGAGATGATTTTGCCTTACATAGCATGTACTCCATCACTAACATCTGACTTCTTTTTAGAACTGCTAGGCGTACTAATATTTAATTGAGTTAAACTAACCCAGTTAACATTCTACTAACACCATTTTTGTGTCTGCTAAATAATTTTATGTTGCATTCAGGGCAATACTAACACTGTTTCCTGGACTGTTCACTAACTCTCTAAAACTGCACTTCTTTTGGGGGCATGGAGTCCTCCAACTAACCATTTGGACAAAATAACTGTACAAAACAAGAAAAAAGACATGAAAAACAGACATGAAAATGGGTTTCTGGAAAAGCAATAGAGGAAAATAACGTCTCTGGTGGAAATAAGGAAAGGTAATTTGTATTGCAACATAGGCTGAGTATAGTGTTTCCTTTCGCTGTGCTTTGTTGTTTAGGTAACAATATCTGTCGACGGGATTCTGACAACTACGGGATATACGCAAGAGGACTACACCATGCTTGGCTCCGATGACTTTTTCTACGTTGGAGGGAGTCCTAGCACAGCGGACCTGCCTGGATCTCCGGTTAGCAACAACTTCATGGGCTGCCTTAAGGAGGTAAATATCTCTTATGTGTGCAATCTGAAGCTAGTGGGGAAACAGGGTATCACTTAAGGACTCAACTAACCTTCCTTCTTTTGTCCTGTGGCTTTTTGTTGTCCTCACATGCACACACAAACAAACTTTATTTTGCCTCCACTACCCTAAGCTGAGGACGTTTCTCAATGTCCTATACTCCCTAGAGGAGCGATGGGCTCAATTCAAAAGGATCACAGTACCCACACTTGTGCTGTTTTGCTATTTTTGGTACACATGCGCTGGTTAAAAATGTCCATCCATCCATTTTCTATTAGACTTGTCCTCATCCTTATCCCTGCTGCTGAATTTGAGTGAGAGGCGGGGTCGTCAGCCAATTACAGTAGTTAAAAATGTAAACACTGTAAATGTTTAATTTAAAAAACATTAAGTTAAAAAAATAACTGTGGCCCATTCTATATGTCCATTTGGAGTTGATATTTGTTGTGCCACGATGTTGAGTTTTATTTTGATACACTTAATAGACTAATCAGGGGAGAGTAAGAATTAATTTCTCCTCCGTAAGGATGATAATGTAAGCCATTAACTTTCAACTGCAGCTGTATTGTTTTAATATGCTGCTTAATAGAGTTTGTGACCTAATGCATTTATTTAAGAAAACTTCAGGGATACATAAAGATACCTGCCAAGATAAGCTTTATAGGACAATGATCCATGCATGTATCCTTTTTACTGTTATTGCTTTATCTAAGATAATCTAATGTACCTGTATGCAACAGAAGGCCATAGCGAATGGGAATTCGTTAGCTCTTTTCCTACTATTAACGTTAATTGACGTTAACTGAAATCCCAACGAGTACCGCCATCAACGTTAGTTGACGTCAACTACGTTTTTTTTGTTTTGTTTTTTTTCAATGGGCAGTGCAACGTCTTGGGCAGGTCTGGTTTTATGAATAAGCTGAAAAAACAAAAAACACCCACTAACTATGGGCAGCAGATGGCAGCATTGTATCACTTTTCCATGGGATCCCGTGGATCAAATGACATGACAACATGGCGGATCTTAGGACATACAACGAGGATGCCATGCATGATCAAAGCGTTTGTCACTTTAAATATAATTCACAGAGCATCACCAAACAAAAAAATATGAAGTCACTGTTGTGCAGAAAATGTATCTTTTCACAAAAAGCTTGTTTTCTCCTTATCTTTTCCATTATAGCTCGATGTCACTCAAATTACCTATTTTCAAATGCTGATTACTAAAGAAGGGAATAAGGTAGAATCATATATGTTTTTTAATGAGAGAATGGAATCCAATCTTTCCAATGGTATCCACCATGTTTACGTAGTCACAGCACACAATATTTGCTTTAAAAGATGAAATCGGCTGGCACTCTAGATGTTGTGTTTTTGGATTAAGTTTGGCAATAAAAGAGTGAGAATACTGAAATATGAAAGCAGTCTACACTATAGGTACACTGTAACAAATTGACTGTAAAATGTACAAGCAATAACTGGCAAAAAAAGTTGCCAGCTAATTCTTGCAAAATCTCATTACGTTACTGTATTTTATTTTTTTACAAGTATTTACTGTATATTAGTTCATTTCTGTATTTACGTTTACAGCAATTCACTGTAATCTATTTTACAACCGTTTCTTGTATTCTACGTAATTGACAGGAATACAGTATGTTGTTGTAAAATCCATCCATCCATTTTCTTTACCGCGTATTCCCCAAAAGGGTTACTGGAGCCTATCCTATATGTTTACAGTATTTACCTGTAATCCACATATATACGTGCCAAAACATAGTTGCTGTAAAATATACATTTTACCGCTAATTATACATCAAATTACTGTATTTTGTCCTTACCCATAATGCACTTCATTTTACCCGTAACGCATTGCTGTATACAGTTACATACTGTAAAATTGAAAAACAAGAAAATGCTGTATTTTTTTACTGTAGATTTTACAGAAATGTGTTACAGTGTAGTCAGCTTTGTTACTTTGATGGTTCAATCCCATGAATTTCATTTTTCGCTTCATGACGAAGCCGATGTATTGTAAAACATAACATCTAACATCCCAAAACTAATTAGATGCTACTGTCTCAGCATATGTGAGTTTTAATGCAGCATGTACCGTGGCTGAATGATGGATTGTTCACAAGAGAGCTGATGAAATATTATTCTGTAGTTTCCATGGCTACAGTCCTCATAAAACAAACACTCGATTGTCACTGATCTGCTTTGATGACAATCTAGTGTTGCTCTATTACACCAATAGGTACCCTTTATTTCATCAGCAATTAATTTATTACAGATTTAATAATGTCAATTCAGGGATCAGATTGAATAAGTTAAGGCAAAAATAAAAATTTTGTTGAAATATAATAGGCCATTATTTTAAGAGGGTGACAATATTCATGTGCTGTAATTGACACAAAATAAGACACAGTGCTTTCCACAGCTGCAATTAGTATGTGGTTTGACCAACTGCACATAGCTCAAGGAGTCTTTTTGTGAAAATGCAATGCAGATGAATTTGTCTAAATATCGTCCAAACAGAAGTATTTCATATTGCTTTGGGGGAAATAATTTTCTCGCATGCTCGGCTTGTTCCACTTGTGGTGGATCCTTTTTAAATGTTATTATTATTATTATTATTTCATTTTCTACCGCATAGCCCTAACACTGTCAGCACTCATCAAAATACTGGAGTCAGACTCACCTTTGTGAAGTTGTTCAAATTCCCTAATGAGGCCAAGTCGTAATAACCCCAGTTATCTTTTAGTGAAACATCCTTCTTGAAAATGAGTTAAGTAAATGTCTCATTATAAAAAAATTATATCATTGGACTGTACAAAGCAACCCTGTCATTACTGCTACTCTCACTCTGTACGCTGCCATTATGCAGATTGGATAATGATGTGGTTATTGCTGTCTCTAATTTGTTCAAGCCCCATTACAGCAGCACTTTTCTTTCTCTAAAGTGGCCCTAGCAGTGCCCCCTCTTGACACAGTGTATTTGTCTGGCAGAGATGTTGTCATCAATAGATTGTTGATTTTCATTATGGGCATATGTTAGCACCTGTCATCTTACCTTTTATAAACAGACACACACCGCTTATAAACTGAACAATGACACTTAACCTGAAGGTTAAGTGTCAGAGCAGTGGGTGTTTATTAAAGTTGTGAAATGCAATTCATACACACTACTCTCAAAAAGTGAGTAACTGAAAAAGATATTCGGCTTTTGCCTGAACTTTCAGGATGAACCTAAAATGCTGTATAACCTAATTTCACCTTTTAATGTTCATGTCCAACCTTTCAATGTTGCAGTTGTTTTTGAACAGATTAATGTTCTATAACAAGGAGAAAAGGTGAAAAGTAAAATTCACAACAGGGGTTTGATACATGAATTGGCCAATATGTTTTCAAGAACGGCCACTTTTATGCCTTTCTGTGACATTTCTAGTCAATCGCTGTTACAATTATAATTGTGCGAGGAAATGTCGATTATCGGATCAAACTGCTCCATTTTTGCAATGAATTCAGTGCACTGACAATGCAATAATCTGGACAAATGAGAATATTTACAGACAATCTTTCCAGGAGTTCATGAAGGTGTGGCACTAACTTTTGTGACACCAGTCCTGGAACTTCTCTGACAGGCGAAACAAATCAGCCAAAATGTTCAACTTTACGTGACATAGCATCCCTGAAACTCCTGTTGAAGGGACTCATTAACCATTTAAACAGCGCATAGTGATGCAGACTACTTCTACTAAGACGCCGTGCAGGCAACATCAGATCTAGTTTTTTAAAGCCGACTACAAAGAAGACGAAAACAAACAGAAAATAATAATGCTGCAAGGCATTCCAGTCTGCTGTGCTAATGAACTGAATTTGCCCGATTCCAGTTTATTTCCAACTAAATCCTTCTTAAAGTCAGTTACATATCTCTGCAAATGATACATCTAAAGTATTTACAAATATGTATGTATGGAAGCATGTGACTAACTACACTTTCTGTTTTTCCTCTTTCTCGTCAGGTTGTGTACAAAAACAATGACGTAAGACTTGAGTTATCAAGGTTGGCCAAGCAGGGAGATCCCAAGATGAAGATACACGGTACCGTGGCCTTCAAATGCGAAAATGTGGCCACTTTGGACCCTATTACCTTCGAGACACCCGAGTCATTCATCGTCCTCAACAAGTGGAATGCGAAGAAGACAGGCTCCATCTCATTTGACTTCCGGACCACAGAGCCAAACGGACTCCTCCTCTTCAGCCATGGCAAGCCAAAGCAGCAGCAGAAGGATTCCAAAAGTCCCCAGATCCTCAAAGTGGACTTCTTTGCCATTGAGATGCTGGATGGCCACCTGTATCTTCTGCTGGACATGGGATCAGGGACTACAAAGACCAAGGCAGTCAACAAGAAGGTCAATGATGGCGAGTGGTACCATGTGGACTTCCAACGAGACGGCAGATCTGGTAAGTCCATTTTAAATGAGCAACCCTTGATCAAGATATCAAAATGTTCTCGGAGATATTAGCATGTAAAATAAAACAATTGGTAAAGAACCAAAGCTAGGTACAGCCTAGATCAAGGGTGTCCACTCTTTTTCCTCCGAGGGACACATACAGAAAAATCGAAGGACGCAAGAGCCACTTTATTTATTTATTTATTTATTTTATTTTGTATTATTTTTTTTTATTACTTCAATTTATCAAGCACAACCTTTTTTTAAACTACCTACACAGCTTTCTATGAATCAAATAGTAGCTGTGTCCATACTAAGGCCCAGGGGCCATTGTGGCCCGCCTTCCACTTTTAAGCGGCCCGCGGCATAAACTAAAAATTACATTTGTTCCTAATAAATTAGTTTTTTACACTGTAGAAATAAATATGCAAACAATGCTAATTAACTATTTACAATTAAACAGCATTTCTGTTCATAACACTGGTGAATAAAGATTTTATTTTTACATGCAAAAATGGTTTCTTTTAAAGCTGTTTACAGATTGCTCTTGTTTTGGTTCTACATCTAGAGATGGGACTTGACTAATGTTCAGTGCAGGCGCTAATATTTTCTGGTGGGTTACATGGTATCGACCACCAATATCTTGTAAAATCCTAAGCTATTTGCCTTGTAAAAAGCTGTTCAGGTCGCTTTTTTTCCCAAATAAATAATAATAATAATAAAATACTTTTTTATATTATATGCAATTGCTTGATTGACTGATTATGGTGTGCTTGATAAATAAAAAAAACAAAAAAAATAAATGAAAGTGGCCCTCGCATCCTTCAGTTTTTCTGTATGTGGCCCGCTGAGTAAAAAGTTTGGATACCCCTGCTCTACAGTATATAAAACAAATTTATTAGTAACAGATGTCATTTTCAGTATAATCTGCGGGGCACTTAAAAATGGATGACGGACCACGGGCCATAGTTTGGACACCCTGGTCTGAGAAAGTGCAATGAAATCCAAAATGTCAAATATTTATGTGCATTAGTTTTAGCAGACAGTGTTTGTCTATTGTTGTGATTAGGCTATCTCGCCAAATTGTATTAGTATGTGCTTCAATTCAAGCCCTTGCAATGTCAGGCTCTAAATTTGATGTAATTGTTGACGGTTTCCACTTCACCACTCAAAAGCTGAAATGTAGAATTTATTACCCAAAACAACACTGGGTTTTGGTCACAAGTAGAGCTAAAATGCACATAAATGTGGGTTAGAATTCGGCATTTATTTATTTTCACACTTTCGTCATCCCTCCATAGCACTGAGTAGGCCTAATATCTCATGAAGTCAAAGCCAAAGTCTTTTCAAATAAAATATAGTGGCTGTTGTTAATGGTGGGTCAAACAAAAGACATTTCCTGCCTTAGATGGTGCTCATTATCTGTCTTGTCCACACATACACGCTACAGAACATCTTGTTGAGCTTTTTCTAGTCACTGTTCTGTCTACCATGTCGAAGTTTCCATGGAAACAGGAGGTGGCCTCTCCCAGGACCAAGACAGTTGCTGCACTGTGCTGTGCTCAGATGTGCACTAATGACATTTAAGAATAATTTATCTTGTTTTCATCACAATCATACCATACATTTTCCCGTGCTGAAAAAAAAAGAAAAGGACACAGCATTGCCAAGTGAGAAGACTCACAGAATGGTTTGAATGAAGTCTCAAAGCATCCATGTTTTCAAACCACATTTCCAATTTACCAGTGCTGGTTCATCTTTGAGTAATCCTGCAAGTAAAAAACCTCTAAGCATTTTCTGTCTTTAGTTTCATTTGAACTGGAAAATACCAAAACATATATTGTTTGATAAACTGCTGAGTGCACTGCACCTCAAATGGAAGCATTACAGTTTGGTGGGGGCTTTTTCATTCATTCAAAAAGGGGGGGTTGTACTCTCACAGGATACACGTACCTTTCATGATGCGCTCACTTTTACTTTACAATTCTGAGATCACTTTGACTTTTTCTTAAATGAAAGTTACCTTCACTTATAAGGTATCAATACTAAGGGTGTGTTTGGAACTGCACACTGGGAATTTTCTGCTACACTCCAACATTTCGGAAACTCAAAGCGCTGTAGAAATGATAGTTATTTTGTATTCATTATTGTTTATTATTAATTTCATTGTTTTGAATGTAATGGTGTCTAGTTTAACGTTCAAATAACTAATAAGTGTTCTTCGGAGGTTTACTCTCTTACATATCCTTCATAAAAAGAATAATGTAATTTGTTATCACTAGTATGTTATGAATAAAGCACATTAAAGGGCTTATTGTGCTTTATTGAGATACATTTAAAAAAAGTCAAATCAAAAGTCAGATGAAAAATCGTATCGAAACAAAAGTATCTGGAATCACCCATCGCTAAACATAGCTGATGGTGAGTATCATTTGTTTTTATTTGCTTCTACTGTATGTTGGTCCTCCAAAATATGTAATCACATGAAAATGTCCAATAGCACAAACATTTTTGGGGACTGCTGCCTTTACTAAAAAAAACCTCAATTGCGTTGTAAATATTTGAATAACGCTCATTGCTTTATTCTTTGAAGAATTAATGTTAATTATTACTAATGATTACCATTATGCTAATTACTTTAAAGTGCTAATAATTTTGTGCTATATACTGTATGTACTGTATTTACAGTACATATAGGTATTTTTTATAGGGATGAGCGAGTACTGATACCAGTTTTGGTATACCCAGCCTTATTTCAAGGTTGTATTGCATGCGACGGCATTTGTGGCCGTCTTACAATCGGAAACAAAAAATTTGAGGAATAGAAAATTGTCATTGGATATAGAGGTCTTTCTTTAAAATTATCTGTCATTGTTTTTTTTTGGGGGGGGGACTTATGTACCAATAGTATATAGTAAATAGTATTAGTAGTATCAATTGAGTAGTATCGGTATCGGTCTGGGAAAAAAAGTGGTATTGAACATCCCACGGCAATGTATTTATTAAAAATATGTCAATTCTGATCAATTGTTCTGGAAGTACATTTTTAGGTTGGCAGCTCTGTAATAGCTAATGATTTGCATAAACATGCCCCCAGAATCTTGCCAGCAAATAACTTTTTTACATGTCTATAAGGCATCATAAAGGTTGGTAATATAAGTTTTATGGTAGTGGCCATTTGAGCCTGAAACAAATTAATGTACTGTATTAATGTACGATACTAACTTGTGATTAAAAATAAGATTAATTGAAACGAAAGCAACTTGAAACTCACAGAAGGAGATGTGTTCAACTTTAAAGGCTCTATGGTATTAATAGTTTTAAATAGTCCAGAATGTCTCCATTTTTTAATTTCACATTGCAATTTAATGTTTGATTAAATTAAAACAGTATTTTATAATACTTTATAATAGTGCAGGAAGTGGGAGTAATAAAGCTGAAATGTATGGTAGAATTTGCTGTCAAATGTTCTATTAATACTAAAAACTGAAGTGCTCTACAACAGCCAAACGCAATTATCTGCAGCCGGCTCCTCTATGAGCAACACTTGAGCTGCATCCTTGACAATAGTGGATGATGATCTCGGCTGCATTCATCTAAACGGGCTCTTCCTACAGGAAGCAGATCTGTGAATGGAGTCCAGCTCTCAGACAGCATCTTGTAACCTCAATACATTAGAGACGCTAAGTGACACTCTTCTTTTAAGTGAGGGGTCCTGGGTTCAGAGTGGTGTCGGTCACAGATATATGAACCGCCACAATGTGCGCACACCGTTGCCACACACGCGCGCTAAGAATATGACCACGTACACACTCACAGAGGCAACACATCTCTGCAGCTCTCTCCCTACAGAGAATCCAATCACATAGAGAGATTTGGCCGTATCGTCCTAACTGGATTGTAGTAATCCCCGGTTTAACACATTTTGGGGATGTGTGAGTGGGGTTAGTAGGTATCATGCCAAGTTGCGCCTGGTTGCTGATGCAGAAAGTAGGAGAGCCCTACTTCTTTGGAGTTTAATAATAAGGGTTGAGTCAACGCTCCTTTGAAAATGAGTTGTAACGGGGAGCTTCATCATTGTTCACTAAGTTCTACCTGGCACATTGTTAGTTTGATCAAGCCTCTTGGTTTATCCTGTGCTTGGTTGCTATTGTGCTCCTTCATTTGCTTTCTTATCTGTCATTGTGCTCTCCTCCCCCATGCCCTTTACAGACATCTTTATCTCCATGTTCCCATCTTGTACGAGATCCATCGCCTACTCTTTTATGCTCGGCAGCATTCACACACGCACATCCCCGAACCCTTTTGGCGATGAATGATGTTCCAAACATAGTCCTAAAATGCGCGTATGCGTTACGGTCCTCATGCTACTTGCATGGTGACGGCACACGTCCCCACGGGATTCTTTAGTGCCTTCCGACAATGTAGCTCGACTGTGTTTGCACACTTCCTTTACAGGACGGTGACAAGAAAGCAGAGCACTCCGAACCCATCTTTTAAATATGCTTACATCCTCTCCCACTCGCATCAATTTAGAAAGCCTACCCTTGGACAAAAAACCGCTACGTTTGATTATTCATGCAATAATAGCATTCACATGTAGATGTAATGGGTCGTAAAGAAGTCATTAGTTGGGGTGTAACAAAAAACAGTTTGAACCAGAAAATTGTTTGATTTAAAAGATGTGAGTGCACCAAATCAAAATGAATCGAATCGTTCATATATCTAGATACATATCAAATTGCCTATTATTATTATTATTATATCATAGAAGAAAATGGCACATTTACATCACTGACAAGTTTTTTTGAATTTATCGAAAATGACAACAATAAAGTAATTGTGTCTAACCCTCTTGAACTGAATCGTACCATGTGGATCGTAATCCCACTGAGTCGAACCGAATCGAATCAGTCCACTTTCAAATAGGGATATCCGATCCAATATTGATATTGGATATCGATCCAATATCACCCCCCCCCCTCCCCCCCAAAAAATAGCATCGGATTATACAGGGATACTGATATTAGTACTTACTGTATATACAAGCAGTTGTTCCCACCATATACTGAATGAAAAAATAAATACAGACGAAGGAACCGGCTATCGTATTGCTTATTCAACGGGGGTTTTATGATTGATTAATTGGTTTATTGGTCCCCGTGGGGAAATTCATTTTCACTAGACTGTACCGGAAGAAGACACCAACTTTACATGCGTCACAGGCAGATGGCAGACATACTGTTATTCGCGTTTTAGTAGCCAATAATTTGCTATGACACTTCAGTTGCAGAATAAAAAGTTAGATTGCTGTAAGCTAGCGCGTAGCCGCTACACACTTGCCTTGTGTTTTCTTCCTAGTCCTCTCCTCTCGCTGGCACACACACCATCCGGAGATCACGATACTACTTTCCGCTAACACTTTGTGCCATTGCCATTATTCCTCATCGCCGATTTGAATAGCATCGACCGGGTTAGCCTCAAGGCACTAGCTATCGGCTACTGCTTAATGAATTAACAGTGAGGTGTTTAATTCATACATGCGCTTGTTTGAAGCAGTTTTTTTGCTTGCGGTTCCACAACATCCTATTCCGGCCATATTTTTTTTTCGACTCCAATTTTATTTCGGCCGAATGCCAAAAATGCATATTTTTCTAATTTTCTGACGAATATTTTCAGTGGCCGAATATTCGATGCATCACTAATAGTTTCTTATACCTACTGTTGCTGACTATTGATCTTTGTTTGAAAAGTATCACTTGATTGAAGTCTCTTCTAATATTTCACACTTAAAATGACGAAAAACATGTATCAATCCTGCTGATATCATATCGGATCGATGTCGGACAGTATTTGAGGCTACAAAATCGATATTGTATCAGAAGTGAAAAAGTTGCATCGGGTCACCTCTGCATTTAATATAACAGATAACAGGTATCGGGCCTTATTTCAAGGCATCGGTACTCGCGATACCCGTATCGGCTGTCGTCTTGGGGCGGTTTTGGAACAAAAAATTAGAATTTAGAAGATATTTTTGGGGGGGGTGAAATGTTATGCCCCAAAAGTACATGTGGAATCGGTATGACTACTCAACATTTGAGTACTCGTACTAGTATCAGTCTGAAAAAAAAACTGGTATCGAACATCCCTAATTAATGGATACTTTCTGACATTGCCATCTTGCCGTTGTCACACTATTTAATGGGGCAGGGCACAAAGTGAAGGGCGGATACACCCATCACTAACCACACTGACCACACTAATGTTAACTCTTTAGTTAAGTACCTGCTCTAGGATGAAGGAAAAGTTTCTTCACTAATGAGTTTGATGTAGTGTGCTCATTAGCTGTAACCTGAAGGGAGCTGTTCTGGCTGTGTAGCGCGTGGCCCTTGCCAAGTGTGCAAAGCTTGGAAGTCGCAACAGATGTGGCTAGAAAGAGCAGGGGCAGTCCGTGAATGGCGGGGAAGCGTTGGAGCAGATGTCCGGGGCCAAGACCCTGAAAACGGGCTACAACATGCTGGTGGGACCAGGTTAATAGTTCTCCTTCTGCTCTTCCAATGTTCTCTTGGTCATTGTGTGCGAAAACATCTGCATATTTAACTATGATCATTACATGGCCGCAATAGGTTTACGAGCAGCAATTTAACAACATACTGTATTCTAATTACATGTTTATCACACATGCAATTAATATAATACTGTATTCACAGTCATGCGTGCTAATGATAGGTGTAATAAAATGTGAAAGGCCCCGTTTAATGTGTCCATAAAGTGCCATACAGCCATGATGAAAAAAAAGGCGGGCTTTAGGGCTTCCCAATTTCCCAACCAAACAAACATTTTGAGAAGAAAAGCAACTTAAAAGCTCTGCTCCCATTTCACAACAAACAGTGAAGACATTTGGCCAGAAGCAATAAACTATTAGCCCCTCATATCTTCCTTTGCAAGCATCTGCCTCTCAAAATGCAAATTATTATTTTATGGCAATGTTATTTTGGAGCATCCTTAACCTATTTCTCTGCTGCTTTCTCCAGGCAGAACCCTGCTGTGGAAAGTGAATGTGGCAGTTATTAATTAAAGATCCACAATGGCACCTAAACGAAGAGTAACGGATCCATGTACAAATTAATCACTCGATCCAATTTCCACACTAAGGCCTTCCTTTCCTAAACTTTACAGTCCAGTCATGTCCGCTGTTGTTTACCGTTCTCCAGATCGAGAATTAAACCTGAATGAGAGCAATAAATCATGGTGGAGAAACACACAAACTCTTGTTGCAGGTTTATGTTGGAGCGGCAAACAGAAGGAGAGACTGAGTGAAAAACGCTGCAGACCGTTAATCAAGTTCAAAAAGATGGCTGCAATTTTTTTTTACGACTGGCTGAAATGATTGAAGGGGCGCCAAATTTGTATTCACCTCTTCGCTTGCTCACACTCTTTTTTTTTTATGAGCAGTCCTTTAAGATAAATGAGATGTATTATGAGGAATCCAGGGAAATGGAGAGGAGGATGCGAGGGATCCGGGATTAAGCAGCTAATAGACTAGCTGCCTTGTGATTAATGTGACTTATCAACATTCATCAGTCTTTCTAAATGAAGAAAGCCCTGACCCTGTCTCAATAGATAACACCAATTAGGCTAACTTCTCAATTGGACCATCTTTAAATGAGTTTTCTGAATTTTACACCTGATTAAAGAATGAGAGAAAAATATCTATCTGTCTCTGTTTTTAGGTACCATCTCTATCAACACCCTCCGAACTGCATATACAGCCCCTGGAGAAAGTGAAATTCTGGATTTGGATGATAATCTGTACCTCGGGGGTCTGCCAGAGAACAAAATGGGCCTGGTGTTCCCCACTGAGGTGTGGACAGCTCTGCTTAACTATGGCTACGTCGGCTGCATTCGGGATCTATTTATTGATGGACAAAGTAAAGACGTGCGGCGCCTGGCTGAAATTCAGAAGGCCGCCGGAGTCAAGCCTTCGTGCTCTAAGGAGCCTCCCAAACAGTGTTTGAGCAATCCCTGCCAAAACAACGGCATCTGCAGAGAAGGCTGGAACCGATATGTGTGCGATTGCTCTGGAACTGGATACCTGGGCCGCTCCTGCGAAAGAGGTAGGACGTCCTTCCTAGCTGTGGTTGAGCTGTTGTCAGCACTGCACACTGACCCAATTCCTTTTCTCTGTCAGGGTTCAAAGACGTTTTTTTTTCTGTGATGATACTGGGGTTTTTTCTCGTTTCCAAACGATTATTCACCCACCTTAATAATGGGAATTTAAATGATTAATTAAGGGCAAGGCAAGGCATCTTTATTTATATAGCACATTTTATACACAAGGCAACTCAATGTGATTCCCACAAGCAAGGACACAACAAACTAAAAACAACAGCTAACGACATTCAGAAGCAAAGAGGGGGGAAACACGTACATTGACAACATTAAACATATAAGCAGAAGACTTTGAAAATATTTAAAAGCAAAATGAAGAAATAAACTTGGGTTTCTAAAAGTACTAAAAGACCATACTGTGAAATTGATTTAAAAATGAATAAAAAATAAATAAAAAAACTTAATCAAAGGTATGGAAGAAAACCAAAGTTTTCCGCCTGAATTTGAAAGTATTTAAACTAAGGGCTGGCGTAATTTCTGTTGGCATCTTATTCCATTTGCGTGCAGCATACCATCTAAATGCTTATTCACCATGTTTGCTTTGACGTTTGAGCACTTTGAGTTAAGTCAAGTCAAGTCAAGTTTATTTATATAGCCCTTAATCACACAAGAGTCTCAAAGGGCTTCACATGCCCACAGTTGACAAATATCAACGACATCCCCTAATCGAACCACAAGAGGGCAAGGAAAAGAAAAAAAACAACAACAGGCAAAAAATGAGAAACCTTGAAATGTGGTAATCCCCCTTCCAGGATGACACCTCCATCGCAACGAAAAGGCCAAATGTGAAAGGAATGTCATTGGGAATCACAGTGGTATATTCCTTTTGCCAATCTGAATGAGCGCCATGTAAACAGTTGGGGAAGGCTCCAGCTGGTCTTTGCATGTTGTGTCTTGACATAATTCTGTCATGACATTGTCATTTCCGCACTTTAAAATGGTGAGGTCCAGTATTGTGCTCGTTACTAAAAAATAGTAACTAGTTACAGTTACTAGTTACTTCACTTTAAAAGTAACTCAATTACTCTGATGATTACTTAAGTAATGTGGTACTATTAAAAGTAACTCTTTAGTTACTTAAAGAAAAGAACATGCACTGTTCCTTTATGCTCAACTAAAGCAAAGTAATGAGCGTATTTCCACATCGAAAAACTTGTCTCGCCTTGATTCTCCTTGACTGTCAAATCCAATACCCGCCCACACTGCGTCTTCTTCGTTAGCACGGCAGCGACAATTCATTGTAAACAGGTCTTAGTACTACTGTACACAGCAGCCATCAATTCATTATTTGATTCTTAACCGCTTATCCTCATGTGTGTCGCACATTTAAATTATTAAATTAAATAATTTATCAAGTGACTGTAACTGAGTTACTGTATTTAAAAAAAAAAAGTAATGTGTTACAGTAACACGTTACTAGTAGCTAGTTACTGCCCAACACTGTTGAGGTCTTACCAAGAGCTCATCTGTGATGGTAGAACATGTAAACCCTGTTACTGAAAAAAATTTAAAAAAGGAATACAATTTTGTTGTTTTTTACTTTGTAAAGGAAGGAAAGGAAAGGAAGTTACAACAATTTAAAGACTTCACAAAGTGTGCAAAAATGACCCCTTCTTATACAGTCAAAACAATAGACTGTCCTGTGATAAATTTTTAAAGGGACATTCAGTGATCCCTAGCGCCATTTAGTGGTGAGCTAATAAGTAATTAATTTAAAAAAACGACTGTTTATCTCAATAGTATGCAAAAAAATACATTGTATCGTATAACATTGTTTTTTTTTTAATATATGTAGTTGTAGGTGTAGCAATTAATAATTATATTACATGGCTGTAGTCTCACTACTAGAGCTGCCATGCTTCGCCATCATCTTCCTGCTACGGATCCCCAAAGGACAACTTCGCAAATGTTAGCCCGGGTGGTGCTTACATCGAGTGTCGGACCCAATGGGTCGACTACAGCTTACCTTCCACAGCTGGGGCCTGCAGGTGCTCCTCACTGACTCCCGTGATTCGGGCCCATCGCTTGTCACTTTCTGCTTTGCTCTCGCAAGCTTTTACTAGCTTTTCTAAATTTTTTACTAGCACCATCCGCTAGCCGCTTTTGTTAGCCACTCCAGCCTATGGCGCCGACTAACTCCCTCTCGTCGCTCTTTTTAGCTGCTCCGGCAAATTCCGGCTCGCTCTGTCTTTTCGGCATTGTTTGCTTCTAAAGCTATTTTTTGACCAATAGATGGTGCTAAGGAAGACACACTGGGTCTTTAAGAAAATGAATCTGAGACTTCGAGGGCTCAATTTCACAAGTTATTTTGCCACGGGATTCTCACACCATCGCTGTCAATAGACGACGGGCATTATAACCTCGTAGGAGGGCAACTGACCCGACATCTCACCTGGGACTTGCGAAAATTATCGGGCAAACAGAGCAAGAAAGATATGTGCGTAATGAAGACGACATTTTGAAAAATACGTTATTATTAACAATAAATAGTCTGATCAACAATTTTGGCATCATACTATTTTCATTGTACAAATCATATTTAACCTCAAAATTTGTTGAGATATGTCAATATAAAAAAGCCCCCTTACAACACTTTTTTGGGGTTCAAAGGTGACTTAATACGCCCTGCTTGCGAGAGACATCAAAGTACTGCTTGCAACTCTTGAAATGGAAAAGGGAGTACGATTGAGGGGATTCCCTTGTCCGCCATACCTAAAAATTGACGAGGAAAACCCATTTTTAAGTAGCCGGAGTGCATTTTGAGAGGAGCTCAAACTGACTGACTGAAAATGGTGTCATGACTATGGGCAGAACTGGCTTCATTGACACATACTTATTTATAAATAAAGTTTGATTGAGTTTGAAATCAAAGAAATACATGGGCGAGGTGTACGACTTGGATAAGCAGAAATAGTGTATATTTATGCTACCCTACAGGCAACAACAGCATATAATTTTTAAGGTGCAGACCACTGTCTATGAAAAGATGAAGATATTACATGAGGGCCCAAGTGCAAACAGACAGATTTCCACAACAAATGTGCATTAAGTCTGTTGTGGAATTGACCAGAGGCATCTGATTGAAACTGGGTTTACAACATGAGGACCACAGGTGCGAAATTCTGGCAGGTGAGAGGTGAGACGAACAAAGCAGGAATACAGGTGAAGATGCTGTTGTGGGAACTGAACGTAATATGCAGGTTCAGATAAAAAACAATGTCCATTTTTTTCTTAGAGGGAAGCCTGGTGCTGTTTCCTTATTTCAATCCATGATCCTTATTTTGAAACATGGACAAAAACATTTATTTGAAGAAAAGACCAGTTTAACACACCACTGCAAGGCAGACAGAAAGAGTCAAGGTTTGTAGAATGTTGAGTGTGTAACTGTGTTGAATGGCAGGTGACTGATGCACTGGCGGTCATATCAAGCATGCACAATAGCCTGCAAATTGGCTGTCTTCTGCTAACCTTTTAACTTATCAAACCACTCGGCTGTGCCCAGAACCGGATCAGAATACTCATCATTCCTCCTCTGAAGGAGACAAATATAAGATGTGAGTGAAGCCCTAAAGTTCGGCGTCTTGACTGATTATGCAATGCTCTATAGGCTATAGCTACTACATTAAAACATTACCCACGCAGTACAAATGCTTCTACTGGGACTACTTTCACTTTTGGTTGTGTTATGGATCTATAGCTTTGATAAATCTCTCTGAATTAAAGAGTGATACTGTACGTGTTTGGGTTTCACTGAGTGCAAAGCTCAGCAAGGTTGTGGCAGTGTGTTTCTGCCTACATCAGCTTGTTGGCCTTTGACCAGCAGATTCGTTTTAGTCTGATCAAAATCTAGTTCGATCAAAACAACAACCATCTTCTTGTAAGAGGGCCAAATCCTTCTCTTGCTAAGAATGGCTGTAATTGAATATTTTGGCTTATTTATGTAAACAGCTTGAGCAAAATTAAAATGGATTAACAGTAGAGTTTAGATTTTTAAACATGTGTATCTTGCAATACAATAATCTGCTGAGACTATGAGTGTTTCAATTCAAAAGTTTTTTTCCCCATTGTATGTTTCTCTTATACATTGATTAGTAGCAAAAAAACACTGGGAAAGAGGATAATTAACAATAGCAACAATAATGCTGTACAGAAGTTTTCTTCTACATGTACAGAGCAATGCATGTTAATGAACAAATTATAATATGCATAATCAAGGCAAATGTTGAAAAGAGGTGAAGCATGTGACAACGTTATCATGGTGCAATGCACCTCAGGTTTCATTGGGAACCATTCTGCATCGTTATCATACATTGCATGACAACATGGCTGTATTGTCACTTCCAGGTCATCGGCAGAGAGGCCTGATCTAGCATTTTGTTGCAGCGTTTGTGATATAAAGTCTCATTACCTATGGATAATCCAATTTAAATCTGGTGTTATCGTTATTGCTGTTGTTCCTGTATTTGTTTTCCCATTTGAAATGCATTCAATATGTAAAGCAAGGTAAAGTTGTGCTGTTGAGGTGTGGCTACTTTGGGAAACTTCCTTGGGGCACTAATTTAGGGTGACCATATTTTCAAAAAACAAAAAACAAAAAATACACTAGACAAAGACACTATAATTTCTCTGAAAATAAAATGTACAATAGTTTCTCACCAGGAACTATTTATAAAAAATGTCATCTCTAGTCAATCTGATAGTAACCGGTGGTTGTGTTATTATTTTAGATAATTCTAAATGGCATCTAGGGTGACATTATCCAACTATTTTTGTTCGATCCCGGCAGCTATTGGAAGCTGACTGTGTCGTTTACCTCATGCAGGTCCCACAATGTAACACTGGAAAAGCTCAGCTTGCGCTGGGTGTGATCGGCGACCACAGCATTAGGCTAGTAGGACTACATTTCCCATGAACATTTCACTAATGCATTTGATGCTACGGCAGCGCCATACGATATACAGTATTTAGTAGAAGTGTTTGTGAGCGATCATCCCTCGTCTCTTGAATGTGCTAGTTAAGCTTTGCTCTACTCTGCCTTTCCTCTGCACGTGTGCTCCAGTTTTGATTAATAAGATGACAGGAATACGGGTATTGTACATGCGGGAAGTGGAACGGCCACTGGATACAGATCATTTTCTTACTTTACTTGTGAAAGATAATTACTCATCTGGAGAGCGTTCTTTGGGTTAACAAAGGCAGAATCCGCTCTGGCTTCACTGGAAAATTCAAGCAAATGGAAAAGAAAGTGCTGCATCTTCACAGCTATTAGTTTACTGTCACAGTTAGTCCTTTTCTTCTCACATTCAAGTGTCTTACTGTGTTTTGGCCGGCATGCTCATCTCTCATGTGTTCTGGCTCTGTCTGCTCAGACACTGGCATTAGTGTGTGAAGTGAGTGGGAACAGTGGTACAGAGGAAGTGCCGTGGCCTGCTGCCAGCTGTTTTGATGGCTCCAGATTGCCATGATGCCGGTCGGATGCAGCAGGCACCAGTAGGCAGAGGATCTGTCAAAAGAATTACCCCAGCTCTCACTTATCCGAGCATGGTGTACCCCCCGGTGGCAAAGTACAGCAATTACATATGGTGTAGGAGGGCGACGGAGTCAACGCAGCTGCAGGAGCTGGGGGTGGGGCTTGTAGAGTGAGGCATGAAGCTATTTGCCCTATTTTTTTAGAGATTTTAATTAAGCAGACAAAGCAATTTTGCCCATGCATCCCAAATGTCTACCCCTCCATTGTTAATCCAGTTGCTAATTAGCCCAAATATTAGTGTAAGGCCAAGGCAGGCTACCAGATGGCTTGTTGCAGGACGTGCAAATATTCCCTAATGAGATATGACATTCTGCATTGCTGAGTGCAGCAAACATCTGCATTCAATGTAGGGGTTTGATCAATATGCACAGTGTGTGTGTGTGTGTGTGTGTGTGTGTGTGTGTTAAACACACATTTACATGTACAGTAATTTGCAGTTAGATGCTGGTCATACATGGTAAATGACTGCAGGACTTGAATTTACTAATCTGGAATGCAGTGCACAATGATCGCCAGGTGTGGATGCATTAAATTGCATAATCTATGAGTTAGTTACAACCATTTTTGATAAATTAACCTGCCAGAAAGTCCAAAGGTGCACTATCAGCAACAATTTAATGCAACATTTTACTAGAGGTGGGCGCGTCAGTAAATTTTGCCGGTCCGTCAATCGTCCGGCATCATCAGTCTGTCATTATTTTAAATCAACCAAATCTGTCATTGTCAAACAGTCACTCCGTCATTTTTATTTTAACTGTGTTATCGTTATTAGAACCGCGCTTCCATCATTGCTAAATTAAAGTTTGTCACCACAATCTTTAGATAGACCGTCAGATCTTCTTCTTCTGCAAAACGCGTCGGCAACAGCCAATTGGTGTCGAGAACATAGTACCTAACGTTTAATAAACAAACAAAATTTAGCAAACCGTTTGCGCCTTGTAAACCAGTAAAAGATTAATTGAAGGTAATAATAGTCCATCACATGAAATGTGCTCTCGTCTCTCTCTCTCCAGCAATCTCTCTCTGTCTGACTTTGCCACGCCATCCGGCATACCAGACTCAAACCGGAAGTAGTTGTTCATAAAATATTCTCGAAATAAATCATTTCATCAAGATCTACAGAAAACCATAATCATAAACGTTTATATTCAAATGAATACACTTACGCCCAATTCACACTGACTGTGGAACGGACGCGGTGCGTTTTCCGTACGGCCGCCGCAAGGAATAGAAAGTGTTCGAGTCTGCGTATCAATTCACACCAGCTGCAGTGTGTTACGTATGCGGTGCGGAACGGATGCGGAGCTGCGGAAACAAGCGTTCTATTTTTTCCGGACAACGCATTCGAATTTTCATGAAGCGGAAGAAATTACATGAGACGGACAGGAAGTCGAGCGTCGGCATCAAGGTAGACCCGGTATATTTCAAACTAAAACCGTTTGTGAACTCGTTTTTTGGGGGAAGGAAGCTAGCTAACTACATAGCATGACATGAGTCGGACATTTAAGAGAAAAAAAACGAGCTTAGAATAGATAATATAATTGATCATGTGACAACAGGCAAGTGTGGCTGTGAACCCCCGTGATCTTGTGGTCTGGCGGGTGCAGATTTCCGGACACAAACAGCTCACAGAACGCACGCGGTGTGAATTGCAGTCCGTGCGGCGGCCGTACGGAAAACGCACTGCGTCCGTTCCACAGTTAGTGTGAATTGGGCGTTAGACTCAAACATATGTTGTAGATTTGTTTTGTCAGCAACCCCACCCACCACATGTTTCAGTCACTTATCAGCAAAACGGATGCACGACAATGAAAAAAACGTTTCCGTCAGTGCTTATTCCGTCAGTTTTTCTAAATCTGACAGCAACTAACAGTCAGTCACAACGGAATGCCCGTCTGCATTTTGCTATGCAAATGAGCATACAGTGATAAGCCTCTTTTGGCATGATCTAAATGTGGGTCCATATCACACAGTAATTATTAGTCACTATTCACCATGCTTAACTACTAAGTGCCTCTAAACCACTTATAATGTATGAGTATTTTGGTTGGAAAACGTGATGTTATAGAATAGGATGATAGAATAGGGGTTTATCTGGCTATGAATGAAAATTAGATGTTGGCACATTCTTTCTTCATTATCCCAAAGTTGCTCTTTGTCCAAATTTAAACCTGTACCTTGTGGCAGTATTCGTTGTTTCTCATAATAGCTCCTAAGAGAGTGCGATAGCATCATCAAAGTCTCGAGATTGGGGATTAACTTGTAAATCATTCAAATAAGTGATAATTCTCTTTCAAGAGTCCACAAGGGGTGCGGAAACTGATTTTCCATCGTAGTGTAACTGTTGTATACATAGTTCTGATAACACATAAGATTAAAGTTCCGGATACTTAAAGAGAGACCAAATAATCCATGACGACAGTGTAGTAACCTAGTTTGTGTGACAAACTGGGTTGCTGCACTGTGGCCATGACAAATTTGTGCCAAAAACTGTAAAGATATGATACGGACTCTTGAGACAATCTGCAGGAATCCCATCGTTTTGCAGAATTTGCTTTGTACATATTTAATCGTTAGAAGTCTCTTTATTTGATCGTGCATGTTCCAAGAATGTTGTGCTAAAGAGGACAGTGTCTTTGAATTATTTATGTTGTCCTATTGTCATTTCCTCCTATTTATCCTGAACATATATTTTCCCAAAGCCTATGGCAGTTTTTCTCCAGCAAAATGTAAATTGGATTGGACCTGGTGTCCCGGTACCTTGGCATGCACATCACAATCCTGTGACATGCAGTTGACAGCTCCCCTTCCTGCACAGCCTCTTCTCCTGAGGGGAGAATGGAAGGAAAAAAACGGTGTCGTGTCTGCCATTCCTTCCCCTTGTTAGTATCGAAGCCTAATTTGTCACATCACACGGATGCAAACACATGCTGAATCCTCTGAAAAGCACACACAACAATGGTGTTTTGTTGTTTTACATGAGGGAAAATGAATGCTTGGTTTAGTTTGGTGGCTTCCATCAGCCCTGTGACAGTCTCCTGTTGGGCACATTGACAGCCTCATTCGGCTCAATTTATTTACATGGAAGGGCCACGGAAAACAACTGCACTTCAGTATTGGATTGTTGAGTGGTGCTCACTTTGGAGAAGGCTGTGATTCACCCACATTTTACTCCACATGTCGACATATATTTTGACTTTTCTCATCTTTGCCTCGAATGGGTAATGGTTGAAGTGATTAAAAACACCAATTTCATGGTCCAAGTCACATATTGTTTTCAGCTTAACTCATTCAAACCCAAAAACTTATAAATACATTTTGTTTTTTTAATTAATATCAAACTCTGGTGGTAATCACATGAATTAAAAATGGAGGTGGTTCTATTATTAAAGTCATTGCTGCAAATATTTTGGATTGAATGAGTTGTTGACTTAGTGCAGCTTCATGTATTGTAAGATGAGGCGTATGGAATGGTGTATAGTAGGGGTGAAACGAGTCCTTGAGTAATTTGAGTATCTTGGTTTAAAAAAAAAAAATGCTCGTATCATTTGTTCTGCCTCGGATACACGTTTATTCACGTGTAGGCCTACACTGCCAGGAAGAAGTTGTCAAACCAAATGCAACATTGTTCATGTTATGCATGACAGCAACACAGTGAGAAGGCTTCAAAATCAACATGACATTACCAGATAATATATGGACATCAATGCCTTGGTATGCTTTGTGAAATTGTTCTCAAAAGTGTGTGGCAGCGTAACGGCTGACTTAACTTGTCTTACAGCCCTTACCAAAAAGTAGTATACTTTAAGTACATAATATAGAGTATACTTAAGTATACTTTAAGTTTATTTTCGAGTATACTTATTCTTGTACTAACAGTAAACTTTAAGTAAACTCCTTGGGCCCAATTGGCCAATTTTAGTACACTAAAAGTATACTTAAATATATCGTAAAGTATATTAATAAGTACACTTAAGCATACTTTCAAGTAAGTATGCTTGAAAGTATACTTATGTCCACAGCAAAAAGCCCAGTAGTGTAGTGGGATCGAACTGCCAAACACAGATGCAAAAGGTAACAACCATTACCACTAGGCTATCCAGACACATGGAGCTCAGGGATTTACAAACCAATTTAACCTATAATTTTGGTCCGTTAGTGCCTTCTAAGTATGTATTACAGTATGTAAACTTTAAGTATATTTTTCAGTTGGTTACAATTCATTTTGGTGGGTGGTCATAAATATTTACTAGCCAATTTGGCTGGTAATGCAATGCCACTTCCACTGGACTGGTTCCGCACCGAATTGGCTGTGGTCGGCCCCCAAAGTTAGCGTTTCATTGCGGCAAGAACCACAATGGTTCATCTGTGGTTCCTCGCCAAATTTAAGTCATAAAAATGCAGTAGGCTACATACAATAAATAGAATAATGTTTTACAACAACACTGAACTATATTTACAATTTATTATGTACTTGTGGATGGATTTTTTTAATGATTGTGGTTGACGGGTTTGGTGGCTCCAGACCGTGTATGAGCTATTGACTCAAAATGGCGAGTTTAACGAATGAGGCTGAGCTCTCCATTCAGCTGAATGAGCGCTGGGTGTGGGAGTAAGTAAATTAACTTTGCCATATGTTTCAGACTCAGTGTATTTAATATGACACATAACATGCTGCCATATAGACATACTGTTGTTACTTTATGTTACTTTATGTTTAGGGGTTTCAAAAAGAAAAAAAAATCTGGGAAAATTTACACTGCAGAAAAAAATTGGCTGGTGGAAATTTGGCTAATAAAGCCCTGCTTACAAGTACACTTAACATTACAACAACTTAACACAATAAGTACAAGAAAAGTAACCTGGAAGGATACTCTCCTAATTTTCCAAGTATATTCTAAGTATATGCCACGGTATGTAAACTTATATGTTTCGGTATACTTAACATTTACTTGGTGGAGTATACTTGCAATAAGTACAAGAAAAGTAAACTAGAAGTATACTTTCCTAATTTTGAGTATACTTCAGGTATTCTTAAATATACTTATTTTTGGTAAGGGAGACTATGTTTGGCGCATTTATATTGACGTTACAAACTTAATACCGACATCAACAACACAACATCGTCCTGAAACCACATTCAATCGTCAATTAAGGGCACTAAAAATCATTACGCTGACATTGTATTGCCAACGTTTAGAGGCGGCACCAGCATGAGAGGCAAGCAGCATTAGGGGTTAGCAACGTTAGTGGCTTGCAGTGTTAACACCAGCAGCATTAAAACTAGCAGCAATAGCAACTAGCAGCATTAGCACTAGCAGCGTTAGCACTAGTAGCGTCAATAGCAAGCAGTGTTAGCACCAGCAGCGTTCAGCCGCTAGCAACGCTAGTGACTTTGTCTCCTGTATTTATAATTCCTCTTTTAATCAAGCACTTTTTTTTTATCCGAATACCTGATTATTTAATAGAATTTTCAGTAGAATATCTGAATACCAAAAATACACGATAACTGCAGTCCTAGTTTATAGAAGTTGTTTAGTAGCATTAAGTATGCAATACTGTACATCTTACTTTAACAGATATAGTATAAACTGCAGAAAGAATGAGAATGAGGATAAAGAGAATCTATCAAATGCAGTGTGCCAGCCTGTATTATGTATAGAGTAGCGAAGAACACTAAATATCTTCTGGGAACAAGCATTTTCCAAGTATTAGGACTTTGAAGTCCATATTTCCCATCATTTTCCGACAGTTTTCAAATGCTACTCTCTGCTGTGTCAGCCTGGTAGAAAGCAGTGTGCCTCGTTTGTCACACACCCCTGTCATCTGCAGGGTACCCCAGGAGGGGCGTGGGGAAATTGGATTTGGGTGAGAAATGTGACTGAGTCACTCCAGAAGGGATGGATGTGACTTGTGACTGTGAAGTGGTGATGATGTGGTGTGTGGGACCGTGATACCCTATAACCCCAAAACTCTCCATCTCCCTCCCTTTCGAATTGTCTGTCTCAGCACTGCAAAAGCAATAATGGCTTTGTTATTGGGTTGTGGTTAAGTTACATTCTCGGCAATGCTGTTACAAACTCCTGCCAGCGTTAAACAATCGCCCTGGCATTTCACCAGACAGCTGCCTAATGCTTTGAGTAAATGCAGCGGCAACGAGCAGAGGCTCAATATTTAAGATCCATGAACAAACACATACCATGTTGATTTGAATACATCTTACCTCATTCAATGTCCCTGCGTAGTTTGTTGTTGTGACACACAAAACGTGAATGCAATGTGTCTGTCACTTTATATTGATTTGAGTTCCCATTAGTTCATGGAATACGATCCCATTCTAGCATGTTCTACATGGTGTGCTTTCCATCCATGCTCTTTTTGGACACTATTTTTGAGACAAGGAGCCCTATTTTTTTTACAAATGTAGCACAACACACAGTCTAACTGTGCAAATGGGTGAGTTTTCTTTCCTTTTCCTAGACTACACAGACTCTATTTAGAGTGGGACCAAATAGACTCAGTTTTAGATTAATATTTACACTTAGAATAGAGTAAAATAAAGAATTGAAAAATAAATAAATAAAAGTCACTCAAGGGTTGAGGAATGAACAACCTTCATCTTAGGAGACAGCCAATCTACTCCCTGAGCCATACAGTTCCTGCTGTGTGTTAGTATATCACTTGTGTCAGATGGAATCTTCCTAACTCCAAGAGACCAAAAATTATGTTTTTGGTCTCCTCTTGGAGATAGGCAAACAGTAGGAGGGGCATAGCTCATGTGGTAGTGTGGCAGTCTCCCAAACTGAAGGTTGTGAATTTGTTCCTCACCCCTTGTGACTTTTTTTTCCCAATGATTTGTTTTACTCTCTTCCAAGTGTGAATATTAGCCTGCTCTAAAATGGAGTCTATTTGGTCCTATTCTAAATAGAGTCAAATTTACTCTACAGAATTTACTGTGTATGTCTCTACTCTTATATTGTCTTAGTTACCCACCCACACAGGGGGCCCTAACTGGTTTCAACCAGAAAAGTGTGCCAGAGTGTATAGATAGGAAGACGCCAAGCCAGGACAGGTCACAATGACCTAGCTCAAGTCACCTCATTTAACACTCCTTACGATGGAACATCCAGTAAGGTGCAACGTGTTCTGCCAAATTTTCCAAACACAACAAACTAGACTTGCCCCGGCACGAAAAAGAACAAGCACCCCTATTTACGTTGAGCACAAGGATGCCTGTCTATGAAAATAGGACCCACTGAGTAATCCTGAGCAATCGGGATCTATTATTCTGTGCTGTGAGTCACAAATGTCTTTCTAAGCTCACTAGCAATTCGCTTACGGCTGAGTGGCACATGTAGACTACAGTAGCTTTCATGTTTCACATCTTCCTTGTTGAATAACTCTCCTTTGCATGGGTTTAAGACCTCTACACAGTTCTATACGACTACCCAAATGTTTGAACAAGTCACAGCTTACTTTTTTGGTTTATTGGTGTTCTGAGAGATTTTTCCAATGTAAAATATGTCAAAATTGGCTCAAAAAAGTTTGCAACACTGCCCTTGGGAGGGAAACACTGCAAAGGGTACAGGAGCAGGGAATTACACCAGAGAAATAATCTGATTGGATTATTTTACTGAAGTGCTTGTATTATACAGTAGCTCCTTCAGCTCGACTGACAGGCCATATTTACGATTTAACTGCAATTTTTTTTTTTTAATCAGTGGTGCTTCATTGTTTTGCCTCTCTTCAATCTGTTTGCAGAGGCGACGGTCCTCAGCTATGACGGCAGCAAGTTTATGAAGGTCCAGCTGCCAGTGGTGATGCACACGGAAGCTGAAGATGTTTCTATGCGCTTCCGATCCCAGCGAGCCTATGGCATCCTCATCGCCACCACCTCTCGGGAATCGGCCGACACCCTGCGTCTGGAGCTGGAGAGTGGCCGCGTGCGGCTGACTGTCAATTTAGGTAGCGACCCATGCGTGTATCCTCTGCAGCAGCAAAGTCATGCGTCAAATTGAGCTAAATTACGCCTGACAACTTTTTCAAAAGCACTGCCCCGCCACCACATGAACTGTACTTCTCACACATACCATTATTATTACACATTCACATTCTTGAATAGAAGGAGATGGTGTAAAGCTTTCAATGGCAAGAGTCTGCGACTCTCTGCTTACTGCCACTTGAGCTCACAGCTGCCTTTGCCCAGGAAGGAAATGCTCATCACCCATTCTACCAAAGTATCCTCATTAGCGTTCTGTCATGGTGTTATTTTCTTGGCCATGTTTTATTTGTAATTATTTCTAATTACAGGATGGCTGGATGGCTGGATGACTGGCTGGCTGGTTGGATGGATGGATGGATGGATGGATGGATGGATGGATGGATGGATGGAAGGACGGACGGACGGACGGATGGATGTATAGACAGACAGATGGATGAATCGATGGATCGATACTGCAGATAGATGGATGGATGGATGGATGGATGGATTTCTAGATAGATAGATAGATGGATGGATGGATGGGTGGATGGATGGATGGATGGATGGATTGATTGATACTGCTGATGGATGAATGGATGGATGGATGGAATGATGGCTGGATAGATGGATGGGTAGATACATGGATGGATGCAGTAGATGCATTAGACAGATTGATGGCTAGAGAGAGAGAGAGATAGCCATCTATGAATGTTTTTTTTTTACTGACAAAACTGAAATTCCAAAACAAAAGAACATTTTGTAAAATCTGTAAAATAAAAAATCAGTATAATAACAAAAGGCTACCTCATGGCAAAAAACAACAAGCCACTGCCCCCACCCCTCCCACCAAACTGATAAAATAATCAGCACGCATCACCCATCAGAAGGAAGGCCGATTTGTACGTGCCTCTTTAAAATCGGAGCATTTCCTGTAGGGGCAGGCAAGTGTTGGTCTCTGGCTGTTTGCTCCCACTTTTCTGCTGCGGTTGACAACACACGACAGGCAGGGCCAGAAAGGAAGGCAGGGAGGGGGTTTTCGAACTGGGTCACCTATCGCAGAGCACAACATGAGCTGAGCTTTTGCAACCAGGGAGGTAAAAAGGAAAAGTAAGATAAAGCCTGTGTGCCCGCGGCTTACTGTAAGTCAGTCATGAAAGTTGACAACTGCTGTGGTAGAATTAAGACCACAATCCAGCACGCTGGGAAAGGAACTACAAAAAAACTGCTTTCTTCTTTTATACACTTTTGTCTTTTATGGCTTTAGAACATAGATACACATATTGTTACCTTGAAGTCCAGTCAGTGGCATAGAAATTGACTTGTTTTCTGCAGTATTCATTATTTACGCCGAGGTAGAAATGTATGATATCAGATTACTACATAATAGTCCTAATTTCTCAATTACAGCATCTAAGTATTGCTGTATTTTATGATAAGATAGTAATCATAGAACATTGCATCATAATTTGGGGGGTAATCATGTTTCAATAGCAAAGGATAGACATACTATAGCTGCCTAGCTGGCCCTGTCTGACTCTGACCAAAATCTCATGCTCTCATAATATATACTGTAAATACAAATAAGCTACCTAAAATATAAAGACAAACCAATCATGCATGTTCATGTTCAGTATGAATATCTATTATAATCATTTGTTTTAGATCTTCCTGTGTTTTGCTCCTCTGTCACGATTACTGCAGCACTTTAGTGGTCATGTTGCAGCTGGAGGCTATGTGTGAGAGCATCAGAGGACGGTCAGTGTCCGCGTGTATGTCCCCAGAGTGGTGGACTGTATACTTTACTGATGTCTGCAGCTGCAATGTTGAAAGATGAATTTATCTCTCATCTATTCTTCCCCATCTAGATTGTGTCAGGATAAACTGTACCTCCAGTAAGTTACTGCTCACATTCATTTCTTCTATAACTCTTCTATGACCGTGCTTCTCTCGGCAATCATGTATTACAGTCCTGGTTATATAGCAGCCTTGTTTTATAAAGGACATACTATTTCTTTTCTGCAGCCATTATAAATGACATTCAGAAGTCCTCGTAAAATATATCTGACTTGCATCTTGCATCGCAATTATTATTAGAACTTGAGGTTTACAAGAAATGGGAAAAGGGTGAGGTTGTAATGAATGAGAACCATGCAACATAATAGGTTTTTATTGATATTTTCTAGGGATATTTAAAAATAATAATAATAATATTTCAGTTGTATTAGACATACGTGAGTTTTTTTTCTTCTTTTCTTTTAACTCCAGTATGACTAGCTGGTTGTGAATTGATGAGGCCATTCATGGCACATATACAGGAAATACAGAGTGCGGTTTTATTATTCCCAATAACTTGCTTCACGGAGCAGAAAGAAATGTTTGAAGAGGAAGGTGCAAGAATAGATCATTGCCTGTGTGTGTGCGCATCTCTGAGTGTGTGTGTGTGTTTCAACAAAAAAATTTTAAAGAGGTAAGTATCCCTGACATTTATTATTCGGAACTGTGATTAATAAATTATTACATCTGACCTCTCTTCCTGTTTAATAATTTCAAGAGATATACATACTTTCAGTATCATAGATAATAATGAACAAAGTAAAACATATTTTATAGAAATGTGTCCCCACAAATACTATATAGGAGTTTAATATGCTTTAATTCAAATGTCCGTAATCCGAAGGTCATGATGTGAAGTGAGGCCTTACGCAACAAACGCCCGCATGTCGCATCACGTGAAGTGACCTCTAGACATGCCTCTGTGAGCCAGCTACTCTTAACACCTTTCTAAATACTAAATAGCATTGTTCATGCCTCCTGGATGCATTCCTTGTTTGTGTATGCAAATGAAAAGCTCACAGCTCTAATTCCCCGTTTCAACGTTTTAAAAAGTCATTCTTGGTATATGATGATAATATGAAGGCGTAATGTGTGCACACAAGACCCTGCCAATTATTTTATAGCAATATTTGGACTGCTGTAGTAGTATTTAGTATTTTTTTAAATATAAACAAAAATGATATCTACAGTATAATTATTATTACTGGTATATTTTCTATAGTGGCTATTGCAGCAGAAAAACTATTCAAATAGAGGAGCTACTGTAGGTGAATAAAAATGGAAGATCTACACCGAGTTGGGTTTCAAGACATGGGAAATTGGCGTTTGCAGAGATAACTATGTTTATTTAGTTCATGTTGAATTCCTTCTTGTTCTACGTTTATTCTTGTTATTTCCGTCCTCTTCTTTCTCCCGCTTATTAATTAATGTGCAGTGTCAGGCGCCGCAGTTCTGGTCAGCTTGGTGGTAGAAAAAAAAAAATCCGTAGCAACTCAAAGAACACATCACTGTCAATTAGGGCCCCATGCTCCCTGGGGCTGCCAAGAGCTGTCTGAAGAAAACGTTGCCACTTTGACTTCAACATTCATAACGTGAACCAAACCAAAACAAACTGAAACACATAAGCTTAAGTTATCTGGTTACAGATGGTCTCCTGTTTTCACGCTCCTCTTACAGATCATTACAGTATGTGTATGTGATTTTCTTCAATTTACCTACTTAAGTAACAACAAACTCCTTGAATTTTTATCAATAACATTTTGTTTGAAGAAATTACCACAGAATTCTACATGCACATTAACAGTTGTGAGTTTACGAATTACACCTAGTGAAGCTGAAAATTAAAGAAAATGCGGGATACACTCATGCACCTAAAATGGTCAGTACATTTGGGTATTTCGTGTAGATGCTGAGTTTTATAAGAAAATACTGATTATTTTCAATGTTTGCCTTTATCACAAATGGCTCGATATTACTATGAAGTGCCAATGTCTCCATCAGACTCACTCAGTCATCATGAAAATGTAGCAAATAATGAAACTCTCTGGTCCTATAATTGGCCAAACATTTGCACACATACCAGCACAATATGTGCCTTTTAATGTTTCAGAATAAATAATAAATACATCTATGATCAAATATGATAAATAGATAAATACATGAAATAATAATAATAATAAATGTTTTAGAATAAATATTCACACTTATGTTTCATAATAATTTCTATTTATTTTGTTGTTAACAAAATTATCATGTCCACTGTCATTGCAAAATATCAATTGATATAAAAAATATTTCCGAAATTCTTAATTGTTAGAATGTACATTGCCCACTTGATAACTGAATCATGCTGCTATATAAAGCCCACCATGTGCTCATTATGCTAACATTTGCAAAAAAATGTCCGCGTCAACTAAATGTACATCGTCTACTTGCTATTCATTATTAAAAAAGAAAAGTGTAGGAGCTTGACCAATATATATTTCTAACAGCATAACATCTACTAATAAATCAAAACAAACAGATTTCACGGATTAATTTTCCAACCAGACTTAGCTGTAATAAACTTAAGTGGCAATCGCTTCAATGAGCAATTTTCGAGTACTAATTCAATTAGGAGAATTTAATGGACTGATTTGCGACCTTTATGTGACGGAACATCTTCACAATGCATTTGAACATTTATTGGACAAGTGGGTCGCCTGGTGTGGCCCATAAGCTTTCCTTGCCGCCAGCACCTTTGATGTCTGCTTTTGACAGTAATCCAGCGGTTGCTGATCGGTCCGCCTCTTCACTCCACTTGAGCGAGTGGCGATGTTGGGCCGGGCAGCACCAGTGTCTAGCTTGTCATTTTGCCAACCCGGATTGATTGACTGAATAATCGCATGTTCTCTTGCTGCCCTTGTGCCATAATTCTCTGTGGTTCCATTGATTGGTTCCAAGAGATGACTGTGGGTCCATCGCTGCAGATAGATCACCATAAGTGAGGATTCTTGGCGGCTGGATGCCACACACACATTGGCTTTTAATGACAGTCTCACAACCACTCAGTATGGCAGTGCGGGAATCTGGTGTAATGCAAATGGCCTCTTGGCCCGCTTCCTTTTTTCTCTCCCCATGGAGAGCAACAAGGGCCGAAAGATGGAAGACAACGATCAAGTACACTTTCAAGTCCTACTCTATTCCATTATTTCATATCTCCGGCCCTTAATCAATCCCTCTCCAGTTTCAATCCTGCCCCTGTGTTTAGCGCTTACAAAGCAGAACTGGGCCTCGAAGATTGAACGTGTCCCAGAACTTTGGCATCCTCGCATTTGCATACGCGTTGCATCAGGGGTTTAAAACTTGCTGAAAAAGAGAGAATAAATAGCCATAAAGGAGTTGAAGAGAATGAACCTGGCACCTATCTAAAATAAGCCTCACAGTGGGCAGAGCCTAGAGATTTAATTCTGTCACAATGGGATATTGTCATCGGCGTGTTTGGTTGTGTGGGCACAGCAGGAGAACACTGGAGCAGCATCTCTATAAATTCCAAGGTTTTCTCAGAGTATCTCTCGTCAGACCAATTCATGGATTTCTATGATTTGTGACTTGTAATTGCAGCGAGGCTTCTTGCAGGATTTTTAATTTTTTCTGAGAGTTTGCAGTGTTGCTCTAATTTATCCGATTTTAAATTAGATTATGCTTGAGGTGTTTGCCACCTTGAATCTATGTAACCTCTCACTTACAGCCTGCCTGATAGCAGTCACACTGCTCATGCAATATTATAATGCCAGTTTTCAGGATTGGCTGAAGGCATGAATCAGAGGACTGCAGTGTTATTTTAATTTATGTCAGTTTAATTATCACTCAGCATTAAAACACGTTACACTATTTTCATGTTCAAGTTAACATTCAGATACAGTGTGTTGTGTTTATAAAGACAGACCAGATTTATTTGTGAGAGTAGCTATTGAAAATGGAACCACATTCTGTATTTCCTTGTTTATTTGTTGACTGGATTTGACAGCAACGTTAGTTTTACCTATTTTGCAAGCGAGTACAATGGTTCTGTTTCACATTTAAAGAGTGAAAGGAGAAGCTCTGTTTTTGTGAGGCAATATCCTATGATGGTTATTTGCTGCCATCTACTGGTATGATGGAAATTACTTGAATACTGTCTTACATTTGTCCTTATTTATTGAGTTTACTTACAACTGTAACTTGAGGGTTCGTTAATAATTGATGGAAACACTTTTTTTTAATGAGATAGCAGGATGGAAACGGATTATTTCTTTAACAGTGCTATTACTCTCCACAGCACTCCCTGACACAGTGTATCACCTGAATTAAACTATAACCAATCAGGAGCAAGCAGAATTTAGGGAGCAGATTCAACACATGAACTCAGCTACTTGCACAAAAATTGCCCAAAATGTATGTATGTGTAAATAATTCTGCAAACATAAGTACATATATAATAAATAAATATATAAATTCCCTTTGAAATGATGCACTGCTTACCCTAATATTTCTCAGCATAAATTCTTACTCATTTTTTAACCTTACACAACCACGAACAAAGCAGATTTTCAACAAAGCACTTAAAACATGGCTTTTCAATTACCTCCTCACTCCTTTTTGACAATGTGAGTTTCTTGATGTCTTTCTTCGGTGCAATGGCAAAGTGCAAGTCAGAATAATGTGCTTTTTATAGACCATTGTCACTGCCAGACTATATGTCAGCCTTCATGTTTTCTGCCTTTGCTGGAAAAAAAAAAACTCATCCACTGTGTTGCCCTTTTTCTTTTTTTTTTACCTTCTTTACTATTTTCTCTCAGGTTTTCTGTAGTGTATGTCTACCTTGCATGTGTGTATGTTTGTTAACAATTTTCGGACTGTCCTGCAGGCAAAGGTCCAGAGACTATTTTTGCGGGTCAGAATCTGAACGATAATGAGTGGCACACAGTTCGTGTCTTCAGGAGGGGAAAGAGTTTGACGCTGACCGTAGATGATCTGACACCAGTGGAAGGTACATCTTAACCAGCATCAATGTGGGGGGTGGGGGGACAACAAATTTATTATTTTCATTTATCCTTGCTTTTTATACAGTTCAACTTCAAATTTTTAATATCCTGGCCACTTTTTGTTTGAAATATATATATGTTAGCTGGAAATAACACAAACTGACCATTTCTATTTTACCATTTGACAAACCTAAAAAAAAATGCATACATTTCCCTTTTTACACACATTTATACATTTGCTTTATTAATTAAGAATACTCTGGATTACACTCGAATTTTAGGCATCAAGATCTGTGAGAAATCATCGTTTAATTGTTCTTTATTCCGCATTTTGCATTTCCTGTAGCTTTGAGACATCTCTTTCTGTCTTTATTTTAATTTTTAGCCTTTAAAAAATAGACAACATCAAGATCAAAAAGAAACAATTTAGTCTCTGTAAGGCCTGATCATTTTTAAATGTTGTTGTACTTGTAACAATGACAATTACCGTAGCCAATTAGATTTTTTTTATACAAAAAAATAAATAAATAATAAAAATTAAAATTAAAATTAAAATTAAAATTAATTTTTGCAAACAGCACATCGCCACGGCAACCGTGTGTGCCAAAATAAAAATGGCCTTCAAAAACTTTTCATATGAAACATCTTTAGATGAGGCACCCAAAATTTTGGAACGATCAGATTTATTTCTAGGAGGAGTCCATTATAAAAGGGTAAACATGTTGCCAAATTTCAAAATACAGTAAAAACAAAATGGCAGACCCCTCTTTCATGTATTTTGGACATTTTGAGAAATTTGTGTTGCCATTGATGTGATTGTCCCACTCCCCCCAACAACACCGCCTTTGCTTTTCCCATCTGTGCGATCAAAGGTCAAATGGCCGGTGACCACACCCAACTGGAGTTCCACAACATTGAGACAGGCATCGTGACGGAGAAGCGCTTCATGTCCATGGTGCCGTCCAATTTCATTGGTCACCTCCAAAGCCTGTCCTTCAACGGCATGGCCTATATAGACCTGTGTAAAAATGGCGACATCGACTACTGTGAGCTCAACGCCATGATCGGCTTCAAGAACATCATCGCCGATCCCGTCACCTTCAAGTCGCGCTCCAGCTACGTGACCCTCACTTCGCTGCAGGCTTACTACTCCATGCACCTTTTCTTTCAGTTTAAGACCACCTCTTCCGATGGCCTCATCCTCTATAACAGTGGGGATGGGAATGACTTCATTGTGGTGGAGCTGGTCAAAGGGTACGTTCATAAAGACGAAAATTAATGTCCACTCTCTGTTATTTTGTTTTGTTTTGGCTGACATTACTCATTTCACAATGTAGTAATGATTGTATTTGTATTTTATTCTGGTCTAGAACTGAATTCATGATGAGAACTGTTTCAACGAATTATGTTATGAGTCAAACTAATTGGCTCAGCCTTCAGTATGTTGCAATACAGTTCTACGCTACTGCAAACTACTTCTACAGTAAACATGCAGTAGTACCCTTACATAAAAATGTAAAGGCAGACTTTTTTTTATATCCAACCCAATTATCCTAAAGAACATAAGATATAAAATGCATGCGCATCCCTGTTGAAATGTCACGTTTTTTGTTATTAAAAAAAAAAAGAGATGAAGAAGAAGAAAGCAGCAATTATGAGAAGTTAAATGTTTACTACTCCGCTGCTTGTACAAAAAAAAAAAAGGTTCCTTTCATGGACCTATTCATATCTCAAAACAGTTTCTCAAGTTAATCAAATTCTTCTTGACAGTTTTTATATTGCTGAAGGACTTCAAATTTAGCTCTTATCACCTTTGTGCCAGAATTGTTACTTAGAGCTTTTGGCTATTAGTCTTCTTTTTAATCCTTAAAAAGACACACAAGGATCCAACATAAGAAGGAATCAACCACACAAGAGTGCATTTATTTATGTTCAAATTGAAATGTCGTTATAGAATGACCTCCTTTTAAAAAAAAGGCCTGTTATACATACTATTTATGGTAAAAAAAATTATATATATATATATATATATATATATATATATATATATATATATATATATACAAATATATATATATATATTTTTTTTTTTTATAAAATACATACTATTTATGCTTGCGGGCACATTGAACACACATACATACATTTTAATTATATTGAGCACACATTAAAAAATAAATCCATTTAGGAACATGCACACAGTTGCTCCAATTTTTAGAAGTGAAAAGAGAATGACAAAACTTTATTGTGCTGTTTTATTGTCAAATTTTATTATCTGTTCATGCTCAACACAGTTATTGTTGGTCCGATTATAGATACCTGCACTATGTGTCAGACCTGGGGAATGGAGCCCATTTGATTAAAGGAAACTCCAACAAGCCTCTCAATGACAACAACTGGCACAGTGTCATCATCTCCAGAGACGCCAGCAACCTACACACAGTCAAGATTGATACCAAGATTACCACCCAGACCACCACAGGGGCCAAAAACCTGGACTTAAAGGGTATGCAAACATAATGTTGACATGTTTATTATCATCTAATAGAACAGAAGTCAAGCAATATGAGTTCCATTTACATTTAAAAAAAACATGTATGAAGTAAACCAATATAACAAAGACAAGAATTTTGGATTTTTTATTGTGAACTTCCTTGAAGTCATATTTTGTGTGGCACTGCTCAGTTTGCTAGTGAAATCACTGCCATCTCACAATGCAATGCCGTTTTTATCCACTAGGTGTCAGTATTGTTATTTATTTCGTCTTATCGTTCAGGTAACCTTTTTATTGGTGGAGTGACCAAAGAAATGTATAAGGAACTGCCCAAACTGGTGCATGCCAAGGAGGGCTTTCAAGGTTGTTTGGCGTCAGTGGATCTGAATGGCCGCCTCCCTGACCTGATGTCAGATGCGTTGGACTGTGTGGGACAAATTGAAAGAGGATGTGAAGGTGAGGTTTGAGTTCAATTGTGTTTGGAGCCTCCTGATGGATTTTATTAATTCTTATGCTAGCAGATATATAGGACTATGTAAAACTCAGTCTGCAGCATATGCCTAAAATGTTGAGATTTGTTTGTTTTTGGTCCCTCAACTGATTCATCACATTTGCCATATTCAGGTATCTAAAGTCAAACATGAATCAGTACTGTTAGCCCCGGTCATAATTCCAAATTTATTTAACATACTTATTTTTGCGGTACAGTATATCTGATCCAAGATGCCTGACGTGTATATATATATATATATATATATATATATATATATATATATATATATTAATCCATGTCAATTACATCCAGCGATCTCAGTATGGAAAAGGAGTTTATGGGCCACACTAAAAAGAAAGAGAATAAATGTATTAAATGAATAAAGTTTTGTCCTTTTTAACAAATGAGAGGTGTGTCAGAAAGGTTCTGGGACTGGTATCACAAACGATTTTTCAAACCAAACTACAGCTTTTCCCGACAATAGACTAGAGTTCCTCCATTTGGTTGAAATTATGATTTTGACCCACACAAAAATCAAAATCTAAATCTACTATGCAGAATGATTATTATTTTTTTAATTGAAGTAAATGTTTTGCAGTGAGCAGGATAGTTTTGATGAATTTATTGAAATATTTAAATTGTCCAATCTTCTTCCAAACCCAGATCTGGTTGTATTTTGGAGCAGGTAGTAGGTTTATTTACATTCTTGATGTTGACAGTACAGGTTCACTGCTTCAGCTACAGTAATAGCTCTGTTCCTTTTCCATGTTTAGACACAGTGCATTTTCTTGCTCCCTCTCTGAAAGACCAAAACACTTAAACAAAAATAGATATCAAAATACTGTACTGGTTAGATCAGTCCAGTCCTCAAGGGCCTGAGTCCTGCATGTGTTAGAGGTTTCCCACGTTCAACACAGCTGATTCATATTTAAGCTCATCAGCAAGCTCTGCAGGAGCCTGATAATTATCCTGATCATTGAATCAGGTGTGTTGGAGTTGAGAAACCTCGAAAACATGCAGGACTCAGGCCCTCGAGGACCGGATGTTGACACATGTGGGTTAGATGGATCATTTAGGATTCATTTTACCGGATTTTTTGTTTTCATTTGTATCCCTCCTGGGGATGTATTTCCACATTTAAATATTGTCACTCGTCGTAAGTCATTTTTTGGTGTGCAAAAAAATATATTTTTTTGCCTGAATCATCTCCTCATGATGCAAATGGTAAAACAATTTATGCTTCCTGAAAAATCTGAAAAAACGACTTAGGCGATTATTTTAAGTGGGTGTCGATATGTGTCTGTAACATAATACAAATTCCTAAATTCTTCTCATTGGTATTAATTAAGGCACACTTACACACTGAATCGTATATGCTGAGACACCCACAGTACCAACGCATGCCATGAATGTCACATGACATGAATAAACCGTGTAAGCGTTCGGATCAAATGTATCAAGCGCCAATACTTTGCCGTGGACAATAGTTAATTTCATTTGGCCATAATCTGATTATTCCCTCAGTCATCTTTGCATTGTTACTGCTATTTCCAATTCCAACTCCATTTTGTTTTGCACTCTGCACACTCACTGGATGTGAGAGTTGCCAGAAGCAATCACTGTGAATTATGTATGAAACCTTTGTTGCATGCATGATTAGCATGAGTAGCGCATCCAAAGACAATACTGTATTGGATTTTCTTTTCAGCATCAGCCACCCAGTTTAATTTCACAATTCATCCACTCGTCTCAATTCAGTTTACAAGCTCTGATCGTTTTCATGGTTAAACATTATAAATGTAATCAAATTCAGCACCACGTATGGTTGTGTCAAACTTGCTGTTCCTTTTGTGCCTCACACATTCAATGGTTACGCTCGCTGAACACTGTTTGTAATTATTTGATTGGTTATTACAGTGTGGGTTTCCTCATGACATCACTGATGCTATTTGAATGTTTTTAGTGTTCAGTTTGCCCCGACTTATTGTTTATTCCTCCCTCTGGCCAATTCAAACACCCACTTCAATCATCTCTACACACATGCTCTATCCGCCTTCCACAGTTATTCCACCTGACATCCTTCTGTTTTACTAACAGCTGCTATACTTTGCCTCTTCCTCCTCTACTGTTTTGCTGACAAAAGTTGCGTTGATGAAAGCTGATTTGCAAGATTTGCAAGGTAGATACAGAAGATGTGTCTGTTTAACACGGCGTGTGATATCCTTCCCTTGGTTGCATCGGCAATGCTTCCCTGCCCCCACTTCTCCAAAGACTCACATATTCCACATATGAGTGAGATCACTGCCACTTTCCCGTTCACCTTCTCGTCATACCTGAATTGCTTTAGTCCCGATGGAATACAAGGATCATTATCTTTTTATGCCCTTAATTTTCATTTACTCTGTTCATTTTAAACCGCTGTTGTTGTTGCACTCTACACAGAAAACGAGACCAAACCCCTGCAGGTGTGCATGGAGGGTTTTCACAGTGATTATTTAAATCGATGAGCCTCACTTTTAATGTACACTAGCAGAATACAGTGCCTAAAAAAGTATTAGACCACCACCCAGATTTGCACCACAACTGCCATAAATGAACAAAAATCGTAATTGCCAATTTATGTTTTTATTTTATCCCACTATAAACTAATAATTTATCCAAATATTTTCAAATAAAAAACAAATAAAAGTGGCACAGAATATAATCAGTTTTTATTTTTTATTTTTATTTTTTTTTTATCAAAATGATATTTATTTACCTGTATTCCAGAACAGGAAAAAATATGTTTTAGTGGTAAATGCTGTGCTTGGTTGATTTTTGACTTCTCAGATAAAGCCCATTATGACAGGTCAGTTTGTTGAATTCAGTTTGAAATTTGTCATTTTGTTCAAAATGGTAAAAAAGTCAAAGCTCACTGAAATTTAAATTTCAAGTTGGATGGTATGGTCACTCTTTCTTTTTTTAAATTGATTTATTCATGTTTTTTTCCAATGACAGGTGGTCTAATACATTTAAGTACTGTATATGTTGTTTGCATTATTATTTTTGGTTCACGTAGTGCTATTTGCATGACTTAACCCATGTCTCATAAAATAAAGTTTTGTTCTACTTGGAACCTTGAAACTTTTACTTCACAATTCATTGTTTGGTTTTTATTTTCACTGTATTGTTTTTATTTTCACTGTATTGTTTTTTTTATGCCATAATATTGTGCCATTTGCTATATAATTTTGGATTCTATGTTTTAGGATCCCAAGTATATGCTAATTTTATTAGGGCCACATCAAACATACTATGAAAAAAAGCTGAAATGTCACAAGAGAGTGGTATACAAGATAATATTATAAGAATTAAGATGAAATATTACAACAGGTAAATTGTAATTTTGCAAGCATTTTTTTCCCATTATGAAATAAGAACTTGTATTTATATTATATGTGAACATTTGTAATTTCTTATAAAGTAGTAGCAGAGTATAAAGATGTAGCATTTAGGAAATTAAATTAAGCGTTAGAATGAGGAATGCTGATGATGTTGTAAAGATACAATTTCGTTTTGCAAACAGTTAAACTTTCAATGTTATTCCACATTACCTCAGCATGAGGACATTTTTCTCACTCCTCGTGACACCACCCATGGGCTAAAATACTAATGAACTGACCAATTGACTCTTCTTGGGTTGGTTCATTCATCAAGTATTGTTTAACAAATATTTAAGGAAATTACCTGATGATTATATGGCAGGTCTAGAGAAAGAGACTGTGGCTGCTAGTCTCAGACTATTCAGATTCAGGCTATTTAATTTTAACGTTCACTTCTCACATTCAGACTTTCTTTTTGGAAGTCTTTATTTGTAATATTTTTTTGGTGTCATCTGAATTAAATTGCATCACCATCACAGTGAATTCACATGCATTTTGCTAATTACATATGGGTTTTTTTTTCAATTAAATATGTGCCAGATTAAGTGATTTGTTATTGTTTATTTGTGTTACACATATGCCATAATTCAATGTCCAATCATTTGTATACATTGAACTAGCTACGATAAAATAGTGAACAACATTAAAAGAAAGCTACATCAACTTTGTTACTAATCGAATGCCATTGGATTAAATTGAATAACTTCCACAATCATCCATAGTGATCCCTTGCCATCTTGGTCATTTCAGAAATTCAGCACACTGCCACACAAATAACTGCTAATGGCCATAACATCAAGGAAGAACTATATTGACTATCGGACCACAACTACATTCATTTCTGGACCATAAGCCGCTACTTTTTCCCCTTGCATTCGACCCTGCGGCTAATACAAAGGTGCGGCTTATCCGTCAGATCACAAGGGGACGCACTATAAAGAGTGTCAGGCAGAGCAAAACAAACCAAGTGAAAAAATCGCATGTAGACGCAAACATCCGGGGACAAAAAAAATCAGTTTCGGTGTGGAACCGGTCCGGTGGAAAAGTGCCATAAGTGACAGTGTGCTAGCACAGAAAGTTTTAAACGTGTATGTGTCACTATTGCAAGAGGATAGTTAATGTTATTTTCGAGATAATGTCACTGCAGAGTCAAGTAATGAGACAAGTAATGTTCGTGGTCTCACTGTGTGTTGTACTTTTCTTCATGCTCAGGCCCGAGCACCACATGCCAGGAAGACTCGTGTGCCAACCAGGGAGTGTGCCTTCAACAGTGGGAGGGCTTCAGCTGTGACTGCAGCATGACGACCTTTGGTGGACCGCTGTGTAATGACGGTAAGAGTCTAGAAACACATAGTATATGCCTTTTTTGTTCCCCCTGCAGACATGCGGGGTTATATATACACTTTATTTTTTTGTAATTTCAAATACACGAGAGGCTTTCAGTGGGTCTCCATTATTGTGAGCAATACTTACTATGGTCGGGGGAATACGCTTTCAAGGTAGGAGAAGAACTGTAGATGAGACCTGCATTTGTACCAGTTTTATGACTTTTTTTTAGTAGATAGATAGAAATAGATTTGCAATTATTCACTTTTGCTGTTGAGATTCTTGCTTGTATTGCTCTCACTGTGCATTCACTCAACTGTCTGGATCAAAAAAGTACAAAAGTGATCATGAACTCCTTGTGACCTTTCATTTTGCATTAAAGTAGGATGAAATTCAGCATTAAACTTTGTTTTTCTAGTTATCTATATTGTGAAAGCTTATTTACAGCAATGGGAGCAGACTAGCTCACAGGACATGTTGGAATATATTACATTTGGACTAAAAGACTCTGCCTGCTGTGCCTTGTTACTGTAGCCAGACACTGTTCCTGCAGACCTAATAAAACAATAGCCCAGCTCAATATCATGGCCCATGGGATGCAATATCCAGGACACAGAAACGTTTTCCTAGAACTGTGACAAACTTGAGTCGGTGAAATAAAGATGTGAGTCAGCTTCCTTCTGCTCAGGAAAATCTGAGTGTGAGAAATGACGCTGAAGTTTTATCTGTGGCGATGGATTGTCATGGGGATGGGATGTGGGGAGAGAAGAAAAATGAGAAAGTGTTTGGCAAAATGTAGTTGTTTTTTTGTTTTTACTTTTGTTTTTCCAGGCAATTTAGAACGCAGGAATGGGTTCAGCAAAGTTGCATATGGAGTTTATTGAATTATTTACAATGGAGCCTTGGTACCTTGCCTCCTGCCTGTATATCATCCATTAGCATGCTATGGAATTGCTACCTAGTCTTGTACCAACAAAACATAATAAGCCTACTCAAGCTGTGCGATTAATTACGCTACCGGCATAGCTTCAAGATGGCAGCATGTATTTACAACACCTATTAACATTTACAGCCACTCCGTGATGGAAAGCATTGTGCGCAGCTTGCTTTTGTGGATATTTGTAGTTGCTAGAGCAAGTATCAACATTTATTTTGGAGAAATGGGGACAATAATAAAATATACTTGCTCTGAGAGATCAGTCAACCTTTGCTGAATAGAAATAAAAACAATCACATCAAATACCTGCAGTAGCAATGAACCTGACACAGATTTACTTAGATATTGTTTGTGTTTGTGGTTTGAAGTTGTTTTGCCATCTGTACTGAACCACAAACAAACAATCAGGCAATCCGCCAAAAGGTTTGACACTATTTTCTGTTGTTCTTTTCAGTTCTGCTGGCCTTTTGACATCCCACTTTAAAATAAGTCAGTGTGTGTGTAGAAGTGTGTGTGTGCGTGTGTGTGTGTGCGAGGGAAGGCTAGATGGCCGGTCTAGACCTCCTTAGGGAGTTAGCCTACAGTGGGCAAACATCTGAAGATAATGTTTAAAGACAAGCAGAACGGTGTTTGCTATTGAGCTTAAGTGGGTCGAGAAAAGGCGACTGAGTCGAGTCGGTCTGAGCTTCACGCAACTTCTACCTCGCTTGGTTGCTCATTCACCCCTTCCTGTATTCCGAGCTATTAGTGCCATGTCAATATTGTAGCAACAATGGAGGTAGTGCAGTCATGTCGCCATTGTATCTGCCCAAGGGGCAAAGACAGGGCTTACTCACTAGATTTCTAATGTGGCTGACCCAGTACACAAGTATGTTAATATCTTGAGAATAGCCTGTCTGGGTCTTAGGATGGTTTCTACTGTCTGGCATTGTCCACGGTCAGATTTATCTTGAATCAAAAGCGAAAATACCTTGGGAGTCGGGACATGTATTACTGTACATGATTTCAAATGCATATTGAACAACAGACATTTCCTTCTAACCAAATTAGTCATGTAGGCATGTATCCTAAAGTGTCTTCACACATTCCAGGGGATAGTTAAGGAATTGTATCTCATGTGCAGCAGGTGTTAAGCTAATAATACATGTTTGATGGTATAGGGATGTTCTATACCACTTTTTCTCAGGCCGATACCAGTACGAGTACTCAACTCTTGAGGAGTCACCGATACTGGCACCAAATACTGATATCACTAGTACTTTTGATACATAAAATCCCACGCAACAATAACGAGATCATTTTAAAAACCATAACAAGTTAATATTGTCTCTCAAACCTAAACCAAATGCTGGGGACTCAAAATGATTGCTGTATTTCGTTAAATTTATATATATTGAAGATTATTCTACCAGGAATTTTATTGTGCACACGTTCATTTTGAAGATTTTTAAATAATCACCTGAAGTTTACATTCAGGCGCTGAAAACGTGCTTGAAACCATAAAAAGTTAATATTGGCTCTCAAACCTAAACCAAATGCTGGGGACTCAAAATGCTTGCTGTATTTAGTTTAATTTAGCATCCTGAAGATGATTGTACCATGAATTTTACTGTGCACACGTTCATTTTGAGGATTTTTAAAGAATCACCTGAAGCGTACATTCGGGTGCGGGAAATGTGTTTAAAGCCACACAAACATCCCAATGTAGCATTATTCCTTAAAATTGCATAAAACTAAAAGCAAATTTATATACTTCTAATTTGTAATTTCTAGTTTCTAATTGTAAACTGGCCACAAGAGGGTGCCGTTACTTGTAGGTATTGGCCACCGTCGTGTGTACCGATATATATATATATTTATATATGAAATAAGAGTATTGGCCCAATACCGATACCTGGTATTGGTACTCGCCTATCTCTATTTGATAGTGTTGAATGTTCACTGCCATCAAGAATGAAGAAAAGCAGTAACAGACCGATACGCAGATAAACATTACTAGATTGCAAAATCCAGATATTAGGAGCCGGAATACTGGAATTTATTGTCTTGATTTGACATCATTATGGCATCATTGGAACCACATAGTGATCAGATACGACGGATCGAATAATGGTATTAATGAAAACAATCAAAAATAAAGTCTCTAAATTCCATTGGTTGGAAAAAATGCTGGCATCGAAGATGATTGTATCCTAACCATTTGAGTGACCTAGCGCTCATGTCATAACGTTAAAAGTAAACGGTAAAGACTTTAGAGCATCCATGTAATAGTTATGTCAGGGCTATTGAGTACTTTTTTTTTTGGTTGAGAAAGTCAATATGTTGGCTGGTGTTAAGGGTGAAGTAGGACACTTTGGTTTCATTGAATACATAAAGACAAGCAAGTGCTTACTGTAGCATGCAGGCAATAAAGCGGTCAATAGAATACACTGGATGGATTAAACCACTTAGTTTGTTTCAAGGGGATAACTAGAGCAGCTCTGTGGCCATGGGGGGTTTAAGGCACTTGAGTGTGCTGTCACAATAAAGTAATATTCTCTTTACCCGGAATGTGGCACCATTAGATTTGATATTTGAGCTCAACGTGTATTGAAAGCGTGCCCCGGTTTTTAACAAACAGGGGCCGTCTATGTACGTTTGGTTATTCATTTTAGCTGTAACCTCATTTCCATTGAGTCCCATGCCTGCAAGAAATACAACACAGCCAACCAGCATTCTTCATTAGATTTTAATATTGTTGAGGGTGTAGTAATTTCATATCAGTATAATGAATCATGTAGAGTTTGGCTGATTAATATTTAGTTAGATAGTTACTGAAACAATAATGTGGCTTGTGTGGGTCTTATTATTGGCTTCATTAACGCTATTACCCTCACATTACACCTCAACTCCAAATATGTTGTCACTACACAGCACAATTTCCTCATTCTGACGGAGATCCTCGATTTAAACGGTTATCTGTGCCAGATTGGTGACTCAAAGTGTTGGCATAGAAACCAGACATAGACAGCTGCTTCCTTGTGATTGCTGGATAGCTGCTCTATCTTTCCCCTAAATATTTTTTTCTTTTTAATATTATATGCATTAACCTGTTTTAGCTGATCTAATCAATTAAATCAAATGGCACTTTTGAATTATGGTTAAAGCACATTATTTTGAATTAGGTGTGTATAATGACTGTTCATATGGGGTGCCGTAATTGCCATCTCACTGGTCTAGGCTTGGATTATAATGTTTGATTGCTCATGTGTGCTTTTCCAGAACTCAGGACTGTGCACTGGTGACTTACTTGATCATTAAATATGCAGTTGTTTCTCCACAACCCAGGACTAATTAACATGTTGACAGTGAATTTGTTTAACTACCCTGCTGGGTGTTAATTTGGCTTTTCACACTTACTACTCTCAATTAACAGATCACTAAATGTATAAGTATTGCACTTGGCGTCACTGTTGCAAAAACTGCACCAATGTGGCATTGTCTTACGCGGTTATAACATTTGGTAAAACAAGCTTTTCAGTGAACAACAAACTGGCACGTGTCCTCCATGGCCCATGGATCTTTTATTCCAAACACTCAGGGATTAGACGAACGCCATCCCTCTCTTTCTCCATTACAGAAAAGTCAGTTCAACCTTCGACAGTCTCCTTCACTTCCTGCAATCTCTTATGTTTTTCATTCATGACGGATAGACTTCATGGGTTTCACGTGTCCCTATCTGTGCTATGCTATCACTCACTATCTTGGCCAAATTCATTTCCACCTATACTGCTGTCTTGATGTCGTGATTTAAGTAAGAGCCCAGCTTTATAGGGTTTCAGGAGACTCTCAGCCAAAACATTTGGTGCATTGGCTGCCACCCTCAAGCAGCCTGGCAGAACATATATCGTTGGATGCTTCTCGCTTTCTGGAGTAGGATGGGGGTGGAAGTTGGGGGGTATATGAGGCAATTAACCTTGCTTAGAGCAGTGATTTCCAACCAGCGTGCCGCAGCATATTTGTGTGCTGTATAAGAGATCACAAGGTGAGCTGCAGGAAAGTAGTCAATTTCAGTTAATTGGTCAGAAAATTAGTTACAAATAACACTGGGGAACACCATTTTTGTTAGGTTTGATTGCTGTTTATAATACATATTTGGGTGCGGAATCCAAATCTGATCTAATTTTTCCTCTTATCACATCAGGTTTTTGAGCTATAGGATCCTTGTTTTCTTATAAAATATGAAATAAATGTGTATGTATCCAAATAAAACGCTAAGATGAGTAGTTAGTTACAAGCTTTAAAAAATAAAAACAAAAAACAGCATACAACAAAATATAACTTGCATGGTTACAAGGATAAGAGAAAAGCCATCACTAATCCTCTCATTTCTCAATTCCTTGTTTTCTGTTTGCAGGTATTGATAGTACTGACCTATTGGGAGCTGCATAAACCTCTCAATTGTGACTGCACACTAAAAACAGTTGGGTCAAAAGTAATCCAATTATGGATAAAAAATGGACCGATTTTCTACTTGGGTCAATTTTCTCGGTTATTTTATACAAAATGACCCATTTTTTTGACCCAAGTAAAGGATCTGACCTATATTCATGAGTTGTTTTACGCTGAAAGACCCATTTTTTGACCCATAGTTGGGTTATTTTTTATTCAAATGTTTTAGAGTACACAAACATGTTGCTATGTAGCTGTAGATGAGTCCAATCCTAATGAGCTCTTTCTACTACAGGCTTACTACAGCTAACCAACTTTTGCTTATCTGGGGGGTAATTTGTGGAGAAAAAAAACAACGTGATTTGCTAGAAAAAATAACTCACTGCAATGCCAATTTTCTAAGTTTTTAACAGCATAAAAAAACAAACTCAACCTTTTTTTTTCTCAAATTGTTCATCTATCAATGCCAGCAACAACATATCACAACAGGCAGGGCAATTAAATGCACTTCCAATAAATGGCAGAAGCTACATAATTAACATATATATCAATGTGATGTGACATTTTTGTTGTTTTGCTTCATCTATGTCATTACCAGAAAAACACACATTTTCCCCATCTCTTGACCTTTTGCTTCAAGATAAAGACACAGTAGTTGTTCTTGTAAAATGTCAACATACATTTCTGATGCAAGTGTCTCACTGTAGTGAAGTACAAGTCTATATTGTGCATTCCTCCATTGTATGCGAGTCAGCTGAGCTGTGTGCCATGTATAGCTTGCTGCTTCGTGGGCAATGAGAATCGTATATGTGGCAAGTGCTCCAGATATGAAGTTCAATAGAACTGAAATTGAAAAGCATGAGACACGGAGAGAAGTGCAGAACTAATATTGGCCATATGTCTCTTTTATATAAAATTTGTTGAAATAAGATCTTTTCTTGACTAGCAGTTCTGGAGAATGGCATTGCATTTATGTTGAAACTTCAGTATTTGTAGTCTGTAAGCTGTTTCTCAAAAAACAAATTCTTACATTTTAATTCAGAATACAAGGGCTGAGTATTTTTCTTTTGTATTTGGAACGAGACTTCTTCAACTACTGAGTCTTTTCATTGTTCTAGTTCTTTGACAGCGAAACTGTGCTCTCCTAAAGTGGGAGGTGGTCCGTCCTTGACCTGTTTAAGATGGTGAACTCTGAGAAGAGAAGTGATGGACTTGGCTTACAGGAGAGACATATAGACAGAGACGGACAGACTGCAGTGCTTCGGCAGCCCGCTGCATCTTGGGAACTGTCAGACAAGATAGAGGAAAAGCCTCCAGAAAGCTGATGACCTACGACCCCTATCTCTCTCACTGACAGTCAGGATTTAGTTTATGCATTTGCAGACACATCTTCTCTGCATATACACACACGATTGGCAACAGACAGGAGCAAGAGGGGCGAATCGATACAGACATCCAACTATAACCTCTATTTGCATTTATGTGCAAGGTTGTTTAAATGTTATTCCCTAAGTACATGTTCTATATGTATTTAGATGGATTTAGGAAATGATTACCGCTGTTGTATCATTGCTCATGCATCACATGGAGATATGGGTTGCATTGTGTGTCCATAAAGTCAAATTATTTGTAAATGGCCAAATGTTTTTACTAAATATTAACAACTATATGGTCAAACTTCTTTTTTTTTGCTGCAGAGAATTTGGTATGCTCAGTAGTCGATTTGTGGGTGTTATGATTTGTGTCGTGTAATTTCTTTATTATTGTAATCCCTTCATAGTATGTCCAGCAAAAAAAAAAGGTGGTTGGATGAATATGTGCAATTTGAATTTACATGTATAATGGAATGTATGGTGTTCCACAGGGTTCAATTCTGGGGCCTTTGCTGTTTTAATTGTATCTGCTGCCCCTGGGTTCCATCATAAGAAGACAGTGATGGTTTTGTTTTAAAGCAAACATAGAGTTGTGTTGAGTGATGGGAGTCAGCGTCCTAACTGCATGATTTGCAATGACAAGTTGAGCAAATCTAGTCCAGCAAAACTAAAGCTGCATAGAGATGGGGAATACAAGAGCACAACATTTTCTGATTTCAAGGAGGAGAGAGCCAGATTTGATGAAAAGGCTAATCTCCCATCTCAAGAACTACTGCACTATGCGTTGTGATTTCCTTTTGTAACAGTAAATATTAGGGGTGTTAAAAAAACATTTATACACCGATATATTGCGATATTACAGCGTGCAATACTCGTATTGATTCAGTATGCGGCCGAATCGATGTTTAAACATCAATTTTTGATGGAAATACTCAACAAAACTTTTTACTTAGGGTTAAGGTTTGCACTTTAAGCATGGAAGAATGCTATGTTAATGGAATATTAAACCATAATATTTTATTTCAATGCTGTTCAAAATTAAAACATATTGCAACCTGTTTGTTAAATACAGTGGCTCGACATCCATATTTCTACAACTGAAAATCATAAATCTGGTTTTACTGATATTTATAGACAGTCTGTTAGCATTGAACTGCTTCATTATATTTGTAAACTCTTTCTCTATTACTTGTAATACATTATATATATTTTTCCTGGCATAAAACAAAATGGTGTCATCTGCAAACAAAATACATTTTAACAATTTCTAAATGGTGGTAATATCATTGACATAAGGAAGAAAAAGTACTGGCCCCAGAATTGATCCCTGGGGCACTCCACAATTTACATAACTGTGTTTTGATTGCCTACTATTGAATTCAACATATTGTTTTCTATTTTTTAAATAACTAGCAACCCATACCATATTTAAACAATTTATGCAATAATATTTCATGATCTAAGGTGCCAAATGCTTTTTGTAAATCCACAAAAACATTCACTAAAATATGTTTTTTTATTCATGGCTGTGCAAATTTCTTCAGTTAACTCAATTAATGACATGGTACTTGAGTGATTTGAGCGAAACCCATATTGGCTGTTTTATACTTATCTATGAATTTATTTAATCTTGTTGCATACAATTTTTGCCTATATTTTAGACAGTTGTGGGAGATATAGGTCTGTAATTCAAAAAATCATTCTTATTTCTTATGGGACTAATTTTGCTAATTTCATTTGTTCTGGGAAAATTCCTGTTATAAATGATAAATTACAGATATACGTGGAAAGCTCTATAATCACGTCTATGATTTGTTTTATTAGCAACATATTCATATCTATAAAGTTATTAGATTTTTTTACTAGCAAAATTTTGAACTATGTTCAAAATTTCACTAGCTTGTACGGCCTCAAGAAAAATACTGTTTGCATTATTTGGTATGATTCCATAATTGATATTTTCGTCAGGGATATTTTGTGATACCCTTGGGGCAATATTCACAAATTGGTTTGCAATTTCCTCTTTATCATAAATTACCAAGTGGTTCTTAATTCATTCACTGCCATTGACGGTTATAAACGTCAAAAAATCATTGTAACTATTTCTATTAGTTTAACATTTTTTTTCTACTTTTATTAACAAGAGTATGAAAACCTAGAATTTTTTTATTGTACATTTAGAACAGATATAACATTTGTGCTTAATCGTGAGTTAAATATTGAAGTAATGCGATTAATTCCGGTAAAAAATTCCAAACGCCTGACGCTCCTAATTTTTAATAATCATCTCGTCAGGTGATTCAATTTTTTCAATTGTAATTAATCACATGACTTCACTAGTTAACTCACGATTAATCAAAAAATGTACATCTGTTCTAAATGTACAATATTCTTTTTCTAGGTTTTCATACTCTTGTTAACAAAAGTGGAAACAAATGAGTTCAAATTTTTGACGTTTATAGCCGTCAATGGCAGTGAATGAGTTAATAAAATAGTTTGGAGAGATTGGTTTTGTCTTGCCTTTATTCAAAACTTTGTTTATTATACCCCAGGTATTTTTTGTTCTACTTTTACTTTTCTCTAGTCATTTGGTGAAGTAATCAATTTTTTGTCTTCTCAGGATGGATACAAGTTTATTTTTATATTTTTTATACGTAGACTCTGCATCTTTTGTTCTTTGTTTGAGAAACATTCTATTTAGAAGATTTTTTTTTCTTACAAGCATTTTTCAAACCACTTGTCATTCATGGATTGTGAGAAGATTTTTTTTTGATTGGAAGATGAAAGAGCTTTTTCCCTATTGACATCTGTTTTCATGACTGTGGTGATAACAGAGAGAGGACATCTGATGTACATGTGGATTGAAACTGAACAAACTGATGGCTTTGTGACCTTTATAAGTCTGAAGTGGCAGCATTCACTCTGAGATACAGAGTGAATGCTGTCGATCCAAACAGACACTCCCTAGACCCTAGTTGAAATAACACACACATTAAATTGAGTGCATTTTATTACATTATTGACACATTATGCTCCCTTACCCTGCTGCATATGTTCACTGTTGTCCAGATGTTTGTAGTGCCACATGTGTTTCTGTGCCAAACGTGTCACTGCATCTCACAGCAGGTACACCTAGTAAATGCATGACTTGGCGTTCATGCTTGAGCTGCCCTGAGTCAGCGGTGGCGTCATATAAATTAAGATGCACCTGCTTAAAAGAAGTTATGCTTTATTACATCTTATTTCACCCTCGGCTGCTATTATTGAGGGTGGTTGTTTGTCAGCATTATTGGTTTTGTTTGTTGATGCTATGTGTGTTTATATGTTTGTATGTTCAACAATATTAATGGATTTGTCTCAGTGGAGAGGAGCAACTAATCTTGGTAGAAATAAGATGATTGGTCCTCAATTATGTCATTTTATAGATGGCAACAAAAGATGGCGTCACATCATTGACGCGTGTCACAAATCAATCATCTCCGTGGCGGAATCATTACCATCACCACGAACGTCCACTTTATGCTTGATGATACTCAAAGCACGTTAGAGCCAACCATTTTGTTTTTAAATGTAAACAAAAAGTGAGGCTTTACACTCCCTTCAGTAAAAAGGGCATTTTTACTAAGGAGCCAGCAACATTAAATGATATCTCAGAACTGATTAATTAATTCAGGTCCTATTGCAGTCTTACTTATTGCTTTTAAGTAATGATATGCAGTCTTTTTCTTACTTTTAATTAAATGTAATTGTTTCAAAGATTTAGACAGTACAGCGAGCGTTTCATGAAGACCCCCTCATCAAGCTGTACAGTACAAACACAACCTTCATGCACTTTACTTAGTCACCACTTGGGGGCACAAATGAACAAGCAACTCTTTGAAACTCATTATTTATTAGCGCATTACCACTGAGATGATGCCATTAACTTCAGATGCAGCATTTCCACTAAACATACTGTATAAACTACAAATTATGCTCTAATGGGCAAATTAGATTTGTTGTTTGTTTGTTTTTTTACTGTTAATATGTTAATTATTTGTTCCTGGCAAGCAGTCATTATACATATTTTCTTACTCAGCATAGTTATGCAGATTGCAATTTGTAATTACCAAAGTATAAACACGTTCATTTTCACTGCACCACATTTTTGAAATTGTGTAAGGTCACACACATTCTGTTAATCAGAAGACCTTGGCCACTGCCCCTGAGAAAACTTGCTATACAATGCTTAGAGGATTTTTCATGTATTTCTTTTCAGTGGGGAGCGATTGTGAATCCCGTCCGCTTCCCGTCTGAACTTTAAACACTAACTTTCAGAGCTCAACCAGATCCTGTTTGTCAGCGAGCATTTTAAAGTCCACATGTTCTCTCTGTTCCTGTGGCACACGCTGTGCACCACGGCAGCCATCTGCAGACCCTCTCTTGTGACTAATGGTCAGACCTCAGCACAGCACAAAGCATACCGTATACAGTTGTATATTGTTGTGTATCAGTTGTCTTTGTGTGCTGAAGCATGATCACTCTTGGTAAATTGCGCCTCCAGTAAACAGCAAATGTTTTTATCTCATCTTTTATTATTGGGAATCAAGTTTCCTCTCAAAATCAACTTGGATTAAAGATTGGGATAACGAGTACAATTAGAGAGTTCAAAAACGAATTTCGCTGTTGCCTTTTTTTTTTTTCATGTTGAGTGTTGAAGATGGGGGGAGAGATTGTGGAAAAAGGAATCAGAGCTTGGGGACATAGCTCCAATTCCTGCAATGCTCTTAGGCTCCAGTGATTCGCTATGTGCATGCTGCCCATTTGCATAGCCACTCTCGCTTCCTGGCTGGCTGCTGAGCTCCCCCCCACCTCCCTCCAGTCCTCCTCCTCCCCTGCTCCTTCCCTTCCTCTCTCTCCCCGAGTCCTCCTGCGCACATCTTCTGGAACAACATTGTTGATGCTGCCTGCAAGTGAGCGTTTGTTTCCTGCCCAGGGCTTTTTTTTTTTTCCGCAGGAGCGACTGACTGTGCTACCTGGCCATAGCACAGGTGCACTAACAGCCGCGTAGCAGCACTCTGACACATGCAAAAGAGACTCGGATTTGATTCCGTTGCTCTGGACAACCTTTGAGAGCACAGAATGAGGAAACTATGGGTTTTGCTTTTCTGAAGCTTTCGACTTTGCGCTGTGCTATTCAAGCTGGCTTATTCTTCCACTTGCATCTTTTGGAATACAGAGAGTTAGTAGCAAGATGTTACTAGTTTTATGAGGAAAAAAGCTGATTCAAGAAGGGGATTTCCATCACTTTTTGAGTTTGCCCTAATTTCTTGTGTTTCTTTAGATTATAAATTATGATACTTTATTTCATCTTCTCGTGCTGATACGGATTTCCTAACTTGACGCACACCAGCAAGAGGCATAAATTACATAAACAACATTTTTATAGTGTGCACTTTCTCCCCTGTGGATCTGTGTGTGAGCTTGAGAATTTGTGAGGTGAGAACTATGGGCTTTACAGATAACTGAAGTTCCATCTGTAATCTAAAGCCTCATCAAGCCACTCAGGAAAGATGCTGGTGGGATGGAGGACTCCCCTGGTACCCCTGGAAGAGCCCCTTTACAACAATCGGGCTTCCCTTGTCCACCTGGCCTTGTGGATCACTGCTTTGGCTCTGGGCTCTGTGGCAGGGTCAGAACCAGGTGCAATGGAGAGTTTCCACCATGTTCAACTCTCCCAAGGGAACAAACGGCAACATATCGTGCCTATTGCTATCCACAGATACCCTGCGTCCCTAAGGGCTGGGCACAGTGAGTATTTGGTTCATTTTTTGAAGAGTCTGTTTGTAGCATGCATCGACCGTATTTCATCTTTGCATTATTTCTAGCAATACGTCACACGTGTGTACATGCCTCATCACGTTTAGGTCTATCCTTTCTTTGTCTTCTTCAGCAAAGTGCCCTGTGTGTCTCAATGACTGAGATTAGCCATATCCTTTTCTCCAGATGCTCCACTGTGTCCAGATTAGACAGGATTAGAACATTGTGGAGCTCCATGTTGCCCAAGGGTGTTTGGGACGGACGAGCATGTTGCCTCCAGCTCTGCAAGGTGTTAAGCCTCTTCTATGGGCCCATCTTGAGTGCAGTGAAGACCTTTATATCCACATGAGGCCACATTCATACTACATTGAGAGACCGGGATAGTTGAGCAATACAATGCCAAGGCATACATTGACACAATGGTGTGAGGACGATTTAAAGCAGATGTAGCCAATTCTTATGCATGCTCCTGCAGTGCTCCTCAGCCTTTTTTTAACCCTATAAAGCCTGAACCATAAAACATATGAGAGAAAATTTGGATTCTTTGTAAATAGAGTATTTATTGGTACTTTTGAATAAACCAAAAACTTTTTTTTTAAATAATCATCTTGCACATATGGCTTTTGATTTGTGTCATATTTGATACATTTGGTCACAATGCTTTAAATTACTACATTTATAACTGTCCAAAATATAATAATAGACATATCAAACATATGAGTATTTCCAAAAATCTAAAAGATCATTCCCCACTATTAATAAGTATAGGTGTCTCTCCTTTCCCAATCTGGTGATCTTGCAAGGTCACTGGAAAAGCCATTAGATACTGCCCTTTAATGGATTATCCGTGAAATGCATGTGTCAGATCATTCTACGGCAGTGTTTTAATGGGGGGAAATATTATACTCATGAAATAGAGGGCTCAAAATGTCTTGTATTTAATATGTTTGGCGTTATAAGGTTAAATAAGACATTTTTGCTGTCCGTGCATAAATAAACATACAAAATGCATAGTGAATACAACTCACGCCACAGAAGAATTTATGAGCAGTTTTGAAATAATCCAATCCTCATTGGAGAGCTAATAGGCACATTAAGAAGGTATTATTATTATTATTATGGGATGAGCGAGTATTGATGCCACATATCGGTATTGGGCCGATACCTGGCCTTATTTCAAGGTATCGGAACTTGTGACTGCTTTTACGATCACAAACTATAACTTAGAAGAATAAAAAATGGCTATTAATATTTCACTACAGGGTTAGGTAACTTGTGAATATACTTCATCAGAATGCCCAAAGACACAGATGTGATAGTTTGTGAAAAAACAACCCAGACTCTGACAATACAGTGGATATAAAAATTAAAAAAAAGTCTTCTCACCCCTGTTCAAGTTTCTTGTGCTATGAAAAAAAAGAGACAGAGACAAATCATTTCAAAACTTGTTCGACCATAAATGTTTTATTTTTTTAACCTTTATTTATTCAGGTCAGGCAACTGAGAACAGGTTCTCATTTGTAATGCTGAACTGGCAGCAGACAGCAAAGTAAAACAAAATGTGACCTACAATCTGTACAACTAAATTTAAAAGAAAAAATGAAATATTTTTGAGAAAACAAACAAACACATAATATAATGTGATTGTACAAGTGTGCACATCTTTGTATACATGGCTTGTTTCTGCATTCAGGTTAGCCAGTCACATTCAAACTCGCGTGAAATGGGAATCAGCACACACCTGTCACCATGTAAAGTGCCTCTGATTAACCCCAAATTAATTTTACCTGTTCTAGTAAGCTTTTCCTAGCATTATCTTACTTTCTAGCAGTTGCCTGGTGGTTTTGTGCTAAAACTGAAGTAAAAACTGTACGTCAGTCTATTTTTTTCTGACAAAAACTTGGCATTCAAATAGGGGGGTCTTGTTTGAAAATGAAAATGAAAAGAACAAATAGTTTTTAAATGTTAAGATTGTACGGTGACGAAGTAACTAGCATGTCTGCCTCACAGCTGAGAGGTTCTTGTTCCTCCCTGTGCTTTTGTGGGTTGTCTTTAGCTACTTTGGCTTCCTCACACATTCCAAAAACATGCATTTTTGGTTAACTCAGTTAACTCCATGGCCTGGTACCAGTCCACGGTCTGGCCGTTTGGGTACTGCTGCTCTAATGCTTGTTTCTCGATAAGGAAATAATCTGCGACTGATAAGAGCAGCACAGGCGGTGGTCTTTTGAGAGTGTGTTATCGGACATTGGACTTGGTAAAAGCACAGTACCATATGCAGAGCCCCGCGGAAATGATCATTTTAAATGTGACAGGGTGTTTGCTGGCTGTGATTGACTAGTATTCGTAGACAATGATCAGCTCTCCCCAAAGATCCTGAGGGCATATTTCATGACCTAATATTCAAGAATCTCCTCTGAGCCGTTATTAAGAGTTTACGAAGGCACAAAGTGAAAATAAGCTCTCTTGGTAATGTGATTACATTTTAGGTCGAGCAGCATGTGGAGGGGGTACATAAAAACAAAATGGAAGTCATGTTAAACAACATGGTACCTGGCTCTAGGATAAAGCCTGCTGTTGTCTTTGCTGTGATGCAAATTGCTTCAGTTTCATGGGGGTTGTCTTCTCTCAGGGGTGTCTGTTTACGGCTGCAATTAACTAGTAACTGTTATTTTTATTTATATTCTGAATTCCTGTGTATCTCTCCATGATTTTTTCTTCATGTGCTGTTACTCCAGCTACAATTAAATTATAGAAAAATAGACATGACATAAGGAAGGTAACCCATCCCTAATGCAATTAATAAATACATCTGCCCATTGCAACTGTAGGATTTTAAAATTGAACATAAATATGTCCATTCCTGTGTGAAGACTTTTAGTCATCTAAAATAGGGGTGTCCAAACTGCGGCCTGGGGCCCCGCCATCCATTTTTCAATGGCCCACGGCATATAACAAAAATCACATTTTACATGGCCCACAAGGCTAGTTTAAAAAAAAAAGTGGAGGTGGAAAGAGTGAGAATGGTAGGTTTTAAAAAAAATAAAATAAGTGCCACTAGTACTAATAAAATAGATACAAATAAACCATTTTGCACTAAAATAATGAGTTTAGCAAAACCACTGATTAATAATCCAATAAACATTCGTCTCAGTTTGTGTCCAAATATTGTTTTAAGTCGGTTGTAAATGTCACCACTAACATTTAGTCGAATTGCAGACATTTCTGTGATATCACTATATTGCAGAATAACAGCTAAAGTGAGAGTGAATGAAGACTTCAGAAGTAAGAAATAAGAAGTTTGAGTCTTGGGAGAAGGAAAAATTTGACTGAGAAGAGAGAAGGGAGGATCTGTGATGTTGCTGTACTTGCCAGTACAGTATGTTGTAGGCTTGTATGATATAATTAGTCCCATGCCTCCAAGTTGATGGCGATAGTGTGGAGATGACAGTATCTGTGCTTCTGCGAGGCAGTGTTGATGATAGCTGTGCTGATAAGGATCTGAGTACATGTTACTGTAATCTAAAGGGAGCCTAGGCGGTTATTGACCCATGGATAAGAGACTGAAGGCCACCCTTAGAGTACATTCCCGTTTCCCTATGATGGACAGCAATTCCCTCTACTATTGGCCATGCGTTTCAACTCTTTAATCTACTTGCATCTGACGGTATGGAGTGTGCCGCCACTCATCTCCTCTTTGCCCTCCCCCCCCTCATCTTCATCTTTTCCTGCCTAAACCACCTTCAACTCCCCAGTTGGTGTGCAGAGCCCATCCAAGCAGACTGAGTGGGCAGTGTTTTTGCGCCTGCAGTGGTCTGTGTGGTTCAAGCGGTGACCACACTATAGATGGCAGGGAGGGAAATGAGACCTGACTGTGCGTGTGGTGAGCAGGGGAGGTTCAGCTGAGTAATGTGTCCGGTTTCATGGATAAGAGACTTGGAAGATGAGAGAGAAAAAGACCCCCTCCGTTCGGACTCAAGGGGATATGTGCCCCCTACATGCATGGGTCCTGCCTGAGTTTGAGTCAGAGAGTTCTTTACCCACTCATCGTGAATCATCAGGAACGTCTTGTGCCCTCTGACATCCTGTCAATCTGTTTACACCTCTGGCTCATATCTTTGAAGGTAAAACAATCCATAATACAAAAATAGTACTTATTAGCAATGTGCAATGGATGAATTGTAATACTTTTTAGACTGATTAACACATTTGAATACTGAATTTTGAATGGAATGATTGGTGTCATGAAAGAATATGGTGAGGGTCATTTAATCGTATACAGCCTAACATATCATATTAAATAGAAGACATTTTGAGCCCTCTATTTCATGTGTATAATATTTTTTCCCCATTAAAACCCTGAAGTATATGATCTGACACATGCATTGCACGGATAATCCATTAGAGGGCAGTAGCACCCAGTTGATGGCTTTTCCAGCGACTTTGCAAGATCGGCCCAATTGAGAAAGGAGAGACACCTTTATTTATTAATAGTGAGAAATCTTCTTTCTTATTTTTGGAAATACCCATATGTTTGATATGTCGGTTTATTTTTTATATTTTTGACAGTTATTAAATGTACAAATTTAAAGTGTTGCGACTGGATGTATCAAATATGACACAAATCAAAAGTCATATGTGGTAGTTGATTTAAAAAAAAAATGTGTTTGTTCAAAAGGATCAATAAATACTCTATTTGCAAAGAATCTGGATTTTCTCTCATATTTCATGGTTCAGGCTTTATAAGGTTAAAAGTTGTATTTTTACTACGTATATAAGTTTGGATGGACATTTTCCAACATTTTCTTGATTGACTTTGAGAGAGATGAACGTTTCATTAATCAATTAATTTGACCATTTAGGTGCTATTTTAAAATGGATATTAGAATCTAGATCAGGGCTGTCCAAATCCAGTCCTCAAGGAAGGGCCACTATCCTGCATGTTTGAGATGTTTCCCTCCTCCAACACACCTGATTCAAATGCTCATGATTATTATCAGTCTACTGCAGAGCTTTTTGATGATCTTATCATTTGAATCAGGTGTGTTGGAGCAGGGAAACATTTAAAACCATTTGGTAACATATACTTGCACCGCTTTACCATACTGTTATGCCTCGAATAACTGAAGATTCAAACGTATCAATCTTAGTGATATGAGAGGTATAGATGGCTCCAACTGTATCCAACAGCAGGCTCAGGCTAATAACTCCACAGATTCTTAATTGAAATAATTTTGAAAATGCTTCAACTAAAGTATTTATAACCGTTGTAATTTTATGTATAGCATGTTTTGAAAGCAACTGCGTTGTTACTAAAAATCAAGTTCTGCTCATTGCTTAAATGAGTTCACACTCCTTATTTAGGGCATGACAAAGATTGTTAAACATTAGCAAAAATGCCTGAGAATACTTTTGTTGATTTTTCGTAAACCGTACACAAGTATATGCAGTGAATAAACAAGTCATTTCAATCGAAATATTCATCCATCTAGTGAGTGGTGTATTTAAACTCACTGATCGGTGATCGGACACAAAAATTCCGATCGTCTATAGAGTCTAGTATAATCTTTCTCTGAATTTGCTGAACTACTCAAAGGACTTGTGTTGTGTCACAGTGGTGCTGTGCATGCATGCAGCTCATTCTAGTTGTTCTTGTCAACTAGTTGAGACAAACACAGTAGTGCCTCTGCTGGTTGCACTCAAGTGGTTGCTTTGTACAACTTAAGTCCTTAAAAACAATGTGAATGACAAGATGTGTTATAGAGTATTAGTGCTACAGGCTAATATAGTATTCAAGATTTTTTTTTCAAATCTTTGCTGTCATGAGGCAGAAAACACATTCACTTGATTCACACTGACTGACTGTAAAAAGGAAAAACTGATCAACACATGCAGACCGCCTCTCTTAGCAAATTGCAACTTCGTAATAGTCTCAAATTCAGATGACAGCATGAGAACTGAATGGCTGCCCTCTGCACAAATAGTCGGCCTCGGGATGAGGATTGTCGTAACTCTCATTTCTTTGCGATTTACAATTGCTCACCTGCAACCGAGTGACTGGCCCTTAATCCACTCTAATAGGATTGTGTGGGATTTAAGCAACCTCATTGCTCCTTCCATCTCTTCGAGCATCCGGTCTGCTGGGAATGAATGATAAAAAAAAAGCATGTTTGCTGAACACCAAGGTGCACGCTAATATTAGCATATACTGAGCAACACGGTGTAGGAATACAATACAAACCCACACACATTCGTTGACTTCTTGTTGTTTTGTATTTATTTGTTGGCAGATGCGTGGTATCTGTGTGTGGTAAATATCGGAAAGACGCATTATCTGTGTGTTTAAATATAGCCATAAATATAAACAATGCACTTTTGCTGTCTGATGATAAATGTGCACAGTACAAGAAAAAACTGTTTTAAAATGAATAGTTATATAATGAAAACACAGTACGAATTAGCACCTGAGTCATGAACCTATTACTTCTCAACTCAGCTGCATGTGTAAATGTAATTAGGGATGTTCGATACCAGTATGAGTACTCATTTCTTGAGTAGTCACTGATACCAAATCCTGATGCCACTAGTACTTTTGGTACATAAAATGTCTGCCAAAAAACATTGACACACATTTTTGAAGAAAGATCTGTATGTATACCAATATAGCATTTTCCCTTAACATTCCACAAAAGTAATGGCAATTTTCTATTCTTCTAATTCCTAGCTACAGATCGTAAAATGGGTACAAGCGGGCAACCAACACTGATATCATCATTGCAAGTATTGATACCTTGAAATAAGGCTGGATTTCGGCCCGATGCTGATACCTGGTATTGCTACTCACCCATCATTAGTAATAATGGTTTGTTCATCTGTAGTTAATGCAACAATTGATAGAATGATAATACAACATGATACCACAAATCTTGGTATTTTACATTGAATTCAGCAACATTTATAGTTCAATGACTAATTTGGCCATCCGGTTTTGACTTGTAAGCATTAATCTTTTCAACAAAAAAAAATACATTTATTACATTATTTTAAACATTAAGTTCAAAACATTGCACTGAATATCCAGTATTGCTGTCACTTATATAAGGAAGTCAACCCAAAATTGTTCTTTACCATAATATGTACTCTACAGCCCCACTAGTATAAACACTGTATTCTGTCTAATAATGTGGAATATGAGTTAAGCAGCAAAATCCACCCGTTGTATCTATCCCAGGGGGTGGCCACTTTGCCACTTGCTGTCGACTGAAAATGACATCATAGGTGCTCACGCTCGGATTACGGACAATCATGACTCACCTGTTATTTGAGTTTGGTCATGTGATGTTAGCAAGATGAGCCATTAGTCATTCCCTAAGCCTTGAGCAACTGTGATGTCATTTTCAATGGACAGCAAGTGGCAAAATGGCCGCCCCCCGAAATGGATAAAAACGGCTAGATTTTGCTGCTTAATTCATTTTCCAAAAACACAATGTTAATCAGAATGCGTGTTTAGACTAGTTGGGTGCATACATTTTTTTATGGGGGAAAAATGGGGTTGACGTCTCAACATTGACATGCCAGCACAATGAGATATAGAATGTGAAGAGAATTTATCCTTTTTTACTGTCTCTTAACTACTCCTTGTGTTATATTACCTTAAGTTTTGCAGCTAATGAAATGATATCTCCCTGCTGTTTGAGGCTAAGGAGCAATAAGCAAAGCTGATGTCAAATCCTGCAATTAAGGCCAAGGCATGCTTGCTATCTCTTGTGCATGGCTTACAAAAGGAGTAAACATTTAAAATGATGCAGTGCCAAGCTAGGATGACATGAAATTCTACATGAGCAAGAGGGCCTTACACAAATGCCTTAAAGAGACTATTTATAAACTGTGCTGATCGTGATGAATAGATTTCGGAGGTGGTGTTTATGCTCTACTTTTGAGCTTTTAGGTCCCTTAATTGTTGTCTACTGGATTTAGGGGTTTGTTTTAACAGGATAGGAGCAAGATGCTACAATACATCTGGCTGTTCCTGATGAAGGGATGCACTCTTTCTTTAAAGTGCAGTTGCCCCTTGTGATCTTATGGCATCTTCTTTGTATGGACTGCATTCATGCAGACGGAGGTTGGGCTGCACATGGTGCACAAGCAGTGAGACGAGTCTCATATCAGAGCCCTGGCCTTGGACTCTCTTCTCTGTCTCACTTCCACTGTGTAATTATCCCTTACACTTTTTTTCACTAACGAGAACTGCAGACATGCACCACATCTGCTTGCTCCCTATAAAGAAGATAGCAGAGATGTTTAGAGTCCGGGATGTTTGGTTCATGCTCGCGCACAGGCTCACTGGACCCAAATAATGATGACACTAATGTCTCATGGCACACGATTCTCCATAGAGGCTTTTTTTAAGCAGGGATTCAAACGATGCTTCATTTTCTCTCAGTCTATTTTTTGATGTGTACAAATTAAACACTGGATGCAGAAAAATCTAATCAAGGTTTGCTGGCGAACGAGAAGACTGATCCGAGCCGAGTGAAAGGGCGCATTGTGTATTAGCTGCGAACGAGGCAAGGTGATGATGAGAGAGTAAATTAGAAGCTGTCGATACTGTGGGACACCTCTATGAGCACCAAAGCGGTTGGCCGGGATGCCAGATATGCAGCTGGTCGGTGCGACAAAGGGCCCGTTGGCTGTAGCGCTCCGTTAGGACACTGGGTCTTGTCAGCTCAGGCTGGATGGGCCATTCTGCTCCACAAGGCAGGGGCTCATGTTTCATTTTGGGCTTAGGGGAAGTGAGCATGGCAGCGGAGGGGGCAGACTGCTTCAAGGGACACTGGACGACTGAGCACTCATGGCACAATGTTAGCAGCCCAGGGGCTACTGCTTTATCCGCAGCCTTGAATTGATGGGCCCTTAGCATGGAGAGCATGATGAGGTGGTCAGTATGGCTACCCCGAGGCTGCTTTCTGTGAGGTTAATGCTTATCTCAGCACAGCAGTGTGAGGATAAATGACAGGCGTGCAACGCAACTGTATTGCGCGGAACATTTCACAGTATTAGGTCGTGGTGTTTGATATCATTTATTTTTTCAAATTGACACCAGTACAAGTAATTAACTCTAGAGTAGTCACCGACACCAAGTATTTTTGATACATAAAATGTCCCACCCAAAATACAATGTCAGATCATTTTAAAGAAAGACCAATGTATCCCTATAAAGCATTTATCCTTAAAATTGTGTGAAATGAATGACAATTTTCTATTCTTCTAACTTTTAATTCTTGATTCTTGAGTATTGGCCGCCATCGCGAGTACTGATACTTGACATAAGACCGGGTATTGGCCCGATACTGATACCTGGTGTCGGTCAAAATTATCGATTATGGCATAAGCTGTGGTGAGTTGAGCAACATCATATATATATATATTTATTTAGAGAGAGATTGTTCTATATCACAAAGTTCACAATTGCTATATTTCAAGGAAATTAAGTAGGGATAGGCGAGTACCGATACCAGGTATCGGTTTAATTTCCAAAACAATATTAGACCAAGGGATCAGAACTCAATGCCAGTATCGGCTGCTCTCTTGTGACAGTTTTACAATCAGGAACTAATTAAAAATGAGAAGAACAGAAAATTGCCATTAATTTCATGTAATTGAGAAAAAAATGCCATATTGTCAAGCATAAATGAGTACACCCCAACAAGTTTGTAAGAACACCTTTAGTTTCCTTTTAGTATCAAGATTTTCTATGGCATACTATACTACAAAATACTCCCACAAATGTGGGCCATTGATCGAAAACAACATTTGTTAATTAGTACACGCAAAAAAAGTAGTTTTCTTAACAAAGTTGTTAAAGAACATTTTGCACAAATAAGTAGACCTCAAGAAAAAGACTTCCAGACCTAGCAGACATGTTGCTATCTATAAAATTCATGGAGGTCACAGAAAATACTAGATGTAGTCGTTTTTGTTGTGGGATGTATTATTTTTTTGCATTAGTTATTTTTATTAAATTGAAGATTTTGTAATCTATGCATTGTATTATCAACCTTACTTTCATTTTTTGAGTTAAGCACATATTCTACAGAAAACATTTGATCAAAATTTTGGAAATTGTTCCGATGTTCATTGAGATATTGATTAAAATCTTCAATCTTCAATTTTCAAAGGGGGTGTACTCATATAATTTGAGCAGTATATAGGTCTTTCTTTAAAACGATCTCTCATTGTTTTTTGGGGGGAAATTTTATATATCAGTGCAAGTGGTATCAGCACTTGGTATGTGTATCAGTTACAAATCAATGGTATCTGCAGACATCGCTAAAATTGAGTCAAATTCAAAATCCACATCATGCTTTATAGTCTGTACAGTGTGGCCAACCCAGTTCAAAGGAGTCATTTACTTGATTTTTGTTCTCAACCCTAAATTAATTTGATACAGGTCTATTGAAGGAAAAATCCAAAAATACATAAGATTCCAACTTGGACTGCTGGGGTAGCTCTTCTATTTAATTACTGTCAGAAAGACTAGACAGCATAACATTTTTGTTTCTTTCTGACCCTTCACAAAACTAGTGTACTGCACTTTCTAATTGGCTTGTTTTTAATCACAATACTTCATTACTTTGTTCCTCTTCCTCTCTTCACTTTGGATGTGCTCACTTGACTCTGCTTGTGCCTTGAGCTTTCACTCCCTTTATTACGTTTGTTGCCTTATAGTTCTCGAGCTGGCATCTTATAGACTTTAATAAGGGTGACCAATCAAAGGCAGCAAGCAGCAATGCCCCACATTTTGTCTCCACTTAATTTAATTACATCAATTTAGCCCAGCCAAGAGTGAGACGGGGATGGAGGAGATTAATCCGTATCGTCTTATGAAAGCAGGTTGGGCACTGTCCGAATTGCTGCGTGGGGATTGCCTTGATGAAGAAGGGCTTAAGGCCCGTAGGTCAATAGATACAGTGCAAACAATACTGCGGAATTGTGCTAATTAGAATTGCCAAGCCCTGGCAGGATGACTTTAACTTTTCTGTATATTGTTAGCCTTTTTTTTTTTTACAGTAAAACACAAAGAAACATGTCATCCAATGTACATTAAAATGTCCAAAGGAGTATTAGGTTCATACACTGAACAGAAAGCAAATAACTGCAATGAGAAAGCTTGACGCAATATATTAAGTAGAGTAATGGGTTACTTTCATGACAGAACAGCAGCAACACTCTATGTTGCCCAAAAATTAAAAGATTGCAGTCATTCACATAATTGACTAGCATGAGCTAAAATAGAGTTCAAATATTATGAGAAAAGGATTCTTAGGAAAAGACCCAAATGTTCACGCTAATTGTTGTCTTGATGTACAAAAACACTGGCATTTTATTTCTGTCAACTATTAAAAAATTCTGTATTAAATGCATCAGATGTTACAAATTGACGCCAGGAAATTTCACACAAAAAAATAAACCACATCAATGAAAGCAGGTGGCAAAAACTGGTGCCAATGCCAAATATAACAGAAGAGTCAACGTTCATGCAGTGAATATGATCTTTGCTCAATGAAGGTGTTAGTTTATATTGGCTGTGTTATACAGTATAAATTACAAAATATCAAGACATAAGCTAGTGCAAGGTAAGCACGCCGCCTGTCCCTGTACACATACAGTTGGACCACTTCTGTGTTGCAAACTTCTTTTTGCTGACTACAAAGAGAATCACTTAACTTCTGCCCCCTGATAAAGATGTAACAGGGAGATTTATCACTTGAAATAAAGAAAACAGGAGTAAATAAGTAAAGCTGAATGTGCAATACTGTAAGTACAGTAATAGGTTATTGTAATAGCAGAACAGGAGCAGGTAAAGAGAGTGGCTAAAACACTCAATGCTGCACATTTAGTGAGATTGCTGTGATTTACAAAATGGACTAGAGTGTGCTTAAAGGCCTTGAATGTTGCCTTTTTTTTGTTTGCTTGTTTTCTTGTTGTTGTTGCTTTTTTTCTTTGAGACCATCACAGGTTACTATAACCATGCAAGGCAGCTAGTGTCCCACCTATTTTCTGGGTTTGATCATGTGACTTTAGCCAACTGAGCCATGATTGGTCGTAACCTGTTTCCTGACCATGTGCGACGTCATATTCAGTTGACGAAAAATTATGAAGTTATCATATGAATTATAAACAAAATATTCTCTTTTTACTGCTGAAAATGGCTACATGAGTCAAGTATTCCTTTAAAATAAGCATTCGGTCAGCCCTTTATATTTAATGTTATGTGAAATCCCCACTGAACAGGAAATATGCACATAACGCTCTTTTAATGACGAAATCATTGATAATCATTGGCTTGAAAATAGAACTATAAATGAAATCATATTGTTTTCCTTTTTTTTATTTATTTTGTTTTACTCTTCCCAAGTGGGTAAGGGACAGCAGGCAGAGGCACTGCCTCACTTGCCTAACCTGATCGCAAGTCCATTCATATTGTAAAATGACAAGGAACTCATTGCATGATACCCTCGCAAGCTGAGCTGTACCATATCAATCAAATCATTCCGCTTTAAAATAAACAGTCGTCCAAACATATTGCACCCCATGTACCGAGATACATATCGGATCCTCTTTTATTGGAGTGATACGCACCCCTGCGAACCATTTCTAAGTAGCTCTCTGCATGTCATAAAAACATAAAGTGGCAGGCACGCCCGCAGAGCACGCGGAGCCACCAAACATAGAGCAGCTCTACTCATCACGTTTTGTCATTAAGTTGATGCATGGAGTTCAAAGGACAATTAAATCGCTATGAGGCTAAACATCAGTGCTCATAAGGCCTCACTGTATTTGCCATCTTGTCAACTGAGCTATAAGACGATTTAATTGTCGACACAGGGATGTGGTAAACTGGTGGATGTGGGTGCGCACGCAATGATTTTTCTGATGTTCGTAAATCCTAACGAGCATTGATTGGAGGTAGCTATTTCACACACACTGAGAGTGTTTGAATGGGAAATTGTGCTTCATAAATCACTTTAACGATTTCCTAAGTATCGGAAATAGCAATCCAATAGAAATCATTACGACACTTTTAATTGTTTCCCCCCATGAGGAGACCTAAAGCAAAACCTTTTCTTTCCCTTTTAATGATATACATAACTATGTTGTAGGTTACAAATGTTACCCAATTAGTTTGTGTCATTTGGCGGCTGCTATTCCGATTAAGGTTGTTTGCATTCTAAAGACATTGTGTATTTGGGTGCTGCCAACCTTCAGTATCTATCATGCAATCTACTATGTACAGATTTATACCGCACTGGTAGTAGATCCCATTTTGAAATTGAATTTACATTTATGGAATAAAATCATTAATTACCCCCCCCAACAAACAAACAAAAAAACCCACACACACACGTCGGGTAATCTATTTTTGCACACCAGACAGTACGGGAAGCCTCGGTAGTGAACAGAGAGAAAGACGTGTGAGGTGCTGATGGAAAGCGGATCTATAATGCCGTGTCTCCTTTTCATATTTCCGTCACATCTATGTAATTATGATTGGATTCCTTCCTGGTTTCTCGGAAGAAGTAGTAATATGAGGCTCCTTATGATGGTGGTGTTAGAGGTCAGCAGAAAGACATCCTGAGTGGGTGTGATCTTAGCCAATCATACCAAGACATGACTATAGTCAGTGGACTGACACTTCGGGATTACCTGCAGGTAAAACACTCATACACACTACTAAAACATGTTACTAGTGAAACTACAGATTTTTTTGCTGAGTGCATAAGTATGTTTATACTTAGGTATTTATAAATGTGTCAGTGCATATCATTTGGTGCACATGCCTTTGTGACGGGAGCCACAGGTTCTATCTGTTGTGTAGTGGGAAATGTGGAAAATGGTAATTTGACAATCCATGTCTGCAATATATAAATATTTATCATGTTGTAAAATGTTGTTCAAGCCTGCTGTTCCAATTGAAATGCCCATTAGTGAATCTCTATTATAGACACTAGCTAAATGCACTTTTACATTACGGGTGACCCCCAGATTTTCAAAATGTGTGTCACACAATAGAGAGGAAGGTCGCAAATCAGAAATATGGAGCCAGTTAAGAGTTACTCCAATTACGGCAGTTACACCCTGGATGGGATTTCAGCTGACTTCACACTACTGCATAGCTGTGTATGCGCACATTCACCTGGTTTTCTTTGTGTTTTAATCTTCAACAGTGCCTTGAGGACAATTCATGGGATTTTAGATTTCAGCATGTTCATTGAAACCATATCTGTTATTTTTTTCATTACTTAATTAAAGGGACAGCAACGTGAAAAAAATACTTTTTAGAGCGTTTAGCCATGTTAAAATGCTAATTGCTCACCAAAAACATCACCAAAGTGGTGTTTTCCTCCATTCGCCGCTTTATGAGAAATTCTAGGTCGTTCTGCTCTCCAAGCACCAGCCCCTCCCAACCTGAGAAAACAAGCTTTTGGAACTTTTTGACGTCATGAGATGCGGCCCCACCCCCGCACCGCCTCTGCAGACTAAACGCATGCCTACTTTCTCTGAGACTTCCATGGGATAGCGACAAAAGTAGCCTTTATCAGTAAACATTCTGTCCAAATTAATTCAAAGCAATCAATTTGCAATGCCAAAGTAAAACTTTTTGCGCTGTTGACCGTAATTGAACAAATAGTGTAGTGGTTAGCGCGCTCGCCCTAAAAGCAGCAGGTCTACGGTTTGCGACCCACTCAGGGTTGTCTCCCCCGCCCTCCCCCTTCTTTTCTTTCTTTCTTCCCTCTTCTTCCCTCCTCCTCCACTACGATTTGTTGCGGCAAGAAGCCGTTTTGTTTCAAATGTTTATTGAAGAATTGAATTTCCACATCTAAAGAAGATGCAATGTTACTACAACGGCTGGCTGGTCTTGGTTGGCCACACCGCGCTCCTTGGCAGGGGGAGGGGCGCAGCAACCACACGGGGAGAGGCGGGGCTTTACTGAACCGGGCGTTTTACTTCCGCATTAGCAAAATAGCCCGCAAAATAGCCCGCAAAATACCTAATATTTCATAAAAAAAAATACATCGCCATGGTGTCAAAAATAAGATTTAATCATTATATGCCTATAGTTAACTGTGGAAGTGCTTACAATTCCGCGATTTTCTTTGAGGTCACAGTGTAATGTCATACAGTTAAAGTGAGTGTCACATCATATAAAGAGACAGAGAGAGGACATGGTTGCTTGAGGGTGATGTGAGCGCCAACCCTTCCATGATTTCGAAGAGCTTAATTACAAGAATCTGCAACATGGAGGAAGTGTTTGGTAGCTCCGAGGAAAACTCTCAGACATTGCACTGCTAGCATGAAATTGCTCAGTTAAGAGGCCAATAGCCGTCATATGGTTGTGGAACAAGACTGGTATTCAGCAATACAGCCTCTAGACTTCATGGAAACAAAGTGTGACAGTCTCACAAATGTATTACACAATGCATTTTCATTTATTTGGTAGGAGACAACAAAACACTAAATCCATGTGGACAACATGACTGCTAGTGCTAAGTCTTATTTAATTTTGCCTTGCAAATTGTGTGTTTTCCAGTAAAATAGAATTAATCCTGCCACAGATCTGCTGGCCTAACATCATTTGTTATTCACACTATTTTTAATTAATGTTGCAATTTGTTTTAGCTAATGCATGAGAATGAGAACGAATTTGTTAGCAGAGTGGCCCTCATGTCGTTGCACTATTGAGAAAAGCCAGAGGAAAGAAAATGTAATATAGGGATAAATGAGGCATTTACTGATAGCCTTATATTTTTGTGAACTAGTTCACAAGAAAATATTGGAATTACAGTCACAATGATTTATATTCTATCATTAAAATCAGGCTGATAACTTCCTATTCCTTTGAATATTAACATAGCCTACTCCTTCACTTGTAATAGCTTTTCTTCTCTTTCTCACAAACAGATGCAACTGCATTGCCTTTTCTAATTATTAAAGTTAAAGTACCACTGATTGTCACACCCACCTAAGTGGGGCGACATTCTTTCTCCGCATTTGACCCATCTCCTGAGGGAGCAGTGAACGGAATTATTTGGTGATCTAACTCAATTCCAACCCTTAATGCTGAGTGTCAAGCAGGAAGGGATTTGGGTCCCATTTTTATAGTCTTTGGTATGACCCGGCCGGTGATTGAACCCACAATCTCCCAGTCTCAGGGCGGACATTCTACCACTAGGCCGCTGAGCTGGTATTCATGTAAATTATAGATTTTTGTCATCTCCAAACGTACATTCTTTCTCAGTATTTATATTCATTATCTTAGTGCAGTCTTAGGTTGTTGTTACTGCACCTTCACAATTTAGTACTATGTCCGAGACCAAATACAAATGTCTTGTAAACTTGTAAGCTTGTAAAATATATCTTGCTATGTGTTGATCAAATAAACCGCACTGGCAGCACAATCTCATCAGAGTCCATTTTATCCGGCCCAACATGAACAATGTGATCATTCATAACCTTATTGTGCTTTATATCCTAGCAAAAGAACAAATGTACAATATGTGACTCGTACCACCCAGCAAAAGTGATGGACATAATATGCTGACAAGAATGTAAACTACTCTGTAATGTTTCTATTCATGCACGGACACCCACTTTTAATTGACCACTTCCTTCATCATTTGAGAAGGGATCGCGCCCATCTATTAGTGGCATCATGCCGCAAGGGTCTGTCTCACTGAGTAGCAAGGTAATTATAATGACTCCACTATCTTCCAGGTCGTGTTCATGGTCTCCTGAAGACAACAATGCAATTCATGGAGACAGGAAATAGCTGGTGCGGAGGTCACCAAAAGCCATAATTGGACCAGTCAGTCAATAATGCTGCAGCCTTTGAGGCTACTAATGAAGCACAAGAGACATGACCGTGCATGCCAGTTACTTGGGCAACGGGGACATGACTGCACACTCACTAGCATTCAGATGCATTTCTTCCCTAGAGGTGTAGCGCTAAAGCTGAGTAAGTGCACAGTATGATGAGGAAAGCAGCAGCTGTTCAACCCTTAGAAGAAAATTAAGTCTCTTCATTTGGGCCCGACGGCCATGGTCCTTCAAACATCGGCCAAATGTCTGATGTTTGCCGATTGTTTGTACCTTTGCGTACTGTAAGCATTTACACAAGTAACACTTATCTCATTATTTATTACGCAAAATAAATGTAGACAGCTTGGCCACTTAGGGGCAGTGTAGGTCGTCCTTGCATTGAGAGTCACCTTAACGATTAGAAGAAGAAAGGTTGTCTTTGACTTTTGTCAATAAAAAATTGTTTTTTGTAGTGTAGGAAGAACAGCTGCCTATGAGTATCCACAAGATGCTTGTCTGTGTACCTATCTGTAGCATCTGCTTACAAATACCCTTTTTTTTGAGGGATTTGAGTGCTGCAAGTAGCACGCAAATTTTCGCTAGTGAGTCAATGGCACTCCATTATGTGTTAGCTTTGAACTAGCTATGTTGGGGAAATAATACAAAATGGAGTGATTTATATTTGAGTGTGCTTAGTTTTACGGTGAACGTCAACTGGACTGTAATAAACAGATTGAAAATAGTAACTTTGTACTCTTTTTGAGAGACTGTTTGCTGTTACTGCCAAACTGTGCTCAGGGAGGGCAACATTTATAATGACAACATCACTCAAACATAAATATGACCCAAATTCAACAACTGGTAACACAAACACACAAATGACAAGGATTAATGTCCTAAATGCATTGTGCCACGCAATGAAGGATTTTTTTTATTTTTAAATATTTATTTACACATGACAACAGCTATTTACGAGGATTTTTTTTTCTGCCCAAATAAATTGGCAACGACCTCAAAAAATCCATATCAGTAGGGGCCTACTCATCATGCTTCTTGAAGTATTCCAAATATCATAAGAGTGAATATGAGTACACTCTTTTAAAATGTTGTGTTTTTCAATGTCTTGTTTTTTTCTCCAGCTGGAACAACGTACATATTTGGGCGAGATGGTGGTATCATCACATACACATGGCCACCAAACGACCGACCCAGCACAAGAGCAGACCGGCTCGCAATTGGCTTTAGCACTCACCTGAAGGATGCCGTCCTGGTGAGGGTGGATAGCTCCTCTGGTCTTGGAGACTTCTTGAAACTGCACATTGTAAGTGGAAAAGCATGCACACTCAAGACCAAGCAGTGTTTCATTTGATAAGAAAAGGTCTCTGCAAGATTCCTGTTTCTTTTCCAAATGTCATTGATTTATCAGGCGTTATGTGAAATTATTAAGAGTCGTCCCTTTTTGTGCATCTCTCTCTCGGTAATACTGTAATTCAGCTGGCTATCAGAGGGCCTGTTGCTAGCACACTCTTACAGACATGTAAAAACATGACCAAAACACAGGAAACTCCAACACACAAACGGTTTATTGGGTTTGATCTGAGCACCAGGTGTCCACACACTAACATATACACAAAGACATTGTGCGCTGATATTTGCAGGCCTGTCCTGAGGAAACGCAACATCTGTCTCACTCATGTGGAAATCTATTTTGGCTCACCAAGCCTAAAGTATTTTTAACACACAGCTCTTCATCTGAGCGTAACTAGCCAGTTTAAAATGAGACAACCTGTTATGTACACACCGTTAATCTCCAAATGTCATGCCGGCACTCTAACAAGACGCTAAGAAGAACATGAGTTGGAGTACTCTTGTAAAGAAAGATCAGTCAGATGTGCTAATGCTGTGATTAAATGATCTGGCAGACAATTGGCGAGGAGTTGTGGCAGTGGAAATAAGACTTCTCAATTTCATTACTCTGAATGTGTGTTAGCTCTTTTTACATTCAGGAACTTGTGGTTGCTTGTTTTATGCTTCGCAAATCTTAGTAGTTTATTTGAAGATTGAGTGCAGGTGATAACCGCATCTACTTTCCAAAGGATTTTTTTTTAAAGTAAAACATCTAATAAATATATAGTCATGATTTGCTGTATTTTTAATAAAAGTAATGGAGACATACAGAGACCAAAGGGGAGTCTTGGTGTGTTAAACTCCGACAGGAAAGCTCCTGCGGCTTACAGCAAATTCATGTGTTGCCTTGTTGTTGCAACATTCAATTGACAGGGAGAAATTGTTGATAAGGCATGTTGTACAGGCGGGGGCAGTGGGTTGTGAGAATCCCTTCTGCTTTCGCATCAGCAGTCACTCCAGTTGCTTCCTCATAATTATTTATTCATTAATGTGCAGCGTTTCAGCGGGCTTTTAGAGTGTTAAATTGTGTGAAAGAAAATAAGAAAAGTAAGTTTTGAAGTTGCACAAAAGAGACCTGAAGTGACTTAATCCAAAGTTCATGTATTTCAGTGATCTCGTTTGGACATTACATGAAAGAGTAACCTTGCAACCACTGTAAGTGTGTTATTGACTCGAAGAAAATCCTATTTGCAGCTGGTGTTCATTAGAATGCATTCTTTCCAACCAACATAGTCAAGAATGATTCCCATGAGTACCTACGCCCCCTCACTCCCCTTATTTCCTCATGTTACCTCGACTCCTCTTTGGAGGAGGAGTTTATCTTTAGCTCTATGAGATGGGATTAGACCAGATTTCAGTATTTACACTCTCCCACAGCCCCTTTCCCCTCCAGCCTCCCTCACATACCTAATCGCAGACTCCCATTTCACGATGACAGCAAAATCATCGGGCCTTGAAGGACACAATCTCACTTTGCGCTTTTTTAAAGAAGGAGCGTTCTGCGTAATATGCGAAGACTATGATTTAAATGTAGCTCAACAGTGTTGTGATCCCTCTCCCTACCGTTTCTTCTTCAATGCCGATAAAGACAATGACAGTGAAATCAGTGAACCATCCAATGTACAGCGATTACTCTCCTCTGGCTGATCATTGTAGCACATATGGAAGGAGGACTCCATTTCTAATCATGTTTCACTATTTTCCTCTATTATTATAACTGTGCTCAATTTCTTCACCATAGTGCTGCACTGTTTTCATTAGACAGCTTGAACACGTCTGCTACCAGATTGTAACACTGGACATAACGTGTCTGAAAGGGAAAAACAATGAATAAAACAAACACTGGTCCATACATGATAAAGAAGCCCTCGCAGGAAGATGTTTAAATGATAAATCTCTGCAGTGACATTATGCATGCAGGATAAAACTGGGTCCTGACTATAAGTCTATCATTACTTGTTTTGTGAATGCAATTAAGATTATTTCCCTAGATGCAGATCTAGTTTAATTGAAGAATACCACCATGCAAGTTGTTAAAATGACTCAAGCACATTAGTAATTGTGCCATGTGGAGTGTTGAGATTCTTAGTCAGCCTAGAGTTGAACTTTGAATCCAAAATAAAATCCGTAGACCTTGGTTATTTTGACAATCAAGAGGAAATTAACCATGCAATTTATTTTGTAGATTTATGTTAGTCTTTACTTATCATTGAAGTATGGAATATAAAGACCAATGTTGATTCTAACTCCTCCCACATGACACAATTCAGAAAGTAAAATAGTTTATTCAGAGTAGCTTTACAGGTGAAGTGAATGGGTTTGTGCGAGGCAGGCAAACAGAGAAACTAAAGTCCAAGGAGAGTTGAATGTAAACAGGTAATGATGTGCTTGACAAACAACAAACAGCAACATAAAACAACAAGCAAAAATGGGTTAAAACAAGAGATGAAAAATATTTGCACCCAAGTCAGTCAGTCAGTCATTTGTTTTTAATTATCTGCCGATACAGAGTTTGGATCTGACCCAATCCTCTGCAATACATTATGATGGGAAAAAAAGAGCACATTTGAATTGTCTTGTTTATTATTATTATTATTATTAATCTTTGCAAAAGAACACAATCTTTGCGTGAGAACGCAACGTTTTTTTGCAAGGGAACGTAAAGTACTTTTATTTTCTCCTACCATGTCACCTTAGGGGCTCCATAGAAAATCGTGTGATCGGCTCTGATTTCCAATCACATGATTGATTTGATTTAGTTCAAATAAAAAAATATTTCAAATGTCCCAATACATTTTCAAATTGTATCTCTTTGACAGCTGATTGATTGGTAAGAACATGCAGTTGAAGCATTGGTTGACAAAAATAATTAGGACTGAGTAGCTTTTCATGTTGTAATATTGTGGACCTCATCTTGAAGACATTATTCAAGATTTTTTGGGGGGAATATATTTGAATTCTTAGTGATATATTGTCATGATTTGCAGAGACACTGTACGTACTCATTATCCCAAAAGACATCCAGATGCACACTTTTATGGCTGTGCGCCTTTCCCATCCACAAAAATCTGCGATTTTCGTACCCTCATGTCATTTACGCATTCTTGGGTGGAGCAACTCTAAAAAGTGGACATTCCCTGTCAAATCTATCCTATATACACATAAGGGCATCTATATATGACCTTATGTGGTTTAATATGTTCAGTAAACTGTATTTTCTAGACAGAGTTCTCTTAAGGCAGATTTTCCTGACTTTTGAGGTATTATTCATGTTTTCAGCCCAAACAACAACAGTTGTCTCCATCCTAAAACCATCTGTCTATTTTTAGTCTGTAAAATTGTGGCTTCTCACTCGTTTTCATATGTTGCTGTCAATGAGCAGCGATGTGGAGCGCTACTGGAGCCTCTCCTCATTCTCATGCAAGGTCCCTAGGGGTCCACTGAGCTTGTTTTGTGCCAGCTCTCAAATCTCTGTGTGGGGGTTTGGGGACTATTCCAAGCACTGTCTTCGATCCCCTTCTTCTAATTGCCTACAAGACTTTAAAAAACAAGCAATGAAGACACTCAGGCTAAGACAATGTACTGTGAAGTTAATGTATTCCATAGATGAGAGAGGATCTTGGAGAAATAATGACTTCTCTGCTGGAGCATTGCTCCCCTTGGTTCTCTTTAGCAGTCTACCAGAAAGTGGATTTTCTCCCTCTTGTGGTTCACTATTTTACTGTAATTTCAACTCTCACTCCGTATCCTATTAATCAGGAAAAATAGCTTGAGGGAAACGCATAACCAAGACAAATGCATGAGACGCTGTATGTGTGAGATGGAAAAATGTTGGTTTCGGAATACAGTATGCACAATTTTGTGCTGAATGATGACCAAATGATGACAGCAGCTTTGGATTTGATGCTGAGGTGAGATTGTTACCTGGGAGGGGAACTGTGCAGCTCTGGAAACAGACTTTATCACGCTATCCCCCATGCTCCTATTAAACACACCTTCAAAGGGAATGGATCTTATTTGTACTTTCTACTCCTGTTAACGCCTCAAAGCCAGTAATTACCTCCCATGCTCACTGCAGACCTGCATGTGATAGCTGCTGGATTTATGGTATGCATTGTCCCTGTGCTATTTGTTTGCTCAAGGCACATCACTCAGCCATTCTTCCTCTATTGCACTTCACATCGCTATTCCTCTCTAAATCATTTTAATGAGTTTCTTATTGCCACAGTTGCCACCTCACGGTTTACTAATCCACTATCTCGGCCATTTTCAATGGCAACAGTGGCACGGTACGGAGACATTGGCCTGGTATTTAATTTAAACTAATTTATTCTATTATTATATTGTTTTAAATTATTTATCATAAAAATATAATTAAATATAAAAAATATATATATTATTATGATGGAGTTCTGCCACTAGTTTTCATGAATGGCTGATTGTCTGCAAAAAGATTTGCTACGATTCAAAATGTCCAACGCAGGTGAATGTTGTTGCAAATGTGCAGATGTAGATAATATATTTATACTATACAATTTAAAATGAGTGTAAAACATTTTGTCTTAACTTTGTTTTGAGGTAATTTTTCCGCCACTAGGTAACGTTAGTGTTTCATGTTGGCTGTTGGTGACAGGAACAGGACATTTTTATTTTCAAATTAAGAGCAAATTAATTTGTTCACTGTAAATTACAACTAGTCCCCAGTCCCAATTATTCATTCTCATATGGATGCACGTTGACATTAGTGACTCACTTTCCTGCAGACAGAAACAATACAGATGATGTTACTTGAGCCATCTTGTGAAGTTGTTGAATAAAATGTGCCTCACGTCTGAAGAGCAAGTGACTTAGAGTCACTCCAAGTGACAGGACAGGCATACACTCGGCTCTTGGCTCTCAAAGGAGTATGGGAGTGCCTATGCTGATCCCTTTAAGAGCTGCAGCAGTCATGCTCGGTTCGAACTGCTGGCCAGCAGTCTACCATCTGCATACGCAAAAGAGGTGCTTCGATGTCCAAATGGCTCCTCCACTGTAACTTCCATTCTTTTGAAGGGACTTAAAGTTACTTACACATTATTAGCATGCTGATTTTGACACCATTTTTGTCATATATATTTAAAACTGTCATTTCAATTTGATTTAGCTGTGGCTGAAAATGTGAAGTGGGGAGAGTCTCTGTCCTAAAAAGGGAGTACAGTCAAATTAATGGGGCATTTATTGCCAACAGTCTCTCCAATATCCACACTGTGACTAATTTCTCTCCCATTTCCTCTTTGTTTGTTTTTTGTAATATGCCATGTTGTTCATTGGTCAGTAAAAAAAATAAAAAATACAGTAGCTATACAGTAGGCAGTGCTTCACAATGTTGTATCCTGTTATGAACACTAGAGTTGCAGTTTTTCAATTGTAGAGAGTTGGTAAATGTGCAAGGGCCAATCAGTCACCAAGTGTCCAGGTCTTAGTTGTGACTGTATCTTTTTTGTTTTTGTTTTTTGCGATATTCCAGGTTGTCATTCCCGATTGTCATTAGACATCGTGGCTTAAAGTTTTTGAGGGGTTTCAGTAAAGTAGCTTTCTTTAGTCTGTTTTGTTTGCCACTCCTCATTTAACATGAGTAAATCAGAAAAATCAATATAGCCAATTGCAATGCACATTAAAAGCATTCATAGCATAAAACCAAATGCTTTTTCCCTTTAATCCCCGATTTCACCTCATTTCACAGTTATCAGTTTCAGCAGAACTGCTGTGGTTGGTCATCATCGTTTTCAGAGAAGGACTTTTATGAGACTGTGCTAATGGCACCGTAATGGCGAGTTTAAAGCTGACCATGTTGAGGAGACAGCAGTGAAAGGAACGGATGGGGGAGCTTCACTGACCTCATTTAGTCCCTCTGTGATGATTCAGTCACACAAACCAGGCAGACGACACTTGTACTCATACGCTGGTCATGTGCTTCACATGCAGTACAGTCTTTGAGCTGTAATGTTATGTCTTAGCATTTAATTGTATGTAAATTACACGTATTGCATTGATTTTGTTGCAGTAAGCGCGAGTGATTGTGGTAAAAGTCTGTGTGAGCGTGAAGCACATCATATCCCTTTAGTCATAGTCATCGCAGCCACTCACCTCGGATGATGTTACCTGACCTCAAAGAATCAAATCTCATCATCTCCATATTGCGAGGGGACAGCGTTAGAATCGCCATTACTCATCTTTCAACTCCAATCATTTCTCAATTTGTTCAAGCTCTTTGCCACGATGAAGCCAAGTGGTCCATGAAAAGGGATGGCAGTGTGTGTGTGTGTGTGGGGGGGGGGGTGTGGGTGTGTGTGTGTGTGTGTGTGTGTGTGTGTGTGTGTGTGTGTGTGTGTGTGTGTGTCTGTGAAAGGGAGAGAGTTGCGTATATGTGTGTGTTTCAGAGTGCGGAACCATGATGTGCCTTCTATTTTATTAGTGTTACAAATCACAGTGGGCGTTGAACGTCATTCTCAAAGCTCAGCATCAATACGTTATGGCCTTGGCAATATCGCCACAGATAACATGAAGGAAATTTGATTTCATTGCCTGACCTTATTACACTGTTAGCCTGTTTGTCTTTCGCTCATGTATGGGTTACAAGGTTAAAAGCATGGACATTCTATTTATTTTTACAAATTGAAGCACAGATTTGTTTTGTATCGACACAGCCTTTCCACAGATCACAAATGCTTTTCTGTAAATGTAACTAGAGAGAGAGCGTATGATCCATTGTCATGATGTGTTTGCATATGTATGTTTTTATGGAGATTGAAGCATCCCAGCATGAAATGGACATAGCTGTTGACTTTTGACACAGCTGCCCCTACCCTCAGGGTGAGATAAATATAGACTCCCTTTATTTTGCTCCATTGCAGCAGACCAGACTCAACAGCTACATGCTAACTTCAAATGCATTTATCTACAAAGCCTTTGTAAAAGGCATGGCATAATAACTTAATGTATTAAAAAAAATTAAGCTAAATAGCTATTATGTTTTATAATTAATTCAACATTTATTGTTGCATCTTAGAAGCTCCATTTAGGGAAATTTGTGAAATATGAAATGTTCCTTTGTACTTGAAAATGATGAAAAACTGTATCCTGGTGAAACAGCACACTGTTTGCACTGTGTACTCTGCGGAGCATTTGTGCTGTGAAGTAGTTACTGAATCACAGGCTGCCACTTACGTGTCTTCTTCTCAAGTCTGAGATTCTAATATTTATTGCTGTTTGATTCAGACTCAAAAGAAGTACATTTAAACAGGATATATTATGGAAGCATAACTGTATTGTTTATATGCAAATAAGTGGGTGTCTTCATCGCCTGGCTACTCATTATGTGTGAATTTATGCATCCAATTAAATACAGTATTTTGTTTTCTGCTTTTTTCTGGAAATCAGACACTCCTCACCTCACCCACTCTGCTGTAGTGTGCTTAGTCCAGTGTTGTCAACTTTAAGCAAATATTCAGACCCTTCTTCCAAAAAGCAAGTGACAACATATGAAACAACACGTCACCCTCTTAAAATAACTGCCTAAATCTTTTTTTTTCTCCAAAAATTATCTTTTTTTTTTACCCAAATGATCTCCTCATGATGCAAATGGTTCAATCTGAAAAAAAATGACATAGGTGATTATTTTAAGAAGGCGTACATTTTTTATGTTGTTTGAGATGCTCAAGACTACCACCTTGCTGCAATCAGCATAGGATATATTCATCCTTGCAAACACAATCACATTTGTCGGAAGCTGGTGGAGGCAGCTCTTCATCAGCACCAAGCTATTAAATTATTGTTTTTGATTTAATCTTAAATTTGATTTAATTTTGAATTAACCGTTTTGGGAAAAGGTTTGTGGCGCTCACTATACCAAACATCACCAAATTCAGCAACATTGCGATTTTTTAAATTATTTTGTATTTTCTATTTAAAACATCCACTTGTGTTGTGTTTCAATTACATATTCCTGTGGAAATATTTGAGCCAATATTTGGGGAATTTTTGGCTTCAGCCTATAGTGGGTTGTAATTTTTTTTTCTCTCCTTCGTGTCTATCTTCTAGCAAACGTCCAGCACCAAGTAACCTTCTATTGTTACAAATTGCCTTCCCCCAGAATTCAGATTACTTTTTAATCCCTAAAAGGGCAATTCCCCCAGTCACAACCCATCCAAGAAACATGAAACAAACAATGACCAACAGGGGGAGACAGAACGGAAGCCTGGAGGCCTGCCTTTCAGTGCGCAGAGTTTCTTCAATTGAAAAAAATAAAATAGGAAGGGGAGGGAAAAACAAGTGTCAAGGGGGCACAGTGTGAACCTGGAAAAACCTCAGCACATGAAGTCACATAATAGAAGACATTATAACAGAAGTCTGCACAATATAGACGACTTTTTTGTGTAATCATTTTGTCATCTGTTGTTTAGAGCATGTCCCTGCTGACATGCACTGCAAACATATTTGAGCTGGTTTACAAAACCGCAGTCAGTGTTGCAAAGTTATCGGCTTTGTCACTCGGTTTAGTAACTTCCCAGAGATGCTTTAAGCAATGATTGCAGCCATTTACTTGATAGCTTGTTCCATGGCCTCATCAAAGGAACATGTTTTGTGACTACCTGAGCTTGTGGAAATAGGCATCTGCTATAGATACTGCAGAACACCTAATAGTAGGATGATGAAAAGGACAACAAATGTTGTTTCTTCATCCCTTTTAATCCCTCAGCTGAGAGGAGCAGGCATGGATGTGTGGCCTCTTTAAAATCAGTTTGTCAACCATCCATTGCTCCATGTCTCTGGACACAACCGAAATGCTGAAGTTGTCTTTAATGTTGCAGTAAATGCTACACCTCATAGTAAGTATTAAGCTTTATGGCTTCATTTGCTGCTTCATATTACTTGGTTTGAAGGATCGTTTGGTCTGTTTGTCCAACAAGGGCAAAGTAAACACCTTGACAACAGTAATTAAAAGAGCAAGCGGGCCTAATTCATTTTACTGTCATCGTCTCCTCCCTTCACTTGGCCTATCAAATCAGTTATGCTTGAAATAGCTTCCTCTGCTTAACTATTTAATTTACCAGTATGGTTTGTGAAATAGTCTTGTGTCTTATGAGCGGGGCTATAAAAGATGTTGAAAATTGTTGTGGGAATACAGTGGCCTCAGGTCAGCTCCCTTGAAGTTAACGCACAGATTAAAACAGGTCACATTTTAAATCTGTCCAACCAGTGAAGCATCATTCTGTCTGATCAGAACTCATTCAAAGTATATTTTGGCTTGTTTGAACTTTCCACATGCAGCCTTTATAATTTGTGTCATATCCCCCTGTGCCTAATCTCCCATCTATTCTGTGTCCATTACAGGCTGTTATTTATATGGAAATGTATCTGTGGTTGTAACTGCTTTTCAGGCACCAGCGTTCCCCACTGTGCCAAACCCACACGGCCAGTCAGTCAGTCATCTAGTCTGTGTGTTTGCGTTTTAATCTATAAACATCCAGTCCATAAACTCACAAACTTTGTCAACCAAGTAATTTTATTGCCATTACTACTTCTCGAAATGTTAATAGCTGCTGTAGATTTTGAAACAGCCATGCCATAAGCCTGAAACTGTTGACTCCATCAGTCGTAAAACAGATGGCAGACAAAGTTCTGTACCTCTCTAGGCAGTGATATCTGCTAGTTGTGGATAACTGAGCTAATCATGCATGACATGAAAGTAACAAACATCCAAATTGTCTTTTATTTAAAAATGCACAGTTTTGTACATCGTGTGACTGTGTATAATATCATCGTTGAACAATTACTGCACATAATTTTCAAGATATCTCTTAGCCTCTGTACTGAACTACTCTCTGACAGTCATATTATTTCACCATAAAGAACCTTTGAGTGCTAATCTTGGGGCCATCTCCTTGATAACGCCTGAAGCCACACATAAAAAACATTAACAGACACACAAAAAATAGGTGGGAATGAAGCAAAATGACAAAGCAGCGTTGGGCTCCTTCAGTGTATTTGCCTTTTATCACTGGTACATTTCCTTGCGAGATAACTGATAATGACCCAAAGACAATAAAAGAGTGAAAGATAAATAATAAATTGAAGGCAGAAGAAAAGATAAAGTGTGAGGATGATATACAATTTATTAAAGTATTTTGCTGGCATAGAGTGATGAGAAGAGGATCCCATGAAATGATGTGGAAGAAGCAATTTCCAAAAGAACACAAGTGTGCACATTCATTACTGTCATTGTTTATTGAATCCTGACAGGTTGTCAAGTACATCTTAGTCCTCGCTGACAATGCGTTGCTCATATTGTTCAATTAAAAAAATATAATTGAAATGTAATCCAGTCTAACTTCAAATGTCAAACGACAATTTGTTCAGATGTATGAACTATTTTCCTACTAAGAAATAGAGATAATAGAAATCATCCATTCCAGGGCCATCGCCATTTCATTATTTTCTGAATATGTGTAGAAGTGTTGAGACAAAGCCAAAAGCATGGTTAACAGAGAGGAACAAAACATAGCTAAAAATAATAATAATAAAAAGATTGCAGCTTGTACTTAGAAGATTTGCCACGTGAAGAGTCTTTAAAAACTAAACAACATACTTATTGGTTTATATTCCGTTCCTTTACTATTGTCGCCTTAAGCTTTATTGCACCGCTTTCCTACAACGCCATAGAATCATTTTCCAGTTCTATGCTCATCGCTGTATATTTCCATGTTACCATCGCAGGCACCCTTGGGTGGTGGAACAAGATAAAAGCAAAATATAGTAGATGCCTGTTCAACTGAAGTCTAGTTCAAACTGTCCTTTGATCGTATTCTGACTTCAGATGACGCAGATGTCGTCTGTGTAGAATAGTCTATGTCTAAGTATATCATGTAAGTAAGTAAATGTAAGGAGTTTAAAAAAACTAGTTTATGGGCAACATGTTTTACACACTTTGTCCTTCCCGTCTCCAGCTTTTCCTTCCCTCACAAGGACGAAGTTATGAGAGTATTTCGCATCAATGTAACACGGCTGGAAATATAAACATGGAGCATGCGACCATACAAGACAGCTATATGCTACAATTTTAAGCCATTGTGTATTCTTTTGATTCCCACAATAAAGACACAAACACCATGGAATCGCTTAAATTACTAGGTTTATTGTTACTTTATTTATTTTTTTTCATACCCTTTAAAGCTGCTCGTATTGGCTCAATTACAGGACACATTTTCCATGAAGCCTAACAGCCCATAAGGCTTTACAGGAAGCAATATCAGTCCCCATGAAATCCTATTATTGGTGGCGGTTCCGTCGAGGGTGATGGGCTCTCATTCCATCCCCCAATGTGGGCCATCAATTTCCAGTGGATGCCCCGAAATCAGAGTTATATTTGCCTGTGAAGGCACATTCTATGGCAAATGTTGTGAGTGTGTGTCCCTTTGTGTGTGTGTGTGTCAGTGAGTGTGACCTGTTCAATAAACCCATCACAGGCCTCGTAAAGAAAGCTGACATTTACAGCAAAGGACAAAGGTCAAGGATTCAGGGCTGATGAGATCATGATGGAGGAAAGCGGTTTTACCCCAAAGCCCTTCGATAAATGGGTAAGAATGTGCCGAGCACAAATAGAAAAGGAATGGAAAAGTGACATCTACAGACTGTAGGCAGTGATAAAGGTGATTAATCAGAGAAACAAATCCAAGATTAGCATTATAAATGTGAAAGTAAATAGCATGGGAAGATCAATTAAACGGCTTAAAGTCTGGAGAGTGAATGGATCTTAAGTGATCAATTAAATCTGATTCATAATGCATCCATCACTTGTGAGACCAATGTGGACAGCAGTCTGATGTGTGTGTATCTCATTGACACTCTCAGGCTTGGACAGAAGATTGTCTGTCAACCCCCACACACCGGACGGACGGATGCATCCTCATTAGTCGCAGCAATGTCATTAAATGCAACTCTTGAAAAGATTTACAAAGTTTCACATGATAAAACATTATTTTGCTTTGTGTGTACGCTACAAATGTGAGACTATTCCCATATCCAAAAAAAAACTGAGATGTTGACAGACAGTTTTAATGATGATGCTACATTGAAGCATTGGGGTCAAGCCTTTAGAACCCGAGTCTGTGTGGACCAGAAGTGTTGCCAATTTGGCAGCTTATTCCTTTGATCAAACACAACAAACCCACTTTCTCTCTCCCTGGTGAGAAAGTGTTTGCCTTTTTCTGTCATATGTCATATCTGGGAATTTTGAGGTTTTGCGTGCATTAAATTTAAGAACAAAAATAAGAGGAACAGACATTTGTGTGTGCTTTCTTTATGGGATCTGGATGAGGAATCATCCGGTGTTGTTGGTGTGTTGGTCAACGTCGTTCTTCCCAAGCACCACAATTCACAGGGCGGTGGTAAGATGTTGGCAGACCATAATGGAAATGTCATCTTTTCAGATAAAAGATGGCCAGGCTTTTATGAGAGGGGGAGTAATGGAAGGTGTGTAGTAAAAGATTCATTTCCAATAGGTTCTGAAGCTGATTTAAGGCAGCTGAATGAAGATGGACGCTGTCATAGACAAACAGAAAAGCCAATATTCACTTAAACACCTCAGCAGTTTGTCAAAAAGCCCGTCAATAAAATGCTTTGTATTCCCACCCCAAATGCGGAAGCCATGAAATCAATCAAAACGTTTTATATGGTGAACTAAATCCCAGCGTGCATTGAAAGAAATGCAGGTGTCTGTGCAAGTTTAAACCATTGCACTGGAGACACTCGAACAAATTCTCTTGCACACTTGAAACGGAACCTTCACTTAGCTTTTGAGATCTTACACCGTACAATAAAAAACTTGCTTTTGAAACATAATGGAACTTGGTAATATGGCATTTCTAGACGGAGTGCACAGTAGTTTAACCGAAATGTGTTGTTAACTTTACTACTTTAGTCAACTTGACATCACACATTAATGTAGAAAAATATTTAATAATATAAATACAAATGTAATATTAATCTCTCTCTCGCTCTCTCTCTTTCTCTCTCTCTCTCTCTCTCTCTCTCTCTCTCTCTCTCTATATATATATATACATATACATATACATATATATATATATATATATACATATATACATATATACATATATACATACGGTGGCTGACTGGTTAGCACGTCCGTCTCCCAGTCCAGAGGACGTGAGATCGAGTCCGGGCTTCGGCCTTGGTGGGTGGAGTTTGCATGATCTACCTGTACTTGGGTGGGTTTTCCCCGGGTGCTCCGGTATCCTCCCACATTCCAAAGACATGCATGGCAGGTTAATTGAACACTCTTAATTGTCCATAGGTGTGAGTGTGGTTGTCCGTCTCTGTGTACCCTGTGATTGGCTGGCAACCTGTTCAGGGTGTACCCCGCCTACTGCCCGAAGCCAGCTGGGATAGGCTCCAGTACCCCCCCGCGACCCTTGTGAGGACAAGCAGTTAAGAAAATGGATGCATATATATATATATTTAATAATAATTTTTGAGGAAGGCATGTAACTACTTATTCTGTAACGGTACCCCTTACGATTTCCGACTGGCTAACGTTTAAATTCTGAGAATACAATTTAAGTTAATTAAAAAAAAAAAGAGTTACCAATACTAAAACCTGTTCTTGTACAAATCATGATAAGCAACACCAGGAAGTTAATTGTATTTCATAAATTGTATACACCAGATTTACTCATAATATGGCGGAGTATAGCAGTTTATATTGTATATATATTGTTTGAGTAACTCCCCCTTGCTGTAGTTATGTAATGAAATGTGGTGTAAAATAGTGTGTAGGTGTTTTGGCGAGGAAAAAAATCTTGCAGTTGAGAAGCATAGCGCCATTCAAAAACAGGACATCTACTCCTCCCTAATCACATTGTTTCATATTTATTTTTGTCACCATGTCAGACCACAGGGAGCCTGAAAACGAGCATTGATATCATGTCCAAAAATTTGCCCTACAGCTCTCTGGTGGAAGGACGCTTGACATTTCAAGCAAGCTGGTGAAATTACGGTAGCAATACTGACTGAATAAACAAGCTCAATAGATATGTACTATTCGGCAAATGTTGTCCAAAGTATTCTTCCAAAAAGGCAATGTTATGCGGAACTTGTTAAATGATTTTCCTTCACCATTAATTTGCTTTAGTTAGCAAATTATACTTCTTTTTTTGGGGGGAACGATTACATTTGTCTCAATTACACTGTCCTGATAATCATTTTAATTAAAGGGTCTTATCAGTTTGCAATGATCCAGGTACCGGTACTTACTTTTTTGATTTGTTTATTGTTTGTAATTGATAAAACAAAATATAACAGGTGTTTAAAATATGTCAAATTGTTGTGATTGGTGGCGATTAGTTCAGTTTATACCTCACCTCTTGCCCGATGACATTCAATATAATCTTCATTGTCCTGTGATACTAATGAGGACAAGCAGTATTTAAAATGGATGGGTTGAAGAAGATATTGAGTCCATAAATCCTGTTCTAATTGATTAAATTAAAGGCATAATTTAACACTCATTGTGTCTATTATGGTTCTCAACACAGCTTTCAGATGATGCATCATCTCCTGCTTATTTCAGCCCCTTGGCTTCAAAATGTCTTTATCCATCACCGACTGCAAAGAGAAGTGACAGCAACACCGTTTACCTTGCATGTTGATCTTTGTGATACATATTTATGAAATCTGTTTGACAGTTATGATGCTGTCGAGCAGACTGAGAAGTTTGTCAGAGACAAAGGAAGGCATGAAGGGATATTGCAGCATGCTTCTTTCTTTACTTATGCATGTATTCTCTTTAAATATGCTTTTCTATATATATGCCATCCAGGCTTGGGTCTTAGATGTCGTTAAGTGTTTGTCCTCTTCCACATTGGAGCCCCCCCCCCCACCCCCCGGGTGTCAACATTTGTTGCATTTTGATCTACTTAAAGTAGTAGAAATCTCCACATTTTGAAGTTGGTCAAAATCCAAATCTGTTTTATTATAAAAACCCAATAATCACCCATCACCTTACTCTGTGATGTATAAACTGTAAGGATATCAGAGGATGGAGGATAGATCGCCTCTTACTCCATACACTTGCTCAGTCTACATGGTTTGATGAGAATCGACTTTTACAACCAACAGATATGTTTTGTTTTTAATGAGATGAATTTCCCTGCCACCGCAAATCTGATCAGTGAAAATGGGTTAGAAAAAGGCCAGCTTGGACGCAAGGAATCATTTACCATCTGGTTTCACCCTCTGAGCTTAAATGAGGATGAATGAACGCTAAAAAGAGACGATGAAATTCAAATACCATTACCATGATAAAGTGATTACATCACACACAGTGTGCATGCGCAGACTTGCCTTCAGCATGACCCCGGAGCACATGAAGTGCACCACTCGCACAATTCACATACACACAGTTACAAGCACAAATAGTCACAGATATAAAGCATCTATTAAGCCGTCACACAAATTAAGGTTTGGTAGAGTTGGCTTAGATCTGCTTTAATAAGGGCCCAGCATTTTCCCTCTGCTGGATATGTCAAGCCTTCCTGCATGGCTACATTACACCTGAGTGGCTCTTTATTTCAGCTTCTTGTCAGACTTGCATGCAGGAGGACTGGCACGACCATCGCTTTTTAGTATTCATACAGCAAATGCTTCCAGATTCCATGCTCATTTTAGCCCTGTGACCCATTAACAGGGCAGAACCAATTGTAGCACACGCACCAATAACACACACACACACACACACACACCCCACCACACACACACACACACACACACACACACACACACACACACACACACACACACACACACACACACACCTCTATATACTCACAATGTACATTTGCACAAACTGTTCATGGGGTCACATGCGTTGAATGTTGTTAATCATTTCAATTTGCCACCACGTTGACATTAATGTTAATGTGTCCATTACACCCCATTTTGACCAAGTGTCCATTTGGTCAGTAGTAGATTAACAAAGTACATCAATGTTCTCTGTTTACTCCCTCATTTAAATGTGCAACCATAAATTGCAAGGATTTTCACTTAAGTGAACACTGATTCCCACCTAATAGTAGCAATAAAATAATTGCAGGGTTTCCCCTAGTGCTTTATAAGCCAGGTGGGCCGCCAGGCTATTGGCTATATATTCAGATAAGTGGGATGACCTCATACATCCGGTCCTGCCCCTATACCCAATATGGTATTTCTATGACATACTTCCAGTGATCCAGAACAAGTCAGGACACGTTGCCCAAATATGTACTTCCTATGACATCACACTTCCGGTGGTTGGGAACATATTGGGACATGTTTGAACAAGTTGAGACATGTCCTAGCGTGAATTCTGTCATTTTGACCCCACCCCTATGTCCCGTTCCCTTTCCTCATCATGTGATTTGGCGCATTTTGATGGACCCCAAACCAATGGCTTATTGTTGCACATTATGGGGTTGAATCTTGGCTTCCCACAAGTTTGGAAGTACACATGGCGCTTGAACATACTGTACAGTACAGAATGTTGGTGGGATTTACAGTTACATCAAACCGCCACTTAAAGTACATTGAAGAAATCCGCTGTGTGTAACCAGGGCCGCCAGCGTTCGCCAGCTTGGTGTCCTCCGTGTTCTTGCATATGTATATCTTTGTCTTGAACAGCTGGAAGAAAGCACTACCATTAGCATAAGTCACAACTGCGCTGTCCTCATGTAGAAATGCTCCCAGCAGCAAGGAGCATCAGCATACGGTGAGAAAGCAGCCACGCGTTTCTTTAAGAAGACGTTTTCTTCTCCGTTTTAGCTTTCTCATTATGGCCTGGACAGGACATTGATGACATAGCTGTCTTTGCGTGGAAGTCTTCACAGGCACAGCATTCTGTAGCAGGAGGAAACTCATACATATTTCATGAGAAATGGAACAGTTTCTTTTGAGGCATTGCTTATTATCATTTATCTGACGCCTGATAACAGCTATTTCATTTGAAGGGAACACAGTTTATGATAAGTTAACAGCAGAAAGAGTCAGGATTCAAGATGAAATGTGATGCCACTGTACCATATTGCATAAAAACTGTTTATGAGCGAAAATGGGTCTGCAGTAATGTGAATTTTGACTAAGAAAATTCATATCACTTTATACAACAGCTGGAGTAACCAAAGATATTTGAGCTAAGCTCATAACATGAATTTTCTTTCCTTATTATTATCAATTTACAAGCTAGAGCCTTATAAATCAACATACAGATTACTAAAAAAAAAAAAATTGAAAATCATGGCAAAGTTAATTTACAATATTTCCATAATTCCATTCAAAAAGTCAAACTTCCATAGATTATAGATTCAGGGCCCACAATTTAAGTGATTTCAAGTATTCATTTGTTTATTTCTTTACATAATTTGGGCCTCCAGTTCATAAAAACCACAAAAAGGATTTCAAAAAATGTGAATACTGTTACGAAATCAACCCAAATTTTGTAGGGAATTATTTGTTTGTGTGTCATCTACGAAACTCAAAGCATTTACACTGGCTTCCCCAAATGTCATTAAATTGATTCAGTTTGGTTCAATTATGTCGCTTCAATATGGGGAAGATTGCAGCCTTGACAACTGGCCAGAAGAACCATTGATAGGGTATCAATTGGCTGGGTAAGCCACAATATTTCAAAAGTTTTACTTTTAGAATGGAATTATGAAAATAAATGAACTTTTCCATGATATTCACATTTTTTTTAAAGGATCTGTATCTTACACAATACACTTTTATGGCTTTTTTTTTATTGGATATCACTTTTTCATTCATTTAATTTTCATAGCATTATGTTTTCTATTTTCTTACATAGATATAATATGGATAAAGATTTATTTGTCAAAGAGATGTGTACAGCATAGCCCCCCCCCCCCCCCCCCAATCCTGATTAGATCGGAAAAGTAGTCTACTTTAGCTAAGTGCATCTGTGATTAGTATGCTCATGTTAATGGTGCATTTTTACTGGTCTTGCTGTGCTACTGGTATTGGAGGGCTGGCTGGGACTACTAAAAAATTCACAAAGTAGTAGTAAAGGCAAAACTACTGAAGTAAAAACTTCATTCAACCACTCATTTCATTATATACGTTTTGCTTAGCTTTTAACGTTTTCAACGTTTTATGCCATTTTATTCAAATGTAAAGCTAGAGAACTGACATTTGTTGTGGTTTCAACTTAATATTCTGGTCCTGTTGATGTTTTGCGCTGAAAAGGAAACTAGATGGATATGACCCCAAAACCGAGACACAGCAAGGGAGCAACACCTTTCGAAAAAAAGATAAAGACGAGCCTGGAGTGCAAGAAATGCATCAATTCCTTCCATCTAACTGCTGAATACTTTTGATCAGCTAATAGTTTGCACTGTGTATGCGCATTCATGGGTATCGTGGGAAAGCGGGTGGAGCGGTGCGCTGCGTAAATAGAAATAGAAGGAAAGAGACAGGCGGCAGAAGCAATGATGTATGCTTGGCTGGAGAGGTTAATAAAATTGAAGTTCTGTTATGATGAATAAGAAAAGGCCATAAAAGAGAATGTGCATAGTGAATCTCCTTGGCGAGAAGTACCGAACAGCCTGGTGAGCGTACCCATGGGAGGGCTTTTGATTTCGACAGCCCTTCCCATCATTGCATCGCACAGCAAAATGGGCCTACTATCTCTTTGAATTGAACTGAAACATAGTGTTCGAAATTAAGAATTTGGGTGACGTGATTTTCCTCAGGAATGATTTTGGACAATGTTAAACCAGCAGTTTAGAAGGAGACAGTCACAGCCCTGGGACAGCCTCAATTCTCTTACAATCTAATAGAAAGAAAACCACATCATGGCTTCTCAGAAAATCAATATTGCATATGGTATTGAGTGCTGTTCATACAGCCCGTGTAACGCCAAGGCCCTCAAGATAAGCGAATAAATGAAATGTACAGTTCTTGATATCAAGCTAGGAAATGTCTAGGTGTTCCTGCATTTTCATTTTTTATTTGTAGCTTGACTTTTATGGTGTAGTATTGGAATGACATTATGTCTGACTAGTTTCCTGTTGCTGGAAAGCGAGTTTGGTGAAAGGCAGAAAGAATAGCGCGGTCTTTATAAGCGCAGGCATGGCAGCTGTTCATTTTTCGCCTGAGTTGCTCTGAGCAAACCCGCTTACCTTGCTGATGATGAATGCCTCCTTACTCTCGCCTGTCTCCAGCAACATTTAAAAGCTGACAGCAGCACCACAACCCCAGGCCTTTAACTTCAGCCCGTCCATCCTCCTTCTGGTCAGCGGCTTCTTGAACAAACTCACTATGCTAAAAGCTTACTTAGTCATATGTGTGGTTATGATTTAATGCTCATTTTTACTGACAGGTGAAAGCTTCATGACACTGGGATGCCCGGCAGATTATCACTGAGCCCGGAAAGCACAAGAGTTGAGGTTGAGCAATAGAGTAATAGCTTGAAATTGGCAGCCATTTGGATGACTCGTAGCTATCTGCTTTTGTGAGCAACCAGACATAGGACACAGTATAATATTTGATGTGGGCTGAGTCTGACCTCATTCTTTTGGTCCCAAGTTCCACTCCTAAATAGCTCTTGCTGATAGCTTTAATACATTTGACTTTTTCTTTCTTTACCTCCACATGGAGTCCACCAGCTTTGTATTTTCCACCCTTTTGTCTATTTTCAAGTTTGTCATCGTTCTCGCCCGGCTTGCAGCACCTTCGTCCAAAAATACTCTCTCATTCACACAAATCAAGTGTCTGTTTCTCTTCTTTTCCGCCATCAATCACTCAGGTGCTGGGGTGAGAGATTAATGACAGCAAAGTCATTGTCTGACTCTCTATTATCAAAACTGTACTGTCCCAGTGGGCTGTATTTTATCTTTAGGTGCCCAAGAGATGGCAGCTAGATTTTGAATGAGTATATTATCGGAGGATAACTTGTATGAGACTGCTGAGGAGTGACGCTAAATGGAGCCGAGATGCCTATAATCAATAGATTTTCATAGTTCATATGTAAAATATTTTATTTTATTATTTTTTTTTTTCATGATACTCAGTCTGTTTTCTTTCAAATCTGTCCTCATTGGGATCACAGGTGTGAGTTGACATGAAGAATTTTGACATTTTGTTGATTTAATCTATACAGAGAGCTCTTAAAGGGGAAATCAACCCCAAAATGTTTTTATTGACAATAATATGTTCTATGCAGTCCCACTATTCTAAATATGGTATTCTGGTTAATATTGTGTTATTGGAATATGAGTTAAGCAGCTAAATTCAGCCGTTTTTATCAATATAAAACGGTGGCCCTTTTGCCACTTGCTGTCGAGTGAAAATTACATCACAGTTGCTTTGGTCATGGTTAACAACCAATCACAGCCCACCTATTTTCTGAAGCTTAGCAAGTGGGCTGTGATTGGTCCTTGCCTGAGCCCTGAGCAACTGTGATGTCATCTTCAGTCGTCAGCAATTGGCAAAATGGCCGCCCCCTGAAATGGATAAAAACAGCTGGATTTTGCTGCATAACTCATATTTCACAAATGTTATATTTTTTAGAATGTCATGTTTAGATGAGTGACGTCACATATAACATATTATTCTCAAGAAATGTTTAAAAAGTTGACTTCCCCTTTAAGAGAGAGGTAATAATTGGAGTCAGCAGAAAAGCTGGACCCATCATATCAATGCCATATTACATCAAGCACACTACATTCCCTGCACCTTTGCTCCAGGTCACAACCAGTCATCTGTTGAGTAAAATCAATAACGGAACTGTATGATGAAAAAAAAACAACCAAGGGTTGCAATTCATTCGTACCATTCATATCCAATTCTCTTTCTGTGTTTTAGTGCATTCCATTACATCTTTGGCATCATAACAGAGACTTCTGTCTCAAAGGAGACAACCAAAGTTCAAACGTTTGTGTAGGTGGCTGTTTCAACATATGAAGTGAGTGTGCCACACGCCCTTCTGTTTCTTAAGTCCCCGATAAGAAAAGGCTGACGCCTCTTAACTCACTACACTAGGTTTGCACAATACACTTTTATAGACATATAGGGCACATAACACACTTTGGGGGGTGGGGTAGGGTGGAAACACCGTCTTCACCCTACAACTCCCCCCCAATTTTAATACACCACACAACTTGTGGGTGGGGGGGGGGGGCTTGGGGGCTTGTGGGGGTGCCATCGGTTGGGGGCCGCAGTATAGAGCAGTGCTGCGGTCCCCTGTCCGTGTCGCCACCCGCCCCCCCCCCCCCCCCCCGCCCTATCTATTTTTTTTAATGCACCACATACACTCAGCAACATGCTTGGGTGGCGGGTGGATCGGAGCGTGGGAATATCATTTCCATCGGCTCCGGTTCACCTGCTCCTAATTTTAATGCACCACACACACACACTTGTATATACACTGGGTGGGGTCACATTCACGGTTTAGGGGTAGAGTTCGCCAGTCCGCGAGCTGGCGGACTCAGTAACAGGGGTTAATTTTCACAAAGAACGCTGGAGTGACGACCGGGGCCTTCCCCCGCTGGGCCTGGGGTTCGGGGGTGTCGGCCGCCCTCCGGTGCCCCCATCTCCCCCTTCTGCCCCCGGTGTTCCGTCCTTCCACACGGCGGGGGGTGGGGTGGGCGCGGCTGCCCTCTCCGCTCCGCTGTCCGGCCCCTCTTCGGCGCCGGTGCCTGGGTGCGGGTGGTCCCCGGGGGCTGGGGGTCGGGGGTTGGGGGGCTGCCGGTTGGTCGGGGGGGGGCGGCTTTGTTGGGGGGGGGGCGGTGGTGGGGGTTGCGGGGTGGGGGGGTGCTGGGGGTGGGGGGTGTCTGGGGGATTGGGGGCATGGGGGCGGCTGGGGCTGGGTTGGGGTGGGTGGCGGGGGGTGGATGGGGGGCGGGGGTGGTGGGGGGGCGGGGGTTGGGGGCCGGTGGGGTGCCTGGTGGGCCTGCAGTGCCCCGTCCTGCTGCGTTGGGCCGGGGGCGCGGGCCGTGTTGGGGCGGGGGGCGCTCCTGCTCCTGGGTTTGCTCTCCGGCCGGTGGCCCTGGTGGGGCCCGGGGGTCGTCCTTTGGCGCTGCCGCGGCCTGGGGGGCCCTGAGGTGTTGCGCTTGCTCTGTTCCGGCGGGGGTCGACGGCTCCCCTCTTTGGTGGAGATTTTCATGCATGCCAGATCCACCACACCAGCATCTACCGAAACTCAGACACAATCTGTTTCCTCCTCAGGTTATTGAATCGGTGGAGGCTGGTGTCTCGGATCTCACGCGGCTTCGTCTGTCCTTCCTTCCTTTTCTCGGTCTCTCCGTTGGTCTCTTGAGGCCTCCCTGACTTTATGTTTTTTGGATTTGTTGGGGTCTGGATGTTTCTTGGGCTGGGGAGGAGTTCTGGTGGGGGGTGTCTGGTCGGTGCTGGATTTCACCTTCCTTGGTTTTCTTCGGTCCCCTCGGGTCTCCTGGTGTTCGATTTAGGTGAACGGTATAAGATTTTTTTTTCTAATAGGTTTTCTGGTGAGCTAACAAACACACGCACGCACGCACGCACACACACATACTCACCCACACACACAAAAAAAAAAAAAAAAAAAGTATGTATGTATGTATGTATATATGTATATATGTATGTATATATGTGTATATATATATATATATATATTTAAAAAAAAAAAATAAAAAAAAAAAAAAGAAAAAAAAAAAAAGAAAAGGCTGACGAGGTAAAGACAAATAAAATGGAAAATGACATTGAAAAGTGTGGAAAGGGAAGCAAAAATCAGGAGCAAGCAAAGTGATGAGAGTAATAAATAAGGACGTTAAAATCAAAGCAAAGTGAGAGTGCGCAAAAACTGGGTGGAAAGACTAAGAGCCTCAGGCTGCGAGGCACCAGCCCAAGTATCATTGTCAATTAACATTGCGACCTAGTAAAAATGTTCAGTCTATTTCAGACTATTAATGATGTGCACCATCAGTTCCAACTCACTTGGCCTGACACTAGTTTGCATCACATTAGCGTGCCTACCCCCCCACCCCACGGTTCAATTTTTACTACAGAAGAAGATCCCTTCTTAACATGTTTGGAAATGATCGGCTTAGTGCTTTATAATAACTGAAAATATAAGTGGATGCCGGCTTCTAATTTATCACAAATTATTCTAAAATAAAGGACACCGAGGACTGCAAGTGGTGAGCCATGTTTTTTTTTGGTTTGCCAAGTTAGCCAAATATCAAAAGTATTGGGGTTTAGGGGGCTTTGTTTCTTTGTGAGCAATTGTCATTCTTGATGCACTGACGAGTTTTAGGTGTTGGATTTTTATTTTGTGAAACCCAACAGTGTCACTACAGTTACCTTGAAAAAGTAACTTAGTTACTTTGCTGATGACTTGGTTTTTAAAGTAACTTACTTACTACATGATTTTAAAAGTAACCTACTTATTACATGGTTTTAAAAGTAATTAGTTACACTACTGGCCACATGATTTAAGAGTTACTCAGTTACTTTACTGATTACTTGATTTTAAAAGTAAAATATTACCCGATCTAGATACTGTATCCCATCTTGATGCTGTGGTGTTGGTGAACATTGTTTCATTAGAGTGGGATAGTGTTAAAAAAATACAGCACTCTGAGGATAGTGCCCTCCTCTTCCATCAATTCCTTTCTGATTAAGCCCTCGGACCTCCCTTAATAATCAATTTCCTCTCATTAGTGCACGTGTAATTGCCGTCCTCATTATGCACCAATTAAAATGTGTCAATAGCTCGTCTAGTTAACCATTCAATTGCTACAAGGTGCATGGTAATAAAGTCCAGTCAGTAATGATTAACAATGCATGAATATCAAATAATCAACTGTGAGGCCTGAGCAGCATTATGTCGAAAACTAGAGCGCAGGCATTCTTTAGCAACTCTTCAGTCACGTGTTTAAAGCAACCTGTAGTTATAAGACCTTGAAAAATCTGTTTCAATATAACACAAAAATAGACATCACCTAGCAATCTATCCTGCTGTTTGAGACTTGTTCTTTTCACATTGTTCATTTTTTTCATGCTGTCAGCTTCTGAATAAGAGAGGAAAGCCGAGTCAAGGCTGTGCCTGGTCGGTCTGTCACTTGGAGCCTGCACGCCATCACCTTTCAGTGTTGATGTGCACACTGGCAGGTTCTCACTCGACTCCAGTTATCCTGGGCCATGTGTTACCTTGTGCCAGCCAACTAAATTACCAGAAACATGAATTAGGAAAAAATTGTGGTGCTTAAAAGTGAAAAGTTATTTGGTAATTTTAAATATGTGGAGAGGAAAAAAGATTTGGGTCTACTTTGTTTAAATGGCAGCTCTGGCAGAGACGTGTCACCGTGCTCTCCGTGGCCCTAATAAGGATTTTCTTTGACACTGCACTGTCACCCTGGCTGTGCAGAGGCGGGTGACGCATGCTTGTATGGTGTGTCAAGGGAAGCTGGCATAGTGTTGAGGGCTGTTCACTCAGCTTGTGAAGCAAAAATTTGGGCTTCAATTCCGCCAAGGAAGTTATGCACACCTTGGCCTAGGCATGTTTGTTTTTTAGTTGTTATATTAATTACAATGTTGGATTGATATTTTTTTCCAAAGACGGCACACCTAAAAGCCTTTAATATTCTCAGTGCGCCTTATAATCTGATGCGCCTTCTACTATATGTTGATTAATATTGGTTAAGTAAGCTCTATCTAGTGGATACTTAACGCAACTCCAGCCACTACAATAGCTTCTGTTCTATGCGCCTTATAATGCGGTGCACCTTATATATGGAAAAATGTTTTAGTTAGGCCATTCATTGAAGGGGCACCTTATAATCCGATGCAGTTTATAGTGCGAAAAATACGGTATGTAGGTTCAGGAGACAGAATGTTGTCGACTGTGTTGGTTGTTCAATGGTGGCATTCAATGCTTCTTTTTATTCGAAAAGAAAAGAAGTACACACGTACATACATACATATATATATATATATATATATATATATATATATATATATATATATATATATATATATATATATATATATATATATATATATATATATATATATATATATATATATATATATGTATTTATTTATTCATTTATTTTGCTATGACAACATTGTTCAACCAGTATTCAATAAAAAAAAGAAAACAAGATTCTGTTCGAAAATGGTTTAGGAAGAAGTAAAATGACTTATCTAGCCCCACCCCTTATTCCTAGTCAAAATTGTAATTCACCCTGAAACCCTGTTCAGGTTATAACAAATAATTTAGATCAGGCAAATAACAACATAAAACACAAAATTTAAGCACAAATAAAGAAATTGACATAGTTGAATACGAAACAATCATGACGTTGTTAATTTTATTTATTTTTCTATTCTTTGTTTGCTCTGTATCTGTTTAATATTTCAGTTTTAAAGATGTATTTAAAATTACCTATTGTTTTACATGATAGTTCATTGCTGCAGCAGTTCCATAGTGTAACTCCTTTCATTGAGTGAAGCTGTTTCTCCTGGTGGCATTTATCTACAGCACAGTGTGTATGCAACCATCAGCACTGAATTATGGGTCAGAACTCTTCTAAAATGGGAGCAGTGGACAGAGACAATCATCCCTTATCTGTTTAGGGTCTCTATACAAATGTCTAGCTGAGAGAGATATGGCTGCAAGCAGACAGGCATGTGTAGACTGCCTAAAAAGTAAAGGTAAATATTTCCATCATATTTTTCCGCATATTTCACATTCACATTATGCTCAAAATATTTGAAGAATTACCTTTATTAAAATTCCATAGACGTGCTGATGGATCTATAGCAGGGGTGTACAAGTCTGGTCCTCAAGAGCCCTTATGTTGCCTGTTTTAGGCCCCGGCCACACGAAAGCCAGTTGCAATGTATCCTCACAAGTTTCTTACCGTTTAAGCCATTTGTCCACATGACAATGCAGTTTCGGAGCTTGAAACCGATCATTTTTTAAACCGGGCTCCAGAATGGACTCCATATGCAGGATACTCCTCCAGTGATGATGTAATGGTCGCAGCTCGATGACGACGCATTGTCGTAGATTGATGACATATGCGCCAATTCTCTCGTGACTGTGCGCGAACCGTCAGTCTGTCAACAACAATGACGGATAGCCGTGCCGTAGTCGTTTTGCGCAGCCACCTTAGCTTGCTTATGCTTTTGCAACAAAATATTTTGCTTCTTCCCACCTTCAACAAGTGGTGTTGTACTTGAATCCCCCGCCATTGTCACTTCTCCTGTGTTCGTCTTTTTCATGTTGTTTTGATACATGCAAAGCCGTGTTTGTTCTGTAGATTGCAATAAAAAAAAAAATTTGGGAAGTGTCCGTCTTCTTCACTGATTCTACTTCTACGCTTTCCGTTAACTCTCTGTGGCTGCGCTACAGCACCACTCCAGACTTGGCATATACATTACAGCCGTTAAACTTTTTTTTGGTCTGACATTTCACATCACTTCTAAACAAGTAGTCTATCTTGATTGACTCAATGCATCTTAGCTTCCTTGCAGACGAGGCTTGATCCTCACCTCAATTGCTTTTACAGTGACTGATACATGCCTCATTTTGTATCTGTCAAATACTTCACACCCACCAAATCCCTCCTTGTGACAGGCCTTGTTCAAAATGAAAATGGGACATTAGAGCAGCAACAGCGACGTAAGAAATGACATACTAATGTACAGAAAAATCAGCCACTCTTCTTCAATGTCTAGACAAAGTGAAGACAAGCTTCTCTTCTCTAAGGTGAAGTACTATTAATTTATTGCTCTAGATATTTTAAGTAGTCCTGCCATCAGGCAAATGGAATTTTAAGTATGAATGTGAGCTCCATGTTAACTGAAAAAAGTGGCACATTTGAATAAATCTAAGCCTTAAAGGTGCATCAAAGAGAACTAGAAATTCCAATTACCCGAATGATGTGAAATGTTGGGATATTAGTAATAGCAGAGAGTATGTGACACTGATTAAGACTATTGCAAAACATGGCAAACCATAAATACTATGCAGATATTATTGCTGTGTTCACTGTGGTGATGGCATCCAAACAATCTGACTGGATTCTTAAATAAAGTGCTCAGAAAAATAAAAACTCCAACCTCCCCTATGGTGGGCTCCATGGCAAGATACGTACTATGCACTGTGGATGGATACATGCTGCAGCAATGGCATGCAAGCAAACTTCAAACGTAACTTCCTTCAGCAGCGTTTTATTATTTATTTTCATTGCTGAACACTGAAGATGAACACAGTTTTCCAATACAAACAATGTATTTCTTTTGTTTTTGCACAAGATATATATCTTTAATAAGAATAAGTGGGTTAAAGAAAGTGATATTGATTATTGGTTTTCCATTAAAGAAGAAAGATTAGAGCAAATATGTGAGCTGAATTTGAGAGATGCATCTGTTTTTCTGTTCTCAGTACCTCGTTTCAGCCCGACAAAAAACATATTATACATCAGAATCAGATATTGAATGATTTAAAGATCACTTCTTGTGGGAAACTGAGAACGTTATGTTTAGAAGTTATAACTAGTATCAATTACTATTGTAACAACAACGTTCCCCATGTTAAATTGTGACACCGAGATATTGATGCTCTTCATGCAAATCTCATTACAGGAAGTTTATTAGACTATTTAAATGTTACTTGTGTTTGTTGGAAGTTTCGGTTTCTTAATAAAAAAAAAACATGTTTTGAGATCCCCAATGTCAACTTTTATTCCAATTCAGCATACATCTACTCTTGTGGAATTATTTTGTGCTTAAAAAAGTACATATATATTAGGGATGTAGCGAAAACCGAAATTTCAAGATCCAATATCTTCATGGATCTAAGGTCATGTTATTGTATTATTGAAGTATTGAAGTAATAATAATAATAATAATAACTTGGGAGAAATGCCATAGAGTGGAAAATTAAGTGCCAGGAATGTTAGCTGTTAAAAAGTCTATAACTGGTCACTATAATATAATTTAATAAATGCTTATGTAATTGTTACCAAACTTTCTGACACTGGGCAGCATATTTATCCCTAGGAGACCCTGATAGTCTTGAGATTTCATTATAACCTGCAAAGATTCAGGACATTGAAAGACATTCTCTGTACCACTTTGTCACTAAGGTGACGGGTGTCTTGGACCCTATTCCAGCTGACTTTGGGTGGGAGGAATGAACTGGTCATACTGAACTGGTCACCGACCATATAGATATATTCAAAATGTAATCATTTCAAAGAGGTCGAAGATGTAATACCTTCTCAGTTGCTAAAGCGCATTGAAAGTTGACGTTAGAAACATCAATGGTCTGACACCTTTGACGAGTTAAGTAAACTTGTAACATAATTACTTGAGGAGTTCAAACAGTGACCAAATCTAGCAGAACAGAGTTCAGTAGAACAAGATAGAATTACATATTTATGAGCAGAGACCTGATTATCACAGGGAATTGCATGCAAAACACGGACCTGGAATTCCAAGTCAGTGAATTTGATTCTGAGACTAGATCATATTCTATATTTTTTCTTTTTTCTCTTTGGTTGTCATACATTCAACATTGACTTTGATTATTGTTAATGATAAATATTTGATCTTTGTCTTTTAAAGTAGGAAAAATAAAAATACACAATTACATCCTCATTGTTAACTCATTTAACTATTTGAACTCTATCCCTATTATTTATTTTCTATTTGATCTTACTTTGGTAGATAGGGGTGCATACTGTAATATATAGCTAAAGTGAGGCATGCTGACATGCCCAGGGGGAGGAGGTCCCGGTGGAGAGGACAGAGCTGAAGGTCGACTCACCCCGACTGTTCGCCAGCTGTCACAAGTGGACAGGCAGCAGAATCACCTAAAACCTGAATTGATTTCTTTGAGTGAGACAGAATGAAATTTCAGATATATGTTGACCTCTCTTGATGGAATGTGTCACCGCAGAGCTGAAGATGGAGCAAAAGAAAAGGCTTATAGATAGCAAATGTCATTTTAGGAAGAGATGAGCAGTTCCTGGCTTTTATTTTTTCCCAACTTCTGTTATCGATTCTATTTAGAATTACCTTTTCTTTTTTTACTGCGACGTATCTGTATATGTCATTGCTATATCTCTTAAGTGACGCTGCATGCTCTATACATGCAGACTCTAATTAATAGTACATGAATCTTCTGTTATTCCCTTTGAGTCCTCATTTAAGGAACTTATCCAGCTGGAGAGATGATTTATTAACTCTAAGATATTTGATGACGCTCTCCTGCAGAAGTCTGCTAGCAATGGAAACAATTTCAAGCCAACTTCACAGATAATTAGGCACTTTAGCCGGTGGGTTTGATTTTTAAATGAGCTGAGCTCACAGCAAATGCACCCTTACCTCAGCACACTGGAGATTACCATCGCAGTGAGATCGCAATGGTTTTCATTTTCAAAACCTAAACTTCACTCCACAAGGATCCCTTAAACGCTACAGTAAAAAAACCAACAAAGTTAAGCTAAGGTTTATTCCGTTTACATTAGCATCCGTTTTGCAAAATATATTTTTGTTGAAATTGTGTAACGGTTTTAACCGTTTAACCCTGGCAAAGGTATGTGCTCTCCTGACTAACATTCTACAGTAGTTATGTAAAGTAATTATGACCTTTCTAAGACAGCAAATGGCTGACGACAACTTTTGCACAGTACTGTAAAAAAAAAAAAAATGTTCATGTTCATTGCTGCTCATGACCTCCACTTGTCTTTTTGTCAGTGCTCTTTGCTCTCCCAAATGCACGTGAAGAGCTGGTTTGTTGAAGCAGTGGCGTGTGGTGACGCCATATTGAGACTTGATCCTGTGTGCCAACATGATGTCTTATCATATGCGCAACAGATTGTTGAAGAGTGATGAGACAGCATGCCCAAATATAGCGTTGCTAGAATGACTAACAAAATCTGAAAATTATTATTATTATTATTATTACTAATATTATTGTTGTTGTTGTTGTTATTCTGCACTGATTATGTTATCTGGCTTTTGGACGAAACAATTCAACTGTACACATATTGACTCCCAGTCTAAACTATATGCGACATATCTAACTTCTTCCTCCTGAATCAATGTTCATCAGCCATTGCCATTGCCAAAACAAATACACCAAATCATTCAATATGCAGGCCTTAAAAGCACAAAAATAATATGAATAAGTTTGCCTTAGCCCATATCATTGACTTTTTCCTGACATACTATGGTTGATAAATCACATGACTCTTCTGCTTCAATTATGAGCCAGTACTGTCTGTTTTCTAAAATTTCACTGGGTTTTCTTATTGAGATTCAATATTAATTTGCTGCTTTCTATGGATTAAGTCTCAGTGAATGCATACGTACTTTTACACTGAGCCATAATTGCTGAGGGATGGATGAATAACTGCATAATGTACAGTCCGTGGAGCAGAAATACATGCGGCAAAAAAGGGGAGTCATTTTCTTGTGCCTAATTCTTCCATTAGCTCTGTAATTTCATTAACAAAGCTTAAAAGGCAGAAGCAGAAGACTGTCAGGGGTAATTAAAAGATAAGGTGGAGAGAATGGCCTGCATGTCCTTGCTACTCGTAGACATTTAGCCTCTGTGGTGAGATCATAATATTCCCTCAAGTCAGCCTGCTCATGTGCACATACATTAGATGCACACAAAGATGTACTTAAGGGATGGCAGAGGTGCTCCTCCACCTGCCAACAGAGCCTCAGAGGCTCGTGCAGTCTAGAATGATGGGTTGCAGTCCTGTAGCGTTGGGCTGACGAGCTATAAAATATGTCTAAAGCACAGTCATGGTCATCATAAACGACTTATAAATGAGCACTGATGTATTCATATTTTGCCGCAGTTGGAGAGGACCTACGCCATGGCATATTACATTTCTGTCTCTGCAGAGTTGCCAATGAAATTTGTCCAGTAAACAGTTCATGGTTTACATCTTGCTTTGTTTGACGTTTTACAACTATAACTTGTATGTGCAGTATCTTGAATAAAGAGTAGGATGCAGCAGTTCTGACATGCTTTCGTTGACATCGGTGGAAGAAAGAAATGTTGCTGCTCAAGTGTTTGGTCTGCAGTGTCTATTTTGCAGCTTTATTGCTACTAAAACAACCATGCCTATGGTTGTATAATGACTGCAGATGGGGACATTTAACGAGCGACAGACACCCCCAATATTACGGCAGCTACTCCACCCTCCAGCTGCGAGGATAAGAAGCATTAAAAAAACACAGACGCGATTAGAGGAGAATGGTGGATCAACTTCATCACTTAATTAAACTCTATTGCAGCTTGATAAGCAATTAATCAAGACGCCACGCAAATTGTCAGGCAAGGATGAATTTTCTGGGTGTGGTATCTGTGCGCCATACAGTATGCTCCCATGAGACAGCACAAGTGAGCAGCCCTGAATTTGCTGTATGGCCGTGGTTCATATAAGCAGCTATCAATCATTCTGACATAAGCCCATGAGTTATTAAAGCGCCAGGATTGATGGAACTACATGCTTAACCAATTTTAAGATTTATTTTATTTATTTTTTACATTATGATATAAACAGGGAATATTCTTGACATGCTCTACATGTCATGTGTAGGCCTCTCTAAAAGGAGGAAAAGCGGTAATTACTAATGATGGCAGTGTAAAAACAAACTTTGGTTTTGTGCCGGGCAAGTGTAGTCTAGCCACATTACACCTCAGTGGTCATTCCGGCACATGGTCCTGCCGCGCCACCGACGCACTTAATAATTTGCTGAAGTAGACTACGCTAAGCGTAAAAATGAACGCCTCTCCATTTTCGTGGGGTCACACAAGGACACACGGATGTGGGTGCAAGGCGGTCTCTAATTGCCCACGTCACATGAGTGGCCAACCACATCATCCACGAAGGGAAATCTTACAGTTTACCTGCCAATGTCATGCACGGACCCCAGTGAGTATTTTTTGTTTCCGCAATGTCAAACCCTCATGCGCTTTGACCGCCCTGATTTTAATGCAAATGAGGCATGCTGCTACATTTGGCCGGGAAAAGGCTTTGCTCCATTCGACAAAGGCGCATAATGGCGCAAACGAACCATTACGGCCAATTCTACATATGTAAAGTCTACTAAAATGCCAAAAGAAAGTAAACTCTACCCATGTGCATAGTTAGACTGCGCTTTGTGCTACACAGCAAAATCAGCAGTGTTAGATTAACAAATACAAATATACTTTTTTTCCTGATGAAAGAAGAGACTCTTATCTTTCTTTTGGTAAGTTCCATGTTTTTATAGCAATAGAACACAATAATATTATGTGGACCTTGCAAAATCTGTCAAAATCCAGTAAAACAGGCGGGAGTGAAGGGAGTTTCTTCAGTGAAAATGGCTGCGCAAGAATGAGTTGAATACTTATGAGTGTATTGCACTAGTGTCAGTGTTAAAAATGTATGGTACTTAATTTATATAGCGCCTTTCCACCTTACAAGGGCCTCAAAGAGCTTTACATTTTGACTACTGATGATGCAGCATCAGGAGCAACTGGGGGTTCAGTATCTTGCTCAAGGATACTTCAAAATAGTCACACTGGCCTGGAATCTAACCCACACATTCAGTGTTGCAAGACGACCACTCTACGACTGAGTCACACCGTCCCAACTGCTACAACTGGTCGTATCACTATTGAAATGTCAACAGCGCGCTGGAAAATTGGAAAGTTTTTACTTCACCGTAAATGAAATTTAACACTCAAGGTAGTGCTATTCAAGTTACACCCAACATTTATCTCAACACTTAAGGGATTTACTCTGACAGTGTAACTTTTTATCCTAACAGTGTTAAAATAACACTGCGTACTGCATATTTGATCGAACACTGGAAATTTAACAACTAAGCGATTTGTTGTGTAGACTTGCGCTAGGTTTTAGGACAATGTCAGTAGGTGAAAATAACTCATCCTTATACAGATAGAGCATATTCTTCTTGATGTTGGAATATGCCGTTTTATGAGGTCAGAGGTCACTAGCGTGTGCTAACTGTTTAGTTGTTCACCCTCAAGTGCTTTTCTTTCATCTTCAAATCTGTCTTGATATCAGATGGTTTATATTGTTTTCTTTTTATGCTATAGACATTTAATTTGTAAACTGTAACAAGGCCACGGGAAGCATTAAAAGTAAATTGGAGGGAGCTATTTAAAGCAGGATTTTAATTGGGTTGCTCCCTGAAGACTGCCAGTTACTAAGAAGTCCAGTATTAATGTGTCCAGATTTCGAAGGTCTAAGAAGGGTCTCTTGGAATCTCTTACAGATGTCTTAGACTAAATTTTGCAAATCAGAACATGAGGTATCGTGCTGCTCACTGCACATCTGCTGTCTCTGGGACTCTTCCTGAAGGGTTTTAAGGGGAGCAAATTACTCAGCCTGACGCAAATTAACTCATAGGCAAGCTTTTACTGCCACATCAATGTCTGACAATCATCTTCGCACACTCCACAAGTATGACACGAGGCCAACTGCATTAGCTTTTGTGATTTTTTTTTTCTCTAATGAGACAGTGAATCATAAAAGTACTGCATCAGGTACGGCAAACTGGACCACCACAAAAGCACAACAACAACAAAAAACGGAACTAATGATTGTAATTGTACTCTCCATTCTGACTTTTTTAGACAAGGTCTGAACTATCTGCTCTTGAACATAACCAGGAACAGGGGATGTTGGAAAGCAGTTGATTACTTAATTTCAGAGAGTTATGGCAAGAGAATGAGATGCAGAGCAGTGTTGGCAGTGCTGACTGGATAATGGCATGCAGAGTGCTGCAGCGCTACATAGGTTTAGCTTCCAACCAGATGCTCACTTCATTGAATCTCCAAAGAGGCGAGAGGGGCTTGAACTCGCATGCACACTCATAGAAAATTTATTAAGCAGTACATATTGACAACTTGGACCATAAATTGTTCAAGGAACTTTCCTCATGTCGAGATCTGCAGTCTGAATTCTAACATCATTTAGACTTACAATTATTGTTAGCAGTTACTTTAGGTATTGTGAAGTTTCACTCTAAATAGGGCAAGCTGCCATGTTTGTTTAAAAATAAATAAATAAATGAGATGAGATGAGGTGCACACTAGGGTTATTCAATCTAATAATTAACATTTTACAATTATGTTATTTGTGTGGAATTTATTATTTATTAATAAGGTTTTGAAGCCACTGAGGCAAAATAGAGCACAACGTTTGGCTTGATTACTTGATCGTTTATTTTCTCTATATTTGATCAAGGAAGTGTAGTCAAAAGTCCATCCTTAGTCGGCATTGTAGTTCTTCAATTTTCACTGTTAGCGAGGACAGAATACAAGCCATATTTGTTTGATGTTAAATAATCCATTAAATTTCACATTTACAGTATACTGTACATGAATTGCAAAATGCATAACATTCAGACCATTTTGTAGGAATGAAAGAAATCTCTCAACCCTGTTGCATTTTGTGTTCTTCTTGTTCCAGGAAAGAGGAAACATTGCTGTTGTGTTTAATGTTGGAACAGACGACATCAACATTGAGGAGACGTCAAAGTTTGTAAACGACGGAAAGTACCATATAGTCAAGTTTACGAGGAGTGGGGGTAATGCCACTCTGCAGTTGGACGATCTACCCGTCATTGAGCGCTACCCCCAAGGTGAGTGACCCACTCTCCCTTGAGAAGCATGTGTTTTGCTAATTAAGGTTGATTAATATAACATCAAGCAAATCATTACAACTGCACTTCTTTTAATTATGTAATGTTGATTATTCTCTTTCCAGCAGCTGTGTAGAATAATACCAGTGTTTTTATACATACTTTAATCACACTGTGCTTATCAATGTTTCTTAACATTGTTTTTGTTTTCTTATCAAATGCAACTTTTACCGAATGGGAAGCCACCCACGCTGTTGACAGTGTAACTCATTTGAGTATGTAGATTAAAATCTGCCTACATGCTACATTTAGTGTGTTAGCAAGGCTTAAATCTTAATTGAGAGTTTATAGTGCACCAGTAAAATCAAATGAAATTTAATTACATGTATATAGTTGCTGAACCTGTTGTGTGTTTTTGCATGATGTTGACATAATATGAGTGGATTCCTTGGTTAAGGAAGGACGCAGCAACACTGGTATTTTTCTGTGCAATCTCTACATGTCAATTAACATGAAAGCATTTAAAAGTATTGAAATGTCACAGGGTTAATTATCATACTGCATAAGGCTTTGACAAAAGCTACTGTGGATAAATGAATGTAAAACAATGAATGTGCTCCAACATACAGTACACACAACCTGGTACTCCACTTCAAACTATTAATCTAAATATGCCTACACCGAAAGAGTTTGCTCTCCAGCTCCAAATCAGTAACATATGTTTGAGTCTGAGAGTGGATTAAATGTCTGGGCAGTAGGGCAAATGTTTTGTTTTGTTTTTCTTCAGAATGTTTACTGACCTTTTTAGCATTGACTATGGCATCAATCCAAAAACAAGATGGTCAAATGCGCTCAATCCTTCCTGCTCGCCTCGGGTAAAACATGGACAATAATACTTTTGACATGTTGCAGACAGCGGAGAAACAATGGCAGGGATAATAGTCAATCCGGTCAATCCTGGAACAGCAAACATTGTACAGGCAGACAGTGCTCATGAAAGAAAAAAGCTGGTGAAAGCAACTTCATTGTTTGCCTTGTTACTTAAGAGCAGTGACGTGCGGTCAGGATAGGCAAGGTAGGCACTGCCTGCCCCAGGCTGAAATGAAAGTTGAAACCGTTTGGCTTTTTCTATTTATTTTAATTATTTCTTTAATTTCAGAAAGCCTACACTACCTATAGGTTTAAAAGTGACAACATTTGGTGATTTTCATACCTCAATTAAAAATGACTCGTTTTTTGCCTGCAGAAAAAAATCTGGAAAAATTATCCTCCTGAAGGCACACTGCTACTGTGCTTTTCCCAGCCATGTCCGCGTAGCGATGTGTGTTCACGCATGCGTAGTCAGTTTCCCAGTAGAAAAGTCCTTTACGCAAAAAGGCATACCACTACGCAGCCTTTTTACGTCGCTGTATTATTCCTATGCGAACGTACGTTCGCACAGAGCATTCGTGAATTCAAAACACACTTAGTGCAATAAAGCGGTAAGATGACGCCACTCTAGGAGAATATAAAACTATTTTCACGCCTTTCTTTTGAGGAAAAACGGATCTTCAGCAAAGTAAGGGACAGATAATTGTTAGTACTTTTCACAAAGAATGTTGCAAAAGGAAAGATTGGGTTTGTGGATGTGCTTCGATCAACTGGCTGTTTCACTTTACATGGTGTTTGGCATTGCTATTGACCATTTGCACCGACGTCACGTGATCACGTGACTGCCCTATGAATGGAAGTGGACGTGCCCCGGAGCGACTTAGTGACTATGCGACTACTATTTTACAAATTAAAAGTTATTATTGTCCATGTAGCCACGAAATCTACTACTTCAACCGAAGGTCGCCTGTCAGTCGAAGTTGCACATTTAGTTGGGACTCATAGAGCGCAATATTTACTTTAGTTGGAGATCGCTAGTTTGAAAACAGCCCTTACCTTCTGTTGCCTGCTGTTTTTACCAAGTTAATCAAATTGCCAACTTAGCCGGAATTCACAGCACACGACCTATATCATTATGTAGTCAATGCCGTCTCGTCTCCTTACACCGGGGCTGATTCAAAAGCTTGTCGCTGGCTGAGTCTCTGGGACGAGATGCTACGCTCACACCGGGGGACAAAATACCTCGTAATGCAAAGGTAAAACTTGTTAATCATGCTAACCAACTTATTTTTACATAGTCTGTTCTATATTGAAACGCTGCGATGATGTTATGTTACTATGTTTACTGGCATGGAACAAATGACTATCGTAGTGGCAAGCTATGCAGTCATTTCATGAATATGACTCCTGCTCCAGAGCGAAAAGCTCCAAGCACAAAGACAAAATCCCCCATTGTTAAACAGTCAGATACACTTAATAGTTTTGAAGAAGGTACATTTTAAAACTAAGCTGTGTGTTCTTGCAGTTGGAGTGGACGCTAAATATCCGGCTCGTTAATGTGATTTGAAACTTTAATTCGACACCTCTGTAACAATCTTTGTTAGATTGTAAGTTTTTTAGTAAAATGTATGAACATTTATCTACTAATTACAACATTTATCTCCTAACCTCGCAAAAAATAATCGCTGCGAATCTGTGAATACTTTGTGAGCTGCCAGTCCTTTCTTTTGATTGCTGCTATCAATTGACGTCGTTTGTCTTTATTAGTAGGTATGCTCTAAAAAGCAACATTTGGTTTACTCCTTTGTCTGTCTGTACAACCGACCGCACAGCAAGATATGACCATTTTATAAGATAATCGATTAGATAAAGGACTTTACGCTGTACGAGATTCAATGGTTACGTCCCGTAGGGGTCGTTCCCATGAGGGCTATGACGTCACGTGCAAATGGTCAATTGCTATTGCTATTGCTAGCTTGATTTTGTGAGGAATTAGGCTGCTTTACAGAGAGATATTCACTTTATTACATTCTTTCCGGGCGTCCAGGCGGTTTTGAAATTGTCTGTTTTTCGTTTTACGGCAAATGGGAGGCAGGGTGCACTGCAACGTTTACTGTGGCTGGCAGACCGCGCATTGGCTGACGGCGGCCCAGAACTTTAGCTTGGTGTTTTCTACAATAGAGTATTTTATTAAGGGAACCTCTGAAGTTGAACACAGTTCTGGAATGCTAGTCAACATCCAAGTAAATTGGATTTTGAAACAAATTATCTCAAATGAACTAGTGAGTTATAATATAAGCTGGTAATATTAAGAAACTACATTTAAAAAAACACAAACCGAACACTACTAGTCGTGGCTGCTCCTTTTTTATAACAATCGTACCAAAAACAAACACAAAGAATTAAATCTTATAAAACAGCGTGAATGTATTGTTACCTCAAAATACAGCCATTAATAGCTAAACCTCTGGCTAAGTTAAAATGTCCAAACTGAGCACAGCCATTTCCCCTCATCTTTTTCTCACACTGTCTCAACTGGGCACTGAAAATTCAACATGGTATCTCGTGCCAACAAACTCGCACAATGTCTGAAAAAATTAACTATTGCTCTACATAAAGATGGCCTAGGCTATAAGAACATTGCCAACACCCTGAAACTGAGCTGCAGCATAGTGATCAAGACCATCCAGCGGTTTAACAGGACAGGTTCCACTTAGAACAGGCTTCGTCATGGTCGGTCAAAGAAGTTGAATGCACATGCTCAACATCACATCTAGAGGTTGTCTTTGGAAAACAGACATATGAGTGCAATCAGCATTGCCGCAGAGGTTAAAGGTTAAGTCTGTTCTAAAGACGATGCACAAGAAAGCCCGCAAACAGTTTACCGAAGACAAGTCCATTAAGGACATGGATTACAGGAACCATGTCCTGTGGTCTGATGAAACCAAAATACATATATTTGGTTCAGATGGTGTCAAGCGTGTGTGGCAGCAACCAAGTGAGGAGTATAAAGACAAATGTGTATTGCCTGCAGTCAAGCATGGTGGTGGGAATGTCATGAGTAGTGCCAGCATTGGGAGCTAAACACTTCTGAACATCGAAGGTGGTGGAGCATAATCGAATATTAATCGTTTCCATGATGTCGTGATAGAGGAGTGAGAGTGGCAACTAGTGAAACTCTGATCAACTACATGCCCAAGAGAGTGAAGCCAATGCTGTAAAATAACACTTTGGGCGCTTTTTCACTTAAGGATGTACTCACTTTTGTTGCCAGAGTTTTAGCTTTTAAACCTCTTTTTTGAGTTATTTTGAGGGAACAATAAAATGTTATATAAGCTGTACACTGAGGACTTTTAATTGTGTCAAGGTGCCATTTCTTTATTGTTATCCAATGAAACGATATAATTAAATATATGCAGAAATGTGAGGGCTTTGCACACTTTTTGTGAGATACTGTATTCCATTGCAGGTTAATTACATCTAATCTCGTTCCCCCCTTCACCTCCGACACACCAAGCCATTATTCACTTGCCCACCTTTGGTTTGACAAGTATCCATGTACAGTGTGCTACTAATACACTCATAATAGCAGCCCTTGGCCTTGGCCGCTCGCATATCAACGATTACTACAAGAGACAACATAAATGTTGGTTGGAAAGTCCAACAGACAGAAAGGTGCAGATTGCATCAGGGGGAGCAATCATTCCGAAAGCAAGGCAATAATTGTTCCACCAAGACTTATATTGCTGCCATCGTAATCTCATTAAAAAGCCTCGTCCTTCATACTTAAGAGGTCCCATTAAAAATCTTTAGCGTAATTATTCTAATCTAAAATTCAAAGCTCCTGCGCAGATGCATAACTACCCTTCTGTTTGCTGTAGTTCTTGCTTTTATTCTTGCGCTGCTTTACGCCACACACAAAAGGCTGGGCTGCAACAAAAACAAGAAAGGGAAAAAAGGGCTTCTTCTCCAGTGAATTGGCCATGAAAGTAATACCAACACAATGGTGTTGCCAGGCCCGCAGGGCACCATGCAGCATCCTATTACGGTACCCAATGAGCATGCACTGCACACAAAGATAATAGAGAAGTCCCTGCCTGGCCTTATTCTTTTTACTGTTATCAGTACACAGTGCACTTACATGACTCCCCCTGCTTTCACTCCCCCCTCTCTCTGTACCTTTTACCTCGAGCTGACCACCCCTGCCCCCTCTGTCCATCTCACCCCCTGTCCGATTTCCCCCCCCTGCACCTTGCCGTGTGGAGTCTGATTTTCAGGATGTAGAGTGGGCTGGAGGTGGGGGTTAGCTTTTTTCATCGCTGTATTTTTCACCCACCTCTCTTCTGTTCATGAAACTGCTCAGGCTGCATGCAGCAACTTTTAAGTCTCGTACAGAGGACACCATAGGCAAGAATGTAAAATTCATTCATCAAAAATAATAGTGAGATTTGCTTTGCCTTTTTTAAGTGCTCTGATTCAGCGATAGAAGAAATGCCCCTGTATCTGTATAGCACTGACAACTTTGTTACAAAAGACAAAAAGAAATGAATGAGACCAAAATCAGGTCATTTGGGACGGCTCAACTGAATCGCGGTTGTCTGGAACTGTAGATAAGCTTGGCCATCTTATACGAAACCAAATCACCACGAGGCAACAGTCACAGGCTCGCTTTGGTGGCCCAATGAATGGACTCTCCTGCAGCCCTGCGGATGGCATTGTTCATGTGCCACAGTGGGGATCAATACATTATCATAACACGATTATGTTCTCTTTTAATTGACCCCAGTATGAGACTGACCACGTTTGACACCCAGCCAAACTGGGTAGAGGCAGTAGAGAGTAGAGAAAGTAGAGACATTTTGGGTCATCTGTATGCCTGCGTAGAAGTGTGTCTGTGTCTGTATTTAGATTTTTCACCATTTGGTTAATCCTTTTTTAAATTGTGTCTATCAGCATGCAATTAAAAACAATCTTAATGTGTCCTAACTACGAAAACAAAATATATTTAGCAATATGTTACATCATTATCTTTCATTTATTTTTTACCCGCTTCCTTCCTCGTGTCTCCTTTTTTTTTCCCGTCTAAGAAACTCGGGGCACTACTTTGCGAACCGGAAGGCTTCACGTTTTGTCTCTCTCTGTTGGCCATTATTATTTTTCATGTTTCTCGCACGGGTTGCACCCGCGAAGACAACTAATTCCTTGCGTGCATTTTGTTTTACATTCTTGGCCAATAAAATTGATTCTGATTCATGGTACAATATTGACACACCAACATCAGTTATAAATATTGTCACTGTGCATCTACTGTAAATTAATTTACCAATATGGTGTTGACATCAACATTGATCTCTCTATCCATCCATCCATTTTCTACCCCGTATCCTTTTCAGAGTCACCGGTGAGCAAGGGTCTGTCTCACTTGAAAATGGATGAGAAAATTGCTAGTAAAATTGTTAAATTATCACAAGACAAAAATGTAGTGTTAAATTATTCCAAACATGATATTCTGACTGATATTGTGTTCGTGGGATAAGAATTAAACAGATTATTTCATCAACTTTTATCCATCTCAGGCGGCCGCCATGTTGGACAATCGCACTTTGCTGTCAACCGAGATTAACGTCACAATGATACTTGTTATTATTATGACATGATCATCAAACTATAGTTATGCTAATCATTGCAGCATACACATTGCTAGCTTGTTTTAACGGGTTTTGCACGTGACGTGATGTTCGCAATGCAAGCACAATCAATTGTGCCGTCAATTTCAGTTCAGGGCAATATTTCTAACATGCCCGCCCCTTGAGATAAATGAAGATTGACAAATGAATCAGTTTAATTCTTATTCCACAAATTCAGTATTAATCAGAATACCTTGTTTAGATTATAACCTAAAATGTCCAGGAAGCAGATGAGCATCTTTCAACCAGCACCATTGTCCGTATTGTGGGCCACGTAAGGATTCAATTCTTTGGTGCCAAAGCCAAATACTTCTTGACTGCTACCAATAATGTCATATTACATTTCCTAACAAATTGCACCATGTGTGATGATTTATTTTTTCCTGAAATAGTTTAAAGCTGAAAATGAAGGAAAATAGTGTTGTTAGCTATAATCAAAAATGCACCTCTAAATAGAGAGAGAGAAAAAAGAAAAGTTGCTATAAACAACCTGTGACAACTGGACACAATCTGCAGCCAGATTCAATGAACTCCATAGACAAGTTTTAAATCCTTTTCAAAGTAGCCGAGCCTTTGTCGTCATTCAAGCTGATGTGATGGGAAAATGTCTTTTCGTCTTTTTACCACCAAGACCTCCTTTCCCTCAGGTCTCTGTGTTCCTGTCTGCTCGGAGGCCATTCACCTCCAAAGCATTGTTAGCTAGACGATCTTTAATCTGCACAGAGTGAATTAATATAGTTGATGGAACAAACATTGTCAATCTGCAAGAAGAATGAAGCGTACTGAATTCAATCTCTGCAGACAATAGCGGACGGGAAAGCACTCGCTCACTCTTTAGGTCAGGTGAAGTTAGTGGCCCCGACAAAAGGTTGATGCAGAGTTTGTCCTCATTTATGCCGAATGCTCCTCCAAAGTAAAAGTGAAGGTTGCTTTAGGATATTGCGTTGCCTCCCAGGGCACTTTTTTGATTTGCTGAATGAGACTATTGCATCTCGAATAACCGTTCCGACCCAAACATGTGACAGTCACTTGTCCTTGTAGCTTTTGTCAAATGCATTTTATTGAAGAACATAACTATGTATGTATCTGTACATCGAGTTGGATTGAGATTTTTTTCTCAGACTGAATAGTATTAACTATTGTTGAATGTATGACATGTTGTAAATAGACATTTATTTCTTGTCAACTAGGCTATTCATTATAAGATTGGTGTTTGCAATGTGTTAAATGTGTCCTTCTTTTAAAACCAACAACTAAGGGTGACATAACATAAATTTAAGTGGTGTTTATTTTGAAAATGTATGTACATAACTAGCAAAAAGCATTTTAAAATGTTCAGAATGAAAAGACAAATGTGTTGGAGATAAGACTTGACAATGAAACTTGTAATGTGGTTTGCTCCATTAATCTAAAGGATGAAACCATTTAATTTTAATTAATGTAGGCTTAATTTGTTGGATAAAATAAATTAAATGTTTGTTTAAATAATGGTTTATTAAATATTTGGTATAAATACACAAAACATTTTCAATTTAAAACATGTAAATGTGCAGTTGTTTAGCTATACCAGTATGAACATTTAACCTTTGACCTTACAGATTGTAACCACTGAAATGTCTCTTTAAACTTTAAAGGCAACAATGATAACGAACGCCTGGCGATTGCTAGACAGCGAATCCCATTCCGACTTGGTCGAGTAGTTGACGAATGGCTACTCGACAAAGGTAAAATCACTGATTAAAATTTCAAATAGAATAACTTGATCATAACTAAGTTGTTGCAATATTTTGTAAAAACTAAACATAAAATAAAACATGAATAAAATAAATGATTTTGAGTAGTTAATATAATGTTACTGTTCAATAATGTATTTATTTTATAGTCAGCTGTTTTAATACGTGTGTGAACTTCTGGTTAAAGGGACTATAAATATGAATTTAAATCTCAACATTGATAAAATTGCTATAAATTATAGTAGAATTTTGCTGTAAACTTCTAAACGATAAATATAAATGTAGTATTTATAATTTGTTTTTAGTTTTATGTAAAACATTTTTTTAAACATTTTTTGACAGATAAGTGCCTTTTCATTTTTTTTTTTGTGATTAAACTGCTAGAAATGATAAATAGAGTCCAAAATGAATTGGCGTCAGAATTTTGCAGTCCCTTTAACATATTGTGTTAAGATGTATACGGCTTTATATCAATGAACTGTAATATTAAAACAAACTGAGTGCATGCTTTGATTTTACAATGTAATAACCAATGCATATTTTTCACATAAAATGTGAAATGACCCCCTTTATGTTTTATTTCCTTATTGATTTTTGCTCTAATCAACTGTCATACCACATTTTCTTTTCTTTTTTGTTTATGTTTTTGTGTTTTGCTTCATGCTTAACCTTATTCAGTTGACTAGTCTTTGATGGTGTTTGCTAAAAGGAGTCTGGATGCCTCCCACATTTACTTATCATTTTACTTATCATTCCTAGGATTGCTGTGTTCCAAGTTCTTGAAACTTGAAGTAAAAACCTGCTTATAGAAACGAAGATGAATGAATTATTTGTTTCTATAATATTGATATTGATATAATATATTAACATTCCGTATTTCCATGTCATAACTACGGTTACTGAATCACAATTTAATTTAATTTATGAGACTAACCTTTTAGCAAAGCTGCATTTTTTGTGTTTTTTTTATATTTGTTGTATTTTTGTTTTGTTTCCATAAAGCAGGCATGTCATCATAGTAACTGCAATAAATTGCCAGGGTTTGCTTCTACAACCTGCAATTTATTGGTCTCATTAGCCCCTGCGCAAGTAATTGGTCTTTTTGTCTTTTTTTTTTTTTTGTTTACTTAAAATGTCTGCAATCCAACAGATTTGTATATGTAACATTGTTTTCCCACAGGGCGGCAGCTTACAATCTTCAACAGCCAAACTACTATACAGATTGGCGGCTGGGAGCGAGACCGGACTAGGTCCTTTCAGGGCCAGCTTTCAGGCCTCTACTATAATGGCCTGAAAGTGTTCAACATGGCCGCCGAGGGGGACCCCAACATTAAAATCCAGGGCAGTGCGCGACTTGTAGGGGAGTCGCCTTCCTCTATAACACCGCAGTCAAGTACGACAGCCAATCGGTCCGAAACGTCCACAAGCATTATGGAGCTCACCACCACCACTGCATCAAGTCGACGAGTCAAACAGACGACACCACGAGAGCCTCAGCAGGTAAGCGTGTCTTTGAATTGATGTATTAATTAAATAGCTGCTCAGACGTTAAGTGTACTAAGCAATGTCTCAGATACACAGTACAGGCCACGCACACATCTCATTCAATGTGTTTGCTTTATTCTCATTACTATATTTACATTGTAGATTCTCACTGAAGGCAAACAACTAAGAAGGAACACATGTGGAGTTATGTACAGTACTTAACAAAAAAAGAGCAAAGAGTGACTATTTTGAAGAAGCTAGAATATAAAACATGTTTTCAATTATTTCACCTTACATGTTCATTCATTGTTTTGATGCATTCAGTGAGAATCTACAATATAAATAGTCATGAAAATAAAGAAAATGCATTGCATGAGAAGGTGTGTCCAAACTTTTGGCCTGTATTGTATGTTAATGAATTATTATTGTTTATCAGTAAAAGAAAAGATAAAAATATGTTATTGAACATGGTATGTTCAGTGGCCATTGTTAACTCATTCACACCCAGCCATTTTCATTGAAGCAACCCCCTTCGCTCCTGACTGTTTTACTGGATTTTGACTAATATTGCAAGGCCCAAAGAAAGTTTAGAGTCTCTTCTTTCATTGGGAAAAAAAAGTATTTTTCTATCTGTTTCCGTTTTGCAGCAAGTAGCATTAGAATATAGCTAAATTTCATCATTACTCACAAACCTGTTGAAAACACTGCGGAAAAGATTTGTTTGCAACATGGCCCTGGTAGATCTCTTATACTCTGCTGCCACCTGCTGGCCATTTTTTTAAATAACTACCATTGCTGTAAGCGACCTCTTCAGGGCAGGGGCTGCATCAAAGCCTTCTGTATGCTCTAGTATTAAAGCAAAACAAAACATTTAAAAAAGTATAAATACGTTTTTGGGACCATGGCAATATTTCAAATATAACTTTTTAATACGTTTCAGGAAGCAAATGAGTGAAGTGTGATATCCAAAATATTCCAACAATAATGATTAGGAGGTTAAAGTTGACAAATTAATGAGGTTTCAAATACGGATTTTGGTGCAGCAACGAATCTGTCATCTCTGTTACATGGATAATAGAGCTGTCAAAATTAATTGATTCGTTGATAAGTAATAGATTATCAAATTAATCGACTACAGAAGAAGACTGATCATCTTCTGTGTTTAATCAAAATAAAACATTTGCAAACATCTGTTTTTACTTTGGAAAACAATGACCGAACAGGTAACATCAATCCCCCTTTTTTTAATCACTATATGAATACGAAGTACAACATAAACACCAAGGTCGGGGCTTTTGTAATACATGTTAATGCAAAATTAAAATGAACCCAATCGGTCAATTAATTAGTAACCAATCAATAGATTCATCGATTCTAAAAAAATATTGCACATAAAGTTGCAGATAAGGCTTTGATTGATCAATAAAAGCAAATGAGTGTAATTGTGTTGTCTGTTTGTACTAAACAGAGGGTTGAGTTGACCCACTTGATTAAAGAGGTGTTCTGTAATGAAGGCAGCGAGATGAATGAGGCATACAAAAAAATATGTGCACTGGGAGATGTCATTGTCTATGGTTTGATTATACCTGACGACCTTTCCGCTGAGAGCTCCTGCAGTGGGACGTTTCGGTCTCAGGACATTGCATTGTGTCTGTTCAAAGAGATGCATTCAGAGTCCTTACCCTTGAATGGCTCTCATTTTTAGCATTGTCCAAGTGGTTTCACTCCCATCTGACGGTCAATTCCATTCAGTGATTAATTATTCTCTTTTAAACAAGGTTTACATTACACAGTCATTTTTAGCACGAGTCGCCCCAGTGATGCAAGCATGGCAAGTTAATGTTAATATGTTTGAGAAGCATTTAATGGATTGTTGCAAATCATTTATTTGCATTTTCATATCGCTTGTCTTTAAATGTTGCATGCAATCACAACAGCTTTTCACTAGACCTGTCGCACAACATTAGTTCTGTGTAGCCGCATGCACATTTGCAACACATCCAACAGTCCTTGGGAGAAATGTCATTATAGTAACAGTTAAGTTACGAACATTTAAATAATACCTTAAATGCTTTTATACTTTGAAGAATCTTTTACTAGTACATTTATGACATGTTATAACTAGTAAATATTTTACACGTTTAACCATTAAAGGCCGTGCTTGATAGTGGCAGTTAGGGTTATCATTGCTAATATCTCCATTGCCCCTTAAAATGTTCTTGAAGTCCCATTTAGGATTTTTTTTTTATTATGGAATTCAATAGGCCTTAACTCGTGGGAACCATTAGATTCAGATTGTTCTTTTCAAACCTCTTGTGTCCACTTCTGCATTATTAGCAAATATCGTTACACCTTTGGGTTCACGGGAAGATGAAAGCTTTAGCCTACCCGTAATCATATAATTGTAGTATACATTTTAGTTTCCTTGGAAGAATTCCAATGCTGTCACTTGACTTAATTTACATTAGGATTTTAATCAAAACTAACAAAACAACAACAACAAAGGGAGAGAGTGCAGCTTTTGAGAGCTCTTGACAGTGATTGATCTCCATCCCTGAGATGAAGGGCACAGTTCTGACCTCTACACAAGTCCCAGGGAAAGACAAGATTTAGAGTTTTGCTCCGTTGTCTCTTTTATCAAATGTTTGCTCTATTTTCGTGCCCAGTCCAAGTCTGGTGTGAGGCGCAGTGTAAATCTGTACAGAGGCGGGCTGGACTTTTTGTATTTTTGCAGACTCTTGTCTGTGCAGCATGATGCATTCTAAAAACTGAGTTTGAAACCGCTGTGGGTGTGAGCACAGCTGACTTTTTCTTGCCACCACGTGTCTCCTCTCATTCCCTGTAAAGTCCTTGACATTGCAGACGTTTCCAAAACAAGTGCATCAAAATGTCAGCAAGAAAACCAGGATACGGTCAAGTGTAGCTGTGCTGCGTACAAATATACATAGAGCCCCATGTGTTAATAATCTGTTGTTGTGGATGACCTGGCAACTGTAGTATGTCACGCCCATCCTTTTTACAATCTTCTATGCACTACTTCTCTTATCCAGTAGCTCCAGTAGCTGCCTGTAGGCATCATTCTGATTGTCTTGGTCCTGGATTGGATTATTGTTTAACAAGCAAAGGCTGAAATCTTAGATTCAACACTAATCCTGCATGTGCCGGTATTCAGACCTGAGCTTTATCTGCGTTTTCAATCACTCCTCGGGCATCTAACTGCAACTGGAGCTTTTCACGATAAGAGACCCGCAGATTATTTCTGTTGAAGATCATATCTATCATTACATTTTTAAACATAATACTAACTCCTAGCTATATTGCCACTTCACACTTCAAGTATGATTTGAATGTATTTCAAGAAATGTTGAGTATACTTTTGTATTCTCCAGAGCAGGATGCTCTGCATGATCCTGCCACTTGTCTCAACTAATCTTGAACTGGAGAACTGAGATTTAAAAATATCTTTGTCCTTTCAACGGTGACTTAGTACTCAAAGTTAAAGGGCTTTTTATTTATTTATTTTATTTATTTATTTATTTTACACGCTGAACTCAAACAAGCTCACTTCCCATTCCAGTTCACTTTATAGGAACTTTCTGTGCAATTTCCAACTTAGTTATTAGCACAATGCCTCAATTATTAAAAAAAAATAAAATTATGTCTCTGTACATCTTTAAACCAACTTTGGCTCAATGGTGAACACTCACATCTGTCATATGTTGTAGTATTTGAAAAGTTGTATCCAATCAGTCCATTCATTGCCTTTTTTCCTCATTGAAACGTGTAAAAACGTTTTTTAATACTTTGTTCTTTACGCCCAAAAATGTATTTATACGTTTTTTATGGGGGTTTTTTATTTAAAAATTGTTATGCTAGAGTATAGAGAATGCTTTGATACAGCTTGTGATATGAGAGGACACTTAAAGCTATGGTAGTTATTACAAATAATGGCCAGCAGGTGGCAGCAGAGTATACGAGATCAACCAGGGCCATGTTGCAACAAGATCTTTTTGCCAGTGTTTTAAACAGGTTTGTAAATAATGATTAAACTTAGCTACATTCTAATGCTAATTGCTGCAAAATGGAAACAGATAGAAACATACTTTTTTTTCCTGATGAAAGAAGAGATTCTAATCTAAGAATAAGAACAGAATATTCTGTGGACCTTGCAAAATCCATCCAAATCCAGTAAAACAGCCGGGAGAGGAGGGGGTTGCATCAGTAAAAATGACTTGGAGGGAGTGAATGAGTTAAGGTAGTGGGTGAGCCAGAATTTATGCCAGTTGACTTTTGGTCGAGAAGTGTGGTACACCCTGGAGTGGTCAGGTAATCTTGCCTTGGTGTACCTGAGGCCTGGTCGCACCTTTTGCCCCCTCAGGGCCAACAGATGGCAGGGGTGCTGCGACGGCCCCTGGCATGCGCCATGACAGACCATTTCCATCACTTTGGTGTCACCACAGGCAATTGTGGACACTAGCCTTCAATATTATGCTGAACACGGCGTTGAACACACACATTAGCATGTGTTGACATGCGTGTTCATGACTTGGTATGTACGGTACAATGTTGGATCAGAATGATCAGCAAGATGAATAGGAATGCATTTGCATTGGCTTTGCTCAAATATTTTCTCTTTCTTTTTTTAAATGTTTTCTTTCAGTATTCAAAGAAAGCAAAATCGTAATCTTTCCATGGTTTTCCCCATGGTAGCATATCAGAGGCCAGCAGATTGTCCCACTTACACTGTTTGAATGGCATGAAAGTGATTTTGAGCGGTTTTCTGTGTAATGTTTCATAACAGAGTGATATTGACACTACCACTTTACTGCATGTTTTATTGACCATTTTGTTCTCTCACAGGGCATTGGCTCTTATGATTTGCTGAGAAAACGAGCATAAGAGAACTCTTGCTAGGCTTTATCATTTATGAATATGAGCTTTGTGCCAACTACTCAATGAGATCCACTGACACGTTGTTCATTTTAGAAAATGTCAGCCGAAAAGCTGATATACGTCTTTAAAAGCTTATGTTTAAAACCTCTGCTGTCATATTTCAATGTTTAGTTCTCAAAGGAGAAATGAATGTTTTACTTAAGATTTGGGTAAAGCCCTTAATTAAATGAATCCCATCAGCTTTTCCCAAATAAGCATTTAATGGAACATATTCAAGGCATTATGATAAAGAATAGCTGTAACCTACACAACTTCAACTTGAGTAGTACAAATCTGTTTACTTGTATTTAATTTGTTGTATCCTGATTATCAACATTGCATCATAGTAATTCCCTCTATACGCGCCTAATAGCTCAATTAACAGCAGCTTGATTGTATGTTAAGTGCACTATCAATTCAAGAGGCATTAAACATGGAAACGAGGTCATGATGTGGTGACATCATCATCCGTTAGATCAAGGTGAAACTTCATGCAGCTCTTAGTTGTATCAATTAACTATATGTTATTTAAAAAAAAATATTATGGCATTGATTTGGCTGTATTGATTTTCAAGAATTTTAAAGAATAGAATACGTTATATTAAAATGATTATCTTCCTACAGGCCATCAATGGCAGATAAAACAGAGGAAAGAATGTATTGGCAGATTAAAATGAAAAAATTGAGAATCATTACATTAAAAGTTCATCTGTTATGATGCACAGTCAAAGATCTGTTTGGGATTTCTAATTGGCGCCTAAAAATGCACATCGTCTTATCTTGTTGCTGCTGACTCACCACGCTGCTCATTGTGGTTTTTAGTGTGGATGGCACATCCAGACCTGGGAGGCAGGGATCTGATTATGTGGATGCTCTGTGGGAGCAACATAAGACCCAGCCTACTGTTGGAGGGCAAAGCAGCTTTTCTTTTTTCCTTTTTTTTTTCTTTCTGTTTTTGTTTTTTTAACATTACACGTGGGACTTGAGCCTTCAGTACATTCATCTCAGCCATGGAGGAATCTATATTAGGATGACAAATGTGCTCCTGTCACATGATGAGGGATTGGGACTGCATGTCAAGAACCAAGTCAGAAAGACAATGATTTGTAGCCAAGCGGCACGTTTCCTCCCTCCTAAAACACACTTGTGCATGTTTGGGTTTATCTTCTATTTTTATCTCTAGACACTGAACTAGATTCCTAAAATGACACGAGTTTGTTAGGAACGCGACGTGATGATAAGCTATTCCATTTTTCTTCCCCCCGTTTTCCCTTTTACTATTCTTCACATATCCTTAATGTGCAACTCCAACTGGGCACTTCTCTGCTCTCAGAGCAGATTACAACCAAGGTGAGCGAGGGATGAACACAGAGCTCCAGATTCGATTTCAGATAAGGAAAAGCCCGAGCGTATGGGAGGGGAAACACTGCAGTGGAGACAGACTTTATGTGAGACATGTGCTATTGAGAGTAAGGGGAGCAAAATATACTGAGTAATATTGAATGCACTGTGTAATAATACATAGATGCAACCGATTAAAAAATATATAGGCGCTAGACTTCATGAATTTGATTGAAAACATTTCTGCAGTGGGTGCAATTAGCTAAGAGATGAGAACTAATGATCTGCTTGAGGTTGTAATCAACATGCCGGAGGATGAATTTTATCTGCACTCATCCATATGATGTTATATTAAAAGATGTTATTCAGGCAATTAACACAGAAGTTAGACAAACACCGTCTGATAACATCCTAATCAAGTTTAAAAATTCAATCTTTGCAGTATTTCCAACCCAAATTGTATTTTCTGTTCCAGAAATAGCATGAGTGGTTTCCTCACGTTACACAACCACGCAATTTTATTCCCTGTAAGGTATTTTATTACTGAGGAATTTACATTTGCCTCTTTCTAGAAAACAGTTAATTGGGGAAATTCCCCTAAACAGCGTAGCATTCAAGTAGAAATGGTCTGAATCCAAAAAGAGTTGCCGTTTCACAGTCGTGCTCTTGGGTTTTGAGGGCAAGCACGACTCACAAATGCACACATGCATGTGTCCCTGCAGTCCAAATTAGCTCTTTCCATGTTTTTTTTTCTCTCCATAGTCTCCGCAATACAGTCCTGCTTTGAACTCCTCTTTACTACATTTTATGTCACAAAACCAAGTGAATTGGAAGTGTGTGTCCCTCCGCTGCTGCATGAAATTGGGTGTACCGGGTGTGTGAAGCTGCCTCCCAGCACCTTGTTAGCCTGTCTGGGCACAGTGACTTAAAAGCCCCAGGAAGATGTATGGCAAGACACGAACACAACGGTACCAAGGGAGGAGATAGAGGGCCTCAAACTATTTTTTTCATTGTTGTTGTTGTTTATATCCTGCCCTGATACTCTCTTTGCTTGAAGTCCAGTTGAAGCAACTGCTGATTGGCTTTAAATAAAGCAATGTTCCAATATCTCGTAAATTACACAGTGAAACGAGTTATCTCATGGTCCACCTTATAGTTGAATGCTACAGAAGTGATAAGACAAATAGATTATTCAGACTTTGAGAAACGCTGGATTTTTAGATCAGTTCTCTGGACCTCTAATAGTGGCCCATAGTCAAATAGATGCCAAGTCTTAATGAAGCAATTAAGCCTCTCCTCAATAGATATACCACTTTGTATGCTACACAGTGACATTAACACATGAGTCTATCTCAGCACTGTTGCTAACCAATATATCAGCACCTTACGCAGCATACATACTGTATACTGTTGTGTATACAGTCTGGGGGGGTGGGGGATGGTATTGAACGATTATGAAGAAAATATTAGTCATGATTATTTTGTGTAATAATTGAAATTACCATTAGGACGATCATTTGTTCTTTAGTACAAAACAAGAACATGTTTAAACATGTATAAAAATAATAAGACAAATACATTTCTTTGAAACACTATAATTATGCGGGTTCCTTTTGGACTAAACAAGATTTATTAAATGAGTCATTTTTAAATGAAAAAGGTACAAATATATACATTTAAATAACTCAAAATTTGTATTAATAATATTGTATTTTGTTTACGATTATGCCGATTTTGTAATTGTGGAGTGTAATAATTGAACTTGTAATTGAATTTCAATGAATTGCACAGCCCTATTGAACATCCTTTTTATAATATAGATTTGTGTTCATATCTATAGTATTTGTAATTCCTACCAACATGTATCATTGCGTAATTTAAAAAAAAAAAGACAGAAAGTACGATAAATAAGACTTGGTTTTTTTTCTAATTGTACAGCTGTAGACAAATAATCACAAAAACTAAATACAGTGCATTATTTAGATTATCTTATTATATTATTATTATCTATATTTACTTACTGGGTACACATGCACAACAAAGGCATGTATTTATGCCATCAAATTGTTCAAAAATCAAAAATCAAGTTGGTTTTCTGCAATTTAAGAAAAACGGACGCATGAAAGCCTGAAATGTCATTCAGAGATACACTTTTTTTTTTTTAATGGTGCGATGTCAAGGGCTGATTGCATACAAATTACAAGTCCAATAAAGCAGCGCAAAAGCTACCTTACTAAAGACAGAAATTTTAAACGTGTTCAAAATTATTTTGCAGCCATAAAACCTGTTTGAGAAAATCTGGCGAACATCTTTGCAACCTTAAACTATCACCAAAAAAAACATTCGCTATGTACTATTTTACCCAGGGTTTTTTCCCTATTGTTACTCATTCTGCCCTGAGCTATACAATGATGATCAGCCTGTAAACACTTGCCTAGGGGCTTTTCTTTTTTTTGTCAAAAGCAATTAATCTAGCTCCTGATATGCTCTAAATACTATAGTTTATTATAATACGATATCAGCTATCAACTGCTGTGACAATGCGACTCACATGTTCTTGAATGTGTGCGTCTGTGATGTTGACAGCTTGGCAGCAGGAAGAGTGTGGGGGAAGGCCAGGCTTTTTGCACTGTACTAACCTCACAGTCTGAGAGGCTCTCTTGTCGTCATTATTCCGATGAAATCTATTGAGCATCTGGGACTAAATTATTCATCACCATCGACCCAGTTACAGGCTGCTAAGTTGTCATCAGGCGTTATTGTAAGTTGTGATAGCTACAGCGGCCTTCATCGGTAATGGCCACCATTTTATTGATATTATCATTTACTTTAATTTGCTTTGTTAGAGCTTTCAGTTTTCTGTTGCTTATAAAAGAAAGCGAATTGACGGATTTCTTCAGCCTCCATTTTAACATGAGGAATTGGATTTTGCTCGACCACTTTCACTGGTGCGCTAATGATGTGTTGCTCCCAACATGAAGCTCAAGATAACAAACCATCCCATTTCGTGCACACACCACCACTCCCGTTACAACGGGACGAACAAACATTTGCAACCATGAGAAATAACAGCAAACACCTTTGCTTTTGAGTTATGTTTTTTTTATATTATTATTCTTATTTTGCAGTGACTTATAGAACATTCCTTAAGTTAGCACTATAGCACAATCTTGTTACGTCAATTAAAACAAACAGAGGAGGTATTCCTATTGCAGCATTGAAGGGAGTTTTTAATCTGGCTTGGAGCTGCTACATTTCCCTGACTTCATTATAGTTATGAAAGGTAATTATGCTTACACAAGCCCAAATGGTATTTTAAATTAGCCTTCCTAGTCATATTAAAAAGAAATGTTTGCATCTACTTTGGGCTATAGGGATGCTTTTGAAGCGCAATATGTCAGCAAACACATGCCATCTGTGATACAAATGAATACCTTGTCCTTATGTTTTGTAACACTGCATCACTTAGGGTGATACTAACCTGCTCAAATCTACTCTGTTGGTGTACAATGTGGATTTGGGGAAAATGTTATAGTGTTTATCTAGCTTTTGAAGTGTGTATAGCTAAATGACTTTGAGTTATGGAACAGAAAGATGAGACAAAGATCAGTCTAGAAGGCACATCTTTTCATGCATTCGGGTTTGGCAGCCGTTTAAGGCTTTTTAATTGAAATAATGTATCCTCCTTGAGTCAACAAATTTTCCAGTTACCTACAAATATCAAATTAAAAAGATCCCTGTACAACAAGACATTTGACTGGATAATAACACGGTTCGCTTACACAAAGACGGCAAGGTAAAAGAAAACAAGAAGAATCCTCAGTGGAATACATTAGTAGGACAGCAAAAGCGAGCATCAGATAAACCCTTCAGATGCCTTTTGTGTCCTTCTGACTTTCAGCTTGCCTCCAAAGAGATGCGCTGCGTGCCAAAGAGTATTCATCAAATTAGACCCAGAAAGACAACAACGTGAAATGCTATCACTCTTCACCAAGGTGCGCCAACAGGTTAACACCCTGCAAAGTCTCTCTTGGTTTTGAGCACCAGGGCATCGGAACACAAAATACCCTGAAGAACAACTCTCATTGCATGTGCAAGGCAAAGGTGGATGAATTTAGGAAACAAGCCTGCAGAATAGTGAAGTCACCTTTTGAAATATATACTGTGCTGACTAAGCTTCAGAGAGGACATACAGACCTGCAGTCCGCCGAGGTGACTCATTATCATCAGCAAAATATATAGATTTGAAATGAGAAAATGCCCACTGTAAATTTAAACTTCAGCAAAAGCATAGAAAAGGAAATATGGTGCATTAAAGTAGGAAATGAATTGCCATCTGCGCTTGGTGGAGTAATTCCCGGGTTACTCTAAACCAGCCAAACAGTTAAACTGTATATAACAATTAATGTTTCTGCTATTTACATTTAAAATGGTCATTGACTTCGGTTTTGTTATTTACTTACATCTATTTTCTCTCTTTATGTTGCCATGCAGATATCTGAATCTGAATTGAGCAAAAAAATTGCTCACTTGGAACAGATAGTATAAATCCAGCCGTAGAGAATGAAAAACGGTGCTAAATGAGATTTGATTGCTCCACACGTTATGACCCCATAACGTTCTGTTGGGAAAGTTTTCATTATGCTCAATCTTAGCAATATCCCCCAACACTTAAATAATCTCACATGACAATGTACTTAGAGACTGTGAAAATGTTCATGCATTTTGCATGATCCCTAAAAGCAGGTTTCTCTTTTTTTTCTTTTTTTTCTTTTTTTTTTGGGTGTGTGTTTCACTCACCGACTGTCTCCCCAGGCTTTTCCGGCACATCCCACTGGAGTGTGCTCTCTGTTGCTAGGAGTAGTGGCAGATAAATGAGCTACTCTCCTTGTTCCACAAGGGCTTCAGCACTTTGCTGCTGGAATAATGATGCTTGCCCAGAGTCGTTGCTTTCAGCGCTTTATAAGTATCTTGTTTATAGGAGCATTTCTCCTGTGTGAATTATGCTGCTTAGATTGGAAAATCTAACTCTACTCAGCTAATGAACTCGCCTAGAATTGCACAGTGTTATTGGAAAAGGGTGGGAAAATCTATGAACATTTTTTTTTGGGGGGAAGACATTTTGTAGAGTTAAGTGTTCTTTTCTGAGACGACAGTAAGCTTCCCAATACAAACTTCCCAGTTTCCATAGACAGATTGTATGGTACACTCTAATCCAGGATGCTTTGTCGCATGACAATTCATTTTGGTGAGGATGCAGAGGTTTATAGAATAACACGGGACAATGTTTTGATAAGAGCATGAGAATATTTATGGTAAGAGTGGCTCAAAGGCAGTTTAACTAGTTCCACACATATTGTATGCATAAAGACATTGAGATTGCAAGTGGAATTGTTGTTTTATGAAGTAATACCTACATTGAGTCTGGGGAATAATTTGAACAAAAAATCTGTTGAGTTAGATTTTTATGCTGGTTAGCTACAACTAAAATTAGCATGCCGATTCTAAAATCACTTTTCTAGCACGTCAAGGTCAAGTTTTATTTCTCCACAACTTACCCTCGAGATAAGCAAAATTCCGCTGATTAGCTGTAGTAAGAAAATCTGATTATGATTGGACTCATCTACAGCTCCTTGGCAACTTGTTTGTGCAGCCACAATTGAGTGTGCATGCGGTAAACTAAAGCTAGCATAAATGGAATTGAGAGAGTTAGTGCTAGTTTTTCACTTAATCTCATTATCTTTTTTGTTTTATATTTCGAAGCTTGCAACTAACCCATCTTAGTGTTTTATTGGCATTTATTTATGTATTTATTTATTATTAGTAAATGGGAATTATATAGCTCAAAAATGTAATGTGATAGAGAACAACTGAGATCAAGGTTGGATTCCGCAACTAAAAAATGTTTTGAAAATGGCTGTCAGACCTAACTCAAAGAAAATTGTGTTCCCCGATATATTGATAGACTATTATTAACACTGGGAAACATCATTTTTCCATCCAAGTATTTCTACCTATAGCCTATGTATTATGTGTAAACTACACTGTTAAATTGATAATACTGTATATATTTGAAAAAAACACTATTAGAAAGTGAGTCATCACCTTATCGTGGTGGAGGGGTTTGCGTGTCCCAATGAGCCTAGGAGCTATGTTGTCCGGGGCTTCATGCCCTTGGTAGGGCCACCCATGGCAAGCAGGTCCTAGGTGAGGGACCAGACAAAGCATGGCTCAAATGACCCCAATGATGAACACAAACTTTGGATCTTTGTTTCCCTTGCCCGGTCGCGGAGGCTGAGAAGTTCCGACTAGATATAGTCGGACTCGCCTCCACACACGGCTTGGGTTCTGGTACCAATCCTCTCGAGAGGGGATGGACCCTCTTCCACTCTGGAGTTGCCCACGGTGAGAGGCGCAGAGCAGGTGTGGGCATACTCATTGTGCCCCGGCTAGGCGCCTGTACGTTGGGGTTTACCCCAGTGAATGAGAGGGTAGCCTCCCTCCGCCTTCGGGTGGGGGGACAGATCCTGACTGTTGTCTGTGCTTATGCACCGAACAGCAGCTCAGATTACCCACCCTTTCGGGAGTCCTTGGAGGGTGTGCTGGAGAGCGCTCCCCCTGGGGACTCCCTCGTTCTGCTGGGGGACTTCAACGCTCACACGGGTAATGACAGTGAGACCTGGAGGGGCGTGATTGGGAGGAACGGCCTCCCCGATCAAAACCCGAGCGGTGTTTTGTTATTGGACTTCTGTGGTCACCACAGACTGACCATAACGAACACCATGTTCAAGCACAAGGGTGTCCATATGTGCACTTGGCACCAGGACACCCTAGGCCGCAGTTCGATGATCGACTTTGTAGTCGTGTCATCGGATTTGCGGCCGTATGTGTTGGACACTCGGGTTAAGAGAGGGGCAGAGCTGTCAACTGATCACCACCTGGTGGTGTGTTGGAACCAGTTGAGGTGGCTTGGGCATCTGGTTCGGATGCCTCCTGGACGCCTCCCTGGGGAGGTGTTCCTGGCATGTCCTACCGGCGGGAAGCCCCGGGGACGACCCAGGACACGCTGGAGAGACTACGTCTCTCGGCTGGCCTGAGAACGCCTTGGGATCCCGTCGGAGGAGCTGGCTGAAGTGGCTGGGGAGAGGAAAGTCTGGGCTTCCCTGCTAAAGCTGCTGCCCCCACGACCCGATCCAGGATAAGCGGAATTGAAGACGGAACGGAACACTATTAGAAATTCTACAAGGAGAGTTGTGAGTAAAGCAGTGCACCATCAACAGATTTCACTTTGCTGTTAATAGCCATAAATAAAACGTGGTCGTGACAGTGGTGTTACAGCCGTACACCTCCACTAAAGCCTACTGTGTGGTGATTTAACCTACGTGGCAGGCTTCTTCCACTTCTCCTCTTGCACATAAATCTGAAGGAAGGAACACGAGGAAGGGAGGTTGAGAGAAGATGACTGCGATAAGTTAAGAAGAGGAGCGAGGGAGTATTGATTCCATGATCCCCCAAACTTCTGCCAGTGAATGTAACATGTCAACATCCTACGCCAGGAAAAACAAATCACGAGGCTGACGTGATGGATGTGGCACCCTTGGATCAGACTGCTACACCATCTGGATGGCAGACACTGTACATCCGAAAATTACATTTACATTTGGACGGACGTTCCCGGCCAGCCTCTCCGGCAACTGCCCTTCATCACATCTCCTTTGATGGATAATTCCCAGGTCTTTTATGTAAAGATGATGTTCATCTGCACTGCAAATGTTGAAATAATGCTGTAGGTGCGATTAAATCAGATTACCTGCATCCAAATGGATGTTAAACTAAATGACATCATCTTTAATTTCCTTAACATAAGTCAATACTAATCCAACTTGCAAACATATTGTGATGCGCTGTCAGACATCATTGCACCAACTGAATGAATGAAACATGAGTCCAGCCAACGGGAGGTTAGATTTTGCTTGCTGTTTCTTAGTTTGTAGGCAACATTATGCAAAACCAACAAACAACCATCCATTATATTTATATTTATGCAAACATTTGAAATACAGGAATGAAGATATATCCTGTGGACTTTCAGCTTTAAGGTTTTTTTCAAAAGTAAGGCATGCCATGTAATTATTTTTTTGACAATGTGGCATGTTGGTGATAGAAGTGTGCCTTAATTGAACATTTTAACAGAACATGGAGCACCAGTAATGCTTTAAAAAATGGCCTCAAGCATGAAACTAACCGAAAGTGAGACTATAGACCAACATACCAAAATAATGTTGAATACAATGCTTCAGAAATGCCTTAAAATTTACTGGAAAGTGTCTACGGTGGCAGAACGATGAACCATCAGTTGTTTTGGGATGAACTTTATTCTCTCATTTTCAACCCAGCAGACAGGCGCTGAGCTTTGGAACTGACATTTTGCACACAGAACTATAGCCTCTGCTTTTCCACGATAATCCGATTTCATATTCATTGAGTACAGAACCAGTTTGCATGCTTAGCAAGTTTCACCTGTGGGACTCCTTGCCCTCACCACTCAATTGTGAATGCATTTCTCTCTTTGCAGACAACCGAGGACTTGCTGGTGGCATCAGCGGAGTGTCCAAGCGATGATGAGGACATCGATCCCTGTGAGCCGAGCTCAGGTGGGTTAGGTTAGTCATCTTTTTTATTCTATTTCTCGATGGCTGTCTGTTTGTCTCTCTATGTGCTGTAGTTCATCACTATGACACTGAGGAATAACACAGGATCTGAAACAGCCATTTGGCATTTTTTGTTGAATTTTAAATTTAAAAAAAACAACTATTACCACTCTGACCTTAAATGACAAGAAGATCTTGTTTCACATCAGCATGTATGGGTTTTCATTGAGGGCCTTGTGTGAAGTGTATGTGGTGCTTAGACTGTTGCTACTAGACTAAAAATCAATTAACGCATTCATTCCCAGCCATTCCCGGCTGTTTTACTGGATTTTGACTGATTTTGCAAGGCCCACAGAGAAAGATTAGAGTCTCTTCTTTCATCAGTAAAAAAAAATGAAAAAAGTATATTTCTATCTGTTTCCATTTTGCAGCAATTAGCATTAGAATATCTAAGTTTCATCATTATTCACAAATCTGTTAAGAATTGTGGGGATATCAGCTTGTTTGCAACATGGCCCTGGTTGATCTCTTATACTCTGCTGCCACCTGCTATCGTTTTTGTCATTACTACCATTGTTCATCCGTTCTCTGCAGTTGAGAGGCTACATTTAAACCTTCTGTATGCTCTAGCATAAGAGAAAAAAAACACAAAAAACATATAAATACGTCTTTAGGACACTTAAAACATTTAAAATTGAACGTATTTATACGTTTTTTGGAGAAAATGAGTTAAAAGCTCTTCTTGGCTTTTATAATTTGTAAATAAATTCCAATGAGAGAGAAAATCTCCTGAACAATAACGCCATTCTGCTTAAAGTGTTATATTATCTGTTTCTTGTGACTATTGAACTACGTATTTGTTCTCTTAAGGTCACTTTAGTTGTGCATGTTGTAAGGATCATATTAACATGTGACATTATTTTGTGTTGGTAATTAAACTGCAAATTGCGAGGAGAAGTAATCCTTTTTTTTGTGTGTGTGTGTGTTAGAGCTCACATGAGCTACAGTTCATAGAAGGATCCTCTATGTAAAAATTACACCAGCATGGATGTAACATCCTTTGTTAGACTCACGGTAAACACAAACTTCAAGGAAAGATTTGTTTGCCGCACAATGTTTTATATCAACTTGCAATGCTGCCAAACTTTTAATCTCTTACCTTTCCAAGCAAGGAAAGGAATTAAAGCTAAACCTATGAATAAAGGGATTTTAAAGGCTTTCTGAAGTGATGAGAAAAAAAGTGGAGACAATTAAGTCCAGACTACCCACTCCATCTAGTGGTTCTATTGATCAGTGTGAGGTCATCAAACCGCCTCTAAATTAATCTTTGCCCAACACCATGCATTTTCTGTCTCGTACCAATAATGTGCTCTAGTGGCAACAATGGCAGCATCCAATTTTGTTCTCTTATTCTAAAATTATTACCGGTCCAATCTATTAGCTAATCAGATCTATCAGGATCTTGCCAAGAACAAGCCAGCGTCTCTTGCTTAAAGTGAGTCAGTAGAAGAGCAAAAACATTTGTTCCATCAAAAAGAGCGAAACAAAACTTTCTGTGGTCAGCACAAGATCATTTTGCTTTCAACTCTTTAGCAGTAAGTTGGTTAAACGGAATCATTGACCTATTTTTATCTATCTAACCTCCTAAAAACATGGAAATTCAGGAGAATACGCAAACGCTTATCACCTGTTAATCCCTCTGTGATTAGATCATATGGCAGCAAATTAAATCCTTCGGCTGGTTCCGAAACCCACAGAGGAATACTAACATGACTACTATAATAGGAGGCTTATTTAGCTTATTTGGGAAGCGCGCATAGGCAGGCTGGGAGAGAAGAGAGTAAAGAGTAAACCTTGCTCTCTTTCACTCACCACTTTAAAAAAAACAAACAACTGAGGCTTTTACCCGTGGGATTTAGTCACCTTGCAAGTATGTCCGATGCTTTTTTGTCAGGTGTAAGGCCAGCTGGCAATGCAGACAACAATGGTATGGTCCTAAATTGTTAGGGAGTAAAGAACACCCACTCTGCATCACATTGGGAGAACCGTATTTATCTTTTTTTTCCCTCCACAACTTAAATGCTGAAATGTATGCAGCCTTGTACATTTCATAAACTATCCCTTTATGTTTTCATTCTCTAAAATATTGCAAGCTGGGGTTAATGATGTCCATTTTGTTATTTTTCTGCATTTTACCAACTATACCTATGTGTTTGAGCTTTGCTATAATAGACCCATTTATGCAAAGGAACAGTATTATTTTTACTGATAAATCAAGTGGCAAATGAATACTCTTAACTGACAGTTAAATTCACCAAGCCAGGAGGAATTATGGCACAACGTTGTTTTAAGAGTAAATTGAGCTTTAGTTCAGTCATATGCAGTTTTGGTATTTTTCCCAATACTTTTTCATTGAGGATTATGCCATCCCAGGCTCATCCTGTGTGTTCCGAAAGAAAACAGGATTTCACACTCACTGTCAGGCTGCCTCTTTGCTGATCCCCCATATTTATATTTTCAATTATTTTCCTTTTTTTCACCCACTCATCTTTAGAATGTGCTGACGTTGATGCTTGCACAATGTGTCCGTTTATAAATCTAAGTAGGGCATAGAAGACTTTGCTTATCTGAGAGAAGGCGCACAGCCAAAGTTGATAATGGCTTAAAATGAATAAGGGAAATTTGCATTTGAGTGTTTGTGTAATAATGCACATTTATGAAGATGATACTTGTTAATTATCATATACAGTACAATGACCCTGCACAACATGATGCTCACTGTACAATATGATGATGATGATGATGATGATTATTATTATTATTTGAGTTTGCAGTGGTGTTGGAGGGTTACATGTTTGAGGTCCCCAAATAGACACATAGTCATTATAATGCAATTAAGTTTCACACCACTGCAAAATACTAACCCATTAATTAACATATTGTTAAAGTAGTACCTTGCTGATAGTGTCAATGAAAACTGAATGTTAATATATTTTATTTATATCATGTGTAATTTTATTTTTCATTTTTATCCCTCATTGGATGAAAAAATCTGGGATGAATTATATTATCTATCTATCTGTCTGTCTGTCTGTCTGTCTGTCTGTCTGTCTGTCTGTCTGTCTGTCTATCTATCTATCTATCTAGCTAGCTATAATTCTAGAGAGAAATGTGTGAGATTTTATATATTTGAAGAGTTTAAAGAAGAAGAATTCAAATAAGTTATAGCTCCATTTTGGGGGAAATTTAGTAAAATTCGAAAAAAAATGTTTTTGGTTGCAGGTCTTTTTTTCTTTTTTTTTAATCAATTTAATTTGATATGTATTTATCTATTTATTTGATGGTATTCTAATATGTGTTGAGCGTTTAAGAGGCTTATTTGGAAAATAACTCAACTTTTATTGAAACAGTCTTTCAAAGAGGTCTTTGGTGTTATTTAATTGCAAAATCAGAAAACTCCAAGAAAATGATCTGGTTTAAAAGCTGAAATATATTCGCATAATTACACAATTCCACTGACACTGTAAGTATCATGCTTTGTTCAGCGTACTAGAACTACAATCTCTTGAAATAACCTTTAACCTTTAATAGGCTGTAGGTTAACAATTAATTTGAACCTTTCAGCAGGAGCAAAAGGTCACATGGATTGCACATTTTTCCACTTTTTTCATTACTCAAGATCCTGTTGGCTTGCTTGACTGCAACCAACATCAGTGAAAGCTTTCTCGTAGAAATGCGGACCGGATCAGTGATCACCAACACCAATCTCGCCAAATGAGTCATGTAAATTGTGTCTTTTTCCATACAGTATAACTGATGTACAAATATAAATCCATACTACTTATGAATTCCTTCTTGCTGCACAGTTGACCTGTTTGAGGTTGTTTGTTGAAGAGAGGAAAAACAAATGCAAATCCCACACTGAAGTGACAACAGGAGCAATTTTCGTGTTTAACTTTCACTTTCAAGTACAATTGAAGATATATTAACAGCAATTTAATGAGAAACAATGGGCTCAGCCATTTTTGAGGACACATGTATGACGAGTGACGTGTTCATGATGTCAGAAATACGCATGGGCTCATGATTTGCTTAAATGGAGATGATGGTAAAAGCACCAAATTGCATGTGGCACTTGGTGATTTCTGCAATTAAAAAATATTTGTTATAATCTAACATTATCTTCAGTGGGTTTTCTGGAGTAGCCGTTTGATCTTGCAGGGTTAGCAAACACACTATCAAATGATGCCATGATAGGCAGTCTGCAAGTAGGTATAGCTCTCCGTTTTTTCTAAATGGCACTTGACAGCTTTTGCATTCATTTCCTTTTTTTTTTTTTTTAACAATTGTTTCTTCACACTTTGACAGTCCACAAAACGTGTTGTGTCAAAAACTTCAGTAACACATCCACATAGTCCATCTGACAAGAACTTGAAGCAGAACAATATTCATCTTCTGTCATCATAATGTGGAGCTACTGTTGGCTTTATCACCACTAGAAGTACAAAAAAAAATCATGTAACCTTCTAATCTAAGAGCAAAAGTAATCAAGTGTCCACTCGCCAGTCTTGTGCAATTAATGCCAAATAAATCATCCTCTTGTGGAAGCTCCTCTGGGCAGAGGCTTCAATTACACCACACCTTTAACCAGGCTAAATGAAACACCTTTAAGTAATGTTCACAAGGACTTCATTTCATGCTCACTCAGCTCTCTGCTCATCATCCGCCATTAGCGTGAGCTCACTCACACGCTATCATCGGTCGTACTGCCAGCATGTCACAAGTACACTTCTCGAGGACACTCTGATAATTAAAGAGGGATTTAATAAGTGTTTTGGCTCCACTGCAGCTGATACAGTGACCTGTCAGCAGATTGCGCTCTGGGATATGTGAAGTCAGATCCTATAATGCTAATCTGAATAAATAATACCAATGTGTTGAAGAGCCGGCCAACCAAGCCTGGCTAAAGGTGTCCTATTCCCACTTTTCCCTAAAATAACACATTCTAGAAATGACAGAAAGATGTGTCAGAAAAATTCCAGGACTGGCATCTTAGAGTGCAATTTCCCACGGGGTCTAAAAAAGTATTTAAAAGTCTAAAATTAGAAACTTACATTTTAGGCCTTAAATGTATTTATAAACACCAATATTTTCATCCCAGGTCTAAAATTTAATTGACTCAAGTCTTAAATTCTGATATCCGCTCCGTCAATTCCGAGAACTGTCTGTAGAAAAAAAAATCGTGCCTGCGTTTCTACTGTCTGCGTGCTGAAAAACGTCCACAACAAAAGCGATGGGGGGCAATTGCGGGGGTGCGTTTGTTTTGTAGTCAATGTAGTTTGGGCGGGCAGGTAATTCGTAGTGGTTAGCATAGCATTTAGCTTATTGCATTCGCATCACAGCAGTTAAAACCCTTCGATCGCTGTAAATAGTGTTAAATTGGGTGGGGGTTGTTGTCTGTGCCTGTAGCGGACATTGAGTTTGATCATCTGTGCAGCATAAGCTATCACATGAAAAAAACCAACTATCAAAGCTTTTTCACTCAGAAATTCTAAGTACATTTTGCAAGGGCAGATTTTGACTAAATGTTACTAATTTATTAAAAATAATTAAATTAAAAAAGTTACACAAGTGTTGAGGAACGAACTCACGACCTTCACTGCCACTCTACCACCTGAGCTATGCCACGCCTACTGTTTGCTTATATCCAAGATTGGTCTCTTGGAGTTACGAAGATCCCAGGTGACGAGCGATAAACTGACACACAGGCTCATGTAGGGAGTAAATTGGCTGTCTCCCAACCTGAAATTGTGGGTTTGTTCCTCAACCCTTGAGTGACTTTTTTTCTTTTTTTTAACCCTCTTCCAAATTTTACTCTATTTAGTGTGGGACCAAATAGACTTGGTTTAGAGTAAAAATTTACTCTACAGAATTTACTGTATAGTGTTGCCCAACTGTAGAGTTTCAGGCTGCTGAAAGCAAATTGTCTCTTCCAGGTCTTTTTGCCAAAATAACTCTCGGAATTAAACTGTCAGATGCATTAACTCAGAACTTGATAGTGCATGCAATTGTCCATGTGTTCTCTGCCTTCGTTCAGCCTATTATCACTCTAACTTTATAGGGAGAAAGGGGGGGTGGGTGGGGGGTGGGTCAAGCTCACGCTGACTGTTCAATAAATCCTAAGTAGTCCTGGTTGCTTCATTACCCCAAGCACGGACCTGAAGCAACCTCCGTGTTTTGCCTCATCCAGCTTTGTCACCCGGCACACTCTTGCCAATTACCAAATAAATGAGAGTCTTGCTGGATACAAATGAGGAAAAATTGTCTTTGTTGAGGGCCATTTGTTGTTGAAATTCTGGTTGACAGGAAAGAATCGGAGTCTTCTTGGCTCTTAACTTCCCAAACAAGTCAGGCTAAAACGAGGTGAACCACCAACCTCACCTTTTTCTGTAAAAATTATAATGTGAGCATTCTAGGAGAAGTAAAGGTTGAATTGAGTTTCTTACAAGTCTATTGTGTTTCCATTGATCTTACCAAAATAGATTATTATTTTTTTATGTTCTAAGCTGACATTGTGCAGCTCTGATGTTTGTAATCACCATTTAAACTTGCTGTCGACTGAAAATGACATGGGCTCAGGTAACAACCATCATGGCCCACCTGTTTTCCGAGTTTGGTCATGCGGCGTTTGCAAGTTAGGTCGTTTAGGCACTTTGATGTCATTTTCAGTCGACAGCAAGTGGCAGACAAAATGGCCGCCCGCTGAGATGGATAAAAATGGGTGGATTTTTTTACTCAAGTCATATTCCATATTGTTTTTAGACTAGTGAGGGCGCCTAGAGCATATTAATGTAAAGAAACTGTTCAACTTGGCCCTTTGCATCCTATCTTTAGGAATCCCAGCACACCTGTGACAGAAAACAGAATGACTGAAATGTTCTTGAGAATAAAGAATAAGACTAACTTGGTGATTCTGTTCATGTCATACCGTCATTTACAGTTATGTCTGCAATTAGACTGAAAGGATTCAGTTATTTTGGCAGCTTTTTTTACCCCTTGAGTTTACTTTGAGTGCTTCTCAAGTGCACCCCTGCTATGCTGCACTGTGTTTTAGGGTCATCTGCTTCATGATTGATGTTACCCCTGGGTGAGTTGGAGGAGAGGGTGCTGACCAATTATTCATAAGTGGAGTCAATACTAGAGTGCTGATGAACAACCAGCCAGATGTTTTTTTTAACTGAGGTCTGAGAATGTCTGGAAGGCCTCGTCCTCGCCACATTACCGTGGCCAGCGTGAGGGAAAGCAAGCCCAAGGTTTACTCACAATCACACCGCTTCCAAAATCATCCGTAACCATCATATCCGTCATAGATCGCATACACTTGGAATGAAATCCTCAATGCCTTCAGGTAGTTCGATAGACAACACTGAGCACAAACGTACTAATGAGCTGTAATGAATGCTAATCTTTTGGCACAGAACAAAGCTCCCATTGCGGCACTAAACGCAGTATTAATCAATTAATTACTGGGCTCAACATAACATTCTTGTTTAAGATATTAAATGGGATATAGCAGTGAGAGATTGATTTTTTGGCTTTCATATTGCTTGTGTGTTTAACAGCGTTTTCACACCTGCCTTGTTTACTTTAATTGAACTGAAAGGGAAATAAAGGGGATTTTACAAAGTGATTTTAAGAATTAAGTAAATGTTTGCAATTACTTTATACTATTATTATCCCTCAAGGGAAATTCTATTAGCAAGCAACTGTGTAGTTGCACGCCACACAGAGAACCAGACCCCACACATGCATGGGGTTAGTGCCATGCTCAAGGGCACCTCAACAAAGCAGAAGCAGAATGGCATCTGTACAACAACTTGCAGCCTCGAACCGTGACTGCTTGGTTATAAAATATAATAATAAGTCCATACATAAGACTTTCAAAGCACTGTATATTGAATCTGTATTCTGGTGTGTTGGCGAGCATAAGACCTGACAAAGAAGCCAATCGATTGTCTGAAGCTATGCAAGGTCTGTGCAAAAGCAGCCTTTTGTTAACCAATTCAAAACCAAGACCTAGACATGAAGAAATGACATAACCCACCACTAGGGTGACCATATTTAGATTTCTTAAAAATAAAAATAAAATAAAAAAGAGGACATGGCCTGGCTTTGAGATACTTAAATGATACTCAAAGATGCCATGTATGTGTAGAAAATAAAACAAAAAACATCACTCTCTTTTAAAGTGTTGCTTTACAAATAAATAATTGAGGATATGATGTTCGAAATCAGGGGTGACCTACTTTTTAAGATCTTTTCAAGATTTATTGTTGGTGGCGGCGGGGATCAAACCCGCAACACAACCATGTGTCCTGTTTGCGAGCGTAGAGCGCTACCAGTGAGTTATAATGTCATATTGCTTGCATTCCCATGAATTCATAAACCCCACCCCCAGATGCTCGGACAGGATGTAAAGAAGTGGTACCCACCACCCTTCTGAACTCTGGCTTCACTTTACAGTCCTCTAAATGTATCATGGGTAAACATTTCTAAATCGTCATGACTACAAACTTGTATAAACACACTGACCTTTTTGACCCCGGGCAAAGGCTTGACAGCAAATACAATACGAAGCTAACCTGCAGCTAATGCTCGTACCACGGCTTAGCTGACTAAGAGGCGTGTCAAACAGCAGCTTTTGCCCACAAAGCGAGAGCATTCTTCACACCTGTCCCACAAAATAAGTGCCCATGTAAAGAGCAGAGCTAATCTGTTTCAACGCTCAGTCACACTCGGCACACCAAAGGAAATCTCCTCTTGCCCATGAATGTCTCATGGCACTGCAAGATTACATTGTCCCGCCAGACAGCCCAGGAAACTTCTGCCCGCTCCGGTCTTCATCCCATATTTTTATTTTGGAAGAGATGGGCGCTCTAAAATAGACATATCTGTGTAATGTGTGTGTATTTGCTAATATTGTACCAGTCAAAGCAAAGTTTTTTATTTGAATACCCAAAGCCATCCCATGAGAATTTGATTTAGTCTAAAGTCTGCTGTTGTAGTGCTATGTAGACTGTATTATACTAAAACACAACTCCATTAGTGATATTAACGTAATAACGCACAAGTCCAGTCCAAGTTGTTATTACTGGTTTGTGTACATCAACAAAAGTAAATTCTGAACTGTTAATCCATCCATCCATCCATTTTCTGTACCGCTTGTCCTCACAAGGGTCGCGGGGTTGCTGGAGCCTATCCCAGCTGGCTTCGGGCTGTTAATCCCTCATTTATGTTTTTTTTCTATACCTCAGTCTGGCAAAACCACAATGCTTTCATTTCCAAATTTGGTGTATTTGGATTTCTCCAATGCAACAAAGGCAGCTTAAGCAGAACTGATGACTGCAACAAAACACACAGTGAGACGTGCCAGGAGGACCGAATGATATCAGGGGGCTGACGTGTTTTCAAAATATGCCTCATTGAGCTTCAACGTTTCAAAACACAGAGGAGGACAGCCTTTGGAAAAAAAAATCTGCTGAGTCTATTGAGGAATTGTTTTTCACTGACTGATTTGTTTTCAGTGAGTCATCTCAGTAGCGTTTACCAAACGTGCGTCTGCTCATTCATGCCTGTGCTGTAAAACATCGAATGAGCTGTGCGCTTAAACTGGACTTTTTTTTTTCCCAATCATTAACACATTATACTTGTTAGCTTTATTGCTAAATTGAGCAAATCACTACAGTGATATCGCACATCCTCCTCCTCCAGAATATCACCTTCATTCTGCCATTTGTGAAGAGTTATATTTAGGGAATATCATCAGGATAATGTACTCTACAAATTAGATGGGAAAGGGAAATTGACAAGCACGTGCATATAAGACCACATCTGCAAGTATCTTCACCTCATACATTTTTAAAGGTCTTAAGGGGTCCCTTCAATTCCTCCGTGTGGTGGCAAGGTCTAAATCAATTGCTACTCAGACACGTTGTATTACATTCCCTGGTCGTTTAATAATGAGTAATGTAAGACTTTATGACCGTTGAAGAATTTAAAGCATGGTTAGCAAGAGGTTTAGATGAAGGTTTTATGGCGTATTTGTATCTTGATTTAGAAGGTTTTGAGTTCCTGCGCTGCACGAGAATACATTTATTTTTTATAATAACATAGGCGGAAATAATGAAACAAATCATGTTTCAAATGGCAATGTATCACTATTGAGGATGAGCAGTCAATATATTATATATATATATATATATATGGTATTATAAGGTTTAAAAAAAATATCTAGACGAAGCAAATTAAGCAGTATTTCCATTAAGTGGTACAGGTCACTTCAGTTTTCTGTGGTTCATTCGTATCAGGTAAACCTGACTTGTGTTCCCACCACTTTCTTTGTAGGCTCGCTGATAGCTGCATAATAAGTAAATACTGACTAGGAATAGTGAGACGGCAGGTCATTTGAATTTGACCAAGAAATAAGACCGGTAAATAAGAAACACCATCTTTTAATTCACAGTATTTTTTAGATTAAAAAATTAATAATCACATGCTTTCATATGTAACTGGGGTTACACATTTGTATTTATGTTATCTATCGTTAATTCTATGAATAATTGTATGCACAGTATACCAGTGGTTCTTAACCTTGTTGATGGTATTGAACCGCACCAGTTTCCTTTGCACATTCGCCAAACCCTTCTTTATTGAAATAGAATATGTGATTTTTCTTTCAGATTCAAGCCATAGGTATAGGGTTATTTTTACTGGTGAACAAGATGAACAGAGAGAGTAACCTTTTTAGCGAATCTGGCTCTCTTCACCTTGAATTCGGAAAGTGTTGTGTTTTTGTATTCCCCATCTTCATCTTCATCTTCATCTTTCCTTTGGTTTTCTTAGATAGCTAGTTGTGCTGGAATAGAATTGCTCAACTTGGCATTGCAAATCATATAAATAGGACGCCGACTCCCATCACTTAACTCAACTTTATATTTATAGAGCACTTTAGAACAACCACCTCTGTTTTCAAAGGGACAGCAGATACAATGAAAACAATAGAGGCCCCAGAATTGAACCCTGTGGAACAGCATACATTCCATTTTACATGTGAATTCATGTTTCACATATTCATCTAACCACTTTTTATTTTTTTGCTCAACATAGTTAGTATAAAGTGACTAAAATAATAAAGAAGTCACACAATGTACCATCACAAGGTATATTATATTCGTTTTTTAAATGTTGTCTTGGGTCCTTGTGAGTCTTGCCATTTGCATTTCTTGAATTGTTGAAACTAAACAATCCTTTCTGTTTGTAGTCATGATGTCTTTTTGTGTCTCGCAGCCAATCCTACGGGTGCCGGACCAAAGAGTTTCCCAGACTCCTCTGAGGTCTTCCGAGAGTCCAGCAGCACTACAGGCATGGTGGTGGGCATCGTAGCAGCCGCGGCTCTGTGCATCCTCATCCTGCTCTACGCCATGTACAAGTACCGCAATCGAGACGAGGGTTCCTATCACGTGGACGAGAGTCGCAACTACATCAGCAACTCGGCTCAGTCAAACGGTTCCATCGTCAAAGAGAAAGCGGCCAACACCACAAAGACTTGCAACAAGAACAAGAAGAACAAGGATAAGGAGTACTACGTGTGATTGTCAAAGTGGCGGTCTTCGTCAGACCGATTGGAACATTGTTGGAGAATACAAATGAAGACATTATTGTGTACAGTATGATAACAAAATTGAACCTTATTTAGTCATTTTTCCCCAAGAAGAAGTAATAAGAAGATATAATGAGGGAAGAAGCATTCTCAAGAGTGTCTGGGAAAAGAATGTGGATGGACAAATGTCTCTGGCATCCAAGTGGAAGTTAACTGAAAACAACCAAATAACATAATCCATCTGCGACTTGTTTCCAATAGCGGGATGATCCCGCTCCTTTGTTGGTGGCCACCACAGGAGCACAGATGCACTTTGCAAAGATGGGTTACAAACTTCATGGTTTGATTTCAAATTGCCGTGTTTGTGCTGTTTTGTTTCTAAAGAACATGGCGCCATGCGTAAGTGTTGCAAACATTTGATTTGAAGAAGGAAGCGGCAGGAAAGTGACAGCAAATTCACAGGGGAGAGAAAAAAAAAACGTCTTGACAGATGTCCACGGGCTCGCCAGAGTGTCTCAGTTGAACATAACGGACAAAAGAGCTGAATTGACTGAAATGCGGTGTCATTTACAAGACTTTTGTTTCCAGAAGAACAAAATGTCCATTGTGCCAGTAAGAAATCTGGAGGCCTTTGTTTCTGCATCATGTGAAGTCTAAAGCAAGAAAATGTCTTTAGAAGTCTCAGACGCGATCATGTGGGAGCCGTGCACGCCGAATGATCCTATTCCACGACATATGTTTATATACAGTACAACCACATCTAAATGTGCTTTCTGAACTGTGATAATGTGATGTTTTATAGCCTGTTGTATAGATGATGATGCTGATAACTGCTCCAAAAACATTTTTGGAAGAAAAATCAAAAGGACCAAAAAAAATATTTTAAAAGACGTCAATGTTAAGTGTTGCTAGACATTTAGAAAATTTTATGAAAAATTCTGCATCATATGTTTCCAGCCCCCTTCCTGTTTTTACATGTTCCTTTATAGTTTTGATACAAGCGCTAACCAGGCCAAGAGCAGCCCACCCAAAACTGCACAAACGAGTTCAAAGCAGGAGAGGAATGAGCACAAGAACGTGTGCGGCTGGAGTATCACTGCCTTCCTCCACCAAAACGACCCGACGGACTCGAGTGTGCTGCGGATTAGAAAGATTAGAACCAAGTGATGATGACAACGATGAAGAACAGTGAATTTGTTTTGTGTTTCCAAGTGGCATTATGAAATAGTGCGATGTGTGCTTGATGCTGATGCAAAGATCTAAAGATTTCACAAGTCCATTTCAACAGTTCTGTGTTTGTTCTGTCATTCTGTCCGTCAGTTCTGCTTTCCAGAGACCTGTACTTGGAATGAGTATGAGGAAAATGACCATGAACTATAAATGATTATAACTTACTCTTGTCTGCTCTTTTATTTCTTCCTGAATGTTTGGTTTTAAATTATAAAATGTCATCAGTTGACTGCATATAAATTGAAATTACGAATAAAATTGAATAGGTAAATTGCAAATATATTAATGGCAATTGGCATCTATAGGCTTGTCACGATAATTACCAAATTAACTTTTTACTTGATTAACAAGATGTATATATTTTTTTTTTTCAGACTCGATCAAGGTCATTTACATGTATGTTTGTCTACATATGAACCTGATATATTTGCAGGGAGCCATGACTTATGTTGGATGAATGGCAATACACAGGCTAATTGTATCTTTTAACCTTTTCCACAATATAATGCTGGCACAGAAAGATTTCTGATGATTTCCAATCAGATGAGCGAGGAGTTTGTGAAAGAGCTAAAAGACATTTTATACAGCCATTAAAGGTAGTATGCGGTTGTATGTGTGAAAGATAATTGCACTTAATAACAATGTACTTTTATTATTTTGGCTGTAACATCATCACAATATCAGCAGTATTAAAAAACAAAACAAAAAAACGACAACACAACCCACTCATTAATCTGGACAGTTTCCGGGGGGGGCGGGTTGGTGTGTGTGTGTGTGTGGGTGGGGGGGGGGAGGTATCGGCCAGAAAAATGTGCTCTAGTGACACTGACAGGCCTAATCATCTACCAATTTTTCTGTCAAACAATAAAATCACTGACTACAATAATGAGTTCCAATACAAGACCTGTATCAAAAATTCTTCCTCTACAAAGATTACCTCAGTTTTATTTGACAGTCAGAGGTTGTCATTCAACGGGATGTTTATTATTGAGGTTATAACTTTCAATTGCGGGATAGACAGTATTATTATTTTTTTGCCTAACTATAAAAGCATACCCACTTAAAATTGGATATATTTTTAATTTCGTAATGAATACATTTTGCCGAATTTGCATTTGATTTAGTCAAGGAGATCTTTAGGAACCCATGCAGGCAGGTGAAGGCAGCTCAGGGGTCCTTGCGAGTCAGAAAAGGCCTTCACTAAAAATGGTCATGTCTCATGTGTTGCAGTGTAAGTGACCCATTAAAGACAACTAAATTTGACTTTCTCAAGTGTCTTCATCCAACTGCTAGTGCTATGCACAATTATTATGTTTTATTCATTTTTAAGTAGCACAACCTCTTTTAATTCAGCTTTTGAATTTGCTCTGAGAGTACTACTTCACACGATTGGCTTTTTATGAGTAAAAAAAAAAAACATCTCACCCACCAGATAAAGTGCCACTTGTCTGACTAAATTAACACTCAGCTCCGCGCTCGTGCTAAACATGAAATTGAGGCGGAGAGGAAAGTCTATCCCGACATCTAACGATACCATGACAGAGGATCAAATACATGACTTGAAACTGATGCATCATCTGACACGTTCAGTTTATTGCCTAAGTGTGTATGGACGAGGTGCCTCGAAGCTTTGCACTAAATTGACTTTCTGACAAGTGAAACACTGTATATACACGCACACACCATAGATTGACACCAACCACAGGGGCTAATCAAGCTGAATCTGAACACAGATTCTGATTCACATTATGGAAACAGCCACTCAAAATGTCAGGGTTGAGTTTACTAAAAAATTATCTCATTATGTCATATTTAAATCAATTATTCAGGTATGAAAAAAATGTCAAAACCAATAGACAAAAGTGGAGCCAAAAACAGGTACTAAGCAAGCCCCCTCTGCCAAACAATAACATTAAAGACAAAAAAACAGAATGCCCTTATGCAGTGTTTATAAAAACAAAACAAAAAAAAACACTTTGCTCATTTTAACACATATCAGTTTAGTTTACTCACAAAAAGCTGTTGCTTGTATATCACCTTCCCTGGTGGCCTCCCCTCACACTTTTTCTATCCCTTGCCCACACATTCACGTTTTTAGAGAACATGCTCATAACTGCCCACGTATTGTACTGACAAAACTTCTTATTATCCTTAACGCCAAGTTAGCAACACAAGTTTGCTTACCCTTTTCCATTCCCACACATACATATGTAATGTAAAACACTAAATGGTTATTTTTATTAAGATGCTAAATCGGTGTCATGAGATTCTTTGTGAGAAAGCGTCCCACGCAATGTCGAAAACAACCAAAGCGGAACTAAAGGAGATTTCATATTTCATCCGAGAAGCGTCTGGATATTGAAACCGTGAAGAAAACCTCTTTAACCTTTGCAGGCCACTGACACACACAATTAGTGCAAGTCACATTTCAATCATGTAACCCCCAATTGATCCCGCATTAATTCAAGCGTCAACTCTTAGAGTGTAACATCATTTGGGAATGAATCAGGGCAGCAGTCCCAGGAGACGATAAATCTAGCGCAGAACTACCACCACTTGTTCTGCAATTCAGTCTGCGACACACAAAGACAGCTCTTAAGATTTATATTCTTGTGGCTGCGTTGTTGTTAATGTGTTTGCTGCAGGGGTGTCCAAAATATGGCCAGGGGGCCAATTGTGGCCCACCATTCATTTTCTAGCGGCCCTCAGTATATTGTCGCTGTTATGTGAAAAACAAAATTTGTTGTCCTTTTTTTTTTTAACATTTTTATGTTTTTGGGATGTAACTGAATGCAGTCATCCAAAAATGTTTTTAAAAAATTATGAAAATGGACAGAAGTGGTTTTGACATAGCAGCAACAATATATAAAAAAAATACTTTTGAAATGGCCTGCAACTATATTGGGTGCAGGTAGTATTAATTTTATCAGACATTTCAAAATTTAGTCGCAGATTAAGTCCAGTTCCAATCGCGCTCGTTATCGGTGCAGGTGTTGAAAAAGTGTATTTAATGTGTGTGTGAGGGCAACATCCCTATTAGGTGTGACACACCAGACAACTACCTCAACTAATAAATTCAACGTATAGAGCTTTTTTCAAGCTACTCAAAGAAACTATTGAACATCTCACCTTACAATGCCTCATGAATTAAGACGTGTTACTGTTAGAAGCAAAAATGTTTTTCTCCACTTGTTGCTGTTTGTGTTTGCTGATTTGTAAACATAAGATCCTGAAGTAAAGACTGCTTTAAAAATTGTCATCTACCGATTACTCTTGTATTGATTCTGAACGTGGACATCTGCTCAGGGCATGGGCGGATCTATTCTAGTGAGATACGGGGCCGTGCCCCCTCCCTCCCCCCCCTAAAACATGAGAAATTCCAAACTGTTTGCCTTATCTCCTTTATCAGGTGTTCAAAACATATTAAAAAAAAACATGAAACAAAACAATAAAGACATGCTAAAATAATTATAATTGCTTGGTTTTAGCAAGTTATATTAATTCAATGTCACAAAGTGGCCCTTACATCCTTCAGTGTCTCTGTATGTGGTCCTCGAATGAAAATGTTTATACAGCGCTGGTTTACTATATGCGATTGATGCTTTTTCCACCAGCCGCAGCCTCCCATTTTGAAAAAAATAATAATAATTCATGAGTGCTCGTGTCCATGCACTTGGACCATTTTCTCTATTTTGGTCCACCTTACTCCAACATTTCTATGACAAATATGACATCCTGGGGATTTTATGGCATCTGACAGTCCCCTGGAGGTATGTTATCAATTACTCTGGGCCACTGCAGTGGCTATAAACTTCCTGTTACTACCACCACCAAAAAGGATTTGTTTGTTTGTGAGCACTTCCAAGCGTATCGGGATTACTTTCTACTTTTGTATCATCATCAACGCATTTATATTGTCAGTGTTTCACAAATAGTTCAATTAATTTCTTTGGGCCTTGAGGCTTGTTCCAGTCTTGCTTGACACTAATTCTACAAAAGCAAATGTGTGTTCTGAAACAAGTTTATTTTTGTGTTTTCCACTGGAGATCCTCAATGATATCATTATGCACGTTGTTTTACTCGATTTGCTCTCAGCGGGTTGATTGTTCACTTGAGTTGTTTTCCAGTAGCCAACATCTCCCTCTATAGTAAAGTTGCCGCCCTCCTGGGTAGCACATAACACCAGGAATAATGAAATAACAATAGGAGCCTCTCAGATATCTTTCAGCGGGCATCCTCTTTGCCAATAGAAGATCACTCGTGGGGTGGAGATGTATTTTTAGCCAAATGTTTATCCTCTTCTGCATCATTGTCCCTGTCTTTTCCATTCATTTGATGCCATTCCCCCTCCTTCTCTTAGGTCTCCATCTCAGCTGGATATAGCAGACGTCCTTTTCATTCGACACACCAGTGTAATTCGCTCTCTCTATAATCATCCATTTTCCAATTTTCATGCCCTCTCCCCGAACTTGAGACACGCATTGTGGATTCTATTTCACAGCAGTACACCGGAGCACACTGGTTTCCATTTCATTTGTTCAGTATTTGTTTAGAAATCCCATGCTACTCGGCTGCAAAGCTGTATGGCTTAATAGGAGCTTGTCTGGGTGACCACGTTAAAGAAGGTGTAATTACTCATGGATTTGAATGTGCAATTTTATAATAAGGTTCTGATTCAAATGAAAATCCTAATTGAGATTCGTGCATGCTTTATTGCGCTCTATTTGCTCGTGCCAACAGCAGTCTTAAAAGGAACCCCGACTGTAATGACAAGTTTGCTCTATATTATTTATTTGGTTGTTACTAAAATAACTATGAGATTCATTTTTCAAAAATCTTTTCCAGCTTAACTCATTTTGTAGAAACTTTATTTGGATGTACGCCGCCATTGTTATTTACGTCGCAATTCAGTGCGTACTGACGTAGAATGGTGGCTGGCTCTCTGCCGAGCAATGTGAAACGCGTATTAAGAAAGCAAGGTAAGCCTCGTAGCGTTCCTAAAGAAACAACATGCAATTGGGAGAGTTACCCTCCCCCACGCTGTGCTCTCATCATTCACGCATTCAAGAGTTTTGATCGTCCCTTTAGGAACGCTACGGAGACTTACCTTGCTTTCTTTATACGCGTTTCACATTGCTCGGCAGAGAGCCAGCAGCCATTCTACATCTACAATGGCTGCACACTTTGAAGACAGCTGACAAACTTGGAATGGAACGTTTATTCAATAATGTTTTTTTTTGTTTTTTTTTAAGTAACAAGTGATGAGCAAAGTAAACCATTTAAAGCAGCATTTCTTCTGTGTCATTGTTCTGTAAACCCTAACTAGACAAGTCAGGAATTAAGTGGAGTTTTATGTTAATTTTATGACGGGTGCACAATTTATGTGTGTGATCATTTGCATAATTGACTCTACTCTGACTAGACTTTGTGAGGGCACACAAGGAGGCAGACAGTCCGTTAGGCTTGTGACGACTGAAGCTGAGCATTACATCAAGCACAGTGATGACACAAGAAACAAGAGATCAACTAATTACGTGTCAGGGAAACAAATTTTGTCCTCTTACATCTCTGAGAGAAATCTTCATATTTTCAGAGAGAGGCTATTGAATCAGACCTTGTGCCAGTCTTAAAGTCCAAAGGGAAGGTTTAGTGTTGGGAGCTCCAGGCCACCTTTTGCAGGGGGCGGAGTCAATGTGGCAAGGGCACCAAACACATTTAGGGTGCATCGGTGTCATTTATCATGTTTGACAAGTGCACCTCTCAGTGCCATTTGGCTTTATTACGGGTACATTTCTCCCCCACATAATGATGTTTTTCTTCTCTCGTGTCCTTTGAGGCCATTAAAACCTGCAGTGGAAAAATCAAGGTGATTTTTATTTATTTTTTTAACAAGTTTGCTTTGTAAATCATCATTATCAGGAAATACAAATAAACAAGTAAAACAAACCATTTAGAGTATGTTTTCACTGAATTTCTGTATTGTGTATATACCATTCCTCACTTGAAACAGATCTAAGAATTGCATTGTGATGGTGTTTGTGATGCATTTGAAGGCATTTTGATTACTGCATGACTTGTACAGCTAGTGTGACACAAATGGCAGAATTGCCTGCTAACAAATATTAGCCCTCGAGGAAGGTTCTAATTATCACAACGTTCCCCGTCTTGGTGCGTGTGTGTGAGTGTCATGGAGCTGGTCATCATCATTGTTTTGATAAAGGTGATGACTTGCTTGATTGCTTTGTACCAAAAGGTGAAATACTCGCTTTAAGATGAAATTCATTTTCTGCTTCTGGGATTCATCATGATCCATGAATCAATATTTAATATCCTGGGATCAATGAATGTGCTTTGTTTCACTGAGCAGTCAAGCGATAAACCACAGTGAATGACGGAGGGATTCTTCTGTGCTTGGGTTTGAATGATCTGATAACATTACTACTAATAATGGTGATATTTGGCAATCCACTAATGCTCTTCCACGAGTACACTATTGATTTTTCTTTTTTCTTTTTGTATCGCACATCACTCTGTCCTTACATATACAAATAAAGCAAAGGTTGATTCAAAATTGAAAAATAACTGCAGTTTAGACTATAGAGACTTCAAGGCTCATCACGATAGCTTTTTAGTCATTCTGTATAACTTTTTTATTCTATTTAACTTTAAGCACAATCAAATTTTGTTGGCTGGGTGGCTGCCTTCATTTCCTCTCTCCACGCTGCACCATTTTTATTTAGTCAATTAGACATCATCAAGTAAACTTTACAGGAATCAGACAAACAAACCTACATGTGACAATGTTGAGTCAATTAGTATGTACTAAAAATGCAGAATTTGGAGGCTGCCGAGGTTGTGATCAAGAACGGCAGCAATAACCGAAGGAGATAAGACCATTATAGACAGCACAATCAGTTCACTCTTCTCTTGTTTTGATCATTATTTATTTGAGCTTGCCAAACAACATCCAACAAAAGGACCATGGACGAAAATGAGCCATATCTCAGGTTCATTTACATTTTTATGAATGTTGATTAATATGCAATGTCTCGTTTTATAGATAAATATTTTGAAAGTGAAATGAATAAATAAAGGAGCTGGAGGTAACGAAGTTATAAGGGCTGCGCACATATCAAATGTCACTGGGCAATGTAAAAAAGGCAGGTGAATCATATTACTGTTATGTGTAGCCTTTTACTATAACCAACAATGTCACATTGGGTTTTCTCAGACTTCTTGTCTTTATAAATGATTCATGGCCGCCGTTCTGTCAATCCATATCTTGACAGTAAGCAGAGAACCGACAGGCTGACACTATTCAACGCAGTCAGTATTACCAAGGTCTCCATTTTATGTCATCTTTGCCTCATTTAAACTCACTGAAAATGTCATTAGGAACACCTGAGATCCAATACGAGCTGTAAGGAAACCTTTGCCAAATAGACTTGCCCTTCAGTATGATGCAGTGCAGTGTAAACTAAAGCCACAAAAACAAACATATTCTTACATGTACACCTACTGCTTTTAACTTATTATATTAACTCTATTGCTGATAAAAGAAAAATACATCCTATTATTATTAGCGACCATGCACCAGTCTCACTATCCTCGCTCTGTCCTGGCAGGGGTCGACGGCTCCCCTCTTTGGTGGAGATTTTCATGCATGCCAGATCCACCACACCAGCATCTATCGAAACTCAGACACAATCTGCTTCTTCCTCTGGTCGTTGAATCGGTGGAGACTGATGTCTGTGGATCTCACTCTGCTTCGTCTGTCCTTCCTTCCTTTCCTCAGTCTCTCCTTTGTTCCCTTGAGGTCTCCATGATTTGTTGGAATTTAGATGTTTCTGGGGTTGGTGAAGGACTCTGGTTGGAAGCCCGGTGGGTGGTGGGTGGTGGGTGGTGTCTGGCCGGTGCTGGATTTCACTTTCCTTTCTTTTCTTTGGTCCTTCCTCGGGTCTCCTGACGGCCTCACGACTCTGGCTGGATTCTGAAGTGTTTGGTTTAGGTGAATGGTATGGGATTTTTTAATAGGTTTTAGGTAAACTAATGAATACACACTCACACGCACATGCACATACACGCCCACATACAAAATAAAAATTGATAAAAAAATAAATAATAAAAAAACAAAAACAAAAAATAATAATAATAAAAAATATAAAAAATTAAAAAAGAGAGCAATGATGATGACATGTCAAATCGGTAAAATTACCAAATGAACTGAGCTCTCCAGAGAAAAAAAAATAAAAAATAAAAAACGTATTATATTAACTATTATCATCATTATAAAGATAGATCATGTATCTCGTCAGACTGTGCAGGTGTACCTAATGTTGTGGTCAGAAAGCTGTGCAGGAAATCGTTTTATAACATCACTTGAACTGACCTCACAGCCTCACCTTTGGATGCACTCCGATTAATGAAGTGCTTGACCTATTGTAGGTAACAACGCTGCAGCAACTATCAAGTGCTTCCACTGTGGAGTGCTCACTCATTCTGTTGGTCCATTGGGGACCATACAGCTGTGTGTGTGTGTGCGTGTGCGCGCGTGCATGTGGGTGGTGCGGTGTAATTTTAAAGGAAGCCAACTGCAGCTCGTAAAATAAAAAAAGGAGATGCAGTAACAAAATGAAGTGTAGTCTCAGCGATATTTGCCCGTGCTTTTTGGCCAAATAAAAACGGAGAGGGATGTCAACATTGCTGACAAGTGTTTGTTTGGCAGATGCACAGGGGAAAGCTCCAAGAGGGGGGAGTAGATCTACAACTTGTAATGCAGTCAACATAGCAGTTGTCACTCGTGAAATACAGTGACAGTCTCAGGGGGTGCAGGACTGCTGTGTTTATATTTATACTCGCTTTCTTCTTAAATTTCGAAATAGTTTTGAGCTGCGGAATGAAAAAAACGTTTTTTTTTATACCAAATAAATCTGGAAAAAAAAATACTAGTAAACATTCACTATGTTTTCTACCAAAAAAAATGGGGGAAATGGCATTAAAAAATCCCTGGGGAAAAAAAACAAATTCTGAAAAAATATTGGAAAAAAATATCAGTAAATTAAAAAATCCGTGGGTGCCGAAAAACGAGGGAGGGCGACTGTCTATGGATTATATATATTTTGCCCTCTGGAGCAGTTTCTGCAATAAACCATGTGCAATGTGTGTGTGAAGGATGCTGTGAGAAGGAGGGTGGGGGCCGGCTGTTATAGATATGGTCTCCAATTGTTTATGCTTCCACCGCTCTGATTTTAATAGGAATGAGGAGAGCCGCTTCGATTGGCCGGTAGCATGCATTCCATCCTGTAATGGCGCACAACGGAGCAAAACATCCTGTTCAATTGGAACACAATCACTTTGTAATGCTAATATGAAATGAATTAACGGAATACATATACATACAAATGAATGAGGAAAAATGGCAACAAAACAAAAACATTTACTGAAGGTCTGTTTGAGTATGGAATTCACAGTGAATCGTACAGCAGTAATGGAAGAAAATGGATAGCAGTTTGGTAATGTATACAGTAGGTCATGCTACGGACAAATGAGTTGTGATGGAAATGAATTACACATACAAACCAACTAGAATGTTTTCCCCAACGGAAGTAAACTTGAGATTGATCAATTAATTCATTATCATCTTTTGTAATACAACACATCCCACAGCCTACAATGAGTCAGCACAGTCACAGTCAAGTTGAATGCAAATATTTATTATGGAAAGGAAATTGAAATAATATATTTTTCGTATAAAACATTCACTCAGAAGTGTTACTGCAAAGGGCAGAAAGAGGAAAGCAGACATGTCAACAATATTTATTTATTTATTTATTTATGTGTTTGTTTATTCATTCATTTATTGCTACAAACTCATAATTTACCTGTCATGAAATTCAAAACAATGCAAACTTCATGATTTAAAACTTTACTCATCTTACATGATATATTAAACTATCTGTTTGATTGAGTGAATAATTCAGTTAGATTGCGCTGAACCTCAAAGATGATTACACTGTGACAACGAATTACCATTGGCCAGGGTAGCCGTTTTTCTAATTAAAACTCACAGCCATTCATATTGCTAATTGATAGAATGCCTTGCAGTATAATTCTGCCCCAAATGTGCCTTTTTAGTCAGACAAGAAGATTGGTCAGATTAGTGGTATTGCTTGTATCATGTTCACACTTTAAAAAGTGTGTCAGTAAGCATCATGCAGATCTATTTGGAAATAGTGTCATTTTTTCAGTTGTCCTGTGTATTTTTTTTTAAAAAGACGGGCGGGGAGAGAAAAGTGCATACTTGTTAGTAACAAATACATCCATGTCCACGTAAACTAATAAATGAATAAAACTGGCACAGAGCTTCTCTGGATGATGCAACAACATGCATGTCATGTTAATAATGACATGTGTCCCATCATGTTGTTTGAATGGGTTCATGGCCTTTGTATAAACCCTCAACATAGACATGATGAGGTCTATTCAGCCTCTTTGAGCTCTGGGGAGCACATGCTAAATCCGTTTTAGCAATGGAATATGTATTTTTCATCTGATATAATTTAGTGAAGCCGACGGGAGTGCGTGGCCGTGATGGTGGCAGAGAGCTGACACCTTAAGTAATATTTTGTGTTTTGTTAGCTCTCATCAAATATTCATGGTTCCACACTTGTCGGCCCAAATCTTGCTGGCAGATTTTTTGTCTTTTATTTTGCAATGCACAAGTGTATATGGCAGAATAAAGCCTATTTGATCAAATGGGCACATAGCAATAGCATAGCAACTGACCACATTAGCACATAATCATCATAAGGAACATAGTAACTCCATAAAACTTGGCAAACTAAAAGTAGCTAATACGACTAAAACATCATCATCACATCACACAGGAGCATATTGCGTAAGCATCATACATCCATAATACAACGACCTGCATACGCATAATAACTGCATAAGCATAATGCACCAACACCATAACACAATGATCCAACAAAAACACAATCATAACAAAGTTGTTGAGAAGATACTTGGGTCGACTATAAGAGTCTTTGTTGATGAAATGAAAAGTTGTGTTTTTCTCACAAAGTGGAGCTACAGTACATGAATGATGAACAATAACAGACTGTCAAAATTAAAAGCCATCGATATACCCATTGATGCAAATGAGCAAGTCAGGCTTGAAATAAGAAAAAAACTTCTGAGTCAGCAGCTGTCATGTGAAGCCAGAACCAATAATTGGGTTTAACACTTTAACACTGCATTGCGGTTTGTGCACTTTCTGTTACATGCACATAAAGCTATTATCATACTGCTTATTTAAGGTAAAATAAATAACATTTAAATGATACATAGGAGGGAGCTAAACTCCATGTAAAATGAATGGATTGGTCTCAAATATTATTTTCAACGGGATGGAAGAATATCTCTGAATTTTGTCAACTCCTGTTTTGATGGTAGTTTTTATTTTACAGAGCATGTTGGTATTAAAAGAATGTGGGTGGCACCCAACATTTAGTTATTCTTCAGACCCAAACTTTAGATGCAACTCAAGTAGTGGACTCAGTTGACAAACTTCTTAATCTATTATTATGACCATCACGATGTACAAAGAAAGCTCTGTATTAGCTGTGACCTGTAGAGGCATTGCTGTACTGACTTTTATTGTGTTTCTGAATCTGAATGAGCATCAATGCTGAACTAAATGACATATGCTATGACGACATCATGACATATCCTCTTATCAGGTTTCCATTCAGATTCCTTTGATTTCATCATCGTACTTAGTCATATAATATATTAACTAATAGTCCTCATTTGTTTACTGTGGGGCATTTTGGCTTAGCAACTGCATCTTTCAAAAGTCTTGGAAGGGAATTGCATGACACAGTTCAAATCCAATCATAAAAGTCTCTTCAGACTCACTCGTCTTAGATTGTGTTACAAACTAAGTGCTGACTGTTTCACATCACTTGCCAGCAAAGAGGAGGACTTCCATTACAGATCTATTTACTGACTAGGCTATTCAATACATTGTCTTTGTGTTACAAAATTATATTATGACACTCACAGCCAAAATCAATAGTGCTTGAAATCCTTATGTACACTGGCATAACTTTTAATTATCAGCTGCTATTGGTCATGGAACACTGCCGACATAGCGAGCAGTTCATGTTTTAGTGATCAATAAAGCACATTTGATGTTATCATCTTGTTTGTTTAATGTTGGATTGGCTGGATCAAATGAAGAGATTGAGTGTAACATCTGTCAGTGGGTTCAAACTCAGTATTGTATGTTACCTGGAAATATGGAATATGTTTTCATCCTTTAAAATCACTATTATTATGAGCAAATCTACTCATAAATCTCTGGAAGACGAAGGTGGCCTATAAGATAATATTCAGCTTTGGGGATAAGGATAACACTTGTCAGTAATTTCCCAGGATGCATTGCGAGGACTTTGAGCTGGCGAGGGTTGCTCCCACTCAAATGGTCCACACTACAGGGGGCACATGTTTTCTGACAGCTCCACAGAGGGCTGCGAACAATCACCTGCTACCACACACTCTTTAGGGGCCATGCTGTTACATTAATGCATGGGGCTGTATCTCATTATTCATAGCTGTTTGACTGCAGGGGGTGGGGCTAGGAGAAGGTGGGGATGCTGCTGAGATGGAGCCACTACAAGTGCAAATAGATGCTGGGCCATCTTTAGCATTCCAGGTGGTGGAAAGTCAAAAACTCCGTGGAGAAAACTCTGGAGTTTTGTGTCATGCAAAATGTAAATCATTTACATGTCACCAAAATTCTATTGATGACTGTATAATAGCTATGCAAAAGTCTAATGTGCTTTTTCTCCCATAATTACTTTCCATTAGTGGGTCCGTTGGCTAGAACATGAAAGTGGTCATTGGAGACAGCACTTAAAATGTAAAATTTATGATGACTCCAAGTCTATAAATCAATAAATACAGTACGTACTGCTGAAGGCCTTTGAGTCATTAAAGGGCACTCATTTAAAATGCAGAGAAGGTCAATAGTTTGTTTTCAACTTCCCTACATAGCAACCGTTGCTTAATAAGCATTATGGAGACTGGGGATTGATGTCACATATAGCCTTTGGACGTTTAAATATAATAATAATAATAATAATAATAATAATAATAATAATAATAATCATAATAATAATAATAATAATAATAATAATAATAATAATAATAATAATAATAATAATAATAATACATTTCATTTGTAAATCACTTTACATTTCAAAATAAATCTCAAAGTGCTCAAATATTTAACTTTGGATTGTGTAAAATGGTTAACTGGCATTTATCTCAGCTCAAAATGTGCTTTTCTTTCCTCAAAAAGGACACAACCTGTCATGTGAGAAGACACGGGAGTTAAGAAACAGAAGGTCTTTATATACAAATATAAAATTCTATATGAAAGAATAAAGGCCTATATGGCAAAATAAAAGTGACTAGATGAACTAAGAGTGACTAATTCAAGACCCTAGCAACTGCATAGCAACTGACAACATCAGCATCATGAGTGACATAGCAACTGCATACCAACTACAAAATAAGAGTGACAAATACATCATCATCATAAGCCACTGTATAAGCAACTACAAATATCATCACACGGACATAGCAACGGCATAGCAACTGATAGCATCAACATCGTAACAACACAATGACCCCTATGACCCAATGTCATAACACGACTCCTGACCACAGATAGGAAGAAAACTAGGAGTCCCCATTTTCTAGTGGAGAAGATAATTGCAATGTGACAAGTTGACAACCTTACCCGCGTGACAACAAACCCAAGTCTCGCCTACATTTTCAGACTTTTGTTCCCTAAATGAGCAACAGAAATAATGGTGCTTGTTTCTACTTTTTATTCCACAAGAAGTACTCATTATGTCTTCAAATGGGCAGTGTCTAATTGTTTTAATAGCGGAGAAAGACGACACATCTCCATTAGTGTTCGACTGAAATGAAAGACTATTAAAGTTGGCAATCCAGTGTCACAATGAGAATGAGCGGGACAAAATCCATTTTGAAGAAACATTAATAGGCAAAACCTCTGTATTATGTAACTTTATCTTAATCTATATCGTAATGTGATGTCAAGACTTATGAAGTATGTTTCTCATGTTCACTTTTTTTTTTCTTCAGACAATCATTTTTCTTGTATCTGGAATGGTTTCATGAAAGCTTAATGATTCTGTCAACAGCTACTGTACCTGCACTCCTACTGAATGCTTTTGCCAGTATTGTGCGCACCAAAGCTGAGCCTTAAGCAGTATGTGCAAACACGGAGGAGAATTTCGCTCCTTTGTAGAGGGATTTTTATAACTCTTGACACTGGGACTGAAATGCATGGAAACTGCGTAACACCTGCAATTTATCAAAAGGTGGTAGATAGAAGAAGATAGAAATCACAGCCGTGTGCCAGACAATGCATTGTAAAAATATGTTAACGAAAACTCTCCTATGAGACTCGGTCAGATAAAATGCTTCTTTATTCTTCTGTTTAGTAGAAATTTGAATGGTGAAGGTGATTTGAGTTGCCTCACAGATCTCACTTTTTAACATGCTTATTTCAAGAAGTTAAGCACTGATAATAATTTCATATGCATGGTAGCTAATGTGCCAATTCAATGTGTGTATAATGTGTTAGAAATAATGACTGGTATTTCAAACAGGTTTAGTAGCGCCATGTGAGAAGAAGAACTCAGTAGAACATTGTTCAAAAATGACATTAAGAACAAGCCTTCTGAAATCAGAACGCCAAGTGAATATTTTAACATGCTAATTCACTTTATCTGCTTAAAGACTTTTACCATGATCCTTTGAGAAGGTGCTCTCCATAATGTATCAGTCTTGTAGATGGTGTCAAAGTCAGAATGTAGGTTAACAGTTGAGCTTGACATAAAATGCACCTTCATCTGTATGTGAAGCAGATCAGCATTTTTGGGGAACTGAGCTTTTTTTTCTCTCTCTCTGGTTCAAGGTAAAGCTGATAACTAAAATATAATACAAACTAAGCAATTAAGAGGTTAATTTTTATAACAAAACAAAACAAAAAATTAACTAACGAACAAACTATCAAACTGCTCTTTTTAATTTCTCTGAAACAATACTGTTCTGTGACATCAAAAGCACATATCTAACTGAAGAATAGAATGTGTTCTTGCCATGTGTGCAGAGATCATAAATCAAATCAGACGATGGATGTATATCAACAGCAAATGTACAGCAAATGTACAGCAAATCGCAAAATAACCCCCCCCCCCCCCCCAAAAAAAAAGCAGCAATTATACAATATATCCAAATCAAAATCTTCCATCCAACATCACCCCAGCCCATTCCCTGCCTTGTAGGAATTTCAAGCAGCTTTTAATTTTATTGACGCAAGGATTAGTGTCATCTTGATCTGTATGAGAACAGTTGAACTAAATGCAAGTAAACAGTCACGCAATGTAATAAGTCAAGTTTGGACAGGAGCCAAGTAAGCTGGAATAAAAAAAGAAAGACTAATTTTAATTCTGTGGTAAAATAAACAATATTCTTTTTGAAAGTGAGTTTATGTAACTGTGTATGCAGTTTGAAGCTGCAGTTCACTGCAGGGTTTGACTCCTGAGTGTATTTGGTAGACTCAATTCCAAAAAGAAAAACATTTGGGTTTTCACACTGTGGAAAATACAGTAGTCCCATAAATGTGCTTCAGAATTCCACCTGAACTGTGATTTTAAAATGTGATGCGTATTTCCAGGGTTGGGAGGGTTACTTTTAAAATGTAACCCAGTACAGTTACAAGTTACCTGCTAAAAATGTAGTTAGTAATGTAATCCAAGTACCATAATATTAAAGTAATGTAACTGGATTACTTTGAGATTACTCCAATATTGAGTATGCTCAAAATAGATAGATAGATAGATAGATAGATAGATAGATAGATAGATAGATAGATAGATAGATAGATAGATAGATAGATAGATAGATAGATAGATAGATAGATAGATAGATAGATAGATAGAGAGATAGAAGATACAAGTTTAGCCGTGTATATGTTGTGTATGATGTTTAAATAGTGAATTGGTGGGAGGAAGATTTGTTTGGAAGGAGTAACTCACAGTATGGTTGTAGGCTAGCGGGCTAGCTAGCAAGAAGCTACAGCGCGCAGCATGCCGCTGGACTCTCAGCTCAAACTTTCATTCCAAGTAAATTCCAGTGAATACCGGTCGCTATTTCCTCCTCCCATCCGTGAAGCTTTTTCAAACTGCCCGCGTGTGGAAGACTAGACTAGAGTCAGTTCGTTCATCCCCACATCCCCAACATGTAGCAACGGTCCCACGCTCTGTCGCTCTGTCTCTCTGTCTGTCTCTCTCTCTCTCCCTCTCTCTTTCGCACTCTCGCTCATCGTAGAAATTATAATCACTCGAAGCAATCCCCATTTTTAATAAATGTACCTGTTATCTGATTACATGTTTTTTTACTGTAACTGTAACGGAATACAGTTTAAAAAAAGTTGTAATCTGATTACGTAACGGCAGTACATGTATCCCGTTACTCCCCAAGCCTGTGTATTTCACAAACACCTAAAAGCATTTACAAACACAGATATAGAAATATCTTCAGATGTTGACATAGGAGCAGTTCTATCAGAACGTTACATCATCCATCATTACAAAGGAGCCATACTGAAGAAAAGGCTGAATTTACTGGAAGAGACATGAGCTGCTTGTCAATCTTAGTAACTCATCAGTGTTCATCAGTCTGCAATGGATGTCCAATTCAGTATTCGATATATAACACATTGTTTCTAGCCTATTCATTCGAAGGTCACACTTGTTTATCTGATTGTTTACTGCTGTGGATAAAGCACAAAGGGGGGAGGGGGGGCTTCAGGTTGTGAGGTGATAAGGTAGATGGAGTTGTCCTCCCAGAATGTACAGCCCCTACTCAAGAGGTATTGTTTAGGATAGAATCAATTGCAATCCTCTTTGCCCTCGGCCGTCTTGCTCCACTCTGACATGAGCTTAGTCTTTCATAGAAGACAAGTGCCTTTCGAGGATAAGCCTTTGGATTGTGCAGAGGAATGTTTTGAAAAGTGGGAGGATGCAGAAGGGATGTATTTTCAGGCAAACAGTTCACGTGTGACTCTCTAACTAGCCAACAATCCACCATGTACGGTATGTTTGCAATTTTAATATGCTGCAAAAACAAAATCCTACTCCGCCTACTCAATAAAAAACAACATTTTATTACACAATCCATCAAAAGATAATATCTTTCACCACAGTAAGACAACTTTTTAATTGAGGTGATCATTAAATAGCTGAGGTCAACCGTTCTCAAGACTCGGCAAAACAGGGAGTTGGCCCATAAACAGAAAAGAATGCACACCATCACTGTTTACACGACACATGGCAACCTTTTCACACGCTGAGAATAACACATGGTCTTATCACACACACTTTTTTTTTAAGACTCCCATCAGTCCAGGAAAAAGGATATATATATATATAATTTATTTAATTTACAATCTGCAGTTGTAGCTGTCATGATTTTCCAATTTTCTCTCCTTGTATCCCTTTTTTGTTTTTATGTAAATATTACTTTTTGCACTGTTTAGCACAGAGGTGGGCATCGAGGGCCGGACTCCTGCAGGTTTTGCATGTTGCCCTTCTCCACCACAGCTGATATCTGATCAGCTCATCAGCAAGCTCTGCATAAGCCTGACAACAATCCTGTTGACTGGAATCAGCTTGTGAAGTGAGAAACCTCCAAAACCTGGAGGATCGAGATTGCCCACCTCTGGTCTAGCATAGTCTTTGTCCAATTTTAGGTCAAAGGTGACTTAAAAAAGGTGAATAAAATACATAAATGTGATATGTTTGTAACCCTCAAAGACCATAACTACATGGAAACATAAAAGCCATGAGAACCTTGTGTATATATCGTAGATATTTAGTGGGTGTGGCAAATTAATAATCAAATCCTAATTTGCGGACTATTGATATTGATATGACCAAATGACGTGATGTCACTGGAAGAAGAAGAAGAAGAACAGGAAGAAAGTTTAGATTTATATATTGTTTTTTAAGAGCCCCAAGTTCACTCAACAACAACTCATGGGGCTAATTAATATCTATATTAGCGTGTGTTTGTTTTTGTCTGTATTCTTGTTACTAAATGTAGGCTTTGATGAGCAGATGGTGGTTGAGGAATATTATGGAAATGTCGAGGGAAGCAGCATCACACATTTTTCTTCGGGAGAGCATTCCATAGTTGTGTGCCCTGGACGCTCTTCACAGAAGGAAGGAGAAAAAAAAAACACAGTTTGGGAAAAAGTCCAGCATCACTTTAAAATAATATAGCACTTTTAAACATAAACTTATCCTCATCATAATCATAATTTAATAATTAGATATGAACAGTTGATTTCACACATTGTAGGTTTATTGTTTATAAAAAAAAACTGTAGATGAATGAACCTTTATACAACACGCTATGAATAAGTAGCTTCTAATCAGTTTCTTTGCATTATGCAAATATGATTTGACCAGAATAAATGTTCAGCAGCTTCCCAATTGCTCATCCATTTTTGAATCTGTATGACAATTTTATGTTCAACCCTGAAACGCAAGTGTCTCAGACAGAGCCGCAATTTTGTCATTGTGACCAAAAATGCAATTTGCTCGCGCAGCAGCAGCAACACCTGTATGACATTATGCAATCCACTACAAAAGCCGCGCAATAACTACCGCCCGGCTGAGGCCCATAATGTTCGATTTATGTCGACAGCCTTTGCTGTACACTGCTGAAGAATGGAGACTTGTGCACAGCAAAGTTGCTGTTTACTCAGGCATTGTTATATTAGGTCACAATGTATTGTACATGTTTTCATTTTAGCTACATGCGTACAAAACAGCAAAAAAAAATCATGCCGGGATGTTTTTCCAAGGCTATGCGTGCAGTTGGTAATGCATATGTTTTATAACAGAAGTGAAAGCATTTATTCGTTATTATATGTGAATCAAGCCAATTGGTTTATCATTAACACCATCCGATTGTTCATAGCCACGCATTACAAAAAAAAGCAAAGTCTCAAGTTCATTGACTCAACTGAGGCTTTGTGATATGTTGCTGACATTTACGTGGCAGGGGAAAAAAATGTTATGCAAGCATTGAATGAAAATCCAAGCAGAGAACTTGTGGGTTAGAAATACATAAACAGCTCTTTCGAAAGGAAATCATCTTTTTATGTTTTTTCTTTGAGGATAAGCGGTTCACAAATGGATGGATGGATTTTTGTCGTCGCTGTTTTAAGGAAAGGGCAAGTAATGTGTATTAGCTGCAGGCTGCTCTTAGAGGAAGACGCCACCCCGCAGCACTTTCTACTGAGTCGACAATGCAGCCGCTCCCCGAGGTGATGTATTTTTCTCTTCAGCTGTCACCTCCCTTATACGTTCCTTTTTCAAGTACACTGAATTGCACTTTTATTCCTCTCATAGCTACATTTAAAAAAAAAAAAGCGAGTCCTCTTTTAGCACCAAAATCTCTGAGTTACACGGCTGAGAGCTGCTCTGTAAGTCAGCCTTTAAATGTTACAGAAGCTTTGAGAGACTATGGGAATCCTTAAGATTTGACAGCGGTAATAAAATATGAGTTTCAATGAAACCTCCACCGAGTACTTAAAATATTCAATAGTGTCACAATTCTTCAACATTCATTTATTAGGCTAGACCAAAAAAACACCAGTCGTGACAATTAACTCATTCACTGCCAATGACGGTTATAATTGTCAAAAAATCATTTGAACTATTTCTATTAGTTTAACTTTTTTTCTACTTTTGTTAACAAGAGTATAAAAACCTAGATTTTTTTTATTGTACATTTAGAACAGATATAAAATTTGTGATTAATCGTGAGTTAACTATTGAAGTCATGCGATTAATTACGATTAAACATTTTAATCGCCTGACGCCCCTCATTTTTAATAATCATCTAGTCAAGCAATAAACATTTTTTTATTGTAATTAACCGCATGACTTCACTAGTAAAAAAATTATCTAGGTTTTCATACTCTTGTTAAGAAAAGTGGAAACCTTTTTAAACTAATAGAAATAGTTCAAATGAATTGTTGACGTTTATAGCCGTCAATGGCAGTGAATGAGTTAATGTATTTACTGTCAGTTACTTTGATGATAAATGAGAAATATTAGTAATTCAGATCCAAAATAGTGATATCATATTAAAATAAATATTGAGTTTATTGATTACATTCATAATGAGTTCATTCAAACCAGCACCAGCATTTAGTTGCTGGCACATCTGCCTCAAATTTCTGAGTTTTGGGTTTGCATTTGGGCTCTAGCATTTCTGTGTGGAGTTTGCATGTTCTCCTTCCAGAAGTCGGCTTTGTCTCACTCCAAAAAGCTTGCAGGACTCTCAATTGTCCAAAGGTATGAATGAATGTGTGTGCAATTGGTTGTTACGGTATGTGTGCCCAGTAATTGGCTGGCATCCGTTTTAGCTAGTGCCTCACCTAAGTCAGCTGACATACGTTCCAGTTCAACCGTGACCTTAATGATGACACCACGAGAGAAAATCAAAAATGTCTCCCCCTAACATTGCCCACTGGTGAATGGCCACTGTATCTATAAACAATTGCTGCCTTCTCTAGGTTAGCAAATGCTCGGTAGACCAAGCAAAAATATTAGAGATAGATAGGCTGTTAACATGTTGTTAAATGGATACCTCTCTGAAAATGTCAATCAAATCAAAACTGAATTTTATCATCTTTGTAAGTGCAGCCTTTTTGAGCCAATTTCTGTTTTGGATCTCATTTTTATTATAGATGAGACAAATGGAATGGCCGTCTTTTTATTATTAATGCATGTTATACTCTTCTTTTTGACACATAAAATGAGGGCTACATTCTATATTTATTAGTACTTTAAAAAATCGAATAATTGATATTGAATCAATTTTCCTTTTCAAGCCTGATATTTATTCATAAAACCATGAATCTATCATTTTAATATATTTTTTCCTGATAAATTCATAAGTAAATGGAATTTTACTGGCCCAAAATGTATTTTATATTTTACTGTTCACATACAATACAATTTAAGTGTTTTCTTACATTTATAAAATACCTGATTTATTGCACTTTAGGAACATTTTGATTTTTTTTAAACTTATATTTACAATTATTAAATCTAAATTATGAAAACATTTTCATCTCATCCTCGCTGATGTCAAAGTTTGTGTAACACTTAAGTGATTATTCTTAAACTAATTCATTTAATACGTACCTCCAGAAAATCTAATTTGGAATGTAATGTTTATGGAGTTTTTATCATGCCTGAACTGATGTTCCATAGTTAATCAATATCGGATTGAAGCTAATCGGATCGAATCGGGGAAAAATCAAAATCGAATACAACTGAATGCTTATGAATCAAAACCGAATCACTTGAGGAAATTAGAATCGATACCCAGCCCTTATATTTATATTTTAAACAGTAAACATAATATAGGATGGCGGCTGTAATTAGCCTGCAATCTTAGCTCGGTACAAGCAGGAGTGCCGTAAAAGGCAACAAAACACCTTCTTTATTAAAACTTTGATGATATAGTAGCAGTTTTATGGCAAGTGTTGGGCACCTTTCCAGAATGTGATTAGACGTAATGCATCAGTGGCATGGGAGTGCAGCACAGTGCAGGATTAAACCTTAAGGAGATAAAAAGTGATGGTGCATAAAGAGCCAAAGTTCTTGCCGAATGCATTATTTATTAACAATCGCAATGACACCCTCAGCACCAGTTGATCGCTGTGCTACAAGATCCAGTAATAATATTGTAATTGCAATGTACCGCCCCTGCTTGACAGTAAATAAATAGAGTTACACCATAACCCCCACCAACTATTACAAAAGTGTCTAAATTCAGTAGAGAAAACCTCACCACACCCTCCTTCTATTTCATATATAAATTATATCTTGCAAAGTTCGATCCGAAATCTGATTAACAGACATTTTTTGTGAGGGCTTATGAATGATTACATGAGTGAACGCATGTGCAGATATGAAGAGATCAAAAGAGGAGCTCTAGTTTGATGAAACACAAAAATGGCGGTTGTGGATGAGCTAACCAAGAGGGGAAATAGTGAAATTATTGCCAGGGATTCTCAAAGGGCATCAGAAATGTAGGACATTATCAGGTTTGGGTTCAAATTAAATGATCAAAAGTGAAAAAGGAAATGTATGGTCTTATTAGATTATGTTGTTGTTTGATTCTGTGTATGGGTGTATATGGTTAATGTTAGTGTTTTGATTGTGCACTCTAAAAACAGTTGGGTCAAAAGTAACCCAATTATGGATAAAAAATGGATACATTTTATGGGTCTATTTGACCCACCTTTCTGGGTTGTTTTGTACAAAATGACCCAATTTTTTGACCCAAGTAAAGGATATGACCAATATTTATGAGTTGTTTTACATTAAAACACAAATTTCTTGACTCAAAGTAGAGGATCGGTCTATTTTTGACCCAACTATTTTTAGAGTGTGCCAAGCTAAATGACAATGAAGTTCATGTCTCCTCATGTATTAAACATACAAAACATGTGCGTGTGTGTGCGTGCGAGTGTTTGCGTGTTTGTGTTGACTCATCTGCTACTTGTATGCTTCTTTACAGTGATAAACACGTGTGACTCACTCAAGAGAAGTCTTTAAATCCCAATAATTCATTCTCCATCCCTCATTAGTCAAATGACTCCCACTCCCACATTCTGCTCAGGTGTGTCTATCGGTCAAGGACACGACTTCCTCCCTAAGATACTGTCTTTGATGCATATGACCTGAGATCAGCTCTGCAGGAACAGCTGGAGCCAGACTAACTTGCGGTGTCAAGGTCAAAATCTCAGGGTTGAGCAAAAGAAATGGGACACTTGAGGCAAAAACATTTGGATCTTTACTACTGGCAGGATTTAGTAACCAGGCTTGGGAAGTAACGGAATACATGTGCCGCCGTTACGTAATCAGATTGCAATTTTTTTTAAACTATTCCATTACAGTTACAGGAAAAAAAAAACATGTAATCAGATTACTTGTACATTTATTGAAAATGGGGATTACTTCGAGGGATTACAATCTCTACAATGAGAGAGAGTGCGAAAGAGGGTGAGAGAGAGAGACAGAGTGAGAGAGAGAGAGAGAGAGAGAGAGAGAGAGAGAGAGAGAGAGAGAGAGAGAGAGAGAGAGAGAGAGAGAGAGAGAGAGAGAGAGAGAGATGTGGTTGCTTTCAGTGCTTTCAGTGACAGTTCGAAAACAGCATATGGCCTTCAATCAATCAATCAATCAATCAATCAATAGCCTACATGCTTTTTAATTACACAAGGATTTTTGCTATTTGTAGGCTGCTCGGGTCCCTATCACCCGCAAATAGCAGGGGCACATTGTATAGAATATATATTGTGGTGGTATTTATTTTTATTTTGTCTTCATGAGCATACTCAATATTGGAGTAATCCAAAAGTAATCCAGTTACATTACTTTCATATTATGGTACTTGGATTACGTTACTAACTACATTTTTTAGCAGGTAACTTGTAATTGTAATAGATTACATTTTGAAAATAACCCTCCCAACCCTGTTAGTAACTAACATACATTAGGTACATCTATCTACACAATATAATTAGATCTAGTGGAGTTTTTTTTTTTTGTGTGTGTAAATCTTAATTATGCAATTGTGGCGTTTCTCCAAAGATTAAACATGATGTGTGGGCTGCTGGCCACCATTTTGCTGCCTACTTTGCACTACAAGAAATAACGTAAGAAACAAAATACTCAGTGAAGAAACACTCATATGTATTAAATATTAATGAAGTGCGGTTTTCCATAACTACCCAAATGTACCCGTCATCAATCTTTGCTGGAATCTGAGTGTCGGATGTCTCTGTGGAATGTGAGGAACTTGGTCTGATAGATTTTTGTCTAGAAAGTAGTAGGAGAAGAGCAGAAATCAATAATAGAGGATGTTTTCCAGCTATATTTAGAAGAAAAGAAAAAAAGTGACTGGCAAAAACAAGATCTTGACCACCGGATGAGGTCAAACAAGCAAATAATCTGTCTCATTTTATTTTTGTGTCATTTTCACAAGCTAATCATTTCTGTTTGTTCCCTCAGGAGTAATATTAGATGAGATGTTCATTGTAGTTCATTTGCTATCTGGGTAAAAGACAAAGACTCATTTTTCCCCCAATAACCATGGGAAATGTATTTTCAGTATCTTCATTTTTTTAAATTATGTTTGCAGCTTTCAAATGTCAATCAGAAATGCACATTTATGATTTATTTCTTAGTATGGCGAGAAAAAAAAGCATTGAAGTAGCTCAAGTTCAACTAAGTGAAACCTTCTTGATCACTATTAGCGGGGGGGGGGGGGGGGGGGGTGCACATTGGGATGCGGCTATGTTATTATGCGGAAGTGGTAGAAGGTCGAAAGCAGCACAGAAATGGTTGCCGAGCATTCCGATGCCCCTTGGGGGTGAAGTGAGAAGAAAGCTGATGAGATTATCCTCTGCCACCTGCTGTGTGCTGTCCGGTGAGTCCTCACAGAATGCCCCCCCCCCCCCCCCCCCCCCCAAGGATAAGTGACATCCAGTGGAGATGACAGGTGCCCCTACCGCACTGCACCAGGATCCAGTAGGACGAGGTGGAGAAGTGTTTTGTCCCGCAACCCCCCCGCCCCAAAAGTGACCACACCAGTGCCTGACTGTGCCACAGTTCCAAAGTGTAAATTAAGGTGATTATTTTTAAGCTGACAGGCGATACATCATCCAGCAGTCAGCCTGTAGAATTGTGCTTTCAGCAGAATAATGACAGGTCCAATGACAGTCACATCAGAATAATAGCGAGGCGCCAATGTCGGAATGTACGGATGGATAATTAAATCATGAAAGGTGTCCTTGATAACCAAGATGAAGAAGCTGACAACTTCTGAGAAGAATTTGGATGAAACTTGCCAATTGACATTATTGTTTATCAATGAACCTTCTTGAGTTATGTCTACTTTGAAGGAACACTGGCCAAGGATGAATTGATTATTTTATCCCAAACATTAAAAATGCAAAGCTTTTTTTTCTGCGTTAATAAAACGCAGGCAACAATTTAAATGGGCTTCTGGAAGGATAAGTTCGTGCTCATTTAAATTAAGAATTTGTGGGCTTGGTCTGTGCTACTACAGCAGTTGTTTGTTTTTTCATACAGTATTTCCAAAAGAGCTCGAGCCAATTAATTCACAGTTGGAGTCTGTTTGAATGTGACGTATTGATCTCAATCCTCTCGGATGCATATACCTCAGCTGCTCCCATAAAAGTGCCACCATCAATATCAGCTAATCATCTATTCTCTGCACAGTAGGTCCAAAACAAGTTCTGAAAGTTAGTACTGGACTTTCCTAAACTTTCTGCATGTGTTGATGGACATTTTTAGCCTAATCTATATATCGCTAGCTACAATGAGAATTTCCATCTGTATGACAACACTGTAATGATTAGTAATACGCAATTAGAGCTTTCTAAAAGCATAATTATTAACATGGAACCTACCAAAAGAAAAAAAGTATATATTTGTAACTGTTTCCGTTTTGCAGCAATTAGCATTAGAATATAGCTAAATTTCATCATTATTCACATTCCTGTTGAAAACACTGGGGAAAAGAGCTTGTTGCAACATGGCCCTTGCTGATCGCTATACTCTGCTGCCACCTGCTGGCTAGAATTGCTTTAAGCCACCTCTTCAGGTCAGAAGCTGCATCAAAGTATTTTCTGTTTGCTCTTGCAAAAAAAAAACGTCTAAATATGTTCTTAGGAGTGAAGGACAAAGTATTAAAAAAATACATATTTACACGTTTTAAGGTTTGAATGAGTTAACACCTTTTGGATTGATTGTTATCATTATTTATTTTTATTTTTTTTTACTTGCCATTTTAGGTCATGTTTTGTTTTGCTTTTCCACAGACCCCGAAAACCATACAAGGGTTAAAGATTACAAATCTTAAAATTATATATATATTACAGTTGCACAAGATAATATATACTTGATATGCAGATATGAAAATCAAACTATACATAAATAAATAGAACGTAACAAAGTGACAAAAGTATTGTAACAGAACACCACCAGGCAAAAGTACTGGAACATGACTGACATGTTTTATTGACCCCGACTGTCATAACAGTGACTATACAAATAGTGCATAGCAACACTCAGTTGTTTCCAGTTTTGGGTTTTGTCAGTGAAGACTACTACTAGCACTATGTATAGTCAGAGGGGTTACCAACGGAAAGATGAGAGAGCTGCTAACGAGTGGGAAACAAGCAATTGTGAAACAAACAAACAAGACAAACAGAGCAATTGCTCATTTTCATTGAAGTCTATAGAAACATGTTGTCTGCCAAATTATATAAATTTTGTGATCACCTTGAGCATGCAAACTGAAAATGACCCACTGTCAAACAACAAAGGGGTTGCATGCCAGATCCACCACACCAGCATCTACCGAAACTCAGACACAATCTGTTTCCTCCTCAGGTTATTGAATCGGTGGAGGCTGGTGTCTGCGGATCTCACGCGGCTTCGTCTGTCCTTCCTTCCTTTTCTCGGTCTCTCCTTTGGTCTCTTGAGGCCTCCCTGATTTTATGTTTTTTGGATTTGTTGGGGTCTGGATGTTTTTTGGGCTGGGGAGGAGTTCTGGTGGGGGGTGTCTGGTCGGTGCTGGATTTCACCTTCCTTGGTTTTCTTTGGTCCCCTCGGGTCTCCTGGTGTTCGGTTTAGGTGAACGGTATGAGATTTTTTCTAATAGGTTTTCTGGTGAGCTAACAAATACACGCACGCACGCACGCACATACACTCACCCACACACACACACACACACACAAAAAAAAAATATATATATATATATATATTAAAAAAATAATAATAATAAAAGAGCAATGATGAGGACATTTCCGAATGAACAATACTGAGCTCTTAAAGAAAAAAAAAATGAAAAAAAAAAACAACAACAAAGGGGTTAATCATTACAGCGTGGAACGTTTTATGCAGGCCAATTACTGTAAATATGTTGACTTAAACCCTATAGAGGATACAGTATACAACCTTTAAAATGAATGAGCAACCCACTCACTATGCTAGTTTAGCTGTTTTGCATAAGAACTTTAGTATATCAACAATGAACATCCAGTTGTGGTGTCCTAGGTGTCCTTATTATGTGTCATTGTAGGCCTACATGTTTTATTTTCACCACAACACCAGAATCTGTCTGCACTCGGAGCAGTAGGGCCTTGTTAGCTATTCAGTACACTCACATGAGTCTCTCGCTCCCCAAATTATGAAAGACGTGGACGCAAATACAAAAGCTAATTAATGCAAATACAAGCCAGGCAAAATGGAAGGTAGAATCGTGTTTTGCAGATATATTCACATATTTTTTTAATTTAATTTGAATAATTTCGAAATGATTTCCCCACTTCTTAGGATAGACTATAACAGACTTGGCTGTGGTGGTCCACATAGGCCCACTCTTTCCTCTTAAAACAAGCCATCCACAATGGGGTTTTTTTGGGTTTTTTCCTCTGCCAGGTCAAGAAAACCCTTTTATGTTTATTTCCGGTCTTTTTCAGTAGCAAGGTTTCCTCTTTGATCTTATTGATTTATCATCGCACTAGGGCACGTTCATCTACAGCTCACTGCATGACTGCACACTGCTTATGATTTTTTTCCTCAGTCGCATTATTGTCAAATTTATTGTAGCTCCTGTGAAGCCAAAGGAATTGGCCTTGGTCCAGAGGCGTTAGTCAGCCCTCTGATACACGATTCTTGACTGATCTTCATTACAAAATCTTACAGTTGCACCAGCCAACCATAAATTTCTCAGTCCTTTTTTCAGTTTTTACTCTGTTCTAACTCGGTGCCATTGGTGGAAAGCCCAATCCTGGATTTACTGTAGATCACTTGGACATAAATGATTGGGCAGAAGATATCACACTCATTAAAAACAAGTGTTTACTTTGCACAAGAAAAGGTGGTCCATCAACAGCAGTTGTCACTTCCCTTCCCACCGTTTTTTCAATGAGACCTTTTAAGCTATGATACATGAAAGATGTTTACTCATAAATAACAGCAACATCCTGGAGGCTGGAAGGAGGCGAGTGAGTTAAAAATAGTCCTCATTCATTCTCAGTTTTCTCACTGAGCATCTTGGCTCTTTTTCCAGGATGTGTTGACGAGTCTTTGGTTACCATAGAAACATGGAAATATTGTTCAGTCATCGTGACATGTATAAATTGACATGATATGTGTCAGTCATATATATGGACAATGGTTGCATAAAAAGTTCAACAAAACAGGTGGGAATATAAAATTAGTTTAGTCCTACAAGAATGGCTTTTGTGTGAAATAATATAATTTTCTTGCAATATGCATTTCTATGTATCATATCCAACTACAATAAAAACATGTCTCCTTATTTTACAATTGTTCGCATGCCAAACTGCAAAGATTGGTTTTCATTCATAATACATTAACTGTTTGCAATACTCTTTTATTCATTCCAACATCCTTTTTTGTTACAAATGTTCACTATTCATGCAGTCTCCACTTCCCCCTTATCTCTAAAAAGCACGCTACTTTTGTTCTCTCCTCTTCCTCTCCTTGAACTTTTATAATCATAGATTGTTTTGTGGGCATTTTGTTTTTTATAGTTATACATTATACTTTATCACGGATATTAAATAATTTGTATAGTCTTAAGTCTTTAGTCATTGTTCGGACTTAAAGGTTATCGCTGTAAGCTGCTGTTCTATTTGTTCTGAATTTCTTGTGTTTTTGTAGTACAACAGTAAAGAGCTGTTGGGGTTCAAAATCCACATTTGCCAAGAACATTCAAATTGCCCAAATTTCTTGTTGTAATAGTTTTAGCTAAGAGAAACTCACTTGTAACTTGTGTAAACTTTGCTAGCTTTGCCAGCTAGCAAAGTTAACTAGGGTTAGCTAGCTAGCTAGCTAGTGATAAGGGTCTAGCTGCCGACGCTGGGCGAGTGGAGCTCTACCGGAAGCACGTGACTTTGAGAGACCCACGAAACACTTTTTTTAAGCAATTCTTTTTTTTTTAAACAAATAAATAACTTTATAAACTATTTAGTTAATTTTAACAAAACAGTATACAAACATGTAGAACAACATCAACAACACAACTCGGACCTAACATAGTCCGTGTACATGTGCATGTACAACGCCCTCAAATCAACCGTTTTTTTTTGAGGAAATCGGTTTTGGAAGGACATAACAAAACAAGCCTTGCTGGTATTTGATCATTTGAAGAATTTATTGTCCCGCTTTTTTGTTTCATTTTCTTTTCCTTTTGTCTTGTTCAAATGCACTGTTCTATGTTATGTTGTGTGCTCAGTTTACAAGTCTCATGTTCTATGGAAAAAGACTTGGAGTCGGTTGATTTACTCTAAAAATGTTTTATTGTTTGTGTATTATTCCACTATATCGCCACAAGGTGTTATTCTCAAACTTGTTTTCAATTGCATGTGACGCGTTATTTGTTTACACCTAAATAAAAAAGCTATAAGTCCTTAATTGTGAGTATGTTTTCAAGTACTTGCGTTCGAGCCATAAGTTTTAAAATGCTTGAATTTGCAAGAGCGGGATTTCAAATGGAAAGGTACTGTGCCTGTTAATGTCACCGATCTACAAAGATGTTCAATAACAAATAACAGGTGTTGTGAACTGGAGCTGTACAGTACTTATTCAGCACCCACCTCATCTGCTGTAAAATTTATAGACACTGGGCTGGATATAAGGAAAGGGAAATGGACAGTTTTGTGTTTGTTTTTAATATAACTATGGGCATTTTATGCCACTTAAGACTCGGGGTACTGCAGCATGCTTAATCCAACAATCCTGCACATTTGAGGAGTAGGCTTTCTAGAAGCATAAATGGATTATGTGTAAACCAACTTTAATTAAATTGAAAGGAAAATTGACATTGTTTTCCTCTCTTCTTTATCACTCAATGTTCAGTCAACAGTTAGAATTTTACAGCAATGTGCATGATGTCAAATTAAGTGAACAAGCAGACCGGTTCATTTAATTTGCTGGCGTGTCTAGTACAGCACCACGTCAATATATATGCATATTCTTTTTTTTCTTTTCTTTTTCTGGAGAGCTCAGTTCATTCGGTAATTTTACCGATTTGACATGTCATCATCATTGCTCTCTTTTGTTTTTTTTAGAAAAAAAAAATATATATATATGCATATTCTAACTGACTTCAAAATTCACAGAAGCTAACGCTTTTGTGAAATAATATTTCCATCACGACATAAATCAGATTCCATCCACCTAGTTGTTCAGATAAACCAACGTGAAGCGTATAAAACACGATGTATTGCAATTACACTACATTCGCCATTCAGTGGCGCTGCGCTACAATTTTGGTGTTCAAATGGGGGGGGGGGGGGGGGTCACGTGTTTCCGGTGGTGACGAAAGCGCCAACAGTCGTCTTAGTTAAAACAGCGAAATATACTCAAAAATACAAATAATACTACTTGACGTTAGTTTGAGTTAAGATTATGGTTATGTTTAGTGTTATAGTTACGTTTAGGCTTAGTAAAAAAGTAAGACGGAATTGGAGGTCACGTGTTTCCGATAGAGCTCCACTCGCCCATGGTCTGCAGCTAGACCCATCTCAGCAAAGTTGGGACCCAGACAGCATTTTATTTTGTGTTTACTGACAGCTCGAACATTCTTAATGGTGCATTACCGCCACCAACTGGAATTATTGCAGAATGCACCGCCAAGTCAGCAACTTGAGCAAAGTTATCTCGTAAAAGTATAGAACCTATGAGAGAGATGAATGATAACAAATATGTGGCTTTTCATTTTGATTGGTGAATATGTTTGTCATCAACCTATTTATACACATAAATTGTATGGTGTTGATGTTTTCTGATTTGTTTGACAACATGGATCTAGCTGTTATCAAATGTGTTTGCACTCCCTCAACAACAAAGATCTTTGCAGATATTGGGAATATTTTTAAATGGATTAAGACGACGCATGACCTCATAATTCTAGTGTTGATGTGAATAATGAAGCAAACAACTATATGTAATAATCACATCATAATAATCATAATAATTGTGGGAACTTGTACTGTGTAAATAGCCTGGCTATGGACACGTTTCCATTCCCTCAACAAGCCCGGTGTAAAACAAATACAGATGCTCTGATGAGCTGTATGCCTGTTCCTGTCTCCTGTCACGTCCACATACCGATTTTGTCAGCCTCGATCGCCTTGATCATCTTCATGTTGCTGCTTATAAGCAAACTCAGCGATGCACTTCAGTGTCCCCACTGCACAAATTGTCCAATTACGGTTAACCTCGAGGGAGAAACAATACACAGCATATGGAGGGAAACCAGAGAGATCAGATCCCCCTTTCACTGCAAATATTGAGATCCACCAGTGTCTTGGATAAAACGCTCCAAAAATATCATCAATGACAGCTTACTGCAAGCCAGACTGCTTATCAGATGCTGCCATAGTCTGTTTGTGTAGCTCAGTAAAGGCTGATATGATAATTTGATGATTTGTTTGGACAACCGATTAGCATTTCAAATGAATATAAACATAAACACACACAACTAAAAGAATAATTCAATTTGAATTTTTGTCAGTTTGAGGCATGCTTGACTAGATAGGACATTCATTTAGGCTGGAACATGCGTCCACAAATTTTGAACAAGTGTCACAGTCAAACATTACATTTAAAGTTTCAAAGTGAAGGTAAATCAACAGTGAGTTTATACGAGAATAATCTGGTTCCATCTTCATCACTGCAGAAACATCCGAAACACTACATGCAGGATTTGCTGGAAAATCTGGTATGCATCTTATCTTGAGGGTGTTCCACAATTAACTCAATCAGTGCCGTTGACGGTTATATACGTCAAAGATCCATTTTAACTGAGCTGGCAGTTAATATGATGTGACAGTTCTGAATGAATTTGATTCATGATCATTCTGTTGTGGGTGAAATTCATTGTTTTCAACAATAGTTTAACCTTTGTACCCCAAAACCTATGGGTAAAATGAATCTATTATATTCATACGGTCTTGCTTACCTGGCTGTCCACCAACCACATCTCCAAAATAAACAAGAAAACTTTTTGTGAGGACACTGTGATGGCGTGCTGGATGACTTTCATACATGAAACATACGCTGCCATGTGGCCCATTTTGGAAATGGGTCATGGCAGTGTAAAAGAAAAAAAATGGAATTGCATATCTTCTGATCAGAATCCAGTCCTTTTAAAAAATGGACATTAATCGGAAATCTGCCAACAATCTGCTATGCTGCAGGAATGGATAGATCAGAAAGACCCTTCATTGCAAACGTACCAAAACAAAGTATGCTCATGAGGTGTCCACTTAAAAAAATAAATGGAAATCAAATTTTCATAATTATTTCTGCATCCATTCATGGCCATGAAAAGTGGACTCAACTTGAGATGCGAGAAAGGCGTAAAGACAAAAAGATTGCCTCTTTTTGATGAACATTTTTATTCCCTTTGCATTTAGTACAGTAGCACAGAACATTTTCATCCTCCTAATCTTTTGCTCATATCAACCTTCGCCCTTCCATTAGTGTGTGACTTCTGATTTCACCCTTTTCCCCGAAGTTGTTCGTAAATTGCTTTGCCGAACCAATTATGCCGTGATTGACGCCAACGCAGACTCAGGCTCAAGTCCGCAAGGGCCCTCGGCTTTTTAGTGAGCTGCTTCAAATTCACGAAGGCTCAAGAAACAAAGAGAAAGCAGTAATTTTGCCTATAATGAGGAAAAGAAAATACCAAGCAGCAGGTACTTAAAAGGAGTTATTGAGATAAAAATGAAGACACAAGCTGCTCTGGTGTAAAATGAAGGCACCTTTTTAGCTGTCATAAGGCAGAATAAAAGACCATTGGGCAACCTCGGCAGGAGGAGATACAACAGATGCAGCAAAAAACTCACATTTAGTGTCTTGTGGTAAGAAACTGACGTGATATATGTACAATTTTTACTTTATACTGATCTATTGGAAAGCAGGTGGCGATGTCAGAAATAATTACAGCGATCATATACCCGAGTGATTCCAATGACAGAAAAAAAAGTAGGAGTTATGTCATCTATACATGGTATTGTTTCCCCTTCCACTTTCCTCAGTTGTGCTGCTGTTTTCTGTTGCAGAGGTTATTTGAGGTAAACAGAAGAATGATGGCAGTTAAACGTGTGCAAATGAATGTGAAATGGGATATCTGCGCATCCACAGTATCTATAATTGGACAAGTAATTCATTAGCACATGTCTTTGCCTTCACCTTCTTGTTGGTCAGACCGGGGGCCTAATAAGGAGATAGGATGGATGACAAAGAGAGACAATGAAGGTCAAGGCCTTGCCGTAGACTCGTTTTGCTGGAGAGTTTGTGGGAGGAGGGAAAATGCAATTGGCTGGCTATGATAAATGTAGAATAGTCTTCCGTCTGTGAGGTCACGGTTGCTGCATGGATAATTGCAACACGTACTTTGAAATATAGACACACACAAAAGGGAATAAACGAACAGTAGGCATTCCATATACTAGACACTAGTATCTTTAAGTTCTATTTGGTTGATTTCATCTCCAAAGTTTTGGGGGTTTGGGGGGTTAGGGACGGCAGGGGCTGGGTTGTGGTGGATGGCGGGTGTGGGTGAGGGGCGGGAGGTCGTGGGGGCTGTGGGCCGGTGGGGTGCCTGGCGGACCTGTCGTGCCCCATTCTGCTACTTTGGGCTTGGGGCGCGAGCCGTATTGGGGTGGGGGTGCGCTCCGGGCTCCTGGGTTTGCTATCCGGCTGGTGGCCCCTGTGGGGCCCGAGGGTTGTGCCTTGGCGCTGCCGCGGCCTGGTTGGCCCTGGTGGGTTGTGCTTGCTATGTCCTGGCCGGGGTCGACGGCTCCCCTCTCTGGTGGAGGTTTTCGTGCATGCCAGATCCACCACACCAGCTTCTTATCGAAATTCAAACACAATCTGCTTCTTCCTCTGTTCGTTGAATCGGTGGAGGCTGATGTCTGTGGATCTCACTCTGCTTCATCTAGCCTTCCTTCCTTTCCTCAGTCTTTCCTTTGGTCTCTTGAGGTCTCCCTACTTTGTTGGAATTTAGATGTTTCTGGGGTTGGTGAAAGATTCTGGTTGGTAACCCGGTGGGTAGTAGTTGATGTCTGGTCGATTTCACTTTTCTTTCTTTTCTTTGATCCTTCCTCGGGTCTCCTGACAACTTCACTACTCTAGCGGGATTCTGAAGTATTCGGTTTAGGTGAACGGTATGGGATTTTTAATTTTAGGGGAATTAATGAGCACACACTCACACTCACGCACATATGCACACACACACCCGCACACGCACATCCTCACCCACATACAAAAAAGAAAAGAAAAAAAATGATGCGCCATATACAGTATGTCTCTTTCCCATAAATAGGCACTCGTTGACGGATGCCCAGATTTTGGCGAAAATTAAAGGGATACTCGACTCATTGAGCCATTTTCAACTGTAAGAAGATAATATTTGGTCTATAATTCATGTATACCTTCATTATTTTTCATGAACAATTAATACCTTTAAAAACTAACTTTGCCACTTGCTGTCGATTGAAGATGATATCACATGTGCTGAGGAAACAGGTAATGACCAATCATGGCTCAGTTTGCTGACCAAACCCAGGAAACAGGTGTACTGTGATTGGTTGTAATCCATTTCCTCAGCACAGGTGATGTCATCTTCAGTAGACAGCAAATGGAAAAAAAAAGTTTTTAACGGTATTAATCGTACATGAAAAATAATAAATTCTGGACAAAAAATTAACTTTTTACTGCTGAAAATGGCTCAATGAGTCAAGCATCCCTTTAATGACGCGAAACCTTGGAATAATACACCGAACGAGAAAGACCATCTGACCGATGAAAACTTCATGACGAACCAGCCGGCTTTAGGACGACGTCATGAAAGCGGAGCGGCAGCTGCAACGGGAGAGGCGGGGTTTTGGTGAGTGAGCTATGTTTTGTTTTTTACAAAAATAGCCACCAAACTTGTTCATATTTCGTAAGAAATTAGGTCGCCATTGTGTCAAGGGTATTATATAATCATATATATGCTTATAGTTAAGGGAGAAACGCTTAAAATAGCATGATATAGAGAGAAATGTAAACACACACTCACACACACATGCTAATTTTTCTGGCTGAAAAGGTTCAACACAGAATTGTGAAGTGAACATCCGACCACCCAAATCTGAAGTAAAGTTGATTTAGTAAATTGTGAGTAAAGTCAAGTTTGTGAAAAGCAGAGTCAGTGTTTCAGGCGTTGACGACTGAATGATTGACGACTACAGATTACATTTAGCGAAATATGTCCCGCTACTGCTACTGACATATTTAGTGCTGCTTTATGTCACATTGTTATAATTCACGTCAATATTGTGTTTTAGCATGTAAAATAAATTAGCTTTCATGGAAAGTTGACTGCTCAGCACAATCCAGATTTAAAAATCCACCCTGCAGTAGCTCTTAAGCGAGAAGAATTACTTCCTGCTGGGCCACTTGTCCAGCAACTTCACTGCCAACGCTTTTGCTAATCCTGAATGTGAAACATTGTCTGTCATAGCTGTCAAAATGCCGTTCTGTGTAGCTTTTGAATGAAGGGGTTTAAAAATTGTTAATCGAGAAATTTAGCACTACACGTCAACACAGGCCCTTTTATCGGAAGTCAGTTGGAATAGCCCAAAAAAAATTGGTGGATGGATGCCAACAAGGAACTCATTAATCTTGTGACACATCGCCAACATAAATTCTGCTTCATAAAATGTCATTGTGAAACATGATGTTTTATTTTTCGGGATACCAAAACTGAATTTCTGCATCCTAAAGAGCAATATTCCTTAAAGTGGAGATAAAACAAAGCCAACTAACCTGCAAACTGGATTTAGGGACCAACAGAGCGATATATCATCCTGAATCAGGTGGCATATGAAACATATTGTACCTATACACTTGCTACCTTTCTTCCTCTCGGTCTAAGTGAAGTGTTGCCATGGTTACCCAAGGTGCAGATATTGCTTGTTGAAAGTGGATTTTAAAGTCTGGCTGAGTTGGAATAAGATAAAATAAGAAAGAAAACTCGAATGTTGCGTGTCAGTGAAGACGCGTTTACGGCGTTTAAAGATCAGTTGGAGATGTGAGAGAGCAAACTGTTGCTTGGTGGATGCAAACTGGGAAACAAAATACTTTTGCAAGAAGTTAGTGCTTACCATTCAGCCTATTGCTTAGAGCTGTTTATTTGTTATTTTATCATGAAACTGCTGAGCAAAACCAGCCCCAGGCTCTCGTTTTGAACCCGTGGGAATGTAAACATGCACATGTTTGTTGACAAGCAGATTAGGTGAGGCTAAAAATTCATCAGCAAAAGATGCATGGAAATGAGTTTCTGACATGTGCAAAGACAGCCATTAAGAGCAGGTTGGTATTTAACTCAATGGGATGGCGTTCGTCCCTGGTAGCCCAGCCAATCAAATGAATGGGGATTTCGGACCTCTGGCAGCTAACCCATAGGAATGAATGGGGGATTCCAACCTCTGGTAGCCCGGCAATTAAAATAACGACTAGCTTTAGCGCCTCTATACTCTAATGCCATGTCACTTGAATTAGACTTGCTAATAAATGATATATCATTGATTATCTGATGGTATGGATACTTTGACTTTGTTGCTGCTAAATTACAACAACAAAAGAAACGTATCTTTTAAACTTTAATGTTTTAGAGAATATGTGAGAGAATACATTTCATGAAAAATTTTGTTAAGGTCAAGTGATCCACAAGGTTAATTTCAAGGTCAAATTGTAGGTCAAAATGTCAATTTATGAAAATATACACCAATTTTCTAAATGATTGCAGATTAGGAATCCTTTTTGAATTCCCTTTCCCATAATACCTGTTTTGTGAATATTGTCCCAGTAGTTCCTGAGATATAAGGGTTCAAAGGAAAGTGGCCACGCCCCTTTTTGCAAAAAAATTACAAATTTGGCGGGGCGTAGCTCCCAAACCGGATAGGCCAAAAATGTGAGATTTGGTTTTGTGCCATCACCTTCAACAAGGTCACCAAGTTTCACTAAAATCTAAATCTGATTGGTTAAAACCACTGGGTGATTTGGCATGGAATGACCCAGAAACCATTTCTCTGAAGGTTTCTTTCTGTGGTGCTTCATCTTAAATGGAATCACATGTTGTCTTTGTACAGCACCATATTATGGGCCCTACTTTCATGCCCAACACAAGTCTAGCGCAAAACACAGTATCACATAGATGGAGTTTTAATTTGTTTAATATTTTTGTAAATGGGCGCAGTTAGATAGTTCTCTTTGCACCGTTGTGGGAGTGAACGCAGTCAATGTACTTGCTGAAATCTATGCAGAAGATCGAAAAGTGCAAAGTCCGTTTCCAAGGAACTACAAGCTGACCTCCATGGCTGGATGTTATAAATTTGGCCGGGGCGAACATACATCACCGCTGAGAAGTGGGCACTTGAAGATCGCCTTCCAACCTGATTAATTGTATCTGTGTGTGACAGCAACCAGTCCCACAACCCACATACTCTAGAAAAGCTTCTATCATCAGTGCTTCATGAGTGTGGAGACAAAGCACAAAATGAAGAGTAGACAGGATCATAACTGGGATTTGTACAGTGGCCAAGAAAGCTCAATGGGGGAAAAAAAAACTAAAGCAGATAGCCACAAAAAAAGTGATATTGAAGATTTGGCTCACTGCGGTGCTGCATTATTGTGTCTGGATCGTTTTGAGTGCACTACTATTGATTATTTTTTGAGTTGTTTTCATCCAAACAATATCTACATGATCAATTATAATAGAATTTGTCTGTGACATTTAAATTTAATAAATTTTTCCACTTGCCACTTGCTGTGTCGGCTCAACGTCACGGGCATTCAATAATATTCAGCAGTTTGAACATTAAATATCTTGTCTATTCAATAGAATATAAATTGAATAGGATTTTCCAACCATTGTATTCTGTTTTTATTTATGTTTTAATCTATGTCTCAATTTAATTGGAATTGTGCTCTGTACATTTGGTATATGGATCAAGCATCTCATGTTGTTATATTTGGTCCGACTATTGTGGGTGGATGCTATTGTTTTGCTTTGTTGTGTGCTTCATGCAACGCTAATCCAGCCAAATGCTAAATCTCTGCTGTTGTCCTGCCGGAAATCCGTCAGTTCATAGATATGGAATCATTGGTTTGTTCTTTTCACTGTAATTTTATCTCTCTTCTCTTTCTTCTTTCTGCTTGCCTTCCCTCTTCACAGCAAGCCCACAGAGGCGGGGGTATTAATCTAAACACGCTGTCTCTTTATTGCGCCCTAATAAGTGAAGAGTGGATGCATGGCTGCCTTCATCGCAATGAGTCCTTCAATTCCATTACCACAAGGTTGTTAATTCATGAATTCACCCTTGCCCTCTCTCCTCACAGACCAACTTCTCTTTTTTCCCCAGTTGAAGCAGGAAAACAACATTCTGTTTTTGGAGAGCTACTAGTGAAGTATATGTCATAGTTGAATATTTTTTTTAAGGTGACAAAAACCAGTTTGAACAGGAAAATAATGTTTCATTTAAAATAATTGAATCATTCTACTTAAAATAAAAATATAAAAGAAAAAAGAAAATATATTGAGGTACATATCAAATCATCTTTAATTGTCGAGGACCTAGAAGACATATACTAGCCTGGCAAACCACACCCACTTTCTTGAAAAAGTCCTGTTTCCAAAACAACTGTTATTTTGTTTGGACTCTTTTCCTGGATGTGATGGTGTTGAATGTTGGAGACCCGCATTTCTCCCTCAACCCTTCATTCTGGTGTGCTTCATTTTCCCAATTAGGCCAGCTGAGGCTGTCTCCATGGCAACAAGACAATATGTTTTAAGCATGCCAGCTAGGACAGAGGTCACAGACTTACACATACATGTTTGTAATTATACAACTGATCCTTCCTCTCTTATGTTTTTCTTTTCTCATCTAAGATAAACGGGGGTGCAATAAAACCGCAAATCATCAGGATCTCCGTTTTGTCTCCCTCTGTTAGTTATTGTCTATTTTTATGTCTCTTGGGCGTCTTGTATTGTTAAGGGAATTTATTTCGTTGGTCTGTACTTGTGTATGGGCAATTAATATAAACTTTCATTAATTTCTTTATTTCTTGAAGTGGCTCAAGAAGAGCCACTCCAGGGTCTTCATGTGTGAAGTGATGGTTACTGGACTGTAGTCCCATTTAGCTTTTTCACAATTTTCGGTAGCAGGCTCAGGTTGAAGAGCACCTGGATAGGCATCTGATGCTCAAGCTACACATCATCTGAGTGACTGCTTTTGTGTAGTGTGGCTCTTCGGTGAACTGTCGGATTATTTTGGCCATATATCGCAACGAGTCTGACCGGGGCTGTGTTGCATTCTCAATGATCGGCTCACCCAAATTAAGGCCTCTAGACTAACTTTTTGTACTGGTTTCAGAGGTGCGACCAAGTTTTTTGGGGGGTTGCACCAGCGCTGAAGTTAGTTACACCAAATATTTTTGACAACATCACATTCAAAAAGAGTTAACCTAAAGAAATTCACTTCCTGAACAATTTATTTTAATTTTCATATTTTTTAATTTCTGTCATTAACATCACTGCAGGACTGCATGCAGGAGTGTTTTATATATATTTAATAGTATATATTAGCCCTATGACTATTAATAAATGTATATTTAATACAAATGCTTTAAAGATGAAAAACACTCACAAAATGATTTGCTATAACAGTGACATTTCAACAATGCACATTGTGCGCACACAAACACACCGTAATTATGAAACTACAATGACAACAAATGCGTCATCTCCGTTATTCCAGTGACAAGTTTAGCTCTTTTTATTCTTTAATGTGGTGTTTAAATATTAAATCTGTGCATGGTTAGTGACGGAAAGGTAACACTTTACTTACGTGAGCCGAGAAGCTGCTACCAGTTATAGCTTTGCCATACATAGCAGACACCGCTATTATTTCTCATCAGACTTAAATAAATAAAAAAAATTCTAAAAGGCGTATTGCGCAAAAAATTATTTTCATACCTGTTGACGTTTACCAACACAGCCCCTTCCAGATGAGCTGCTAGTGAAGTTAGCTTGAAGTAAACCTCCTGCTCGTTGCAAATCCTGAAGATTAATTTAGCACTTCCCGCTGCACCTACAAAATAATAGTGCCTACATAGTCCAGTTGTTAGGACAGCCTTATTGACAAGGTGCAACAGCAGTACACACATACAGCATAACATTTAAGACCCAAAGATCGAAATTCAATACTTTTTCAAAAAGTTTTATGGTATTATTTGCAAATTTTAAGAACCCGCGGGAACCGTAGGGAGAGACCCCATAAGATGTATTTTGACAAAACACCAATCATTGTGTAGACAGCCCGTCATTTAATGTAAGTTTGTTGTGGTTTGTTACAAATTGATTTATTTCACTTCATTGTTATGAATTTCAACCCAAAGGGATCCCGCCAAAAATTCATGGTCAACTATCAGCAAAAATGTAACATCTGAATGGCTCTCACCTATGTTTATTATTTAGAGATGATCCATTTAAAACAAAACAAAATATCTTGGCTTTGGCCTAAGTGTGTGAAGATTGCATATTTCCTGTGCATGTGTGGGTTTTCTCTGGGTAACCCAGCTTCCTCCTACATCCCAAAACCATGCATATTAAATTAATTGAAGACGTTCAATTGTCCATAGGGCTGAATGTGCGTGTAAATGCTTGTGTGTCTTCATCTGCCCTTTGATTGGCTGATAACCAGTCCAATGCACTCCAACTCTCACAAAAGTCAGCAGGGATACTATCCGGCCCAAACGCAACCCTAATGAGGACTTGCGATAGAGAAAATGAATGGATGGTCTGACACTGATGCTTTGACCTGTTAAAATCTTATGCCAAATAACTTCTTTAATGAATATGAAAGTAATCCTGAGTTTATACTGAGCAATAGAGATTGGTGATTAAAAAAAAAATATATATATATAAGTTGTTATTACTGTTCTTATATGAGGGTATCTTGATAAAACACAGAAATGAATATTACAACAAAAAAATACATTTTGCAAGGGATTTAACCAACCATGATCCCCTGGTACACCAGTGGGCCATTCAAGATGATCATAATTGATCAAATTTCACTTAAAGGATCTTTGTGCAGTTTGTCACTTTCTTACTCACGACCGCCACCTCTGGCCCAAAGCGTAACTGCAGCATCTGTGTCAGGCTCGTTCATGGTGCGCGTGTGAGTATGTGCACGATCTTAACGCGACAGCCACCAGGTGACAAACGAAGACATGACTTCAAATGAGGTAAGAAAAACTCCGCCCTTCCCCTCCCCAAGGAAACAGTGGAGTGTGAGGGTCCGCACACTCTGCTATAAAGGGAATATAAAAGCTGATAGATGCAGTCAGAGTAAAATGGTCAGGGCTCTTTGTACTCATCTGGGCTTTGGTGGAGCATGCATGATGTAGAAAAAGCTTTAATATGACATTTTTAAACCGCACGATGCTTCTTTAATGTGTCTGAAAATTATTATGCAAACAAATATATCATAACTAACAATGTAAGGACGTAAAGCAGAACAATGAAATTGTCTTTAAAGGAAGAAGGTATGATAAAGCCGTGTATCCACCTGTTAAAACAAAATGACTCGTGGCTTTCAGTGAGTATAACAGCTTTGTGTTCAACTAAAAATAAAATTGTGATTAAATTGAGATTATTATGCAGTATTCATAGTTTTGTGAGATTTTTCTTTGGTTTTTATTTTGTGATATTTATCATTTAAAATAGGTTCAGTAAACAGCAAACACTCGCTGAGATAGTCTGCCCTATTTTGAGTCAAGATTCTTCCCATTCAGACCAAAGTCACCAAAGGCTCTAAAGATGATCCTGACAAATTGTTCTGTGGGCTGTTGTATGACTTTAGTGATTTTATTTCTACCTGATCTGCTCGGAAGAATAATTGCTGTGACTTACATACTAAACATGTTTATCCGTTTTCAATACTGTTTGTCCTCATTAGGTCATGTGACAAAAACATCCCATGACAAGATAACAGTACCACTGCTGGCAGCTGTCTAGATTATCATACCATTAAGGCTGAAAGAACGCCGGCGCAGCACAGCTGGCCTGGCACTGCCCAAAGATAACAAAATTGGCCCACCAGGCACACAAAGTTACACGTGGGCATTTTTTGACATTATGGCAGACTTTCTGATGGAAAGCTGGTCATAAACTATTTAGAGGGGAGAGATTTTGTCACCACCTGACATCTTATATTTTATATTACAGTTTGGAGTATGTAAAATATATAACCCTACTCATAAAATATCCTGCTCTTAAGCCGTGAATGTGCTCATTGCAGCCTAAGGCACTCATACTTCAGTCTTCCTGCCGTCACGGACATACATTGAAGGCCCAGTAACATTTGCAGAGCTCATTTGCACTGTGTGTGGCACATGACATCGCTATTGACTGTAATCTGGCAAGGCTGGCCCACGTGGACTGGGCTTGTTAAAAATGTGCCATAAATAAGTCCCGCGAACGAGACTCTTGCCTCGGGGGAGCCCGAAGTGGCTAACAAGCACATTAGGCATGTCAGCTATGTGGTGCACATTGTTTACAACCCTACCGCATGCCCACATGCACACTAACATGTAGAGCTAAAAAGAAATGGTTGCAGGTGAATGAAGAGCTTGATTAAGTTGAGCAATATTTCAAGTAAAAAAAAAATGTAGGCCCTATTAGAATACAGTAGAACTTTCAAAGTTGAATGCTCCAGTTCAACCAAATGGTTCTGGGGGAGAGGGCTACAAGAGACTATAAACTGTATCCCAGACAACTTGGGAACACTTCAGGGTCCCTCCGGAAAAGCTGAATGACGTGGCTGGGGAAGGAAAGTCAACCTGCTGCCCCCGTGACATTACCCCAGAGAAGCAGAAGAAAATGGAAGGATGGCTGGTGGAAAAATATTTAGAATTAAAAAACAACATGGAAGTCAACTAGTGTCACAAAATGTTCAAGGTTCCACTGTATATATTCTTTGTTTGTTTGTTGTTGTTTTAAGTAAAAGAAAGACATTCTTTCTCCACTTCTTTTGCATGACTTCTTCTCTGCATTGGAGGAAAATCAGATTTCTCACGTGGGCAACTTTTCTCCCACTGAGAGATTATTTCAATAAAAAATAAACAGTCTTACCCCCTCGAGGCCTTATATCAGTCAAATGATCCACTCAGAGAATGGAGCTTTAAAAATGAATTATGCATGTTCATTGTTGAGACTCTTGCCTGGGAGGGAAAAAAAATCCTTCTTCCTGATGATCTGGAAACTGTTAAACCATCAAATAATTGAAATGTAAGTTTTTGTTTGGGGGGGTTTGCCTGCATAATAATTGTGTGTTCATAGTGAAACTTGAAGACAAGCAGTCTAACGAATGGTATTCTAAAAGAAAAAAACATGGAATATTGTTGATTTTTTTTAAAAAACATAATTAAATACAATGCAAAGAATGACTCAGTTTCTACATCATGATTGATTGTGTGCTCTTTGGGGAAGACGGTCACAACTCCTTAATAAGCCGCAGTATTTTTAGTTGATGGTTTTACATAGCAGATAGAGAATGTATGCTTGTGTGCCTTATATTGTCTGTCTATATGTGGTTGCTACACTATTCAACCTTTATCCAGTCCAAGTCCAAGTCCGGATTAGATCAAGAGTAAGCCATAAAGGGGAAGTTAAGCCCAAAAAATGATTTGCAATAAGAAGTTTGTATGTGCCCCCACTAGTCTAAACAGGGCATTCTTATTAATATTGTGTATGTGGAAAATGAGCAGCAAAGTACACTTCTTTTGAACCATCTCAAGGGCGGCCATTTTGCCCCTTGCTGTCGACTGAAAACAACATCAGAGTTGCTCAGCGCTCTGGTAACGCCCAATCACAGCTCAGCTTCAGAAAACAAGTCATTGATTGTTACCTGAGCCCTGAGCAACTATGATGTCAATTTCAGATGAACGAAGAGGAGATTGGGCACCGAGGAATGGCCGTATATGTTCAAAATTGTCTTCTTACAGAATTTGCACGTTGCATCATGTTTGTTTTTTATTTTTAAGGTCGGTTAAACCCCCAAAAAAATTCAACACTGCTCTCGGTTGACATGACTGAAAGAAATAGACTGCGTGCTTTGGCGCCCGTGGTCAGGTTAACCAAGATGTCAGATGTCTTGCTGCTCAGTAGCCATGGTTACCGGGTGGCCAATGTCAACCGGTCTATTTTGATCATCTGAAAAAACTTTATTTCAAGTATCTTTTGAAGGAGGATGTTAATTCAGAAATAAAAACATAGTTGAACACGCTCGATTGGATGAAAATATTTTTCGAGTTCAATGGCCAAGTCCGAGTTAAATGCCAAATAGAATCAAGTCAAAGACAAGAAATAAACGAAACGGTTTATTTCCAATAGTTCTACCTAGGTTATTTCATGGATACAAACATGAGCTTTTCCACGCACAGTGACATAACACATACATACACAGCCACACACAAAAAAAATAGAGCATGGTTGAAACGTAACATTAAGTACAGGACCAAAACCTGACCCAAAACACCAATCATCAAACAAGGCCCAATAACTTCATTTAAAATAATTTCCAGACAACTTCAGAGGAATCAAACCAAAACAAGCCATTTGTCTGTTCAAGTATACACCGCTGTTATCACAAGCAACCACCCTATTTCTTATGCAGAGCCCTTGGAATTGTCACTCATATCTTCCATCTTTACGTCGCTCATCTTCATTCCGCTGATCTGAATACAGTTTGCATTTCCAATTAATCTCACCACCAAGAGAGGAGCATACATGGAAGGGAAGCAGATTTCAGGATAGGGCTTGAAATGTGGCCGGATTGTAAATGAAGGGGAAACAAAAAAATGCCAGGGTTGCTGCAGTCCACAATGTGGGGGAGGAGCACATCTGCAGACACTTCAAGCACCTTGAGGGCTTTGCCAACATGAGCCACACTCTATGGCAGAAAACATTTCGAAAGAAAGTGAGTTGACGGAAGGGTTTGATGTGCGCACTGAGCAGCTGTTGTATCCACAGCCAGAAAACTGTCTATGTAGACAAAAGTATTCAGACACACTTCTTAATCTATTAAATATTCAAGCAGGAGATGAACTGAAAACGTATTTCCCGCCATACATCAGAGAAAAGTCTACACACCCCTGTCATCAGGAAGGCAAGAAATGGTGAGAACAAAAACAAGCAAAAAAAAATCACTTTCCATCTGTCTAGTATCTGGTAAAATCCCTCAACCTCGCCACCCATGGCAGATAGCTGCCCCTCATTGAGTCCTGGTTTTGTTCAAGGATTTTCTTTCATCTCCGTGGCCTTCATCCTTCCTCATGCCGCCACATAACTTTCGTTGAAATGTTCTATTTTAATGAATTCAACTGAATTGAAAAATAGAAATGTCATTACCGGTGTTGATCAAGGAGAAATGTCCAACAAAACCTAAGGGCAATCAAAAGGAGCTGCTTATTGGTGAGCTCATTTGAATGCATTTAATTAGATAGGTTGATTGATTTGAAGGCAGCAGTGGGGTGGGACAGCAGAGAGCACCCGTCTGTGAAGGAGGCCACATGTAGGGCAATATTTTCCTTCTTCCAGGGAAACTTTGAACAGCATGAAAGGAGGCGGCCTGCCTCGCTTTTGTGTTTGACTTCCAGGATGACACTTAATTGCAAGCATCATGTTAGTCAATAAAGTTTGCTCTTCCCATGAATGGGGTACAAACATAGTGGAACTGAAGCTGATTGCATTACAAGTTTACTTGCTTTAATGACAGTGAAGAGCCATCAAAATCAAGAGCTGCTTCAAATGTGTTCTTCAAACAGAGGATTCAAAAAGACTCCACATTATGATCGAGATTATGTCATATTTATTTTCGCAGCTGAGTTGTAGATAACAGCACTAGAATATAAATTATATTTTAATGTTCACGTTATTCCCAAATAACGTTACTGTTTATGAGGAGTAAATCATGTAAAATTGTCTTCATATTAAGTGACATAATGACTTTTTACATGAAGTATAATAAATCCCTCTTTGAAGCTCTTTTAGGATTATTTTACAGATAACAAAGACATCTATAAACACTAAGATTTTGATAATTTCACATTTTAATTAATGTAAAATATTCTTAGTAGTCACAATTGTGCCACAGTGTGATTGATCTCTTATATGCATATGTAGCATAGTCAAAACAAAAACTGCTTTACCTGGCAGAGGCCAGTAAATTTCCACAATTGTATTTATTGTTTTAATAATTGTTAAAAGTCAAATCTGCCTCCAGTTTGCCCCAAACCAAAAGCAGTCAGGTATACATTTTTGCCAGGTTCATAACTGTCTCGTTATTTTCAGTTTGCTGTCATGGCCTCTTTTTTAAGCCAGGGGGGCTCTGAAACCTTCCACCTGACAGCAGGGCCAAAATGGCAAACACAAATACAAAACACACCCTTTCTATTTCTTTCTGGCATAAAAGAATGGCAATTTTCTTAGAGGTCTATTTTCATCTATATAGTCACAAAATGGTGTTTTATTTTCCAAGGTTGTTGCCAAAAAGTGCCACTTTTCTGGGATCACTTTTCAGGTCACTTTTCTTTCTTTTTTTTGTCGCAAAATACATTTTTCCAGACCATGATGTCAAAAAGGACAGAAATTACATCTTGCACAAGTTTGTGATTTCAATATTGATGGAAGAAATTAAGGAAGGTCACTTTCAAAGTAAGTTACAAACACACATTCTTGGATGAGCTGAGAGAACTTGAGAGTCCAGACCTCAACCTCGCTAGACTTTGTCTCTCAAGTCCCAACAGGAATAATCTCTGACCTCATGTTCCTGTGAATGGACAATAATCTACGCAAACACACACCACATTCTTCTCTGAGGGGAGGAAGCGGTTACATCTGCGTACCAAAGGGGAGACCAACACCACATTTTCTTCACGTCTTCTGTTGATGTCAGAAATACAACAGTTGTTGAGTATGTCCATAACTCAGACTTCTGCATGATTCTTGACAAGTCACATCACACCACGACTGCCCTGAACATCTCATAGATTCCCCAGATCAAATGTAGCTAAGACAAATCATTTGTTTCTTTATTTCTTCATTTCAAGGAAACATCGACAGCTCCAATCATTTCAGACGGAGAAGACATATTAAGTCAGTGTGCGTGAGTGTAGCCATGGTATCCATCGCCAGCAGCATCTGAGGCGAGATCCCACGCCATCACTATATGAAATATTCATCCGTTATTCTAAAATATCCAGCATGAGTGCTGTAAAACATGACAGTAGAGAGGAATCATGGTTTATGTATGATATAAAAGTAAAATCTTATTGTCATTCCACCATTTTTTATTCCATATTTAATCTAGTGTGGATTTAATAGTTGTAAAACGGTAGCAATCTGATTAATATTGCCCTTGCGGAATATTAATTAAGCAGCAAAATCACCTGTTTTATCAATCTCAGGGGGCGGCCATTTTGCCACTTGCAGTTGACTGAAAATGACATCACAGTTGCTCAAGACTCAGGTAACAACCAATCACGGTTCAGCTGCAGAAAACAAGTGAGCCGTGATTGGACGTTACCTCATATCCCACAAACACAATATTAATCAGATTACCGTGTTTAAACTCGCGGGGTTGCATAGAACAGTGGTTCTCAACCTTTTTTCAGTGACGCACCCCGTGTGAAATATTTGTTTTCAGCCAAGTACCCCCTAACCAGCGCAATGCATTATGAACAAATAAATTAGTAAATATTTGCGCACATACAGATTATTATCAACATAAAGTGTCTTTTTTCGGGATCAAGTAAAGCTCTGTTCTCAAAAATAAATAATCTAAATTTTAAATAAAGTTTTCAAGTGATTGACAGGTGATTCTAGGTGGCTGAATATCAAATTAATTTTATAAACTTATATTGTTCTGAAATATTTACATATACTTTTTAAATACATTTTAAAATCTCACGTACCCATGGAGTGCCTTCACGTACCCCCATTTGAGAACCACTGGCATAGAACATATTTTTGTAAAGAAAATTTGGGGGTTGACTTCCCCTTTTATGCCTCATGAATCGCATGAAAATGGTCAAAGAACAACATATTTACTGAGCAGAAAACTTGCGTTTTCCTTACCATATTGACTATCAAGTACTTAAACAGTACATACAAACAAAGCAATCGCAAAGCACAAGATGTGCTTTATGCCGTCTGTTCCATGAATAACGACTGCCACAAGGCAACAGTATCGCTCAGCAAACATCTCTCTCTCACCTGAGTGTCAGGTCTTAGTGGAAGTTGGGATATTTGCTTCATTTTTGTTTCATTTACTTTTGCTTTGCAAACGTTAATACCACTTAATTATTTTACAAGTTGCCTATTTGGTTAATAAATATTTAGAATATTTATTAATTCATTCTTCTTCTTCTTTTTTTTCAATGGTGCTTGTCCTCGTTAAGGTCGCGTGTGAGCTGGAACGTATCCCAGCTGACTCTGGGCGAGAGGCCAAACAACCATTTACACTCACATTTACATCTATGGACAATTTAGCCTTCCAAACCAAATGTGTGTTTTTGTAATATGGGAGGACGCCAGATTGCTTGCAGAAACCCCACACAACCAAAGTCCCTAACTCTAATCCTGAGGTGAGATTTGAACCAAGAGCCCCTCGAATGTGAGGCAGAAACTCACAACTCTACTGCTGCTACCAATGAATTCACTTTAAATTTCACATTATGGGAAAATGTTATGATATCATTAGGCCTTCCACAGGTCTTCTTCAACTGCATTCTAGGAGGCAACACTAGGATTATCACTCATGTGAGGGACACATTAGCAGATCCTAATTACATTTCATGACCCTCTTCAAGCAATATTTTCCCCGTGACCCCCTTTTTATCTCGACAGCTGAATGTCAGACCAGCGGCCCTGAGCTTACTTGCCATTTTTTTTGTGATCATTGGAATTTGTGTTGCTCTCAGAATAATAGAGGACATTGAAAGCCGTCCCCTTAACCCCCAGCTCCAGTCATTTAGAGTCTGGAGTGGTCTGCAAGTTAATGACTTCGGCCTATGCTGCACTTGACTGCATTTCCGCAGCTAATTATGGTCTTATTGTCACAAAAAAAACAAAAAAAACATTCACTCTCACCGTTATAGCTGTTATTAAGCACCCAACTCCCCCTTGTCCCTCCCTGTAGATGTGAAAAGCCCATAATATCTTTTGTCTGTATGATCTCTCATAATAAAAGCCCAGAAATTAGTGTGTAATTAAAATGTAGCTGCAGCATGGAAATTAACAAACAGGCAATTGCATGTTGGCAATTGCCTGTTTGTCTTATGGATTAGGAAGATATAGAGCAAGATGGCCTGTCTGGGTACAGAAAGTTTGTGAACCACTGTTTTAAAGAATGGATAATGTGATTTTGTCATGATCACTTAAAGCTGCTGTGTATTTTGCAGGACAGACAGATGTGCCAACATTGTGCATGTGGAGTAAATGTGTTTGGTTCCTCTGATGTGCTCATTTAAAAAGGAAAACAGCAAGTATAAAGCAAAACAGAGAGAGAGCTTTGTACCTGCAGATATCATATAACCATTAGCCTACAGACAACAAATAAAACACAGAAGTGGGGGAAAACAAGACATTAAAGCATGGCATTGAAATAAATAAATAAATCCTCAATATTTGAATTACTCGTAGCGATGGAGGACGTGCACCACGATGGTCCTGCATCTACAAGCAGCCAGCTCTCATCTAGCACTTTCTTGTGGTTGGTTGTCATGGTGATAACTGAGAGCAGGAGACTATTTGTTTTGTTTGCACTTTCATCTTATTGTCAATATTCATACAGCACAGGTACTCATGTTTTTTTTTGCAAGATGGTGCTTGATAGTCTCTCATATTGGTCTTTCCAGCTGCTCTTCTGTTTGCCTGTGAGTATCACGTCTTCACACTCCACATGTGCTCTCTGCTATTTCCATCCAGAACCACTTTTCTTTCATCATAAATTCATTCAAACTACATGTATTGCTAAAACTCGTGTCACATGTACTACTTTTATTTATATCACGTGAAATATGTCCAGAGAACTATGCCCAATGATAAGGACTGCAGTTTATGAGAAACACTTCTGACACCTGCTGGTCGTCATGTGTACTGCAAACCCTAGCCGTCATCTTCAAGCAATGATCTCAACAAAGATTCGCTCTCGAGAAAATAAGTATGGACGTAGCCACCAGCTAAATTCCAGCTGACAAACCGAGTCAGTCATTTTTATTTTTATTTTACAGTGGTTGTAATGTTTTCAACAAAGATGTTGATGACCCAGAACTACAAATGACCGGAAATACGTAAACTGAAACCGGAAGTACGTTCAGCAATAATACTTGGAACATAAATAAAATTGTAATTATCCATAAAAACAATTAGTAAATCTTTTTTGATGGTATAGAAATATTTTTAACATTATTATTTAAAGTCATTAACTTATTCATAAGGAAAGAGCCTCAAAGGCAACACTGGTAGTGTGGCAAATCCAAATGCTTCTTCAAATGCAAAAATAAAAAAAACTTAATCCTCTTTAAATAAGCAGAACAACGTGGATTATAAATCATATTGATTCCACATTGTTTGAATATGAAACATATTTTATGAGCAGACGAGCAGGTGTTAACTTAATTTACATATTTGTTTCCAACAGCTTGCTGTGTTTTGTCTACACTTCTCCACACAGAGTTTCCTTTTTAGGGGGAACGCAAGTGTTTAAGCAAATGTTATCAGTAAATGTTGTTTCCAAGAGGAGAGGTCTCTGTAAACCGCTGTCATAAAACGACAGGCTCTTAACTGTGAATTATGTCCTCATTAGTTCAATTGAAAAACATGCCCTCATGTTATATCACCTCATCTCGGCCATCTGGTCGCCAGATAACATGATGGACTTAAGACAAAGGATGCAAAAAGTCATTCACAGAGCTAATGCTGCAGAGCGAGTGTGAGGGTCTGATGGGACCGCTCTGGCAGCTTCATCTTACCTGTGACAGGTCGGTGTCTTGGAGAAAGCCTACAATCAATGCTCTCTCGCCACCAGACTAAATATCATAAGCGCCGACATCACTCATCTCCACGTCTTGGCAAATCCGGATTGATTGCAGCACTTTCATACTCCTGCGTGGACGAGTGAGTGCTGTGAGTTGCTCGCTTTGAAAACTGATATACTTTCCTGAAATATCTGTCTTTGATGCTGGGGTGTATCCTCAATCATTGTAGAAATTGTGAATCTATAACTCGCGTTAGGTGAGGGGAAGTATGAAATGTCATGTAATTTCACATTGAAGCAATCTCTCACCTGTTAACTTAAAAAGGATACTTCCACTGGATACTGTAAATGTTTAATATGTAGGCATACCCTTAAAGCAACTAAACCAGGCTTCTACAGTTCATTAATATAATAGTAAATGGGTATTATATTTATAATTGTACATTTCAAGGGGATATGGTTTTAAAAGGTTTGAATAGTTTAAAGTGGGGGAATATAGGATCGTTTCCCAGCCATTTTTGGGACGGTAACAATTTTTGTCAACAAATCGGGAAATTTAAAGGCTACAGGTTCATAATATCTATTAATATTGCGTATTACAGTCATTTGTCTCTCGTGTGTGTGTTCACTCGTGAATAAAAATTCATTTGAAAGCAATTTCACCTGTGATTAGCATTTGATTGACCGGATTCTGTTATTAATTTGCTTGTGTGACGAACCTGCCCGGCTCAATTACACTTTAATCGATTCCTGAACAGAGTCGGTGAGTGAAATAAAGAGCAACTGTTCTCATCACGGCATTGTCTTCAACCTCCCGTTGACACTGAGTATATTTTGGAGGGTACAATGCTCACACTGCCGTTTGGTAGTTCTCCATGATTTACACAGCCAATCTCTAACAGCGTGCACTTGAATCTGTCCATGTGATAAACGTCTTCCCAAATTGAATCCCCTCCCTTGACCTCTCGTGTGTCTCATCGTAATCACATCGCTCTAGGATTTTAACCAAAAAGGATTATTGTGAGTTTGCTCTTGAAATGGCTCCTAAAATGTTTGGCCGTTATTGAGGTCCACGGTTTAGTAAATAAATTTAACAGGTTTTATGCCCCTCAGAAAAAGATCCACAATTAATGACACAATACTATTAACAAGAAAAACAAGCACAAGGAGGCTCACACACGTGACACGGACAGCCAGGTTCAATCTGTGATCACAGTGGTCAACTTTATATCATCCACGCATGGAGGTCTGCTCGCATTTCCTTATAAACATTCTTTGTATGCTTTGGTCTTCTACGTGGACTACAGCGAATCTATATCAGTCTGTATCAAAACAGGTGACTAGACTAAATGTGAGACTGCTTATCAGGCTTTTAAAAATGAACTTTCCACTTGCGGGAATTATAGTGTAGAGAGGGATTTGTTATTCCCCCAGGCAGCACGACGCAGGATGCTGATGCTAGCACACGAAGGACATCAGGGAATAGTCAAAACAAAACAGAGACAGAGAACAAAAATGTGATGGTCCCGTATTGATTGAGAAGCAGAGGAGTTAATAAGATCATGTCAAGCATGTCAGCCTTACAGCTCTACTTCACAGGATGCTCCTATCACAAAAAGGGAACTCCCACCCGAAACATGGCGGAGCAGCAATAGACATCTGTGGACCATTTTCCTCAGGACCCCTACAAGTGCTGATGCAGATGGGTGAGTGTTGATGTAAACATTATAAAATGTTTGAGAGCCTCATTTGGAATTTACGGCATTCCAGAGATGATAGTAACCTACGACGACACTCAGGGGGATTGTCCCGCGTTGTTGTCATATTTACGGATGAAATCCAATGACAACCACGACACACATCCGCTGAATCTGTCTGCCTGCGCCTCCATCAAATCCACCAAAACCATGTCACGCTCCCTCCGCTACCATTTAGACCTGATTTTATCGAGTCTAATATCCAGTCTACTTTTTGTGTCCAAATTTGCAGATATGCTGTGGGGCGAGGCGTCCAGTGAGGCACAACAAGGCCCCAAACATGCTAAACTTGCCCCCAAACCAAAATGAAGTTGTGTCCGTTTTTATGCCAAGCGCATGGTCCCAATTCAATAAAAAATAGGGCCCCAAGACGTCATTACCCAGACCTCTTACATGACCTGGTGAGAAGAATCCTATTGTAGATTTGTACTTGCTCTTTTCTTAACTCATTCACTGCCGTTGACGGCTATAAACGTCAAAAAATAATTTTAACTATTTCTATTACTTTTTTTCCCACTTTTGTTAACAAGAGTATGAAAACCTAGACATTTTTTAAAAATAATCTTTTATTGTATTGTATTTTTTTTAAAGAAAAAATTATTTGAAATGAGGGGGCATCAGGCAATTAAATTATTAAAAATGAGGGGCGTCAGGCGATTAAAATTTGTAATTGTAATTCATCGCATGACTTCAATAGTTAACTCACAATTAATCACAAATTTTATATCTGTTCTAAATGTACAATAATATTCTTCTAGGTTTTCATACTCTTGTTAACAAAAGTGGGGAAAAAAATGTTAAACTAATAGAAATAGTTCAAATTTGTTGACGTCTATAGCCATCAATGGCAATGAATGAGTTAATAATGAGTACTTACCCCTTTGCAACTTAATGAGGGGATCAACTTGATGGATGATTGCAGCAGCGCAGGTGTAATCTATCTGCTCTTCTGTGTGCATCTACTCTGGTTAAACATTTAACATTTCAAGCAATGGTAACTACTACTTTGCACATCAAAACAGAAAACCCCGAAAAGCTTGTATGAATTTGAATGTGCTTACAGAATTCTTGTATGACACCTGTAACTTCCTGTCTCCACGAAAAGGCATTTCATCACAGATTGTGCAGCTGAGGTATTTGGGTTTGATATTTATGGTGAAGCCTTAAAGTCTGCCACAACACGCTGCCAATGTCAACACAATGAACAATGCAATGGAAAAGTAATGTGAGATAGCCTACTAACACTTTTTGACTGCTGTCAAACCCACATCACGCAAAGATGCTAGCAGACTTGCAGCTGTCCAACGAGCTCTCAGTTTCCACTTGTTCCCGTCTGCAGCATGATTTCAACCTTTGTGCACATAGCCAAGTCCTCACAGACTGAGCTACTGTCACCTAATCACAACAGGGACAGCATAAAACTAGAAAAAAGATGATGGATAGAAAAGACCAGCTTTATGAGCATTAAAAGTAAACTCGTTAGTCATAAGATGAACAATCCTGTCTGAAAATATATCCAAGGTTCTAAACACCTACAAAGCTTAGATTGTACCCAGCAGGTATGGATAGTACTGATATCCTCAGATATCCCCCACAGTATGTTGTCTCAGCAGACCACCACAATTTATCATCGAGACCAACACTGTCGTTTCCAAAGACAAAGATGATTTTAGCCACAGGATGTGCCAAGTCTCCCACACTTTCTCTTTGTCAATTACACACATTCACACAAGCATACATACATCGCACCCGGAGTCGATCCCACCAGCCACCGTTGCAGTCCAGCTGGCTGGGCAATTGATGGTTTGATGTTGAGATGCAAAGAAAGTTTTAAACTGGATGAAGCTATGCTAGCAGTCAACACATTTGAGTGTTGAAAGACAGAGCAGACTGCCAAAATGAACACAAACACTTGCCTGACAAACACATACCTGATGATTTTAGAAAGTAACCAATAGGAACAAGAGCCACAAGTAGAAGTGAAGATTCTGAAATAAATACACTACTAGTTTAAAAAGGTGATATTCTGATTAATAATGTTTTTGTGGAATATGAGTTGAGCGGCAAAATCCACTCGTTTTTATCCGTCTCAGGGGGCAGCCATTTTGACACAAGTGACTGAAAATGACATCACAGTTGCTCAGAGCTCAAGTAACGACCAATAACGGCTCAGCTTGTGAATATCACATGGCCAAACTCAGAAAACGGGTGAGCCGTGATTTGTTGTCAGTTACCTAAGCCCTGAGTAACTGTGATGTCATTTCCAGTCAACAGGAAGTAAAATAATGGCCGCCCCGAGATGGCTAAAAATATTTCATATTCAACAAATTTAATATTAATCAGAATTCCATGTTTAGATCAGTGGTGGCACATTCAACATATTGTAAAGAACATTTTTGGGTTGACTTCCCCTTTAAAAGTCCATTCGCTCAAAATTATTCAACAATTAGTGTCATGTTGAACGTGTTAATCCTCCAAACAATGTCCAAGGACTGTTGAATTCCTGATCTGATAAGCTATCAAGAGTTACTGCTGCATGTAAACCAGAACAGAATAGGTACACTCAATGTTAAAACTGTTTGAATTCCACCCCCAAAAAATAAAGAGCCTTAATTAAAAATACAGTATTGTAGTAGTGCCATGATTATCCTATCTCCTAGTAAAGAGGGGTCATCTCTACTGACTGAGTGTATGTTTAACATCCATGTTGCCGTCTCTGCTCAAAGCGTTTTGGCTCCGGTTCAGTCTCCTTGGCTTGACACTTCCTAGCTCATGAAAGGACTCCCCTGTGCTGCCCTTGAGTGTTGAGCCGTGATACATTTCCAGCTGGGAAGTCAAATTACCATTTTTAATGATTATTGTGCTTTCTATGTTCCATATGCAGTGATTGTAAATGTGACACAACTGCTGCTTTGTAATCTAAATTAATCTCACCACACCAATTCACAGGTTTGTTCAGAATAAACGGTTTGTATACACCGTAAGGAAAATACTAAATTCTTTATTACAAAATGAAATGACAAACAGGACAACGGGCAACAGTGCAAAACAATGTAGCAGTATCAATAAAAACTCATTAATGCATGAAAAGCAATCTTCACGGCAAACAATGATAATTTTCTTTAGGTCTTCACAGCAAACACTTTAACTACAAAAGGGTCAGAATAAATAAAGCCCCATTATAATATTGCACTTTTAATGTCATTAGACTCCCTTCCTATATCTGATAAAACCTTTACAAAAAAGAAATGAAAGTTATCATTTGCTATAATAATAATAATAATAATAATAATAATAATAATAATAATAATAATAATAATAAAAAGGAAAGACCCATAAAATAAATCTAATCATGGGGGGGGAAAACGTGACACATGACTCCCAATTGGGCGCTCCTACAAAAACAAACATTATTTATCACATTGTGTGATTTAAAACAATTATCTTGTAAATGGTGATTAAACAAGTCATACCTTTTGACAATAACCCCTCAATGATAGGAACTTGCCTCTGAAGGGTACGTGCAAGTGCCTGTAAGATAAAATAGACCCCAGATTGTAAGTGGTAGAGAGAATGTCAATGAGGTGATTAACTTAGTGAAAAAAAATTAAATGATAAGACAATTACCATCCTGACGAATTCTCTGCCAATTTGGGTACTCAACATTTTGGGTTGTTCAATTAACTCAAAACGTTGGTGTCATGTTTTGGGTTCTGTTTTCCTTGTGTGTCTCCCTTGGTCTTGTTTAAGTGTGATCCTGCCCTTCCTCGTGTGATCCAATCAGTGCCCTCAGCCACTTGTGTCTTGCCCCAGGTGTGTCTTGTTGTGTCTTTAGTCTGTGTATTTAGTCTGCTGTCTCCCCTCTGTCTGTGTCGGGTCATTGTTGTATTTCCCCCTGTGATGCTGTCCGTTTTTGCCTGGATTTTCCCCCCATGTCATGCTGCCCGTTTTGCCTTGTTGTTTTCTCCATGTTATGTTTTTCCGTGCAATTTAGATCTCGCCTTTTGTTTTGTAGAAATTAAAATCTTTTTTTTTGATCGAACCTCTGCCTCCTTGCCCTGTCTTCCCGCATTTGGGTCCTCAAGCTCCCCCTTCTTGACAGTTGGGTCATTTGAATAACCCACAAACCAACCAAAGGGCAAATGAATAACACAAAAAGCAAACCAAAAATTGGTTTTATTTGTGGGTTATTAATTTAATTTGAACCAACATTTAGGGCTAAATACCTCAAAAATTTGGGTCGGTTCATAATTGACCCAATTCAATTGGGTTATTCAACTAACCCAAAAAGTTGTGTCAAATGAATAACTCACAAAGCAAACCAAAAACAACCTAAGGTCAAATGAATAACCAACAAAGCAAACCAAAAATTGGGTTCATTTGTGGGTTATGAATTTAATTTGACCCAATTTTGGGGGTTAAATAACCAAAAAAAATTGGGTTGGTCTGTTCTTGACCCAATTTGGGTTATTTTTCTTCCCAACTGTTTTTAGAGTGAATCACTTGTACGCAACCGTCCTAAATCACTTGTACTACACAATTCTTTGGCGTCCTTGTGTCCGTGGCCAATTGCGCACCTGTGGCAATCGGTGTGGGATCTTGCGAGAGCGCCACTCCTTCCTCACCTTAAATGAGTTTCCCCCAGGTCTCAAAATACCCCAAATTTCCCTCCAGGTCTCAAAACCCCCCACCCCCCAAAATGTCCCCCCAGGTCCCAAAACTCTCCACCAACAAAAATAAATAAATCTAAGCCAACAACATTTCAACATTTTCATGAAAGTATCAATTCAAGCCAAGATCATTGCCTTTAATTACAAGAGGGCTTCACAAAGCCACAGTTGACAAAGATTAGCACCAGCTGTTCATATTTAATTCCATGACTCCAACTTGGACAGTGTACAAGAAGAACATCACTCCTGTTACTTTTAAGCATCACACCCTCACTAGAGTGACATTAAATGTGATAAGAGTCCTGGACTACAACTACACACTACTGCATTAACTGGTGTTTACTACCCAATCTCTAGTGAGCTCTTAAAGTTTTCAAGTCCCAGAATGGGTTCATTCTGATTGTGATTTGATGCTGAGGTCCAATTCACTGAGCAATAAAACACAAAAACTCAACCAGCACACACAGTGGCCCTATTGCCACTTACTGCAAATGCCTCGCCGATGTTCGTTTGCTCTCAGCTCCCCGCCGCCTGAAAACGACCCTTTCCGTGGAAATAGTAAGAAAACAGGACATGACAGCAAATTGCTTCTTCCACCACTTTCAGTAATGACTGCCTCTCAAGTCTAACACTTTGCAGGGATGTTTGCGGTGGATTTTCTTCTGTTGTTTTCTGCAAGGTTGTGTTGGATCATTACTGGACCCTTGTTTGTCTTCCTTCTCTACCTTTTCATACACACACAAAAAAGTTGTCAGATTTTGTAATGTCAGCAAATTGTCACCAGGGCAATTGCCCCCACTCAGAGATAAAAGAAAGATATATAACCCCCCATACCTAAACTAGACCTCTGACGGCATCCAATAACAAAGTGATGAAGGTGAGTGAGAGGGGGTGACATCTACTGGCTATTATTTGAAAATTCACCATCGTCTCTGTGAAGTGACAGCCAGACATCGCAGGGTTTCTTGACAGGCCTCTACTGGCCACATAAAAACATCCTCATCTCATTCCAGTTACTAAATCTTGACGTTACGTTATTTATACGTTATAATATTGTAAAAATATTGTCATTACTTTTTTCGCCTTTAAAACTATTTATTGCCGATTTTATGACTATTCATTATTATATATTTTTTCTCTAAATGTTACAACTTCATTCTCATAATATTACATATTTGTCATGTTTTTTTTCATAGCAGCGTTAATTTTGATCAATCTTTCTTCTTTTTTTTCAATGAGCATAATTGTCAAAGTAGTATTACGCCACAGAGGCATTGTTGAATTTATGTTACGTCTGCATCTATTCTCCTCAGGTCAACTTGCCATCCTCTTTAAGAGATTTTCAAGTGGAAGAGACAATTGAAGCACCCCGCGTGGCTGTCATCTTTCAACCCTGCTGACTAGGTCATGCAAAAAGTCAGCTTGAACTTAACCTTTTCAATTAGAGTTAATACACAATGATAAATGGGCATCTACTGCAAAAGTTATGAGTATATACATTGTCTTTATAATTTAGAAACTTTTATACATCAATGAATGTGTCTTATCACTATGTTGTTGTTGTTGTTGTTGTCGTAATGGTGATCTTATATTTTAAGGATGCACAGTTCCTGTATTAGTTTGTGCAGACATACCTAACACAATATTAAAGACTTTTAACTCTATTTTCCTGCATTTTATTCAAATGTCATGAAGAAACTATAGTGAAAGAGCTATCATGATCTCCACCCACTCAGCGTCACAAGTACTCCACTTTTTAGGCAACTCCTCCAGGCAGGCAGGCAGGCAAGTCACATTCACGTGAGTACATGAAGGCAACACCACTGCTGATTCTTAAAAGGAGGAATGACAACCACTTTTTTTTTTTTTTTTTTGTTTTGGTTGTAGTGATAAACTAGGAATAGGACATTTTACTTTTTTTTGCAAACAAGTTTGATTTAATTCTTGATTTCACAAATGACCCCCCAGGTGCTCTGGGCTGTGGTTGCATGGTCCAGCATCCTCTACGTGACCTCCTATGAGGCGTTCAAGTGTCCGCAAATTTGCCACTGCACAGCCTCCAGCTTCCAATGCAGCAATGAAACTCAACTGGCTTCTGAGAATGCTGCCACATACATGTAAGTATCTCTGTCTCTGTGTAAATGATCCTCCTTTATGGGCCTTTTGATGTCATCATTTGGGACATTCTAATGCAATAGTATCGCTGTACAAAGCAAATGATAAGCTGTGGAGTAAACATTTTTCATTTTTTCATATTTAACAGAGTTCTAAAACACCTGGATCTCAAAGAACTTCCAACTCATGCCTTCAAAAAACTGATCAACATAAAAGAAATGTAAGTTCTTGCCTCCAATCTAGTGAAGTATTTTTTCTTGGGTTGAGTTAAGCAGAGTAGCACAAGTATTGATGTTTCTGCCAATGATCGAAGTTGGAATAAAAGCTGCTCCAGGCATGAGCTAATGTTAAAATAAACAACAGGTCAGGTACATGTTTGAATATTATTTTCTTGATGATTATGTTTGATTTTATGAATTGATCTGAGGTTTAATTTATATAGGAATCAATATCCAAAACAAAATTGCGCTATAATGCACTCATTGTCCACAACATTAGATCAATCTGACTAAATTATTAATACTGTTTTAAGTGTATTAAGATATAATTCAAAGTAATTGTCAGCCATTCACACAATAATATACATATTCCATTCACAGTTCTCTGACCATGTTAAGAAAACATGTTTGCTTTGACGATTCGAATGGATGCCATTTAATTGTGCTAGTAATTGTTTACAAGTATGATCGTCATAGTGGTACAATATTATTACAGCATTTAGTGCAATTGTGAAATGAAAGTTTGAAACTAAATTTTGTGATATTATCAATATCGTCACTTAAGCACAATGGCCTGAGAAAAGAAAACAAGACAAAGGAAGTAACAAGAGAAAAGAGGTCAGTTATTGCTTTTATCAGAAAACAAAACACCCAGGGACAAATCTAGAAGCCTGTTTACCTTTCAGTGTCTTTGTTTAGTCGTCACTCTTCAGCATTTTCATTTGGTCTTTTGACCTAGATCGGGTGTGACCAGCCTTCTTAAGAACCGAGAAGCACTAGGGCTACCAATTTGATCCACACTTCTGAGTTGAAAATGTTTGTTGAGGTTACCTTTATCCATTCAATGAATTCAATGCATCCAAGTTTTTTGGTGCAAGTAAGCTCTGGCAAAGCACACTAGGACTACTAGTATGCTTATTCATTTGTTATTTTTAATGTATCAACCTGATGTCAATATGTGTGTGCGTGCGTGTGTGTGTGCGTGCGTGTGTGTGCGCATGTGTGTGTGTGTGTGCCACAGTAGGATTTACTACAGCACTGCGACCCGGATACAGACACACGCCTTCCTCTCCATCTACGGCTTGAGAGAAATGTACGTATAGCACAGTGTTTATGTTGAAACAAGCTTGTTTATTTCTAGGCAATTACAACTCCATCCAAATGTACTAAAACAGTGAGGCCTGTTGCTATATTTTTGCTATATGTTGAAAACATTTGGGTTTAAAATCACAATGTTAATATGAGACAAGTGATCAACATTTCAGTTTTTATAAGCAGATATTTATCTCTGAATTTGGTGCAAAACTTTACATCTTTTGCATGAAATAACCATTTTTATATGGGTGGAAAAACAAGCCGTTTTTGAATCTGAGAAAAGATCAATCACAGCCATTGTACATACATTGGCAAAAGCCAATAAAAACTTTTTATTTTTATTTAAAAATTTACAAAAACAAGAAGACAGAAGCCAATGGAGTACGGAGTGGCATAAGAAACTTCAAATTTAAGTACAAACAGCAATACTTATTATTCAAAAATTGTGAGTGCTGTAAAGAGAGCGAGAGAACTGACCTGTGTTTTTCAAGTCAGCCCCCCCCCCCCCCCAAAAAAAAGTAAAACACCACCACCAAAAACGTAATTGGCCTCACTGTTCCACTTCTTTTGGAAGGGAGTGTACATAACTGATCACGCTTCAGCTGTGGTACTATGCAAAAGTCCTCCTCAAAGAATGTCCGGGGTTTGTTTTATTACCCTTTTCACATATTTAATAAAACCAAAAATTATACATGAAAAAGATGGATACAGTTTGCAAGATTATGCAAGAGCGCCTTTTATTGCATGACATATTGCTGCATTAATTGATTTTAAGCATTGTGAATGTAGCTTGCTAACAAAAAGACACACCAAGTTTGTTTTTGTAAACAAAACTCAGTTGGTTGACATTCTATTTACATGTGACCATTGTGACAAATGATTTTTGATTTCTCTCTCTCTCTCTCTCTCTCTCTCTCTCTCTCTCTCTCTCTCTCTCTCTCTCTCTCTCTCTCTCTCTCTCTGTATTTGTATTGGCACAGCACTCTTAAAAACATGAAAAATCTGAGGACAATTGAAAAGGGTGCATTCACTGACCTGCCTGATCTGAATTATTTGTAAGTATTTCCTCTTCTGGATCATTTTTATTTGATTTCAGATTATTTTTAGTCAGCATGCATGCAACTACAGTATTTTTGTTTTCAATAATAATGTGTATTTAGTCTAAATGTAGATTGATCATTTAATCTTAATCTAGCAACGTGGAAATTAAAGTTAAAGTATTTTTTTGCCAGATAAATTTGATATGCAAACGTTACATAAATACAAATACACACGTACTGTACAGTAGTTGTAATGTCATGATGTAAAAACATTTTTCACAGGTGCATCTCTGGCACTGGGGTCATGCACTTCCCAGACTTATCCACTATATCCTCTTTGGCCTTTCCATTCAGCCTGTAAGTAATCTTATACAAAATTAATAAAACGTACTTTGCATGCACTAAAAAAAAATTTTCTTGAGGTCTATTTTTGCATAGCAATGACTCTATCAATGCCACTAACATCAGCTCAGAGGCAACAGTTGATTCACAGTTGCTTAGACTGCATTGTCATTTTATCTAATTACCGAAATCTTCTGGATTTGTTTAATTTTGCAGAAAAATGCAAGCAAATATGGCCATAGAAAATATCCCTGCCAATTCCTTCAATGGTATGACAAATATGACCAGTGACATGTAAGTAAATGTTTAAGACGTTGTCAGCATATTATCAGAATGTGGTGCAGCAATTGTGAATGCTTTGGGATTCTTTTGTTGTTTATTTTGCTTCTCAAATGTGCGTATGTTAACTGAATGTTCGCTTCCTCGACCTTGGCCACTGGGTCTGTTGACAGTAAATTTTGACCTTGACAGAAGCCTGATCGGTAGCGGTTTCAAGGAAATCAACCCACATGCATTCAATGGGACCTTCATCAGAACACTGTAAGTCTTCCGTTTGTGACCATTTTTTATTTAAAACACAAACGTAAGCTAATTTAAAGGGTGATGCAGAATTGTCGGTATGTTGTTGTTGTTTTTTTTAATAGGTCTTTCTTTCTAATCATGAAATAGAGCAAACAAATGTTATGCAAGGCTAAACAAAGACTGAATGGCCCGTTGTTTTCCTCGCCCTTCCACATACTGATAGATGCTGATGAGTAGATACACAATGCTTGCTGTAAACACAAAAATTGTTCTAATGTATTCGGACTGCCAAAAAGTTGTAAGCTACAATTTGGAGTTCAATTGTGCTAGAAAAAAATATGCCTCACAGCTCACAGATGTAAAAATAAATAAATAAAAATAAACTCACAAAATGTCAGAATCCCGTCAGAATTAATCTCAATAGGCACAATTAGTAACTCAACTAGTGCCTTTTGCTTTTTTTCAGTGATTGTTTTGTGATGTCATTACGGTATCAGCAAAGGCAAAACAAAATGGTGTCATTCCAACCACATAGACTTAACCTAACCACTTATTGCCACGCAGTAAAATATCTGTTGGATCAGTACAATTAATTTGGGAACAAAATATACCCACCCTTGAGATACACTAATTCATTTTTGCAGTGTTCAACTTTGGACATTGTACTGTAAATTACAACTATTCAATTTCAACTTTAAAATAATGCACTGGAAATGTCGCTAATTTTCTTCATTTACAGAGATTTAAGACACAACAGACATCTGTGCAACATTCCAGAAGATGCTTTCGAGGGGGCCTTGGGCCCGCTTTATCTGTAAGTTTTAAAAACACATTCATTCAAAAATATATCAGAGACCTTTCAAAATGTACGTGCTCAGCATAAACTCCAGCCAGAGTGAGCTTCAAATGTTATAAATTAAAAAAATAAAAATACACAACACTCCACATGTCGAGCCATATGTTTGCAGCTAGCGCTAATAGCTTAATAGTAGCTACCGCAGGATTTAACAGCTAGCATTTAGCTGTTAGCATCAAGCACTACTATTTATCAGCTAATATAAAGCAATAAACATTAGTATTATATTAAATTAGGTAACATACACCAAATTCTTGATCATTTATAAACAACATTGTTAGATGTTTGCCTACGTAAAACGATAATAAAAGAATAACATTTCCTCTAATAGTGACCGGGAGTGTGTTTACTCAACTGTAGACAGCATCTAATTTATTTTCTATTTTTTTTTCTGCCTGCCCGTGTGTAATGAGGGCTATAGTTCGGATAACCCATGTGTGTGTCTGTGTGTGATTCAGGGATGTGTCCTCCACAGCTTTGACCTCCCTCCCCCGAAAAGGGTTGGAGCAGGTAAAGCGCCTAAAAGCCAAATCTGCTTTTGCACTGAAGCGCCTTCCTCCAATAGACAGCCTGGTTGAGTTGGGGGTGGCTGAGCTGACGTACGCAAGCCAGTGCTGCGCTTTCCACATGTGGTACAGCAAACACAAGTAATATGCCCTTCCGGATGTTACGTGAAATAATACTGCATCATATTTATTAAAACCATCAACAGTTTGATATTAAGTAAAGTAAAAGCACACTTAACTGATTTTATATTTACAGACAAGAGGCACTGCAGAATCCATCACCGCTTTGTGAATGGGTCCACGCGTAAGTTGTTAAAATAAATGTTTGTACATTTGGAAAGCCTTTTTTATTTCCCCTAAATGATTGTTGTAAGGAATGTGAATTTGTGGAGTGATCAGCGCAGTTGAGTAAAATGTAAAATGAGCTCAATCGTCACTTGCCGTGTGAAACAGCTTTTTTTTTTCCTGCAAATTGATATTGACTCTTTTTTGGTGTAGTAGATTGGATTAGGGTGAGTCTTATGATCAATAGTTGGGAGTAATGAGAAATACTTTGTTACTGTACTTTAGATTTTTCAGGTATCTGTACATGAGTATTTATTTTTCAAACAACTTCAGAATAAGTAGTGTGCAGAGCTGATTCTGGTGGCTCTGGGGAGATTTAATTTGCATGGCAACACATGGAAGTTGAAAACTGATTGGACAAAAAAAAAAAAGGAAGCTGTGTAACCAAGATATATGCTATGAAATGAAGGCAAAAGACTTTTGGAAACAATAAAATTTAATGTAAGTTGTAAATGTAGGTTGGTGCTTTTGACAGAGTTGAGCAGAGAAGGACTTGAAAATGTTTTGTTTTTTTTAGTCATTGCTTTGTTAAAAAAAAAAGGCTTGTTAGTCAACCGCGAGGAATTGATTGAGATCATAGTCAAAGTCATAAAACCAAGGACAACAGTAATTCATAAGTCATTAAGCAGCAGCTCAATAAGTAACAAAATCCAGCCGATTTTATCCATTCAGGGGGCGGCCATTTTGCCACTTACAGTTGATGGAAAATGACATCACAGTTGCTCAGGGCTCACCTGTTTTTCGTCACCTGAGGCCTGAGCAACTGTGATGTCATTTTCAGTCAACAGCAAGTAGCAAAATGGCCGCCCCCTGAGATGGGGGAAAGCTGTTGCTTTTTGCTGCTTAGTTCAGGTTCCATAAACGCAATATTAATCAAAGGACCGCGTTTAGACTAGTGGGTGTGCATAGAACATTATTGTGAAGATTTTTGGGGGGGTGACTTCCCCTTGGAAATAGTGTGACTATTGCCACCTCTGCTCAAGAGTAACAACAAGACAAAAAATACGACAATTTTACAATTTAGTCTTTAAACAAAGACTCAGTTGCTTCAGTTATTGTGTTGGAGAACATCCATTACTGCTGGCACCTCCTCCTCATGCTGGTCACACACTGCTGCAGGATCGACTCCTCAGCATGATTTTTCAGCCAATTTGGCTGTGATGGTCACTCTAGCGCAATCAGCGAGTGTTGACCCCAACAGTGTAGCGTTTGCTCAAGGTCAAGACTGTTGGCAGGTCATTCTATTCTTTCCAACACCAAATTCCGGAGGTAGTATTTGATAAACTTTGTTATGTGATGACTGGTAAGCACACAGGTTTGAATGTGTCAAATCTATCATACAATCATCTATTAGGCAAGTCATTCAACTTGATTTTTTTTTTTCAGAAATTTCGTTCGAGGCACTGACTTCTACAAGGTCCATCCACACCTGGAACATATTTGTCCCAGCCACGCCGGCATCAACTGCACGCCAGTGCCGGATGATTTTAATCCTTGTGAGGACCTCCTGGGTCCCATCCTGGGCAACGTCACCTGGATAATCGCCTTTTTTACCATCGTTGCTAACCTCACCGTGCTGGTCATGCTGCTTTTTACCAGTCGCAAGCTTACCATCTCCCGCTTTCTCATATGTAACCTCGCCCTGGCAGATCTGTGCATGGGACTTTACCTGATGCTCATTGCCCGCATGGATTGCCAGTCCCGCCACGAGTACTACAACCACGCCACGGAATGGCAAACGGGCCCAGGATGTGACATGTCGGGCTTCCTGACAATGTTCTCAAGTGAGCTATCAGTTTATACGCTCACTGTGATCAGCTTTGAACGCTGGCACACCATCATCAACGCCATGGATCTAAACAAGAGGCTGAGAATGAACCATGTGGTGGCCATCATGGTTGCAGGTTGGGTCTTCTCCCTGCTAGTTGCTCTGCTGCCCCTAGTGGGTGTCAGCAGCTACAGCAAAGTGAGCGTCTGTCTCCCAATGGATATCGACACGAAGGCTTCTCGGGCGTACGTGATGATCGTGCTCTCGCTTAATGTTGCTGCTTTTCTGGGGGTGTGTTTCTGCTACGTGCGCATCTACCAGAGTGTCCGCAAGCCGGCGCCCGCCAATCACTACAATGACGCCAAGCTGGCCAAGCGCATGGCGGTGCTCGTTTTCACTGACTTCCTTTGCATGGCGCCGATCTCATTCTTCGCAATCTCCGCCACTCTGCACATGCCACTCATCACCGTGTCGCACTCCAAGATCCTCCTCATCATTTTTTATCCTATCAACTCTCTCTGCAACCCATTCCTGTACACAATCTTCACTCGGAGCTTTAGAAAAGAAGTGCGCCTGCTGTTCCAACGTTGCCGTAGTATTCTTATAGAATTTAAAGGTAAAGGCCCACCGCTCCCAACTTACTTGCATCCAAATCGTGCCCAGCCGGAGACCACGCTTTAGCTTCTCCACTTAACATGTGAAAGAGGGGTTATTTGTGACCAAGGGAGACTAGAAGGAAGACTCCATCATCCTGCCTGGACTGTACATTTCTTCAAAAGCTTGGTTCAGGATGGACAGAGGCCCTGCACACGATTGCATGCAATATATATATTTTTTTTTTTACAAACAGATCGAAAATGTCCTGCAATTGGCTACCAGCATGGGTGTATCCTGACTCTCACTCCAAATCAGCTGAGCCTCAAGAGGACAAGCGGTATAAAAAAAAAAAAAAAAAAAAGTATGTACAGTATTTGTGCTTGTTTACTATAGTACAATATGCTGTATTGTTACACCTACAATGTAATATATCTCAACTATATAATTGAAGAACCTTTAAAGCTGAACACAGCCCCTATGATGATGCTTTTTGACTTCCTAGTTGTTCTAATTGTACATTCCTGTTGGCAACAACAACAAGAAAGAACACTTCATACACTCTAAAAATAGTTGGGTTAAAAATTACTTAAATTGGGTCAAAAAGAGACCCAATGTTTTGGGTTAAATAACGTAAAAATTATGTCGGTTAATTTTTGACCAAATTCAGTTGGGTTATTCAATTACCGCGAACCCAAAAAGTTGGGTCAAATGAATAACCCATAAAACAAGCTATAAAAAAGAATTGGTTGCTTTGTGGATTACTAAATAAATTTGCTTAAAAATTCAAAAAGTTGGGTGGTTCCATTTTTGACCCAATTTGGGTTATTTTTGACCCAACCAGTTGGGGTCACCAACTTCGGTCTTCAAGGGCCCTTATCCTGCTTGTTTTTGTTTACCTCCAACACACCTGACTCAAATAATCAGGATCATTATCAGGCTTCTGCAGACCTTGCTGATGAGCTGATCATTTGAATCAGGTGTGTTGGAGGTGTGAAACAGCTAATATATGCAGGATAGGGGATATCAAGGACCGGAGTTGGTGACCCCTGATCTACAGCAACTGATACGCAACATTTTTGATTGTGAAATATGGAGGGGGGTGTACAGTGCAGAATAAAATGCACAATTCATTGGCAAGCAGCTCTGGTCATTTATTTTTTTATTTTTTTTTACAAGTCTTTAGCCATCGTTACATGTGGCCAAGACTTTACTATGTTGCAAAAAAAAAAATTATACTTCAACAGGTACACTATATATTTATCTTTTCATTTTTTTGGTAACTATTTGTGCTTAAATGTCATCTTAATGTGATAGCATTATTTTATAGAATTATCCAAACTTAATGAATTATCTCACATCTATTAGTTTATTCAATTCGCACTAATGGAACCTTAAGGGATTTGTAGACAGTTTAGAATGTATTCAATCTATCAATAAACCATTTTTGTGGTCATATCTTTTAATACAAGTCTATCATATTGTATGTATGATGTGCCACCAACATGCACTGCAAATCTTTTGTTGGCTAAAAAAAATCAAACGCAAAAGATTGGGAGCCACACAGTCAAGATGGCTGATTTTTTTTTTCCCCCAACCAAAGCTTCTACGAATGAATAGTATTAGCAGACAATTCGAAGAGATGTAGCACTTGACTATTTTATTGATAGAACTCCACAGTATGATACAATAAATTGTCCAAGAGTGACATTCAAAATTAAGCAATCCATTTGGTAATTGTAAAGGCTGACTTTTTTTTTTTTTAACCTAAGGAGCTACTGGATTGGTTCTTCTGTAAAATTGTACTGCAATCAAGTATGCAGAGTAAAAATACAGTCCCAGTTCATTCTTAACAGAAAGCCATCGTGACATTTTAAACCATTTTCAAGGTTTATTCATTGACACGGCATGGTAAATGCATTTGACATAAGGAAAAAAAGGAACTCACACTGGTAACAACACAGGTGTACACTTTAAACCAGAGCACATTTTGTTTGAATACAACATAAATTCATTCATTGTGAAATCAAATGGCATTTACGACCAAACGAAAGTCATTTTCGATGCTGATTCTTTAAATCGCATTGATGACCATTTAAGAAAAAAAAAAATAGCAACACGTGTGTTGTAGTAATCGTTTTTCCCTCCATCATAAGTAGCAGTCTCTTTGATTAACTATTGACAAGTTTGGAGTCTTGTCTCGCTCAAAATCAGCTGGTATAAGCTGCCCTGACCTGCCACAACCCGGACAAGGACGAGCAGGACAGAAACTGGATGGTTAAGTAGCAGCAGTGCACTACCATTCTGCTTCCCCAACAGCTTTCGAGAACACGTAATCCCTGCCGCCATAACACATGACTCCATCTTTCAAATGGAACTTCCAACGATTCTTACTCCGGTGAATCTGAAAACCGACACAAACATTACAATGTTAAGAATCGAAGCTGAGAATTTGGATTTGCTGAATGGCTAATCACTTACTTTGTCATACTGGCAAACAATGACATTCTCAGAATCAAAGAGATCTGGGATATCTTGTTCAAACACATCGTCACCCGAATTTAACGGATCCTATTGAACAGAGTATGAGTTTCAGTTCAACATTTTCAACAACATCTACGTAGTTGCTTAGTTTAAATACACTCATTGGCCACAGGATTAGGTACACCTTAGTACAGGAGGAATGTGTATAAAAATCAAACTAATGACCTCATCTTCCATTTGTTCAAGATCATCAGCCCCATCGCTGTCATTACTAGAGCTGCTGTTCCCGTCACTGCTTATCCCTCCTTCTTGTAGAGCCTTGAGGGCCTCTGCATTGATCATACCCAGGAAGTCGTTCTCCTCCAGCGGCACGTCTTCCTCTTCCAGATCCGAATTGTCTGCTGTACCATCCAGCTGGACGATGTCTGACAGTTCATTGTAGCCCAGGTCCAGCTTGGGGGAAAATGTTATGATGGATTAAAATTATATATATATATATATATATATATATATATATATATATATATATATATATATATATATATATATATATATATATATATATATATATTTAAAAGACAAAGATTTAGATATGAGAGTTCCTTCCTGTGACCCAAAATTACTAAAAACTTGTCACTATGACATTGTATTAAACTAGAGAAATTATAAAATTTTACAAACTTGGTCAGAAAATTATCTACTATCTTGGCCAGCAAATCTTTCCTAACATGCAGAACAAATCAATTATTTTTCACACTAGAAGGCAGAATACGTACTTTCTGTGACATTTTTGCTTCATTCCAAGCTAATGGCAAAGAACACAAACTGCATGAGGAAAAAAAAAAATAAAAAAAAATGGTATGCTTGTTTGATGATCACAACCTAAAATCTGATCTAATCTACCAGATTCATTTTACCCCAAGAATGGATTCCGTCTGGTCGTAAGATTTGGTTTGAGCCAAATTTCTGGCCCTTGCTGCTTTTTCTCGTTCCTCTTCAATGACTTCTTTGAGGATGTCGTCAACATCGCTGCTTTTAAACTGAGCAGCATCCATCAAAACCTCCTCACTGCCGATCTGGAAGTCAAACAAGCGACTGACAGTGGAGCTGTTGGTACTGAGGTCCACGGGCTCTGGATCCGGCTCGCTCGCTTGACCGGTCGGCGCGGATTCCGGCTCTGGAGACGACGACACCTCAATTGGCGAGTACTCGGGCACGGGGTCTTGCTGGCGACGGCTGCTCTCCTGACTGGAGGGTAAAATAGAATCTAGCAGTGACGACGAGTTGACCGGGGTCGACTGTTCCCGAGGAAGCGTTTCACCGGGTTGTAATGAAGCCGGTGCAGGAAGAGGAGGCTCTTTTGGTGCTGTGACCTTCGGCAGAGGTTGGGATAATGTTTGCTGACCTGCTGGGGCCTGAGTGACTACAACAGGAACGTTGACCTTGTAAAGTTGACCTTTGAGTAACAAAAGGAGAGTTTTTTTTAGAAAAGTCAGACTAAACATTAATTCAGGAGAATGAACACAATCTGTTCTGGGTCAATGGCTGACCTCCTATTTGTTTGGTTTTCAAATATGGAATGAAATATGACGAATTTAATCACAATACGTTAACCAAGTTAAGCTACAGATATACTAAAGCCATTTAAAAGCATTACACAATATAAAATTTCATTTAACATGAGGCACAGCCAACAATGACAGCAATTAATTCCACATTGACCTTTTAACATCATCTACCACCACAGAAGCCTAAAAATAAATGTATGCCTGATTATTAAAATTTAAAACAATGTATTCTCACTTTCTACTGTGATGACATGATGGTGGAGAACATATGGAGGGAAGATTACTGCGAGTGTTTGAGACATGCTTCTCCAAATGAACACTTTGTAAAATATGTACAAGTTTACGTTTAATAATTAGATGATTCACTGACGTTTATTATACTGATTAATAAAATGATTACTGTATAGAAAATTGAGGTATGTCAAAGTTCATTCATTTTATTATTTAATGAAATAAATGAACACAAAAAACGAATTAACATGATAATCAATGCAGTATAATTACATCTGATTATTGGATTATTAATTAAGCAGCTTTTTTGTCATTTGCTGCCGCCTGAAATTGACATCATAGAATGACCAATCACGCACGGCTCACCTATTTTACAACTATGATGACATTTTCCGGTCGGACAGCAAGTGACAAAATGGCCGCCCTCTGAGATGGATAAAAATGGGTGATTTTGCAGCTTAATTTTTATTCCATAAACACAATATTCATCAGAATGCAGTTTTTTAACTAGTGGGGCGCACACAAAATATTGTGAAGAAAGTTTTTGGGTCGACTTCCCCTTTAAGCTGAAGTCTCACAAAATGCTTGTTTTTAATGATTATTTAGTGACTTTTGAAGGTATAATTTTCATCAACATTTTGGTTGACCTCTTGGGAAGGGTCATCACATACCAGAAGGTGTTTGGAGAGTGACTCCAGCAGGTATTTGCACAGGGTAAGATAGGCCAGCAGGTAGTGAGAAGGTAGCAATTGTCTCAGAGTTGTTTTGCAATTGAACATTTGGTACAGTTTGCTGGAAATATACACAGAAGGAGATGGCACATTCGCTGTTGGGTCAGAATCTTTGGCAGGCAATAGATACACATGCTAATAGCTAGATGACAACAATTATTGACAATATAGAAATTAATCACAATACTGGAATTATAGGCAGCACAAAAAAAAAAAAAAAAAGACTGTAGTTGCTTAAGATAGCTAGTAGGATTTACTAACCACCACCCAAAAAAAAAAAAGGTAATTCATTAAGCTCCCATACAAACACACAAAAAGTGAATATTTCAAAATGTATTATTTTTTTGTAGAGATTGAATAGTTGATAAAGTTCTTGAATAATAATTGGTTTTTTTCCATTTTTAAATAAATAAATAAATAAAAACCTGCCTGGACAGGGAAAGTTCGAATATTCTGACATGCAGGAATTGTTACTGGAGCTGTAAATCATAAGAAAACAGAGAATAGAATTGAATGACCTACTAAAACTTGAGTTCATCAGATATATTTTAAATGATAACTAATAGTCTTGCCATCTTTGGGCTACCTGGGAGTTCAGCATGATTGCGGCTGTAGTTGGGTGGAAGCTGCAGCACAAAGTTTGGAGCGTCCATGTTGTTCTTCCTGAAGTCGTCCATAGCTTTCGACGTCATCATCTTCGTCTCCCAAAGCTGCACAGCAGACAATGCGGATTTTGTTCCCGCCGTCACTCATTTGTCAAAGACAGCTTGAATCCAACAATGCATTAAAGACATACATGTCGTAAATCCTGCAGGACGCAGTCTTCAAGGCCCTCATCCAAGAACAGCTCCCTCATACTCTCAATCACATCGTCAATGATCGATAAGTAGAGCTTGACCTGCAATCATTTGCCAGAAAAAAATCAGAAATAATCAAGATGGGCTTTGTCACAAGTGAGAGGTCTGAGTCTCAAAACTGACAGAGCGTGAACTCATCAGCCTTCGCACATCAATATAAGTCCACATATTCTTTAGGCCAAAAGAGTTCATTTGGGTTCGATGCAATCATGATAAAACACAACCATCATATATATTCTTGAAGCCCATATATTATAGGCCACGTCATATTTTCGCAGGAGGCCAAACAAGACAAAAATGCAATGGCTGAAAAGCAACCATTGCGATATTAACTTGCATGACAATTCGTTTTTTACAAATACTCCTTTCCAGGAGAAAGCAGCTCTTACCACCACTCCACCACCCGAGTCGGTCAGCATGATTGAAGGCAAATAAATAGCAGCCGCAACACATTTCCATCAGAATTAATATGCTCCACAGTCACTCCCAGGTGATTGTAATCAGCCTCCCAAGAGCAGCGGTGATTGAAACAGAGTTGGCATGAAGAGCCTTTCCTTTTGGTTGTTTGCGTTTACTTGAAATAGCACCTTAGAAGTGGCCTGTATATTATGACGCATATTGAATGGAATCAGAATTTAAGTACTGCTACTGTATGCCTGCGCCATACTTAGAAAATAAAGCGTTATGTAGTTTGTGTCAAAGATGGCTTCTTCATGAGGTGTCAAAACCCACAAAATACAACTTATTCAACATCTTGTTACAGCAGACTTGCCTCAGTTCAACACTTTTTTGTGTTTCACTTTTTGTTTTGTGTCAACTGGATCTTTATGAGTCCCCCACTGAGGGATTATTTTATCTCGGGGAGTCATTCAAGGCTTCGCCAATAGGTCATTGAAGGCGCCGTGGTGCCGCCCGTCACAAACAGCAAACCAGCCAGCTGAAGATTAGCATTTCAGGAAACACTTTGACCTTAAGATATTCATATCATGCGTAGAGTGTGTGCGCGCAAGACGTATCACTTGCAGAGCACACAACCAAGTTCTTTGTGCAGCAAAGGTTGGGTAAAAGATCAGTTTGACTTAACAAGTCCAAAAAGCAGAATCTAGGAGTGTTTTATTATTATTATTATTATTAAATAATGGGAAAGTGTGTGTATGCATGAACAGACTGCGGTTTGAAGAAACAAAATAACCACTATGGATTTATGAGTTTCACAAGTCATACAGGTTTATTTCTCATTTGACTTTGGTAGAACAGGATTTCGGTACCACGTCCTGGTTATCACTTATCAGTCTTAATTGAAGGCCTTTAAGTTCAGCGTGACCAAGCTGAACAATCAAATATAAGCATAAGATTTCATTCAATGAAAACACATTCCTCCAGAATTGAACCTTGACAAAGATTTAAAGGCCCACCGAAGGTAAGCAGCAGAAGGGATGAGATGGATTTAATACAGAAAAAAAATAAAATAAAAACAAAAACATGTATTGGCAGTAAGTTAAATAGTTATGCACAATTTAAGACCATGAGTGTAAATGTTGGGCTTTTGCAGCAGCAGCAGTTGTACACGAAGACATACAAAGATGCACAATTGAAAACACTTTGCCGGTGCCTGCGACACACTTGTTTACACTTGTGTAATCATTTGACAGATTTTAAGACCAATGCAAAAAATGTGTGGTTTTTTTGTCCATGTCAATAAAATACATTTCAGTTCATATTCCCAACAAAACGCTGGTTGTTATTCTGATTCTGTCACTATTCCATGAGGGATGATGTCTAGCATTTGCCATATTATAGTGAATGTTAATTGACTGAACAAAGTGGAATGAATAAGATGCATAGAGCAGGAGTCACATCTTTAAATGATTATTAACATGAACCATAATTAATTCAGGTGTGCAACAAGGGGTGTAATTGTAAACCCGATGGAAATCTACTTATCCCAAAGAGCAAACACTGCTCATTAATAATAATGTCAGCCTGTTCATTTATTTAGGCTGCAAATGAATCTGGGGGGCAGTGCAGATGACAAAAATGCAAGCCTACATACAGTTCTCATACAATTGTTATTTTACTTTTAACAATTACATGTAAAGTGCAAGTGTTTATTATGCATAAAATCTTGGTTGAAGGATAGAACCTTAATGCGCAATAGCGGAAATACCAAGCAATGTGAAATTAGATGAGTATGACACGAAATATTATGCAGAAAGTCCCTTGTCACCCGTCGTCTATAAGTTCATATTTTGAAGAAAAAAAAGGTCATTTGATCATCACTGTGTCAAACAGCTGGATTCCTTCTTTGACTCAGGTTCAATCCATTTCTTCTCCACTTCCACCTGGGGGGGGGGGGGGGGGGGGGGAGAACACAATTAGGTGTGATTGCAATTGGACCCTCTGAGCAATTCATTTTCCAAAAGTAATGCATCTTATTTTTATAGCCCATTTTATACACATGCTTTACATGTTTATACATTAAACATTTAAAAGCATTTAAGAACAAAGGACTTAAGACATCTAAAAGGAACAGCAGAGAAAAAAAGTCAGCTTACTAAAATGATTAAAAGAGCATACAGTGAAAACAAAACATGCTTTACATGTTTATACATTAAACATTTAAAGCATTTAAGAACAAAGGACTTAAGACATCTAAAAGGAACAGCAGAGAAAAAAAAGGCAGCTTACTAAAATGATTAAAAGTGCATACAGTGAAAACAAAATAATTTAAAAAATGCTTTAAAAGGAGCTCAAAACTAAGCATGAGGAAAAAAAGTTTCCTTTTGAACCTGGACTTAATACAAAAATTCACACATGGGGCCCAACTTCACTTTTGTTGCCAGATTATTAGATTTGTGTGCAGCATAACATCTAAATGCTGCATCACTTTGTTTACTTTGAACTCTGGGCTCCACTATTTCTACCGAGTCTTCAGATCTCCGCGCCGTACTGGTTTATATTCAATTAGCATGTCTTGAATGTATTCAGGTTCTCTCTATTATTCATTGAAGGGCGGAGTTAAAAAAGTTGAAAATAGTTAAAAAGATAAAATAGAGAATGTGCAAAAACAAAGGGTTGTGGTCTAAACCTTGATTTATGAATTGACAGTTGCATCTGAAAACTTTTGTCCATATGGTTCACACTGCGCTGCTATTAAAACATCTTACCTGACAATGATAGCGTGTCCAACATGTCACATGTTTCTGTGGCTGGATGTCATTGACCGTGCCCAGTGACTTGACTGTAGTCTGTGACACTACGGCGCCCATAATCTCACATTCCATTGTGATGAAAGGATACCAGTCACTTGGGATTTCTTGATCAGATCCCAGCTCAAGTTTGCAGGAGAATGAATGAGGATGGTCGATTGCTGCAACGGAACAAACAGAAGTTAACGTTTGAGTAGAGTCACTCGCAACCTTGCACAAGAAACAAAGATTAGGACAAACAGAGCAAAGGGTCTGCAATGACTGAGCTGCAGACACCAGTCGTGGGCCATGAATCATTTGGTAAAGGATCATAAAGAAAGAATAAACCCTTTTGATTCATTTTCATGAATAAATCACTTTTTTTTTTCAATAAATCAGCCAACACATTAACAAAAAATAATTAGCACTTCTGAATTAAAGAAGAAGTCAACCTTCAACATTGCTTTACAATAATAATGTTATATGTGACCTCACTAGTCTAAACATGACATTCTGATTAATATTACATTTGTGGAATATGAGTTATGCAGCAAAATCCAGCCATTTTTATCCAATCTGGATTTTGCTGTTTCACTCATATGCCACTAACTCAATATTAACCAAAATACCGTATTTAGGGTTGTGGGGCTGCATAGACCATATTATTGTCAAAATAAATTTGGGGGGTTGACTTCCCCTTTTATTTGCATGAATTATTTAATTGAATGTAAAAAATGAATGTATGTTGACGATTATTATTGATGTTCATCTATTAGGACATGTAGGTTAAGGTAATGACTTCTCACAATAATCACTAAAAACTATTTAACAAGGGAGAAAACAGATGTGAATATGCAACACTTTATAAATCTCCGCAAGTAATGATCCCATGTAAAATATTCCTAGTAAATCACAATGTCCCATCACTTCTGAGCTATTATTAGAACAGGCCTTTGCCCAGGGGCTACTCATGTGGTCCCAGGGGCCTACCCGGTACCCCCGGATAAACCATGTTGGTGACTCCTGCGCTGTCTGAATTGAAATGACCATTATTAATGTTATAAGAATGCCCCCCCCCCCCCTCCAAAAAAAACAAAAGAAAAAAACATTGGAAACATGGGTGAAGCATCTTCTCACAACTATGCATTTTATGGTATATGCGTTACCCGTGTTCTTTGCCGGGAGCCTGTCAATCTTCCAGATGATAGCCGAATAGACATTCTCGTACTTGACGCTGCCGACTGTCACCTGCATGACAGGCTGAGACTGCAGTGCAGTGCTGAAGGAGCCCAAGCAGGCATTTCTGTTCATTCGGGCCTTTAGTGACCTCTGGCGCAACAAGGCCGCCGTTTGTGTCACTTTGACCCAGTCACCCGGCACCGGCACTCGCACCTCTACATTCTCACACAGTGGATACGTGTCCAATACCCCCCTGGTGGAGAGGGATGTTCCTGACATATTTAGAAAGGCCTGTAACTCAACATAGGCGCCTTGAACTGTGACCACGGATTTTATAGAGAAAGGAATTTCTGTGCAACCCAAAACCATCGTCTTGTACCGCATGAGCTCCACCCTACAAGCATCAGGGGGGCAGAACTTTATCAGTCTGGACATCTGAAAGTCCATCTCATTTACGCACTTGTGGAAGTGGCAGTCCTTGATCTCCATCCACAGTTCACTGCCATCTTCAGATCCATAGTTAGCATTTGAACGCAACAGGCCGAGGTCGTTTAGGGCAAGGAAGCAATCGCCGACTCCATTCAGGAAAGCGAGACAGTGAATTTGAGTGACGGCAGTCCGCTCCATGACTCCTCCAAACTTATCTTGTTGTACCCAGATGTGGTCAGTGATCTGCAACGAGAGCTCCTGCTCCTCGTAATTCCGCCTGGGCTGAGGGAGCATAGACAGCTTAAAGATTTCCTCTTCCATGGAGACCACCAGGTCTTCCATATCTTTGTGTACAGTGGAGCCAAACTTAAGCAGTTGTTCCACTTCCGCTTCATGATTCACTTCCAGCTTGGGGTGGTAACGTTTCTTTTCAATGTAGGTGAAATGTTCGACTTTCACGGTGAGGACTTTGCAGGGCTCGCTGTAACTTTCTATCTTGAGGTCCGAGAGCCGACACTGTGGCAGGAGCTGGAACTCTTTGAATGGCTTCTCAAGCCCTTTCTCATAGTACATCTGCAGCACGCCCCCTGGCAACAATCGAAGGTAGATCGGTCCCCATTGTCTTGAGGACATGCGATTCTTTTTTTCTGGAATCCTGAGCATCACAGGCCAACCGTCCCTCCTGTGGCTACGAAACAGCCCCCGGGGGACAAACTCAGAAGGAACCTCGCTTATCACTTCACATTTCGAACTAAGTCGCCGCTCATCTGCCTTGTGTCTTTCTACCTCTCCGTTCTTGTCCGATTCTGCTCGGAGGCCTTCGATTTTGTTGCAAACCAAAGACAAAGTGTTCTGGAGGTGATCACGTGGAGGCTCACTGCCATCTTTGGTCCGTATAAAAAAACGTGGTAGACTGTTGTCAGATTCAGAGTCTGATGAGGAACTGTCCGCATCAATGCTGTGTCCAGAGTTGTCCCAGAAAGGGTTAAAGTGTCCAGAGTTCCCTTGGAAAGTAGGGAAAGGGTTTGGTCCATCTGAGCTTAGACTTAAGTTTTCTTGTGCAGGAGAGGGAACAGAAGTGGGAGATGTGCTGGTGAAGCTCTGGAAGAAGTTGCTTTCCTCCCTGGAGTTGGCGCGAAATGGAGACGTGACTCTTGAAACGCCACTCAAGGGGGTGCGAAGGGGCGTGTTACCCGAAACACATGACCCTTCACTGACACTTGATTGGCTTTGAGGAGATTCCAGGGAGCTGTTGAAGTTCCAGGAAGTGTCTCTGATAGGAGGAAGCACTAATTTGAGACCATTGGGGCGTGGTAGCGCCGCTTTGATACACCCTGGTGACTGCAGGGGCTTCTGTGGAGACGAAAGTGGTGTGTTGTCATCTTCAAATGTAACCCAGTTGGAGTGATTAGTGGAACACATGGCTGAAGGCACTTCAAAATAAAAGCTCCTGCAGAGAAATTCTTATCTGCAAGAAAAGAAATTTATAGGAAAGAATTAGAAAATCATGTAAGACATCAAATGGATAACATGAAAGATCTTGAACAGATTTACATGTCAAGACAAGTACATGAACTGAAATGAAATCCATTTTGCACGTGACAAATGATGTCAAATGACATCAAAGGAATTTTGCGACATTAACCAAGTCAAGTCTGGAGTTCTCTCAGTACCGTACTGTAATATTTGCATGAAGAGGACAAGTGATGCCTGTCCATTCTCAGGTTGCCTTGGTAACCTTACTGTTAAAATAAAATCAAGTCAAAGAGATGTTGTCTGTTGTCCTTCATCTTGTATTTTGATGTTCATATTTCCAGATGGGTGCTCCACTATAAATGACATCTTGGAACGATTAATACACAATTTAATTTGCCAAATAAAACTTTGGGAAAACTACATAGGAATGAACATGGATAATAAACCTGTTGATTCCAGATTACATTCCCTATATGTACTATATCAAATTTTGACAGCACTATGTATGCAGCGATGTAAGGATGGACAGTGTGCAAATGAATTCAGCTACAAACAAACCAGGAAGTCAAAAGATAAATAAAGCCTTTTCCATGAGGTCACGTCATAAAATCCTCTACATCTCAATGTTTTTCCAAGCAGAACTTCTGCTAACTAAGCAGAACTGAAACAAGAAGCTGCGGAATCTTTTGAGAACAAAAGAATAAATTCCATACATTCCTTTGGGACAAACAGCCATGCACACAGGAAATGGCAATGCACTCTCATTTGTCTGAGCATACAACAAATATTGCCGAAATACAAGATCAACTTGGAAAAACACACCCACAATGTGATTAACCCATTGTAAATACAGCTACATATCAAATGAAAAATATTTCTGAGTCAAATCAGCCAAACAAGCTTGAACATATAACAGACAGATTGAGTCAAATGGGTTGCAAAAGGCACCAATCTGTTTTTTTAAATGAGGCCACCCCATTTTTGACATCAGAGTCATCAAAGCTGCTTTAAAAAAAATAAGTAGGAGCATCATGTGCTGATGGGTGAGCAATTCCAACATGCCCAATCATGTGGCGAGCTAAACCGTGCCCTTAAAAATACGATGAGCTCAAATAAATGTAATAGTAATTCCATGGTGAAAACAAGCCAAAAAAGGTTAGAAAAGAACAAGCCAATTGGACTTGCATTTGATGGATGTTGATGTGACCACAATCACTGTTATCAAGTGCAGAGCTGAAAATGTGATGACCCATTTCCAGAGGCAAAGTGTCGACTCATCAGTCAGCGAGCAGAAGAGAAACTGCTGCTCAGCACACACTGGAAACACAACGTGCAACAAGCATCACTAGTTAGCTGTTATTAACTTTCATTCCATGGTTCATAGCTCTTTTCCTCCCTAATAAAACAAATAGTGGAAAATTAACACATACGACGAGAATGGGAGCAGCAGTCCTCTTTTTGCTTTGCACTAACGTTAAACGTTTAGAATTTTGTTCACCTGCACAATGTGTTGAGATTAAATACAGGACCTGTATAAAAGCAATTCTGCTTTCAAATGGTACACAAATACAGTAACAATGCTGTTTTGGTTGACACAGTCAGAAGAACAAAAACAAAGTTACATTTTAGAAAGTTTAGTTGACTATCAGTTTTCTGATAAATTGTACTTCAACGTTGGCATTCTAAAATGATGAATGACGAACGACCCCTGTAATTAGATTATGCAGGTGTACCTATTGTTGTGACCGCATAGTTAGTGTGTACTGTTTACGTTGCAGAGGGACTGAAGGTTGGCAATGTTGTGCTCTCCACAGTGGACAGATGTACAGTAAATGTCTAAACAGACGTGAAAACACAGGACAATCTCTCCATCTCTACACTTCCCCTCCTTGGTCAATCCAAGCCGAGCTTCCAGCCGCTGACACCCACCACACCGCCGCCCGGGATTCCGTCTCGCGAACACGCAGGCCCCTCTCCTGGTTTACGCCATTGTTTTGATTTAGTGAACTTTACTGCGTATAGAGTCACACTCTTTACACCCGTTTTAACATCAGAAGTCATTCACTGATACACTGCATAGCTATGACTGACACTGTTGTCAGTGACAACTATCAGTGAAAAAACATTAGCCCAACTTCTACAAAATAGGGACTTTTGGAACGTCGGACAAACTATCACAACTCCACTGAAATAAGACACAAATGGTCCAAACTTACCAATTCAGAGAGATAGTTCACTCGTTGAGGTCATCACTTGAGTTTAACGGACGCTGACGTCGTCCGGTCGCTTCTCTTCAAAATGGCAGAGTGAATCCCGGGAGTGTTTAGTGTTAACTCTCCACGACTGTCCTCCGACAGGGCACTGCAGGAAGGAACGGTGTGGAACACAGCCGTGGTGCGTTCAGGAATATGGGAAAGAACATACTTCAACTTCTCTTCATAGTTAGGCCGTTACGACTGGACTGGATTTAACTGAATTGAATCGAAAATAACTGTATAATCGCATATTGCAAAGACCTCATTATAATATTAACAAATTGATGAATAACAGCTAGTTTTGAATTCAGAAGTCAAGTAAAATAGTTTGTTCAGCTATTATTGCATTCATTTTATAAAGGTGACACCTTGCAATTTTGGTACAGATCTTCACAAGAAACATGAACTTTACTAAACGTATTTGCTTGCCTTGAGTTTGTGCCTACAGTGACTTTAAAGACGTATTAAAGTACTTATAAAAAACAGAAAGCTACTAGTAGTCGCTGATCGTGTAGTAGTAGTAGTAGTACTGTTTGCCCAGGCTGCTATGATAACTTCCAACTGCAAAACCGAACATGTAAAGTGGTATAATTCATTCATTCATTCATTCATTCATTAATGGATGGACAACAACAAGAGAGTTGAGACATTATGCGCTCATTAATCAAAGACTGGGCTAGCATTCCCTTTTGGAAACGGTTGCATTGTTGCATCAGTTGGCTGTGCAAAAGAACTTGAAAGAAGATCAACCACCTTTGATTTGTTAGTCACATCGATTTGGAACATGAGAGGAAATTGGAAGTACCCACAGAAAACCCACAGAAGCACAGGGAGAATATGCAAACGCCACACAGGAAGTCCGGAGCTGAGACTCGAACATACAACCTCAAAATTGTGAGGCATGACCTGATACCCAATTGTCTCCATGCTGCTCTCCCTTCCAGGTTTTGGGAAAAAAACTGAAGACTACTTTCTGGTAGGAGTATGACAATATATCAATATCGCGATAAATCATGATACTTTGTCTCCCGATAGATTATCGATACGCCTACTCAAGTATCGCAATATTTGTAGTTAATATTATACAATCACTATAACAGCTCCATTGTTCATTACTTATTGAGCAATTACTTGGCAGGCCGCTAGGGGGAGCGCCTCATAAGAGTGGCGGGGAAATGTATGGAAGTCTTCAGGCGAAGAAGACTCATGAGTTTACTTTTACTTGTGTAAGACACTTATCTGTCCAGCAACTGACTCAGTTTTGCATACGTAACATTTTAAAAGTTAAAAGTGGTCTCTGTTAAGAAGACATTTGTTTAAAAAAATACACTTAAGTACTCACTGTGAAGAAGACACCAGTTTTAATATTTTGTTTCAGTGATGGTAAAAAAAGAAACAATTTTCTCATTGAAAAAACATTAATTTATGTCTTGAGTAGTTTTATCATAGATTATCGTGGATTTATTACCTGACCAATATATCAATAACGCGGTATCGCCATATCATGAGATAATCGTTATCGTAAACCTTGTATCGCATATCGTATCGTATAGTGAGGTACCCAGAAGTTCCCACTCCTACTTTCTTGTACAAAGTAAAGCTTGAAAAGTAAATGTTTAAAATGGCTAAAATTCACATGCTAAAATATAGTTGAAATTCACATAAAAATGAAAGATGCTGGAAGAACTAATTGTATATTGTTCCGCTTTCATTTCCTTGTACTTTAGGTTGAAGTGCATGGAGAGTGTTAACTATAAAATGAAACACATAGCTCACACTTACACATTAAATTGCCAAACTCAGTCAAATTAGTGAATTTTGAAGCAGCATTTACATCTCAAGAGCACTTCCAAGCACTACAAACGGTAACAGACGAAACACAATTTTTGTTTGCCAAAGACAGTGACGCCATTAAATAATAATCTTGAAACAGATCCCATGTCAAATTAAATGGTGCCGCCTTATTTCCCAATGGTAACGGGTGGGTCTCTTTGTCTTAAAAAAAAAAAAAAACTAATAAAAATGCAGAAAATTATGTGAAGCATTATCCAAAGCCAGCTCATTCAATAGACAAAAATCTCTTTATTCGGATTCTCACACACATTGCGGGCTTTCGAGAAGGTTACACTTTGAGCATACTAGTACAGTACTTTCCATCGTGTTGACGCAGTTAGCAAATCCTTGTGATCCAAGTAAAGACTGGCAAAAAAGCATTGAGTGGCCACCTTGCCTTACCTCATCATGTCACAACAAGCCAAAACTCAAACTGCAGCTGCATACTGCATGAATCAGCTTGTCTAGCAACAGTTCAAGAGTCCAGGCAACGACACATCCCATTATACAAACTTTGAGACACACCCAAAATAAGTAAGTACAGACTTCACATTTTGTGAGAAATATTTGCACGTTCAGGAATGAATACATTTTATATTGTTTATGTGAATTTTTAAGATTGAAACATACAATTAATATTGCAGTACATATCATAAATGTATGTTTGAAAATAATACAATATATTTTGAGGTTGCAATATCCCAATTGAAGGGCATATTCATACTTAGTTTGGAGCTTTCAAAAAACAACAACTACTGTTGCAAAGTAAACTCACACGCTCATATGGGACGCCTTACATGCTACAAATTGTCCATTGTAGACTTTTTCTTCCATGTAAACAGTTAATCAGTCAGAAGTTCTTGGCAGACTTTGTTGTCCTCTTAAAAGGACTTTTCAGAAAAAGGGATGGATTCAAGTGTTAACGTGTTGGTTGATCATTGGAAGCCCTTCTTAGTGTTAGAAGGGATATACATTAAAGGCGTGAAACAATATGTGCATGTAAAAACATCCACACTCAAATGTTGTGTTCAATACGCAGCAAGAACAGTGTCATTTTCCCCTGACGCACGCACGCACGCACGCACGCACGCACAACGGGAAAAAACAGAAAGGCTGATTGATCAACAGGGTTTGGTCTTCAAGTTAGCAAACTTGATCCATTTCCTGTGTTCTATTTGGAAGGAAAGTGGTTCTTCTCCAATTCTGCTCTGGTCCAAAGGTCAAACAGCTTCCGGCACGATTTATGTGAAGTTGTGTCATGCGGAAAGAAAAGGCATCTTCAGTCAGTCTTCAGTTTTTGTGTTGCCACAATGTAAAATGTGGAAGTTTTGAGGCTTTGCTTGTGATCCGGTTTTGGTGACGTGGTGGTCTTAGGGTATCGTAGGGTGCCGTAGGAGGTGTGTGTCTGGGGGGGCTCCACGGTATCTTCATGGTGCTCTCATGATCCCAAATGAAGCCTTTTTTTGATGGGGGAAGCGGACCGCTAGCGACCTTTGTTCTTCTTGGCATTTGCCTGTGGAAGATATAGATGTATATTAATTAAAAAAAAAAATCCAAGCGCCCTCATATCACATTTTTACAATTAATTAATTGATACTTAGGTAATATGTATATGCAACCAAATCCATGGTGTGCATTCATTTTCATGAGACTGTGAAACAGCTGGATGTGAAAGAACTGTATATGCAATAGCACAAGTCAAGAATATCAAATAGTAAAAAGAAAACAAATGCCCCGATTTATGTTATCTATAAAACGAAGGGCTCGGGTTTACTTTGCATTCTTTTGAGAATCTAGAAACATGCTGGGTCTGGTTTCTGTCCATCACGAGAATACCATCACCTTCAGATCACACACATGTTCTGTCCTGCCGTTTGCACTGGAGCGCGCACACACACACACGCACTCAACAGTGGACCTCCTCAACTCAGACCTAATGTCTTTTTCAGATGCTGCCAGCAAGTGCCTTTCCCATCAGACCGTGCAGTAAGCACACTGCTACCAGTGACCTCCGCGTCCACCTTGTAACTGGCAGAATCTTTACGGCGTCACGGCTCACAGACTGAAAGCACAACTTAACCTCCCGAGAGACACTTGAGTTTTCTCACTCACTCCTTGGAGCTTTCAATTTTCTTTTATACCGGAACAGCAGCGGAGCTCACCCATTAGGCAATGTAGGAAAATGCTAAGGATGCAAATAAATGTTTGTGTGTGTTTGGGGGGATGAATCACCTTCAATGAAATTATATTAAAAATAGTTATTGCTATTAACGTTTGAAATAGAAAAGCTAAAAGATTCAATGTTGCGCAATTGCTACCTAATATTACTACAAATGATAATGCGAAAAGGTGAGGACCAAAGTTATTGATGTGACCCCAGATAACTTCGTAAAACTTCCAAAATGACCAAAATTGTCCCAAGCATAGGGAAGAATGAAAAAAAAAAAAGGAGGTGGAAAAACAGTTAAAAGAAAGAGACAAAGTAGGTACAGTAATGAAACAAAGCATCAGTTGAACTGTCGATTAGCTTCAACATGCTAAAATAGTAACAAATTATATTATTTGGGAGCTCGGTGGCATGGAGTGGTCTTAATCATTAGATAATTTGAAATTGGCACAATCTATGCTTTTATTATTGGTTGTATTCACATATGGATATGCTAACATTTTCTGGGTAAACATTTTAACCTCAGTTGTTCGTACACATTATTATTAACTAATTCAACTCCCAGCCATTTTCACTGAAGCAACCCCCTTCGCGCCAGGCTGTTTTACTGGATTTTGACTGATTTTGCAAGGTCCACAGAATATTGTGTTCTATTGCTATAAAAACATGATACCTACCAAAAGGAAGATTGGTCTCTTCTTTCATCAGAAAAAAATATATATTTGTATCAATTTCAAATTTGCAGCAATTAGCAATAGAATATGCACCATCATTATTTACAAACCTGTTGAAAACACTGGCAAAAAGAGCTTGTTGCAAGATGGCCCTGGCTGATCTCTTATACTATATGCTGCCACCTGCTGGCCGTTTTTTGGTAACAACTACCATTGCTTTAAGTGACCTCTTCATGTGAGAAGCTGTATCAAAGCCTTCTGTATGCTCTAGCACAATTTTTTTTTTAAATTAAAAAAACAACATACAAATACGTTTTTGGGAGCAGGACAAAGTATTTAAAAATTTATTTATACATTTTGGGGTTTGAATGAGTTAATATACCATAAAATAGCCTTTCCATATATTCGATTTCTAGGTAAATTGCCAATGGAGAGGGGCACCAGACAAGAACTTGCCTAGGATTTCACGTTGGATGTAGCCTGCTCTGACTGGCATCCATATTCTAAGCGTTTTAATTAATTATTTTAAAAGAAAAAGAAAATAAATTTAAAAAAGATTGGTCCTCAGTGTACCTTGCTGCCCAGTTTCAGTGTGTCAATCTCCTCTCTCTGTTTGCTCAGCGTCTCGTTCATACTACACAAATGGTCACTCATCATGCTCAGCTGGTCTTCATAGCTCCTCTTGGTCGTGCTCAGCTCATCCTGTGTGGCACACGAGATAATTTCAACTGAGGGAACTAGAGACTAGAGCAGAGGGGGGGGGGGGGGGCAAAACCAGTCGTCGAGGGTCAGCGTCCTGCAGGTTTTGGAGGTTTCCCTCTTCCAACACAAGCTGATTCCAATTTCAACAGGATCATTAACAAGCTTATGCAGAGCTTGCTGATGAGTTGATCATGTATCAGCTATGCTGGAGAAGGGAAACATCCAAAAACCTGCAGGACTCCGGCCCTCAAGGACCGAGTTTGCCCATCCATGGACTACGGGTGTTGTCTTTGTTGCTCTTGTTGGAAGATTATCATACCTGCAGGTGTGTGATGTTCTGATTGGCCCGTTTTATCTCCTCGACAACAGTCTCACGTGATTTCTCTGCGATGGCTAACCTCTTGGCCAAAGCGCGACACTAGAAAGAAAGTGATGACATTTTTTTTTTTACAAGCAAATGTATACTGCATGCCTTCATTTGAAGGCACAGTAAAGATGGTGGTTTGAGGTAGGGACAGTTTATCATCTCTGACACAATAAAGATTGGGTGCATTCCTGCTGCTAGGATACAAATTGCAGATAATGTCGGTCACGCTGTGACAAGATGTTATTAAAATTCCAACTACTTTTCAATGTATAACAAAAAATGTTTTCTCCCTCTAGGTTTTAGACCATGTGCCCATAAGATGGCATACATTTAAAATAAATTGTATGAATTTGGGCCTCTTTTAGGGTGTTTCTATTCATATGATATCAGTGTGTGCAGAATATTCATTACCGCTGTGTGACATTCAGAATTAACTCTGTACTAACAAATCTTTCAACAATCGATTATCTTATTAATTACTTGGGTAACAGCCCTATCCAATAAACCCAGTTGACAAATATTTCATTTTTATCTGGGAAAAAATCCAACCGTGATAAAAATGCCTGTACAAGTAACACTTCCATTAAGTTTGCTAAAGTTGATGTCTATCAACGTTAAACTCATTTCAAAGTAAACACGTTCATATTAATTACTAAATAAGCTAGTGTCCGGCGTCACACTCTCTTGCTGTTATTGGCTGCTCTAATAGCCTGCTTAAAAAGTACAAAACTGTGAGCTGCACATTCTTAGGTGTTATATCACCATGCATTAGATAAAGCTGTACAAGCCAGTAACTAATGAGGTGTCCAAATTAGTGCCTTAATTTTGAGTTAATTTAAAGTTCTTTTAACGCCACAAATTTTTTTTTAACGAATGTTTACTGACCGCCCCTTACGTGAAAAGCCTGTCCTGGGGGAATTCCAGTCAATGCAGCAGACACGTCCACGTCAAAATTTAGCAGTAATAAATGTAATAATAATGCATATATTTGTGGCGACTGTGGTCAAGTTGTATTTTACAATTTTAATTACTTCATGTTAAATATTTGATAGCTCTTAATATGAAAAGAAAAATGCACTGAGGTGTCACCAACATCTTATAAACGCAATTATGTCATCTAGTGGCAGAAAAATGACCTCAACACAAATCATTATCACACTTGTTTTTTACAGTACAGTACATCTTTTTTAATTTGAACTAAATTTTATGAATTATTATGAAATTATTGTATCGGTGACAGTAAAAGATGCAGCTAATCGTTCTTTAATATTTGTTTCCACTTTTATGTTAAACAAACAAATTGTACATTTAAAACAGATATAAAATGTATGATTTGTCGTGAGTTAACTATTGAAGTCGTGATTAATTATGATTTTAAAATGTAATTTGCCTGGCAACCCTTTTTTTTTTTTAAAGAGAAAAGATAAGGGCCACATACTGATAGCGTCCCTGTCCTTCAAATATTTGGAAGGAACACATACATTATAAGGAAGAGCTGTTATGGCTGATGTTTTACACCTACCCCGGAACAATCACTATTAAGATGACTTTCAATGCTAAATGGCTAAGAGAAAATCATTTCCTCAAAAGCACTGACAATGTTTTCAGATAGACTTTTATGAGAATAGGCTTCACCTCAGAGTGGAAGTGCACTGCTTTGCTGTCAGACACCTGGAGCTGAGTGGTGAGCTCTCCCACTCTGGTCATGTAGTGAGTCTTTATCAGCTGCTCCCTGGACTCCTCGTCTCCCACCTGCAAAACACACGCAACATCCTGCAATGTTACACTTGGTTTATCCATGGAGATTATGTTGCTTTGAACTTTTTCACATAAATGCATGGCCACTCACATGCTCAGCTATGGGTACGGTACACAACATGCCAACCTGGAGAGAGGAGACATAAATACAGCTGTTGAGTAAACAGTCTGCCTGACCAGTGAGACCTGAGCAGTTCTGGATTGTAGGGGCACTGTGAACCTTTACAAAAGTATTCTTCTATTGTGCTCAAGCGGATGTCTGAATTTTTTCTCACAAAAAGAGCGTGGGAGCAACAAGGACAGACAAGTTAAAGAAAGTCCTGCCATGAAGAGGAACAAGATAAAAGTAAGAAGTGACTGTACCAGGCTGGTGCACATAGTTTCTTTCGGAGCCGTTTTCAGAGGCGTCTCCACTTCCTCATGGTTCTGTGTCAGCGAGCTGACCGCAGTCGGCTGCGAGTTCTGACCTGCCCCCAGAGCGATGGCGAGCTGTGCTTCCAGGTCTGAAATGCGCTGGTTCTCCTTTTCAAGCCGCACCTTCCCCAGCTGAGCTTCCAGGAGCCAGTGTTCTTTTTCTTGTTCAAGGCGAGCAATTTTTTCCTGACTCTGCTGGACCTGCAGGAGGCCAGCAGCGGAGCACAACAGTTACAAGGGGAAGTCAACACAAACATTTTCATCACAATATGTTGGATGTGTCCCACTCGTCTAATCATGGCAATCGGATTAGTATGACATTGCAATATTGCAAAAGCCACCCATTTTTGTCCATCTCAGGGGGCGACCACTTTGCCACTTGTCGACTGAATATGACATCAAAGTTGCTCAGGCTTTACGTAACGACCAATCATGGCACAGCTTCAGCAAACAAGTGAGCTGTGATTGGTAATAAATAACCTGTAATGTCATTTTCAGTTGACAGCAAGTGACAAAATGGCCACAACCTTTTGCTGCTGAACTCATACTCCACAAAGGCAATATTAATCAGAATACCACATTTAGCCTAGTGTCGCTGCATACAACATATTGAAAAGACATTTTGGGGTTGGGGGAAGAAACATAAATAACTTGAATCTAGCTTGCCTGAGCTCTATTTACAGCACTTTCTAAAACTGTGAAATACTACATTCAACTTGAAATGGCATTTTTCCGTAACAACCTCATACAAGACAGTCACATAACACCTATGACCACATGCAACCAATTTATAGTGACCAATAGAGGAATCGGCATCATACCTGTTGAGTGAGACCTTCTCTACTCTCAGTGGAGCTAGTGAGTATCCGGCGATTGGACAGCGCTTCCCTGTATGGAACGGACTGTGGCCTGGGCTAAACACAACCAGTGACAACATATAAATGATGGCATAATAGTACATCTGCCTAAATGTGTTTCTATATCTACCATTCTATACATAGCATGTTGAAGCTCTTTAATCGAATGAGAAGATGCTGGAAATGCTTACCTTTTTGAGCGCATGCATGTAAGCAGCTGCTTTCTTTTTGTTGGAAAGCATAATCTCAGTTTGTAAAGGGTTAAGGGCTGTTGTGTTTCCTCTGGGACCGTAACCCGATGACGTGAAGAAATCCAAGTTGTTGCTGAAGAATGTGGATAGCTGCAAAAACCACAGATATTACGCCTCATAAAACTCAACCCTTAGAAGGGAAACAGTGATGGGTAGAATAAATGTGCAGTTAGGATTTCTCCTGCAGAGATGCTCCATCTCAAAATGCTCCCTTCACATATCCTGTGGAAGCATGTGTGCAAGCCACTGCACTTGGCCTACCATCAGACACGTCTTTATTCAAAAAGAGAAATCATTTATCAGTAACTGTAGCTGGGGAGCAGCTGCAAAAACTGCGATTTTGACAGTAGCTTTGGAAATTGAACTGCTGGCCACCTGAGTTCTGCCTATAGTGGCAATTTAGCATCATGATCCCACACTGTCAAATCTCGACTGCGCATCAGAAGGCTTAATGTGTTTTGTGTGTGTGTGTGTGTGAGAGATAAATCATGAACTTGGCTGCTGATCGCCCCCTATTGGCCGTACCTTGCCTGTGCTGTTGGTCAGTGATCCGAGGGAGCCCAGCAAACACTCTGTGGTGGTGAAGAGTTTCTGTGTGGCAGTGGGGAGCTCCTGCTCTAAGCTGGCTTTCTGGTTGTAGTGCTTTGACATTTCTATATACATGTAGACACACACATACATGCAGAAGAGTAAAGGTATCTCTATTGTGACCATTTGGAATCATATTTTAAAATGACTGCAGATGAAGAACAGACACGTATAGTAAGTTTTGATAAAAATTGCCCAGCCATACATAAATTCATAGAACACGTAGCTTGGTTTAAAAAAATGTAAAGGTTCTGTACAAGTAGCTCGGCTTTTTTTTTTTTTTTTTTAAAGGTTTCACAAAAAACAGCTGTTCAATCTAGCCTTAGTTTACAACAGTTGAGTCAGTGTCGCAAACTTAGTGATTTGGTCGCTATATTTAGCGTCTCTTCTGACGCAAGTCTTTTTTCTTTTTTTTTTTAAAGCATCTAGTGGAAATGTTTTTGCAAAATATAATCGGGGTTGGTTGTTTTTATTTGTATCACCCTAGTCAAATCTTGCTACTCTACCCCACATGGGACATGTGAAGACTGAAGCTTGTTGTCACATTTCCCATATCACCCAGTAGTGGAAAAAAGGTTTGGTTGTCACACTCCTTGTATCTTGTCACTAGATGGCGGCGTCTCAATTTATCAAAAAGTCGCATGGTCTTTTACAGTATATCCCATACTGTAAAAGACCATGCGAGCTTAGCTACATAGTCTTGCTTGAAGTAACAGTTAAACTTATGTGAGATGACAGCTCTTCAATATTTTTATCCTAAACTTTTACACAAGTGGTTTATAACAAAACTTTTATCATTAAAAAGTGGAAAAGAAAATGTATAATTCAGATTGTCATTAGCCAGTAAAAGTCTTAGTTGGGGTTAGTCATCACTTTCTCAACCAAATCGTAAATCATGCATGGTGAGGTTACAATTTCTTATTTTCTCTCTCTTTTTTTTAATACAAAGAAACTATCCATTTTCTGAACCACTTCTGCTCACTAGAGTGTTGGGTGTGCTCTGAGCCTATCCCAGCTGAATTTGGGCAGGAGGCAGGGTACAATCTGAATTTACATAAAGAAACATGGGCAGATAATTTACACGGAAGACAAGGGCCTGACTCCACCAGATGACATGATGAGGGCAGCCAGGGAAGTAAAATTAAATAACAACAACCATCCACAGCACTGCCAACTGCCAATACACATAAGAACACAAGCAAGATATTTCTCAAAAATAAATGAGCAAGTGATTGCTCGGGAAGTATTCCACCAATGCCCGCCAGGAGGAAATGTCAAAAACCAATTTTTGTTGTTGCTGGCTTTATACAATATAAGCATGACAATCTGAGTGTGTGTGTGTTTGTTTGTTTATGTCAGTATTCAGTCTGTCAAAGCACCTTTAAAAATATTTTTAAAGGTGGATTTCTGGATTTGAATCTCTGTTAAATCCCATATTTTTTATGTACCGTAGTTGTTCACATTACAAAAACAAATTCCTTTGGGGAAATGAGACAATCGCTACTCATGGTCTTTATTTCATGGAGATGTCTGCTAAAGATGACATCACTTCATTGACGCACATCACAAATGAACTACTTGCGAATTAGCTGAATTAAAACCATCACCACAAATGCCAACTTCATGCTTTTGTGTTTGAGTGGAATTTTGCGGATGCACAAATGAGCATTAGTGTCTATCCCAAGATAGTTTCCACCGCCCGTGCAGCACAAATTTGCCTTTTGATGTTTAGGTCGGATAAACGCAACCTGAGCGTCCACATTGCAGTACATGCGACACACAGCCAAATTATATCCACAGTCATGAAGGTGAAACTGCTTCTTTACCTTTAATAACATCATGAAGACTGAGCAAGCAAGCCGCCAGTTGGGTGAAAACGGCAGTGGTGCTAGTTTGCGGCATACCATCCTGACGAACACCTAAAGACACAAGGCGCACATTATGTGTAAGGCCAGTAACGCAGGTTTGAACAATTCATGTTAACCTACTGGGCAAGGTCAACAGGGTAATGTAGTTCTGTAGTTTGTCAAACACCATAGTCACTCTCTTCATATCATTCTGCAGTTCCTGGTTCTTTACTGTAAGGGCAGCAGTGCAAAGTGGTGTCTGGCACTCCTCCTCTAGGCTGGGAGGAGAAGACAGTTAAAAAACATTCCTCCTCCACTCTCTGCCCTTATCTCACACATGCAAGAACACCGCTGACCTTTTTAGTTGATAAGGGAGAAGCTTTTGCAGGAAATGGGTGTATGCTGAGAAAATGTCACTGAAGTTCTTCAGCTTGTCCACAGTCTCCTGCAATTCAACAAGATAAAATAGATTTTTGGTTGGAGGCAAAGACAGAGGACACACCATGTCGAAGAACCTCTCACAAGCACTGTAACCGTGTCCTCCGTGATACTTTGGTGTAACTGCATAAAACTGTCCTCCAGGGGGCGCACATACACCGCATTCTCATGCAGATACTGAGAAAACTGGAAGCAGAGGAAGTTTAAGTACCTGTTCATATTCAAATTCACATGAGATGCATTGTATTTGTGTGTGCTTGCTATTCTACTGACCTTCTGATTCAAAGGAGAAATTGACTCAATAGAAGAGTCCAGTGGATAGATGTGGACTCTCTGCTCAGTGTACGAATGGAAGTTCAGCAGACCAGCCACCAGGTCCTGAATGAAGCTCAAGGCCTGACCTGCCAAATCCCTGGCTTTTATCTGATTTTAGAAAAAAATATATAATTCAAAGTGAACTAAAACTACAGCATGCAAATCAAAACTGAATAAATGCTACATTACAGATGAGGCTGTCCCCTAAACACCCACCTGATGTCTTCTATTGTGTGCCGGCACATTTAGACTGTTGTAGTCACTAAATTCTGGAGGGTTGGAGGGACAAGGTAGATGATTCAATGAGAAAAATATTCCCAAGCAATCATTCTAAATTCTGAGGGGATTAGGATCAACTACATAAGGTTCTGTTTACAACGGCACCGTATTATGACAAGGTTATGGTGCACGATAAACTAGCGCAGCCGCATAAAAAGAATACATTGTCACGTAGCAAAACAATATTGTTTTCCATTTATGGCCTTTAAGTATTTTTATACAAGTATTTACTGTAATTATGACTTTACTTGACCATAAGTGTAAGGTACTAATCAACTTTAGCACACACTGACTTACAAATTCGGGTTACATCGTAAATTGAAAAGCCCTTGTACATACTGGAATAAAACTGTATTTTCTACTCCATTCATGATCAAAAATATCTTGTGGTTTACTTTCATTTTTGAGTGCAAAACACTCACTGGTGTCGTTAAAGGGCACTTTCTCCTGAATGACACTGCTGCTTTGTTTCAGTTGCCTGTTGAGTTCTGCCTGGTATCGTCTTAACTGCTGCTGACTGTACGCAAAAAAAGTGCAACAGAAAAATGTGTCAATCAGGACTAAGCCGTAAATCCTTGAACTTTCAAAAAACAAGTTAACGTACCACTCCTCTGTTCTCAATCGGCAATCTTTACCCTCCCTCTCCAGAGTCTGTGTTTTAACCTACAAAAGGCACACAAATACGATCAAGTCAGTTTACATTCAGCGTGATGAATCATCCTCTTGGTTTTTTGTTCTCGCTCATTCTCACCTCCAACCGCGCCTTGTCACTCTGCAGCCTCTCGATGGTTTCTGTGTACTTCGTAGTGAGTCCATCCACGACGGTCTGGTGGTGTTGAGAGTCCCGCTCCAACTTCTCTAGGCGTGCCTTCATCTCAGCCTCTTGCCTCTTGTGCTGCTCATCTGCCTCGTAAAACTAAAGAAAACACAGGAGGCAAAAAAAAATACAGACTCCTCAGCAACACTGATCTAAAAAAAAAAAAAAACACTATTAATTGTGCATTACTTGAATGTGAAGCCTCTCGTTTTCTTCAATCTTTTTCTGCAGGTCCTCATCAAAAACATTTTGTGTCCGTACACCATGGTGTGAAGGAGAATCTCCTTTATTCTGAAGGTGGAAAAACAAGAGCATTTAATTATTATCATCCAAAATGCATGTGCAGTTTGTTGAGTGTTTGCTGAGATAACATTCACACTCAAGCTACTTATCACAAAAATATGGACATCATTATATTGGTTTACTAGCACAATCATGGCAGCATGGTGGCCTAGCAGTTAGCACGTCTGCCTAACAGTTCTAAGACTGGGGAGTGAATAATGGCTCAGGTTCTGTTCTCCCCGTACTTATGTCGATTTTCTCCAGTTACATGTGCACATCCTAAAAAGATGCAGGTAAATTAACTAAAGCCTCCTATTGTCCATCTGGCCTGGGCCATATTTGGATAATATCTCAAGATTGTTACAGTATAACACCATTATTCTAATTCTTCATTCTATTTCTGTGGTATTTAGGCTTGTGTGATACCACAGCATTCTAGTTACTTTCAATATTTGATAAAAAAGCAACAGGATTGCGACTACAGCTACTCAAGCTATTATAAGAGCTGAAAAAAAAACGTATCAATTCTAGTTCCACCTCCATGATCACCTTCCCCCTTTTGCCCTTAGATTCACTAGCAGCCAGCTCCTCTTGAAGAAGCTCCACCCTCTTTGCCAGCTGCTGGTTCCGAAAGCTGAGGCTGTCCATTTCCTGCTCCTGCTTCCTCAGGCTCTGATCCCTCTGCTTCAGTTGCTCCTGAAGACAAAGAACCCAGCAATGAAAAGAGATGGTTCTATAAACATTAGGATTAATCCTTAGAATTAAATAATTAGCCTCTTTTACACAGAGATAACACCAAATTACTGCATAATAAGGGTCTTATTAGATGTGTGGCAACATTACATCAGCATGTGGCGTAACAAGACTGTGATAATTGCTTCCAGTGCAACAAGGCAGGAGAAGTCCTGAGTGTCACACATCTCTGCCCGTCTTTGTCCCCGCTGTTTATTCTTTACTGTACCTCTGTGTGAAAGGGACTTTTGTGTAAATATTTGAGCATGCACAAAATAAACCCAGAGATGCACAGTAAGGCGCTGTTATTGGTCTGGTAAAAATCACTTTACTTTGAGGGAAGCAGAGTTGGCCTGCTCATCAACAACTGCCTTCTTCAGCACCTGGTTCTGTGCACGCAGCTGTGAAAATATACACAACAGTGGCATACACATGTATTAAAACAGCAGCTGTTAGTATTAAATGAGCCATACTACTTTTTTATTGGACATCATTTCAACAGCAGGCGCAATTGTTTAAAACTATGAACGATACTAGCATACCCCATTTGTGAGAGATAACTACATAGTCAGCACTTCTTAACTAGGAAATCTGTCAAACAGGAAACCGCACACGCTGACCAATAGCCATGCAGTCAGCTGACGGAAACAAAGGGCACTTAGCAGAAAAAACAGTCATTAGTGCCATTTAGAACCAATTTGACCATGTGGAATTTTGAAAGTGAATGCCTGCATGACAGTGTGTGCATTTTAATGTCTAAATGTAACATGCAAAGACCCTCAATACACACGAATCCAAACAAAGACAATCTAATGTAGTTTAATAAAGAAATCAAAATATCAATTCAATATCACGGTTTTGCACAACTCGAAATATTAGCACAAATATTAGCAACCAACAATTAAATCACATTCTTACACTTGAGAAGCATTAGTGGGATTGTAATTTGCCACTAACGACACGCATTCGCATGTTAAAGGTTATTACTAACTACGCTTTATGATGTGGGACATTATGTCATTGTTCTTCACAGTGGAGATGCCTTGTTAAAATAATTAATTTAAACATTTCGCACTGACAGTTGATATGGTGAAAAGCAAAATATTAGTAGGCTTTAGTAGCAGGTGAAAAAAATAAAATCACATCTCAATATCCCTTTAATTACAGTCTATGCATATGAAACATCAGAGCATAATTGATATGAATTGAAAGGTTACTTTACCTTAGAGTACTCTTGCGCCAACCTACTGTATTTGGTCTGCAGATCCGTGACATTGGCCATAGTTTCTCGAAACTTTGTCGCGCCCGGAGACCGCGAGCGATGTTACCTTCTTCTGGATACAAAGTGATTTCCAATGAACTTGAGCAAAACTCTCCACTGAGCTGGACGGACGCTACGAGTGATAACCCTACCTAGCTCAGGTTAGCAAGCTCCCAATTATCACGTTCTCGTAAACTGCTTGTTGCACTACAAAAAAATCATTGGTAGTGCGCGCATTGCTAAAGAGAGAGAGTCATAGTTTCCGGACAACGTTAACGTTGGTGGACATCGGATTTACGCAATGATTCCAAATGCGGATGTTATCCGGACTTGAAGGCGATGTGTTGAAGTTAGCATTATCAGCGATGACAGCGCGTAGCAGGCTAACTGGTTAGCAAAGTAGCAAAACACAACCCAGCACTGCCAAAGAGCACATCAATAAAGCCATTGCGGAGTTATCCGACACGATCATCTCCACGAATAATGTCAGAAAGGACGAGTAGCTGTTGTTACATTGGCAAACAAAGCCTTGACAAGACAGTCATCGTCTACAATACTGTCATTATAACATTATTCCTCCGCGAGCCAGCCAGGCAGAAGCTCAGGGGTCAGAGTTCAAGGAAACACAGAACCTCTAGGCAGCTCTCCCTTTGGCGCCCTCTAGCGGTTGGAGGAATGTGGCGATAGCCAAAACAAGGCAATTCTAAAATTGGAGAGAGAGGGAAAGAAAGAAGAAAAAAAGACTGACAAGACTTTTTTAAATAAATCAGTTTTACTATTAAGAATATTTCTCCCCTCGATTTAAATTGTATGTATCCAAGTCGTATTTTGTTTGCAATTCAATAAGTTTTGTTTGTTTCTTCCTTTTTGGCACACGTCTGGTTTAGCTGAACATAAAGGTATTATTCTGGAATATGAATGGCAAAAGATGGATACACAGGTACCTTGTGCCATATAATGGAGCATTTAATTGTTCTGTATGTCACTACGTATGTCGCATAGATAGTTGAATAACATGTTTTATTTAATGAATACATTTTATAAGACGTGAAATTCAATGATTTTCCGTGGCACCGCTGAAAATCTCTCACAAAACACTCGTGTGACACTACACTCTGGTTAGGAATCACTGGTCTACAACACGGTGTCAGATTCGGCCCACCACATATGTGACCCGCTAAAGTGCAACTAAACTTTGTTTTCTTCATTTTTCTTGAATTTTTTAGAATTATTACTTTGGACGAAAGTCTGTGCAGAATTTCTTCAACAAAATAAGAGCTTGTCAAATTTATCAATATTTGATGAACCGTTCATGAACAGGAAAAACATTAACTATTCAGATGCATTGGCACCCAAGCTCAAGCTAAAGCACTACTTTCTGAATCAGCTGTCTTTCGCTGAACCTCATTTTTTGAATGTTTTTTTGGGGAGTGGTGAACCCTGGTTTCATGGGCGCTGCCATTTTGGAAATAGAAGTTGCTGATGAACGTGCTGATCAATCAGGAAAAGTGCAATGTAACTTGATTAACATTTTCAATGAACAATTGTAGGATGGGAGGTGTTGTTGATCATTGAAAGATAATCTAATAATTACATGACCTCATTTTGACGAGAAGTAAAATGGCATGTTGCTAATGCAGCCAACACGGCTCAAATCCTTGATTAATTTCCCCTAATCCATAATACGGTAATCTCTTCATATAGTCACTATATATTAACAGTTTTACAGTTTAAATCTCATCAAATGCTTCACAAGTATTTACATAAAGAAGTGAACATTCTTCACCAACATATGGAGCATCCTTTGCCACGTTTGTACGTGGAAAACTCACACTGCAGCCAGTGGCTCCAGCATTGTCTGGTTGCCTGGCAACTGTCGGCGTGGCGTGGTTGCTAAGGCCATGTGGGAGGGGGGGGGGGAGTGATGCTGCTCTGATTTCCAGCTCAATTGAGGCAGTCAGTAGGGAGAAGCCCCCACCTCCCCACTTCCAGTCCACACACAGGACTCTATTGAACAATAGTGCAGCGCCAATGGGCCCAAGGCTAGTCACACAAGCTCTCGTTCAGGGTCAACACCGTGCTCATCCGTCAGTCCTCTATGACAAATTAACTTAGAGCAAAGTGTGTGTTAAGGACATATGATGATGTAGTCATCTCCGACACGGCCCATGTTAATGTGAGGTGCAATTCTGGCAGCCTACCATGTTGGAAGAGTGAAAAAGACAAGTAGGAAGAAGGGGGCAGTGTGTGGCGGAGGAGTCACACACGTGGTGCTGATCACAGATTGTGCAGTCAAAACACGACTAAAACAGCCAGACTTGCTGGGAAATATTTGCCAGCTGTGACATGCTTATGTGAAAAATGAGAAGGCTGCCACATGAATGGGTAGTTATAGTTGAATAATGGACTATGATTAGCTTATACGAGTGCTAGGGCGTTCACAGCAGGTGGCAACATTGATCAGAAATGTAGCAAGTGTAGACTATTAACACATTGGTGCTGCACCATAATAATCTCACTGTGCTAAGAAGAACAGGTTTTTATTAATAGTTTTGTAATACCATATATAATGCAATTGCATATTCTTTGGCGAAAATAAATCTTATAAACATTTTATCAACAGAGGTTAGCATACAAAAACCAAAAACGTGTGTCGGTCTGAAAGCCATGGCAGACAAACTGATACTGGGCTGGCAGTATTTTTGTTTTCTTTTTTCTTTTTTTAAACCAATGCAACTTAATCATACCCATACAGGAGCTGCAACATTAATTCAGAGAACAACATGACCGATATTCAATAAAAGCTGATAAGCAACAGAGCAACCGGTGTCGTGTCATGTATGGCGTTAAGTCTTGTGGCAGTCCTACATGTTCTGTGTTATTTCACTTAGAGCAACAGAACCTTCCTTTGACAAGTGCTACAGAAAGAATGAGTGAGAACTCTTTATCGGGGAAGGGGAACCTTTTTGCATTCAGGAGCCAATTCAGTGTTTATAATATCCTCTGAGGGCCATATCAAATTATTGAATAAAATGAATCTTAAAAGGGAAGTCAACCCCAAAATATTCTTTATGATAATGTGTTCTATGCGGCCCCACTAGTCAAACAAAGTATTCAGATTCATGCGTTTGTGGAATAGGAGCTGCAATAGGAGAGGCGGCCATTTTGTCACTTGCTGCCAATTGAAAATGCCATCACGGTGCAAAAGGGCTAAGGTAACGACCAATCACAGCTCACCTCTTTTTTGATGCTGAATTATGATTGGCTGTTTCGTGAGCAACTGACTGTGATGTCATTTTCAGTTGACAGAAAGTGGCAAAATGGCCGTCCCTGAGAAATACACAAATACAATTATTAGAATGCCATGTTTAGACTAGTGGGGGCACGTACAACATATTGTAAAAAAAAAAAAAAACTATATATAAAAATACAAAAATAAAATTTAAAAAATGGGGATGACTTTCCCTTAGAAAAAATTTTTTCAACAAATGTTTCTCTGAGGCCTTAATTGCTCTGCGGACTGGATCCCCGCTCCTGCTCAAAAATAAACCGCGGGTCTGCAACTACACAAGCACCCTGAAGACTGCACGGGTCAGTCTGCTCCAATTTCCAGTGACAATCACAATCATTCACAATTTTTGGAAGCATGACTGATGAGTGGCAGTAGTTTTCTGTAGTTAGCTCAAGTTAACATATCTAAACATACACATGAAGACAAACCGTACAATGATTAAATCAGAAACTCTACAGCACAAGAGGGAAATGTGACATTTTGCACCACCCCAGTTGTACATTTTGGCAGCAAAAGAAGGGTTCTGTATGAATGTTGATCAACCTTTTCTATCCAGGCTAACAAAAAGCAAAGAAAATCTGGCAGTCATAGTTAAATTTAAAAAATAAACAAAAATAAAACACCCGCTCAATGGACAATTGGCAAAAATACTTAATTAATATAACACAATTAAAGAGGGAAAATAGGGTGTATTGCTGCAAATTCAAAGCAGAGCAAGACAAAATACTTCTCAAATGAAAAAAAAATGTGCCTCGTCATTCCTTTCAGATGACCAGTGTTTAATGGCGTTCCCACCCGATAAATTAACATTATAAATAAGGTAACGATTCATGAACAATTAATTTGTTCTTCTTTCACAGCAAAATAAGACCAGTGTATGCAAGAATTACTGTACGTCTGCAGCTTATTATGCTGAGCAGATCTAACCATAAAGTGGCCGAAATTAACCAAAGGATTGGTTGCGTCACTACACCGTCCGCTCACATTTCCTGTTAACAAGGTTCCCAAAACCAAGTCATGGCTATCTATAACTATATTGTGGCAACAGGGAAACATAGTGACCATGGCCCCTTGCAGTTTAACATAAGTGGCACAGTAAAATGTTTGGCACTGACAATGCAGGCTATACTTGCAGCCAGCCACACACCGTGGCACTTTTTTTTTTATCATCTGGGATGAGATGCTATTCTCTTTTCCTCATATTGTGAAGTACTTTTGATTTGAAAACCCAAATGTGAAATGTGGCTTGCAACCTCCCATTGAGCCGAAAGTAATCGGCTGACAGTAAACACTGCATTTCACAGCTTGAGGGTTTTTTTGTACTTCCTTATTTTGTTTTAAGGAGGAAGAGCAGCGAGAGGAACACAAGTGGCCGACCGGAAGAGAGGGTCAATCACAAGACCAGCGCACATCTTCGTAAGGATTCCAGTTATGTGCAACCATGACTGTACTGTCATGTTTATCGCGCTTTGAATAATCTCTACTTCAATTCTCTCCCAAATAAGCCAGGCCTTGCACCGGTCTTTGACATGGAATTAACTGCAAACATGTCGCAAGAACCAGTGGTTATTTAACACCCCGTTAACACGGGTCAGTACGCAGTAAATTGAGCAGCATGGCTACTTTTTTCCCCCAATGAGACGAGTAACCCCCTTGTCTCGCCTTCGGTTTGGACTGAAGCAAATGCACACTACAAAAACAAGTAAAAGCTATAGAGGAAATCCTACACACACGCACACACAGTGCAGAGGCAGATGTTCATTTGACGCACGTCTGTGTGCCGTACATGTAAAACACACTGGAGGATGAAAGTGATTGACAGACCAAAACAGCAAAGCGGAGTGGCAAAGTTTGCAAGTAAAATTTGGCAGTGGCAGAGTAAATACTATTCCCCCATTTTGCTTATCCTTACGTTTATGGCATAACAAGACAATAACGCGATTTCATTCAATCGCTTAATTGCAGCTTAACTAGCATCTATGGGGCGGAAAAAGTCACAATATTAAATGATGTGGAAAAGTTAAGGTTGTGGATTCATTATTGCATCTCTCACAAGAGGAGGTGTAGAACACATGTTTTAAAACTGTGCCTTTTTTTTTTTTTACCACAAAATAGGGAAAACTTGTAACACCAGGAGGTTAGATTTTGTCTGTTACAAACATGCATTCATTCGCTTCATACATAGAATCACTTGGAAGAGGATACAAGTTTGAGGAGGAAGCATGCAACGCTTTGAGTTAGAAAAACTTTTCCCATTTTTCAGAGGAAAAAGAACATCTTGAGTCACCATCGTCTAATTCGATGGAAGCCGGCAGGTCATTTTGGATCCAGTTCTCCATAGCCCAGACACCCCCCTTATCCTGTGACTGCCCCCGAGTTGCAAAAGTCTCTTTATGGCTTTGTTCTCCTGTGTGAACAATACTATTGCCATTTGATTCGTTGGACAGAGATATCCCAAACAAACAACGAAAGAGAGGCTCAAAATGGCCAATATACGAGATAAGGAGGAGGCACACTGGGACACACGACTGTGGCGGCGGGTGGGTGGGGGGTATGGGGGGTGAGGGTTCACAGGGTCCGGAGTCTGATGATGGGGTATCTTTATTTCCTGTTAAGTTTTGTGCTCTTGACATTGCGTTTGGAGCCCTCCGTGCAGCTGCGTATACCAGCGAGGTGCAGCAAGGAACCGGCGGCCTCTTTAAGCTCCTCATCCAGCTCTGGCTTGACCTCGCGCTCGCGCCGCGGCCTTTTGCCAGCAGGCCACTTGATGGCGGGTGGCCGGCGCTGCGTTTGGTTGGCGCCTCTCTCATCCCAGAGGTCGGAGTCCTCGTCGCTGTGGAAGCCCTCGCTGCCGGCGCGGCGAGACTGCCTACGGTCGCAGCCTCCTTCATCTAATGAGGACAGGGAGGACGAGGAAGACCGGGAGGAGCAGCGCTGCAGGGCGACGCTGCTGTAGTTGTGGTCCTGCTTTGGATCGCTGCTCACCAGGACTGAGTCGGGTCTGGAGAGGTCCAGTGGGCTGTCAGAATTGCCTGCCGAGAGCAGATGTAGCAAAGAGTGATAAGTACTACATCAAGTGAAAAACAACAGTTTACAGGCAAGATGCTTCGAGTTGACTGAAATATACATTCTAAACAGGAATGTGCATTTGAGTCAAGTTCTTTGATCAGATACGGGGACAGATTGAGCACAATAATGCCGCCCTGGGCAGTGGTGTGATAGTGGAAGGCATCATGGATGTAGCTCAACTTCCCATAGCTGATGCTATGTCCTTCTTTAGACCACAAATTAACTGAGGCCAAAACTGTACCTATGCACGTAGTGCACTCCATTTTACCCAATTAATCAGCAATCGAACAATATTCTGAAAGGGAAAGTCAACCATAAATATTTCTGGACAATAATATGTCATGTGACCTCACTAGTCAAAACATGACATTCTGATTAATATTACATTTGTGGAATATGAATTATGCAGGAAAATCCAGCCGTTTTTATCCATCTCAGGGGGCGGCCATTTTGCCACTTGCTGTTGACTGAAGATGACATCACAGTTGCTCAGGGCTCAGGTAACAACCAATCACATCTCACTCAGGGGTATTTTGCTGCTTAACTCATATTCCATTAACACAATATTAGTCAGAATACCGTATTTAGACTAATGGGGCTGCATAGAACATATTATCATCAATACTTTTTGGGGGGGTTGAGTTCCCCTTTTATGATCAATTATAATTCACATGCCAAATTCTAATAGTATTAATAATATTGATAACAATTAATTAAGTGTTTTCCAAGAAACTGTTATTAGCCATGTACCAAATGTCCTCTAGTTGAATAAACCAAACATGTATACAATTACATTATGAACACAGATGAGGGAGGTGCCCAAATTAATCAGCAGTCAAATAAAATAAAAAAACACTTAAGCAATGGGGTGGATGCTATGTGCGGAGAATGAACAACATGATGGTTGCTGTTGGATTCTCTTACATGGGTCAACGTGGTGCCCTGGGGCAGAGTTTAAGAGCATCATGGCAGTGGCAGCATCAATATCAGACTCTGGAAGAGGAGAGAACATGCAGGGTGGTCAGTCCTAAGGTGTGAGAGTATGACAGCAGGGCTTTTCTGTCACGTAAACATTACTCAAGCCCTGTTTCTACCAAGCATTTAAGTTTGATGTGGTTCGCATCTGTGCCACAAAAGATCTTGATTGATAAGTATGGTACCACTTTTTAGCCCCCCTCTTATCCACATCTAAATCCCCCCCCATATCCACATTTCAGTAATATATATGAACCAGATTACCCATTTTTTACTCAAAGATTATGAAGCCATGGCCCACCTTCCTCTGCCTCTAATTGGCTGGTACCCCCTGCCTTCGCTGATTAGATTGGCTAACTTTAGTGAGGACTAATGAGCCAATCGGAGGCAGAGTAGGGGGCGCCATGCAGAGGAAAATAATCCTTCAAATAGTGTCCTGAGCTGTGATGGTGGCCCGCAGTTTTAGCTCAACAGAAGCGTTTTGCGCTGATACACCTTGGTCACGGTGTGAGTTCAATCCACGGGGTGGGCGCTGCCGGTTACACACTAAACTACATGATCTAGTTAGTAGCTAGGCTGGTAGTTGCTTTTAAAGTACAACAATGGGGACAAATACTTTGGCTTAAAACATTATAGAGGTCTATTAGTGACAGATTCTCACTATTTTTGTTTATTATTTGCTTATTAACAACTACAAGCGGCTCTTGTGAAGTGAAAATTTAGAGTATACCCACTTCTCCAGGGACCACCGCATCATTGCCAACAGCTATACGACACCAAGGAAAACACAAAATGCTGAATGCTCACTGTTAATCTTAGTTTTTTTGTTTATTTACTTTGTTTAATTAATTTGCAGGTTACACTGCAAGGTGTAACACCATTTACATAGCTGATGAAGTCATTGCTATCCCACCTGCCCCGCCTAATGGTGGAACTGCAAGCCATACCACGGTTTAACTGTTCTGAACAGTGTTGCAAAATGAGCTCAAGTGTACTACTTGACGGCTAAGTGACCCAAAAATGCTTATGGAATGGACTGGACAAAACAAAGATTCATCAAAACAAAGCAGAGGATAACTTCATGCCACTGATAGGGAGAATGCATCCCATCTTCTCAGACCTGACAAAGTGTCTAAAAGCCTCATGGCTCACTTCTGGGGCTCTAAATTATTAATGATTACAGCAAGATTGAGTGCTCCACACTCAGCACCAGCGGAGCCTGTTGTCAAGGTTACAAATCTAAGAGGCAGAGAGAGTGAGGAGCTAAAGCCGAGGCATCGAATGGACCACATGAGGCATCAATGACTTGAAAGTAATAAATCAAACTAAGAATTGTGGTGAGGGGGGAGATGCTGGATGTTCTGTGACTGAAATGCACAAAAGCGCCACAATTGTGATACATTCACAAGCGCACTACAACAGAAGCACAAAGCTGTAAAGCATGTGAGCTTGGAAAGACCAAGAGCTGTGCCTCACCTTTAAATGAGCAACCTTGCAGAAAGAGATGGCGAGGGGGTGAGGAGGCACTGCAGGAGAGATACAAAAAAAGAAAAGAAAAAACAAGAACCATAAAGTATCTTACTTGGATTTGAAAAGTGTGCTTAAAGAACTACTAGAACCCATCAAAATGACACCATAAAAAGCATCTTCAATTTCAAAGAACTAAGGCCATTACACTCAAAATGATGTTCTGACTTGATGGCCTGAGAACAATTTCCTGCATCGTCACATCCTGTCACAATTTACTGTGGTGAAAGAAGAAGGGTCACCTGGGCGGGGAGGCGGGTGGTGTACAGAAGGCATGTGCGGCGGGAAAGTGCTGCTTCTTAAGGGCTTGAATCAGGTTGGGGCGGTATTCTGGGTCCACGCACCACAGAGAACCTTTTCCATTGGCCTGTAATGAGAGCATATGTCCATCCATCCTTTATTTGTCTTTGTTTTAATAAATTAAATCCTTCATCATGACAAAGCACTTAATTCCTAAGAGCGCGCCTAAAATATTTAACCTGTGAGTTTTGGAAAGTGTTAAACTATCAAGTCATGCCACAGAGATCTGGTAGATATATGACAGAAAACACTATGTGGAAAAAAATGTTTTCATTGTTCGGCTGCCATCATTTTAAGTAACAACAGCAAACCTCTATCAACACAGACTTCCTTGCTACACATGATTTGTTTATCTGGCTTGTTGCAGTCCATGTTATGAATCATATAGAATAAAAATAATTATTTTAAGGCTAATTGTCCCCCAATAGAAATTGCATTTACTGCACTACCTCATGAAAAACAGAATAAAATAAAGAAAAAGAAAAAAACCTAGATTCATTGCCTCATTTAAACTGCATTTCTCCTGGTGAAGACCACCAATTTAACGAAGTTCCTCCACATGCTGCACAAACCGCCCCAAAATAAACAATGAATCTGTCTGTTGGTGATGTGTGCGGGAGTGTATTAACTGCCACATTATCTGATGGCGGTGTATTGTTGCCCAGTCTGAGGGAGCAAGCGAGGGAGGGTGGAGAATAACCTTGACTCACATTACCAGCCCGTCCCTGATGCAGGAAGAAGGAAATGTCTCCATGGCAACGGAAACCACCAGCCAGTGTCATGTGAAACTGGCGCTGGTCTGTCAGCAGACGAAGTGCTCACACTGTGCACCTGCATGCTGAGTGACTTGCGCTACTCCATGTTGCTACTCGCAGAGTGCTAACGTCCCCCTATCCCCTCCTGTGGTGGAAAAATATCACGGTCTAGCCAGGCACAGTCCTGGCACCCCGGGCTCTACCGGTCACAAGTCCAAACTCATACTGAAGCTCAATATGGAAATCATTGTGTCCCTACCTCTTATACTATCGATCACTGAAATCTTTAAGCAGGCAAAGACTAAATAGTTTGTTTCTCCGGACAGTGATTTTGTCTATTGGAGACCATAGCCCCAGTCGTAAATTGCGGGGTAGGTATGTCAAGCACTCACTCCAATTTCTAATGTAGGTCCTACTTAGCCACGTGATTTAGAATAATAACTAGGCTTTACATGATCAGGATTTTTCATCCGATCGAAAATGATAACCAATCACCAATTCAATCAGAAGATGGAGCAATATATCTATGACACTTTGACATTCACAGTCGACTGCCGCCATTCGACAGGAATAGACTGGCCCGGCCCACAAATAACGAAAAGCCTCATATAATTAATGTCAATTGAAATGCATGAGGGAGGATTACCAAAAAATGCTGATAAACATGAAATATTGGGCAAACGAAGACATTACAGCCCATTACCGATTTTGCATAAAATGCTAGCTAGATAATAATATCGACCTGATCGTTGTCAGGTCTAATATTAACCTTTGTAGACATTGCTGTAATCTAATTTTAATCATTGTAGATAGTTTAGTATAGTATCTTTTGCATTTTGGTCTTCACATCACTTAAGACAACTGTTTTTAAAATCAACCTTTAGCTCATTTGCTCCCAAAAACTTATAAAAATATATATATATTTTTAAATTTGCCACGGTCCCAAAAACGGTTTTTTTAATTATGTTTTTGTTGCCTCTGACCCGAAGGGTTTACACAAAGCAATGGTAGTTATTACAAAAAACGGCCAGCAGGTGGAAGTAGAGTATAAGAGATCAACCAGTACCATGTTGCAAAAAGCTCTTTTCCCCAGTGTTTTCAACAGGTTTGTGAAAAATGATGAAACTTAGCTATATTCTAATGCTAATTGCTGCAAAACAGAAACAGATACAAATATTATTTTTCTTCCTGATGGAAGAAAAGACTCTAATCGGTCTTTTGGTAGGTTCCATGTTTTTACAGCAATAGAACACAATATTGTGTGGGCCTTGCAAAATCAGTCAAAATCCAGTAAAACAGCCGGCAGCGAAGGGGGTTGCTTCAGCAAAAATGGCTGGGAGTGAGTGAGTTAAATATACAGTATGTAGATAGAGAAGAAATGTTTAATATTTGTAAATATACTGATATGCTTTGTACATTTAATTTGTATTATTATAGTGAATACATAACTTTATTGTTTTATTTTTACTTGATCTTGTTTTACATTCTTTCATAGGGATCTTTTACCTTGAGATGACAACGATAAGAAAAGTCTTCCATCCTTCATCAACTCAAATTCTGGGTCTAGAGTTGCATACCTTGCACATACAAAATCCATCTTACTGTGCTTTGTTTGCATTTCCTTTGTAGCTGTGACCTGGATGAAATTCCAGTCTTATCGCAGTAGAGGAGACTGTGCCGCCATTATGTGGCAGACCTACACATTGTCGTCACATGAGCCACGCTATTCAGGGATTTGCTAAATAAATAATTTTGGTGACTGGAAATTTAAATACAACATAATGTAATAAAATCATAGTATAAATGGGCTGCTATTTATATCGCATGTTTTAAGCTATAGTGCTTAAAGCGCTTTACATAGCCTCACATTCACCCATTCACACACCAGTGGTCGGCTGCTGCCATGCATGGCGCTGCCAGGTCCACTGGGAGCAAATCAGGTTTCAGCGTTTTGCTCAGGGACACTTTGACATGGTCATCAGGGAGGAGAATCAAACCCACAACCTCACGGATGGGAGACAACCACTCTACCACTGAGCCACGCCACCCCTAAATGATGCAATAAAACTGAACTGTACTAAGTTGTGTGTAGAATGACGAAGCATCTTAAGAACATACCTTTCCTAAACTCCTTTCGACCTTGCGGAAGCATTTATTCAGGGAGAGATTGTGACGCACTGAGTTCTTCCATCCAGTTGGAGCATTGGAAAAGTAAGGGAAGTGCTCAAGAATCCAGCCATAAATTTCTTTGACAGGTAAAGATTTGCTAGGAGACTGCTCGATGGCCATGTAGATGAGGAGCGAAAACGAAAAAGGGGGTTTGGACTTCAATGAGTCCCGCTCTCTACCCCTGCTGTGCGTTGAGGCTGTGGACGAGGATGAAGTTCCCTGGTTGGAGCCGTAGTCTCCTTCGATGTCAAAAAGGGGGCTGCCACTGGGTTGAGCTTCAGGACCTCCCAACGTGAAGTTCTGAAGCAGGTTCTCATGGAGCCAGTTGAGGTTGGTGAGTTCTTCATCTTCAGTAGCTCCAGTTCGATCCACGCTGGTCGCAAGGGGACTAGAAGCGCACTCCGCCTCGGGCAGTGTTCCAACTCCACAAACTCCTCGGAGCCATGTCCGCTCCTCTTGCATACCCGGAATTTCCGTTTTCTTGTCTGGTGACATCCCAATGATTGGACCCATTAAATCAAAGAGGTCTGTAGAAAAAAAGAAGGTTTATATCAAATAGGTTATACATGATCAGTCAGAAAAACAGTTTTCAATTATGGCAGCATTGTTTGCAATTACTTAAGTTGGAATACTGAACACATTTGTTTTCTCAATATTTCCTTCGAGCCAAGCATATTGTGGTCTTCCTTTAGTGTCTCAACTGTACTTTCCAGGCCTCTCCTCTTCTCCATGCAAGGATGGAGAGCCTCTTAGCTCTCCACCTCTTGACTTTAGCCAAGGACTTTCAATGAGATCCTCTCAAGCAACTGAGCGGACTTAAGGCTCCACTCATTGACGCCCACCTCATTTCAGGCAAGACCCGGCTGCTCGTTATGTGTAAATGAGCATGAAACCCGCCAATGACTGCTGGAATCAAATGACTGCCTCCACCGTACAGCGGAAGGCTCGTTACAGGCTGATCCACATTATGCAAGAATCAAGTCCCAATTTGTCACTTGCAAGATGATCAAAGTGTACATACGGTCCTTGACGAGCTCTGTTCTCTTACAACCTTCAGAAATTTCACAAGCTAATGTAATTACTGTTAAGTACATTAAATGAGAGGATGGCACTTCTTGTTTAGAAGCAACCACCTTTTTTGACTCTGCTCAAAAGCACAATATCAGTATAATGCCTTGGCAAAACTAAGCACACGCGTAGACAATAGACAGTTTCCGTTAAAGTGTTTTGATCAGAGCGCTGCATGTGTAAAAGTCAAAACAGCTGAGAAGGAAGAGATAGGTCTCATTACTTTTCAAAGGAGAGCAGCAAAAAAAAAAAAGATGATCGTGCATAGAAAACTGGTAGGGTTCTGTACCTCCAACATGTTTAAGAACCACTGATTTATACTGATAATATGAGATTTGGCCTGCCCTGAAAATGTTGTTCTTATTGTGCCCTACATTAATATTAACATCTACTGTAAGTTTGAATGCATTCCCCCAACAAATACAAGTAAGCGCATTGTACACTGGTGAGGCCAAGTGTACAAAGAGATTACTCTGTGGCTCAGCTCACAACAAGCTTTAAGTCTTGGGTGTCACCATGACAACCATGCCGTCCTTTCAATTAAGAGCAGAAATCTCACAAACGAGAGTAGGAAAATGAGTAATCCAAGTTGGCTGTCTTCACCATAAGCGGGGTACAGGAAATGCTGCAGCACCTGTGTGGACACCAGATGCCACTGAGTGTGGTTGTGTGATGCATTGAATGTGGACCAACGTAGCCATGTAAGGGGACATATAATCTGTCAGATAGGCGAATCTTTTCATTTATGTGACAAGGCAGGAATTGGGTCAGACTAAAGAGTGTTTGCCCAAAGAACGAGACGGGAGAGGGAGTGTATGCACGCACATGTATGAACATACACACACAAATCAGTTTGTCAATGTCAGCCAGTGAGAACAGGAGGGGAAGGAGAGGGACATTAGTGCATTTACTAAATTACCACTTAACCCTTAATGGGGGTGGAGGAACATATAACAGACAATCCCAATTTTCTTTAGGTTGAGTCATGTTTTATTCGGGCTTTCAGAGTACTTGCAGGGATTTGATACCTCTATCGAGGTTATGGTTTCATGAGCATGGGATTGATTGATTCTATCTGTGCAAATTGCAACTGTTTGCAGTTTGTGATGCATCAACCTGTATTATTTATAAAGACGGGTACACTTCCAAGTATGCTCTTTAGCTTTGATGAGATTGCATCATTTGCTGACCTCATCATTTGTTGTTGGGTTTTCTTGTGTGGTTACATTGAACTAAAAATAATAATAAATACAAAAAATATTTTTTTTTTCTAATATAGTTAATCTTGGGTTATGAATTTAATTTGTTCATTGACTCGTTTTGCAACCCGAAACGTTTACAAATCGAGGTAATGTGTACACTTGAAATTAAGGCAAAGGCAATTCATCTGTTCCAATACTGCATTATTGTACAGTACTTCTTATGTTTACCATGGTTACAGCAAGCCCATGCAGATAGCCAGAAAAATTATATTGCATATTGCATATTTATCAATGCCTAAAGGCGCTTCGCGTAAGTGCACACAAAGTAAACCACAATCATTAGGCACTGCAGCCCCTCCACAGAAGCTAACAATACCTAGGCTAAGTTAACCAGCAATCCAAGCCAGAGTGACTGCCCAGAATCCACCTTTGGCCGTGGCATGTGTCGAGCTTGCTGGTGATAGCCTAGTGTTATAAAGTGATTCTTCTCTTTGAGGTGGAGGTAGACAATGGAGTCTTATGCACTGAAGAGTGCATGGACACATATATTGGAGAAACCAAACAGCCATGAGATGATGATGGCACAACACAAACGGGCTAATGTTTCATGTCATGACTCAGCTGTCTACCTTCACCTCAAAGAGGACCAAAAATGTATCTAATACTGACAGAAAAGATAAATTATTTGAAAGGAGTGAGAGAAGCCTTCTACATGAAGGTGGAAAGACCATATTTAAACAGAGGAGGTGGCTTACGACACCAGCTGTCCCCCACATACAATGCTGTCCTTTCAAACATTGCCAAGAAACTCGATGATTTCGCTTCCGACAAACAACAAACACAGTCCCCCAAGACTGCACAGGTAGCTCCCTACCTTTTTACAACTGAATAGAATATCAATGGGGGAGTTTCCACCCAAAAACTTGCAGACCGGCAAAGGCCTCTCTGCCAGGCATCTTAACGAGTGTTGTTTGCACGATACCATGATGAGACGCACCTCCAATTTGGAGCATAAATAAGATGGGTTTTCCACACCAACTCAGGCTGGTCTGTCCTAACCAAGCATTGATGCATGAACTGACGAAGCCTTCCCGAATAAGAGGCAAAACATCTAAGAGAAATAGAGCAATATAGTTGTGATTGAGCAAATGCCCTGAGGAAGAGGTAGTTTTCCCAAATCATATGTAAATTTTGTACGGGACCTATTTATTCAAAACCCATGTCATTCCTCTATCAAGGTGCCTCTGTATTTAAATAATATTTACTATGTGTTTTATGCATTTGACTAATATTGTTGATGGTCTATGGGGAAAATTAACAAATGAATCAACGTTTTTTTTGTTTGTTTGTTTTTAAGTGATGGAGTGAGAACCTCTCTCTATAAAATCCTGTTCCAATCACAGTGTCATATTGAGCAGATTAGTGATGCTCAGAGTAGTTCTATAGCATGGATGTACCGCAATGTTGTTAACAAAAAAAAAAGTTGTTCTTGTAGAGCCCTCCATTTTGCATCAAAGACTTGGTTCATTAACAATCAGTTCCCCACAATGGCTACTATGTTTATTGTTTAACTGAAGTGAATAATTGGTTATTGAGCAATGTGAAAACATGCTTCCAAGCTATACTGTATTTTTTGCTTCCTTACATCTAGATGAAATTTTTAATCGTGATGAAACTACCTAATTTTAGCGAGTATGATTCTAGGATAATTGGCCTTCAATGAACAGTTTCGCAGGTGAAACTATTAAAGCAAACGTATGCAATACTCTGAGCGCTTGTTTGTTAACTACGTTTAGTCCAGCATCCAGAATTTCATATCCTTTACTATCAGCAGCTCCCGTAAATCCTGTACCCTTTTCAACTTTTTATTTTTCATCACCTCAGGGTGAACCACAACTCTTACAAAAACTGAAGAACAAGATACAGTATTTGATACAACACGGAATGTCAGGAGGGGCACAAGAACTGTCCATTTAGGCTATGAGGAAATCTCTACTCTGGAGACTGAAAAAAGAAAACATCTTGACATGAGGTTTCTACTCTGAATTGATTTTCAAATTTAGAGGATACCAAGCACAAAGACTATGAGGAAGATAACATTCACTCCTCCGAACAACATTTCCGACAAAGAAGCTGAGTTTCTCGGCTGCATAACCATCACATTATTAACTAAACTAATGAGGCTGAGGCCTGAGGATACATATAGAAATCCCAGAATAGACTCTAAAATTAAAGGAACTGGACCTATAAAGTTGATCATTCTGCTTGCAGATCAACAGTGATGCCCTGATTGAGACTGCTCTTTCTAGTGCCATAATTGTGTTACCCAAAACATTCCACTGACAGACATTAAGGTGACTACATAACCCAGGCGTGGCATGACAATTGTGACTGCATTCTGTGGACATCTGTTTCACTGAAGCCTGAAGTTATTTTGTCTTCATCTCATTAAAAACACGCCATAAATGAGAAGGCTCTGTACACATGTTCCAGGTTTGTTGCTTGGAGAGGAAAATAAGTCATGGCCTTGCTAAAAAGTCAGATCACTGGTTAAACCTGAAGCACAAGAAGGCTCCAGCACTTTGCCACTTTTACTTTATTTGGCTGTGTGTCTGCTTGTGCTGCTCCTCGATTACACAGTGACGGACGAAAATTAATTTCCGTTAGATTTCTTTCTTCTTCTTTTTTAAGGTTTTGTCATTCATCAGTGATGGACTGACAGAATGACCAATGACCGCAGCATAAAACCTCCAAGATGGGCCCCGAGTGCTTGAGAAAGCTTGGTCCATCCAAGAGGACTGTCATTTGAATATGAGCAGAAGTAAGGTAAATGGGCAGTGAGAAAAAGTCTCAACCATGTCTCAACCATTGTTTTAACACTTTTGCAGCTGGTCAATTACCCCTGCATTTGTCATGACTGCACTTCACTCTACAAACGCTTCAGATAAGGCAAGAATCCAATGATTAATGTTATAAGAGTGGAGCCAATGAGATGGACCTGCCAGTTGACTGCAGCTCATCGTTGAAAATACACCAAAGCTGGAATGGCGCTGACCTGATGGCTCATCTGCAAGTTAAAATAACCCTGCGCGCCATGAGCCGCATCATATTCATGTGCAAACAGGCAGGGACAAACAGCAGGTGCCAAGGCAATTTTTCCCCCTTTCAAACTGCTCTTTTATCCTGTTAAGCACTTAGCCGATTCAAAAATGACACAAAGACACACAGATAGCTGTAAGTGGCAGATCAAGCCATTAATGTGTCACATAGGTACAGCAGAATGTAAACGTGAGACCAAGACCGCGTCAGCGATGATCTCAGGCAGCGGATCTGACTTTCAGGAATCAGTTGCCACGGCAGCCTGTGTGGCGAGGGAAGCGGTTGCGCTCATGTCTGTGCATGAAGAGAGAGCTGATGTGGGGAGATCAATACAGGCGGAAACTGCTGAGGCCAGCAGTCTAGTGCTGTTCTCCACAAAACCTGTCTGACAAAGAGGGGCGGGAAAGGCAGCAGCCAACCTGGATTACATAGTGCTATGACTAAGTTCCATTGAGTGCATACATACCGTAACTTATAGTTGCTCATTATACCCAACATAGGATTTGGAGGAAATACACAATTTCAGAACAGAGGTTTAAGTTTATGCACTGTTGAACCACACCCTGCTCACAGCCACTAACTAAACCAGTTGACACAAACCAGTTACACTTCTTAGTACACAAAGGTGTGTCGCAAAACCCCAATGGCTGTTATTTGAACCCTCTGTGATGTTTCTGACTATGCTACGAATCAAACCCTGAATTAGACGAAGGGAAAGTTGGTATACAAGTCATGCTGCTACGTGTGCATTAAAACAATCAATATGAGGGCTATAATTTAATATTTAAAAAAAAAAAAACTACTAAATGGACAAAAGCATTCTACTTTTACAAGAGTAGAGTGAAATCGTACAAATAAGCTTTTTTTTTTTTTGGTGCTCTTGTTACGTTTTAAATCTCTCAGTATTCACCTCACAGTTGCAGACAACCAGGAGGGAAGGAAACACCTCCTGCCTGTTGAGGAAGTCCATTTTCAAAGAGCACTCACAGTTAGGCCAGCTCTACACCAAAAGAGTGAACTAGCGCAACAAGAGGCCAAACGTTTACACAATGGTAGCAAACACCCAAGACTGTAAATGACACACAGGCAAATAAAAGTAAGACAGGAAAGATTGAGTTGGGCACAGACGTTGACTTTATAGTTTCAAACTGCACTTTGACTCTAATCAGAGGTTAGTTTTCCAAAGTACAGACCAGCCTCCCAGCAAACACTGAAACCTTATCTCGAGGGTCATGCGCCTGTCTCGTCTAGAAACCCTCCTCCCACTACAAACACATATACTTCCAAATACCACAAACAGCAAGCATTCCTATACTATTTTCTGTTAGGCTGTTGTCAGTTCAAGTGCATATCCGTCTAAAAATGTAACGTTCATACAGACATGTTTACTGTCTATGCTTACAGGTTTGCATGTTTTGGTTTAAAGAACTAACATAAAGGTAACTGCAAGCTTTATTAACCAGGCTTGTATAATGAAAATAATAACTGTTGATGTGGCAGTTAAGCACAACACGCAACTTATCTTGAGCTCCATTTACCTCTGTCAAAACAATAGATGAATGTAAAATGTGAATGTGAAATACGATAAATGTACAGTATATTGTTCTTTTTTTATATGGATTGTAAATATTTACAGATTTTTGCAAATATGACACCATTGACGACCGTTTACCAGTCCTGTTCCATTATTTTTTTTTGTATTTTTCTAACACGCAGTTCATCCCCAGACATGCTAGAAGAAGCACACCACTTGCACAAAAGCGCCCAACTGGGTACAGTCGTAGCGCTGTCAATTAAATAAACCCTGTTAATTATGCCAGGGGTGATGAGACAAAGGCCCATTGTGTTTCCCCTCTTCCCTACTACTCAATCAAGGAAACAGTCACATCACTACCGTCAGTGAGGCGTGTACTAATCAGCAGCGTCTTGCGTCCACCAGTCAGAAAGAAGCGAGCGTGGAGGAGTGGGAGGTGCTATCCACAGGCAAGTTATATGTAAGCAATCAGATTTTAATGCTTTGACAGTACAGCATTCTCTAGGCTGGACCTTGTCTAACACCGCATTCAGCTCGCAAAGTGTCTTACAGAGATGATATTGTTGAATGATCCAACATTACAGCACTCTTCGACATTAAAATATTGAAGTTCAATTAAGACGCATCGTTGTTAACTAGAATATTGCTTCTAAAATGAAATGTCAAGCATCATTTGTTCTGGGATTATCTTCAAACTGTTCAGATTGAAGCAATGGAAATTGAAAACGGTCATCATAAAAACATAGTTATCACTTGTACTGCGCATGCAAGTTACCAATAAGTTAAGTAAGGTTTATATATATATATAAATAACATTTTAGAGCTGCTCATTAATAATAATCGATCAATTTGTCACTTATGTTTTTATTAATTGATATATATCAGATAAAAAAAACATTATATACAAATGTACATCACTTTATTGTACGAAAACAGGACATTACCTCAAATTGACACATTTTATGATTCAGTTACTGGTTTTTGGAATGTACCGTTTTCGGTCAAGACAGACAATGATAAAAATTTATGGGGGAAAAACGATCTACAGCAAAGACAGCACAGCCACGGATTCTGTTATTGTGATGTTAAAAGGAAAGATAGCCAGGTGAACTGATACTTGCGCTACTGTCAGACTTCAGAAATTGCGGCGCAACTGGGTGAGTTCAGTGTTTAACATGCACCACAAGTCACAACACCAGACTTGTCATTTGAGGAACGACAGTCTTGATTGTAACGTAGAGAACATTAAGTACAGTATGTTGTATGAATCACATACTATAGAAGCAGTAAGAAAACACTTTTTTTATATTGTCATATGAAGGTCAAGTAGATATTCAAAACCTACGGCGTTTTCAAATTCAGCATTTCCAATACAATTCTGTAGCAGACAAGATCATGATGAGGCAGTAATTGTGATTTAAATTTGTAAATAATAAGAATACACAAAATGAGCATGCCTTTAAGTGTCTGAAACATTAAATTATTTCACTTACGCCTTTCAAACCCAAAATTGTCATCAATTCATTCAATGTCAAGTAGTCATCGCAAATTATGGTGTATTCAGAAACAATTTAAGAACTGAGGTGATTTCTTATAATTCTATATTAAAATACACTATAGACTGGGTTAAGTAATCAGAATGAAAAGTATCTGCTTTTGTAACAAATCTAAAACTCTAGTCAGTCACACGCCTACAAAGCACAAGGTGGATTTTAGAGGACGCAACCTTCCATTTACTTTGGGTCAGAGTACACAATACTGTGATAAGACTGATTACATGGCCAAGCCACCATTTTGAACTGCGGTTCCTGTGCCACTTTAGCCAAATACAGAGTTTAGAGTTAGAGTTGGTTATTTCCCCAATTGCTATATTTGATACACTGAGCATGGTATGCTGATTGTGCAGAAAGTGAGCCCATATGTACATACTGCTACATACCTCTACGTAACAGTTGGAAAATTGAGTCCAGTTGGTCACATTTCTGTTAGCACACATCCCCTGAAGGGCATCTGTATCGCTAATAGAGTGAAGTAGAACAACAGTTAGGAAGTTTGAAACCAATACGTATTCAAAGTTGTTAAAATGAAGTGCGGTTTTCACAAGGGTTACAGAGGAGATATGTTTGTTACCGCTGAATTGAGTACAGTGTTTGTTAGAGTAAAATAGCCCCAACAATGGGTGCTCTGTAATAGCACAGTCTAAACACAAATACAGAACGTGACTGTCCATAATCCAATCCAATTCAGCTGGAAATCAGTACGGTCTGGACTTTGCCCTAATCTAATGAACTGCATTCAGCAAGTGGACCCATACCCCAACCTAGTCCATTAAGCCACACTAGCAAACAAAAATGGCTCAGTTGGGTCCTCCATTTTGGTCAAAATGTAATATGTCAACAACTTCTTGCTTGAATGACTGGTCATGACATCATGGTAGCCAACCTGACTTTTTCAGCCTGTGTCATTTTATTTCTCAGACACTTAATGACCCTACTAAAAATAACATTGCCATTATGTCAGTACCGACTAAAATGTACTGATGGGCAAGCAGCGTGGTTCATTGAATTGGAGGACTGAGGGCAGCTGCAATCAAAATATCTGTTGTGTACTAGTGTCAGCTACTTGATCTGTATAAGGAAATTAAAAAAACATTTTAAATAATTGTATTCAATTGTCACATTAACAAATTGCATGATGTAAGAGCCCTCCCGAGGTCATAAATAGACAATCATAGCCTTCAATAATACGGACACATTTAAATTGTTTGGTTACATCCGCAGCTCGCTCCGATTTCAGTCACAGAGTATGAAATTGACTACAAATTTATTTTTGCCGCAACTAATATTCCAGAGTGTAAACCGAAAGTCGAACAACCAACTATGCTAGCATAATAAAACAATTAATATCGTCAAACTCCCACACTGTCATGTTAGCAGGGTAACCCCTTATTTTTATTCATTTGAGGAGATATAGCAATAGTTTTGTCGTTGCTGTATTTACACATAAATTGTGTGTTCTTTGATGAACTCATTAAAATGTATGGTAAATATAAAAGACATAAAACTTCAAAAGTAAACAAAAAAATGTAACAGTGTTTTCTGCTTCTAATAAATTACAGTACTGTACACAATATGAAGTGAATTAAATCCTCCATTCGGCTTTTCATTTTGAAAAAGCAGATTGCCATTACGTTATCAAATCTCATTTTACATTTGAGTACTCATAAAATAAATAAAGCACATGACATTAACAAATGAACATCACTTTTAATATTCATGTTTCAAGCTTACCAAATGTTAGCAGGTTTGTATTTCCGCCCTGTTAGTCTTAAATCAAACACCAATTAGTCATTTAACTGTTGATGATTATCATGAGCAAATGACTGTAGAACATCAATGTGCTGTCAACATCAAACTCAACCTAAAGTTGTGGTGCCAGCTTTTATTTTTGTTTCTATTTAAGTATTTTAACTCAAAGAAACCATTCCAACTACTGTGGTCTCTTACTTAAAAAATATATATATGTATTTTCCTCTTAATGTTACATGGCTTCACCGATATTAAATCCATTTAGTATCAGCAAAAACAACATTGCGGAGTCCTATTTATAGTAACGAATGTCAGTAAAGTTTGCAGGCTCTTGGCTATTCTGGGGGGCAAGAGTATTAACCCTGCCAAGGTCTCTGTATGTACATAAAGACATTGAATACATGCAAAGACTACAAACAACAATGAAGACAACAGATGGTTCTGGCCATAGAAACGCTGGCTACAAAGTAATGGCAGATTGATAACATCTGCTTTTTTGTCCATTCACCTTTATCTCTGTTTGATTTGCATTCTATTTATCACAAGGTCTTAACAAATGTCCAAACAGGCCTGAGTAAATTAACCTGAACATTGGAGAAAACATGTGTTGCAAACACACAAATACTGCAGTAAGGAAATGTATGATGGTTCAAGCTAGTACAGACGCAGTAATGCTAAGTAGACTATTTTGAAACTGTAACATTTGATGGCATGTTTGACTGGCAATACAAACATAATTTCTGCATTGAGATATTGTTTGTAAAAAAAAAAAAAAAAAACTCAGCATGTGGGGCAATCTTGTGATAACCTATTACATCATGTGCTCAGTCAATGTGATCACAATCTGTGGTCTTGTCGAAATTTACCGTTCCGTGTTTTCATGTATAGATTACACAGAGAAAAACATGAACATGATCATTACTGTCAACTTGATTCGCCGTGAGTTTAACGGCAGTTGCAAAAATGAACAGCTTGATGAATCACCACCACACACACAGTCACACACAACGTGGTATATGAAGTTACGCGCAGTGACGTGTACTATTGCACAATACTTCCCGACAAACCGGACTCGTTACCGGGTAACTTATCACCGCTTAACAATCATTTGGGCAGTTTTACCAGGACTGAATCCGTTGAGTTATATACGTTAGCTCACCCAATACAGCAGACACCAAGCGAAGTAGCCTTAGCAGCCGCTCGGTAGGTCAGTGAGGGTAAATCCAACGCTAGCGTTAGCATTGTACAACTTTCAGCACTGTATCGATTTCATATCGATAAACGTGACACAGCCAAGAATAACCAGCGGTATGTGCTTAGAATAAAAGGCTGGGCACATGAATATTCGAGCTTGCAAAACAGAGGGGAAGTAACGTTAGCTAGCTGCCACATGCTGTCGCTTATTGTGCCATGCTGGCCGCTCTGAGCAAAGTCACTTGACCACGTTTACTTTTAGCTTGTTCCGAAACACGCCTCGCAAACATGATCCAAACGCACGCGGACTTAAAACAAGGGCGAGAAAAGGGGGAGGAGGGTAGAATACTCACAATCATGTACGGCGTGTCTCGGCGCGGTTTAAAGACACGACAGTACGCAGTTTATTCGGACGTCTGCCTCGCACAATGTCAGAGATCAGATCAGCAGCTGCTTCCTCCATGCACGCAGCGCGCGGATCACACAGCGCGAGCGCACAGCAACGCTACCAAACCCCTAGCCGTCGTCATGGCAACACAGCCACTCCAGCCAATCACAGCCCCTCCCCTCCTATCTCCCCTGGCAACTGCCGCAGCGAAGGGGCTCCACGAGCGCGCACGCGATCCTATTTTGCATCGCCAAATGGGCTTTCACTTTTTTTGTCATCTCACTCTAAGCATAGCAAAATACATTTAAACATAGAGATATATTTAGTCTTTTAATACTTCACTACTGACAGTGACGTAGACGCCGGAAGTGTTGTTAGAGGGCGTTTAAACTGAATGTTGTTTAGACTATACACAAACACCTCGGGGCGGGGAGAGGATGTGTCACCACACCCACCACCGTGGACCCTCAGCAGGGCCCCACCTTAAGTAAACCGTGATACTCAGGAGCTAACCAGACCAGCAAATAATGATCACATGCTGCGTGATACATAAAAAAATAAAATAAAAATAAAAATCTTTCTGCCAAGGTTCATCTAATATGTTGGGGGTATTTTAGCCAGATGTGATTCTAAGCGTAGATTATGAAAATGAGTTGTAATACATTTTTGACTGACAGTGTGTTGTATAATGCATTGATTCTCAACTGGTGGGTTAGAAACCAGCAGTTTGGTTGTGGACACATTCAGGCTCAAAATGGCATGCTTGTACATCCCATGATGGACTTGTATTTTTTTAATTTTTTTTAAGCAATTGTTTTTGACAGGCATGTGTCCCAATCTCATTGTATATTGCTGGCATCGGCCTAAACCTCTTTAAGTCACAATTTGGTCAAATTAATATTTTTTTCAAAAATCTATACTATTGATAATTTCACACATGTGAATGTTATTTATTTATTTATTTGTTTATTTATTTTACAAATTATTGACCGATCTAAAGCATTGAAAATAGCTAACTCCCTTTGAGGATGCAATGTTAATGGTTGAATAAACATGACGTTTTTGGGGTCTCCTGAAAAGTGACGATTTTGGAGGTACAAGGTTTCGGCCCGACACCAGCAATATGCAGTCCATCATGGCCCTCCTCCTGCTCAACCTTTTGGAAGTTAAATGTTTACTTTTGTGGCCTTACTTTGGGAAACGTTGATGTTTAATTTTACTTTCTTCAGTTTCATTTATACTGTTATGCAGTCCTCCTCAAATTGGAAATGAACTTTAAACGTGATTGCATGACACTTCCCACACAAATTCATCTTATTGTGTTCTACAGAAAAGTCTGCTGGAGAATTGAAGTTTGCGCTATGGAGGCCCTATTATAAACCTCCAAAATTACGCAATTTAACTAATTCACTGCCATTGACGGGTATAGACGTAAAAAAATAATTTGAAATATTTCTATTAGTTTAAAAATTGTTCCCACTTTTGTTAACAAAAGTATGAAAACCTAGAAAAAAATATATTGTACATTTAGAACAGATAGAAAATGTGTGATTAATCGTGAGTTAACTATTGAAGTCATGCAATTAATTACAATTTAAAAAAATTAATCACCTGACGCCCCTAATTTTTAATAATCTTTTCTTTAAAAAAAAAAAGATTATTAAAAAAATTTGTAGGTTTTCATACTCTTGTTAACTTTTTTTTAAACTAATAGAAATAGTTTAAAAATTTTTTTTTTACGTTTATAGACGTCAATGGCAGTGAATGAGTTAAATGCCAACCCACCTCAACCCACCACCTGTCTGATTGACTTGACGTTCCTCACTCAAGTCCATTTAATATCCCCAACCAAAAGTCTGTTCTTGAGCTCCAAAATTAACAACCTCTCAGACAGTTAACTACATAGGACAATTATTATTATTATTATTATTATTATTATTATTATTATTATTATTATTATTATTATTATTATCATTATTATTATTATATTATTATTTCGAATATGCAAATACATTTTACACCACTAAATTGAAAATTTACCCCAAATATTTGGCAGAAAAGAGCAGCTTTTTGGTTATCTCTACTTGGCTATCTGTGGAGTGCAGCTTTACTGGCTGAAAGCGATTTCACGCCGAAGTGTAACTTTCACATACTGGTGACACAGTGCTCAACCTATTTCATAAGCGCACATAAGTACCTCTCTGTGGTCTGATCTAATAGCTTCCACGTGTGCCTTTATTGTACATAAGCTGCATACCTGTCATGCAGTCATGGCGTAAGCACTGTCTGTTGTTGATGCACACATTTGCTCTGGCCTTGTTTTAACTTGACAAACAGGTTTCGCGGTGGTTGTTGTATGCCACGGGAAATACTTGACTTGAAATATTTGTCTTCTTTACCGGCTTCAGACCTGTCATTAAAATAATTTTTCATGACTTGTATTTGAAACAGGCACTAAATGCATACACATAATGTAAGAAAAGGAAAGGAGAGTTAATAGTTAAGGCGAGCATTTTCATTGTCATGTTATATTCATTCATGTTTTTAAGGCCTATGCTGACATCATTTTCTTGCGCAACAAAGCTATTCTTAGGGACAGCAAGCTGCGTAGACTGTGTCCCATTTTCCCTCCCGGCATCACTCTCAGGGATGAAGTTGCAAAGCTACCAAGGGAGCGAGAGGAGAAGCATTAATCACCAGGGAAACTGTTGATAGAGGATGCCTTGAAAAGACAGGACCATTAGCCAATGTGCCTAAAATGGTGCTAATCTGATTGTTAAACAGGCTAAAACAACATGCCCCACTGACTATCATCACAAATGATGAGCATGGAAGACTAGTGGAGCCAGGGTTGCATAACACACACTGTACTCAGAGTGTCATTGGGAAAAAGCCTTTTATGTGGAACATCTTATAGTTTTGTGTTAACCTGACAGTGGTTGAACATAATTAAGAGTAAACGTATATTTTAGATAAAAGGGAGTAAGGTGAAGTCGGGCAGGATTACAGACTTTGAGTTGAGTTAATGTGAGGCAGTAAAAGTGAGGGGATGAACAATGAGGAATCTATCCCATCCTGTAGAGTAGTGACTGAGCATGAATGAGGGCGCGGTGTGCGCTTTGCAAACCGGCCTATGGTGGCAGAGTGGTCAGGAGCCCCTGCTGCTTTAATGGTCCATAAATCTGTGTGGGCTGGCTGCTCTGATGCTGCCCCAGTGAGACCCTCTCAGGCGGAAAATGAATCAGACCATTTTTACGGAGCACCAAGTGTTGAGCCTCTTGCCCTCCCTTACTGCCAGCGCGGCGATAAGAGGCGCTGCACACACGCGCTACTCAATTTCAGCAGGTCTGGAGCTCATAAAACTGTCTACCAGTGACAAACCTTGTTTGTATACTGCACTATATTCCCCCTGTCCTCTTGCCTTTGTTGCATCCTCTCTATTTTCTTTTTCTCACTCTCCTTTTAGCAAGATTTGGTATGGCAACACAGTTGTTGACACTTGGGTGCCCAGTCAGGCCAATCTCATTTGCTATAGACCTCTGGCCTATATGAAGGTGCAAGGCTGGCAAATACTGGTATTACAATTATGTAAATGAATAAATAAATAACAGTCAAGGCATAACGCTAGCAGTATTTATAAATGTTGTGTATGAGTGGAACATACGCGAACTGGTCTATTTAAGGGTGAAATGTATACTGAAGAACACATGGTTACTTTAGGGCTGTCATTCCATTGCACACCCATTGAATGCTACACCAAATAAGATGACTCTGTGCCAATCCTCTGATTCTGTGCAGCATTTATTGGTGTCTCCACACACAGAGATTTTTGATGAGCAATATTAGAATGAATGAATAAATAACTACCGTGCCTCAGTGGAGCACAGATATCCACTATGGTCCCAATTAGGGATAGACCGATAATCGGTGCCGATATTTGTCATTTTGATAAATATGGGCATCTGCCTTTTTACAAATTTGAAGGCCGATAAACTGGTATCTTGAGTGGTGAATGCTTGCGAACGTCGCAAATTTTGCATTTTCATTAGGATTTCTAAGATAATAAAAATACAATTTGAACATGTTCAGGTAATTTTTCACTGTCTGTGAAGATCTTTTGAAACCTTATAAAAACTCTGACAAAAACCCCAAATGAGCTACATTCACATGCATATGTCGCTCAGTGAACTCAGGTAACTTTTCATTTACATATTTATTTAGATTTCCACTTTACTTTATAAAGGATGATGCTGACACTGGGAATCCTACATTTATTAGTTTTAAAAATAAAAAATAAATTAAATAAAGAAATTATGTTGACATTTAATTTACAGTGGAAAATTTGAGGGAGCTATTTACTTGCTTACTTTTTAATTTAGCTTAACAATCGCTGATGACCCTGGAAACTCCCTGCAAGGGTTTTGTTATCATTTTTAAACAAAGCTGTCTATTCTTTATGTTTAAAATTAAAGGGAAAACCTTCAAAGTGTTGAAAATGTGATAAGTTGTTCAACAAACATGCTTAATTGCATTTCAACAAAGGATTTATTTTTTTATTTTGACACCAATATTTTCTCTTTTACTGCACTTTTACTAGTCCCAATGATGATAGAAGCCAAAATAATTGTTTTTTTTCTTCTTCTTATGTTAGTGTCTTAGTTGGCTACTTTCTGATTGATAGAGGATGGGAGTTGTTATTATTCTGGAGAGTGGACAGTGATGATGCCACGACATGACAATACCAATTATAGTGAACTCCTGTAGTCACAACTTAGAGCTGTATCTGTCCTACAATCTCAAAATAAGTGATGACCATCCATACATTTTCTTCCACCTATCTTAGGTCAGGTAGCAGATTAAGCAGGGGGGGGGGCAGAATTCTCTCTCCCCAGCCACTTCGTCCAGCTATTTCTGGAGGGATGTCGAAGCATTCCCAGCACAGCTGGGAGACATACTCTGCAAAATGTCCTGTGTCGTCCACGGGCCCTCCTCCCTGTGAAATATACCCAGAACACCTCACCAGTGAGGCGTTAGGAACCATACCAACCAAATACCTGAGCCAATTTACTGCCTGCCCTTAATCCAGTGAAGGAGAAGGTTGACTCTGAGCCCCTTCTGGATGACCTAACTTCTCACCCTATCTGTAAGTGAGAGCCCAGACACTGCAGAGGAAACTCATTTCGGCCACTTGTGTCCGGGGTCTTGTTCTTTCGGACACTACCCACAGCTTGTGACCTTAGATCAACAGGTCAATTGAGAGACCAAGATACTTGAACTTCTCCGCCTGGGGCTGGATCTCGTCTTCGACCCGGAGTGGGCACTCTACCCTTTTGGACGCTGTACAGACAATGTCAATGAATTGAAATGTTCAATTATGTCCCACTGTTGTAATGGCAACAAGACTAAAAGACTACAATAGTGAGACAATTAGGAGTTTAGCACGCAAAGGTATTTTTGCAGAGGCCAAACAAATAAAATACACATTCACTTCACATAAGTATAGCCACAGTACAAGTACTACTAGTACTTGCATTCAACTCGGGGTCGGATGAGACGATACCCACAATAATGACAATAATAATGAAGTCCAGATGTTACATGAGGGTCAAAGCTCATTTTATTTCTGTAAAAAACTATACTAATTCTAGGCTCATAGGCTAAGATGCTTGATCTTTGCTGTGAGTAGTGTAAATGTTACCCAACCCGCCCACTAACTGTTAGCAGAGCAAACCAGGCGTGGTCAACTTGTTACAAATGCAACACTTGCTTTGTTCTTCAGGTTTCTTTTCCTGGAGGGTCTCCTAGCTTTTGCCTGCGGTCGTCCTCGGTTGAAGAGGATGTTTGCCAACAGAAGCCTTTGTTTGACAATCCTTTCTGTTAACCCAGTTTTATGAATTGTGTCAGCACTTGCTGATTGTTTGTTATCTGTCAGCAGATAAGTGCCTCCCTTTCAGGCGTCGGCAATAAAATGCTCAGTGTGGAGGGCAGCGGAATGATCTTTTCAATAGTAAAACAAATATCCTGTAATTCAGTATTGATTCTATTTATTCAGGTTACAGCGGTAACATGCTGTATTACCAGTCCCGTGTGTCAATTTGTTCCTTTGGAGGATTAAGCATGACATCATTAGGGAGAGTAAATTAAATTGAACAAGGGCTTAATTAAAAACAAACCCAACAGTTAAATGACCTTTAACTAGCTGCATAGAGGCTGATTATATGGTGATGAAAGACAATGATATGTCCTTTTTATTTTATTTTATTATTTTAACATTTTTTACTGTTTAACTGATATCCAGTTGACAGGAAAGCACTTGAAATAAAGACATCAATCACTCAGTAATCATATAAGAAGCCAACGACATGACAATTTTTCGACAAGGCCCAAGACGATGTGTCTTCACTACATTTAGCACATTTTGTAAGGTTATTGTTCTTCATCATTCTTCTTGCTAACCATAGTGTACATTAAACGTTAAAGCAGCCATACATGGAATCTTGTCGATATTATAGTCGAAAAAATACTGTGAAAGTCGAATCCGACACAAACTCCACATTGTTCGATTTACATTTCCTCTTGTTGGCATCAGGCTTAGGGAGGCAATCAATACGCTTTAAGTGATCGTACTGTTTACAAAGACAGTGATTTCTGCAACTTGATTAGAACAAGCAAAGGCTTCTTTAGTGACTCAATCTCTTTGTTTCCAGAAAATGGAACACACTGAACTGTCATCTTTTTATTGCATCACCTTGAGTGAGTCTCTTTTCTCTTTTATTGACCATTGCAATCTCGTTGCACTTTTAAGCACACTAAAACGGCCAGGCTCCGTGCAAAGCCTTTCAAATAGCCAAGTTAGACAATACGCCACGTGCAGGGGTAATTGAATAAACCCATTGATCCCTGGTCGCTTTATTGCCAAACCAAATTTGGTTATTCACCCTTAATGACTGCTCCTTACAGGCAAATGAACACTTGTAGTCAATTAACAGTGGAGCAGCAGCAGTATGAAGGAAAGGCAACCCACATCTCATGTAGATAGCTCCGTTTAAAATGCACCATCAGCTATGCAAAGTCGTGACGTCTGCGAGGCATCTGGCTGATGGCTTCGCTGTCACAACAACACAACACCGAAAGCTTTGTTCTTTGACACCCGCATAGATTTGCAGAGCTTCTGGTCCGCCCTGCCATTCCTCAGTCACAAACACATTGTATTTTCTTGGACAATTGTGGTTTTATGCCCAGTAGTGTTAGCTGGCACTACCAGTATTATGAATTGCTAATGCTCCTGTCAGTATTCATGCATGTACAGTAGATTCCACGTTAGAACTGCTTGTGGAAATTTCTCAGGAAAAAAATGTATCCTAACTTTTATGTAGGCCTAGAGCTTCAATTGATGATAACCAAGAAAAGTTGAACAGTCATGAATTCAAAGTGTAGCATGTGTGAACACTAATGATGAAACCACAACCATTTATCGCAAACGTACGGTACTTTTAGAAACCTTTATGGGGCACTTTTGCAGTACTGTCAGGTTCAACTGCAGACATTTATTGTAAAGCACAAAACATCACTTTTTCAATACGATTTAAATGAATTAAGTTGTTAGCTGATATCCATTTCCTGTATAGCTGACTTGGATCAAAAAATATTTTGTATATATCCTGAACCAGAGCTGTGTGATCGAAAAATATATACATACAATATATAACATCACCTACTGTATAGGGTAAACCTCCTCTGAAAGTTCAAGTGAGTTCATTTATTGGTACAGGTAGTTAAGTGGTAGGAGCACTTGAATGTTACTTGAAGCAATTAATTAAATTAAATTAAATTAAAAACTAGTTATAGTATTAGATATATATTTTGAATGCTATTTATTTAGCCACTAGATATTTATTTTAGTCTATTTTAATTAATATTTTATTTATTTTATGATGGTTCTCTATATAAAAATGTTTGTTTTATAAATAATAGAGAAACAAAACTACCATTAATTTCAGGTAATTCTAGGAAAAATACTATATCATTATGGGGATATACAATTACCTATATTAAATGTTGTCCAGATCACTTGTCAATCATAGGGTTTAATAGAGATAGAAGGGCACATATTGTAAACCCAAGCAAGCACAGGGAGAATGTTCCAACGGAAAAGCCCAAGCCAATGATGATGTAATCCTAAAATCTTCTTGTTGCGAAGCAACAGATTTATCCACGAGCGCACTATGTTGCCCTATAATATCATTAAATTTGAACTGTAGTGGGGTGTCTACGATGTATTCCTCTCACCCAAAATCAGCCATCCTGTAACTCTACAAGAGGTAAGAGGTATAGAAATGTGAATATTTTTTCTTAGGTAAAAAAATATGCACTCATTTAGGGGTGTCAGAGAAGCTGTTACGTGAACGCTCCACCTGCAATTGAGGCACTCAGAATTCATTTTGAACCCTTGTGTAACCTTTTATAGGGCACTGATTGAATTAATTAACCTAAGAAGAAACAGATTCGGTAATTAAAGAGCTGTAGGGGCACCAAAGTACCTTGACTGCCATCCAGCACACATTGCGCCAGACCCTATAGCCATCTGCGGGTGATGGTTCCAGAGGATTCCATTCAGGTAGGTTGGGCATCTCCTTCCATACCTTCCAGTCTGCTCCCTCGTGAGGTGTTCTGGATATGTTCAACCAGAAAGAGGCCTTGGGGTAGACTGACAAAACACTGGACGGGCTAATTTCAAAAGAAGAAATCTAAAACGTATTATTTTAAAAAGAACACAAGATGAACACAATATCTCTTGTCCATTTTGCCTCAAGTTTAAGTCCCCAAAAATGGTTCTTTGCCCTATGATTAAAATGAAAAATGGCTACAAGTAGCATACCACTCTACAAGTTTTGTCTCTACGCGTATAAAAAGCGCGAGTGACCCAATGCCTGAGGGCAAGTGCCTGTCCAGCCTGAGAGTACAGAGAGCCTGACTGCATGGCTGTAAGAGGGCACACGGCTTTAGACTGGAGAAAGTGGTGCAGTGCCTCCGTGCCTGGCTGAGCACTGGGTAATGAAGCATGGCAGAAAAGAGAGGAAAGGAGTGTGTCTGCAGGGTAGGCATGGCTCTCGTGTTCCTATGCAACCAAGGCGGAGGGCTAGGTAATGCAGGACCACCTCTATGCTGCATGTCTCCATGCTATCCCCTTTACCATTCTGTGCTCTCAAAATATAAATGTGATCCTGTCATGGAACATTTAATTAGTTTTCATGGGAAATGACGTGATATTATCATTTGAAGTTGGTGTGTAGTTTCTAATCATATTAAATTAACAGCTCAATAATTACCCCTACTGAAGTATTAATGTGTAACATTTATCTTTATGAGACTCTGCTCTTGCTTTTTCTGAGTCATTTGGCACTATAATCAAAGGTCCACTGAGGACAGACGTGCTACTGGGTCTGACATGTTGACTTGACTGACAGACTCAACATGGGAGTATGTTAATTCCTCACCTCACATTAGAGTATGTCCCATATTTTGGCGAGCTTTTAATTTGCATACGGGTGAATACATTTGCCAAGCTTTGCAGCCTTTTAAAACAAGGTCAGTGACTCAAGTGGAGGATTAAAAATAACAGCACTGGCTGGCTAAAAAAACAACAACTCTCCCAACATCAGCTTCAATGTGTATGTGGGAAAGTGTACCATGTCAGGTTAGGGCTTCCTAGGGTATATTAAACTACCTCAAAAAGAGATCTATTGTGATGCCACACGTTTCCTGTGGGCAACAAGTGTGGATCTATTCTTAGCTGCTGGTTCTTGCTTCTAGGTTGGACAGGATGAGGGGAGATTCACTCCTGCCAGGTCCCACTCTGTTGTTGTAGACCGTGTCCAGCTGTAGAGCCGGTGGGGCCCAATGGCCATCTGTCCCCAACCAGCAGACTCAGAGTAAGAAGGGGGCGGAAACGAGATGAGCTCCGATGGCAGGGGTGTGTGTGTGTGTGTGTGTGGGGGGGGGGGGGGGTCAGTTTTGTGTTACCATAAAGCTGTCTCTCCTCTCTCCTAGCAACGGCCTCCCATTTCCTCGGTTTTAGGCGGTATGGTCCTCTTGGTCGGTGTGCACGGCCCCCTCACTCACTCTCTCCTTGTCCTATTTATGGTAATGAGCCATCTGCCCTCTCTGTAACAGCCGCCCAAATAGAGGCGGGGATGGAGGGAGGGGTCTCTGATGGACAAGAGTCTGAGACAAAGACGCTTATCCTGTTGTGTCTGCGTCTGCCTCAGTGGATGCCTTCAGATATTGACAGGGGTTAAATGATGATCAAACAGAAATATGTGTTGTGGACAAAGCGTGAAGGAGGAGTATTTGAAGTGAAGGGCTGAACCAAATGATTTCTATGTGCATCTGACAGAAGTACAGAGTGACCACACCACTATATCAGTATACATGAAGTATACATGCAGTACATGCATCACAAAGAGTATTTGTAACGTCAATACCCCTCCCCGGTCTTGCGCCCACAGTTTTGACTACTCAGCCGAATAATGCACAACCCACTCATTATTCTCTGCTGCTGTATGGATGCGTCCCTGTGACTTAGTGACATGATAGCGCTGGTCACATCAGCCAATATAAAGCGTTCAATAGACCTCTGTTGCCACTGGATACTAGATTGGTTACCAAGCCAACACATGTGCTGCACTGTCATAACTCAAATGGATTAGTCAAGAAGAAGATATGTGTTTTTGCAAGAAAATAACATTAATAATAATAATAATAATAATAATAATAATAATAATAAATGAATTAATAAATAAATATGTCCTGGTCCTCCTGATCTTTGCAGCGAGTCCTAACATCTTATTTTATGGGGATAACGTGTGTCACGCACACAAACACAAACACTCGTCAGCCTTAATTTGTTCTCAGCTGACTACTATCTACACAATAAATGCTTTCAGAGAAAGGGACAGTACCAGCACAAAGACTAATATCCTTAGCTAATGCTTCATTCCTGCTTTGCAAGGTCAATCACCATTAACCTTATCACAAAGCCACAAAGAAAAACAGGTAGATGGGTCAATGACCCAAAAGCAGCAATGCTGGTGGAGGTAACTGTTGGCAAACAAATGCAGAAGGGAGGCCATAAGGTGGCATGGAAGAAAAAGACAAGGAAAAAAAAGGGAGAAAAGTTGGAAAAATTGGATTGCTTGAAAATTCAAGTTTTGCAGCTAAGCAGTGGAGTCATCGGGTGTATAATAATAATGTAACTCAAACATGCAGAATTAATTTTAGACTAGTCTGGAAAATGTTTTCATCTGTCATAAAGCAATGGAGCAGTACCTACAATAATATCACTGAATCCTCATCTATAGTAGCAGGAGTTTTTTTTTAATCGACTACCAATATGGAATGATAAAGAAAGACAAAAACTGAGTGAGGTGAAGCATCTTCCAGACAATAGACTGTCTCTATTGGATGGCGAGCAGGCGACAAACACATTGTTGGTATGGACCACAGCTACCATGTGACACTCATTTCACTCACAACAGCTGGTGAAAAGGGAGAGGAGACATCTAGTGGGCAACCAATGAGTGCACATTCAATGAGCGAAAGAGAATTAGAGACAGGGTTGTTTGTTGGTATAATGTCGTTAAGCTAAGGTACTCGATTATTGCACCATCTAATAGAGCTGGATATGTTTTAATATCTGGCATTAAAAAAAAAACTGACAGATTTAATAGTGTCCCATGAGCAGCATAATAAACTCTCTTGTTAGAAGGCCATAATTAAGTTTCCTTCCCCCAAAAATACACAAAGTGAAAAAACAACAACATACATACAAAAGTGAAAAAACAAAAACAAGAACATTTAAATAACAAGTTACCAAACTGAAAGTGATTAACACAAAGTTGAATAACACACAGTGAATAAGAAAAGTACATTACTATATCACCTGGTGACAGTTAGTCTTTGCTCTGGGTTCCATGCCATCTACTCAGGCTCAAGAGCGCCACCAGTAGGACAAAGCAACATCTGCTTCATTACAATCAGGCAGATAGTTTTCCCAATTCACCAGTAATCACGTTTCACTAAACAGCACATTTCATTTTCAACTGAACATGATGATCAAATCAGTAAAAATTTAGTAGATTAACAAAATTGTCACTCACATACCACATGACGAAGACTACTTTTAGAATGTAGGAGTAAGCCAGAGAAAGCCAAAATCCACACATAGGCCTTTGAGCCGAAGAGGCAGACCTTATAAAGAGCATTAAATAGTTGCATCACATTTAGAATGCTGCAGCTCAGGTTCTAACCAAAACAAAGAGATCAATTAATGGAGCCCACAGTTCAAAGTAAACATGGTGAAGCTACATTTAGCTGTTATGCTGCACACAAATAGAATAAGATGCCAACAGAAGTAAAGTCATCCCAGTGTGTAAATGCTTTTTAAATCCAGGTTAAAAACTTTGCTTTGTTTCCTAAACATTTTATCAAAGTCTTTTAAACATGTTTAAATCAAATCATGTTTTCTTAGAAATCTCATATTTCTTTACTCTTAAATGTTTTTAAAGTTTTCTGTTTGTATTTTAACGTTGTCAATGTATCCCCTTAGTAATTTTTGTAAACTATTTGTCTTCTCTGCTTTCCTTCGGAATGTCATACTTGTCTATGCTTGTAGTTGTTGTGACTTTGTTTGTGTAAAGCACAATGAGTTGCCTTGTGTATGAAATGTGCTATAGAAATAGAACTGTCGTGTAATGGCTTATATCCATTAGACCACAGTACTGTCAAAAAATAAAACATTAACTTGTAAAAAAAAAAAAAGAAGTATACTGGTCACAAATTTATAATGTGTCTGAAATGGTAGCCTAATTGACAATTGTTTTTATTTTTTACATTTTTTTACATTTGACAAATCTAATATATTGATGCAGAACCAGCCATTATAATAGGTGCACTTGAATACTCCTACATACAGAATAAAATTCCTTTAAAGTGATAATAATTAAATAAAATATAGGCCTACTGTTTTATTATATTTGGCTGCATGTAGCGCATGACCGTTTTACACTAGGCAACAGCAGCCTTACTTTTAAGTGTGTTTTAAGCGTTTTGAGTGCTTCATTCGACTTTTGTATTGCGATATCTTTAAATGGTTAAGATTTACTAAAAAATAATCACAATGCCGTTGAGCAAGGCATCTTAAATCCAAACGGGAGCTTCACTTGAGCTTCAACTTGATCTTGGATGTAGTTGGCAACTTTGCGCAATCGTAATTGAATGTTTGGACTGGATGTGAGAGGGCCATGTGACACGGAGAGGTTGTCCCATGTGATGCGACCGATTCCTGGCGGACGGTGCTCGTCTGTTATGGCTCCTCCTGCCCCAGTGGTAAGGCCGAGACGTAAAACCAGCGCAGGGGACCGGGAATAACCCGACCACCGTGCAAATTTGTGGAGCCCAGCGCGTAAAATGACGGATCTCGCAATGCTCCTGAAAGAGGCATAGACGATGCGCTCGACGTCGCCTCTTCTGCTGTAAAGGCTTCGACATTTCTTCCCGATTAACAACACCCCAAATGAACTCCGTCAGAGCAAGTAACGTTAGCAGAAGACCAAGGCGAGTGTCGAGGCCGCGCCCGGTGCAGCCGGAGAGGAACCACCAGGAAAGAGGTAACCTCAATATTGATCTGGGAAGCGTTAGCCTTGCTCTGTCACTCGGTTAATACTCATTTGGAAGTGTATTTATTTAATTGAATGGGTGTGTTCGTCACTGTTGTTTCAGATCCACAGAATATCGGTTGTTGTGAAGGGACAGGTACCATATAGCAGGCGTAAATGTCGGCTTTTGTTGTCAGGAAACACCGAGGCTTTTGTGTTCCGAGCTAGCATTCAGGCCGCGCTTTGTTTTGCTGTATTTTTTCGCTCTGCGTGGGCATTTATTTGACTTTCCTTGGTTACCGATGCTGAAAAGTGTGTTTTCCCACCGACTAACGTTTGCTGTGACGGCGAAATGACGAGCTTGATGCGGGGGTTGCTTGTTTCACGAGTGTCAAACGTAGGAAATGGTACACAAAGTGGTTGTCGTAGCATACTCAATGAACCCAGCCGTACCAGATGCTATTATTAGCATGTTTGGCTAACTAGTTGAGCCCAGGTGTTTCGTATCAGACCATTTCTTGTCAATGAAGGAATACGACTTTTGGAATTTGATGTTTTAACTACTATGGTTTGACTTGAATTTACACTAACATAAATTGACTGTGTAATGTAGTGTATGGAGTACGTGCTGCGAATTGTGAAACGTAAACATTAGCTGGTTATGCTCTCGAGTCTTGGTTTGTTATAGCTGAAATACGTTTTATAGAGAACAAGAGGCCCCCTTTCGGTAGTGATATAGTAATAAGTTGCTAGTGGATATCATTAAACGTCATCTTTCAGCTTGGCTGGTGTCATTATGTGATCTCATTACATATATTGAAGGACATTTATTGCACATTAAACATTGTAGCAAGGTGTATGCAGGTTAGCCTGTGCAATTTCTAGCTGCTTTAACTGACTGACTAGTGTTTTTGGTGATTACTGGCCCTCTAGACTGGGAGAGTCATCTTTGTAACCAGAGCAACAAGCAGACAAGGATTTGCATCCCATCCTCGCTTAGCATATAGCTCTGGGTGAATGCTCTATTTAGGCTTGATTGAATCCCCTTCTTGATGGGATCTGTATTGGTTTCTGGAGCATACAGAGTAGGTAATTACATATTTTTGTTACCTGTGTTTTAATGTGTTGTATGTGCTGTTGCTAACTGATGTTGGATAACTTGACAGAACCTTTGAGACTGCATTAATTTAACACTTACATAAATGTTGTGCCAACTGTACTTCCTATCTGTCAAAATTAGTGGTAAGATTGTCTGATACCAATTCCAATACCGATCACATTAGCTGATTAGCTGCACAGCGCACACGGCAACATGTTTGTTTGGTTTGCCAGGCACCGTGCAATGTTAAGAAAAGGGGGAGGGGTTTCTATACTGCACACGGGTGGCCTTATAGTTGGCTGCAGGCTGCAAAAGACAAGCTATGAGTGATCAGTTTTTGTGATCTGCAATGAAAAAGGCATTGATCGACATATGTCGATCACATACTTTTCCATGGAAATCGGCTGATCATGAGTGGTGCTCGATCCGTTGGAGCACCACTCTAGTCCATTTCCTGGGTGGTTGTATTGTTCAATAGTTTGATTAAGCTCTATCTCTACCTTTACCAGATGAGGACGTTCCTGCAGATATGGTTGCAGAAGAATCTGGTCCAGGAGCTCAGAACAGTCCATACCAACTTCGAAGAAAGTCTCTGCCCAAGAGAACAGTGTGTCCGACAAAGACAAACATGGAGGTAAAGGCAAGAAAATGGCTATGCAATGCCTCATGAACGCAGGTTAGTTTACTAATGTTTCCTTTTTTTGCTCTTCTCATAGGGTGCTTCCACTTCAACCACAGAAAACTTTGGTCACCGACCAAAGCGACCCAGGGTTTCAGGCAAATGCCAAGATATACCATGTAACTATGCACACTTATTGAGTATACTATATATTTTTTGTATTAAAATTAGAATCAGGCTAAAATACATTTTAAGCAACTGATTATCAACAACTTCCTTCTTCCACATTAACATGTTCATCAATTTGAAATAATAAAACCGTTTTTCAAAGATCTCCTATTATAATACATAATTCAACAACACAGAACTGTAAAATTATTGTATTCTTGAGTGAAATTAAACAAGTGGTATAGAAAATTGAGGGCTAAAATGAGAAATGGAACATGCAATGTAGATTATATTGGGTAATTTTTGTTTTATAGCATAATGACATTTTCTTTAACCATTTTTCTTCTCATTTTCTTGCGCTCAAACTTGGTCCAAATTTCCAACCGTGATAAACTGAACACTAAATCAAAACACCTGTAAGTAAAATGGCTAGATTTCTAGTGTGATTGGCATGTTTTAATTTAAAGACTATTGTTATAATTTTGAAATGTGACAACCTGGCATGTCACTCTTTGCCCCAGACAGCTTTTTACTTCTCCATTTGGCTCATTTCAGCAGCTCCAGCTGAGCAGTATTTGCAGGAGAAGCTTCCAGATGAGGTGGTGTTAAAGATCTTCTCATACCTACTGGAGCAGGACTTGTGCCGCTCGGCGTGCGTGTGCAAGCGCTTCAGCGAGCTGGCAAACGACCCCATCCTATGGTAAGTCTCTGGTGGTGTGTGATATAATTTAAAACAGTTAAAATAAATAAATATCTATATATATATAAAAAAATTATCTTAACGAAATGTGCTTCCAAGGATGTGTTAATATTTTAATCAAGTTTGCACTAGTTTCTGATATGAATTGGTCTTGGAATTGTTCAAATTCTTTGTTAGCATTAATAGTGAATGTTGATTAATCATGTTTTTTTTTTTACATGTCAGTTTAACATTATACTTAAACCGGGACTAGGAATGAAAAAAAAAAAGCAAGTATGTTTTGCCGCTTATTTGGAGACAAATTTTCTAACTAATAACTACATGTGTACTGCACACAGCACGTTTGTGAAGAGCAGTACTATTTTAGTAACTATATATAATGTGCAACCCTATCCCACGCGGATGATTTTAAACAATTATGCATCTTGTTTCAGGAAAAGACTGTACATGGAGGTTTTTGAGTACACGCGACCCATGATGCACCCAGAGGCAGGAAAGTTCTACCAAATAAACCCAGAAGAATATGAGCAACCAAATCCCTGGAAGGAAAGTTTTCAGCAGCTGGTATGGTATCATTTCATCAGCTTTTTCAATCTTGTTTGTGTCTTTTCTGGTCTTTTTTTAGTGTTTCTATTTAAAATATTTTAATTGCATCATTGGCAACAAACAATTAGATTTTGCAAATTTGTCCTTTGTCTTTTTCTTGGAATCTTTGGCCACATAAATTCAACCACACTATTTTCAATGATATTAGTCTCAACTGACACTGTTCAGGAGTTTCACCCGCTTCATGTAGTCAAAGTTAGAATGCCTTTCAATGCAATCCAGTGCGCTTCACTGGCACAATACAGAACATATTGTTAAAGAGATGGCAGATGTCCTTTTTTGCTTCTTCTATCTTGAAACATGTTGTCTTTCTTGCGCTTCGTTAAGTCCTCTGTGTTTGGATGGTGAATGTTATATGAAAGGACTACATTTATCGGCTTCCATTTGCAGGGTGTAAGAATGAGACAGTTTAATTTGTGTTCCTTATGGCTCCATTAACCTTCAAGGTTTTCCTTGAACAAAAATATTTCAGAAATATTTTCATGATAGCCTCACCCCAGCTCATCTTAATCTTAATACTGTCATATCTCGACTATGCCTTTTTTGTGTGTTAGAGATCATAATTCCATAAATTTTTACTAATTGTGTGATTTATTTGTATTTGTATTTTTTGGGGCAGTATAAAGGCGCTCACGTTAAGCCAGGTTTTGCAGAACACTTCTACAGCAATCCATCGAGGTACAAAGGGAGAGATAACATGTTTGTAAGTGACTTCACGCCAACGTTTCTTCTTCCTTTTCACTATGCAGCCATCCATCTGACTTCTTTGTCCCCCCCCAGTACTATGACACCATTGAGGATGCCCTCGGAGGGGGCCAGGAGCCCCACTTTGACGGCCTCATATTTGTTCACACTGGTATTTACACAGATGAATGGATCTACATTGAGTCGCCTATCACAATGATTGGTGCTGGTACGCGTGTCTTACTTTTCACAGTTTGTTCCTTTTTAGTGAGTCTGCACTCTGGTTTGACCCTTTCCCTCTGTTTCTAGCTCCTGGAAAAGTGGCAGAGAAAGTCATCATTGAGAATACCAGAGACTCCACGTTTGTGTTCATGGAAGGTTCAGAAGACGCCTACGTCGGATACATGACCATAAGGGTGAGCTTCCTTGTTTAGTATTGTGTTCGCTGATGTCAAAGACAAAGTGATAATCTGGACTCTTGTGTCCTCTGTAGTTTAATCCAGACGATAAATCCGCCCAGCACCATAACGCACACCATTGCTTGGAGATTACTGTCAACTGCAGCCCAATTATTGACCACTGCATCATACGCAGCACATGCACAGGTAATTATGCATTCTGCTACTTTGCTCGGCTTCAACATTACGCTGGTGTCAATCAATGTTCATTCTGTTTTTTTCAGTGGGGTCGGCGGTGTGTGTCAGTGGCCAGGGTGCTTGTCCCACAATCAAGCACTGCAACATCAGTGACTGTGAAAATGTTGGGCTTTACATCACCGACCATGCACAGGTACTATTTTCCCTCATTCACACAAGCCTGAGAATAAACTTCTCGGTAAAGTATTTATTGTAGTGGTAGACCGATTATTATCCATTGTCAGGGCTGATATAGGCAGATATCGACTTCGGCCATTTTAAAAAATGCAACGGTCGATAAGCTATTAATTGAGAACATTTTGAGATGTTAAGTTCTCCACTGACAATTGAATGTTTTTCCAGGGAATATATGAGGACAATGAGATTTCAAACAATGCTCTGGCTGGCATCTGGGTGAAAAACCACGGCAACCCAATCATCAGAAGGAATCACATTCACCACGGCAGAGATGTCGGCGTTTTTACATTCGACCACGGCATGGTAAGTGGTACATTTTCAAACAACCAATCCCAGTTGTCTAAGTACAATTTCTGGTCTGTTTCCAGGGTTACTTTGAGAGCTGCAACATCCATAGGAACCGCATCGCCGGGTTTGAGGTGAAGGCGTACGCCAACCCGACAGTGGTGCGCTGTGAGATCCATCATGGCCAGACGGGGGGCATCTATGTGCACGAAAAGGGCCGCGGGCAGTTCATTGAAAATAAGATCTATGCAAATAACTTTGCCGGCGTATGGATCACCTCGAACAGCGACCCTACAATAAGGTCAGCACGGCCACCTCAATGTCAAAATGTTGACTTGTCTATCTATTAGTTTATCACATGCTAAAATGTGCTGTTGTAATCCAGGGGAAATGCTATATTTAATGGCAACCAAGGTGGCGTGTATATTTTTGGCGATGGCAGAGGTCTTATTGAAGGAAATGACATCTATGGGAATGCCTTGGCTGGGATTCAGATCAGAACAAATAGTTGCCCGATTGTCAGACACAACAAGATCCATGACGGTCAGCATGGTGGCATTTATGTGGTAAGATAGACATTTAGACCATCAAGTTTGAACATTTACGATCTTTGAAATGTATATGCAATTTTTATTGAGGCAGACGCATTTTATTTTTTATTTTTTGCATCGCACAGCATGAAAAAGGACAAGGTGTCATTGAGGAGAATGAGGTGTACAGCAACACGCTGGCCGGAGTGTGGGTCACAACGGGCAGCACGCCGGTACTGCGGAGGAACAGGATACACAGCGGCAAGCAGGTTTGAGTACAACCCATTGAGTCGTAAAAACTTAGGTTTTAAAATGAAAATGTAAGACCTTAAACAATGCCAAATTCACCCAAAATTGTCTTAAAGGGTTGGTGTGTAGATTTTTTTTTTTTGCCATCTAGTGGTGAACTAATAGAATGCAACAACCTAACATTCAAGTGCCATTTTGAAGAACGCGCACTACAGTGTTTTAAAGAGACCACACTTTGTAAGCCTACCACCAACTACTATGTTCGCTAAGTTTGTCTCTTTTGGGTATCCGTAGCAGAAAGATGGCGGTGATACATATCAATGTATACATACTCAATGTAATATAATTAGCGATTACTAGACCTATGATTTAAGTCAAAACAATTCTACACACAGTCCCTTCAAAGAGATCTTATCACAATATTCAGATTCATCACTTTTTCATTCTTACAGGTCGGTGTCTACTTTTATGACAACGGCCATGGTGTGTTGGAAGACAATGACATTTACAATCACATGTACTCTGGAGTTCAAATCAGGTTTGCATGACGATAAATGCGTCACATACTTCACACAAACTTGAAATGTGTTGTAGAAGTGAGCTTGAGCCCCATTTGTCCCCGCCTTCCCATCACTAGAACCGGCAGCAATCCCAAGATCCGGCGGAACAAAATATGGGGAGGCCAGAATGGCGGCATTTTGGTTTACAACTCTGGTGAGAAGAGGACTTAAACTTTATATTCATGTATTCTTTTTAAAGGTATGATGACTCAAATATCCTTGAAACTCAAACGTTTTGTCTTGCAGGCCTGGGCTTTATCGAAGACAATGAGATCTTTGACAATGCTATGGCAGGCGTGTGGATTAAGACAGACAGCAACCCCACCCTGCGACGGAATAAGATCCATGATGGCAGAGATGGCGGAATCTGCATATTTAATGGAGGAAGAGGTAACTATGTTGACATGAATTATTGTAGTTGGACTATTAAATACAGTAAACCTTCATCTCGTCACACATTCGCTGCTGCATGTACAACGCACCTTAACGATGCATTGTCTCACAATCAAATCATCTTCAAGCTATTTATTTTTAAGATAAATATAAGATGAGTTTGAAATGATATTCAAGTATTTATATAAGACTTAGTTTTTTTAAATATCATTGTATTTTATTTTCTAGTTGGAAAGATAATTGTGGAATTACAATAGCTTTCTTTGATATTTTAAAAAGTATGTAAATAGACATTTGTGTCTTCTCTCAGGTTTGCTTGAGGAAAATGACATCTTTAGAAATGCCCAAGCAGGCGTCCTCATCAGCACCAACAGTCACCCCGTCTTGAGGAAAAATAGAATATTTGACGGCTTTGCCGCAGGTCAGTTCATCTGAAATCCAGGATTGAGTGTGAAAAAAGGTGATGTATATCTGAATCCTTTTCACCAGGTATCGAGATCACCAATCATGCCACAGCAACTTTAGAGGGCAATCAGATCTTCAATAATCGCTTTGGTGGACTTTTTCTTGCATCTGGTGTCAACGTTACGATGAAAGGTACGAGCTTGGACTGACAAACTTTCATGACCAACTGTTATCAAATGACAATTGTAATCTGTTTTACCTTGCAGATAACAAAATAATGAACAATCAAGATGCAATTGAAAAGGCTGTGAGCAGAGGTCAGTGCCTGTACAAGATTTCAAGTTACACCAGCTATCCAATGCACGATTTTTACAGGTAATTTCATGTTAGAGAGCCAGATAACGATGTCACCCGCTGTTTTTGTTTTGTTGACTTCACGGCTCCCATTTGGCTCGCCACAGGTGCCACACCTGTAACACAACAGACCGCAACGCCATCTGTGTGAACTGCATCAAAAAGTGCCACCAGGGACACGATGTGGAGTTCATCAGACACGATCGGTCAGTGTGCCCAACACGATTCTTCTCGTTGAATAGCGAAACAATGCTTCCTCCCTCCGTTCCCTGATTGTGGATTTCATCCTTTTACCATCCCACCACTCGTAGGTTCTTCTGTGACTGTGGTGCAGGGACGCTGTCAAATCCTTGCACTTTAGCCGGAGAGCCAACGCACGACACAGACACCCTCTACGACTCCGCGCCTCCTATAGAGTCCAATACGCTGCAGCACAACTGAAAACCACACCTAGAGTCCAATTGCGCCTCAGCAGTAATGGATGCTCGGGACCACAGCAGACGAAGAGGAAACCCAAATTTAAATACAGACTCTCACAGAGCATTTACAATGAAAAAAAAAAAGACTTGGACATAAAATATGCCTAGCTTTTCTGTTTATTTTATATATATAAAAAAAAAGTGACATCAATGAAATAAGATGCATAGGGGGTTTGTGGGCATGTCAGATTGCCCATTGAGTGGCAATGACAATTGGTGGAGTGGATCATCACGTTGGAGGGGGACAAAAAAAAAATGCAGTCATGTAGAAACTTGTGGCAAAGAGATGCTGCGTTCTGGTGGAGTAAAAGGCCCTCAAGGCCACAATGCTTCCATCGCTGGGTGACTGAGCAACTCGTACCATACGTATGAGAATATATGAACTAGCACTTCCGCCTCTTCAACATCCAACTCAACTGTTCATTTGATTTTAATGCTTTTTGTGTAGTTTTGTATTTTCATGAAAAGATCTTACTGTACTTGAATGTCTTTATTTTATTAAATGTTTTTTTGTTATATCCCAGAATTGCTGTACTTATACTCATGTCGCAGTATCTAACTTCTTTCTGTGAAAGAGCTGAGAAATGAGAGGGAAACACTAAGCCGTTTCTCCTGCAGCACTGGCACATTTGCAGCGCAGACTGAAATGTATTTTCACAAAACACGTATTACTTCACATCAACGCATGCACCCCCCCCCCCCCAAATAATTGTCTGCTTTTTAATTAGATGAACCACAAAGAGAAGTCTGCTTATTTTGACCCATACATGGCTGTTTGCCATGAATCTTGTGGCTTATAAATGACCAAAAATCCCAACTATTCCACCTTGTAATTTAACCATTTCCTTGTTTCCGCTTTATTGGGTCCCAGGTCTTGTGAAATCCTCTTCAGTTCATTTCACATTTGTCAATGTTGCAGGAAAAACCCAATAGGCTTTTTACTCCATTGACGCTGAGACCAGTATCTACATACAGCACTATATAATTTCATTATTCCTCCCCAATTCATGTGTACTGGTGATTGTGGGTTCTAATTCAGACTGAAATGTATGCATGTATCATAACATCTAGACTTAATATATTGTGAAGTATTCAATAACCGTTAAGTAGGCGCTAGCTTGAATTAAAAGGGTTTAATTTCCTAGGTAAACATTGTCTTTTGTTTTTTTTTAATAAACTTTATTAGATCACAGCAGTAGTGTTTTTTTTCTTCTTCAGAACAAAGGATGCCCTTCACAAGTGTGAGCACTGTCTCGAACTGATCCACAATGTCAGAAAAGTGACATAATTGCATATGCAATTATGATCCGGAGGGCAGTGCACTGCCGTAAGTGTGATTTGTACTGAAGCAGTGTGAGTGAAAAGAAGATTAAAAAAAAAAAACGTTTCCAAATTATACGGTCTGCATCATCTGAACAAGTGCAGCGAAACGGGCCTTGTCCTGCGTGGTGTCTTCAGCAAACTGGCAGAGCTTCCTGTTATGGGTAGAGAGAAGACATCGCAGTGAGCTGGGGAATGACGACCCTCAAAAAAAAAAAGAAGTAACTATTACACTAAGAACATACTTGAAGAGTCTAAGACTGATGGTGCTCTTCTCGAACTCTCTGGCCTTTCTGTGCCCGGACTGGATGACCTTTTCAGGTAGGCTGGCAAGTCGAGCAGCGTTGAAGCCGTAGCTCTTGGGACACGCCCCAGAAATGAACTTGTAGAGGAATGTGATGGTCTCTTGGCTTGGATCCTCGCACTCGTTTTCCACCATGCACGCCTGAATGAGATGCATGTAAGAGTTGAATTCCACGCATGTGACGAATTGCGTACAAATTCAGGTTACGATTATGTCCCAAATGACAGACTCACCATGTGGCCGAGGCGCACCGCTGGATTGTTGGCATAGTCCTCCACCAGGGAGTGGTAGTGTGTAGAGAAGAGTGTGCGACAGCAGATCTTTTCAGCAAGTTCCTTCACAACAGCGCAGGCGATGGCCGTGCCGTCGTATGTGGCCGTGCCCCTTCCTGCCCACAGTTCACCACAGAATGGTTACACAAATGCATGCAAATGCTAAACGCCCCATCGAGCGAGCGAACGTGTACCCAATTCATCCAGAAGCACAAGTGAGTGTTTGGTGGCGTGGTGCAGGATGCACGCAGTCTCGCTCAACTCAACGAAGAACGTGCTCTCCCCTATAGTGGACAAGATGAATAATAGACATTACAAACAGCAAAAGTGCAGAAAATGTTGCCCGTTTTTGGATACTTTACCAGCCATGATACGATCAGAAGCGCCGAGCCGAGTGAAGACTCGATCGACTGGCGTGAAGCGCAGACTCTCGGCAGGAACGAAGCAACCCAGCTGAGCGAGAACAATCACGAGTCCACACTGCAGCAAAGCACAGAAAGTGTATAGAGCATATGCAGCATGTCATCAGACTGGGGAGTGAAGGGATCAGCAACCTTTCCTAACAAGAGCCATTTACTCCAAATAAATTCGGCCTGAAGGCTGAAGCCGCAAAACAGTTTTTAGATTGCGATGACGGAAATAGTGCCAATGTTAGTCTAATGTACTAAGAGACCAAGAGCTAATTAGAGCTGCATCATAACAGATGCAATCCAATACGTACACATTCATTTTCTTCTACCATTCCTCTTTCATTTAAGATTTTTGGGGTCATTTTTTATACATATTTGCACTTTTCTGCCTTTCTTTTAAATTTCTGTCATATTGGGAGATTTTCTGCTTCTCTCTTCTTCCTTTTTGCACATGTTATGGATTTATGGCATAAAAAAAACGGTTTAAGTTGATGTCATTTTTGTGGACATTTTATGGTAATTTGGGGGATTTCTTCTTTTATTTTTGGACATTATAGTTATTTGGAATGAATTTTGCTTTTTATTTTTATTTTTTAAATCAATGTTCTGACTTTTTGTTGCAATTCTAGACATTTGATGGTAATTTTCTGCCACATACTTAGATTCATTTTCTTCTTCCTCTCGTCTTCAGTTTTTGGATTTTTTTTTTGTGCGCAATTTTTCAGACTTAGTTTTACATTTTTAGATTTTCTGCCTTTGTCAAATTTATGACATTCTTGGCAATTTTATGAAGATATGTTCATTTTCTGCCTCTCCTTCCTTTTTGGGATATGTTTTTTATTTTTACATTTGTGTCTTATCAATTTTCGGATATTTTTGGCAATTTTGTAGACATTTTATGGTAATTTTGGGTTACTTTTGTACCATTTTCTTTGATGCCTTTTCAATTATCCAAAATGTTTTGCAATTTCATGGACATATGGCCATTTTTTGCTTTTCCCCTTCATTTTTGGACATTTCATGGTCACTTATTGGAGATTTTTTTAGGGAATTTATTTTGTTTTAAATCTACTTTTGATCTGATTGATTTATTTGTATATAAATATGCCAGAATTAGCCAAAAGGCCATTTTTCATCTACAGTCTCTTTTTCCTGAAAACTTACAAATTTGGACGATCAAAATCATTAATTCAATTAAACAAAATTGTATCTAATAAATAAAAATAAACATATAAGAAAATATTAATTTCTACTAAACTTTCTTGAAGATCAAGAGGGAGCCACAGGAGAGGGACTAAAGAGCCACATGTGGCTAAGGAGCCGCAGGTTTCTGACCACTGCTGTTGTGTTAATTGCCTCCCAGCACACAGCCACAAGTGACCCACCTGTCTCATGAGAGTGGACTTCCCGCCCATATTGGGCCCTGTGACCAAGACGCAGGAGGCATGACTTTTTTGCTCATCGCCGTCCTCGCTGCCACTGGAGCAGCCGATGTAGATGTCATTAGGGATGAAGTCATCGCCAAAAAAGGTCTTGGTAACACACGGGTGCCGAGAACCGGCGAGCTCGAGGAAGGGTGCTACTTGTTCATCGCCGTCTGGGAGAGCAACCTGCGGCCTGGTCATTGGGCCGTCTCCTCCCTGGCTGTAGCGTGACAAGGCCAACAGAACGTCTGAAAACAAAATGACGATTTGGTTAGTTAAAAGAAAATCATTGTAGTCAAACTTAATTCATAATAATAATTAATTTAATTTGTACAAGACCCAGAGCCTAGTGTTATTTGTTTTGTTTTTTTTGATAAAAAAAACAGATCAATGAATAAACACTTTATAATCTCATTCACTGCCATTGACGACTATAGATGTCAAAGATATAACCAAAAATAATCTAACTAACACAACGTGGGAGAAAACACAACTCAGAGTTACGCAAAATTTGTTCTAAAATCGGATTTGTCCGTTACTAGAGTCGTTCATAATGAAATAAATGTTTATACCAAGCACAGCCGTGCACTCCACCGCTGTCTTCCAGTTGCTGTAGTTCTTATCAAAGTTGTAGAAGAGCCTCCTCATGCAGTCTTTAAGGGCAGCATCTCTCTTCTCCTCAAATCCTTGCAACTCGCCAAACAGCTGCTCAGACTCTTTGGTCACGTAACGCTTGCAGCCTTTCTTTGTCGACTTCACCTCATAGTCCTCGGGAATATTCCTCTCAGAGACGCTGTCGGGCACCTCCATCTGAAATCGATTTCGCCCGGTGCCCCAGTACGCCATTTTCTTGCAACCGATTCTCTTTTTCTGTCGGTCCAGATAATCCTGTAGTTTTCGATTGCAACTCTGGACGCCTACCAGAGCTTGGTCGTATTCTGGGTCGAAGCCCTCCTTCGGGGTAATGACACCGGTGGTGCGAGCTTTTTGGTGGTCAAAGGCCATCTCCCAGCGCTTGAGTTCCGCAGAGAGATCAGGAAAGAGACCGCCATTGTCATCTTTAAGACTGACCACTTGGCTGAGTAATTTGGACTGAAAGTCGCCAGTAACTGATGCGAAGACATTGACGATCTCTTGCATTGTTTGGAAACCTTCAAGTGCGGAAAGAAAGTCTGCTATTTTTCTCTTGCTGTAGGTGACTTCTTCGTAGAGAACCGCCCTGCTGTCCGGGTGGTCCTGACCCTTCAGCGGTGTACCAATGCTGTGAATTTTACTCAGGAGGCGCTCCAAATCTGGGAGCTTCTTAAGCAGGTCCGAAACTTCGGACACTTGCGCTTGGGCAGCCATCAGGTCTTCCAGCGCATCCAGTCGGTCCCTGATGGATTTTGGGTTACAGAGAGGAGCACAGAGCCACTGCTTGAGCAGCCGCTTTCCAAAAGGGCTGGAGCAGGTGTCTAGGCGCTCCAGCAGCGTTCCCTCCGTACCCCCAGAGCCATTCTGAAATATCTCCAGGTTTGCCAGAGTCACGCCGTCCAAGACCATGCGCTGGCGAGTCCGGGCAAAGAAACTTTCCTGTCCGGGAGCTTTCTCCATTTCCACATCGACAGGGATGTATTCTTCAAAGTTGGCCATGGAGAGAAGCTCCTGGTCTATGAGACACTTCTTCAAGTAGAAGATGCAACCACCCAATGACGAGAGTGCCAGTTCGTAGCCCTCCTTGGGGGTAAGACCGAGCGAGTCGCTCTCTGAGGTCATTTTTTGGAGAATAGCCGGTAGGAAACTTCTCCCTGCCTGGTCCTTACCTGCACTCTCTCTGAAGTAGTCATCCTCCGAAAGGTTTTTCAGAGTCTTCTGAGCATCCCAGAACTGAGTGTTTGCATTCAGTCCCTCCTGCAGCGCCGAGGACAGCGAAGCCTTGAGTATTTTGCGCGTTTCCACAGATGGGTTCCCCTTTTCGAAAAGCACTTCAGCAGGCGCAAAGTGCGCTATCAGGGTGCGCAGACGTGAACAGTGCCGGTCGTCCGGAAACTGACCAACATGGAAGAAGCCAACCGAGGTATCTACAAAGCAGACTCCATAGGTGCGGCAACACCCACCCTTTGCTTCATCTACGGCTTTCTCCTTTAAACTTAGCAGAAACTTGCTCTGACTCTCGGCGGGAGTACCGTCCAACACGCTGTAGGTTTGAGTACCTCGCGTTATGATCCTGCACACTTCTCTTTTCACAACACGGTCAAACTTGGTGGGCTTGACCAGAGTCTTGCATCGCGCTTCCATCATCTCTGGGGTTTCAGTCTGCTCCACACGTGCCACCTTGTAGCCCTTCTGGACCAGTACATCTGAAAAGCGTGCAAAGCCAATTTCCGGAAAGCCGGAGTGCGCCCAGGTCCCTCTCATAAAAGTCAGTCCAAGCTCACTGACTCCGATCACAGCATCCATGTGGTAGAGTTCGTAGAACTTCCCAACCTTATAGAAAATAACAGTGTCGAACATCTGGGACTTGATAAGCCACCATTGACGGATGCCAGGAGTGATTCGGTTGGTGAAGTCTTCCGGCACATACAGAGTGGTCGGATCATATCCTTCATCCGTCACTTTACGCCTTTGACCATCTTTCCTCTTATGATCATGCAACCACTCCAACTTCTCGTGGTCCCAAATTGTAGATCCTCCACCTGTGCCTGAGGCGTTGGATTGGCTTTCAAAGGTGTCAGGGGCTGAAAAGGTGGATAAACGTGACTTTGTGTCGACAGATATTGATGCCGGAAGTCGTTTGGGTGCACTGGAAGGGGTACTGGTGATCTTTGGCTTTGCCGTGTCAGGCTTCTCCACGGGGCGTTTACGCTTTACAGGCTTAACTGGGCTTTCCGCTTCAGAGTCGTGTGTGCTCTCTGCTTCTTCGACATCACTGCTCACCGTGGCTTCTTCCTCTTCATCTTCACTGCTGCTCGCGGCTTGCTCTGGTTTGAATTCGTCATCAGATCCCTCGCTATCTGAGGCCACGATTATACGCCGGCGCTTGGCTTCATTTCCCTTGGATCGAGTTGCACGTGGACCGACCTTGGATGAATTTAATTCCTCGTTTTTCTCTTGATCCTCATTGTTGACCTCGTCATCAGTCACTGTTGATTTGTCAAGCTGATAAAATTAATAAAAAAAAATTGACACATTAAATTGAAAGTCATGGGATTGCATCCAAAAAGAAAACAAAGGTAATTAAATTGTGTCACCTCCATTTCTTCTTCCTCCTCTTCCTCTTCCTCATCCGATGGATCTGTACAGAGAGGCATCTTTAAACGTTTTTCTGGGTTATCGAACAAGACTTTGTCAGCAAACTCCATTGCACGGCGGATTTCAGGCTTCCCACTGAAAAACAACCCTCCGGTTTTAGCATCACTACTGTCAGAACCTGCAACACAAATGAATGAAAATTCATTATTAGTAATCAATTTCCAAAAACAAAAAAAAAGTGCAGGGAGTTCCTAGCAGCAATTTTTGTAAAGTTAATGGAAATGTTAAATACCTACAAAAATTAAAAAAAAGTTCCCTGAGGTTAACCCAGTTTAAAATTGATCGCTAAAATTGGTATCTCACTGAGTAACAAATGCACGCAAACATAGCAAATTTTGCATTTTCGTCAGGGTTCATAAAAGGTTTCAAAAGCTCCTTGCAGACCATGAAACATTTTCTGAACATGTTTAAAATGGCCAAAAAGTTAAAAACTGTTTGTAAACATCTTTGCCTCCTTTTGCAACATTTTACAAACCCTGATGGAAACCCCAAATTCGCTATGTTTGCAAGCATTTGCCACACAGTGAGATACCAGCTTTATTGGCCTTCAGATTTGTAAAAAAGGTAGATACTGATATTGGTCAAAATACCAAATATGGGCACCGATAATCGTCCCGTAAGATAATCAATTTATCCCCACTGGAGGACCAAGATTAATAAAATATGAATAGATATTCTAGTAATGGCTAACCTTGGTACTCTCTGACATATTTGGTGCTGACCCAACCCCGTGTGGGCGGTTCGTCAAAAAAATGGACATGTAAGCGCTGGGCCCGACCGCGGCCTCGCATCTGCTGTCCAGTCAGTGGTTGGGGTACCACCATGCATGGCCACCACGGATGTCCCTCCAGCTTTGCCCACACAAGAGAACCAGCACTGAATGAGCATGTGGAGCTCCTGAAAGCAAAAATGGCATTCAACAATGATACCTAATCAGACATTTGTGTGTCTCTGTCATCAGTGTGGACAACTATAAAGATTTAGGGGGACACGCCTACAAAGCGTAACTCAAACTTGGCAACATTGTTGCTGCTACTTTTATTCTGTAACGATGACTAACAAGTAATTGTGATCTATTACCTAAATGTGAAATACTATTTTACATCGCATTACACTTATAACATTCATTCGCAATTGCAGCATTGTCTGCGTATAAAAATGGGAATGCAGGACTTCAGTTGTGTATGTTTTGTTTCACTTACAAAAAGCATATACTAAGCACAAGCTAACTGGAATTTCACTAAGTCAACAAACAATGACAATATTAACTCACACGTCTTTTGCTGTTGACGCCTTGTCGCCGAACAGTTTGTTGAATCCTCCTTTCGCATTCTTAGCGACACTTTTTGATTTGATTTTGGTGGCCTTGCTGGGAGGTAGTTTTAGGTTAGCTTCTTCTTTTGGAGAAGAGTTGAACTTGTCGACGGAGGACGGCAAGTCGGCCTCAGCCGGGTGAGCGCTGGGCTTCGGCTTGGCCACCGGCGGTGGAGACTTAGAGAAGAAATTGAAAAGTGAGCTTTGCTTCGCCATGAAAGAACCTTGACGGTGACAACCTTTTAGCTAGTGTTAACCTAAGCTCCCTACGCCATAAACACGCAGCATGAGCCGCCTGTATTCGCGGGAAACACAAGCGCGTCAGGAGGAGGCGCGGCTACAACCATTGTCATCCAATGACAAACGAGTATTTGAGAGCCGGGTTGTCACGTGGTCTAAACATGACTGTAACCCGCCAATGATGTGCATGAAACACGGAACCAGGAAGAGCGCCTTGCTTGACGCAGTGGTCACCAATGCGAATTGCAAGCATAGTGTCTACAAAATAATTATTTTAAATAAGTCAGCATATTTTTCAAACCATAAATATCACCCCCCCCTATATATTCATTATATTAACCTCCAAATAAAAATCATGACATTTTAGTCGTCATTTACACGAAAAATAAACAGGTTGGTAGGTTGTTCCTTTTTGTTTCTTCTTTCATAAAGCCACACTAGTTTATCCATCCATCTATCCATTTTCTTAACCGCTTATTCCTCACAAGGGTCGCGGGGGCGCTGGAGCCTATCCCAGATGGCTTCGGGCAGTAGGCGGGATACACCCCGAACTGATTGCCAGCCAATCCAGGGCACACTAGTTTAATATTTTCTAAATGAAAGTTGAAGGTTCCTTCAAATTATTAGAAAATACAATAGAGACATTTCAAATAGTAGCTCATCGTTGTGGACTAGGGCTTTGGAACAGTGAGGGTCTCACTTCAAGTCCAAAATAATAAATAATAACTAGATGTTGGAGCGGTATACTAGTTTGCTTCCTGACTACTGTCGAGGTGCCTTTACTGTCTCCATCCCCACAACTCAAGAAGTGCAGCACCAGACCCGCACAAGTCTGACATTATGTGTAAATTCATTTGTTTTCTGTGTGGTGTGCAAATCAAATATACAGCAGAGCAGAGTGCAAAATGAATTTTCCCTTGGGGGTTTATAACCAATAAAATTAAATAAAAATACTGTAGAAAAAAAGAAAGAAAGATAGAACCAGGGAAAGAAAGAAAGAAAGGAAGGAAGGAAGGAAGGAAGAAAGAAAGAAAGAAAGAAAGGAAGGAAGGAAGGAAGGAAGAAAGAAAGAAAGAAAGAAAGAAAGGAAGGAAGAAAGAAAGAAAGGAAGAAAGAAAGAAAGAAAGAAAGAAAGAAAGAAAGAAAGAAAGAAAGAAAGAAAGCCCTACAGTAGGTCTCCGGTATTGTCTTAACTGTGCTAATAATCGACTTCCAGAAGAGGGCAGCAAAATAACAATACAGTAAACCAAAAAATGAGCTTCACTTTGACGAATACGAGTTCCAACAAGAGCTGTCACTTATTTTCTTTTGCACACAACTTTTTTTTTTAAGCATGTTAACCAATTAATAACTTGGGCATTCCTAACTAGATCACTGAACCATAAGCGTACTGATTGTATTCAAGACCAGTCTGAATCCTCTTAAATTATGTAATGATACAAAGGTATATACCTTATGGTGCAACATGGACACATCTTCAGTGACATTGCCAAGGTCACAGGCTTCTTTGGGTCTTACACCAGATACTCTCGCCCAGGTGACACATGTGATCCGGCCCTGAATTGTCTGTAGATCCTAGGACCCGATGTAGCTACTGGCCTGTGAAGCCTCTACAGTCCACAGCCTCACAGCGGATTTTCCACCCATTCCTGGGACACGCAGCCACCGGGTCAGCATACTTGTCCTTCTTCTGTTCCTAAACTACCTTCATCTGTGTTTGGATCCCCTTATACCACCTGCTTGCTCGCCTCAGACACAAATAATCTAGTATGATATTGTTCTTCTTTCTCTTTTTTTTGCATAAGTAGCAACATAATTTAAAAAAAGCAAAATAACCAAATGTCCACCCACATCTAAATTTCTTGGCATGTGGTGTGTGTGTGTGTGATAGAAAGCGCCTAATTAAGAAAGGATTATGGAACCTTACGGAGAAGTTGTTTGATGAAGCTGCGTTTGGTAACATTGCTCTTTAAGAAAGACACAAAGTCTCACTATCTTATAGCTTTCATGGTAGGCGTAAACATTAATTGACTGGCATAAATCACATAAAACAAAGACTCCTAATTATTTTTTTGCGACTATGCAGACTCAAGAACACAGATAACACTAGTGTGTTCATATATAAGAAACAACAACATAATATATATACACCCGTTCTTCACTGTGTTTTACTGCCAACACAAAATAAAGTGGTTGCTGAGTTGTTTATGGGGGACATTTCCTGTGTCTGTGCTTGTGTTCTGTTTCGTTGGACAGCGTGATGAGATTGCTAAAGAATTATATCCGGTAAAGTAATATAGTCTCTAATCTTAATAGAATGCTGTGTGGGATTATCTGAGCCTCGGAGCGCAGACTTTAATGACTGCAATATTCCTCAAAAATGGCAACATTTATTCAATGTATGTATTAGTAATCCTGTGGTCCTGTTGTATTAATTTAGTCCCAAAAATGTGCTTGAGCAAACCCGCAAATTAATGAATTGATCGATGAAGGTCAACTTGTTCGTAATTGCTGTTAATTAATGTGCTATTTCTCCTTGTCCTCTTCATTGCAGACAAAAACAACTGCAGGGCCCATCGCACCCGCGCTGCATTAAGTATTTATACTCAGGGCACACATACATTATTTCCGTGTCAAATGATTTAAATAGTGGATAAGCAGGAAAGGATCTTAAAGGTGTCCAATCAAGTTGCACCAATAAATATTTGTATGCACACATTCTCATTAACGTACATCACAAATTGAAGTTACAGAAGGTAATTAAAATTATTTTCCCCTTTCATTGACATAATGCAGACGAGTGTAAACACTGGCTTATTTACGTGAACAACTTGCTGGAAGCTACACTCTTCACCTTTACCTGTCATGTTAATGACAACAACATCGTAGTGAAGAATACCACATTTGCATTTCCCAGAAGATTCAGTGTATTGGAGTTTCAAAAAATAATCTACATAAACAGACTTTCTTATTGAAGATGCTGCAACAATCTTGGGGGAGGGAGGAAGGGACGTCCCTCTTGCGCTGTTTTTCGTCTCTGAGGAGCAAAAGCAATAAAGCTGATGAGGGAGAACAGGATTGCATGCACACTGCTCTAAAAAACTTCAATAACATATCCAGGAAAATAGTTTATGTAATTTGTGTCTAATATTCAATCCAACTGGATCAGCACAAGGTCCACTTGTATTGTAGTTGTTGTTGAGTCTCTGACCTGGTGATTGTCCGTTTTTTAAGGCATTGGCACTGATCCACATGTTCCTCCCAGTACACGGGAGCAGATAGCCGTCCCCTCCAACTTGTCTGTTGAACTTGCCTTTATTCTGGTAACTCATCCATGTTCTTGACATTGTGCTAGAAGGCACAGAAAAGAGGTGCACTAATATGTTTCCACTAAAAGTGATGGCCAGAAAGGAAATGGTCTTTGACAAAGGTTATCAGCAGGTTACACACATGACCTGTTTTTTATTTATTTAGATATTTTTTTAATAAATATTATTAGCTTACTGGATATTTTATGGATCAAGCAGACACAATTTCCTCCACAAAAAAAGAAGAAGCTCATGTCTGTATTAAATTCATGTATTTTGTGTCCATTATCACTACTTGATGCACAGTATATTATTGCAATATTCTTTTGTAAGTTTGCTGAGGATGAACTCAATTTCAAATGTTGTTTTGGAAACTTCCTGTAGGGCATTTGTCACATGTCTCTGCTGAAAAACTCACAGGACTCTTCTAATGAGGAGTGTGCATCATGCTCATGGAAAGTGATTCCCTGACCAGGTTTGGGAGTATATATCGAGAAAACATGAAATTCTACTCTGCTCAACTTTTCCTTCCTTCCTCTCGCTCTATATTGCTTTGGGTAATGATGATACAGTGGAATTGCGGGTTACAATTTTACGTCGTTTGTAACGCAAAATATTTAATTCATTTTTCATTTATTTCAGGCACCAAACTTACAGTTGAACACAGGAGCAACAATTCATACTGTAGTGTCGTAATATAAATAGAACAAAATGAGTGAAAACAAAAGAAAACATGATTTTGCCTGAAAGGGAGTGGGGAGAAAAAAACATATTTAATTCCACCCCATCTCGACTCTATAAAACAAAAAAACATACAGTACTACAAAATATAAAATATACTTATACTTATACATATACAATATAACCTAGTAAGCCTACCTACATAATTATATGTAATATAAAATATACAGTATTTCCAGATTAAGGGAATGTTTTCCGACTGATATGAATGTAAATGTAAATCATCTGTTCAAGGCCCAAATTAACGTTGTAGTCACCTTATTTTCCTCAGGGTCATAAAGCACTGTTTATATTCTGGCACAAAATGGCTGACACGTTCCAAAAGCAGCATTGCGTTGTAAGATGCAGTGGCCATTTTACAGGTATTTATGGTGAGTAGGCCTACACAATTCTGTCGTGACACAATGAAAGATGGCAAATTAAAATGCAAGAAAGGGAAGGTGATTTGAGGGCAGTCTTTCACCTTTCTGGCTGGGATTGCTAGCTATCGCTAGCAAGCGGAGGGAGATTTGTGGATTTCTTGCTGCCCCAGCTGCATCCTCAAAGGTTCATGTGGGTGTCCATGTTCAGCTCATTGATGGCTTCCGAACAGTATCGCTTGCAGTCTTCTTTTTCTTACAGTGTGAGCCTTTCCGAGGGCTAACTAAAAGCACGAAAAAGAAAAGATACAGCATCTTACTTGCAACGTGTGATGCACAACGGCACAACTGATCCTTCTGTGTGTCTATATTAAAATGGTTCACAATCAAAAATATGGGGTAATTTTTTTTGTTTTGTTCATAAACCAGGTCAAGTGTAACCTGAGGTTTGACTGTAGCCCGTATTATGAATTTCTTCTCTTCATTAATTTTGAATAAAGAGTGATGGATGAGCATGACATTCTTGCAACCAATCATTTTCATATTTTTCTTTCTTATTCTTATTATTATTATTTTTCAATTTGACATGTGACTTAGGTTTAGTTGCATCAATCTAGTGCCAAACTGGGGACAGCCACTAATGGTTGAGCTATGGTTCAGTCAGCAAATTAGAGATTAGCAGAAAAAAATGCTCCTTTGAGTAGACACAGATTAAAATTAAGGCGGGCATTGAAATAAGTAGTGCTATATACTATCTTCTCCTTAGTGCATGCTGAATAAGCAATTTGACCCATATGGAGATGTATTTTGAGTGTTAGGGAAAAAATGTTATGTTTGCCACCCTGCATGCAAAGCAGGAAAATGTGACCATACTGCACCAATTCCATGACAATGTATTGAACATTTTCCGCAGTAATCTACCGGAAGCATGCTTTTAATGCACACGTTCTTAAGTGTTTTCTGTTTGTATGGCAGAGATAACGACAAGCAAATTGAAATTTAGTTCATTTCCGCATTTCGTGTGAGTGAAAGGGTGTCCAATGCTGAAAGCTTTTCCTCTCCAGCCTGTTCAGTATTCATTCGAGTTTATCTGATGCAAACTACTCCGAGGTTTTATTGCATTTGAAGCTGGCTGTCACTGAAGAATTTATGCAACGATAAACACCTCTGTATGCCGATCAGAGAGAGAGAGATCATGATATACTTCATTAGCTGAATTGGTGAATTTCCCTTATCTGTTAACCCCTCTCTCCTCCCTATCGCTCCCCATGGTAATTGAAAGAGCAGATGTCATAAGGTAATTGCCTCATCAGTCTCAGGCTGCTCAGTCCGTTTACATGTGAATGTTCGGTTTCCAAATGACTTCACATTTTCACTTTAACCAGCATACTGTATGAGCGCTCACCAGGTACCATCAGAGCTACAGGGAACCGCCAAAGTTGAATACAATCTGTTCTATATCGCTTGTTGATTTTCAGTTGAATCTAATTTCAAAACATTTAGAACAAACTTTTAAGCAGTTTAAAGGCTGCACTGCATCATGACACTGGTTTTAAGAAATGACCTTTTTCACCTCTTTTGTATACATTGAAAGCACACTGGATTTCTCTTCTAGCAAAAACTCATTAGACCCTTTGACATTCAAGCCTCTTGCACAGAGATACTGAAAAACTGCCGTGCTGACTTTGTTCCCACCTCAATTTTTGTTGAACATTAACACGATAAAAGGTGACAACAACAAAAAAAAGCAGTTTTTTGCACAGCCTATAAATGAGGCTATTCCTCTTATGTTATGGCTCTGAAAAGCCATCAGAAGGCAAAATAAACTGCCGGGTTGACTTTCTCCCGCCGTCCCGTGTCAGTGTCGTTTAAGTCCATCATTGTAAAAGGTGGAAAAAAATACTGGCTTTAACAATAGCATAAAAGGGGCTACACGGACACCGCCCTGCCTCTGTTAGGACTTCTGAAGGAGGAAAATTGGCAAGTCCACTGTGTCCGCTATTCCCTGTAGAAAATTGCTAATAAAAGTAAAAGGGGCGATACAGCTCTGATGTTATGCCGTGTTGACTTTTCCCCGCCATTTGTAAAAAAAAAAAAAAAGAAAGAAAAAAAAGCAGGAAGTGCAAAAGGTGCATTTATAATAACTCTTCCAGAGACCCCAAAGCCAATTAAAGTGTGAACTGATCTGTTCAGCTTGACAAACTTTTATTAAGAGGAGATTATTTTTAACAGCTTGGCGTCCTAATCACTTGCGACAATCTTAAAATGAAGATGTATTACAGACTACCATGAGTGTGTTACATTTTAGTATGGTGAACAAACTCCTTTGTATCCAGAAGGCAATGCGAGTAGCGGAGCAAAACCAGCAGTGGTAATGCAGCAACAAAGTGAGAAGAAAAATGGCCTAGTAATATTGCTCTTACAGGAGGAATCAAAATTTGGGGTTAGATCCTCACCGAGACTAATTTACTTTGAGCCCACATGCGGGAAATTTAATCAGGGAACAATTTTTGGTAGTGCCAAAAATTGGATTCTGGAAAATGATATCACTGGAAATCGTCAGAGAGCATCAATGTGTTTATTCATTGAAAATGCCCACTTAGATGTCCACAGTGACATTGTGGGACACTTCATCTGCAGACTGCTTTTAACACCCCCCAACATTATGATAATGTATGCTCGTCCACATTATTTGCTGAGATTAGGCTGATTTTCTTAATGAATGCAACTACAGAGCCCTTCTTTATGACAAAAATTCTAACAGGCCCATTACTGAAGAGTCGACTTGTAGCTGTTTCTCTTTCAGCATATTTTTTGTTCTAAATGTAAATTCAATTTACAAATTTCAATTATATAGATCTAGAGTAATTTTTGGCACATTGTACCGGTGTGATACAGTTAAACCATAAACATTGGCGAATCATCATCTGCTTCAGAAAGGAAGGTCTTATATATAAATATTCAACATTTTAATGTTTTACATTTTTGATAATTAGTCATATCCCTTTATCTTATTGAACATTTCTCAGGAGCCAGAATCACTTGCACAGAATGATCCTGGTAACTTCCAAAATAGAGCAGTTGTCCCCAAATATCAAGACCGTTTGCAGGCACGGAGAAATTTAAGGACTATCTAACGGTGGCCAAATGTACAGTTTTCACAGATAATAATCCAGTAGCCCACTTACAGACTGCTAAACTTGGGGCTGTAGGTGGGTTGCCCAGATGGCATCTTTTGATTTTCAAATAAAGTATAGGGCTGGACGTAAAAATGTGAATGCGGATGCACTTTCAAGATTTCCTACAGCTCCTGTCCCGAAGAATCCTGCAACCATTGATGTCGTGGCCATCACTAATGCTATTGAACAGGAAGATACAACCCCCACTAGAATTTGGGAAAGATTGGAAAGCCCTACACGGACCCGAACATCCAGTCAGTACGAAGGTATGTAGAGCAAGGGATAATCCCTAACAAGTTTGAGAGAGGAGCTCTGTCCAAGTCTACGAAACGGCTGTTACAACATAGGAAAAGACTTTGTCTGTTCAAAGGGGTCAGAAAGTGTGTGAGCCTCGTTTCCAAATTGTCCATAGTCCAGCCGACAGGACGTGTGGAGGAAGTACCATGAGTCTGCGGCAGACGCAGGAGTTGAAAGGACTCTAGCTCATATGAGGCGCCATTTCTTCTGGCCAAGCATGGACAAAGAGGTACGATGTTTCCAAATGGGGTGTACTATTTGTAACCGCCAAAAAGATAGGACTGGCTAAAGCCAATAGAGGTACCCTCTTGAAGTGGTCGCTTTAGATTTTCTCTCGTTGCGTCGACCTCATGTTCCGTACCAGTACATTTTGGTTAGACTGACATGTTTACTCGCTACTCTTGGGCTGTTGCTACTCGTGATCAAACTGCTAAAACTACTGTCCGTGCAATTTGGGGTAACAATCATTCAGCCATTTGGGTCCCCGTCTCGTTTTCATTCTGACCAAGGACCACATTTTGAATCCGAACTCATGAAACAGTTGTGAAGCATGTACGGCATTTCAAAGAGTCGTACGACTCCATACCATCCCGCGGGGAATGGCCGTGTAGAGAGGATGAATTAGACTCTGGTAAATATGCTACGTCCACTCAAGGTAGAGAAACAGGGTAGTGGCCAGAGCACCTTCGCGAGCTGATGCATGCTTATAACAATGTTGTCCATAGTGCTACTGGTTTTGCGCCATCCTACCTTATGTTGGGTCGTCATCCTAGACTCCCCGTTGATGTTGAGCTGGGCATTTTAGACAACTATCTCCGTTATGATTTGCAGGGATGGGTTTCGGAACACCACAAAAAAAATCGTCTCATGCTTACAATTTAGTCATGACATGAAAAGCAATATTATGATCAAAAGGCTAAGGCTGAAGCCCTTCTGGGTGCGCGATCGGAAAAAGCTAGACCACGGTAAACTTCACAGTTGGTGGGAGCTTGAGCCCCACGTGATTCTCGGCCTTGTTGGCGACTCAGGCCTTGTATTGTTCCTACGAATGACCCACCCACTGGACAATCCTAGACTGAAAACGAATTGCCTAAACTGCCCTTGATGATGTATTACCCAGTGAGTAACCTGAACATGCCCCCCGTCGATCTACTCAAAGTACTTGACTTTTGCGTACTTGCAATTGAAACAGTACTTGGGCTGTGACTGATGACGTTTCAAGACATCACAAGGACGTAAGTACGGACAAGAATGCATATTGAGAAACGGCCAATGTTGAAGTCTTCTTCAGCAAGATACTGAACCCACAGTTGCTCCTGATGCAGCATCATCAGTGGGTAAAATGAGGAGACAATGTAAAAGCGCTTCAAAAGGTAGAAAGCGCTATACAAATGAAAGCCCATTTGCCATTCAAGATCAGGTGCGTCCGCCTGTGCCTCTGTAAACATCTCAAACTGCTCATAATAAGATAGTAACATAAGTAAGCCTGCCCGCTTGCAAATATGTGTATTCGGAGAGCTTCTTCGGAAGGGAGAAAGACCAAATGATGAGAAAAAAACGAGACAGCAAATGAGGCAATAAAGCCTTCAAAACTGCTTTGTCACATCGCAACCATCAAGACAAGACTGGATTCAAATCTAAGGCCTCGCCAGAGATGACAAAGACAGAGACCAAAACAAAAACATAGACCAGGCTGGACACACTTAAGTTACACAATTCAGATGTCATGCTTTTTTTGGTCAGCTTTTTGAAGAGAAACAAAAGCAGAGCTCTCACTAATTATAACAATTGCATTCATTGCTGGTTGTAAATTGATTGAGTATTTAAGATTTTGTTTTTATCGATGTACAGCCATCAAGAATATAGATTTACGTGAAATTGTTGGGGTCTATTACATAATTTTAATCAGTTGTAGATTTATTTAGATTTAGATAGATGTATTACATTTGCATGTAACGTCTTGTGAAAATGTAAAAAAATTAAAATAGGAGTATTGTCAACATTTTGCAGCCTTTTCTGTCTTGTGACATTTATGAGACAATATCCATTCATTACTTAAACAAACAAGGCAAATTTTGGCTTAACTGTGCATAAAATGCAACAATTAAGCTCATGTTTTCATGTTAATTCACAATCAGTGACGTTACAAATGACTATATTTGTGGCTTAACTTTGCTGTGAGCTGTCTCTGGAGAATTATAGGTACTATATATATTTACTCATGAAATGTTAAAAACATGAGCCAAACATAAATGTTGTTGAGCTGACATTATCTCAAACATTTCCAGTTGGATAAGCTCAACCACCAAGATCTCCTTAATTTGATGAAAAAGGATGCCAGGAAAATGTTATCAATTAATCAATTTTATGCTGCTATAAGTCATTTTTGACTAATTAGTCAGTAAACGTGCCTTGCATGACAACATCACTGAAATATATGATGCAAATGGAGTTGACAGAAAAGCAAATAATGTTGATAGAAAAGCTTCTGCTGAAGTGTTTTGTTCAGTGTCATTAAGCCATAATGATGAATGCTCACTGTGTGCCTTTTAAGACATTCTGTTCATATAAATTGCGGATTCAAGCATGGGCTCATTGGCCATAGATGTTTTCTTTTTAGACTTTTTATTTATTTATTTGTTAAAATATTGTTATTTTACGTACATACTTCTCAAGATCCTCAATTAAGCAAAGAATCAAAGAAACCTCACTGGCTAGCACTGATTAATGGAACCCAATAGCATAGGTCTTATGTTTAATTACATAAATATAAAATTACAATCATTGGTATAAATGTGCAACTTGCGAACATAAATCATTTGCATACATGAACTGGATGTTATGTCGCATTACAAGTGAGATGAGATGTAAATTTCTTGTCAATAAAGGTGTCAACAAATTGATAGATCGATCACACACACAACTGAAAGAGTCTCTCCTGGATGATTTCATCGGCTCTGTACCATCAGTCGAAACAGAGAAATACTTGCTTAGCCTTTGCAGCTCTGGAAATCAAGTTCCAGGTCAAAAGCTAATGCTGAGATCACAGTCACACATCAGAGACAAGCAAGCAAGCAGATAATAAATCATTCTGTTATCGAGACGTTTCCCTGCCTGCTGCTTTCAAAGCGCTTCAGCCAAATGAATCCTGAAACAAGTACATGCAACAGACTTTGTACAAGGCCATGTATCACACTGTGATCATCAAGAAAAAACATATTCATTGAATTAATCACAAATTAAAGCAAGCTCAAGAAGAATATTTAAATGCAGATTCTACTCCTTTCCGATTTGGGATTGGTTTTCCAATATGTTAAAGTCCTGCTTCTTCGTTAGAAGATTTCTGTGTTGTATGTCTTTATTTATTTTTATTATTATTATTATTATATATTTTTTTCAAGTGTGTTGTATGTCTTGAGTACAAGAGAAACTCGGGGGGTTGATTTATATTTATAATATTATATAATTTATAGTAAGAATCAAGCAGTGATGCAATGCGAGCTTGCAGCGTTCCCTTTTTTTATCATGGAACTCAACGTCGTTTGAAGTGAATTTTGGGCAAGAAGATGAGAAGAAATTGTAAAACAAAAAGACACGTTTTAGGAGCATCTCACAAATTTGCTTTACGAGCTAGGAGCACGAAAACGAATAGATCTGTCTCCTCCTACAGGTAGAGGACAACGGGGCCTTTAAATCCATTGCAATCAAAATGATGTTTAATGCAACCCATGGGTAAAGATGAATTATTCACCTTTGTTTATGCAAGGACTAAGTAAGGCCGTTGATTTCAGTACATGCAATGCATCCTTAAGTGAGCTGAAAAGTCAATCTATTGTTATAAGTTTAAAAAGCTTATTTTTAAAAAAAAATGTAATTAAATGACCTGTTGGAGCATTCCATTGTTTTACTGTACTGTACTTAAACTCTCCCTTCCAGCCATTTTACGCTCATGCGTCTTGCTGAAGGTTAATGACGGACTGAATCCAAAACCTCTGGCCCTGTAGACGTAAGTCTCATTGGGGAGAAACAAGGTTGCCTTATAGATTGTAATACTGACTTGTTCAGGAGCATGGAGGAGAACACGGTTGCTATACTACGCCAATATTCCCGCTTATATGCCTCCAGGACAAGGCATTTTTCCCTGTCCAAGGTCACAGCTGTCAGAGGTGCGTCAACACAAATACAACCCCAGCTTGCCCAGCAGCAAGCTTAATTGTGATTTAGATATTCTTACATATGTCTTGTATGTGTGTTGAATGAGCATGTAAAGAGCATTCCTTGGCAAGACTTTTTCTATTATTTAAACGTGACAGGTATAAAAATACGGTAGGCTATATCTAAAGAGACCTTCTCATTTATACTGTAAATATTGTATGGCTTTACCATGACAGCATGAAGGAAAATACAAGACATGCCTGAAGTTTTTACCACCTGAGTCATTTTCTGCATTCTCACATTATACTAAATACATAAATCTGAGGATTATCCATTTCAAATAAATAGGCTTTATTAGACTAATGAATACATATCATATAATATTTATTTGGTAGGTTTGTGTTAAAATTATCAAAAAAAAAAAGGGGGGGGGTTATGTAACACCCCCCCCCCCCCCACACATAAATCTTCAATGTTAGGCTTAAATATATCTGTAAGTGTACTTACTGTATTTGTCAAAATATAAATTTGGGCTGAATTTGCTACATGAATGTGTGCTGTAATATGAAACTAAGTTTCTTCCTCACCTGTTTTAGACTGTACATTAGACAGAAATTTAAATCTAACATTAAAAAAATTAACATTTTAAATATTCCAATACTTATTTATACACTATACATGCTAACCTAATATAATTGTGAAATGTGTTCATGTTCGATCAACAATAGGTCTACTAGATGTTCTAGTGTTCAAAGTGAGGCAAATGAGCATTCGGGGATAGCTAAGACAATGAAGCATTATGGTGCTATGTGTGTGAATGAACGTAGTGATACATGTGGCCTGTAATTTTACAGAGCCCAAATGTACCAGAAAAAAACGAGCCTGTGCCTGTTGATTTGCAGTGGACATGAATCTAAATCTGACAGGAATCTTTTACTGCACTATCGCCCCTGCTGCCACTGCCCCCCACCCTTTCTGTGTAAACCTCCTCTGTGTCTGTCTGCGGACATCAAACATAATCGCGTCGCTTTAAATCACGGATGCCTTGGAAAAGACACTCGCCGGCAATAAGGGCATTGATCGTGAAGTCTGACAAGGTGGCACAATATACTCTCCAAACATCCTGAGCCATTAATCCTTTGCAGCACATTTGCACTGAAATCAGCAGAAAAATCAAGCTCTGCAGGCTTTTGGGTCATCTTTGTTTTAGAGAGAGAGAGAGAGAGAGAGAGAGAGAGAGAGAGAGAGAGAGAGAGAGAGAGAGAGAGAGAGAGAGAGAGAGAGAGAGAGAGAGAGAGAGAGAGAGAGAGAGAGAGAGAGAGAGAGAGACATGTATCTGCAATGATACCTCCCTTGACGAAAGCAGCAAATACCCAGAAAAAGAGAAATCAATGCGAGTGAGGAGAATCCTTCAGGGTTTTGCTTTCCACTTTAGACTGGCCCAGCTTCTTTCAATCTGCATCATTCAGCATATGATGTGCCCGCAGCATAAACCCACTTAACTCCTCATAATCTCCTTCAGACAAACAAAAACTTACATCTCATTTATTCTTATACATTTCCTCGGTACAAAGAGTGATTAATACATTGCAAGTCTTTAACGTTTGTTTTCCTTTCCACACACCACTGGGAGGAGAGAGGCAACATTGGAAGGTACCTCTTACCCTTCAAGTCAAAGTCTTTGGCCGCAGAAGCGTGTTGAGAGCTGATAAGCGGGCTGGTGACTCTCTCGAGAAATTGACTTTTTTTTTTTTAACCGCGGTCTTTTCTCCACTGCGAGTAAGAGCGAAAAGCAAGATGTCTCTTTGTTGCCTGTTGGTTTTACACACTGTAAGCACCTCCCAAGGCAGCCCCAGCAAATATGCTACATCATGTTTATAAAATGCTTTCCTGCCATTCTTATGTCAAGATAACACGCAAAGTCAAGAGAATGTCATAGAACATGTTGCAAAAACAAAACGTGAGATGGATAATGCATAGATTGGTATGTGCTGTATCATCCAGTCATTATACTCTGTTATATAGGGGAAGTCAACTCGAAAAAATAAAATAAAAATAATGTTTTTATCCATTTCAGAAGGCGGCCATTTTGCCACTTGCTGTCCACTGAAAATGACATCACAGTTCTTTAGGGTTCAGGTGACCAATCACGGCTCACCTGTTTTCTGAGTTTGGTCGCGCGACCTTTGCAAACTGACCTTAGTCCTGAGCAACTGTGATGTCATTTTCAGTCGAGACCAAGTGACAAAATGGCCGCCCCCCTGAGATGAATAAAATCAGGTGGATTTTTCTGCTTAATTCATGTTGCACAAACACAATATTAATCGGAATACCATGTTTAGACTAGGGCCGCGTAGAATATAATATTGTAAAGAAATCTTTTGGGTTGACTTCCCATAAATGTTAATATCACCACTGATTATGGACATTCATATGTATCTACACAAACAAACAAAAGACATTGCTCCAGATGCTTCCCTTGGCTCTTTTACAATACATGTCAGTCTCATAAACAGAGCGTGTGGATTCCATTTTGGGTGTTTGGCGGTTGTCACTTGAGTAATGTACCCTGCTGCTTGATGTTTCTTCATGCCATCAGCATTTAATAGTCAAGGATCCCTGTCATCACAGTGGAAATGTGAACCACATGAATCCATACAGTCCTGTGCATTTGGGTTAGCATGTTGACTTCACAATAGAGTTTCTTCCAACGTATCTGCTCCCACAGTGTATTGGTAATCCTCTACCTGGAGTTACTGGTCTCTGCCAGTCTGTTGTTCATGATGCCCAGGGCACCCACTCCCCCAGAGAAACCGTTATGGCGTGAGCTGCCACATACTGTCCTGGGATACCCATTGGCTGACTCGGAAAGCTGCTTCTGCATGATGGCCAGCGACACCTTGTTGGAAGCAGCCAAGTCTTTCATAGATATCATCTCCCCAGACATTCTGCGGCCCTCAGTGTCACTGTCACACGGTGCGTCCATGTATGGCGGTTGGCGACCCTTGGAACCTGGCCGGATGGCGTTACGTCTGCCCAGGAAGGTGCTGGGCTTATTGCAACGCTGGCAAAACAAGCAGCTCATCTTCTCCAGCATCCAGTTGAGCACCTGCTTAATAACAATGGAGATGACATTGAAGAGCGAGTAGATGCAGCACACTCCTGTTAACATGAAAAGGAAGTTGGCCACCCGGTAGAGGCCTTGGTATTCATAAGCTGCAGTCTGACTGCTAACAAAGTCGCCAAAGCCGATGGTACTGAAGGTCACAAAGCAGAAGTACAGCGAATCTAAGTAGGTCCAGCCCTCTACGGGGGTGTACATCGCTGAAGCACAGCAGGAGATGGTGATAGCTGATAGGCCTAGAATCAGCATTACATGGTAAACGGAGGGTTTCCACCCGGGGAGACAGAAAGCCGAGAAGTCCCGTTGAACTCCCGGTGGGAGGAGGCCGCTGTTTCTGATCCTCCTCTCCCTCACAGCCTTCATGACAACGGCCAGCAATGTGATTATGCGCTCCAGGAAGAGATTAAAGAAGAGGATGGTGGCAGCGCAGCCCAGGAGCCCGTAGAAGATCAAGAACACTTTGCCTGCAACTGTCACAGGTGTTGTCATCCCAAAACCTGCAGAGACAGAGGAGAAATTCCACATTAGGAGTCAAATTCTTTCTGCGGTTCGACTCCTGGGTAGTGTTAAATAGAGTCCTTCCACAGGTCAGAATGAGTTTGAAGAGACTTAAAAATAAGTGTAAACACAGCGTTGAGTATTTTAACAAGAGAGACCGAGGTTGAGATCTGAACTATTAGCTGCAAGGCCCTCTGTGGCCCTTGGGACAGGGAACGCCTGTGTAATGGTCCTTGGAAATGGTTGAGACATGGAATGATTGGAATGAGGCACCACTGTGTCTGCTTGAGGGACGTGATCTGGCAATCATGACAAAGTGACTGTTTGGTATTGTGGTCAGTGCACAGGTTTTTCAAGACAATGAATTTAAGTTCAAATCTGGATTGTTTTCATGGTTCATTTGGCATTTACTTGCTATTTACATTTATCATGAGCTTTGATCTGCATTTATTTTCAGATTGTCCATCTGATGTCACTTTTGTGTTAGTCTTGTCTTTTAAGATTCACCTGGTCTTTTCAGCTATCGTTCGGTATTTGACAAACGACTCGGAACATGATGCAGTGGCTGCTGAATGAACGCTTTTACTATTCGTGAGAAGGCTAAATTCAAGGACAAAGGGTCAACTTGGGGAGACAATAATGTCTGTAAAACATATTAGCTAAGCTTATTTTCCCCCAGTTTTAAAGTATGGCTCCCTACTATCATCTGATTTTCGAGTCAATTACATTAAGTGTTCAAGCGGAGGCAGAGAGGCGTGTTTGTCATTCTCAAGTGTCACAGGTGCGGCTCTCAGGTAACCTCTATGTGACAGATGTTTGAGTGCAGAAATGTTCCTTAAAATTACAGTACATTGTTAAATTGTCTCCATACTGTTATTGCACTTATACAAGTAGTTAGCTGTGTACTGGAGAGGGGATCAACCGCAAAGAAGAAGATGGAACAGGCTAAGCTAACTGTTTTCTTATCTGGTAACTAAACTGCGTCTACAAATGGTCATTTCTTTCTTTTTCTTCTTCTTTTTTTTTTTTTAAATTGTGGTGAATAACATGTTATTGAGAGCGGCAGCATGGCACTGTACGGTATCTATTCTGAAAGAAGAAGAAAGAGTATTAGTAGAAGAAGAAATAGGACAGGCTAAGCTAACTGTTTGCTTAACAGCACTGCGGCTACAAACTCTTTGTTATTTTTGCTGTGGTGAATAACATGTTATACAGACAGTCCACACAACCAAATGCTCCTCTATTTGTGTCCAGCAAAAAGCACGATTGAGGACAAATCCTAATTGGCTAATGCTGTTGTTCACATCACAATGAGGGAATCCGGTTCTGGATCGAAATAGGTGTTGACCAAAAACGCATTAGGACTTAGATGAGCAAAGTGAAGCGGTTTAACATTTAGCTCCAATTGGTTTCTGGGCACCAAAAGCCCAGGATAATCTTTCAGATACATCCGACAGTCCTTTGATGGCAAGGGAGGGAAAATGCTAAAATTTTGGCTAAATGTTGGTATACGTGTACCGCACTTAAGGTGCAAAACAAGCCCACAAACATTGAACTTGAACTTTGAGGATGAATTCCAAAAAATAAAATGCACTGTAACTATACAGTAACCTTAAATTATTGGAAATCACTTAAAAAAAACAAAAAAACAAACAAACAAAACAAAACAATTATTGGAAATCAGATCTACAAAATTTTAATGAAAACAAACGTAAAATATCAGTTGGAATATACACGTATTGAGCCTTATCCAATGAACAGCACACGGTACATCTGTCAAGTAATAGATCCATGCTGTGAAATCAACATTAGCTTGATCTTTATCACGTCCCGGACATGGTCAAGTGTCAAGTTTTTCCATCCTTCACCTTTAGGGAAGCACTTTTTTTTCCTTTTGGCATTGAGCACCTTTATATCCAACCTTGGCCAGTCATAAATGACATCAATATCGAGACAGCATTTCTTTTATGGTACCCAAAATGGCTTTTTCGACCTTATCTTGCTCAGCTACAAGCACTCTCGTGAGGCCTGTTGACATGCTGGGTCATTTAGATCACTACTGATTGACACAGATGGTTTCAAAGATATAACAAGGAATAAAACCTCACACGCAATACATGGGTTAAGTGTACATATTGCGGAAAAGCAACAGCTGAGCACTAGTCAGCAGTATGTTACTGGTAAAGTCCACTAACAGACAACGAGGCAAGGTAAAGGCTAGCTATTCCCCAAATTAACCTCTGAGACAAAAACCTTTGAGTTCCATATTTAATTAATTAGCAGCCCAATTCTCTTGCAGCCCAAGTGAAAACTTAATATCTTCTACAAAGCGAGCAGAGACCATCTTGCGCACCGTCTCTCATTACCAAGCAAATGACCTAAGAGAGGCAAAGGCACCAGGCATCGATTGAGCGTAGCATTACAGAGCTATTACTCCAGAGCAGTGTCAAGACGGATTAGTGACAACAGAAGAAAAACACAACGCAAAGGACAGGCATGCTGCGGCTACACCTGAATGCTTCAGGATGACTTTATTCACCAAGATTCACGATTAGATGTGGAAGTTGACAGCAGAAACTAATGATGCTGCTGACTTCGGTGGAAACATACTCTCTGCACCAGCCACCACTGAACAATTTAACTCAGCAAAACCCGATAAGAAAAACATACGTGTGCTAATTCCACCAGAGCCCATAGAAGCATATTTATTCATCACCATTAACTACACTCATCTTCACAAGAGAATGATGTCAATAGCTAATGATTCTTGCAAATGTAATTACACACCAGAGGTTTGAGCAGGAACAGCGATTGGACCATTTGTATCAATAATTTACCATTTGACAGATTTAAGAGCAAAAGAAGATGCCGCTTTGGACTTTGGTTATCAGGCACAGGGAGGTGAAATGCGATGTTGCAAAATAAAACACAATTCTGGACTGTAGTGATTCGGCCATCACATGCTCAGCAGCAAGCAGAGAGACTAAGCAGTTTACAGCAGTTCTCTCTTGCTAGTCCAAAACAAATGCTTTGGGTAAGAACCAACTATTGATTAGAGATTATCTGTAGCATGGGAAGGTTAATAGCATTATCGAACAGTGTTGTACTATGTGCCCAAAGATAGCTGTTTCATCATGTAAGTTAACATCCATTCACAAACAGGAAAACAGAACACTCAAAATATTAGTTACATTTATGCAATATACAGTAAAAACTCTATAAACGTGCGTACTGGATTTGATGAAGCCGTTTTTCCATTCTTATTTGTAAATGTTTTTCATTCCCTGTTTTTTGAGTCAAGTGGCTGCAATGGACCTAACAGGATGTTTATACGAAGTTTGCATTTTGGTATATGAAGGGGGACTACAAATGGACTGGGAAGACAGTCCACTGTTTTTTTTACAGTCCATTTTTTTTTTTTATCTCTGTATCTCTGACAACCAGCCGTCCCATTTGTTCAACAAGTGGTGTTGTACTTGAAATACCCGCCATTGTCACTTCTCCTGTGTTTGGCTTTTTCATGTTGTTTCGATACATTCAAAGCCATGTTTGTTCTGTAGATTGCAATAAAGTTAGAAAAAAACAAACAGTTTTTCTTCTTCGCTGATTTTTCTTCTACGCTTTCCATTAACTCCCAGTGGCTGCGCTACAGTGCCACTCCAGACTTGGCATATACATTACAACACAGACTTGGCATATACATTACATGACGCTGAGGACGTTAAACGTCCTCAGCGTCTTCTTTTGGACACATGCAAGTCTTGAAATGCTTCTGTGTGTACGAGATTTGTTTGAGGAACGAAACCGGCTTTGCTTCCGTCTGGACGGGGCCTTAGTTTTGTTCATGGGTCATGTTTTCCTTAGTGTCGTCAAGTTTTATCATGTCCTCCTGTTATCCCGGTCCCTGGTGTTACTTAATCAGCTTCCAAGCTTCCAAGCCACGTGTGTCTTGTCCAGGTGTCTCTCGTTGTCTCGTTACTATGTGTATTTAGTTTCCTGGTTTCTTTCATTTCTTGTCGAGTCATTGTCATTGTCACACCCATGCCATGTCCTGTAGTCATAATTTCCTGAAATTGAACAATGAAACGATCAAATCATTTGAAACGATTGATTCACAAAACGAGTCGATTTTTTGGAACGTTCGAAACATCTCCCCACAGCGACATCTGGTGGCCAAGTGTAAAATATTACAATCAAACAGTAGATCAGGGTTGCCAGCTCCCCAGTAAGGAAACTAACTACTAGCTGTCTGTCATAACTTAATTTACACAAATGGCAAATGGGCTATAATTGTAATGGACGCCATAAGAGAGAGAAATAATATCATGGGAAACAAAAACTGAATAACCCCCACCCCGTCAAAATAAGTATAGAAGTACAAATTAGCTTTTTGTTGCTGATACTTGGTATGTTTTTAAGTCTCAACATGACTTAAATGCTTTGCTAAAAACCCCAGTGCTATCACATTTAATCAAAAACTACATTTCAACAGGCTACATTACAAAGGCTTTTTTTTTGCAACAGGGCATCAAGTTTTGACAGAAAGTATTAGAGAGGAAAAATAATGATCTGGAAAAACATGCCACGGATAACGGATCTTTGTCTCAGCCCTTCGTGCGGGTGCGTTACCACTAAACCAACCACCATGTTCAAAGTCTTCAAGAGGATGTTGACATTTTATCATGTAGTGCGATGAATCAGCAGGGTTATTTTACATACGAAGTATACTTAGGTAGGATTTATTTCAGATTTAAGACATTTTCATATAGTGCAATGGTTGGATTTTATTTAATTTTAGAAAAGGCATTTGCTGAAACAATGTGACGTTTGGAGGCGCAATGGAACCCGACTGTCACGTGACATCCTGATTCTGAGACAGATTAAGGAACACGATTCGACTCACAAGTTTCGCCTGGGTTCCGGTACGTGCCAAAACACAGTTTCGATTTTGCCATCACTACTTTTTCTTAATTAAATCCCCTTTTTTGACGGCATCCCTGCCTTGTTGCTTTTGGGTCCTCCACCCCACGTCCCAACCTGACAACTAAAAAAAAACATTCAATGTCGAGGGATGCCAAGCAAGGGAATAATTGATCACGTACTGTAACTAGTTTCTCATTTGGATGTATTGAGCTTGGAACTTGAATGTCTTAGTTCCCTCTTTTTTCCATTTATGTTTATGTTCAGAACCAGCAGGGAGCTCTTTAGTGTAAAAATGTTGCTGCAGAACCTGCTGCGTCTTAATGCACCAAATCGAGAAACAAAGTGCAAAACATTAACTGGTGGTGGAGTACTTAGGAGGTAAAAATGACAGATTTCCCTCATGTATAATACCAGAAAATGGTGTTCCTTGCGGAAGAAGTGAGGAAAAACAAAACAGAACAAAAACACTTTTACACTACAGTATGTATACAATTATTATGGGCATGTCTGACACAGTTACTGTATTTTTGCAGTTGGCTTCTGAACACAGTTTTGTTTTTATTTTCAAGGGTGAACATAAACTTTAAAACAAATAAGTTAGGGTTTGTTCTGAGTTGGAGTTGATCACATTTTACAGCATCCACCCTTGGCTATCGGCTGTGTTCACGCCCACAATGGCGCAAAATACTCTTTTAAAAATGTGTCAAGCTGCGCACATCTATGACTACCAAAACAAAGTCTAGCTTGCCCCTGTGCAGATTTTCATCGCGCCTCGTGCCCGACTTGCGCTGTTTATGAAAATAGAGTTCTAAATGTTGTTCAAAGTCCAACATTAATGCTATGCGAGTTTTCGCCATTTTATCTAAGAGGCTAATATAAAATTGCGCCTACACATACAAGCTGCAACGACGACAAAAAAGTTAATTTGTTAACAAACTTTAAAAACAATAGAGAAGGTGGCAAGCATGGTTAACTCCAATGTATTTGGACATACTACTAATGTGTTGAAAATGTGGAAGAGAACCAAGAGTGACCATTCAAGGGTTTTTGCAACAAACTGTCCAAATTGTTCCTTTCATTGGCACCCTGTGTCTTTAATGAAAGTGTGTTACAAACAAGCTCCCAGTCCAACTGGCTGCTCCCACCATGCTCCTAAATTGGTCCGAAGGAAGAAGGAGCAGAATACGGCAGGCGTGCCCGCTACTCTGATGATTGTGTTTCCATGACAAACAGGAAATCATTAGTCATGGGGCAGCAAGGTGGGGGTCCATGGTGGGGACAGGACAGAGTGGCCAAGGAAGAGATGACAAGCGACATTATTACCAGACCATCTGTCGAAGAGCTGCCAAGATTCCTGGCACTGTACTCTATTTAATAAGAGGAACATTCACACTATGCTAGCATATGTGTAATAGGTCACAATAGGGTGATGTTTTTTTGTTTTGTTTTTTTAAATGAAAATACAAGGAAACTGCAAAAGTCAATCACAGTCGATTTCATGATGCTGTGTGATTCCAAACACACTGTAAAATGGAAACAAAAAAAATCCTATGTCACGGTCAGTTCTATTTATGGTTCTTCGGTTATAAACCTGTCCATTGCAAACAATTGAACACATGCATTTGCATTATTTTGGAATTTGCTTCTAAATGAATCTGGATAAAAAAATAATGATAATAAAAACAGTTGCAACTTTTTGTATAAAATGACTCTTACAATGAAGATATGCAACTGCAAATGGTGACATGAATGTGTCCTTTTATGCCACTGAAGAGCAATTCAGCCATCAGATTAATAGCGTCCCTCTGATAGATCCAATGGCCTTGTCCTTGGCTCTTTCATGACACCGTAGGTGCCCTCCATGTTTGAATATGAGATGAGTGTCATAAAGCCTTGTGCTATTATCCCCACTGAGCAAACATACCTGTCCTGATGGAGCCTTTGAAACACTGGCACGCTCAGATCATATTCAGCAGAAAAGTCGCTGATACAGCATCTCTGTGATCATACATAGAATGTGAAGACTTGCAGGAATCTCTTGAACAATATGAAAAATAGGCCTGTCAAATCTTGCTCATGTAAGAAATAGACCATGACTGCTATCTTTCAAACACCTCAAAAAATGATTTTGTGTTGCAACGGTGAAAAACAGCAAGCTGTCTCAGTTAGATTATACGGCAATGCTCAATCACCAGTAAATTGATTTTTAACTCTCTCATCACTCACTTTGTTTTATTCCCAGTCTGCAAGCTGGAAAATATCCAATAACAGATTTGCTGGCCACAATGTTAGATTCGCCTTCTACACAATCTGAGCAGAACCAATGCAAAAGCTGTATCAAAAATGTTTACTCTAGATTTTCATTGGCTATCAAAACTTTTCTTCACAATATGTTCTACATGCGTCTATTAGTCTAAACATGGTATCCTGATTCATATTTTGTTTGTGGAATATGAAATGAGCAGAAATATCCACCCGCTCTATCCATGTCACATTCACATGCCTGACTATGGCAACTGGCCATGGGAAGATCTTGCCTCTCACCCAAAGTGAATTGAAACAGCTCCAGCTCACTCACGACCTGCTGAGGAAAAGCGCCATCGAAAATAGATGCATGGAAGCCTTAACGCTACCGTGCCTCCCATGTACATCACACTATACAAACATTTTCCACTGACAATGCCATTATTCATCATACTATAAAAGCAATATTTTTTTATAATATCCATCAATACAACACGAAAGCTTCTTTAAGGAATCCTAATCGACTCACTTGACATGTTGGTAATTTCTCACGGGAAGAAGCAGACTTAATTACAAAAATTAAAATACCTTCACTGTGAATCCATTTACGGTCAAATGTAGAGTCTTAAAGAGTTTAATTAATTTGCATTGTTGTGTGGGAAGAAAGCTTTAAACTCCTGCTACTGCAGCTGAGCTACACATATCAAATCGAAGAAAGGCTACGTTTAATACAATCACTGATTTAAAAGACGAATAAATACAATGTTGTTTCTTTTGATGGAAACAATTACACGCTATATCAGCAGCTGCACTAATATAGTAGTTTAACTCAAAACATATTTTAATGCATAAAATTAAAATGCCAAAGCAGCGGGCACAATTCATCTCCCTGCTCTTCTTTTACAAGCCAAAATTAACCTGTTACTCTTTTAGTACTTCATCATGAGGCAGAATATTGACAGAAAGTCCCTCCCTCCGCATTACATTTTAGTGCCAATATGGAACAGTGACCTGGAAAAAAAAGTGAAAAAGTTACACTTTTAGCAGGCGGTGTAAAAGGTTTTTGATGAGCTATGTTAACAGATATTCATATCTGTGTAATGATACAGTTGAGCTTTAGCACAGGTGCTTCTACTCAACAGGCAACGAAACAAGCTCTTTTACCTGCCGGTTGAGTACAAGCACCTGTGGCTAAAGCCAAACGGTGTCAGTTTTTACTTTCTGGATCTGGATTTCCCGTCTCTCGTTTTGAGAAAAATGAAGTAAAGTTGTCAACACTACAAAAACTAAAATCTTAAGTATGATATAATTTCTTAAATTTAACCTAAATTTGCTTACATGCTATTTTTACTTAAAATGAAATTGTCAGGCAAGATCATTGTGCTTATTTTAAGATACGTATTACTTAATTATCTTATTTGATCAAGCAGTCTTGACATTGAGTGTTAACAGCCAGTTTTAAGTACTGTGAGGATTAAAATAAGCATTTCCCACATTTGATGACAGATGACAACTAACCAACATCAAAGGCCCTGAACTGGGGTTTCATGAGTTTTCTTATTTTAAGATTTTGCATAATCTAGTAATAAGATAAATGCAAAAAAGTATGATAACAGATGAGTGCAATATGGTTCATTTTGTTATATTTACTAAGCTAATTTTTCCTTCTTTCAGTACCAGCTCAGTGGTCTAGTGGTAGAGTGCCTACCCTCAGACTTGAAAGGTTTGGGTTCAATTCCTGGCTAGGTCATAACAAATAAAATGGGACTGGTTACCTCCCTGCTTGACACTCAGGCTAAGTTATCCAAGCGTAAAAAATAATACTCATGCATTTTAAGAAAATGGTTCTATTTATTACAGCTAGAAAAAAGTTTTTTACATTACAGTTTTTTAGTCTGAAAATACTATTTTCAAGACCGCAGTGGTTGATATGGGCCTTTTCTTATTTTTCAAAATCTTACAGGTAATTTTAAGCAAAATTTTCTTGTTCTGTTGGCAGATAATTTTGCTTATGTGAAGTAATAATTTTCTTATTTTACTATATGTCGTTCTTACATTTTCTACAGTCCTTTTTGCAGTGAAGGCTACTTCACCTATGGACTACTCATTACATTTTACACGAAAGCTCCTTGGTATGAAAGAACTGCAGAGCATGGGAGCCTCCAGAACATCCTTGAGGCTGCAGAAAAGGTCTCATGGTGGCTGTGGATCAATAGAGGGGATCTATGGCGCAACATGCCACTTTACACAAGTTAGGAACTGATCACCCCGGCCTGGATCCCCCAGGTGAGGATGTACAATGAATGAAGATCTGAAACACCCGCTGACCCTAAGATCTCCAGTAGGTGTATTTGTGTGCTGTATTGCACTGGATTGCAATTATATTGCAAGGATTGTTCTATTTAGTTGTTTGTTTTGCCCGGAGGAAAGTACTTGTCTGTAATTGTTTGTTTTGTTTCAGATCATTTCATAAGCAATCTTCTGTTAAACTACACTGTCACTGTTGTTTTCCTCAGCTGGTAGCTTTTAGAATTATTTACACAGCCGCGCCGTCTTTCTCGTTTCAGGGCAAATGGATGACTGCCAAATAGTTTTGTTTGGCAACAGCTGCTGTCTTATTACCACTGACACCTATTCAGGTTGACCCAAGGAAGCAGTTGTACTCACTTGGCATTATTGTTTTTTGTAAAGGCACATTTTTTTTTATTTCCCGCATTAGATAGCATGTCCGACGAGAGTGTTTTGTCATATAATGTGAGCGCAGCTGTCCAGATAATACAGAAATCAACTTGCATCTCAACCTTCCAAATTGTCCTCAGGTCTACAGAGATTAAATTCTTGGCTTACTTTGCAAAAGGTCATGTGGGCAACTCAGCTTTATTATGTGGACTGCGCCATCTATATTGTTAGTGACTCCCAGGATAGATTCATCTTAAACAGGAGAAAAACATCTTAACTTGCTGTCCAGATTAGAATGGATGAGGAAAAGGGTCAGGTGACCGCGGGGTGCGAAGCACACACAGAGAAAATTGTCTCTGCGCTCCGCTGATGCAGAAAGCACAATCAGTGAAACGCTAATCATTTTGAAGAGGAAGAAGTTCAGAAAAATCTGCCGTGTCCTCTAAACTGTTCTTGGGATCACTTCACTGCCATGATTTGAGTCTTTGAGTTATAGTATGTGGTCGGGTGGACGCCCTCGCGAGTCAGCATAGATTTATGCCCTGCAGTGATGCTGCAGAGGTGTGCGCGGATACATATAGGGCTTTATTGTGGAACATTGTTAAGGCTTTTAAGGCGGCGGCCTGGATTTTAATCTATTAAACGTTTTGTCAATTTCAGCACATATCTCTATGTGCATCACTTGCTTCCGAGCTGTGACTTGTGGGGATGTCCGACACCATTTCAGGAGCGGAGGCCAACATGATTGGAGACGGACGGTTACATACTTACTGCTACTTTATTTGCTGCCACAGAGCAGACGATGGTTTGAATCTCAAACCTTTCTGTGTGACTATCCGAAAACATACACACGCTGTAGACTTCAAATCGTGTTGAAGGTTTGAATGTGAGTGTGAATGGTTGTTTGTCTCTGTTCCCAACTCATCAAGCTAAAGCCGGGATCGATTTTGACTTCCTTAAAACCCTCAAAGGAATAAATCATGTAGACAAGACATGACGTTCACTAACAAAGTTTGAATGTTTTTTTTCTTATCGTAAGGAAATTTGAGGAAAAAAAAAATTCAAAATGGGGCGGACATCTAGCGAACGTTGCGACCTTGAACGAACCTGACAAGAAATCCACATTTGCTAGCTTTGCAAGTGTTTCCACTCAATGAGATACGGGCTTTAGATGAAAGAAAAAAAAACAGGGCGCAAAACCAGGCTCAAGCTCTGTCACCTTTAAAGGGAGGCACAGTGTGAACCTGGAAAAAAAAACGCAGTACATAAAGCCACAAAATAAGACATTACAACAGAAAACTTGCACATGTAGGCTGGGGAAAAGGTCGTGGTGGAGTGGACAGCACAAAAACTTAATGGCAGGAGATCAAACTCCTGTTAGATCTGGCAGACATACAGTAGTATGTACAGTATTATGGGCCAAAATGGCTGACTGCCTCAGCTATGTACGGTATTTTTTCAGCTACATGTTCCTACTCCATGCCATGTACTTCTTTTACTTGTTAATGTAGAGGTTCATTTGTAATCCCTGTCATCTGTGATGGTGCACACTTGGTGCTGATCAGATCGTTTGGCTGCGCTCTGCATTGCACCATTGCACATTTTTTTCCGTGAATTACTGATGGCTAAAGTTGTTCAAACTTTGAACATTTTCACTTGGCCTTCCAGCAAGATTGATTTTTATGGCCTGCTGTGACCCTTTTATTGTCTTTTCACTGCACATCCATGACTTTAATGTGAGTTGGCTTTTGTTGTCATAGTTACAATAATAACTTTCTGCCTGAAAAGTCACACACAAGCTTCGAAATTGCACTGTCATCTAATTTTGCCTTTGACTTGTTAGTCAAACAAGACCCGGCCCGCTGTTGTTATAGTTCAAAGTGAGTTAATGTACTTATTGGATCCAATGGGTATCCGGATAGTCTTATTGTAGACAGAAAGATAAGTTAACCAAACATTACGAGTCGATCATCTTGGATTACTGCGACACGATACTATGGGATAACCATGCGCTCTATTTCATTTGTCTGTCCTGTTTAAAGTTCACTTCAGAGAAGTCAGCTTGAAAGCAAACATTCATTATGCCTAACTGATGAATTCTCCTTGAGCATAGTTGCTGTTCTTCTTCATTGCCTCCGCTATACGGAAAATATTTTATGCTGAGCTCAGGACTGCACACTATCTAAAGAGACCCCCAGTGTTGTTGCTGCGACTGCAGGTCCTTTGTTGTCCATTTTTAACAGTGACATTTCGTCTGAGTCTGTCATTTCACAGAGCAGCGTGGAACATCTAAAGACACTGGAGGGCAAAATGACGTGTGCCAAAAAAGAAAAGAAAAAAAAAGAAAAAGGTAGGTCATATTGAGACGCTTGTTAAAAGGAACTGTAGTAGTGTAGTGATGGAGTATATTTGGTTGGATTCAAATGCTATTCAACAAACGTAAACTTTTCCTTGAAACATTGCCTATACAGTTAATTACTAAGTTTTATGATGTCAACAAATTGACCTTCGATTAGATTATATCTGTTTTAATTTTTTGCTAACAGAAAAAAATGGTTTGGGTTGGCTCTGGCCTACCAGGAACCCTATTAAGGAAAAGTAGTATAGAAAATTTGTTTGCGAGTGTAAAAGTTGTACGGCAAGACTCACTAAGGAGAAATTCAAGTTTTATAGATTGCAGATTACTGTTAAAACCGCATTATAAAAAACACCTCATTGATCACAAGCACCGCCAGTAATAACCACGCAGTTGCTTTATTGTCAGCAAGGAAGCACCGGACCGTTTAATCGTAATCGGTACATGAGTCATGTGACCTATTAAATTGCTTGAGTGCCAAAATGCACGGTTCGCTCGTCTGAGGTCACATTGTCTTGTGACCTCAGAGCAGCGTACATTAAAACCATTTATTTATTTATTTTGGGGGGGGGGGGGGGGGTCCCGGGTCGCACATACGTGAGTAAGCCAATTCATTGCTTTTTAATGAATGTGTATTTCATTGCTTATGTGAGTGTTCTTATTGTTTACTCACTGTGATGTCTCTCATAAATGACATCATATAGTTTAGTAACCATTTCATGTTGGTACTATTCCTTAACTTTCACAATGAAATGGTTGCTCTTTGGCATAATCGTGCATTTATGGTGTCAGTGTCACTCGATATATCATGTGCCATGTCGGCTTTTATTTGTCCAGTTATTTTTTATTGGCGTTGTGAATATACAGTAATATAGTAGTTTTATTGCCCTGTCAAACTATGACAGAAACTAATTTCCTTAAACTGTCAAGATAATATAATAAATATCCATCTTTAAATGTATGGATCGTCTTAGTTGTGTTTTATTTTCGGCAGCTGCTGAGCGATGCGATAACCGTCACTCTTTGTAGCCCAAGAAAGCACAGCAACGAAATGAAAGCTATATTTATTCGTCTGTCTTCACATGCCCCAGTTAAGTAGGTATTTCCATGATTTTGTCTTTCAAAGTCAGTCCCATTAAAACGCTCCATACACATCATCATTTACACATCATTATAGGAAATGCTATATACTGCAGTCGCGGCACCGTGCGCACGCCGCAGGAACATAAAGTGCACATTACAGTGAGAGAGCCATTAGCCTGATGAGACTACCTTAATTACTTTATTATAGCATCCACCTGGATTCAGCTGACTGACATGCCTCGCACCTGGATGGTAGAAAGGCTCCGCCATTATGTGGCTGCATCACATCCCCAAACAAGGGCTTGTTTTACATGATCTTACCTCCTACACTCCATTAGGTACACCTGCACTGCCTATTGGGATCCATGACAAATCCTGGGCGTAAAAATGGTTCGAAGTTGTCAGACTGTCAGAGAGGTTTGATTTTAACATTGATGACTATGTTTGTAATTTGTTGTGATGTAGGATTGAGAGAATAATGCTAACTCAACTCATATTTATTTATATGGCAAAACATGATAACTTAACAGTATATTCTAATAATCTGATATTTATTTATTCATTTACCAAATAAATGATTGGCTTATAGATTTTCATGTACGCCTGTATTTCTAACATTCTAGGCCCCTTATTTGGCAATTATTAAATTAATTGACAGCTATTTTATTTGGAGTAAACGATTGGAGCCATTTTTTAACTTGTCCAAATCTTCTGATTTCAGCCTCTTAACTGTAATAATTCTCAGATTTCTGTACGCCTTCATGAAAGCAATTCGATTTTCTTTTGTGTTTAATCTGTTTTCACTTCAGGAAAACAATGACCAAACCAGTAACTGAATCATTTTCATACGTTTAGTGAGTACATCAGTCCCTCTCATGTCATAGTTTTTATGATTGTGTTTTTGGGTTGGGTCATTGAGTCATTTAGTTGATTTTGATGTTATCAGTTGTTATGCAGTTGCTATGTTCTTATTTTGTGTAGTCGCTCTTATTTTGTCATATAGGGTTTTATTCTGTCATATAGAATAGTGCAATAAAACAAAAAAAACTAAACCAAACACTAATTGGTTCATAAACCATAATCAGGAAAAAATTATTTCTAATCAACTTTAATGCAAAATAAAATTTTATACATTTATTAGATTAATCGATGGTATAATTGATAGAATAATCAATTCTAAAAATATTCAATAGTGTCAGCAAAAAACAGAGTTTGCAACTTTATTGCCTCTAAGTAGAAAACAAAAGGCGGAACTATTGATAAAAATGAAAACAATTTACAGGGCTTGGTATTTGTTATTGTTTGTCCATCTAATTGTTAGCTATGAAATTGCTTAATAGTGATATCGAGCACAGAAGCAGGATGCTAATACGATTCTGGGGAGTTGCACAAATGTACTTGGGTGTTCCTTTATGCACCATTCCTCTACAAAATGTAGTGGACATTAGTTTTATATTCATTTGTCAAAGTCTACTGTGTCTTATTATGTTTTAAAAGTCATAATGGCTGCTGTGAAAAAGGGTCATTATATAAAACTAAAACCTCGTGGCGACTTCTGTTCAGTACTGTAGGCTTAATTAATGCCTCTCTGACAGTGTCAAACAAAAGGTAGAATTTTTGATACTCTCTAATGGAATTGTGCATCTGGCCAGCTTTTTGTTCTGCTCATCTATCCCTTGTCTGCACTTGTGACTTCTCAGTGTGGGTGGCTTTAAGTGTGACCGAGTCTGCAGCATTAGCCTGCCAGGGATAAAATGAGGAAGAGCAATAAGCCAATATACAAATCTGCAACTGATTATGATATGGAAAACTAGTCTAATTGGTTTGCCCCTGTTTATCACCAAGCACACCTGATTTCGACTCACGAGTACTTCCGAACAACAGAGAACATCTCCTGGATGCCGCTGAAGCACGAAAATGAGCCGAAATTAGATCTCGAGCCCCATAAACAGATTTGGAGAGCTGTTCTAATTGGCAGCCATCAGCTATCAATCAGTCTCAAAGGTTATAAATAGCAGATGTATTAATAGAAATGTCTGTTTACCGAGCACACTCAAGTGCCCTCGTTAATGAACCGTGAATTCTCTTTGAGTGAATCCAAGGCGGGGCAACGCAAATGTGTTGGATGTAGAATAAACAGCAACTTGGGCTTCTATAAGAATATGATAATAAGAGTAAAATTATTTTTGCTGATTCACTTCACTATCTCAGATGCTGTTGATGTGGTTTTTGAAAATATCTGGCATTTTTTGACGAAGCATTACATATCAAAAGCTGTCACATCTATGTTATACTATCCCTCTGTTTTTGTCAAGAGACCAACGCATGAACTTGAATAAGCGTTATTGTTTGTATAGAGCTGTTGGCTGTCATGTAACTTTACTTGTCATTATTATTTTTGAAGAACTGGGGGGCGTAAACTTTAATTACTCTTTGGGAGCTTGGTGGACTCATTGGCTGATACAGTGGAACCTCGGCGTTTGAACGTCTCGAAACTCATAACAATTCGGACTTCAATCAAAAAATCGGAGTAAAAAATGCCTCGGAGTTTGAACTCATTTTCAGAGTTTGAACACCCAAGCAAAGCAAGCTAAGCCGAACGTACCTTGAAAACGGGTAGTCGAGTGAAGCGGAGCGAAGCGGAGCGAAGCCTAGCGAAGCCGAGCAATGCCGAATGCTCACGTTGCGGTAGTTGAGACGATGCACTGCTCATTTCCAGTCAGATCGTGAATACTCCCGGAGGTGCTCCATACAGGCGAGTGCATTTTGATTTTTCCACGCCAATTTTCTTCGCCATGGGCCCAAAGAAAGACAACAGCGCCAGTGGCAGCAAAGAAAAACATACAGTGCTACGAACCACAGTGGAATTAGGAAGGAGATTATCGCGCTGTTGTAACTACCGTGACTACTTCTGTAAATACTGGCACGAGGACCCCCCTTAGCTGTTCAACAACGTGCCTGACGTTAAACAACGCACGCAAGGACCGCTTAGTAGTCTAACAAAATCCCCAATGTAAAATACACAAACTCAGCACTGAACTAAAGCTAGCATTAACATAGCATTTATCATCCACTGATGCCATCACACCACAACAGGTAAGTTAAGGTATTTGTATTGTTTAAATATTGTACTGTACTGTAAACGCAAAAAAAAAACATAAATAGAAATCAAAATAGGAATTTTCAGTTTTTGGAGCTTGGGAACGGATTAATTGCATTTACATTATTTCCTATGGGAAAAAATGTTTCGGAGGTTGAACAATTTGGACTTTGAATACTTCGTAGGAACGAATTATGTTCTAACTCCGAGGTACCACTGTATTTTTATGGAAAATAAGCAATGTGTTTGCCACAAGGACCAGAGAGAATGTTGCGGTTTTCACTCATCCTAATGCTACATTCACACCAAAACCGAAAAGGCGATCTGGAACGCTTCCTTCACTAGCGTTTCACCGCGTAGAGTTTTTTTTTAACAATTTCCGCTCATTCATGCATTCGCGCACACCGGAGAGGAGGAAGCGTGTCCCTTGGTGAACGACTGTAGAGCACTTTATGAGTCAACAAAAAGAGAGCACCGCCAACCGCTTCCACTTCTTTCCTGGGCACTATTTTCTCCAGCAGCGAGAGGTTTTTGAGGTACTTGATAGCACTTCCGCTTTTTTAGTGGCAATCCGGCGGCCGTCAACAGCAAGTAAATACACTTACCAGCACTTGTATGCTACTTCATTGCTCACCATTCGGTCCCAACTGGCCGTGTTGTTGCTTTAGTGGTGACAACAGACAGGACGCTGTGTGGGACGTAGCTAGTACTCGAAGCCGATTAGCTACCGCGAGGCGAAATGCGAAAAAAAGTTCACATTTTTCAATTTTGGCGAACAAGCGAGTGTACGGATTTTTGTCACGAATGTGCGGGTTTTGCTGCGCCACACTGCGTCCCAGCCCTACAAACGCGTCCTCCGCACCACCCCCACGCACTTTCGTTGCGGTCCGTGCGAAATAATACATTCTTCACTGCCAAGACGGCGAATAGTTGACTCTGTCTTGCAGTCTTGCCTCCTCTAACTTCCTATTCAATGTGACAGAAAATACTAATATAAGCATCTATGATTCCATCAAAAGAGAGCAGACTAAGCAACAAGTTTACACCTAGAGATGCTCTGGAGTCTTTTCCTACAAAAACGTAAGAGGTACAAAAAAAAACCAATTACCATAATCAATAGAAAACTATGGAAGCGTGGAACTGCCTAAGTGGTTTAAACATTATTGACGAGCAAACATTCAAAACTTATCTTTTTCATACATTCCAACATATTTGAACATCAAACGTATATACAAATATGTTTAACATATTTGTAAATACTCTGCACGTTTAACAAAGTACATTTGAACGTACTTGTAGGCTAAATGCAAAACATATTTTTTTACATTTGACCTCCATTATACCAATCAAGCAAGTAAGCGTTGTTTATTCTTAATTTTTATGGTTTATTACTGACCTGTGGATGCACATATCCAGTGGCATTAAAGGAAAAATTATAACTTTTTTATTCTCACTGAAGGCATCAAAATTAAGAATGAACACATGCGGAGTTACGTACTTAACAAAAAAAGGTGAAATAACTAAAAACACGTTTTATATTCTAGTTTCTTCAAAATAGCCACCCTTTGCTCTGATTACTGCTTTGCACACTTTTGGCATTCTCACCTCTGGGAACTCCTTCAATACTGTTGGAAAACCATTTCAGGTGACTACCTTTTGAAGTTTATTGAGGGAATGCCTAGAGTGTGCAAAATAAAATCATCAGAGCAAAGAGTGACTATTTGGAAGAAACTAGAACATAAAATATGTTTTCAATTATTTCACTTTTTTTAAATACATACCAACATGTGTTCATTCATAGTTTTGATGCCTTCAGTGAGAATGCATTGCATGAGAAGGTGTGTCCAAACTTTTGGCCTGTACTGTATGTAATTTTTTAAGATTTATTATGTTTTCAGTGAATTATTTCTGTTTGGCATTTCCCTCCATGATATGGGCATTATGTGGGAAAAAAATGCTAATTTGTTAGCATTTAGCTTACAAGTATGTTAGAACGTATTTACAAACACGTTTAAACGCACTTTGCGTAATGCAAAAATGTTAAATATATTTGCAACGCATTTGCCAATACGTATTAACGTATTTGCCAGTCAAAAATGTTCACTCCACTTTGGCAGTTCCACACTTCCGAAGAACATTCAACTCAAGGGGTTACTTTGAAATCCTTTTTAGACAATTTTTGAGGGTGATGATCGCAGAGTGACCCATAATTATGGTCATTTAGGCAAACCAAGTGTGGATGCATGCAGGCACAATGATGCATGTCCATCCATCCATCCATCCATCCAGTCATTAAATTGTTCCATACCATGGTAAAGGTCAAAGGCAGTGGCTAGAGCTGAAGACATAGAATGTCTGTGAACAGCCTATTGACACAACAAAATGTTAGTCCCCCAAATTTTTTTTGCCCTTCTTGTGACCGCTTTAGCAGAAATTCTTTCTTCCGTCATTGCTCTCTGTGGTATTCCCCCAACTTGGCAAGTGCAGCTTAAATGTAGGCTACCCAAATGTAGGCAACTTTCATCCTTCACAGCCATACTGTGGCGCCGAATCCTCTATGACAACAAGAGTGGGAGCCGAAAGTGCTTGTGAGGATTGTCTCGAGCTGCAGGGGGATGCCGCTGCGATAACACCTTGTGTGGGGAGGTCCCATATCCCTTTCATATCAGCAGCTCATGCCGCACACCAGCCAAAGGGGTGGGGGTGGTATGCAGATCAAAGCGAGATAGAATTCCAAACAGAAACCCATGCAAGCGCATGAAACACTTTGGCGAGAACCTCCGAATCACCCCTTTTTTTTCAGACAGAGACGGCTGAGTCAGTTTATGGGTTCTGTTTGTCAGGGGGAAGCGTGTGCGACGAATGAAGCACAAAGCAGACACACACACACAAACACAGCGAGTGAGATGAGTGCATGTACTGCTCTGGAGCTTTCTCTTTGGGTGTTTTATGTAAGAAAAGCGGAAGGTGCACAAGGAGAAGATCGGATGAAAGTAAACGTCTAATAAGTTACCTGACTCGTTTCAAGGGCATCATTGTGTGTGTGTGTACTCTATATCAGGTATAGGTGTGTGTAGTGCAAGGTCAGACAGTGACTGCCCCCCTGACCATCACCTGAGCTCACCTCCTCCATCATTTAACTTTATGCTCCGGGTGGGACAGTAAAAGCCATCATACATGCAGGCCATCACCACAGCATTGGCCCGCGGGATATCCTGCGAGGGACACTTGCTCTTTTCTGACCTATTGCACGAGTAAATGTTACAGGGGGGTGCGTTGGGAGGGGATGCAGAAGGGGGCACTTGATGACATTCCAGTTGGTTTGAATGGAAATGTGGCTGCACCCATGGGTGCTGTCCTATAGCTCGGAATGAGTGTGCTGTTCCAAATGGCAGGCAGAGTCCGATGTCAGCCCTTTGCCAAAAGCCCCTCACAGCCAAAATGTAACACATGACTTAGAGAAACAACAGCAATGCTCGCATCTGTTATATTCTGCATGGAAGCCAGTGGAAAAGGAGCCTATATGGGACAGAAGCCCACACCGGTCAATAATATGGGTATAGTCTTTTGTGCCATGAGGGATATTTTTGTTTGCATACCACAGGCACATTTGGGACAAGTTAGTGTTGCTGAATAGTTTACATACTTTGCACTTTACAGCATGCTTGATTTCTTAATTGGATGGATGGATGGATGGATGGATGGATGATGGATGGATGGATGGATGGATAGATAGATAGATAGATAGATAGATAGATAGATAGATAGATAGATAGATAGATAGATAGATAGATAGATAGATAGATAGATAGATAGATAGATAGATAGATAGATAGATAGATAGATAGATAGATAGATAGATAGATACAGGAAAGTATGTTCAATACCCCATTTTTCAGATCAACATCATTACCAGTATTAGTCACCGATACCAAATACCGATAACACTAATACTTTTGATAGGAACATTTTCAAACAAAAAACGATGACAGATCATTTTAAAGAAAGAGCTGTCATGTTTCAGTTCTGTTTGGGTTTGGTTTTTGTTTGTTATGGGTGTTCTTGTTTTTGTCAGTGGTTGGTGTTTTTTGTCTTGTGTTCCTGGATTCTTCCTTTGTCGAGACAAGGGAAGAAACAAACCACATCCACACACACACTGACCACATACACATACACATCCGCCTGTGTGTGTCTTCCCTTCCCCGGGTGTGCCTCATTAGTGTTAGTGTATTTAGTCTGTTGCGTTTGTCTAGTCGGTGTGGGTGCATTGCCTATGTTATGTGTGGAAGTTTGTGCGTCATCGCCACAGCCAAGAAGCCAAAGCCCCAGCCAAGTCAAGTCACTCCACAGCAAGTCGAGGCAAATCAGGTCCTGTCACGTCATGCTCCGTTCCAGTCATGGCGACCAGTCCACTCGCATCCTGTCCAGTCATGGTGACCAGTCCAGTCACGTCCCACCAAGTTTTGGTTATCTGCTCACCTTTTTCCCAATGGGTAATTAAAGTTCCATGCATTGCACTTGATTCCTGTTTCCCTGCATTTGGGTCCACCATCCCTTAAACACTCACGTTACACCCTGACAAGAGCTGTATAAATCCAAGTGTAGCATTTTTCCTTAAAATTGCATGAAATTAATGGCAATTTTCTATTCTTCTAATTTTGAATTTTTCGTCCCTGATCAGAAAACGGTCAGAGATTTTCTGCTGATTTTGTTATCGGCCGTCATCACAAGTACCGATAATGGGCAAGTACCGATACCAGATATCAGTATAGGACCGATACCCAGATTTATTTCAGGGTATCGATACTTGCGATCATCTGCGGCAAATAATCTATTTAATTTAATTGGTTGGAAAATTATTTATTAAAAAATAATGTATCTTTGTTAATCTATCTATGGCAGCAATGTATATTGACAGGAAGAAGGATTACATGCTCTCCAACTAGATGGCAGAAGGCGCACACAGTATTGTAATCTTATTTTCACTTTTTGTACTATTTTCATTTGGTGGCATTCCATGATATTTTTAAATGTAAAATACCTGCCGTGGCTTAATTAAATTTTGGGGAAACTGGCTTGAAGTCCTCAATAATAATCACGCATTGTTTCTTATTGATGTGTTTGTCAGGAAGTTAGAATATGAACCATTGGATGCAGGGGTCAAGGAAATGACTTGATGCCGCAATCATAGATCATAAAACACCCACCTATGGTTGACACCACAGTTCCAACAAAGTAAAAAGCCCCTGTAAAATCCCATCGTGGTCTAAGCGCATCGGCTCGGATCCCAGCGGCGATGGCGGCCTCGTACTCCCGCAGGAAAGAGTTAAGCTCCCCCAGGCTGATGTTGAAGGTGTCGCTGAAGTTGCGGAGCGTCCCGTTCCAGCGGCCGTGAGCCCGCAGCTCGGAGGGCCTCTCGATGGCCGAGAAGACCGCAGCGCCGCACAGCAGGTAGAAGATGATGAGGAGGGCGAGCAGCGCGAAGCGGCCGTTGTCCTCGTTCAAGTGCAGGGAGCGGCAGCCTTGCAGACGCTGGCCAGGCATCATCCAAATTTCAGCACCACTCTCGCGTCGGACAGCGGCAAGCTCCACATCGGAGGAGGCATCAACAGCAGCGGGTGGGCGCTCACTGCACCGCCGTCACTGCACTTCTCCGGGGTGCCTCTCCTTCAAGTGCCGCGGCACCCCGTCCCATGGTGGAGTGGGCATCCAGGAGGCTCCGCTTGGGGAAATCCACCACTTTGCACGGAGCCACCGAGGAGCAAGAGTTAAGGAGGAAAGACACCGGCGCATTGTGTCATGCTTGATCCCCGCACGCAAACGTTGCCCAAATCCAAACGGGTGTCCAAATAAAAACGAGAGAGGGGGGAAAAGAAAAGAAAAAAAATGTTTCACACAGTCTCATGCGTGGGGAAACGCAGGAGCTGCAGCCTGCACACTGGCGCGCAAATGGCGAGCTTACACCACGTTGCTATCTCTCCACATCTCTCCACCATCTCAATCGCCGTTTTACTCGACTGCTTTGTTGCATGCAGGTGTGAGCACGCGCCACCCTTTTAACCACCGCAGGCAGCAAACAGTAAAGTGAGAAATCTGCTCAATAAGCAGTTTGAAAGTTTTGCAGACAGCTCAATTTGATAAATATAAACTATTCAAGCAGTTGAAAATGACAAAACATGCCCAATTTATGCGTTTATAACAGTAAATACACCTTTAATACTAAAAAAACAAAAACAGCAACAACGGTGTGATTTTCAAAAAGTGGTATAACGTTTTGTTTATCAACTTCTATGCTTATGTTTGAACTACATTTTCATTTAACAACATTTCAAATTGTGAATACATGCTATATGTTTTTGTTTAATGCCCTTTAACGGCTTTCTAAAATTAATAATAAATTACTGTGCATAATTGGTCATAGATGGGATAATGTTTCACACCTTAGGTATAGTTCCATTACAAATTAATGATTGTCTATAAATGTGCCCTGTGAAGCCTGGCGACCAGTCCAGGGTGTGTTAATCTGCCATTTGTCTGATGTAACCTGGGAAAGGATAGGTATAAAAATGGATGGATGGATGTTTTTTTGTTTTTAGTAACAATTAAATATTCAACCTCATATTACATTGTCCAGTGAGTGTATAATTAATTGGAAAAGATTCTTCTTGAGCTCTCGAAGGCGGATGCTTTTTTTCTGCCCACCTCCTGTCTTATCTTCCCTGCTTGCTTCCTTATTATGTGGCTTTTGCAACAAGCTCTTTTTCCTAGTGTTTTTAACAGGTTTGTAAAAAAAAAAAATGAAACTTAGCTATATTCTAATCCTAATTGCTGCAAAACGGAAACAGATACAAATATACTTTTTTTTCCTGACGAAAGAAGATGCTCCAATCTTCCTTTTGGTAGGTTCCATGTTTTTATATCAATAGTACACAATATTCTGTGGGCCTTTCAAAATCAGTAAAACAGCTGGAAGCAAAGGAGGTTGCTTCAGTGAAAATGGCTGGGAGTTTTCAGTAATCCGAATCAGATTTTTTGAGAAGGGGGTTTCACAGCCACTTCCCTAAATATTACAATTTGATGTGTTAGATTTCAGATTGTACAGATATACTCAACGGAGTGAACTCAGTGAAGTGTAACCAGTGGTTACTTTAATCTCATATTTTTCTTTCCTGTCTCATATGCAGGAAGACATGCAAGCTAACTATAATAAATTGCTTGTCATTCTACCATATCATACCATAAGAATAAGATCCAACTTCCTACATTGATTGTCAAGTAACATAATACAAGTGAGCCACAATATCGCTTGTCAATACAGTGAAGAACATGCAAAAAGGCGTGTGTTCAAAATGCAGTAACATGTACCACCCTTGTAGTTTTCCATCAAGATGAGCATTTACAAAGCCTCAATTAGTGTCCACTAAAATACCAATATATGTGTGAGCTGAGTCCTAACAAATCAATGGTGTCCCCAAGCGGCTGATCCCTGAAGATGGCCATGAAAATATTGATTATGGCTTTTAAAAGTGTAAGTGAAAGCAGTGGGTGTATCTGTTCCAAGAAACTGTCACCATATGACACAGAAAGGAACAAGACATCAACTATGGAAGGTGTGTTGTGTGAGAATTTAGAACATTTTTGAAATTTCGGCTTGCACATGTGCAAACTCTGTTTTCGATGTTAGGATTTTCTTTCGAAAGGAGTGGACATGAGTACTCAGTCGTGTTGCATAACAGGTGGCTGGATTGATTGCGTTTTCTAATCTAATGAATTGGCTTACAAAAACTAAAGCAGAATGTAAAGCAAGAGTGACACACTTGTCTTGGCTGTGCACTGCCACTGTCTATCAATTCATTTCATTGACTTAAAGTACTGATGCTGATGTAGTGAGTCATTTGGTGAGAAAGGTGTTCCATATTTACTAATTTAACTGCTACATCACTGTTTTGGTTTATACCAAAAGATCACAACACAACATAAATAATGATAGAATTACCCTTTAAGTCATGTTCAGGTTTTGCAGTTTTTGAAAGGTATTATTCCTTTCTCCATTGCTCTCCAATTGTCATTGGAGCAGTGTTGCAAAATTGCTGCCAAAATTTCACGCCAGTTTGAGAAGTTTTGTGGGTGTAACCAATGTTTAAAGTGGAAAAAAATAAGTGCGGAGTTAGGTTTACTTTTCACAACGATTGTTTTTTTCGTGTGTGCTTTGCATTCATTTCTGATGTAATTACATGATTGCAGACCAATCTTTGAGTAACACTCGTAAAAATAACTTATGAGAGAAAATGTATATTCACATTCTTACTGATGAAATCTGCATTTAGAGCTTCTCCCACACTTATTTTACACTTATTGGTACAACTGTACGCCACACACGGTGGTATTTTCGCTGGAGAGGAAGAAAATAACGTGAAAAGTGGCAACTTAAGATAATCGCCGCCAGCTTCATTTCTCGCTTCAGCATGAGTAGCAGTTTTTTGTTTGTTTGTTTATTACAAATGCCAAAAGCTGTATCAGCCTGCGAATCCACCCCAGAGTCCGTGGTCTTTTTGAAGCTTTGAGCCAGAACAGCATGGTAGCGTTTTTATTTCACTTTCTTAACTCAAGAGTTTTAGTCTGTTGTAACACGCGGCTAGCGTGGGCTAGCCGCTAGAGATCACGTTTACAGCGGCCGACTTGGTTGACGTATGCGCGCCTCTCTCGTCAAGCACAGATCTATACGGGAACTGGATTAAGCGTGCGCATGGTGATGTGATGAGCGTAGGACTTCCATACTATATGTAAATCCGTGGATTAGCGGCGCTCACCAGAACAGCTTTTTGGGATCAGAAAACATGTATTGTCAAGCGTACCGAAACGCTGACGTACGTTCTTTGCACGTTGAGAAGTATCTGGACGCTCAAGGAAAATGTTTATGTAAGTGCTGGAGCTCCGTACCGGTGCATTCCGGCCCACTTAAAACACTGGCTGTAACACAGAACCAACGCATGGTCAAGCTGTATCACTCTCCTAAATGAAGCTTTTGTTCATTCCGAGTTCCAGTGCAGCCTTTAGGGTAGACTTTCCCTTGCTTTGCTTGAATGCCTGCTCTAGGAGTTCTGTGTTTCTATAGTGGTGTTAGTAGTATGCCTTCTTATACATGGTTTCTCACCATCAGATCATGTTTCGAGAAATCTACCATGGATAGTAAAGGAACACTGTGGCAGCCATTTTCGAACTGCCACTGGACTGGCTCAAAATTGTACTATTGGAAGCACCCATTCATCCTCCACTACTGGGGAGAAACAGACTTTTCCAAATGTGTGCAACTTTTGTGCTTGTTTACAAAGTTCCTCATTTTGAATATCAAACCTCCAAGAAGGTGAATGTACTGCTGTTTATTTTTCCAATTTAAAATTTAGTCGCAAACAGCAAAGTGTCCATCAAAGTAAACTGGTATCGAATTTGCTTAGCAAAGTACTTTACTATTCTCTGCTTGGAGCTCTGACACATGTATCAATATTTGTCGAGAAGGACCCACTTGCAAGTTGCATCGTTCAGCAATTGCCAAGCAGGCAGCTGTTTTGATGATGTAAACAGCACAAGCACCCGAACCGTCTTTCTGTTCACCTTAACTGTCCGATTACAGGAGATACAGAGGACATGTGATCTTGACAGAGGAGAGGCTATCCTTCAAAATGCAGCAGCGAGAGCTCCTCCACTGAATAATGATGAGGAAACAAGGGAGGACACACATGCACTTACACTGAGAAATGAAGCAGCCGAGTGAGTGAGGGATTTCTTTTCACCATGCTGAGCGAGAGCAGCCTCGCCATCATTTATAACATAAGATGGAAGCAATCCTTTGTCATGCTCGAAATACTCGGGAGACAGGGACGGCGGCCAGTGGTGGAATGGGATCTGATGAGTCCCATGAAGTTCTCCGATGGAAGGTTAGGACAAAGCACCTAGTCGCATTAAAATAAATGGAAGTTTATTGATTTAGATCTTGCTTGACAAAGCCAATTAAGACACCAAGTCCTCTGAGTCTCAAGAAGAACTCTACACAAAGTAATTTGTCACAGAGCTTTGAAGTAAAATGTTAAATAGAGGCGTTAAATGTTAAATGAGTAAATGAAAGAAAAAAATCATGTGCATCATTATTTTTGCTTATGTGAATTTAAACCGGTTTAAAATGTCCTTTGCACATATAAAACTGCTCAAGACGAACGGTTCTGAAGGTCCAGAGACAATTTGTTACCCCTTCACCATGTTTCATGTCAATAGCTGCACTTGTAATGTAATCCAATTAGATGAGAGAAGTGCAAGCCTGAAATCTCCAACGACCAGTATGAGAGTGCCAAGATCATAAAAGACACTGAAAGTGTTATTGTTCAAACTGAGTTTGAATGTAAAAAAAACAATTGTAGTTTCCTAACTGCCGATCGTTTGTCAGGTTGGTAAGTAACACACATACACAAGGACTCAGTTTCAGTTCTGTCACGTTTAGTCCTCTGTCTCACTTGACCTTTCTTTATTTTAGCGACAGCCAAAAGGAACTCTCAGCTTCAAAAAGGTTGGTGACCCCTGGTTTAAAGTGTAAAATAAAGATGAAAGTAACACATCTTTTGTAATGGGCAATCAGCACCAATAGTCTCTGTCAAAAATAGCTAAAAACAGTGTGAAAATGGTAATTAGTTTTTTTTTCTTTTGTAAGACAGGTTGGCATGCTGCACATCCATCTTTCAATGACAAAAAAAAGGTGAAAAAGTACAAATTAAGGGAAAATTAGCGGATCTGTTGTAACAGGCTGCCAACTCGCAGGTGCCTCTTTCAAGTAATCTTTATTAAAACGTTAAGAGTAGCTACTACTTTAAGGTAATATAGTAATGCTAGGTTCCTTGAAGACTCAAAATTGTCCTGATATGTGATTGTGATTGTAAGAGGAGATTGTCTACTACTTCTTGGGCGCTGATTATTGTGAAGGGCTTTTAATACTTAATGATATTCATTTATGTGGAGTCATATATCATGTTAATGATTTACTTACATTAGGAAACATCAATATCAATAGTTCACATTTTCCCTTCTACAACATTCCTAGAATATCACAATGCCCCATCACTTGTGGCTATTTTTAGAACAGGCCTCCGGGCTACTCATGTGGAACGTGGGAGCTACTTGGTGCTATGGGCACTAATTTATGAGGCACACGGGTTTGACAGTCTGGATCCATCCTGCCGTCCACTAATGGTTCACGTTGCTTCTGCTGGTGAAATAGTGACATGGTGTGAGGGGCATTTTTGACACTTATCACTAATTAAGCCTCTTTTCAAAAGTCAAACTGAATATTATTGATGTTCATTACCGATATGATAAGTGATGACTGTTTTCCTGGAGTCGGTAAGTAATATCAAACTATTTCTTAATATTGAAAAATGTGTCAAAGGCAATTAAAAATACAGTTTTTGGAATCTGTGAAACATTTGGGAAGGTATTATACCATATTTCCTGTACAGCAACCACCCCAAATGGGACTTGAATCCACAATACCTCGCTTAAAGAGACAGTGTGTATTATTTTTTAAATTGATTAAAATTCATCCATTTGAAAAAAAGACTATTATTTTCAATAATATGGAAAAAAAATGTTCTATCACATCAGCGTACATTAAAAAAAAAGAAATATATATATATATAATTGCATAATAAACGCTAATTATATGACCGAACGTAGTTAGCCACTGGTGGTATATGCAGCTCGTGTCAAAGCCAATGGGCCGACCACCGCTTAACTTCCACAGCTGCGGCCTGCAGGTGGCCGTCGAGTGATTCAAGCTCTCGCTGCTTGTCTCCCTCCGCTTTGCTCTCATTAGCTTCTCCCGCTCGCCGCTCTTGTTAGCCGCTCCAGCTAGTTCTGCTAGCCAATCTTGCTTCTACACACTATACCTTTAAGGGACACATTTTCCACTGCACGTACATGTTTTTTTCCTTTTCACCTGGCATGTCTCTGCAGAAGGATGCCAGATCAGAATTAGATAGCTGTCTTTATTTAAATGTTATCGTTAGAAAAGTGTAGCTTATTATCACCAGTTACACTTGATTATTGAAGTGGTGGCACACCCAAATGCTATGTTGTATTTATCATAATTTCTCAACAGTGAGCACTCATAAGTTTGAAGGCCACACCTACACTCAATGTGAGTACATTCTTTTCGCTAACCTTTAAATATAGCGCTTTTAATGGCAGAGGAAAAAAGGCAATCTAACAACCTGGCCTGTTTTGTGGAGTAGTAGCACTTTGTTTCTCAAGTGGCAACAGTGATTCATCACCGTGAATCAGCTAAAAATGTGTGACTGCATCACTCATAATTTGTCATCTCTTCCTGCAGCTTCTCACTTATCTAAGAAAATGAAATGAACGTTCCCTGGCGTGTGCCAATTGAGCCAAGTAAGCAAAATTTAGCATTTCTATTGAGTTATTCATGAATCTATACCTGAATGCAGTGCGTGTGTTTGACAGTTTTGTGTTGAGCATCCCTTGATGACACATTGTGTGACCAGAGTCCAGTGAAAACATGGAGGTGGACATTGGAAGGTTTGCTGCAGTGTTACATCTTACATCCACCCACCTTTTCTACAGTTCCCAAAGGTAGCCCAGTGGAGAGGAATTACAAAACTAAACATTTCTTGACTTCCCGACAAGCAAGGGGGAAGCAGACATACTGCATACATGTTTGATGGGAATTTCAGAATCACTTTCAAAAGCCATACTGATATGCAAGATGAGTTATTGACAATGGATCAGCAATGTTTCTGTTTTTTTTAGATGTGACTCAAAGTCACTTTGATGAAGCACAGTACCTGGACTAATTTGCATATTTAGAGCAATGCACAGAAAAGAGGTCAAGTGAGATTAAGATCTACCCTGAGATTCTTCTAATTTCAGGGAGAAAAGCTGATGGGACAAGTTTACAATTCCCGGGCTGCACCAGTGGATGCTGTGATTTTCCTGAAGCAGCAAATGTCTCAGTCAAGTAGTTTTAAGTGGCACTTTGCGCAGACAACAGCGCAGCTCTCCACTGGGTCTTTATTTGCGTACAAATTTAATACTAAGCATCTGTATTAGCATTATTGGATGAAGCAGGAGTGTGCTGGAAACTGTTGGGTATACCCGCACATCAAGTGGGATCTATCACAAGAGGCAGTTCAAAAAAAATGACCTGTTAATATATTATAATCCTGAATTTATGACTGGAGCTTTTAGTTTAACAATATTTGTAATTGCAGTTGTGGCTTGCAGTGGTGTAGAAGTGCACGGCATACTGAGTACAGTTTCTAATATTTTGGTTACCTTATTTAGCTTTTAACAATATGCCATTCTTAGTTTTACTACTATTCTATTCTGCATATAGTTATTTAGGAATACAGGTATATTTGTAATACAGCTCTTGTATTGGAACTAATGAGATTATGCTATTGTATCTAGCTTTGTTTTCCTCTCCCTTCTTTTTCGGAATGGAGAATTGCCCAAGGGAAAACAAAAATCAATTGGAACTTATAGATTGTTCATGTTGTGAGAAGAGTTTCTATAAGCTTCGACTCACTTATCCTACTGAGACTTTCAGTTGTACAGTAAAGGAAAACTAACTTGGTCCAATGCATTCATCATGCTGACAGACTCCAATAGGCTTCCTCCCCTTTCCTTCCATAGGCTCTTTGTTTCTGCACAACTTTTCTCATTTAGATTTCCGAGACGTGGTAGAATCAGCTACACTCTCTGTTTAAAATATATACTTTTGCAGTAATATCAGGCAGAATTTATAATAGCACGTCTCAAACTTGGGTTGTCATACAATATTTTATTATGAAATATCGTTTTTAGATCTGCCGTAGTATAAATACTAGTGTGATAAAGTGCTATAGTAATACTGGGGTTTATACTGTAAGTCATAGTCTTATTATCATACTATCACTGCACTGTGTGACTTATAGTATAAATTAATAATATAACCCTATAATATGAATATTAATAACAAGTGTAATGTGGCTGTAAGTGCACAATCTGCAACAAGATCCGTCAACTTTATGTATGACAGTAAATAGTGCACTAGCTGTATATTTTTTTTATTGCACATTGTAAATTGCACATGAGAATGTTGAAAATGTCATGCAAGCAGCTCGTTTATTCTAAATTTGGATGACTGTTACTCAGGGGCCAGAACAGCTCAGAATCACAAACTGAATGTTCAGCAGATGTGGAGGGTCCTGAGGGAGTTGAACAGTATGTCATGCCGCCGTGGCATGGACACTGTGTCTCCATCAGCCGATTGTGAAAGCTCGCTGCCCAAGGGAGGAAAAGAGGTTTTGACAAAAGCGTCAGTGGGATCAATTCACTAAGCAATGAGTTGGTATTTTACACGGCTGCTGTGAAACGTGAAAACGCCAACAAAAGAGCTCTATTTGGCTTTTACAAAGAGGATATTGTACGCATTAATTATAAACTGTGTTCATTATTGTCAGTGACATTATGATAGTGTCCGTAAAAATGGAGCTTTGTATCTATCAGCTTTTTTATTTATTTAATTGGATGTCATTAGATTGTGCAGGAGGACCCGTTGTCATGGGCAGTAAATAATGTATAGTCAAAATTAGTACAATATTATTCACTGCAATTGACAGTTTATAGACAGTCAGAGATTAATTTAAATCGGCTGGCAGTGACTGAATTAAGTTGCATTGTTGAAACTATAGCAGTTTTACAATTTTACGTAAAAGTAATGTTAATAGCAGCAAGAAATTTTTGAAGATTTTCTCCATAATTAATGTCCCAAAAATTCCAAACTACAGTAACTTGGATTGGTATAACATTATGCACCTCAAGAGAGTTATATTCATTATAACAAAACATAAACATAAACATAAACACAAGCATAACACCTTAATTTGCGCAATCACTAGCAGTCCGTTTAGCTTATAAGCTTCTCTGGGGCAAAACAAAACAAATAGTTTGCAAACAGGTGAACGATACGGACAATAAAAGGCTATCAGAACGAAGTACAGTGGTTCTTCTTCCAAACAGCGCTTGCAATTCTTTCCCATTGACATGAATGGGAAATACCATTAATCCATTCCAGGCTCCGCCCAAAAATTTTTTGTAATGTGGTTTTTAATATGAAAAATTCCTAAATCCTATTATATTGTACTTTATAGAAACAGAAAATATATAATTATATACTAGCAAATACAAAAAAATGACATCTGCTACTAATACGTTTGTTTTACATACTGTACACTTCAAAAACAGTTGGGTCAAAAGTAATCCAATTATGAATCAAAAATGGACCGATCCACTTCATGGGTCAATTTCAACTTTGAGTCAAGAAATGGATCTTTCAGTGTAAAAATTACTTGGGTCAAAAATTGGGTCATTTTGTATAAAACAACCCAGAAAGTTGGGTCGAATTGACCCAAGTAGAGGATCGGTTCATTTTTGACCCATAGTTGGGTTATTTTTGATCCAACTGTTTTTAGAGTGTAGCTTTTCAAAATATACTAGTGAACTATTTACCATTAAACAAGTAACATTTTCTTCATAAGACTGCGGTGAATAAAGAAAATATATATTTTCACATGCAGAAATGGTTTTCTCCATTTTTTTACGCTTTAATGGTCCAAATTGTGAAACTATCACATGCATGATTCCCGGGTAAATGTTTTAAAAATGGTCAGCTTACGATAGATAGACCCTGTTTTGGTCCTGAATGTTCAGATGAGATTCGACTGCTGTTCAATTCAGGGGCTGATATTTTATGGTGGGTTACAACGTCTTGACCACAATAATATCCTACTCCAGTGGATCTCAACCGCGGTCCTCAAGTACACTTATTCAGCCTGTTTTCCAAGTCTCCCACAGCCAACACAGGTGTTTCAAATGATTAGCTAATAAGCAAGTTTTGCATGAAGCCTGATAACGATCCTCAGGTGTGTTGGCTGTTGGAGACATGGAAAACAGACTGGATAGGGGGACTAGAGAACCGGGGCTGAAAAACGATTTGCCTTATAGAAAGTTGTTTAAAGAAAAAAGAAAAAGAAGAGTAAAATATTAACAATATGTAATTTCTTGGACTGATTTTGATGTGCTTGATAAATTAAAGTAAATTAACTTCAAAGTGACCCTTGCGTCCTTTGATTTTTCTGTATGTGACCCTTGGAAGAAAAGGTTTGGACACCCTTGAATTAAACAGTTTTGCCCCATTTTTACTTCAATTCAATTGGCATTGTGCTGCTCCTTGGGGTGTGCTCGTTTGGCTACCTTGGAGTATTTTTATGTCTATTATTATAGTAATATTAGTTATTCTTTGCAGAAAATAGATAATATACAGCATATCTGTTGGCATTGTTATAGTTTGACAGTAAACTTCAACTGTAAGTGGCAATAAATAGCTTGAAAAATTGTTTATTTTCACCAAACTGCTGTTAGTTGAGTTCACTCAGCTCATTTCTAAAAATTTTGCTTAAAAGTCAGAGTAAAAATTTGATCAAACAACGACATGTATCTCGAAAGCACAAATCAAATATATTTGGAAAGTATATTTGCAGCTAGGCTGGGGAGTTGAGATTGTGATGGATGCTTTGTCTGTCCCTATAGGACTAGTGTCCCTCTTCGTATTCAGTAGTTTCTCCGTCTCACAACCGTTGTCAGAAGGGGGAAGGTGGTGAAAGAATCGGTTATCATCAGTGGGATTGCTTTTATCCTCTCGCACAAAGCATCGCTTTATTACCACTGGCATGAAGACGAGGGCACAGATAACAACTCTGCTCCGTCATTACAAGGCCACGAGTGCAGATATTCTCTCTTTGCCCGAACCATACTGCGACAAACACACGGAAAAGGGTAAAGACACAGTGGAGACGTGAGGCGGTGAGCGTGACGGCTGGCCGACAGACGAGCTTGTATCTTTGGTGGCAGATGCCTTGTCGTATCCCCGAACATTGGAGTGTATCTGTTTGGACATGTGTTCATGTCCTTGTACAAGCTAATTGGCGCTCTCGTCCTGGGAGATAAGTACAAGCCTGAGGCCAGCAATCATTTTAGTCAGTTACTCCCTCCTGTCACACTGTCATCACATATTATGTCCATGTTGTAAAGATTTCACGACCCCATCTTTCACTTATAGCATATTTAAGACAACAACCCGCGTAGGACAGTTTTGTATATCATGGATCATCAAGTATCATGACACCGTGAACATATCAGCACACTCTTGTCTGCAGACTTGTCACTGAAATAAATATTATGTCGTTCTTTCTGGCAAGTCCACGCAGAATTCAGCTTTATTCTGTTTTCATAACCACAGCCATGTGCACTAGCCTGGCAATAGCCAAATTGATTTGTGCTTCACTCGAGAGAGTTCTCCACAATATCAGTCTGGGACTGCTCCGCTTTGATTTGCTCGGGAAAGGCGGGGCATGCTGTACAACACTTCGAGCTGATTGGACAAAGCAGAATCGTGCGCACGTCTACCTAACTTTTGTTTCGACCAATCACGGCAAAGGATGAAAATGTCGTCACCGACATGCGACTGTTGTGACTAGCTGATAACATGGCGTTGAGTTTATGTTGTCGGTTTTGCAATGTTGATATGCGGATACAAGAGACTAATTCAGCGAGAACAGAATCAATTGCAGCGTCCACGCATTCGTCCACCGGTGTCGCCATGTTTGGTTTGTTTCTTCTCACGGCTTCGGCGCTTTTTGTATATATCCCGCCCCCAAATACAATCTCGCTCTGTGAATGGTCCGAACCGCCAGTGGTTCGTATCGGTGGAAATCAATGGGAGCGGTACAAGATGGATTCTCGGGAGTTTTTGTTGTGAGAGCAAGGTTACATGTGCACAGCTCCCCACAGAAAACGAATACCAAAAATAAATGGTATGTCTCCAAAGTGTTCATATTTCATGTTTAATCTAAACATATCGTCTGCAAGCCTCATTCATCTTTTCAAATGATTAAAAATTATAGAAGCAAAATGGGGAAAAGATCCACAGTACTTTGAAACCACCCGCAAAAATGTCTCTGGTATTTTTTTCCCCTCAGTTGCAGTGGAGCCAATGAAGGCAATTGCGTGTTTTTTAAGATGATATACAAATTAAGTTTACTATTGTTAAAGAACTAGCAATGGAAGTTATTGCAACAATGCTCCTTAGATGACGGGACATCAAAATTATGGATGAAAAAAAAAAAAAGAGCAATGATGATGACATTACCGAATGAACAATACTGAGCTCTTTTTAGAAAAAAATAAAAAAATAAAAATTAAATTAAAAATTATGGATGACACAATGTTTTCATTTTGAATTAATTTATCATTTATTTTGACACTTATGTGACTGTTAAGAATTTTAGGGACACATTTTCGGAACAAAGTCAGGAACTCCTGCATTTCCCTTGAGGTCATCAAAGGTGCGTATCCACAATTTATTGCTTTTGAGTTTTATCATAATGTGTTGAAATTACACTTGAACTGAATTTACTTTTCAATAATTTCCTAGGGGAACCATTTCTTCTAAATTCAAACTATATCGAGAGTGAAAGATGAAAATCAATAACTTGCGCTAGGATGAAAGCCAATGAATTAAAGTGTTTTGAGTGTAAAATGAGATTTAAAAACTTTTATTGAAGTAGCCTGTCTGATAAAAAGCGACAGCTTCACAAGGCGAGTTTACCTCTGACTTTGCGTTGGCCTTTAGGATGATTAGCATTTGGGCTACTGACCAAAGTGAATAAGACAGAGTACACGAGTGCAGATTATCGGTAATAGAAAAAACAAATGCTGTCCTTCCTTCCTTTTCTCGGTCTCTCCGTTGGTCTCTTGAGGCCTCCCTGATTTTATGTTTTTTGGATTTGTTGGGGTCTGGATGTTTCTTGGGCTGTGGAGAAGGAGTTCTGGTGGGGGGTGTCTGGTCGGTGCTGGATTTCACCTTCCTTGGTTTTCTTCGGTCCCCTCGGGTCTCCTGGTGTTCGATTTAGGTGAACGGTATGAGATTTTTTTTTCTAATAGGTTTTCTGGTGAGCTAACAAACACACGCACGCACGCACGCACACACACATACTCACCCACACACACAAAAAAATAAATAAAAATGTATGTATGTATGTATGTATATATGTATATATGTATGTATATATGTGTATATATATATATATATATATATTAAAAAAAAAAAAAAAAAAAAAAAAGAGCAATGATGATGACATTTCCGAATGAACAATACTGAGCTCTTAAAAAAAGAAAAAAAAAGAAAAAAAAAAAAAAGGAAAAACAAATGCACAGATTTTAAAATAGCTCATAAAAATTGTTTGACTCTTGACACACAAACACACTAACTTGGTCATTCATTTAAAAAACTGGATCTCATTTTAGCTTTGTAACTATTTTTAATTTCTGATTACAGATTTTATGATGTAAAATAATAAGTGCGGTCCATGTTTTGTTTGTTATGTAGCCGGTAAGTGTATATGCACTATGCTAATCAGTTTGGTGGCTGAGAGAGGCGGGGATGAATATGCAGCTTTTATGCACCATGGTGTTCATGCCATCTGGAAATGCCACTGGCTCCGTCCGCTGAGGAGGATGGCAATCCAACTGCTAGAAATGAGTGTATTAATGTGACGAGTGCAGCCTCGTGAGAAATTGATCCCTGCTTCATAAAACATCTTCATTTACCCATTTCGTCCCAAGAAGATAAATAGTGTAGCTATGCAATACTCAGAAATCCAAACAATTAGGTTAAAACCATAACCTTGTATTTTTCATCTCTCTCTCTCTCTCTCTCTCTCTCTCTCTCTCTCTCTCTCTCTCTCTCTCTCTCTCTCTCTCTCTCTCTCTCTCTCTCTCTCTCTCTCTCTCTCTCTCTCTCTCTCTCCCTCTCTCTCTCTCCAGTCTTTTTTTTTTTTGCCCTCCATTACAATGCACCAAGACAGCAAATTGCAGTAGCCAAGTCAGCACTGCCTACGGGGAAGAGTCATCCTTTCTTACTTCCCGCTGGAATTATAAAGAACGTTATTCTCCTGATTGATGACACAAAAGGTAGAATCTTAAAAGGTAATTATTTCCTACGGGGGGAAGAAACTGGATATTGCGAGAATCCCCATTGTGGGAAATTCGCTATTCCATTCCTGGTAAAAGGCTGTGATTTATCAGTTCACCATCATAAGCTCTTGATTAGTTTTCATGAGCACTTGAGACTGGCAAGTTATAAAGATCAGCAACCATGTGAGGTACTAGCTCATAGTGAATGTTGTTCCTTTCCATACTTACTTCCTCTCCAGAGGGGGATTTGCCTGTGAACATTCATTAGAGTTGTCATACGAAGGTGTGAAAGGAACATTAAAGTGTCCCGGTGGGACATGAAGCATGACAGTAAGCCAGCATGCGCAACAAGACAGCACCCTGAAGCTCAAACAGTAGAAGTCATTACGGGATATAAGATATATAGTTGTGTTACTATAAATGTCACAGTGAAAAATACTTTAAGGCAAGTATTCATAGAAATGTAATAACTGAATCTCACAGAGCGGAATCGTCGCCCCCAACTTTTAACACTGTGTGAGAAAATGTTTTTTTTTGTTTTTTTTATCTCAGTACAATTTCAAAGTCTGACCTTTATTTATTTTTTCACTAGAGGAACATTCACGTTTCAATGCAGTTGTGATTATGCATCTATTTTTCCTCCACCTCTCTTCACCCACCTCTCTTTAACAGTGGGCATGACATTGTTGGAAAACATGTTTACATGGTCTCTCCTAGAAAGAACAGATGCCATTTACCGGTAGTGCTATAGTTCCAGGCCCTGTCTAATACTCTTTTGCTTTTCTACTGTGACTAGTGCAAAATGTGCAATCTGCTTCTCTTCAAAAACTTCATGGCTTCATGGCGTTGGAAAGGAGCTTTGTTGTTGGTAACATCTGTGATGTCCCAAAATGACAAATTAAAAATGGTTACAGACGCAGTGGAGTTTTTTTTTCCCTCTTCTTCTTTTCAGGATGACAATATTTTTGTGTTTATTTTACTTATCCTGACTGGCAATAATACTCACTTGCACAAATGAATAGAAACCAATGCAGTTGTTTCACAATTTCTGCTTTTAATGAGAATATCAAGTTTCTTTATTGGGATCATGATGTGGCATAATGCGTTATACAGGGAGCTGTCTTTGTCTCTGTGCTGTACTTTGAACCTCAGGCATGGAAATGAAGTTGCAGTAGTACAAACACTACAACCGCACAACAACAACAAAACACTGCTAAGATACAACAGTATCAATTAGAACTGAGCATTATTACATTTGTATAATGTTTGATTTAGCTATTTTATTGGATCTCATTCAATTGTGCAAGCTGTCATAGTGTTGTGGACAGTCATGGATGGTCTAATTTATTTATTTATTTATTGATACCTGTATTTTTTTTAATCTCCTATAAACATACACTCTATAACTTTATAGCTCTTATAACAAAAACCAAATAATATGTTCCTTATAATTATAAAACTACAAATAGTTGCTGTATTGAAATTGTTTGTCTAAATGATCCTTCCAGCAGAAATGCTTGGCATTAGCCAGCTAACATTTGGCCACCATCAGTGATTTCCATTTGGCAAAGGCCACATGAACATTTATCCAAATTAACATAATTAGTGTCTGCACCCCATTTCCCCCCACTTCCTTGACAATGATGGGTATCACATATAATTTTTGGTTTTTATAATATTGCACACAAAATAATGATTACTTGTTTCCTTATCCAACAAGTGTGTCACATTAAGGCTGTCTTTTCCAGAGGTCATTATTGACATGAGGTCATCCTTCTATCAATTTTCTGTAATTCTTTCTCTTAGCCTCATTAGGGTCTCAAGTGACTTGGGGAAGAGATGATTTACATCCTGGACTGATGGCCAGCCAGTCACAGAGTATGTAGCCTACTGTATAGACAAACAACTATTCTCACTCATATTCACACCTTTGGGCAATTTAGTCTTCAATGAACTTTAATGTGCAAATTTTGGGAATTTCAGAGAAAGCTAGTGCAAGCAGAGGGAGAACATGCAAACTCCACACAGCAAGGCCAGAGCCGAGATTTCAACTCCAATCCTTAGAATTGTGAGGCTGATCACTCATATATATATACAGTACAGTACAGGCCAAAAGTTTGGACACACTTTCTTATTCAATGCATTTGCTTTATTCTCATGGCTGGTTACTTTGTAGATTCTCACTGAAAGCATCTAAAATATGTATGAACTGATGTGGAGTTATGTACTTAACAAAAAAAAAGGTAAAATTACTGAAAACATGTTTCATATTATAGATTCTTTAAAATAGCCATCCTTTGCTCTGGTTACTTTTTTGCATACTCTTGGCATTCGTATGTCTGGTAACTCCTTAAAAATGGTTGGAAACCCCCTTCAGGTGCCCTTTTGAAGCTCATCAAGAGAATGTGCAAATAAGTAATCAGAGAACATGGTGCTTATTTATTTATGCATTAATTTTATGATTGTCACCTTTTTATATATATAATAATAATAATAATTATTATTATTATTATTATTACTTTTACTAAACTGCATACCAGAATGTTCCCAAAAGCAAGTCACTGTTATAAAGCCCAGCATGATTCCGCCATCTAGTGGGCATCTCTACCCGCTCCTCAACAACCAAGTTACTTATGGGAAACTACATTGCTCAGTGCTCAATGCTCACAAATAATGGACTTGCAATAGTGCATCTGAGGTCCACAAAACAAGCAAGGAATCTATAGTCAACACACATGATTGGCGTCTCTGGTCTTCTCTGCTTCATCTCAAGTGGCTTTATTTTCCAATATCCAGGCATTTCTAAATGAGAACTTGATTTCTTCAGGATAATGAGCTCCTTTATTAGTAAAATTGCAAACTTAATATCAATAACTCTGGTGTCAAAACTTAAAATAATATTTTTTTTCAGAGAGGTGTTTATAAAACAATATATTTGTCACTATAATGAGGAGCAAAGCTGAGTATTACTATTTTTGTAAAGACGGAATATTGTTGTTATTGCGCTTGTAACGAATGCCATTCGATTGTGCTGGTGCACCGGCTGTTTTTTCATGCTAGAGAAAAAATATGGGACAAATGAACAACTAATGAAACCCTTGGCTTGAATCACAGTGACAGAAGGCACTGGCACTTACCAATGATGACGCCATATGAGATGCGAAAGAGTTGGTCAATGTATCAGCCCTTAATTACAAAAATAATTTCCAAAACAGTTGGTGTGTAAACTTGAGCAACAGATGCTTGCAATTTGTTCCAACCACAAAGAAAAGCATGAAATAGCATTTGGAAATAAACATGTTTGTGCTTTTGTGTTTTGAATACACAGATGTTTGGAAATGATATACTGTATTTGTATGAATCTCGGTTTAGGCCTTCTTGCGTGTGGCATGATTTGTCAGTGTTGGAGTGCTTCCACTTTCCAAAGATATACATGGATCCCAATTCTAATTTGACCAAGCTAAATCTGTTACAGTGTGAATGGTTGTTTGAGTATGTGTCCTACAACTGACTGGTCACGGTGTACCCCAAAGTCTGCTGAGATATGCTCCAGCACTGTGACCCTAATGCGGACAGAACTATATGAATTGTGTATAAATGAGAAACATTATACTGTGATAAAACACAATTGCATGTCATTTGGCAGAAGTTGAAAAACAAAAGTCATAAATCAGACACGAAGCAGATGCATTTTATATACTTCAGCATGGTACATTAACTGCAGCATGGTGCAGGAGAGCGCCTTCACTCAGCCATTAGCCACCCATTGTTCAAACCTACTGTTCCAACTTGGAACTTCCAAGACCCCATACGTCAAAGTCTTATGTATAGGAACGATATGAGAATGAGACATAATGTGATGCCTTAGGGCCAGCTTCTTGGCCTAGTTTCTTAACACCCAAGAACATTATGACGCAGATGAAGAAGAAAAGCACAAGAATTGTTCATAGCTCAGCCCAGGGCGTTTTTTTTCTTCTTCTTTTCAATGTGTGTGTGTGTGTGTGTGGGTGTGGGCGTGTGTGTGTGTGCGTGCGTGTTTGGCTGACTTGACAGCTGGGACTAGTCCTTTAAATCTCTGACGTATAGTTTTCCTCCACGTTGGCCGCACATGCGCAGAAGGCTCTGTCACCTGCGCGAACAAGGAAGTCAAAGGAGCACTGGATGTGAAATCAAAACACTTCTCCGACAGATAGTCGTCATCTGCTCATCAACTTTTCAGTAACGTCGACGTGGCAAGATGTTCAAAAAACTAAAGCAGAAGATAAACGAGGAGCAGTCGCCGCAGAGGAATGCGCAGACTCCCCAACAGGCCCAGGTTAGTTGTTGTGCTTCTGGGAGCTAACTGGCTAGGCTAACATCTGTTTACTGTGTTGACTTTGTGGCCTCGGCGAGCAATCGAAGAGCAAAGTGTTCGTGGCACAGGGATTATTATTTTGGTAATCTGTTTTGCTAATCTTATTAACATGTAAACGTTTCCCTGAGCTGTATATTTAGATACCCTGGTGCTTGAATGTTAGCAGCATGCTAACAACTCTCAAGCTGATTTACTAGCAAGTTATTTACTAGTTTTGCACGCACCAAGAAAACCTTGAAACTGTTTAGTCTAGTTGTTTTAAGTATCAGGCAGTGCGTGACTCGCAAGGGAATACTGGATGGTGGCTGGAATGTTTGTGGGCGTGACTGGTGCTGTCAGTGGGCTGCAAGTGGCTTTCAGATGGCCAGCTTGGCTTGGCTCATTGAAATCCCGTCGGTGCACGACAGCTGCCTGCTTGTCAGTATGTACCAAGATGAGCGCAAATACTGCAGCGCAATATTGACAGTTCCAACAAAGGTGTTGGCAGATGATTATGCAAACACACCTACAAAGCTAAGGTTTGCCGGTAGGAAGTGGGTTACGTGCCTGTTGTGTAGTTTGAACTGCTGAATATGATATTTTTTCACATGTATTTGTTAGTCTAAACTGTTGTTTTGCGATACGACAAAAAAAAGGCCTCGTCAGGCTGGAGAAGTATGATTCTAATCGAAGTAATACGATAAACCGAACAAACTATTATTTAAAGAAAGAAGCTATAAGAACAGCAGTTTTTAATAATCCAGAAGAAAAGTGTATTTATTTATACACACCCCGATTTCACGATTTAGCATCCTTTTTTTATGTATTTATTATTTTTTATCAGCCAGGGTCTGGAGATCGCCGGAGCAGCCAATCCCACCCGCTTTACCATGATGGCGTTCCTTCTCCCAGTGACAGAGAGGTGAGCATTATGATGAGTTCTGATAGATCGACACAGCTATTTTTAACACCTCCCCAGTTTTCTATGCAAGATAAAGTGCAATATTTTTGTGAGTCCTGTCTGTGATATGCTCCAATCTCGCTAAATAACAACTCCTCAGCTAATAAATGTAACCTCGCTAGCCTGCATTGCTTAAACCTGTTAAAGATGCAGCCATTGAATCATTATACTACTTATCCTCAATGACCGAGTCATGTTTAATTAAAATATCTCCATTGTAATGTTTCACACACAGTTTGCTCAATTAATGTCTGCCATTTTTTTGTATCACAGCCCCTTCATTACTGTAACCCTGATGACAAGCATCGCAATGACTTCTCATTGCTGCAAAGCAGAATTCTTGCAATGGAAAGCCGCACAATAAATTAAGACTGTTATGATGTTTGACTTTACAAATGAGGCCAATCATAACAAAATATAATTTAACAAAGCACACTAATATCAGTGGATGAACAAGTTGTTTTTGTATTTATCGTACCAGAACCACCACAGAAGGTTACTGACTTGACAGCATTGCAAAGGATGTTTGAATGGTGCAGCACAGACCAACTTTTAGTGTATACATTTTCATGAATAATGAACGCAACCTCAAGTGATTTCTTTCCCTGGTCAGTTGTTGTATTTTCTTTTCTCCCTAGCAGTCTCAGTTTCAGGATACGGACAAGACTGAGGTAGATGATAATGCGATGTTGCAGCATCCTGCTAAAAGGACCTTAGATGTGTAGAAATGCTATCTGCATTAGTCCTATTTCCATCATAGATTATCTACACCAAACATTAGATTAGTGATGGTGCCCCTTAGAGTTGTGGTCCTGCTCTATTTTCATACATCCAAGGGAAATCAATTGGAATTTAGGTCCTCTAGTCCTCCCATTTTGAGGCATCTCATATTGGCGGTGTCATTTTCACCTCATGAATCTCCAACACTTTGACATCCTTGGGAGTGTGTTTTCATCTTTATCACCGAAGGAAGAATTTGTTGATTTTTGTTTTCTTCCAAGAATAATTGCACATTTGCAACTCAAGTACAACAGTGATCAATATTGTTTTCTTGCCAAGCCCTTCAAATGTTTTCCTCTGAATAATTTTAATCGGTTAAGAAGCTGATTATAATTCACCATGAAGACCACACACTTGGATGTTAAACTGTTAGTCGTGACATTAACATTTGCTATTTCATGTTCCCGCGTCTCTTGTTTTTCTTGCTCTTTCACTCTTGCTTACACTGTGGAGCCTCTAAGGTTGAGTACCATCCTTTATAAAATCCTGGATACGTTCCAATTTGTTTGCCTTTCAAAACAGTTTTCACAGAGGAAATAATACAGTCCAAAAAAAAATTCTGTTCTAGTGTCTATTTGTCAACATCATTGTATGTGTAAAATTAACTATACAGCATTGGCAAGTTCTGAACAAAATTGTTAAAAAAAAAAAATACACTATTAATAAGACTTAAAAATAATATAATAGTCTTAATTTTTGTAATGATTGTGCAATTATATGCCTGTGTAAGAGTAGTGTAAAACAACTACTGTAGAATGAAAAATCAATAACAAAAATAATTGGTTAATTGATTTGAATTATGTTATAATTATTTTTCCAAATGAACCGTGTGGTGTGTCTGTCCATTTAAACAAATTTTATTTGAGCATAAAAATTTGCCCACGACTTTTTTAGGCACCAAAAAAACCATGGTCAAATTATGAATTACAAAATTTCAAGGACATTCGACTATAGAGGTTTCGCTGTAGCTGTAACCAGATTCCCTCTTTCTATCTTTCTTTCTCTTTCTCACACTCCCCATAGCGCTGTTCCACTCTCATGGTGTTGTTTTTTCTCATTGCTCTCTGTGTTCCTGTCGTCCCCCCTCCACCACCTTTCGGCCCGTAACTGCACTGACGGGGGTCAGGTGCTGGCCGGGATGATAGCCGAGCCCGCTTTTCTCTCTGAGTATACTATCTTTGCTCTGGACCATTCAAAACGACCCCAAACGGCCCAGGTAGCCAGTGTGGTGAGTTTGTCCTCACGTCCTGCCTCTTCTTCCTCCGCATCGCTGCTCCTCCTCCTCCTCCTCCTCCTGCTCTGGTCCTTCCTCCTGATTCTGTCCCCCTTGGGAAAACCGGTAGAGGGCTGTGGCCCGTTTAGGATCGGACAGCTTGTTCCCTGCTCTTCTGTCGCCCGTTTCCTTTCGGAGTTGGCAACAAGAAGGCATCTCCTGTCAGGGCTAACTCTGCATCTGATGCGAGTTATGGTTTATATTGTAATTGTGGTATAGAAACCTGTCTGCTTTTTGCTGTATGTTTTATGCCCTTGTCCCAAAATGTGCCCCTTGTCTTTTGCCCTCAACTGCCTGCCTTCTTTAGACCCCCATCTAAAGCATAGCATCCTCTTTGGTTGCCTGAAAGACCTTGCCCCCTTCTCCCTAATGTTTAATGGGAATGGAGAGTTTATATATTGAGGCCAGGGATGGAAAACTGGCATCTCGTGGGCCGCATGCGACTACATTCTGAGTGGCTCCTTGATTAATAATAATAATAAAAAAAATATATATATTTTTTTTAAGAAGGTGACATTTAAAAGGTGTTTTGTTTGTTTGTTTTCTCTACTACAGTGGACCCCCAAATACTCAATAACAATGCATATAACAATACAATTCGCATATATTTGTATATTTTTTTTGGGGGGGGGGGGTTATTTTTTTTAAAAAATCTTTGTTTTTCTTCTTTGTTTTTTTTGGGGGGGGGGGGCCCTGTTTTTCATGGAAATGTATATTGGAGGTTTATCAGTGTTTTATGGTAGAATTTGGGGATTAAAAAAAACCATAGCATTACATTGGGCATCAACTATACTCAAATTTTTTTTTCTTCTATTGGCTGGCCCGGTGTATATCCCCCGCGAAAAGTGTGGTTCCTCTGTATGGTTATGTTGTAATATCACCATTTACCACTAGATGGCAGACACTGCTTTAGTTGTGCTTGCTACTTATACTACAACATGAGATATGTCTCAATAATATTACCCCAAAAAATCACAAAAGGAGTTCTTGCAATTAATGCTGTAGAGCAGTTTGGCACTTACCTTTTTTGGTAACTTTTATGGGAGAGCCCTTTACATTGGGAAAAAAAGATTATGTAAATATTTTGTGATTTGCTTCAAACCCTTTGTTGTAGAATAGTGGATCATGTATACATGCATTGAGAAGTTAAAATGAAATATATTAAGCTTGTATATTGTACATACTTAACGTCTGGTTAGGAAGTGCGTGTCCCAGTAGCACTGATGAAACATTTTGGCCTACACCATCACTTAAGTTGCCCATTCCTGTTGTAAGCTTTGTCGTCTATTAAATGATTTTTCTCTTTTTTGTTTATATTGAAAGTAAATATTTTTTTTAAAGTACAGTGTTTAGCTAAACACGATAACCAAAATAATGTGTCATTACTAAAAACTGCAAAGTATGTTTGTCTGTAGAGGATCATTCTATGTTCTTATTCTATATTTTTGTTCACATACTGCACCATTTCAGTCATAAGCTCTTTGCAATGCAAACTATTTTGAGATTCTAAATATAAAATTATCTTTAAGCTTATTAAGGTTGCTTACACATTGTGGGGCTTGAATGACTATTTGTAATTGGAAACTTAACTGTTATTAATGTTACAAACAGCAATTAAGTATGCTCAAACTTATATTCAAAAACTATACACCGGTACTATGTGTTTTCTTGTATTGTGGGTAAATGTGAATCTAGTCAGAAAGGCTATTGTATCAATGGGGTTAAGTGTGTGGCGGGTAATCATTTGCCTATTTCAATCAGAGATCCTGCAAAACTGGCACATCAATTCCATCAGGGCCCTTTATACCGGACAGTGAAGTGGGAGATTGCCACAACTGTGTGCTCTTTCACACATCGAGATGGAGAAAGGCAGAGATTCCAACTTTTACAGGCGTTGTAAAAGGGGCTGAAGACTGCAATGCTCATGGCTTGGCTGTGACTAGTACCTCCATTCATCCGTAATATCTATCATGTTCCATCTCCATCCAGTCAAATTGTTGTCATAAGGGCCACTCAAAACTCTGCAACTGTGTTTGGATTTTGTTTTTTGTTTTGTTATTGCCTCATCAGAATGTACTTGATTATGAATTCCAAACCATCAACGACCCTTCCATTAAATTATCCTGTAATTGGTAATCGGATAGAGTTCAATGGACATTTATGTATCAGCCTATTTTTGTGATCGACTTGGTCGACTTTCCCCCCCCAGCCGTACTAGATGTTTACATGCGCATTCAACCACACACAGTCAGTTTATTCTTTAAAATAAGAAAGCTTAAGCAAATCATGTATTCACGTAAAACATTATTTTTTACAAATTAGCTTTTCTCGCACACCTCTCTGTATGTAGCACAAAAATATAAACTGCACCAAATTTGTGGAATAGGAATCTAAAATGTGTGTGCAGAGGCCAGGGAAGCTTGGAGCTGGACAAGTGAGGAGAGATTAATTTGCTTTGCTGAATCTGCTTCTAACCAGTTGACTAAACAAGCTGAGCTGCTAAATATTCAACTTGGCCCAGTTATTACTCTCTTGTGCTCTCTTAAGGCTGACTCTGACTTGAATGTAACTGTCTGTTCTTACCTCAGTTGAGTTTTAACCCTTTTTTTGTGTGTAGAGATGCCTTCCTTTTATGTCTTTAACTCCTCAGTTTTCCCCCACCGAGTTGCATGAGGGTGCCCAATGCCCCTGCATTGCTCCCAGCAATACTAATATTGCTCCATTCAGAGTAATCAGGGAGTCATGCGGGATTTGGATAACTAACTGACCCAGGACACCAGTTCACATGACATACAAGGAGCCACCTTCTTTCTAATAAATGTTATCTCTGCAGACTGCCTCTCAAGGGCCAACCAGGTCTCCCGGAGGAAGTATCAATGGGGATGGAAGTGTGTCTCCTCATGTGCGTTAACACTCTTATTCATCTGCATAAACATATTTCTTTTAAATACACTTGCTTACATGTTCTTATCTTTAAGATTATTTGCCATTTGGACCAACTTTCTGACAGAGAGAAGAACCACAATCATTTGCCCAAAAACTACAGCTGAAAGTGCCCTCAATGGAGTCCATAATTCGAAGTGGCGCCAGTCGGGCTGAACACCTCTTCCGCTCTCCCTCTAAAGAAAGCCTGGTTCGGAGCTCATCACGCGATTCCTTGACACATTTGGGAGAAAGCGAAGCTTCTGGTGCCCCTACGTATGACCCACCTTCAGACATTGAGAGTGAGGCTGAGGAGGCGCCAGGGAACGCAGAGTCTCTCTCCAAAGAGCAGCTGCTGCACCGTCTGCTCAGAGTGGAGACGAGCCTGGGGAAGTATCGCGGGAAGTACTCGGAGGTGAGTCACCTTCAGTTAATTCAATTGTCAAACAGTTGATTGGTTTATGAACTCAACTTCATTGTTTCACTTGCAGCTGGTTACAGCGTATCGTACAGTGCAACGGGATAAAGAAAAAACACAGGTAATTTGTCAAATCTTTGTCATGTTTTCCTTTAACAATTTTTGATTTGTACATGTCTGCTTTCCTTGTTGAAGGCCATCCTCAGCCAGTGCCAAGACAAAGCTCTCCGCAGAATAGGAGAACTACGAGAGGTTAGGCCATATTGAAAAATTGTCTCTAGGTTTTATATATATTTTCAATTATTTATATTTTTAGTTTTGTCTGGTTTAGGGATATTAAACTCTAGAATGATTTTAGGAGTTACAAATGGACCAGCAGGCAAAGAAACACCTTCAGGACGAGTTTGATGTTGCACTGGAGGAGAAAGACCAGATGATTACCGTCCTGCAAACTCAGGTAACCGTCTCACTATGCACTGTAGTTTCTCTATTATATGAACGTCCTTCTTAGCCATAGAAGGTCTACATTTGCTTGTTTGGGATGTTATTACTTGCATTAAATGCATTGGGAGGTTTGGGGTTTAATATCAGATCTGACCTTCCTCTCTTGTGTTTGTCTTCTCTTGTTTGCTTGGGTTTTATCTGGGTACTCCGGCTTCTTTCCACATTCCAAATATGCATGTCAGGTTCACTGAAGACTCTAAATTTTCTTTTTGTTTCATCCTCTTTGAAACAGGTTGCTCTGCTGAAGAAACGAGTTAAAGGAGAGTCTGACAGTGCTTTGATTGCTGGGGGTGAGCTGCCCATTTCTACAGATACTACAGAGTCCAAATCCACCAGCCCTTCAAAGGACCAGGAAGTAGAGCCTGATATACCTGACGGTGTGCATACATTTTTATCTTTATAAAATAAACATCCAGTTCAAGTGTAGTTGATCAAAAACCTTTTAAAATGGTGCATTATATGTTATGACAGAAGAGGGCGTCCGTGATCCAGCTAAACTTATGGAAGCGCTGCAGAAGCGAGTGACGAGGCAAGAGAACCTACTGCACAAATGCAAAGAAAGGATACGTATGAACCAGGAGCACAGTGATCACATTAGTAGTGAGAATGAAACTCTGCAAGAGCAGCTGCAGGAGAGACTGCAAGAACTGGAAAGAATGAAGGTGGAGTAAATAAATGTCTTTCCATGACCCCAACTGTATAAATCAAGCACCTCGCTATTTTCTCTGCCTTTGCAAATTTCTTTTAATGAATGGGTCACTCCGTAGCTCAAGTCACAATTACAAGTTGGTTTGTTAATAACCCTCCCAAAATATTTTCCCACATAATATGTCTGTCAGGTTTAGATAAAGCCAATCAGTGCAAGTAATTAATTAAATCATTTATTGAAAAATGCTCCTTGAGTCAATAGTACACGATGTCTTTTGTGGGTGCCATTATCTTTTGTCGACACAGTGTGTGCGTATTGCTGTGTCGGTCAGTCTGAACACTCCTGGATTCAGCTCCAGGATGTTTGCTAATGGCATGTCACTGTGACATGCCTGCAACCCCCCCCCCTCCCAATTTCACAACATTTTGCTTCAGTGGAATGACAGGATTGCTGGTTATTTCTCTGATGTTTTCTAAGTGTCTAATAACAAACAGCAGATGATTTTGCAAGAACTGTGACAAAGGGCAGTTTGACTGCATCATTATAGTATTTTTCAAAACGTATTCTATTAGTAAGCCACACTATCAGTTTAGATCTTAATGCTCATAAGCTCAAAGTTGCGAGTCAGTCCTTCCTGAATGTGTGTAGGTAGCCACTGGTTGCACAGCAGTGGTAAAAATGTATTGCTTCTACAAGTCACTGCCACTAAACTGGGCTGTAATTTGGGTCAACGTTTTGGGTTTATCTGGTTTCATACGGTGGTTTGGCTTGTGGGTGAGGCATTGTGGGTGGTGGAGCAAGTGAAACTTATCAGAACAACTTAGATTTTATAGTCCAAAGATCAAAAGTGACTGTGAACAATTTAGGTGGCTTTTAAATTTACACTGATACATTTTTATTTTTATTTTTTTTAAAGTATTATTTCATATTTTTGGGGAACTGCACATGACAGAGAAGACAGAAAAACTTACAATTTATGGTCCAAAGATCAAAAGTGACTGACTTGGGAACAATTTAGGTAGCTTTGAAAATTAAGATTAATTTGTTATTGTTTTATTGTTTTTTTTGTAGGAGCTGCACACGAATGAGAAGACTAAGCTGATCAATCAGTTGCGTGATGTCAAGAACCAAAATGAACAGCTGGAGCAGGACAAAGTGAGTATGCTGCTTTTTGATTCTTGAAGATAATTTAAAAAATAAAGGTTAACCTCCAAACTACAATTGCAAAATTTCTGGCTGTGTTTTTCATCAACTTTTCCACTCATTGTTGGCACCAGCTTTGAGACAAGTCTCTTCAAAACAGTACTGATGTTAATGGCTTTTAGGGTATGGTGATTGCTGAGACAAAGCGGCAGATGCACGAGACTCTGGAAATAAAAGAAGAGGAGATTGCACAGCTCCGGTCCAGATTCCAGCTGGCTAATGCCCAAAATGAAGAGCTGCAAGACCAGAAGGAAAGGGCTGAGAAATCAGGTGAGAGAAATTAGTTCTGTAAAAAAAAAAGTTCCTCTTAGCACATGTGGAAAATATTTTAGTAATAATCTATTCATGTGTTTATTATTTGTGTATTTACTGTAGCATTTGAAGAGCTTGAAAGGGCATTGGGTTCCGCACATAAGGCTGAGGAAGCACGAAAGCAGCTCCAGGTTCAGATGGAAGAGCAAATAAGTGAAGCGGAAAGAGTCAATGAAGAAGAGAGGAAGAGTTTACAGCAGGAGCTTACACGGGTCAAACAGGAGGTTGTCGCAATCATGAAGGTCAGAGCATATCTACCTCCATCCACCCTTTCAATTACAACGATTGCACCACGTTTAGAGTATCAAATCTATTTTTCTCAACATTAGAAATCATCGAAAGAAAGAGTGGCCAGCATGCAAAAATCCCACAGCGAAGCCCTGGCTGCCAAAGAAGAGGAGATACGTGGCAGAATAAGCAAAGCTGTGGTGGGTGTCACTTGATCATTTTCTCACAATCAGTTTAATGATTCACCACAAAATGTCAACATGTCTTGGGATTGTGGCATGCCTTTTCAGGAGCAGTGTAAAGAGGAGTTTTCTCAGCTAATTAAGGAAAAAGAGCAGCAGGCCGCTCTTGCTTTGGAGGATGCCGAGTTACAGAAGACAGCTGTTACTGCAGAGGGCGAGAATAGGGTTAAAGAGATGCAACAAGAGCTGGAAGCAGCAAAAACTGTGAGTCCTGTTGTTTTGATAATCAATTTTAAAGGTTGTGACATTAGCATGAACCTTTTATGCAGGACAAAGCGCTGAGGCTCAAATCTTGATTCAATCGTCCTGTTTCCACATTCTTATCTTACCAAAACATTTTGTTAGTTCTATGCATTCAGCTGTATAGGAACAGTAGAGGTCTTTTTCTGCTCCACCATGACAGTGTCCAAGTGTGAGGTCCGTTTTAGTATGGTTAGATGATGGGGTAGAGGAAGTTGCCTGGCCCACAAAGAGTTCTAACTTCAACAAGCTTAGCAAATCCAGATGAATGTGAAATTCCACAGACACTACAGATTTTAGGAGTCTTTTCAGAAAAGTGGATTGCGTAGTGTAATAGTTAGAAGCCCCAATTAGTTTGTCCAGATAGTGGACATAGCAGCAGATACAGTGTGTTTAAAAGTACAACAGATGACTCTCCACAAATCTTTGTTCTTCCTCATAGTCCTTTAATGTATAATAAATACAACATATGCTGTAAAGCACAGCATTATCAGCATAATATTATATGTTGTGATCAATTATCTATATATATTTTTTGCATGTAATGAGTCACCCGTATGCCTTCAGAGAATCATGGAGTTGGAGAGCTCCCTGGAGAAGATGTCCCAAGATGGATCAGTGCTGTCCCATGAACAATCCACTCTACTGGACCAAATGAAGGACAATCACAAAGAGCAAATGACTGCATTAGAGAAAGAGCATCAGGCACAGCTGGAAAAGCACAAGGACGCCTTATCCCAGCAGCACAATGCTGCTCTGGAAGAGCTGAAGGAAAAACAAAGGGTTGAATTGGAGAAGCTTCTGAAGGAGAAAGACCTGCAGATTTGTGTGCACACAGAGGAGATGAATCAGAAATTGGATGCAAAGCAAGCAGAGCATGAAGCACTTTCAATCGAACTTTCTGAACTTTTGAAGAGTAAACAACTTTTGGAAATGAAGTTTGTTGAAGTACAAGATGCACATAAGGTAACTGTGCAGGATCAGGTGGAAAAGCACAATGCAGAAATGGAAAATATTAAGCAGGCGCATGAACAGTCACTTGGCGGAATAGAGAAAACACTAAAGGAGGAACTTAATGCTTTGAAAATTATTTTAAGAGAAAAGGAAAAGGAAATTAAAAAGCTCATCCAAGGTGAAAAAGTGTTAAAAGAAAAATCACATTCCAATCTAGAAGAGCTAGGCGTCACAGCAAAACAACTGGAGGATTTGCAGCAATCCTTATCACATCTCCAGCTGGAAAATTCAAACTTAAAAGACGCTAAAGAAGAATCAAATAAACTTTCGTATGATCTTGTTCAGTCCAAGAATGCCTTGACAGATTTGCAACATCAGCTTGAAGTAGCAAAAACTGACTTTCAACACAAACAGTTGTTACTTGAAGAATTACAGCAGCAATTACAGCAGAGCAAAAAGGAACTCTCTGAGCAGGAGAGGTTGCACAGTGAAGAGCTTAACACTAAAAAGGAAGAACAAACACGGCTTCTGAAACAGTTGGAGGATGAAACAACTGCTCACGAGAAGAAGCTAAACAACACTGTAATAGAGATGCAAGATAAACTGAAAACACAGGAAACAAAGATGGAAAAGATCAAACAGAAGGCCAAAGAAATGCAAGACCGCTTTAAGAAAAAGATCCAGCAGATAGAAGAATCCATGAAGGTGGCACTTGCAAAGAAAGATGCAGAACTTCAACAAAAAGAGCAGCAAGTTCAAGAGAAAATTTTAGAGATGGCCCAAAACAATTCCCAAGGCTTGAGCAATACATTGTCAGAGCTGCAGGCTAACCATTTGGCGGAAGTGGAGAAACTACATGAAATCCAGAAACATGAAATCTTGGAGCTGGAGCGCCATTGGCAAGAGAAATTAGGACAACAGGAGGAGGAATTAATGGAAAAACAGTCGCACATACTGCAGGAAAAGATACAAGAACTGCAGGAATGTTCTCTAAAACTAAACGGGAGCAAAGAAGATAATGAGCAACTACTTACTGTATTGAAGAACCAAAAGGAGGAGCTTGGGATTCAAGAAACAACTGTGCAAAAGCTTAAAGAAGAACTTCACGACGCAGGGGTTAAGCTTGAAAGTTTGTCAACAAGTGACACTTTGCTTAGAGAGCAAATGGAGTCTGTGGAGCGAAACCTTAGCCAGGCTATGAATGAGCGAGACGCCCTGCAGGATAAGTTCAACATAACAGAGGAAGAGAGCCGAGAGAAATTAAAGACTTTGTCAGACAATTTGGTGGACATGGAGAAGCAGCTTCAAGCCCTTGACAGTTCCAGACGGAAGGAATGTGAGGACTTGCAAAATAAATCTGGGGAAGATGCCATTCAAAGAAAGCTTTTGGAAGCACAGTTTGAACAGCAGTTTGTTATGATCAGCAACCAAATGCAGCATTACTGTAAGGACGTCCAGTGCAAAATGGTGGACGGAACCTCAGAACTTTGTCAGAAAGTTGAATTTAGAGTCTCTGAATTAAAAGAAAAACTTGTGTGTAGCCAAGAAAATATTATGCTACTTAAAAATATGATCTCTAGCAAATTAGACAGAGTTTGCACTTTAGAGGAGAATCTTCATCAGAAGAGTGAGGAGAATAACAAACTATGCATTTCTGTTGAACAGATGACTGCTCAGGTAAATGCTCACATGGAGCAAATCAAAGCCTTAACAACTGAGAATGAGAACAATTCTCTTACTCTCAGTGAAAAAACTCTGAAGCTTGAGGAGCTGGGTGACTTAAACAGAGTATTATCGATGAATTTGAAAGAAAATGAGTTGCAGGTGGCCAACTTGGAAAGCATGATCAGTGACTTGAAACATCAAATAGAACATAAGGAGAAAGCCATACTTGAAATGAAGCAGCAGCATGAAGAGGAGAGGCAAAAGGCCTTAGTTCAAATGGAAGAGACCATTCATCAGGAACGAGAGTCCACTTCCGAGCAGGCAAATGCTCTCAGAGCCAGTCTGGCTGAGAGTGACAGCAATGTAGCATCTCTGAAGACCAAGCTCGAAGAGCTGCAGCGCGTTGTCTCCGAGAAGAACGAAGCTTTTCAAAGGCTCACGGTGAATTTTGACAATCAGTCCATCAGCAAGTCTGAGATGGACCAAGTTTTAAGCGAGAAGGAGCAGAGGATCAGTGGTCTGACTGCAGAGCTCGAGAGCTCCAACCGTCGGCTCTCTGAGCTTCAGGAGCAGTTGACCTTGAAGATAAAAGAGTGCGAACAACTCACATGTGACCTCAAACAGCAGCACAGTATCAGGGAGAACGAGAGGAAAGAATCGGTTGAAAAGTTGCAGCAGAACGGCCACTTGGAGCAAGAGCTGGTGGAAAAACTGCACCAGCTTGAGGAGGACAACCAAAAGTGCAAAAGTCAACTTAAGACTCAGGAAGATGAATTTGAGAGGCTGAAAGATGAGATGATGAAAAGCAAAGAGGAGTGTGTGAAAGAAACCCAGGAAAGGTTGACCACAGAGGGCAACCGTAAAGTTTCAGAGCTAAAGAAGAAAGCTGAACAGAAAATCGGACAAATTAAGAAGCAGTTAACTTCGCAGCTTGATGAAAAAGAAGACCTCATCAAGAGTCTTGAGGCTGGATACGAGGAGTTCAAGAAAAATGAAACGTATAGTAAAGAATGCATTGACACATTGGAGGCGAAAAGCAAATCTCTTGAAGAGGTTCTTGTCAAGCTCAAAGAAGAGCAGGCAAGCCAACTGGAACAGACCCAGGCTGACGAGAGGCGGACAATGGAGACGTCTTTAGAGGAACTGAGAATTATGTATGAAGAGAAGCTGTCTGCTCTTCAGGGAGATTCATTACATCAAACAGAGCTCACACAAGCGGAAACACTTACAATTGAATCGAGGCTTAAAGAAGCAGAGAAGCAGAAAGAAGAGCTTCTTGAAGAAGTTAGCACTCTGAAAGAAGAAATTAGACAGAAGGTTGTTCAGTGTGATCAACACCAAGCTGCCTTGATGCAGGCCCAAATGTCAGTTGAACCTGGCATAAAGATGGAGCAAAATTATCTCCAGCAAACAAACAGCATGTTGGAAAACGAATCAGCCAATCCAGATGAGGATTCTCTTCATTCTCTCAGGAGCAAACTAAATCACATGAAGAATGAGAAGGAGAAAATTCAGAAAGATTTCACTAGGTTACAGAAAGACATCAGATTAATGAGGAAAGACCACGAGCAGGAAATTGAGTATGCAAAGAAACAGTTGTTGGAGGAGAGTGAACAGAAGCTTAAGTAAGTTTTGACTTCAAAATGTCTGCATTGTAAAACGTTTTTCGTACAGTATATATGCTCCCACCTGCCATAACATTATTTTTAGACCGTTTATATTGAATTTCATTCGATCGTGCAGGTATGCCATGATCTAACTGTATACTTATAATGCTCCTTTTTGATCCATCCAACAGATTGGAATTAGAAGACATTGAAATGAAGCACAACTCGGCAATCAAGCATTTAATGAGGGAGTTCAACACACAAATGGCCGTAAAAGAAAAGGAGATAGACACAGCAGTGAAAGACACCATTGGTAGGATCAATTTGACATTTTTTCTTGCACCAATGGAAAAACTTAATTGCATACACAACTCTTGCAAATGGGGCTCAAACTTGCACTCAAATGTGAATTAAGCGTTTATTCCCTTCCCTTGTCTAATTTAAATTAGCAGGTTATTGTTAGTGTACATTTTCCCTTTATTGTTAAAGGGGAAGTCAACCCCCCCCCCCCCCCACAAAATTTATTGACAATAATATGTTCTATGTAGCCCCACTCGTCTAAATATGGCATTCTGGTTAATATTGCGTAAGTGGAATATGAGTTAAGCAGCAAAATCCAGCAGTTTTTATCAATATCAGAAGGCAGCCATTTGCCACTTGCTGTCGACTGAAGATGACACTAATGTTGCTCAGGTCTCATGTAACAACCAATCACAGCTCAGCTTCAGAAAGCAGGTGAGCTCTGATTGGTCGTTGCCTGAGCCCTGAGCAACTGTGATGTCATCTTCAGTCGACAGCAAGTGGCAAAATGGCCGCTCCCTGAGATGGATAAAAACGGCTGGATTTTCTTACATAACTCCTATTCCACATATGTAATATTAATCAGAATGTCATGTCTAGACTTGTAAGGCCACATTAAACATATTATTGTCAAGAAGTGTTTAATGAGTGTTCCATGAAAGTGTTTTAGATTATGAATCTGGTTGTTACCCATTGCAGGTAAGGCACAGGTTGTGGAGACAGAGCTTCTCAGTAGCCATCGAGAGGAAACCATCCAGCTGCAGAAGGCGATTGCCCAGAGGGAAGATGACTTGAACAGAACTGTTCGGAAATATGAGGAGGTCATACAGGTACTGAAGAAAATTCAGTCCGCCCCCGTTGCCATTGAAGAATGTCTTTCTAATCAGGTTTGCACACCGCAGAACTGATTTTGTATGGGGCAATATTCATGATCCGCATGTTTTAGAGGGTGGGAGTTTTGAAATAAGCCGGTGACGTGACCAACATTCTTGATTTATGATGCTTTATTGATGCATAAGAAATGACTCGGCCGTTGTTGTTTTCTTCAGAGTCGAGAGGAGGAGATGGGGACTCGAGTGTGGCAGGTCCAGAAAGAACTGGAGCAGCTACAAGCTAAGAGTCATGGCACATCTGAGGTACGTAATGTTTGTGACCCATGGTCCCAAGTGCCATGAGTCGGTCTTCAACACTCTCAAATACATTTTCTGTAAAAGTTAAAAGTTGCCAAGTCGTTCCATTATGTTTTCCTTCAAGTTCAAGGATAATTTGCTCTCATACTTTAGTCTGATCCGTCTCTCTGGCCTCAGTCAAGTGGCGACTCTCCAAAGTGTACCGGATGCTCATTTGAATTGCTCAGGAATGTTCTTTTTGGGAAAACAAGAGATTGCGAGGCTGAGGCCAGACTCTGTCCCTGCTCTTAATTATTATTCTGTGAGGTGACTCAAGGCCCGGGGCCTCATTCAGCAACAAGAAAATGCACACTGGAAAGCAGCCAGGTGGGACAAAAGCACCTCAGGGAGATGGTTGACCCATGTGATGTTACATTGTGAGAGCCAAGTGCTGATTCCTCTGTCTTTACCACACATGCTCAGATACACAAGAATTATTCTCTTTATGGCGTATTTCCCCAGTGAGGTAATAGCTTTATTGATGGATTGTATGGCTTTATGCTCAGGGAGGCCTTCCCCTGTAAAGGGCCTCAAAATAACCATTTGTCATCGGAAGAGTGGGTCAGTGTGTCTTCCCGCAGAGACTGCACACCAGCTCCAGTTTTCAAGACTGACTTAGTTCCAAAACATGCCTTTTCAACATTCCTTTTAAGCAGAATGTGCAAATAAATAAAGTTGGTGAGTCTGGAGTAGCTTAGTCACAGATGAGAGTTTAGCAGGGGCGGGGGGAAATCTATTTAGCAAGCAGCCTACAAAACCACTAATTTCCACTCAAGATGTGCGTTTCGAAAATGGATCACGACAGTATGCTTTGGTTGTTAATATAAAAGCAACTGGGTCCTTAAAAAAAATCTGCACATATTGTAACGCGGTATTTTGCGTTTGTGTATGGGACTGTCTGCAATTGTGGCACTTAATTGAGGTTTTACAGCTGCAGAATGGTGCATTTGGGAATGGTTTTATGGCTCGTCTGCAAGAGTTGAAGTCCATGGTTGTGGTAGAGAGATGTTAAGAAAATTATAGTCTATCTGAATTCTTAAAGGTTGGGGAAAAAAATGCTGATTAGATTGTACTTTTATATTAAACTGTTTTATGATGAATGATGCCTGTATTGTACTTTTTAATACAGTACTTGTAAAATATATATATATATATATATATATATATATATATATATATATATATATATATATATATATATATATATATATATATATATATATATATATATATATATATATATATAATTTTATTTATATATATTTTTTGGGGTAGGGCATCAACTGAAAGACGCCAGTGTTAAAAATACACTTTGGGGATTGAAATGAACTCTGAAAACATTTAACACCAAAATTTTAACACCCCAATTTTTGCTGTATGTAACGGTCTTAGAATCTCAAAACACAAAATGTAGAACTTTGGACTGAAAATAAACATAAATCTATCAAGTTTTATATTACTATTTTTGAGGAAAAAAAGACCCACATAAAAAAGTAATAATTCCCCAAGAATGTAATAAAATATTACATTTTAAGAAGAATAATAAAATATTACATTCTTGGTAAAAATGATTTTATATTACCGGTACATTATAGTTGAAGTTATTACATAGTTGGGTTTTTATTAAATTTTTAATTGAGTTAAATGCAAATTTTATTCCATTTTGAGAAAATTATTACATTACAGGGTCAAATTGTTTCCGATACTATATTTCACAACTAAATGTAGTGTTGTTACGTGCATGGAAATATTCTATTCCATTCTAACTGGCTAAAATATTTGTTTTCTTTTGTCTTAGACACAGATGAACGCCGAGGAACTACAGGTATGCCGTCTGTTCCACTGTTTAGTATCACTTTAGACCCCAATTACTTGATATCATCCCGTCAAAAGTAATGAATATGACATTCATTGAACACACATTGTATATATGGCAGCTTTGTTTGAATAACCAGTAAGTGGTTTTAGTGGTCCCAATATATATTTTTTTATAAATTTTGCTATTTAACTCATTCAAACCCAAAACCGTATAAATACGTTTTTTAATCATTTGTCCTGCACTCCCAAAAACATATTTAATACAATTAAGAATTATTATTATTATTTTTATACTAGAGCATATACAGAAGGCTTTGATACAGCTTCTGACATGAAGAGATCGCTTAAAGCATTGGTGGTTATTTAAAAAAAAAAAAAAAAACAGCCAGCAGGTGGCAGTAGGGTATAAGAGATCAGCCAGGGCCATGTTACAACAAGCTCTTTTTGACAATATACTTTTTTTCCTGATGAAGGAAGAGACTCTAATCTTTCTTTTGTTTCCATGTTTTTATAGCAATAGAACACAATATTCCGTGGAACTTGTGAAATCAGTCAAAATCCAGTAAAACACTTGGGGGCTAAGGGGATTGCTTCAGTGAAAATGGCTGGTAGTGAATGAGTTAATAGATGTAAATTCTGTAGAATTTTTTTTTTTTAACTCTTATCATTTAGGGCAAAATAGATTGCTTCCAGGTAGGAGTCTATTGGCTTGGCAGTGCACACTTTCCATTGATGAATAAACATGATTGTAAGACCACACACGACCTTGCTTCCTGTTCCAATGTAACCCTTGGAGTTGTGACGGATTCCATCCTCTCATCCCTCTGCTCTGCAGGCGCAGCTTGCCAAGAAGACGACTTTGCTGAGTGAAGCTCGGCTGAAGGAGCAGGGCTTTATTGAGAGGGTGACTATTTGGTCCAGCGTGTGCACTTTTCGGGACGAGCGAACGGCATAGCTCGTGCAGAGTGTTCCCATGCGTTGGTGGCCTCCAGCCAGCGCTACTGCTCTGCTGCTGCATCATCCTTATTAACTGCACATCTGTTTACAGTTGTTGTCGGCCATATAAACAATCACAGCAACGCCTCCCACAGTTTCTCTCCGATACATTATCCTTCTCACAAACATCCCCGGGGATGTTCTTCTCATTACCCGACATATCAATTAAGATAATGGAGCGAGTTAGACTGCCGAGGTCAAATGGCTTCTTTTATGATCATTTCTGTGCTTGTTTTTAGATTCACTCGCTTGAGGACAAGATTAAATGTTTCCACCGGAACTCAGTCGTAACTCATCTGGGGAGCGCATACAAAGGTAACACTGTAAATCGCTCAGTTCTCCTTCTGGAGTCCATTTTCCCCTTCTTTTTTTTTGCTCGGTAACCCAAAGCTTTCAAAGCTGAACTGCAGCACCTAGACAGGAGCATATGCATATAAGCTTATCTGTTATTGGCCTTGTCTCCTTACACATCAGAGCAGACACAGGATGTGCCGAGGTATTATGTGGGGGGTGTTGTGGCATGTTGCCGCGTGTTCTGGTTTAGCTATGCTTTTGAAAAATAATATGGTCACGTATGATTGAGGCCTCAGATGAGCTCTGTGGTTTGAGCTGGGCTTTGGTCAAGGTTAGCACAAGGTATTAGGGTTCGACATACAAGATCTGCATCTTAAACCCTTGGGATTGTAAATCAGTGCCATGTCTTCATGTATTCTAGATTATAAACCTATCATGGGATGAAGTGAATTACTCTCCCCTTTTAAACTTTCCCTGCTGCTGCTGTAATAAAGTGAAGCTGCTGTCAGAAGGTGAAAGGTGGAGAGGGTGTCTGTGAAGCAGCTATACTTGCAAATAATGACTTTTGCAGATTGGGATGTTAAATTATTGTACAACCATCGACACACATTTTATCAGAGGCTTCAATCTGGGCTGTGTTACCTTCTGAATCCGATTAGTTACTTTTTTATTTTATTTTAAGGTATACATGATAGTCAATGAATGCATTTATTTAAACATCATAAATTCAATATAAAATGTGTTAACTTTAATAATGATATTTAATATATTAATGTGGCAATAGTGTACTTAATGATTAAATGCTTTGAGTATATGGATCTACACCATAACATATTGGTAATTAATAGCGCTCTGACAAGTGACCTCGTTGTTCAGGTCAGCCTAATGTTGTGTCCTATGTGTCTGAATACTCCACTAAGTCAGCTGTGCTTTATGTCAATGAGGTGAAAACTTAGTACAGTGTGTCTGGGGCATCGTGGGGTCCGGAAGACAAAGGCAATATGGAATTTATTAGTCAACCATTTCTTCAGTCCAGGACATCAAAGACGTGTTTGAGTTTGTGTGACATCTTTTTCTTGTCCTTCCACAACATGAAGAAATTGGAAATATATTTGTAAAATATTGCATAGTCAGCTTGCAAACTGAATCATGTTGCTAAATGAAGGTACACCATGTGCTCATTAAATGTTAGCCAGAACTGTCCCCCATGCTAGCAAGCTGCATTCCATTTACATTGTTTGCTTGCAATTAAAATATAAAAATCATAACATCTACTACTTAATTCAATGAATAGGAAAGTTCAATGGAAAATCTTGACTTTTTTTCTTGGTAAAATGTGAAAGTCCCAAAGGCACATTATGGTGACATTTGCTCCTCTACTGGCACCATTAGTTGCACAAAGCACACATCTCTTTTCCAACGCTGTCTGTGTCTTCATAAATTTCTTGTGCCGGTGGATGTCTTCCATACTTAATCATGTCGTTTCGCTGAGTCTGCATAAGCAGCTTTTTTGTGTGTATGTGGAGTAGCCATTTTCTAAGGCTTTATTAAAAGCATCTGTAATACACAAATGCAATGTAATTTTTAAAAAAACGTTGATAACCACTGTGTACAGTATACAAAAAAATCTGACCAATATATATCATAAATTGCTTCATTTTGTTAATTATAAAACGACTTTGCGGACCCCCTGGATGTTGCCGAAGTTACTATTCCAGACAGGCACAGAGGTGTTAGCAGCCCATATCGACAATAAGCCTTCATTGATTTTAAAGGTTTAATGTACAGTGTTTATCTTTAGGCTAAGAATTAAAACGCTCATTCGGTCTGTTCACGCTGTGCTTGGACTCACTGAGCCTGCATTTTTATTTAGTGTTTAATTTGCAGCCGTGCCACTGTGCAAAGTGGCCCCATTAGTTTGGTCGTACCGGGAGGAAGGGGGGGTCTCTAACAAGTTAAATTTGTTACAGCTTGGGGCATGTCATTAGATCATTAGTCTCAGACAGTCACGTACTGTATTCACTTGACTTTCTCCACACAGATGCTGCGCCCAACCAACTTGAGCCGCTCTCAGAAGCCACCGAGATGGAGTACCTGAAGAAGGTGCTGTTTGAGTACATGATGGGACGAGAAACAAAAGTACGAGTTTATTTTTTTCTTTCCTTCTTACATAATTGTGCACAAAGTGAATGAGACTTTTTTCCGTCTGCAAATTGTTGCTGGACTGAGCTGTTGGCACTGAATCGTAGTTCAGTTATTTCCTTGTTTTCTCTTGCTGAAGTGTGGTTTGTTATATTTTATGGATGTATAAAAATATTTGAAATAAACCGAACTTCTCAACTGTGGAAACTATAAAATGTGGGGGTGGGGGGTGGGTGAATGCAAACCCCCTCCGATAGTTCCAGTATTTGCACACTTTATTTGTTGTGGGCAGGAAATTTCACATCATGGTAAAAACTGGTAATTCAGTTATTTAACCTCAACTTAAGATATGTGTGCAAAACTGTACACAAAAACAAATAGACATAATATGTCATCAATACCCAAACTTAACATTTTCATCATTGCACAGCTAAAACAGCTGTACCCAACTTACTGTTCAGTGACAAGTTTCATTTCATGTAGACACATTTGTCCAGTTTAGCTAGTTTTGACTTTATGGGAACATTACCTAATGACACGAGATTGCCGGACGATGGCCGTATTCAGCACACAATATGTGGCAACATTTAATTGAAATTGGTCTCCTTAATTAAAGTCAGTGTTATTCCCCCCCCATCAGCTTCCAGAGAGTCCATGTTAATAGCAGCATGGCAGCTTTTGTCGTGTGCAGGATGTCCTGCAGGCAGCCCGCGAGCACATATGTGTTGCATGACGCACAGCATTTAAAAGACACGCTTGTTTATTGTTAGCGAAAGCAGCAGCTCTGTTCTTGATTATCCCCGTGTTTATGGTGTGGTGCATGCACCCTGGCAGATAGACCTGGTGTTGATTAGGTACAGGAGGATTTTTTCTTTCTTTCTTAATCATCTCTGAAATGTCTTTTCTTTTCTGTTTTTAATTGCGTGAGTGCATCACTCGCTTTTTATTATTGTTATTTTACGTTATATAAAACATGTATTTTCTGGTTATGTCAAACTTCAAATCAATTGAGTTTAAACTTTTTTGTTGTCACTCTCAGACGATGGCCAAAGTGATAACGTCCTTGCTGAAGTTTCCACCAGACGAGGCTCAAAAGGTTTTGGACAAAGAGGAGTCCAAATCAATGGTAAAGTTGTCCTTTTATTTTGATGTATTGTTTTTATAACTTAACGACTTTGTAATATTTTTGATTTGTATATGAAATAAGGCAGTCAAGACAACAGATCTTCGCCAAAATGTACAAAAATCTTACACCTTTGTATGCTTAATCATAGTGTTGTATACTTTATCTGACAGTGGTGGGACGTAACAAAATACAAATACTTTGTTACTGTACACCAGATAGCCATACTTTTTTACTCTTATTTTTTTCCCCATTTAAAAACAAATATGTACTTCATACTCCTTACTTTGTTTAACCTCATTACTTTTTCCAACCTCTGCAGATGACGTAAAATAACCCGGAGGAGGAGGGGAGCTTGCTTATTTATTTATTTATTTACTCCACCAATCATTTTAATGGCGTGCTACTGTCCGGTCATACTGAATTTGAACAACTATGACTATTTATTTATTTATTTATTTTATTGTATTGCTAACTCCACCTTTAGGTACAGTGTGAGTCCTTATTCCACCTCTTGATATCTGATGTGAATTGTAAACGACAAAAGCCTGATAGTGGCTTGTACATGACTGTCGACCTATAAGACTATAATAGACGTCAAACGATTTGTAACAGAATACAATACAAATACTGTACATACAATTTGTTTGTCTCTGCAGTATTGGTTGAGTGTCTGATGCTGAGATGAAAATCCTGCTGCTGCTGCTGCTGCTGCTGCTGAAGGGAAGACTGCCAAGGATTTGATTAAGCCCTTCTCTCTGCATTACTTATATATTTGTATGTATGCGTGTATGAATGGCTGCACACCGATATTTTAGTGTGATTTGTATAGTTTGGAATGTGTGAGTAACACTACAAGTATGAGGGACTTCAAATGCAAATCTTCCATAAATCTGCATTTTATTTGAGATTAACTTGTGTTTTAGGAGCTTTGCTTTTTACTCTGTGTTTATACAGATTGGCGTGTGCAATAAATGGTACTGTTATCACATATCACTTGATTTATAGGTTTTCTCGTGCTGTGCTGTCGTCTGGTTCACTTCCTCTGCAAACCTGTAAATGACCCTTTACCTATGCTCTCACTACACATTTTAGTTCCATCACTCACCCCTACCCCAACGACACTGTAATTTGTATTAAAATGGAAACTGTACTATAGGGCTCTATATGACTTGCTATACGTTTTCTGTATAACAAATTAAATCTTATTTACAGAATATATTCTCTGCCTGGCTAATCTCTTTTATTCAACACTTTTAGAAAAAATTCACAAAACATCCATGAGTGCCATGTCAAAAAGGTCGTTCACTGTTTTTGTCTTAAAGAAAAAAAGAAACACATTTTTGAAGCTCAAGTTTGTTGTCATTGAGAGAATATGGCGCTGGTTCTCAGCTGCCTTCAATATAGGCACTCACAGCGGGGAGCAAATTTACAGCAGGATATAAATAAACCCATAAAGCCTTTATAGCAAGTATGCACTGAAAAGAATTAGACCCCAAACACCTGTATATTATTCATGCTTCATTTCACTTGGTGGAAGAGAAATGCATGTTTTCCAATGTTTTTTTGAACATGTACTATACAGTATATAGTTCAGAATGTTACAGTATAATTGTGCCTTAATATGTAAAAGCAAACGAAATGTACCGGTATTAAGTGTTTTCTCTTGCATTTTGTAGATATTCAACGATTTTAGTGCCAAAAGTTTTAATACAGTATTTCTCTGTTGTAGTGTCAGTAATGGTCTGTTACAACATGTAATACTTTTATATAGGCTCCTATTCTTTAAGCCAACCGGCCCATCTACTCATTGGTAAAATCAATCGTTATACAACATACATATAATCAGTTTATAAATTGTTTTGAGAAGAGAACTTTTTTATTTAGTGTTGCACTTTTTTTTTTGTTCAATATGTTGCACACGCGTGTAAAGGAGTGTGTAGTGTAGTCATCAGTTATTGTGGGTGTTTGCATTTTACAGCTTGGTAGTGGAAGCTGTTTTTGAGCCTCGTCGTCACAGTTTTAGACTTGAGTATTCTGTGGCCTTTTTAATTCTGTATTGTGAAATATCTCTCTCATCCATAGATCCTCGCCTAATTTTAGTTTGTAATTAGTGAGTTTACATCATTTATGGGGGGCGTGCACGCACAGTCAATGTATAACCATTAGAGGGCGGCACAGCGCCCTCAACGCAGTACCAAAGAAATGCAATCTCCAGAAATGCGACCTTCAAAGCTCGCGTGTGGAAACTAAATGTGATGGTACACGTTCCTTGTTTTGTCCTTTCAAAGTAAAACTGACCACGACAAGCTACCGTCGTCAATTTCATCAAACACTTGTGCTTTTACTTTCTTAAAAATGTGTGTGACTTCCTGTCTCGCCTCTGCTACTTCACGTGAGTTTGATGTTAGATGACCGCGTTTATCTGCGCGACAGGCTGCCAGAGTGCAGCAACTTTATCAGATGGACTCAGAATGGAGAGAAGCTGACGCACCGTTATTCCGTGGACCGTTAACTCTCCTCCGAGAAGCTTTTCCTCATGCCATTACAGCCAACGTGCTACGATAGAGCGGGAAAAGCGCTCCACCTTGTTTTGGGAACTTTTTGACTCGCGTACAACCGAAATATCCTTATTGGGTTGTTGTTTTTTTTACTCCATTTGGACACATACTGCGTAATTACGCACGATACGCAAAAAGGAATGGCTCCTCGTCGAAGACAAAAAACGGGAGTACAAACAATTTTTCATGTATGCCTCTCTATTTCTGTGGTTTTCTCATACAATATAGACTTGGAACATCCATTGGTGTTCCGTGGACCTAATTCTAGTTTTTTTGGCTACTCTGTGCTGGAGCATTATCATGACAACACACGCTGGTGAGTCTCATTTGTTGTCAATGCTGCTGTTTTACCTTCAGGTGAACGTAAGAAGAAGAAAAAAGTCACAGCTGCAGCTGTGTTTCTGAGCTATAACAAAATGTTAAACTAAAGACGCTTGAGGGATGCTCATTGATACAAACTTTTCATGCATGCATTTAAATGGCTGTGTAATTACCATTCCTCATCCCCCCCCCCCCCCCCCCCCCTCTTGGTGTGTTCAGGGTCATAGTAGGGGCTCCCAGGGCCAACTCTACCTACAGTAGTTCTGTGCACGCTCCTGGTGCTGTGTTCAAGTGCAGAGTCCACAGCAACCCGGAGCGCCGCTGCACGGAGATGGACTTGGGAAGAGGTCAGTTAAGCTTGCAGCATCCACACCACAGCCATGTGTTAAGTTGGGACAACATGCACCCACACAAGAAAACCATCATCCTTCTCACCTTCCAAAATCTACATAAACTCCCCCAAACATCTGCTTTGTTTTATCATAATAATACAGCCCTTTACTAGTCTTTTCTTTTCAGTACATAACCAGTGATATTCACACGGGACTGTGTGGAGGTTTTCTCACTACTTGCCTGGATAAATATGATTTATTCCCTGGCTAATATTTCCTGTGCGTACGAGCCAAAAAAGCTGAGCTTCCACCACCCACCGTCTGCCCTCATTTTTTGTTCTTGTGGAGAACACCGGGGTGCAAGAACGACTTTGATGTAATCAGTGTGTCACCAAAAACACATGCTGACTTACGGGAAGTATCATCTTGATCATTTCTGACATTAAAGTGTCGAAACGTGACTAATCCTAGCATTATTTTGAAGAAATTTTGATGTACTTTATTTACGGGAAAACAAGCAGAACACTGCAACACCATTTTGAAGGCATTTTATCCATCGGAAATCGAAGTAAGCCACTGTACAATAACACTAAACTAAAAATACTCACCCTTAAAGATGCCTGAGAGACATAGAGAGAGAGAAAAAAAGAATAATTTGTGTCCAAGCTAATCTGGTCATGTGGTCATTAGCTTAACATTATGCTTATCTTCATGCTATTTACTAGGGGTGGGAATCTTTGAATGTCTCATGATTCTATTCCGATTTTTGGGTCTGCGATTCGATTCAGAATCGATTTTCGATTAGGAACGATTTTTGATTCAAAATGATTTGATTGCCAATGATTTTTGCTTCAATCTATAGATGTGCAAGGAATTGTAATGATCTACTCCAGTCTGACTCGCTAATGCTAATTAGCGCGCTACTCGCAGCACTTTTATCACTCAAAAGAACGGCTACACACTGACAAACTTTTATTGGAATAACTTGATCGTGACTTTTTCATTCTACTCTCTAATGTGGCTACAACTTAACAGTGTATTAGTCCGCGTGGAACCACACTGCCCCTCAGTGGCCAAACCGGGGACAACATGAACAGTGCGCCAAATTAAGGCGCACACACAGACAAAGGCAAGACAGTATAAAATAATTTAAATAAAATCGATTTTGGGACATTTAAAATTGATTCTGAATTGTATTAAATGAGAATCGCGATTCTTATGAGAATAGATTTTTGGGGCACACCCCTACTATTTACCGTTGCACCTGTTTGGTAAAAATTAGTTTGTGGATGAAATGTACCGTATATTTGGTTAATTGTATTGCTCATTTTCTGCTGCGCAGACACTCATTTGTTATCATAAGTTTCATTTCATTCAATGGTAGCCTTCCATAGGACAAAAAGCCAAAGGAAAAGCCAAACACGCTTTCGGAGATGCTTTTGAAAATGTGTTGACATCTAGAGTGATGTTAGACACGATGATGATTTGAAGTTTCAACCCCTACTTTCTTATGATTTTTGAAGCCTATTTGTCTTGAAATTGTGCCACTTGAAGAGATACTAATATTGTAGACATTATCTCTTGGCTTGCAGCTGTGCAGCTACCAAGCGACTACATTTAAACAAACAACTTCCCGGATTTTTAAGCGCCAGGATATTGTTTGCCAAGCTGACAGGACGAGACCCAAAATTATGACAATAGCGGACACGTTTTTTTTTTCTCTACAAGGCATCCTTTGTCCTGATGTTGTGACGTCTGCAAACTGCTCTCATTGTCCACCAGGAAACAAGCCGCGAGAGTCGTGTGGGAAGACGTGCCAAGGGGACAGAGACGACGAGTGGATGGGAGTGAGCCTGGCGCGTCAGAACAGAGCCGACGGCAGAGTTCTGGTGAGTTGATGAATGAGAACTGATTAGTACAGCAACATCATTGTTTAAAAAAAAAAAAGTTTGACATCACTTCTTGGTATTTTCTCTCATTAAGACAACAGTTGCTTTCTTCAAGTTGCTTTTTACATGCCTGAGGCGGTTTTAGTGCAAATCAATTATAATGGACTGCCCCCTATATGTCAAAATTTGAACTAACCTTCAATTTGTGCTAGTAGTCATCTGAAAGATGTGCCTTTTTTTCTATTCATTTCTGCACCTAACCTAAAAATGACAAATGGAGTTAGCCCGCTCTCGTTCTCAGTGGCTCATATATGGTTGCTTGCCTTGACAAAGCTTAAAAATCCTTCTCAGCTTGCATGAATAAAAGGGAATGAGGGGAGAAGCCTGTGACCACTCCCTCACCGACACACTGGATCCACTAACCTGTGCTGGTCTGCGAAATTACCAACACATGGTCTAACATGCCTCTGCGCAGATATGCCATGTGCTGGGCAGGTGGCACTCACAAAAATAGAGCCCAAAGTGAGATTTTACCATTCAAATTAGAGAAGTAAGAACAGTGAAAGGAAAATTGACAATTAATTTATCGATAAGTTTGATGAAAGATTAGTTGTCGATTAACCTCCAGTTCACATTATAGGTAAGCAGCTTTGTGTAGGCTTCAACCCCTAATTAACCTCGAACCCCCCTCATAATGGGCGGCAAGGGAGCTGTCAGTTAGTCAAGCCGAATAAAGTGAAAGCGAGTTTAAAAATTATTGCGAGTCACTCAGATTTACTGTAAATACTCATTGGCTCAAAAACCCTTCCTCCTGACTTCCTCCTCAGGGAGGAAAAATTACAGGAATCTTTCTCTCTTGGAGGATTTCCGGGTCCTTCTTGGGACTGTTTAACCGGTATGAATATGTTTTCTACACTCCGGCGGAATCTATTGGCATGATTTTGCATACTCTTGACTCCATTGTGAGGAATGCTAGTGAGAAGTTACGCAACCTTTGGCTGCAACATGTTGCGGCTGTCTCCATAGGTGTATGATAAAAGAAAGGTGCTGACTTTTCATAGCCCACGTGTTGCTTAACTGCTCTAAATCCCTTTTTAACATTTTTTCGTTCTCGTCATTTGAATGAGCTCATGTTACAACACATCAGGGGGGAACCGGCTGCATGGCAGATGTTTCTTCCGAGACACTCACTCGACAAGAACATGACAGTAAACTTTGGCGTCATTTGCAATGTCTTCTTTTAGGTCACTCTATTGCCACTTAGGTTTTTGATGTTATAAAAACAAATCGCTGGACTATATTAACTCATTCACTGCCATTGACGGCTATTGACGTCAAAAATTCATTTAAACTATTTCTATTAGTTTAACTTTTTTTTCCACTTTTGTTAACAAGAGTATGAAAACCTAGAAAAAAAAATATTATACATTTAGAACAGATATAAAATTTGTGATTAATCGTGGGAAGTCATGCGAACGAAAATTTTTAATCACCTGACGCCCCTAATTTTTAATAATCTTTTCTTCTTCTTCTTTAAAAAAAAAAAAAAAAGAAGAAAAAGTAGTTTTTTTTCATTTTTAATAATCTTAATCTTTTAAAAATTGGGGGCGTCAGGCGATTACATTTTTTAATCATAATTAATCGCATGATTTCACTAGTTAACCCATAATTAATCACACATTTTTTATCAGTTCTAAATGTACAATAAAAAAAAGTATAGGTTTTCATACTCTTGTTAACAAAAATGGGAAAAATGGTAAACTAATAGAAATAATTCAAATGAATTTTTGACGTCTATAGCCGTCAATGGCAGTGAATGAGTTATCGAGTCGGTGTACCATACAAATGATTTTAATGTTATTTTAAGGTCAAATTAGTGTTGCTTCAGGCTTTTTGTATACAATTCCTCCACACTGCATGTCATAAAAGCTGCGTTGAGTTGTGCACCCTGCTGCGTGGAACTGCCGCCTCCATTGAAAAAAGGTTCCACATCCTTTGAGACGCATTGACTCCAGCCCGGCGCCTTGAACAAATACAGTGCAGTCCAGGTCAGTCTGCTTTCTCTACACAGATTAAAAGTCGTATTTTATTCCTGCAGGCCTGTGCCCACCGCTGGAAAAACGTTTACTACGACTCAGAGCACATCCTCCCGCATGGGTACTGCTCCATCATCCCCTCGAATCTCCAGGGCAGGACGCAGCCCCTCATCCCGTGTTATGAAGGTACAGTCATTTTAGATTTCTTTTGCAACAATTCTCCCCAAGTCAAAACGTTGCCATGATAGCGTTATTTGAACATTTTCTTTACAATAATATCTTCTGGTGTAAACACAGTATTCTGATCAATTTTGTGTTATCCACCCATTATTACCCATTTTAGGGGCCGGCCATTTTGCCACTTACTAGTGTCGACATTGATATACTAGTATTGAGGCTATTTAACAACTTAAAGTAAAACCACTCATCAATTGAATACACCTGAGTGACACTTACGAGAGGAAACAGGAAGTTGTCACCTCATTACTGGAATTAGCATGCTTTTGGCTACATGCTAGTTCCACATTAGCGTCACCTTGGTGAAATGGATTGCAATATGTATGTACATAATTGATGTGTAACTAATTTGTATGCGCAGCTATAAGTTGCATGGAAAGTTCTATGGTTACCGTTACATTTTGGTATCGTTCAACTTTGCTCACATGATGATGATGTTTCCAGAAACTTTGGGTTGAACTCCAAATTGTACCACTTCTGGATTCAGTTGCCTGTTATGTACTAATGATAATAATAATAGCACTAATTTATTTCGATTATTATGTAATTTATGTAATGCCTGAATAAGAACCAAAGGGCATTTTTATTTTTATTTTTTTTAAACCCCTTGTTTACTGCTTGTGAGCGTGCACTTTCATTTTAGTCACGTGAGCCGTCACAGAGCCGCACATCTGCTTTTGAGCTTCTGAAAACAGGTAGCGTGAAGTTTGATCTCCCCTCCGCAAGTCCAACAAAAGTACACTTACAAAGTTGAAAGTATGTGTCGGTTTGGTCAGTCCTTGAAGGAGATTTGAAAAAAAATAGAAAAAAAAAGGCATTCACCGGGTCTCTCTTCCGTCTATAGCTTCCAATCTGCAGCGGCGGACTTGCGATTTGTGTTGTATTCAACTTACTGTGCATTTTACGCTGATCCAAGTTGAGCTTTTTTTTGTAACCTGAGAGCGTCCCCCTCAAAGTGAGTGGTCTCCTTGGATGTTTTGCACGGCTCCTTTTCTGCCTACGCTCTGCTCCCCCAGATTCCTTTTGGATGTGACCAGCTCTTTGACTAGCTCCATATGGAATGCCGGGAGAAAAAGAGAGAGAGAGAGAGAGAGAGAGAGAGAGAGAGAGAGAGAGAGAGAGAGAGAGAGAACTCCAGTAAATGTTGGATCAAGCACACAGTGAAATAATTTGTGGTTTGTTTTTTTGTGTTCAGATTATAAGCAGAAGTATGGGGAAGAGCACGGCTCCTGCCAAGCTGGGATAGCGGGAGTTTTTAGAGAGGTCAGTAACAGTGCTTGTTCATCAACTTAATCTCCTTAACACATCCAGTGGACAAATGATGTGTATTTAATGTTTTCATGGTGTGTACTTAATATGACTCCTTACCTTATTGCTCTCCTATAAGCATTTCATTTTGAACTTTGCAACCGTCTATTTTTACTCCTTGACTCTGTGGGATCATGAGAATATTTTTCTTTGTCTGTCGTCAACGTCTTTTAAGACGTGAAATGATGTGGAAAATCAAACATGTAAGATAGTAAGGCATGAATGTTGCCTAATAACGGCAAGCTTGTGTTTCCTTTGGCTGCATTGGCCTCTCGTCACCTCTGGGGTCCTTCCCCGAGATAAAACGATTAAGAAAACACACGTTTCCATTTTCTGAATACAGCGAGGATGCACTACTGACCGATGACATCATCCGGTGTCGCACAATAGCTTTTTGTATTGCACTCCTTCCTTATTTAAGCAGCCTGACTGAAGCCCAAGTGAGCAAAACAGTTGTGAAAAGAAGTGTATATATAAGGCATACATGAAAATGTGGCCCAAAAATTTGGATTTCTATACTTTTTACTTTTTTTTAGAACTTTAATTCTTTCCTAGTGTCTCAAATTGCAGTCAAAATCAATTGAGGCAGAGGTGGTCACAGACATGAAATGAATGAATATGAAATTAATTTTACTTCCATTGAGAATTAAATGTGATGTTTGAAGCAAACTTATTTACTATGCATACTTTTTACTGATTGAAGATGCTTTACTGTGTCACTTAAAAAATCTTAATGGTCATACAAGTTAAACATTAATATTAAAACTGCGCTTTACACGATCAGGATTTTTCAGATGATCAGCGATCAACAAGTTTGAAAAAAACGATAATCGATCAGAAGATGAAGGAATATAGCTTACTCTACAGTCGGCCGCCGACATTTGCAGTGGATAGGGACTGGTTATTACCCAGTAATAGCCAAAATACATGTTTAATTGGTGCCAATTGTAATGCATGGAATAAAAAATAAAAAGTAAAACTCCAATAAACACTGAGAAACTTTAAATATAATATCGACACCTTCTTTAAATAATCGCCTATGTCATTTTTTTCAGATTTTTCAGGAAACAAAAAATGTAACCATTTGCATCATGACAAGATGATTTAGGCAAAACTAATCATTTTGGGGAAAAAATATGACTTAGGCAATTATTTTTAGAGGGTGACAATATGTAATGTCTCATTTCATGGAGCCGATCACCGATTTTGCATTTTTAAAACCCGTGGGCAGTATTTTATTTTGAAATGGCTTGGTCAGAACCATCAAAAGGCCCAAAACGGGTCACAATACCACCTAGGGTTTTAAGGGTAAAAAGAAGTTAACAATGGCATAATGAAAACAACCATAAAACACTCTGCTACAACATTTATAATTAACTAAGCATTTTTCCGACTACAACTGACCGGGTCCAACAATAAATTTGGGAATGGCTGTTTCAGTTCCATAGAAGACAATACAGATTAATTTGCATATATGCAGTATATAGGTCAAACCTTTTACTGAATAATATTTCACAGATGCAATATGAATAGAATTATCCCGAAAAGCAACATTGTTAATTTGGCCTTTTCCCGCAAATTCATATGAAAAATTTGTTTTTCAATTAGAAATTGGAAAGCAGAAAAAACTGCCTATGGAAAGTTGCTTGAACATGTTTTCCATATTCCTGATATCCATCTTAAGGTATACACTCGTTGTCCTCATTAGTAAGACGATTCAGCGCATTAGTAGAACTGTGTCGTACGAATAAAGTTGTTTTTGAATATATATATTTTTTGCCCCTACTGTGTGTCAATACTGCACACAAGTAGCACAACTTTGACATACTAGTAGGGCAACTCCATGTTACTAGTGAGGCAAAGCTAAGTGTGGGTATTTTGGTGCTAATAGTAGGTTCTGGGACGCTACTAGTGCATGACACATGACTACTAGGTGGACCTAGTGCAGCATAGTAGTTGACCAATAAGGTTTAATTGTATATTAGTAAGCCAAAAGTAGCTCTAGTAATGAAATAATCTGCCCTACTCATTCTACTAGTGTGTTGAAGACCATACTAGTACATACTGTCAAAAGTTTTAGCCATGACTGTACAATTTGGGTTTTTATTTCATATGAGACTGGAGAGTGTGGTTTTAAATGAGAAAAGTGAAATCATCATCAAACGCTTATATCGACAATGGTTCGCTGTTGAGGCGTTTGAATTGCAACACCCCCCCCCCCCCCCCCTCCCCATTGACACGCCCTCACCCCTGAAAGAATGTATGGAATTCCTTGAAAAGATGTCCAACTGTTAAATCTTAGCCTCGTCTGCACCGAGCTCACCGGTCGCCAGATGTTTGACGTCTGTGACTGATTGCTATGACTGTGTGTGTGTGCGCGTGTATGTGTGTGTGTGACTGGTCCAGCGTTACGTGGTGTCATAGGGGACACAATAAAGCAGGACGTTGCCTAATTCGTTCATTAAAGAAACGAGAGTGACATTTAAAGCAAATATATCTTAATTGTCCTTCAGCGATCTACAATCTGCTACAATGGGCATCAAACTGTCACAGGGCAGAGCCGCGGCTAAACAAGTCATCCTACAGCTGTCCATTTTGCACGGGCTCCGCATTCCTCGTCACATTTCCTGGCCTTCGGCCGGCCGGGTGGTTTCGCAGCAGATAGCGCACGACCGTCTGTGGCCTTCGGTTGACCAAAATGTCACCCTGCGGCACTTGTGTGCTCAATTTGAGCTGTCCAGATGAAAGGCAATTCACGGGTGAGAGAAATATGTGAATGAACATGACGGGGGTTCATTTTCAGGAGCTGGTGGTGATGGGGGCCCCGGGGTCTTACTACTGGACCGGGACAATTAAGGTTTACAACCTGACGTCTGACACCTTCTACAGTCCAAACAAAGATGATGTTGACTCGCACAGATACAGCTACCTTGGTGAGAGACGGTTAATATGAATTATTGTGGAAAATATAAAAAGGTTAACAAATCAAAGAGTTGTGTGTGTGTGTGTGTGTGTGTGTGTGCAGGCTATGCTGTAACTGCTGGACACTTCTCCTCACCTAATGTGATTGACATAGTCGCGGGGGCCCCTCAGCACAACGGCAGCGGGAAGGTAGTGACCTCATCTTTCTGCTTTATTCTCTAGATGACGGCGATCATAATTCATTATGTCTTTTCTTCTTTTTTTTCAGGTTTACCTTTTCAAAATTGATGGCGTGTCTTTGGTGAAGAGTTTTCAAGCCTCCGGGAAAATGGTATGGCTTCAAATGTGGTTTAAATGCACACTGAGAGTCCTGTTTTAAATTATGATGCAGAGGTTACACGTCATGAATTTATGTGATGCTGCTTAGACAATCTTTTACTAGACTACTTTTAGATCTAAATTTAAGTGATTAGCTAATATTTTCCATACAAGGAACCTAAGAGGACTCCCTAAACACTCACATTTGAACCAATGGATAAATAAATGTACATTAAAGGCCAAAATGATGAGACTATTTTTTAAAATCTTTTAGCTGGAATTGACACCAAAAAAAGTGGCAAAAGCCTTTTAATATTATGTATAACTTTATCGAATGAAAGATATCCACTCACCAAATAAAAATTCAACAGGGTTCCCGCAGGTTATTAAAAAGCATTAAAAGTCGTTAAATGAATTTTGCTCCAATTAAGATCTTAACTCATTCACTGCCATTGACGGCTATAGTCAAAAGATCGATTTTTACTGGGCTGGCAGTGATTAAATGGCATTATAAAGCATTAATTATGATGTTCAGAGGCAATAAAAGTTTAAATCAAATACATTCGTTCATGCTTTGTTTTACATACATCGTTGTGAAAAGGAGTCACTCTAACACAATTTAGCAATAATAAATGTGACAAAAATATATTTATTAGTGAGGACTGGTGACTAGTTGCAATTTACAATGAACAAAATGGTCCACGAGCTGCTTCATGTTCCTAACACCAATTGCTCTGAATTTGAAAGGGAAAACATACTTCATGTCCAACATGAAACACTAATGTCACCTAGTGGCAGAAAATTACTTCAACACAAGTGTATGACTCAATGACTCCTTTTAACTGTTTATATTGTATGTCTTATTTATTTATTTGTATATCTTTTTAACTTCAAATAACTTTTTGAATTACTTACTATCAAATTACTGTATCAGTGGTTAAAATGATACAACCACTTTTGTATTTGGTAACCATATTTGTCCATTTCTATGTTCATTAACAAGAGTATGAAAAACCTACAGTACGACATGGGTAACGTTAAAAAAAAACATTAAATGAGACTTGCTGGTACCTGCAGAAACCCTGGTCGACTTCCTGTCGAACTATTCCTTTGATGTCAATGCACCTTTGCAAGGGAGCATACCATCAGTCAGTCTGTCTGCATGTCAATGATGAAATAGAAAGGAAATGTCTGTGATCTGACCCAATGCTCTGTGGCTCGGCTTGGTTCCAGATGGGCTCTTACTTTGGCTCCTCATTGTGTGCAGTTGATCTGAACAAGGACGGCCTGTCAGACCTGCTGGTGGGGGCACCCATGCACAGCCAGCTACGGGATGAGGGCCGCGTATTTGTGTACCTCAGCAAGGGCAATGTAAGTGGGGATCTCCTGAGTTAGAATGCAGCTGCAGAGTTGTTATACATTTTTTAAGGAATTGCAAATTGGTTCCACACTGGTGGCACTCTTTATCAGTATTGACATGCAATTTCTGTAGGAATTTTTTTCGTCTTGTAATGTTATGCGTACAGTGTTTTTCCTACCACCACACGCAAGTTATTTTGTTTCGGAGCTCTGAATGCTCCCAACATGAGCTTCCGTTTAACATCATGAGTTCTGTGTTTTCAGGGGGTGATGGAGGAGCAAGCCGTTTTGACCGGGGACAATGCTTACAACGCCCACTTTGGAGAGTACATTTCCTCGATTGGAGACATCGACGACGATGGCTATGAAGGTCAGTGTAAAGTAATAGCATCACGGTTCACTTACTCAATGGCTCCAGGGCCAGCATAGGGCAGCGCGGCTCAGCTGGTATAGTGGCCATCAAGTAATTGGTACTTGGTCCATACCACTTTTCTCCAGGTACTCCGGTTTCCTCCCACATTCCAAAGACCTGCATGGCAGGTTAATTGAACACTCCAAAATTGTCAATAGGTGTGATTGGGAGATGGATGGTTGTTGGTCTTTGTATGCCCCTCATGTATGCTCATTGAACGATAACAAGGCATTCTTAGAGATCATATGATGAGATGCTAACTTAGCAACCGTTTTACAGTGACCAGTTATTTTTTTCAGTTCCAAGTAAAATATGAAGTGATGATCTTGTGTGTCCTTATTTGTTCAATAAGGAAGTATTTCACTAACTTTCAATAACTACTGTTGTTGTCCTTTGGCCACTGTAAAAGTTTCTAAAAGTGGATCAACCGGCGAGAGAACCTGGTCATGTTTGTTCAACGCTCAAAGTTGGTTAAATTGTCCGGTTTTGTTGTCATAAATGTAGCTCAAAGTCTGACATTTTCTTAATATGTACAAACTGTCTTTTTTCTTGGCTTGGCTGTACGGGTTTGATCCTACTCACACCATACTCATTCATATCCTCGGCCTGCAGCCTGGCACAGTTTTTGTTTGTGAGGGAAAAATGGCCGCGAGTCACGTTATAACCCATCATCATTATAAACCTTTCAATGGTGAAAGAGCCAGACTGACTGACAGAGTGACAGAGTTGCCATTTAATTTCAAGGAACATATGTAGAAATACGTTTTTATTAAAATAAATGCCTTGTTGAGTCATAATTAGTTAATGATTGCGTGTTAGATACTCAGACCAGCCATCTTTTATGATTTCTGCTTCGGTATGCTTGACTGCACATTGAGGCTTATATGTGGCTCTTTCTGTGGAAATGGGATATGGTAATGTTATTTAACCGCTCTTGCCAGCACTTTATAGTCTTGTTTCTCTCAGAAGTCGCACAACTTTTTGTAGCCACTAACAACATTTAATTGTCTTTTAGGAGTCTATAGCTAGCTGTTTGTGGACCTAGTGTGTACTGTACGCCCAAAACAAACACACACTAAAGCCTCAGTGCTTCATATAGCATACAGTCTGCCATTGTTGTATTTCATTGTCATATATTCCCCTGCAGATGTAGCCATAGGAGCTCCGAAAGAGGATGACTATGGAGGAGCTGTTTATATCTATCACGGGGATGCCACGGGAATCATCAGAAAATATTCCATGGTAAGACATTGCCATTAATGTGCACAAATGCATGTATAATGTAGGCTGCATGCTAAATCGTAAATAAATAGAAACCATATGGTCACCATGCATGTGTGTCGAATAACAACTCTTGAGGTAACAGAGAATTGTGAGGAGAATGTGGTCCATGGTATTAATGGTAGTCCTCCAAAGCTATTAACTGAGCTATGACTATATGACCCACAATGCATTTCCATGCTGAAAATCTTGTGTAACCCCACAAGCCATTTTAGACCATAAAACTGTCATCCTAATACTGCTGAATGGTTACAATATCTTTACACACAAATGAGTGGTAATATTCAATTTGTGGATTAGACTGACAGTTTTCATTTTAGTGAGCATAGCATCATGACTAGCTAGCTTAGCCTAATTATGTCGTGTTTTTGTTTTGTGCATCTTTTTTATAAGGACTGCTCACAAGAACACACTTTATTTGTAATTTTCTGGGGGCAATTAACACCCTGAATTGATATGCTGTGGTGTTGTCAGGATGTAGCGTAGGCTAACTAGCGCAAACTAGGGTTAAATGTGTTTCCTTGCTAATAGGCCAGACCTTAAATACAAGCCAAAATTCTAACGACGGTCATGTAAATATAAATGAAACTCAGGATTTATTTTGCGCATAAAGATTTTTTTACTTCAACAGCAGAGTGAACTGTATAAGCATACTGTGAAGTGATGTGAGAGTGTTATTATTAGCTACAATGGTTTCATTAGCTACTTAGCCTATGCCTTGCTGAAATATTGAACTTGATGGGATTTCAGTAAGTAACATAAACATATGTTTGTGTATAATTTAAGTACTATATGCATGGAATATGTAAACTGAATTTGATCTATCAGTTGTTTTGTAGAGAAACTTTGGGGACACGTTTTGATAATTAGTCTATATTAATGACTGCTCTTTGACTTGACCCCAAATGCTTTTAAATCTGTCACTGTGGAAAAACAAACACAAAGAAAAGTGGTCTCACAGTGTTCATGTTAGCTTGAACTGTGTATTTTAATGGTCGCTATCTTGTGTTACAGAAAATAACTGGGCGTAGCGTCAATCCTGGTCTCCAGATGTTTGGACAGGCAATATCTGGCGGTGTGGACATGGACGGCAATGGATACGCAGGTAGGGTCATATCAGATGTGGTTGAGGTTTGCTAGATTTCCCCAACCACATCATAAATATTAAATGACAACCTCAAAAAACAAAGATAAAGAACATTAAATATTTTTTTGTTTCTTTTAAAAGTCACAAGTTTCTTCATTCTCCTACAACAGCCTCACTAAAGACACTCGTGACAGAGGCATTTTGTTGACAACATTCCTCAGACATTGTTCAGTCTGAACCAGGATGACTGACTCAGTTGTTTGTTTATCGAGTGATATCTGACACATATTTTGCTATGATCACACTTTGTGACATGTTCTTGTTGCAGATGTCACAATTGGAGCTTTCGTGACGGATAGTGTGGTGCTCCTCAGGTGAGCAATTGTTCCACATCAATATAATATAGGTCAAGCAGCAATGTCTTATTTCGCTTTAAACTCACTCTTAATCCCTGTCCAATGTGGTGCAAGGTCCCGGCCTGTCATTACAGTGGACGTCTCCATCTTCTTGCCTGTGTCCATCAACATTTCTGTACCTCAGTGCCACGAAGGCCAAAACACAAACTGCTTCAACATCACGGTCTGCATGCGCTTCCATGGAAGACAACTTCCTGGACAAATAGGTGAGGATCAGTTTCACTCACACAGTCCACTTACCAAAGAAATGTCAGCTACTTGAAACACTTTGAGTTGTTTTAGCTCGAGGTCAACATTTTTGCACCCTGCCTGCTCGCAATTCAGCACATAATGGGAAAATAATGTAGAAAGCCAAAAATTATTTTTGCCGTTTACTGGTGCAGTTGCTCAAGTATATTTCTTGCTTTCTGACCTTTTGGTGGTCATTTAAACAGAGGGAACCTTTTAAAGAAGGATCATACAGGAAAAGCGTCTGTGTGCTTCGCCTTTGCTGAGGTAGAGCGCTGAGGTGATGTCCTGTTCCAGTGTTTGGGTGCGGCCTCTCCCAGCTCCCACCCCCCGGGGAGTAAGAGCCATGTTGCGTAATGACTGCGTACTAGCTTGCCAGGAATAAAGCCCCTCTGTTTGGCCGTCTGGCAAAGCGCATGGAAAGTGCAGCGCCATGTGTTTGGTGACGTCCACAATGAAGCCTTCCGTTGCCTCCTCGAGAGTGAGCTCATGGCTCCGCCTCGACTGGATGGAGGAAACAGAGGGGTTCGGTCCTACCTGGGTGTGTTTGCCACCCCTCCCAGTGTTTTACCAGCGTAACACCCTGTGAAGCATTTACTATAGACTGAGGCTGATTCATACGCAGTACTGGAGTTTGAATGACAAGAGACCTCTCACACTAATGATTCCTCTTCAAAATACAGTAGTTGTTCATTTTCTCCATCACTAAAGCCAGGGGTGGAACCAGCAGGGGTGCAATAAAAACATGGTCTGCTTGACCAGCTGGAGGATTGGTTTCCTTTTTACAATGTTTTTCATCATCTTCTCACCTTAAAATCTAATACTACACAATGGTCTGCTTTATTCATTTTAGAATAAAAATAACTCATTTTGTAAGCAACCTAGAATTTAGATGGCAATCTTAAAATAATATCACCACTCCCCCACCAAGGAGGTTTCCCTCCCCCCTGATTTCTACTTCACTCTTTTGCACAATACCTTTTAAAAAGGTAGGCCATGGATGAATGTTATCTCACATTTGTGTATGTTATTTGGAGAACTTTAATTTCTCAGTAAATAAGTGCAGAGTGCCATTCACTGGCCAAAATGGCATTTAGAAGTAAACCATTCAGAGCAGTGCCCATTGGATTAAATTGATACTGTGTTTGTGATCCGGTTCAGAGCTGCTTTACAACCTGACGGCCGACGTGGATAAGAGACAAAAGAGCCTGCCATCACGGGTCTACTTCATTCAGAGCGGCTCTCAGATCAGCCAGAAGAGCCAGCAGCTCAACCTGGACATCAACAAGGACGAGTGCCAGCACTACACCGCCTATGTCAAAGTAAGTTTAGACTGTTTGGTCTTCTTGTTGGCTTGTTTTCTTTGCCGTTAACTCCCTTAAATAGTCTCTCAGTCTGTTTCCCACGAAAGAAACACTCATCATGTTATGTGACATTAGAACTATTTGTCCCAGAAGTTTGTTTTTATCTTCATCTGTTTATTTGAGAGGCCAAGTGCACACTTTTCCAGTTAGATTGTTTACGCTGGTTAATAAAAACAAGCAAAATACACAATAAAGGAAGCAATGTCACCGAATGTGGAGGCGGCTATGAGAATATTGGCGCCCTCCCTACCACCAGTTGCTGAGTTTAATGTAACAGTCACGTGCTTGATGTCTGGTGAAATCATGCTGTCATAGGGCTGTGTGTTATTAGCCTCAAGTGTACCGGTGCTTATCTCAGAAAAAAGACAGAAACAAAGTCTCCTTTGTCATCACAGTCCCTCAATTGTGTTCCGCTGTGATTAAGCTGTGCAGTTGCAGGGAGGGTCCACGTCCTGAGGGCACCGGCCATGCTTTCCTTCCTTATGCATGGCAGCCTATAGTGCATGCTTGTAAATTTCATGGTAATTTTTTTTACAGAGCTCTCCTGGTACTTTCTCTTTGGGAGGCTTGGCTACCTACTGGGGAGGGGGCAGGGAACATAATTCTCTTCAGTGACCCACGGAGACAATAACGAGCATCACACACTACAGATGGAGCAATGAGCTCCTTTATCAACAATATTTTGATGTGTTCCGGGTTTCCGCGGCTCATTAAAAAGTATTCATAAGTCATTAAATGGATTTTGCTCAAATGAAGGCTTCAAATGGCATTAAAAAGCATTAAATACAATGTACAGAGGCATTAGAAATTTAAATACGATTCATGTAAAAACATTGCTGTTCGTTGTACAAACACAATCTTTGTATACAGTGCCTCAGCAGGGCGTAAGACTTGGGTTGCTTTTATGTCGGCTGCACGTCAAAGTTGATTTCTTGAGCTATGATGGGTGAGAGTTGCTGGACGTTGACTTCAATTTATCAAATGAATAAAAGATACTTGCAGATACTCAAATCGTCTGTCAACCTTTTTCGTTGGCCAAATAGATTCGTTTTAAAGATCATTAAAATGAAACCTAATAATACACTGTTAAGTTGAATTTGTTCATCAAAATGCACTGGACTGGAACAGACATGCTCAATTTCTACCATCTGAGTTCAAGTGAAAGTCTAGACCAGTGGCTCAATAAATCACACCTTGAGAAAACATATAACATAACAGCAGGTATGCCGCACGCAGAGGCTCATACTTCAGCACATATTCAGTATTACCTCCTGAAATTATGCAAGTCTTTCATGTTGGCCATTTTCAACATGTTTTCATTGGCATGGACTTGCGGCATACCAGCCGTCCAGATGGTCCATGTTTGGTTATTTTCGGCGAAATCAACCGCTCACTTGCTCTTGCCCCTGTTGGAGGAAAAAATGATTTTGCACAGTTATGAACAATTAGGATTTAAATGACCAGAGGTGATGTGTGCCACTGAGTCATGTTGTCAGGCAAGCCAAAGTCTTCTGTGTGATTTGTTGCCTTAAGTGATTTGGAATAATCGACATCCTTTTCTGGTGTAGTGAGGTTTCGATGTGTTGTGCCAGAATAAACACTTCTTGAAAGTTTGGCAGCTGAGGACATAGAACTAACAATGAGAATATTTTTTTATTTATGACTTTTAAGTGACAACATACTCATACATCCAGCATGTTCTTGTGAACATTTAATAGGAAACCCCATGGAAAGTTGTACTATTTTCTTCTAAAACAGCTTTGTTAATGCTTACTGGTAGTTCCGTGTGGCTTTCATGCATGCACAAGTGGAAATGACACTCTTCAATTATAAAAATAGCAAAAATGTGGGAGGGAAGGTGTGTTGTTATTATTATTATTATTATTATTATTATTATTATTATTATTATTATTATTATTATTATTCCAGGTATCTGGCTTTATTTCAAGGTATTGGCTGCTTTTTTGTGGACATTTTACGATTAAGAACTACAAATTAGAATCAAGAAGAAAGGAAAATCGCCATTAACTTACTGCAATTTTATGGGAAAATGCTATATTGGGATATATAGGTCTTTCTCTAAATTATCATTGTTTTTTGTGGGGGAGGGGGATCTCAAAAGAAACAGGTGCGGTGTTAACATTACATTGGTATAAACAGTCTCACTATAACATAGTTATCATTCATTATGTCCACGCATAGAGTCGACATGGCTTGCTTTGCTTTGATTCATTTGATCCATAGCTCGTCCAAGTAAACAAACTCCTTAAACGAATCCCTTTTTAGGTACTCTGCACTTCTCCTGAACTCTGTCTCTGGTCTCATGTTGTGCGTATGGCTCATGCATGTGTGCCTTGAAATCACAGCAAGAGCATTTGTGGACATTGACTGGTAATTTGTAGCAGATACATCTCTGTCTCTAAGGAGGAGCTAAAATAAGATGCTAAAGCCCTGCCTGCAACAGTTGTCCGTTTAATTTAGCTTGTAAGTGTCCTGCTTTCTACACCCCAAACACGTGCACTTTACTCTGGCCTATATTCCACTGCCCCACTAACATTTGCCTGGCACCAACACAGTCATGGAAATTGTCTTTTGCTTCTGGTCACGGGGAGGATGTCTCATCTTTTCTCATTGTTTTCATTCACGATCAGCTCGTGAGCAGCTGTTTTCAGGACAAAGCACTGAAAGACTTTTTGATCAGCTCCACTCAGCATACAATTAGCCAGTAACATCTTTTATAAATGGTAAAGGCACTTGTAGCAGCTAAAAAACTATCATCAAGATCTAGCTTTGGCAAAAATTCTGTTAGATAGGAATTGGTTTTGAAATACAGATAACCACAAAATATATGATTCTCGAACATTGTTTAAATAACTTTAAAATTGTGTTTAATCACCTTCTAGTCCAAAAGGTAATTGCAGCTTTGATTCCTTTTGTAGCTAATCTAAACAAACTAATGATTCTCAATTCATACTCTAAACCAAAAAAGGCAACCTCATATTATGTGGTACGAAGTAGTTACTGTTTGTAATAATCTGGGGTCTACTTTTTTCCCAAGCAAGAACATTCTTACTTTCTTCCACCCCAATCCACCAGCAGATTATATTGCAACAGTCACGTGAATGTGCTGATAAATGAGTTTTCTCTGTAGGGTGAATGGTCTGCTTTACTTCCCCATCATGTCGGCATCTATGGTATGTGACGCATTGGGACTCTCGTATCATTCCGTTTTCCCCACTGCTGATGAATGAGGGCCGTTGGGAACAGGCGTATGATAAACTCCATTAATTTTGACATAGCCACTGCTTATTCTCACCGCTTTGATTTACTGTTGCTTTGTGATAACAATATGATATTACGAGAAAAGTCAGGACTTCATCAGTAAATGATCTCTGAGGTTAGATATAATTCTACCTCCAATTTGTCAGGTTTGTAAATCATTTCCCCGAACGAAAATAGAAATAATCTATTAGCAGGTCAAACTGTTGCCACCATAAAATCTCCTTTTGAGATTTTGGGAATAGCTGTCACCAAAAAAAAAAGCTGCACTGCAATCTCTAGCAGTTTGCACTCTGACCTTTGTATTCTGCATCATTTGACCTTAAGGGACTACTTCCACTGTGGGTGCTTTTAGGGCATGTCTTTTGTTGAACAAAAGCACCATTCAAGGAAAAACTGTAACGTGCAAGGTAAAAGTTGAAAGAGTGACCTATAGATTTAACAGCTAACTCATTGTATGTGGTTATCGGTATTGCCACAGTTACCCTAAAAAAGCAACTTGGCTACTTTAATGATTACTTGCTTGTACCTTAGTTACTTTACATATTATTTCATTTTAAAAGTAACTGCATTAGAATGCAAGTTACTTTTGATTACTTAGATTACTAGTTACATTTAGAAAATGCCGACAATCCTGCTTAACATAAAAATGATACCCGGTTTTGCCACTTAGTTGGAAGTGCATTTTTAACAGTGAGGTTAAAGCATAAAGTATGTTTACATTGAATATACAATAAAAACAACCTTTTTGACTTATTTTAATTTAAAAAATGGCTCTTTTTGGACTTAACGTAAATGGGCTACTTGTTTATAATTTTAAAAAAATACTAAAAATACAGTCTTTGAGACTTCATTGAAGAAAAATACATTTTCTAAAATAAAGGCAATCTTTTTTTAATGTAACAGCAAAACTCAACTTTTACAATGAACATTGTAAATATAACGGTAATTTGGGGAGGTGCTGCACTCACACAATCTGGCGTGACTTTCTCTTTAAGCATGAATGCACAGAGCGTTAAATAAACTTTTTTTTAAATCAAAATAATGACTCAGACTCGTTCCTCCATTGCTGTTCATGGACACTTGGGCCAATGGGCTGAAAACGATGATGTCACTCCCTCAGACAATTTGTATACTCCCACAATGTCTTTAACCATGTTTAAGATTGTAAATATGCTTTCTACACTCTAAAAAGAGAATTGCTGAACCAATTTAAGATTACAAATTGAATTGTTGACCAACTTGAAAAAATGGTTTCAACACACGATAGAATTAAGTTAGTCCAAAGTGAATATATTAAGTTTAAGTGATTATGAGTTCATTCAATTTATTACTTTGGATTGGAGTCACTTTGGATTAACTTAATCCAGGTTTGGACTAATTTAATTCAATCGTGTGTTACCACTTGAAGTATTTTTTTTTTCAGTTGGTCAACTATTCAAATTCTAATCTAAAGTTGGTTCAACAATTCTCTTTTTAGAGTGTATAAGGTGTAGTTATTTGTTTGTTTGTTGACTTTAGTAAGTACTATAGTGTTTTTCTGTATTCTATTATTCATTAGTTTTACATTAAAACACGTGTGTGAAGGAGACACCGTGGGTGAGAAGAGTGTGTTTTTCATTTAACTCTGGTCAGTTGGCATCACTGGTGCTTTTGTCAAATGTAGCATAATAATGTACACTGGCCCTTTTGTATTAGCCATTTTTAAAGTTAATCAAATGCATTGACACTTTGAAATCCTATAATCTACTCCTTTAAGTGAAGGTTTAAATGTTCCATGTCAATGGCACCTGGCAGCTTTCTCTTGACAGACAAACAGGAAACCCTGGCGAGAGAAAAGCAAACCAGGAGTTCCTGTAACAACCTCCCAAAGAGTCCCCCATGTGGATAAAGTCCCAGAGACGGCATTGTGCGGCACGTGGAAGCCCGGAGCCGGGCCTGCTGTCACACTGCCTACTTTGTTTGCCGCTTTACAGACAAAATACAGACTCGCCCGAAATGTGCAGTTCCCTTGATGCAGCCCCCTTGCTTTCATTTACCAAGAGAGCTGATACAGTGAAAGTACGTAGCGGGAAGGTAATCATATCCAGCTGTCTTCTGTCACACACGGCTGCACGTCAAGCATCGTGTCTAAAGAATATAATTAAAATGCGCTGTAACAATATCGTGAGTGGAAAACGTCAATGGCTAATACTTGGTGCTTTGTCCTGAAATTCCGGCTGTTTATATCACAAGGTAGTAAAAGATGAATTATTCCAGTTAAATTTAGCAAAGACTAATATTTTCATCAGGATTTCCCTAAATGGTCGTGCCAGAGGGGAACGTGAGACAGTTCGTCTTCAGCCTTGTTTTGGGAGTGCACAGCCAGCAGACTTTTTCTTACAGTAAAACATCTAAAGTTGTTCTCATGAACGTGTAATCGAGTCTTTAGTAAGGTGTTGTTACTACCACCATGGATCATTATATTGACTACCGAGTCTGTTCTTGCCATCGTAAATCCGTCGCCATATCTGACTGACCAAAAGTTTCGCTGATTGGATGATTTGTTGCCTTTGGCAGCTCAGCACAACGGGCAAAATGGTTCTGCAGGATTTTGGCAATCTTCCTACCACACGATGCCACCACAGGGAAACATTATGGGTGGCCAAGTCTGACCGCAATGAAGGGGATTCTCTGGCCATGTTTCTCCAACTTCCACTGCCGGGGAAAGCACATGGGGCTGTTATCCTATGGAGGGGAAAGACAAAAGGCTGCCATTACTTCATCACTTGGCGTCTCCGTGGCACTTCCCTGAGAGACACGGCCGTGACCGCGTTGTCATTTCCCACTTGTCTTTCGTAATGGTTGTTATTTTAGATCGTCCTCTGTTTCCTGCATTAATAGCCAACGTCTGCAGCAAAGTGAACATACAAATGTATACACTAGATATCTGTTTATATCCAGCAGAGAGAGCTCTTGAAGGATGAATTTAGCGCACAATTGGTTTTGTGTGTTGCAGCTTTATCGGTGTTTGGCCCGTAAATAAAGTCTCCAATGACAACAGTAAAGCAGAAGTGGCCAAAGGCGTTTGCGTTGAGTGACGAAATCAGCTGCAGGAAGCATCTGGAGCCTTCTTCCATCATCAGGATGGAACAGTCTCAAACACAAACACTGCACTTTTTAGGCCGCCCCTCCCTGCTGCTTGCTTTTGTGTTTGAGCGCTCTCAGTTAGCACTTTAAGGCGACTTTCAAAGAAATTCTACTACAGCAAAACAGTCCTTTTAACAGTATTATGGGACCATCCTCACCCGGGTTTAACTGGTTGCGCGAGTGTGGAGATGATAAGCTTCCTGTTTATGGATGAAAGTTAATGGCTTTGTTGGAGGAAGTTAATTTCTCAAAGTGAGGAAGTCTTTAGAGGGCTACTTTTCTAAACAACAACAAAATGTTGGCTCGCTCAGTGAATTATTTTACAATGAAACTGCCTGCTTGCATGTACATCTAAATGTTTATTTGGATACAATTATTTAGTTTCCTTTTTTATGGGGCTCTTTGAGATACTTGTTGCAGCAGTGACCTGACTATTTGATTGCCCGTTGTTAAGAACCCAAACTGCTTCCTTACAAGGATTGCAGCTGGACTCAGCTTCTTTTTTTTTTATGAGGTTTTGTTTAGTTTCTTGCATGTGACTCCACAGTACACCAGCCATGTTGCTGTAGCGATAATTCAAAGGTTAAAGGTACTGGACTGATGATGATGATGAATTTGTGGAATGTAGAAGTTGTAAGAGTAAACCTTTTGACTAGCCCACCTCTCGGTTCTGCTACTGTGCTGCATCGGGACCATTTCCAGAATTAAATCCTGTGATCCTGAAAATAGAACAGAAGCAAAAGCCTGATAGAAAATAAAACAATGTGGGAGGGTTGAATGAGAAATCTGCGAGAAAAGACATCTGTGTATTTATAGACCATTGGCAGGCTTTCACAATCAGATAGTACACAACTGTGGTAACTGGCGTTGAGTCAAGTAGCTGTTGATAGAACATAGTAAATATAACAACACAGATGATTTTGGTATGTTTGACCAGTAAGCTTATTCCATCTGCCTATTTCAAGCAGGAACGTGACGCACCTATCTCTCCACTTTTATGAAACCCAGCTGTGGTTTTCACTATCTGAGGGTCAAATGTTGAATGCCTTATTCATGATGCATACGAGTAAGGTGACCAGACATCCTGGGTACCCGGGACAGTCCCGCTTTTAAGCCTTGTGTGCCAAGTCCTGGCGGATTTAGCCAGCACAATAGTTTTGTCCGACCATTAATTTAACTGTTAAATTCCTTCTTATTTACTTTCACATTCATGTTTGCATTCTCATCTGCATCTAATCGCTAGCAGGCGTGTTTTTGTCATACTGGAACTAGAACTACTTCCTGCTTCTGTGTCTAAGAATCATTGAAAATTTAGCCTTACTAGCCGAATGCTGTGGGCGCCAAACGATAGTTGAGTTAATTCTGACAGCATATTTATAACGTTACAATGTGGGATTGGCACAAGGTAAACAGCACAGACGGTTTCCAATAACTGTCGGATAATGGGGAGCATTGACTTGTTTAGCGCTGTTCAACTGTCAACCAAGATAGCATTTAGCATTAGTTAAAGCAATACCACAGCCACTGCTCACTAAATTGACTAGCAATTATATTTGTCTGTTTCCTGGCGAGCATTTATTGTTTACTTGATTTTCTGCGAAATTGTAGTGTCCCGGTTTTTAATTTAGAAAATGTGGTGACCTAAAAAGTGAAACATTGACTTTAAATTGCTAATTGGAAGTCATTTTGTAAACTAACAATGTGATATGCCTGATATTTGACATGTGAAACAGCCTCTGGCATGACAGTGCAGATGGTGTCTGTTTCCCGTCTGTTTCCCGTCTGTTAAGTGATGGTCGTGTGCCGTGCTAGCAGGAGGAAATATGTGTTTGCTCATGGGATGTATTTCAACACAGCTATACAGTGATCTGTTTCGCAAATGTTTCATTTTCGTTTTCATGAATAATGGCAGCCAAATAAAGTACAAAAATGTGTTTTGTTCTGTCTAAAAAGCTGAAGATGTTTGTTTTTTTTCTTCTGTTTTGTGGGGAGTGCAAAGGTAGCAGGACTCTGCCTCAGATCAAACCTTATTTTGGGTTAGACAATTATTTAGGTCTACATAATTTAACTGCACAAACAATTCCAATGAATACAGAAGCATCCCAAGAGTACATACCGCCGCTAATGCATAAACATTTGTTACTTGATGACTGCGGACCTGGTTATTAATTTGAAAAAAGCCAAATTCTAAACATTTAAAGAAATAGAAGACATGTCCGTCATATTTCGATTAGGAATGGGCAAGTATCGTGCCGATACTGCGCCTTATTTCAAGGTATCGGTACTTGGACGACGGCCGATACTGGTTGTGGCTGTTTTATGATCAGGAACTAGAAATAAAAAATTATAAGAATTAAAAAAAAATGCTATTAATTCTATGCAATTTTAAGGAAAAATTAGGGATGTTTGATAACACTTTTTTTCAGGTCGAGAGCAGTAAGTGGTCAACTCTTGAGTAGTCACCAATATCAAGTATTGATAGCATACCACTAGTGCTTTTGATACATAAAATCTCTCAAAACAATGACAGATAATTTGTGTGTGTATATATATATATATATATATATATATATATATATATATATATATATATATATATATATATATATATATAGGCCTGGTATCGGTACTTGCCCATCCCTAGGAAAAATGCTATAATGGGATAAATAGGTCAAACCGTCTTTCTTTAAAAATATGTCATTGTTTTGGGGGGGAAATGTTATGTATCTATCAATAGTACTAGTGGTATCGGTCTCTACTCAAGAGTTGAGTATTTGTATTGGTATTGGACTAAAAACAAAAGGGGGTATCGAACATCCCCAGTTTTTATGATAACGTGCATTCCTACATGATCTTTTAAACAATCACATACAAACAAAACCTACCATTGTGGGTTGTTTTTCTTGTTCAAATTTAGAAATTCACTAAGTTAATAAAACATGTTCTCTCAAAAATAAATTGCCTTGATGAGTTGATTTAATAATACATTTCAGAAGCTAACAAATTGACTTTTGCAAAGGGGCCAATGTGCAATAACCTCTTCGAGGCTGTGTTTGTTTGTAGTGTGTCAGGTTCGCTATGTTGTGATGGACAGCAGGTTGTGGAGGTTATCAGGTTAATGCCTGAAGCTGGACAAACATCTCAGCCTACCTCGGCCACTAACATCAGACAGGCCGAATGTTTGATCGCGTGTTGGATGTTTGTTGAAGTTTTTCCCAGCATACATCTGGTGTGAGCTGTACTTTCCAGTGACTCTCAAGCTTCCAAAGTCCAAATGCATGTTTTGCTGGCTTGTAAGCGTTTTTGTAATCAGACTTCCAATTACCATCAGTTGTTATTTTGCAGACATGATTCTTTCTCTTGAACTTTACAAGGTGTCATGTGAAAATGTCTCTGCTTTGTGTGAAGTTTCTTGTAATCAATAGCACTTTATAAAGCGCTCTTAAAAGGGAAATACAGCTTCCAGACATATTATTTTCACAAAGAAAGTAGGAAACTGAGAGGTCATAAACTCATACTTTTGTATGTACAGAATTTGGAAATATGTCGTTACGTGACAAACAATAAGCGGAATAAGATCATAAACAGCTTGAATATAACATGTACCCGCCCAGTTGCTCTGTCCTTGACTCTGAAAGAAGCGGCCAACTGTTGCATGCAGGTGGCTGCTATTTGCTTTGACATGCATGTCAATTCGTACCGACTGTAGTATGTACTGGCACAAAATGAAACAGATCAAGAACTTATGACTTCACTTCACTTCACCACCAACAACTACATTTGAGTGGCATGTAATGCATGTGGAATGAGCACGTAATGGGCTGTACTGTGATCTGACATTTTCTGGAAGGTGACTTACATAAATGTGTATTTTCTGTAGCTCTGCCATTGGGTCATTGAAGTGGAGTGGTTCATATGTTGGCAGGCGATCCATTCTCCTCAGAATTGCCCTGTGATTGATTGATTGGTGAATAGTCTAGACTTAAGTCAGCTGTGTTGGGCTGCAGCTCATCCTGTGACCTTGAACAGGATAAATGATGTCGTTGGATGGATGATATCTGACTTGTATGGAGTGTCTCAGGACAGGACCTGCCACAGCAGAGTGACAGGGTACAATGGTGACTACAGACCTTCATAAGCGGAGATTCATTCTCCCAAGACACTACTTCTCACTTTAGTCCAGTCCAAACTTCTCACCTCTTCAAACTGGATTGTGGTTCTTGTGGAGCACACCAATTCTCGTCACATTTCTGGATATTGTGTCATAGTACAGTATATGCTGGAAGCGTTCTCGCAAGTAATGCCTGTCTCAGGCACACATCTCACGCTAAAGTTGGACAGGCTGGATTCATTCATCACTTAACTCAAAAAGGTTTTTCCATTCGGGCTAAGATTCCCTGGCATTCAGCCGTCCAATGAAAGGGCCTCAAGCTGCAAGTCATCCAAACGGCTATTGTCCTAATAAGGAGTTAGCGTGTGTGTGTTTCCCTTGCAAGTTAATAAAACGTCCCCTGAGCAGAATCCAACCATATGCTTTTGAGGGTTTGGCTGCGAGAGGAGCTCTTGTGCATTTTAGGCAAGCATGAGGCGTTTAAAGATCAGAGCCCCTTGCAGCCTGACGTCACTCCTCCCATAGAACCACTGCGGTGGAGCTGCGCGCCTAACCAAAGGGGTCCCGGGTTATGAGAGGAGGGGGAACGCTTGGTTTGTTACCATTATGTTGCTCACATTAATGTGAGTATCAGAGCTTCTGAAGAAATCGAGTTTTTGCATTGATCTAAGAAGCCTCAGTCATTGAACTCTTCTATGTGCAAACATACATTCTGTTTATGTATGGATGTAGAGTGAGCACATACCAAATTTGTTGGCGCAGTGTGAACATAAACACCCAGCGTTGGCTCAAACTTTGTTCCAGAGTGAGGTGGTGTTATCGATAAAGCTCTTCGGCACAGCTGTTTTCTTTCACAACACAACGAGTGGCGAGCTTCGCTACCTGAATACATAGATGGCAAAGAAAGAAAAACACAACTGTAGTAACATGTACATGTGTCATGTTATATTTGAGAATTTACAGTTGCCAAAGGATAGTGGAAAAGAAAACACTTGCTGCTGGGTTACATTGTGACTGGAAGCATTAAGAAGTCATTGGTGAGAAGGTGACGGGATTACTTTCACCATGTAGTAAATTTGTCGTTTTTAATGAGTTTTTTTTTAAAGTCACTGAGGCCTCTGTTGGCCTGTTAAACCAGGTGATGATTTTTTTAGAACGCCCCTGGTGATAACATCTACACGGAGACTACACCTGGCAAGTTACTTACAATAGAGAATATAACACAGTATATAAAGAAATGTTATTAGTAATGTCGGGAAGAATGAAGGTTAAATTAATGTTTATTGTCATCTTGTTTGGGTGTAAAGGTTCTTCAAATTGCTCTACATTTGGAGCAATTAATGTCCTTTTAATGTTGTTGTGGTAGTCTCGTGAGGAAATGTCAAAATGTCAGCAGTGTCGCTGCCTCTGCTCAACAATTGTAGTGTTTCTCTTCCTCTCTGTCATGTTTGCATGCTGCTGTGTCAGCCAGGGATTAAACGGTCATCCTATTGACTGAGGTCAAGTACCATGTCGGAGGAGTTGTCAGATGATCCGGCAACAAAATACCCCCCAAAAATTCCGACATGCTACACTTCCTGCACTAAGATGTTTGAGAATGTCATATATCATCGTGTCACTACTGAAGCTAATGGGCGGCAGACGTTCTTCTGTAAGGACGATCATGGTCACTATGAGAAATGCTAGTCTGTTGTTGAGGTTGAGCAAGGCATTACACTCTCATTCTAACTCAGGATGTGCAGCATTGTTTGTGCAGCAAGTCGTGGTTACTAGGCTTTATTTACATGATCAAGATTTTGGAGCCGGTCATCGATCAGCAAGTTAAAAAATAAATAAATAAATAAAAACATTAAACGATCCATTCAGAAGATGGACAAATTAATCTAATCTATTTAAGCAACTTGTTTCTGTAGGGGGGGGATTAGGTCCCGACAAACTTTGCATATAATTTGACGCCCATTAAAATGCATTGGGGAAAATAAAAAATTTAATCATATTACTCTCCCAAAAAACGCTGATAAACATTCACTATGGTCACTATTGTGTATAAGTTGTAAAATGTCTGAAGTCATGTTATTTTTATGTTTAACAAATTGAAAACATTATAAATCATGCTGTTTCAAATGTTCTCCAATTTCGATACTGTAATGTATAGGATCATATGCTGAGAAACATTTCTTGGGAGTAGTAATATGGCAGCCTCGCGAGGCTTCTAAATGGTGGTGTATCGGCTATCCAGTAATATATACAGATCAGTGGCACAGGCATACTTATCACAATTTTAGAGACAAATACTACGATTTATAGTCGTCGCGGCGGAGAGTCGGTAGCTGTAAAAAAAAAAAAAATGTTTTGAGGGCGTAGCAAAATATAATTGCAGAGCCGATCAATGACGTCATTGATTGATGGGCAAATTATGACATTACAATTAATCACTGATTTTGCTTAAAATACAAAATATCTGCCAATTAACATCTCTTCTTATATTACATATGTATAATCTAATTCTCTGTGTAATGTACAACAAAAATGATCTAAGTTGAATTTCCCCTTGAGGCATCTTAATCAGCATGAACAATTATAATTTCATGACAATCAAGTCATATCAGACCAAGAAGAGTAGAAGCCTTAACGTCTAACAATCTTTTCCCTTTTTCGATTCCAACATATTACATTTAAGCACTGTTCATTAAAAGAAGCACATTCTCAGAAATGCTGTCATCTGATCCTTACGGAATCCTTTGATGTAAGAACGGCCTCTCACAAGCTTTCTCTTGTCAACTGTTTAGTGTCAAACAGTTGTTGAGTATATTTCCATAAACCTACCCAGCAGTTAACACTATATGTGAGTTGCCTTTTCAGTTGGTGCTCAGGAATTCTTGGGTGATGTCGGCCCAGGATCAGTGGGGGGAAGGGAAGGGAAGGTTTGCGCCAGGGGTGTGGAGGCAATTGGGAGCATTGATGAAGGGATAAGTGAAATACGGAAGACTTGCAGAGTATTAGTGAACAGCCTCCAGCGCGTATGATGTGAGCCTCCTGTAAGCACTGGGAGTTAAAAGTCGGCCGGCTTGTGTATCTTATGACAAAATGCCTCTTTTTGCTAAATAAATGGATGTTCTGTTCAAAAAAAAGAAGTGATGCGGAAATCCCTTCACAGCACAGTCGTTTAATAGAATGATTAGGCCTATTTAGTCATCCAAAAAGTCACTCCTTCACCAAGCAATTGTGCAAAAGCTCAACATTTCAAGTCATTATGCCCCATTCCCCCCTAAACCCTTCGTTCTCATGTGGCTTGTGAAAACGTGAGATAAGCAGTGGGACTTTAGGGGGCTACAAACCCGAGCAATGAACTCCCGGGGGGTTCAGTTCACGCAGGGGCCAGTGGACAGGGCCCATTTGAAGCATGCTGCTTTAATGGCTACTGGGGTGGAGGCTTTTGCTGCCGCCATTTCTCATGTGCTGACTCCAACGCTGGTCATGTTGCCACCCCTCCAACTTGAACGGCAGCACAGTCCGAACAACAAAATCTCTGTCCAATATGGCATGAATCTTAGTCCACTGATGGATTGGAGTCTGACCTCTGTCTAGGGCCAGCTGCTTTATTGTTATTGATCAGTTGTACTATGGATTGTGTGCTGGGTAATTGACCAAAAAATGAATCAGCTTTTGGATTGTAGGTGTCCAACCAAGTTGCCAAAAGGAGGCCATGCAAACATTGAGGGGGGTGAAATAATCAAGGATCAATCATTATACAAAACTCTTTTTTTGTACTAGCAACTCAGTGTTGTCGGCAACCAAATAATGACGTGATACCATCTCCAAGGCCAGCTCTTTATCTACGTGCTACACCGCTTCCCAAAGCAGACCCAAATCATCTCTTTCTGTCTGTTCATGTCCTGCTCTAATGAGCGCCGTTTCCTGCTATTACTCTCTCACTGGTGATGAGCTCGGTGGGTTCGCCGCTCGTGACGCTCAAAGCCCGAACTGGCTGCGTGCCTGTCTGAGTAATAAAGAGTATGGGTGGGTGGTCAATGGAAAATGTTGTGAAAGTGGGTAAAAGCGAGTGTGTGATGCCCGGAAACGAAGGGTGTTTTCATTGTGGATTTTGGCTCAGTGTCGTTAGATTAATGATGAAGCCTCTGCGTGGTTATACTGTTGACTTTGAGGCAGTGTGACCTGACCCACTCTTTATATATAACGGGCAAATGAGATCAAGTTTTTTTTTCGTATTATTCTGTCATCTAATGAAGATATGAGACTTGATCAAATGTAGCGCTATTTTCTTTCTCTCAGCATGTTTCCAAAGCCGATGCCAAATCAAACTGCCCTCCCGTGGTCTCTGATTAAGCCTGCTGGATACTCAAGGATGGTTCTCATAGTCACATTTATCAGCTTAAAAAAATGTTTAGATTACTCAGAACGTCATCGTCAGTGGTCATGCTGGTGTTACTTTCAATAATTTAAGTGTTTTGAGGAGTTGTCTGAATCAGACAATATAAGCAATTGAGATGATCTTGTTTTGAAGGAATTCACTGAAGGCATTGATGTGTATTGAGTGCCATTAGTCGCTCTGTCTGCTTATATTACTAAAATTCAGCACTGTGAGAGATATTATTTTAACAATAAATAAATAAATAATAAATAATATATTACATAAAATAATCCATTAATTAATCATTAATAATAATTAAATAATAATATAATATTTAATATAAATATAATGTAATATAATAATATTTAATAATAATAAAATAATACATTTTTAAAAATTATCCAGTTGAACAAACATGTCTAACTTGTACAGTCTTTGTTTTTCTTTTTAACTCATTCACTCCCAGCCATTTTCAGTGAAGCAACCCCCTTCGCTCCCGGCTGTTTTACTGAATTTGTAAGGCCCACAGAATATTGTGTTCTATTGCTATAAAAATGTGGATCCTACCAAATGAAAAATTTGAGTCTCTTCTTTCATCAGAAAAAAATATAGTTGTTATCTGTTTCTGTTGTGAGGCAATTAGCATGAGAATATAGCTAAGTTTCATCATTATTCACAAACCTGTGGAAAACACTGGGGAAAAGAGCTTGTTGCAACATGGTCCTGGCTGATCTCTTATACTCTGCTGCCATCTGCTGGTCGTTTTTTGTAATAACTACCATTGCTTTAAGCGACCTCTTCAGGTCCAAAGCTTTCTGTATGCTCTAGCATAAAAAATATATAAAAAATGTAAAAATAAATTTTCGGGAGTGAAGGACAAAGTATTAAAAACGTATTTATATGTTTTGGGGTTTAAATGAGTTAAAGACAAAAAGGTTTTGTTTCCCTTGACTAGTTTCGGCGTTGACTGCCGCCTTCCGAGAAAACCTTTTTGTCTCTAAAAAGAAAAACAAAGACTATAGATTAAAAGAAAAGCTGTTTTTTTTTAACCATGTCTAAACTTGTGTATTATGGTAGGGCAGAATTCACAGTAACTTCCATTTATGTTTCTTTTTTACTTTGTTTTTTAACAGAAAGATGTGAAGGACGTGTTCACGGCCATCACATTTGAGGTGGCGTACAGCCTGGGCAAGCATGTAATAAGTGGACACCAGGAGCAAGACTTACCTGCTCTTGCCCCTGTGCTGCGGTGGAGGAAAGGAAACAAGATCGCAGTGAGGAACGAGGTATAAGACACCGTAGAATTTGGGCATTTTCACCCCAGTCGTCTTGGGCTTGCCGGGAAAGGTGTAAAAAAACGGCGCCAAACAAATAATAGGAGTGAGTGACCAAAGGTCACTTCTACTTTTTCTTCTTCTGTGGTGGTTACCAGCTTGTTATTGTCCGTGTTCGGTTTTCTTGAGTGAAATCCAAGAGACAGATTCATTTATTTTCACTGTCACCACCTCTAACCTGCCCCACATGTTTCCAAGATGGGCTGCTGCTCTTCTTGAAAAAGAAAGGATTTACATCTTTCAGCACCCACAAATTCCATTTATCTGAAATTAATCAATACTGTAACATAAGACACAAACTTCTAATCTGCTTGTCTTCTCATTAGTGATTATCCCGGCCATAGAAAGACTGATGAAAAAGTTAAACATATGGAGTAAATAACCTGTCCCCTTTCTTTATGACAGTCCAACATCAACACAACACTGCCCCCTAGACAGAGTAGGAAGTTATTGTGAACTTTTGTGTTTCCTCCTCAGACTTGGTTTGAGAAGAACTGCCTGTCCGACGACTGCGCTGCGGACCTGCGTCTCCATGGGAAGCTGTTGCTTTCTGGGTAAAAACAAAGCTACTACCTCATTGTTCTGATTGAGTCTGTTTTGGACTTTGTTGCAAAGAGGAGACATCAGCCCTGTGGGTGTGGGTCCATGACGCATGTTTGGAGGATGTCCATATGTTTTTCCATGCACAGGGAGTTCCCTCTCTTTTTATGGAGTATTACTCTATGAACACTCACTCACAGTATTTTGGGTTGATTATTATTATTTTGTTTAATTATAAAGTAAACCGCTGAAATTCAATGAAGCAGTCCTACATCAATAGGATAACTCTGGTTCAGTCTGTCTGAGAGCTCTTGCTAACTTCTCTTCAGTTGTTCTTTTTTGTCATTTATATTATTGATGGAGCTGTGGAAATCTTTTTCCGATGGTCAGACAGATGTTTTCTTACGTTCATCCTCCTTCTTTTACATAAGTGGAAACCACCTGTTGGCATGCAAGAAGATTAGGCACCTCCACAAACTGCAGCCTTCTAAAATGTTGCCAACTTGGAATAATGGCATTGAATTACCATATTTTTCAGTCTAAATCACACTTCCATAGTTTGGCTGGTCCTGTATACAGTATATTAAAATTAGAGATCTCAAACCCAAAGTCCCCATTCTCTATTCATGCAGCAAACGAGTTCTGGTTGGATTGGACGCTTCTGCTTCTAACTACCTAAAAGTATTTCTTTTTAGTTTAAAATGACTCATCTTACGGTGAAGGTTTTGGTATTGCACCGAAAGTATTTACCAACTTCCCAAAGAAAGTGCAAAAAGAAATGGAAGAAGTAGTAGTCATGGATTGGAAACGAATATGTGACGTATACAGATAGCTCGCTAGTTTCGCATGCGGCATCTGCAACAGCAAGGATTTATTAAAAAGTGCAATGAGCAACCTAAATGGTACTTTTGGCCTCCATGCGATATGGGATTAAGGTCAACCATTTTAAACAAAAAAGAAAAACTTGCCCATAGTTAGAAGGGGACGTTTCAAATCCACCCCGTACTCGTTCACTGCCATCAACACAATTAGGGAACGGGAATTTTGGGTACGAGTCTGAGCTCTACTGCTCTTGCTTGGTTTTTGTAAAATTAATTTCCTATATTTACATACTGAGCGGTGTTTCTAATATTTTTCATTGAGTCAATATATTAAAAAGGGCACTGCAAAAAAAAAAAAAAAAAAAACTTCAACCACGATAATATACATTATGTTAAATTATGTTTAAAGCGATTATAAATTGAGAGCTTAAATCAACTGAACATCGTTATCTTTGTAAATTAGCCAACCCTTGTATTGGCTGTCAGTATTGTGCATTATGCTGTGGCTTTTGAGACGTGAATAGCCTTTCACAAATCCTCTCCTGTGAGATTCCTCAGAGTTGTTGAGACAAAGGTTTATTGGCTGACATACATTGTTTACTTTATGTTTCAATCAGGACATACAGCAGGCCCCATTTGGCCCTGGGAGCCATAAGGAACGTCTCGTTGAACTTGACCATCTCCAACGCTGGAGACGACGCCTACGACACCAACGTCTATCTAAACTTCTCCCGAGAGGTTTTCTATATCAACTTCTGGCAGAAGGTCAGTTACTCACCTCCCACTTGACCATATATATGCTCCCCCCCCCCCCCTCCCTTCTTCCATTTACCTGTCAGGTTAAAACATACAATAAAAGGTAGACTAAACAATAGGAGATAAAACAGACCTATGGTAGATGGCTTTGCTTTATATTCCTATGCAACTTCACAATATACTGCATCATCATGTAAATGAATCTCAATTAGAGAGCTATTACACATCATGGAAATTCATCATGATGTCACCTTTACAATAAAATTCAACTTACTGCCATTTCCTGTGATACCCGGCGAAGAGATTTTCTTAAAGGCAAATAGCTTTCACAGTGGCAACCTCTGCATTGCCTCCGCTCACGTCAGTTGGAAGAGGAAGCAAGCAAGTCTCCTCCAACTCAGAAACGCCCCATCAGTTTGCACAGGACCACATCCTGTTGGCAGGCTCACATCAGACCCAAGTGAATGATGAAAGCGCACATCCAATGACATAAAGATGAAATTCAATTTCAACAGAAACTGAGGTATAAATGAGTGTTATTAGAAAAGCAGATTTGGAGTGCCTTAGTTCATTTAATGTCCCCTGCTGACGTCATTTATCAGGTTGCCAGCATCCACAGAGCCTCATTCGGTGCTGGAACCCGATAGTTCGAGTGACCTGCTGCACACAGGAAGCCAACTTTATGAAGAGATGACAAACAACCCTTTAACCAAATTTAATGCTCCTTCCTAGAGACATTTCTAATTACTACCGGTGAAGACCAAAGTGATGATATTTGCTGTATTTATGCAAAGCTGAAGCCAACTTTCAGTCCTCCCCAGAGGCAATTTCCTCCAGTAAACCCAGCATGAACTTGTCTGCCCCTCAGATTGAGGAGAGCGGGGTCTTAGCTAGCTGTTGTTCTTGCAATGAAAGCTGTCAGAAAGCCGTGGAAGCCAATTGCTTGGACAAGGCTGCTGGGACTCCTGTGGGGCTGCAGCAGCTTCACTGTTTCCTTTTTATTAATTAACTCTTTGAAAATCCACCAACAAGATTATTATTTTTTTATCCCTCTCATGCCTTTTTTTGAAGGTATGTGAAGTCAAATGGAAGAAATGCATTTAAGGTTTAGAACTGCCAGGGGAAATGTACCTAATTTTAATGAAAACCAAATCTTGCTTATAATTGTTTTCATTAACACAGAGAGCCATGTATCAACAACTGGTGCTACTACATTTTCCAAATTAATATAATTTAAAAATCTATTGTTATACTACATTTTATTGATAGGCACCTTTCTGAACATGTTGTCCATGTTGTGGATATCTGGGCGAAGGCAGTTCCACGGGCGGGGTTGTAATTGATGTTATATTGACAGAGGATATTGCTAAAGAGAAAAAGATACAATATAAACACAAGGGGGGCATCATCAGAACCTTGTGGAACACCAAAAGTGATTGGAGATGAGTGAGATATGAAAGATTTTTGAGCTGGATAACATGGGGGCGATTAGACAATAGATTTGAAATAGTCGTAGGGCATGTCTAAAAATCTGTCAAGGAAGATGCTATGTGAGAGGCTGTCAAAAGCTGCAATTCATTTCTAAGAGTCTCAAATGAACTGGTGGTCATATAAGTGATTTTTGCAAGGGGTGTCATTGTGCTATGAAGGGGGGGAAACCAGATTGAAATTGTGTGTAAAGATTATTTTGAGACAAATGAAGAAATAATATTAACTAAGCGGTGTATGCTCATTAACTCATTCAAACCCAAAAACGTGTAAACATGTTGTTTTTTTAAAATATAATTTGTCCTTCACTCCCTAAAACATATTTACAATTTTTTTTTTGTTTTTTTTCATGCAAGATCATTCAGAAGGCTTTGATGCTGCTTCTGACATGAAGATGTGGCTTAAAGCATTGGCAGTTATTATAAAAAAGTACAAGAGTATAAGAGATCAGCCAGGGCCATGTTGCAACAACCTAGCTATTTTCTAATGCTAATTGCTACAAAACAGAAACAAATAGAAATATACTTTTTTTTCCTGATGAAAGAAGAGACGCTAAACTTTCTTTTGGTAGGTTCCATGTTTTTATAGCAATAGAACGCACTATTCTGTGGGCCTTGCAAAAAATCCAGTAAAACAGCCAGGAGCGAAGGGGGTTGCTTCACTAAAAATTGCTGGGAGTGAATGAGTTAATAGTAGCCATTTGCACTTTGACTTTTAATCACACAGATGCAGAGTTAGTTCTACAGTTCCTGATCCTGACAAAAACTTTAGTAACTTTCTTTAAAAATAAAATAAAAATAAAAAAGCATTGTTTATTTGTTGTTTAAAAATGTTAATTCTGGGAACGTGACACTAGTTAGGAAATCCAAATGTTTACACATAATGAGGCTGAGGTGATGCCAAAAAACAGCACCACCTGACTTGTCATCCTAACGTTCTTCCTACATTAGAAGTTCAGGATGAGATTAAAGAACCTAAACAGTCCCAGTGACACTTAATGGGCCCGACATTTGTGAGTGTGCGTGTGTATGTTTTCATATGAGCCCCAAAAAGTAAGCAAGCGACAGAAAGGGAAGAAGTGCTGAACAGTCTTGTCATTATTCTCATCCATGGAGGCACCTTGCGCCCTAAATCTGTGCGCTCTGCTCTTGCTCAAGGACTGCCAGGTGGGTGATGAGTAAACAGACCGTTTCCACTCGTGCACTGCATGCGCAGCCTCACGGGATGGGCGGTGTTTGCACAGAGGAATACAGGAAATAGAGTACATTCCATCATTGCCAGTTGTGATTGGTCCTCGCCCCAAGATCCCCTAAGGGGAGAAGCACTACTAGTTAAGTTGAGGTAATGATGCGGAGGTACCCTGATCATCGATATATGTCACCAGTGTCTACTTAATTATCATTTGTAGAAGTGATTTCAACAGGCTTCTTAAAACTTAGCTGACATCCTCCAAAGCTGCACACCGGCAGAATGTTCCGGGAGGGCCAGTATGTCCTCTTAGTTGTGTCTCTCTTCCCTCGTCCACAACACAGGCTCGGCCAAAAGCCTCGCAGTGAACCTTTGGTTAAAATAATCCTTACTGCTCGCAGGGTCAGGGCCTGAATGTTTACACAGTGCAGCCGGTAGAGCTCCATTTTGTTTAGACAAGCTTCCAAACACGCAGCCTGGAGCTTGGCCAACTTACCCACCCGCCAAGATTAGTGTATGTGTGAGTGCGCGCCATCTCTGCTTTGTACATTCTTTGTAAAATGTAGGACTTCATCCATGAAGAATATACAGTATACCAGCTAAACATAAGGGGGGCAAGATCAGAACCTTGTGGAACACCAGAAGTGACTATAGATGAGTGAGATTTGAAAGATTTAAACTGACTAAGGTTAGAAAGATATGATTTGGACATGGACAGATATTGATACAGTGGGCCTGACCTCGCAAATTAACGGACAAAGATGACCACTGACACACTCTTCAAATTTGTGGAAGGTCTTCCAGAACCTTTCATTTTCACTTCCTGTAGGTGCAATATGCGGGTGTCCCAAAAACTATTGTCTTGCTACCGCTGACAAACTTCACGCATTATCAGAAGTCACGATTAGAGTCTTGCCTTTGAAATGTCTTCCTTTTTACAATTCCCATGTCACCTCCTCTGTCTCCAGTCCGTCTGGCTTTCCTACTACTCTGTCTATCTCTTTTTGCAGGAAGAGAAGGGCATTTCCTGCGAACTTGTCGACTCGGACTTCCTCCGATGCAGCGTGGGATTTCCCTTCATGAGAGCACAGACTAAGGTGTCTCCTAGCAAGTTGTGATTTAATTCTGTGTTAGTGAAGAGGTTCACGGCTTCAGAATTCTCATAATGTTTGTATTCTCTATGCTTGTCTTCTTTAGTATCATTTCGCGGTCCTTTTTGACACAAGTCAGATCTCTGGGGAAAATGACACATTGCAGTTCTTGGTGCAAGCAAAGAGGTATGTAACCGTCCTGATATACGAGTTCTGTCAAAAATTGTGCCATTTGAAAGAAGTAATGATCAGTTGTATTATGTCTCAAAGTCAAACTTAAACGCTTCTTGACAATAAAATGTTATATGTGACCTCACTAGTCTAAACAGGACATTCTGATTAATATTACATTTGTGGAATAAGAGTTATTGAGCAAAATCCAGCCATTTTTGTCCATCACAGGGGGCGGCCATTTTGCCACTTGTTGTTGACTGAAGATAACATCACAGTTGCTCAGGTAACAACCAATCACAGCTCACCTGTTTTCTGAAGCTGAGCTGTGATTGGTTGTTACCTGAGACGTGAGCAACATTGATGTCATCTTCAGTTGACAGCAAGTGGCAAAATGGCCGCCCCCTGAGATGGATAAAAACTGCTGGATTTTGCTGCTTAACGCATACTGTCTTCCACTAACGCAATATTAACCAGAATACCATATTTAGACCAGTGGGGCTGCATAGAACATATTGTCCACAAAAAAATAAATTTGGGATTGATTTAAGATTGACAAGATTGTTTTAGTTTGTAATGTATGTATGATATGTTTTAAATTATTTAAAGGGGAATTAAATACAAATAAATTATTTACAAGAATATATTGTATGCACTCCCACTAGTCTTCATATGACATTTTGATAAATATTGTGTTTGTGGAATATGAATTGAGCAGTTAAATCCATTTTTGTCCATCACAGGGGGCGGCCATTTTGCCACTTGCTGTCAACTGAAAATGTCATCACAGTTACTCAGCGCTATCAATCAATCACGGCTTACCTGTATTCTGAGTTTGGTCATGTGACGTCCGCAAGCTGAGTCACGATTGGTCGCTACCTGAGCATTTGTAATGTAATTTTGAGTCGACAGCAAGTGGCAAAATTCCTGCCGAGATGGATTAAGAGTGGGTGGATTTTGCTGTTATATTCATATTCCACAAAGGCAGCAATAAGAATACCAACTTTAGACTAGTGGGAGAACATATTATTGTAAAGAAAATTGTTGGGTTATCTTCCCCTTTAACTGGATAGCATCTTTGTTTGTTTTAGTGCCAATCCGGAGCACAAACTCTCCGACAACATTCTGGATCTGTCCATCCCACTGATTCATGAAACTGACACAACAATCACGGGGTAAGAACAATAAAAAAAACACACAATGCTAATGCTAATACCTTAAACTTTCAGAATAGCCATGTGGCATGTGTGCCTGCTTGCTGGCTCTCGGGAAATAAGGGAGTACTGACTGTTGTCACACATCAACATGAAAGGCCTTATCTGGGAATGTTTTATCACGGGGCGAAAGGGAGAGAGATGTAAAACAGCTTCAATCCAGCAGAACTTTGACATCGGATAAGGCTGCTGTGTCTGCTGTCTGTAACGCAAAGGGAGGCGTCAGAGCACATCTGGCTCTTATCTCAACTACTACAGTATTCAGGGATGCTCAAATAGCGCTAATCCCGCTATGAATCACACACTTGTAAAAAGAAAAAAAAAATGTAATCATGACTTCTCCTGCAGTGTGGTGACACCAAGCTCCTTTGTGTATGGAAACTCCATCGACGCCTCACGCTTCGTCCAGCTTGAAGGCATGGAGTGCAGCTTCCAGCCTCTCAATGTCACTTTCCAGGTAAACACACACACACACACACACGTCACCTGTATTTATTTAGGTTCCCGTGTGTGCTCATGTCTTTTCTTCTCCATGTGTTCCAGGTGATAAATAACGGGCCCAGCCGGCTGCCGGGCTCCACTGTGGACATCAGGATACCCAACCGGCTGGCTGGCAATGGAGCTGATATGTTCCACATTGTTGAGACCCAGGTGCATGGCGACACTGATTGAATTTCCAGACCGAACCATTGGTTGTTTGTTTATTCACCTGCAGCCAGCCACATCTTTAGCTCATTGTCTGTGTGACTTCTTGCGGCGGCGCAGCTGGGTGTTGAGGCGAAAAGTCAAACTGTTGACGTTGCTACTGAAGCTAGCCAATCGTTTGCTTTCACAACATTTTGCATTTAGATAAAGGAACACAATATTCCCAGATATTTTCTTAACCCTTACATTGGCCCTTTCATTGAGGTAGATCATGGGGGAGCTCAAGCTGTTAATTGTATTTACTATGAATGGGCAGACGGGGTTGGCTGTATCCCACCCTCCTTGAGCCCATCTGGAATCACTTGTAAGGGATCAGACAGCCTGCACGGAATGGGAAAGGGACACCTGTGGAGCGGGCTACTGCGCCATACCATCCTTAGCTTGGGAGCACGATTCAAAACGCCTTGAAATTGTCAACCAGACAAGTTGCACACTTGTATTTTATGGCCATATATTCTTACTTTTCACTCATTCATTCATTTGTTTCGATTATGACATCCACTTTCTTAGCTCCTGCTTAGCTCCATATGTTTCGAGTTTTCCACGCAAATCCCTCAATCTTGCTTATTTGACGTGTAAATAGGGTTTTCCCGGGGAAGAATCCAGCAGGTTTAGGGCCGATGAATCATCAATGCAGCGATGGCGGGATGAAGGCAGCACGTGAGCAAGCGATGTAGTAAAGTGTGCGGTCTGGCGTGCTGGGTGGCAGCAGGGCACACAGGAAGTTTGAAAAAAAGGGCTCGTTCATACAGTATGCTTGATTTTATATATAAGCGTCTAGCATACAGTGCATTGGTTGTAGTGGGGTAAATGAGCGTCTGCTACATTTATTATGATGAAGTCACCTTGAGGTTTTTTGATGATTGACCCCCTGCAAATGGAAGAGGTTCACCTACAGAGCTTCAGGTCAGACTTAAGAGAGGGGAAATGGGGAAGCGTTCCCTTGAGGGGGGCCTGAGCTGTAAACCAGCTACTTATAAATCACTCCATATAAGAAACCTTATTAGGAGGGCTGCAGCTTCTTGTTTGGGAAAACATCCTACTTTCCCCATGGGGTCATGCCATGCCAAATTACCCATTTGGTTTAACCAAGCAGATTTAGATTTGAATGAAACTTGGTGTACTTGTTGATAGTGATGGCACAACACTACATCTCACATTTTTGGTCAATCACAACATGGGTTTGTGAGTTATGGCCTGCTGAATGTTGACATTTTCTGCAAAAAGGGGCGTGGCCACCTTCCTCTAAACACTAACATTTCAGAACTACTGGGTTAATTGTTACAAAACATGTGTTGTTGGAAAGGAAATTAAACAAGGATTCCAAATTTGTGCATATCGTCGCTGCTATGTGAAAAACACTTATGTCCATTTTTTTTCTTTTTTCTTTTGTTTTTGGGACGTCTGCATTTACCTACATCCCAAAAATGTGTAAAAAAAATTATTTTTACGTTTTATGTTTCAACCCAAAAAATGGACATAAGTGTTTTTCACATAGCAGCGACGATGTATTCGTAACCTTTTGACCTTTTGTTAAGGCCATGTGTTCCACAAGGTCAATTTCAAGGTCAACTAAAACAAAACGCTACTAAAATCTAAAATATTGTAAATTTAGAATCCTTGTTAAATTCGCAACAATGCCTGTTTTGTGAAGATTGACCCAGTAGTTCCTAAGCTACAAGGGTTCAAAGGCCGAAAATGTCCACATTTGAAAGGCCGTGGCCCCCAAACCCCTCCTCCGATTCACCTAAAATTTGCGATTTAGTGCTGTGCCATCCCTATCGACTAGTACACCAAGTTTAATTAAAACCAAAATCTGTTTGGTTCAAATTTTGGATCGTTTTAGGTCACACAAAGCTTTATTGGAACATTTTTGCAACTAAATTATTCTAGCCTTCTAAGATGACATCGATTTGATGTTCTGATGCACAATAAGCAAAAATGTTTACCATTAATCTTTTCTTTTTTTTCTTCAGGTGGCTGACAACCGAGGAAACTGTACCCCGCATAAGAACCCGACACCTTGCACAATCCCTCAGGACCGAGAGAGCATCTTCCACACTATATTTGCATTTTTCACCAAATCAGGCCGCAAAGTCTTGGTAAGTATGCACCATGCTCACGTTTACATGTCTCTCATCTTGTTAAATGTTCAACCTGTTTCCTCTCCCTATCTGTATCAGGACTGTGACCGGCCGGGAAGAGCGTGCATGACCATCTCCTGCAGCCTGGGACCGCAGCTGAAAGAAGAAGCTTTGAATATAGACATCAAACTTTTACTGAATACTGAAATTCTAAATACGGTAAGAGATGTTTGACCACCACAAGTTCAGTCACTTGCAAGTTGTTGTGACCAAAGACTCAACACAACCCTGTATTTTTTGCAGGATACTTCCTCTGTGATTCAGTTTGTGACACGAGGCCACGTGCAAGTAAATGACAGGACGGTGGAGGTGTCCAAAGGCCTGCCAGAAGACATCTCTGTAAGTACAATATACTGACCATAGACCTTTTTTTTTTTTTTTTGTGTAACCAGCAGAAGAGGCTGCTGTGAAAATATGTTTGTTTAAACTCCAACAAGAAGTGTTCACAGTGAGGTTTGTGGCTTTCGAAACTCGGGAGATGCATACCTTAAAACCTCACCAAAATTGAACATCAGTTCATGTTGTGGGAAATATTTTAAGCGAATTGTACTTTTGAGTAGGGACCAGTCTGGGGTGTACCCCACCTCTCGCTCATAGGCTCGCTCGTAACCCAAATGAGGGCAAACGCTATAGATTTTGAATTGATAGACCTCTTATTTTTATATTTTTATAGTACCATTTTTTAAATACTCAAAAGTTAGAGGGGGAGAGTGCTTTATAACACTTGAAATTTTGGGCCAAATAGTCTAAATCTTTGGTCTCCAAACTATGGCCTGGGGGCCATTTGTGGCCCACCATTCATTTTTAAGCGGCCTGCAGCAATTGGCGGCCAGCATTAAAGTGACATCTGACACAGCCAGCGAGGCTAAGGTTTAAAAAAAAAAATTAAGGTGGGTAGAGTGAGAAGGAAGGGTGTAAAAAGTGCCACTACTAATAAAATAATTTATATACTACAGAGCTTTTCTAAATATAAAAAAATATATATACACAAAGTATTTAAAACTACAATAATAACAACATTTCTCTTCAAAGCACTGATTTAATTTTAGAAGCAAAAGTTGTTTCTGTGCTGTCAAAGATATCACATTATTGATCCTCAAGTAAATACAGACCGTAGCCACCCCAAAATCTGGAAAAATTCGGAACTATTTGCATACCACCTTTATCAAATTAACTAGAAAATAGTGTAAATTTTGTTAACGAAAACGAAATAAAAATATTTCCGTCCACACTCATTTTTCACCGGACAAAAACTAGACTAGACTAGACTAAAACATCCATTAATAAACAATAAATGGGACTAAATCAGTATACATTTTTGTCGACTAATAAAGACAAGACGAAAATTGATCTCACTTAATAAAGACTAGACTAAAATCTATGGACATTTTAGTTCACAAACAAAGACGAGATGAAAATGATCATTTTGTAAAATCCTGTTTCTGATAATCTGTCACTAACACAAAGTGACACACTCCCTTTAAAATCTTTCAGACAATGTAAATCCGACCGCTAACTCATGCTAGCTAATTTACCAACTTGTAGCATATATATACTGTAATTTTGTAATTGTGTTCTGTAAATTGCTTTAAATCCAAAGATGAGAGAAAATTTTATGTGAACTAAGTAGTTTTAGATTAGATGGAAATGTTTAATTTTATCTGCTGACAAAAAAAAAAAAAAAAGTAAAATGGTTGTCCTGACTAAAACTAGACTAAAATGTTGACAGTTTCTAATGACTAAAAATAGATGAATAAAATGAAGTTTTCTTGGACTAAAAATGGGATGAGGTTGACTAACTATGATAAAAACTAACAAGTGTAATTGAAATTGGACTTAAACTGAGACTAAATTGGAAAAATGGCTGGTAAAATTAGCACTACTAGAAAATATAAAGACCATATCATTTTAAGAATTTGTAAGTTCTTGATGTTGTCCTCAATCAAAACCGTTTGGACACCCCTGATCTAAATCCACATGAAAATCTAAGTCTGCTGTCAGATATAATGTGTTGAGCCGTGCATAGAACAGCTGGGGTCCTTCGGTATGTGCGTAAAAGGGCAGGCGCTCCCCCCGCTGTCGGTTGCTGACTGATTGAATGGCTTAGAAGATCAGTCATGATGATTAAATTGAGCACCCGGGATGCTCTCGGTAGCATCTCTCACATGATGACATTAGTGACCAAGCGGCAGGCTTTCTGACCCCGAGCTCCAGACATGCCCCCCCCACCCACCCCCCATTGAGTAGTAAACACACACACTCCAAAGTCTGATTTGTGGTCCCAGGTTGCATTACTTGCAGCTGACCAGCAAGCTGGGTTTCTCATCACTCATTTTGTGTAAACACAGCAACATAAATCCGTGATGTGTGAACTCGACGTTGAACCTCACGTTCCCACATTGAACAGATTGCAGGTCCAGAAGAGCATTCGTCTGGCCATGCAGTTGTTGAAGTCCAGCACTATGAGTTGGCTGAAGGTGTTAACGTGAGATAATTGTTCAACAGAGATGATCTGCATTTTATGTTCTCTCGCCATCTCGCACTTCAGAGGCAGGCAGCTGCATTTACGATGACGTCGTGCTTCTTGCGTAATTGTCGAGCGTTCCTGTGGCAAATTTGCATTTGTTCGAGATCATTTTTGCATAAATAAATCAATCCCCGGTGAGCTTCCATTTGATGCCTGCATGCCAGCATAAACATAAGCTAAGTTGTTTCAGAAGAATGCTATTTTTCACTCAAGCTAATGCAGTGTAAATACATGAAAGCAACCAAAGTAATCATCTTGGAAATGAAGCAAAAATGCTCTCATCTAACTGCGGTGGAATCAGAAGCAAATGTGAGAACATTAAACAAAAATCAAAGAATTGGTTAGTAGTGGTAAGTACATGCTAATAGAAGCTTTTTGGACTTGCTGACAAAGATGGATGATCCAGGAGGTCAATGCAGTGGGAAGCAGCCTAAACCTATGAGCTGTAAGGAAAATGTCGTTTTGATATGTGGAGACTCTAAATTTAAAAAAGGGAGCGGATGATTTAGAGATACTCTGACCTAATATGATGAATGTTCACGCCCTTAACATGTGTGATCATTTAGATGAAACATTGAAAATATGAAGTTACTTATTAGGAAATGGTCACCGAAAACATTTTCATTTATCAGAAAATATGTTGAATGTAATAGTGCTGCATTTGTAAAACATTTTTCAACTCAAGAACTGTCTTTGAATATGATGAAAATACATCATGTACTGATGTAATGTTGATGCTATGCGCATTAACTAGTAATCTTATCTCATTAACAAGCTTGACCTTAAGTGTATACACGTGTGTTACAGTTGATCTTTGAGGCGCTGCACAGTCAGGAGCCCCGGGGCTACGTGGTGGGCTGGATCATCGCCATCAGTCTGCTGGTGGGGATCCTCATCTTTTTGCTCCTGGCTGTGCTGCTATGGAAGGTAAAACTCTTCATGATTGTACTTTTTGTCAAAGGCATTGTCTGTGTTTTGTTGTTATTATTAACTCATGTCAGTATTGAATATATATTTTTGTATCATATCACCATGCAGAAGCATGTAGATTGTAAAGAATAGAGGGGCGAGTATTGATCGCTGTGGGACTCCATAGCTAATTTTGCAATACTCTGAGCTCACATTGCCAAAGTTTAGACCAGGGGTCTGCAACCTGTGGCTCTGGAGTCACATGTGGCTCTTTAGTCCCTCTCCTGGGCTCCCTGTGGATCTCTAAAAAAATATATATATATATATATTTTAAGTATATATATATATATTTTAAGTATATATATATATATATTACAGATTTTAAATTTTTAGATAAAATATTGAATATTTTTTTAATGAATTAATGATTTCGATTTCTTTTTTAAATGAATAATTAAATATTCAAAAAGGTCAGAGTCATATACATATATATATATATATAAATATATATATATGTGTGTGTGTGTGTGTGTGTAAAAAGTGACCATAAAATGTCCAAAAAGGAAGAGGAAAAGCCACAACAACCAAAACTTATAATGTACGCAAAATTGCCCCAAAAAAAGTCAAAAAAATTATTTTAAATAAGGCTGAAAAGAAAACGTTAAAAAATAAACCATAAAATGTCCAAAAACAAAACAAGAAAGGCAGAAAATTACCATCCAATGTCTTTGGAATTGCAAAAAAAGGTCAGAACATTTGTAAAATAAATAAATACATACATACATAAATAAAAGGCACTATAAAATGTCCCAAAACAAAAGAAGAAATCCCCCAAAAATTACCATAAAACGTCCACAAAATTGCCAAAAACATCTGAAAATTTATAGCAAAAAGGTAGCCACAAATGTAAAAAAGAAAAGAAAAAGAAAACAAAATGTCCCAAAAAGTAAGAAGAGAGGCAGAAAATGACCGTATGCCAAGATAAGATCTAACCGAGAAAGTGCCGAGGCTGTAATATTTGTCAAATAATTTTGCTATTTTGCCAAATCTGTTGCTATTTTGTTACTAAGTACTGTAAACGTAATAACACTGCAGCAGTGTTTATACATTACCATTTGTTGGTGTTTTTGACAGATGGGCTTCTTCCGTCGGCGGTATCGCGAGATCATCGAGGCCGAGCGGAACAGGAAGGACAGCGATGATAGCTGGGACTGGATGGAAAAGAACCACTGAGACTCGCGGTGGCGACGGTGGCGGGGGGGCCTCCGTGGCGCCGCCAAAAAGATTTCGGCTTTGGGTCAGGATGACACCAGGCCCATCAAAGCCTTCCATATGTGGAAGAAGAAGAATATTCTCCATATTTTTTGGAGACTTGACATGTTTTTGAGGGTGGGAGTACAGGAACTTGCGAGTTGACAGCATGGCATGCCAGAGGACGAAGAATTACGATGACGTCCGGCTGCCGCTTGAAAGTCCGAATGTGGATACTGGTGGACAACAAAAACCTCAGGGCTGTGTTACATAGCAACTTTATTTTTGTACACTTTAAGCCATATTGTGCAAAAGTGGTCTTTGGAGAGGAGTGGCGGCCATTTTGTTTGTCCTATGTTTTAGCACTGATATCTGATACGCCTAAATGCCTCAGCTACAGAGTATAATCCTGCCCACAACAGATTGGACATGTTCCTCTATTGGGAGTGGACGATCGAAAGCTAATGTTGTCTTTGAGACACAAAAACACACACATGGTTTAAAACACTGTAGCCTCTGCTCTCTGAGTTGGCCCACAAGTGCAGTGAATGTCCCGACTGAGGTCATTAGAAATATGAACACTTTATGGGTCACACTTGTTTATCTTCTACGCTAGTGTTTGACAACATTTATTGAGCCAAGGCACATATTTTACATTCATCTTTAACTCATTCACTGCCATTGACGGCTATAGACGTCAAAAATTAATTTGAACTATTGCTATTAGTTTCACATGTTTTCCCACTTTTGTTAACAAGAGTATGAAAACCTAGGAAAAAAATATTGTACATTTAGAACAGATATAAAATTTGTGATTAATCGTGAGTTAACTAGTGAAGTCATGTGATTAATAACAAATAAAAAAAATAATCGTCTGACGCCCCTAATTTTTTAATAATAATTGTTTTCTTTTCTTTTTTAATTAGGGGCATCAGGCGATTATTTTTGTTATTTGTTATTAATCACATGACTTCACTAGTTAACTCAAGCGTAATCACGAATTGTATATCTGTTTTAAATGTACAATAAAAAAAATTCTAGGTTTTCATACTCTTATTAACAAAAGTGGGAAAAAATGTGAAACTAATAGAAATTTTGGACGTCTATAGCCGTCAATGGCAGTGAATGGGTTAATGGCATCAGCATTGCTAATCAAGTAGTTCACCTTCCTTTTCCATGAAGGATTATTTTTGAATCAGAATCAGATGTATTGGCTAAGTATGTGAAAACACACGAGGAATTTGTCTGCACAGTCACAAACAGCCTGACGGTTCGCTACTCAGCGTCACGAGTTTCTTTGACAGAAAATAGGACAGCTAGGAAAGGGGGAGGGGAAAGAAAAACAAGGCCCAATCTACTTGAAAGGGGCACAGTATGGACCTGGAAAAAAAACAACTCTGAACATAGCAACGCAATGATGACATACATTTTTTCATAACTCAGTATGAAGATCACTGACCCAAAAATGTGTAAATAAACCCACCGGCCACAACATTAGGTACACCTGTATGTATGTTCTCATTGCAGAATCCAGCTGCTGCTGTGGAACCTCCAAAGTATGTTCCGTGATATTGGTTATTGTCATTTATCTTTTACTATCAATAAAAACCCTCTGGGGTGACATCATTACAAAAAAACATAAATCTTCAAAATTATTTAAATTCTCAAATTTTTGGGGTGACATTTGAGTTTGGAGGTTCTGCTTAAAACTGCTGCCTTATATCGAACAACCCAGTTTGGATTCACTGTATTTCTAATATGAAGTGTGATCTAGTGCAAACCACAATAATAAACAGTTTATTCTGTAAAGGCTGATGTACCCAATGTTGTGTCCAGTACATCCTAATGATTCGTCATCTAAATTCTTAATGAAATGTTTGACTGAATGTCATGAGCTAAAATGTGATGATTTATGTGCGAGCTGATCCCAAATCGACGACAGCTGCGAGGATTAAGTTAGACTACGATGTTATAGTATACTACCGTATACTGTAGTTCTAGTATCATATGGAGTCTGGAGTGAGAAATGTGAGCTGCAAGGCCCTCCGCAGCCAGATGTGTATGTGGGATTGGACCCCCTCATGAGTCATGCCCTAAAAATAGGCTACACTAAATCACGACATATACTGGAAATTAACTTTTGGGGGCTTATTGTAAGAAACCGTTAAGAAACAGTTAAGTCATAGAACGTCCAATTGCTTCGATTCCACACTTTATGACTATGAAATGATAACAAAATGAATGAAAATGGGCTTCCCCTCAACTGACTCAGCCATGTCATTGTGACCTGCAGAATACAGTGAAATTAAATGTATATAAAATGCCCCACAAAATGTAACATAAAAAAAAAAAAGTTAAACATTTGAAATCTCCATTACAAACCTAAATGTGTAACTCTCGTCTACCCAAAAAGGCTTCATGCTATTATTCACGTTAATGACTCCCCTTTTTTTTTTTTTATTCTATGTCCAGTGTGTTTGAAATAAATGGTTTGTAGAAATAAAACATGCAATGCCAAAGATCAATGTATATATTTAGATGTAATTCAGACTTTTACCAAGACTGTAGTGCTGAGAGGCTCACATGATATTGTGTTGTAATAATTGGACGGGCCACTTTTTTGTTACCAATGAATTCCACTGGCATGACAAGCATATACTTTGTACACCATCACATCTTCAGTCGGCTACAAATGATCATTTAAACCTGAATGCCGATACGAGCGACACTTGACATTTTATTGGGGGTCAATTTGAACTGTGATGCAAATAGTTTTGGTGGTTTGCTATCACCATTAGTCACACTTTTGGGGGGTTGTTCTCAATATACTACTGTCACGGATTGCCATTGCCATTATAGAGTGTTGGATGTTTGTAAAATGGTGTTGACGTTGTATATTTATCAAATGATAAATAATTTTAGAGTGAAAAAACGAATGTTGTTTTCATGTAGTTGATTCGTGGTGTGTAGCGCCCTCTACTGGTTGTTGTGCACACAACATGTTCACGTTTGATACTGAACCACTTTTTGATATATTTCACACTTTCTTAAAGAAAAAATACAGCTCATTTAAAGAGATACTTGCAAAAAGAAAATTTGATTTACAGAAATAGTCTTTTTAGGGGTCAAAGCAGTGCTAAATTAATGATAAATATAACACTTTAGAATGCAAACAAATAATGAAGTCCATTAATGAATTTCTAAGTAGTAGCAAAAGTAAAATGAATAAAAAATAAAAATAAAAATGGGGGGGGGGGGGGGGTGAACCTAAAATTGTGTATTGATAATAGTCAAATTTCGTTACATCTGAATAAAGATCAGTAACAAAAATTATTTTGCACAAGATTTTCACTTCTTGGCATCTTTGACATGGCTGTTTGGTCATGTGACCCCCGTTGCTTAGATACACTGTCATCAAGCACATGCTGCTGGCTGCACTAAATTATTAACACACCGCATAGAACATATTTGGTTGGACCAGCCAGAAGCTCTCTCTGTAAACTATGTCTTCATTACTGGACCACGGCCTGATAAGGACAGCGGTGGCGGACCAGGTGGTCGCCCCGTTTGCATGTCACCTGTGTCACCTTGTGCTGCTGAGTGACAGCCTAGAGGAGCCCGAACACTTCAGCCGGTTAGAGGAAGCAGCTCGGGCTGTGGCTAAAGCTACTGGCAACATGGCAGCAGTGGTCTCCAAGTGTGTATTTCGTGGATTGTTTTCTGTTGCGCAACTGTGGATTGGGAATCACTGGTGTATATATTATGTCTAATCAGCAAATACCACCAAATGTTTCCATTTCCAGACAAGTTAGTGACACTGGTGATGATGTGCTACGTACGGAGATGGTCTCCCTACTGGAGCCCATCAAGGTGTCAGGCCAACATGTGCTGCTGGCGGCCCAAAAGCTCAACATCCAGCCCAGTTTGATGGCACACAAAGAAGAACTCATCGCTGCTGCGCAAACAGTTTTCCTCAGAGTTGTCAAAGTAAGGTTGTAATTGCTGGATATAAGATGAGAGCCAGTAGTATCTTGACTTATGAACGACTACACTTAAGAGCTTTTTGAGATATGAGTCATTGCATTGGTGTTAAAAGTGAAGACAGTTTGCGATGTAAGTGATGTTGACAATCTGCTGCTCAGATTTAATTATAACTGTTTGATTTGAGTTATAACTGTTTAGATTCAGTCATAACTGTTTTAATTTCCTCAGTAAAGCTTGATGAGTGTAATAATGTGACAGAACGTTTGAAGATTCTTCCTTCCTTTTCCCACGTAATTAGCCATCTGTTTTGGGGGAGAAAATGTGTTAAAAAGGATTCCTTTGTAAAGTTGTGTTTGCTGAGGGGGTGCCAGGTTGTCTGACCTACTGTATTTCCACATCAATCGGCCATCTGTCAATGTGTATAGAGTACTGTCTGTCTTGCTTGGGAGAGGGGCGGGGCTTAAGGGCAGCAAAGGAGGAAGAGGAAGGGGAGGTTTTTTTTGGGGGCTTCTATGCTGAAACTATAAGAACGACTACAAGTGGTAGGGGAGACACACTCACAAGGGAACAACAGCGTTTTGACTGTAACTTGTCTGTGTCCAGAAATGTCTGTAAAATAAATCCTTTGAAGGACCTGTTCACCGATCTCCAGTCTGATTTTACGAACACGTGGAAAACATAAGGATCGTTTTCTAACAGTGATCTTTTTGTTTTTCCTCCCTCAGGTTCTGTTAGTGCATGATGACGCTACGGTGAGAGAAGTCCTGGCAGCTGCCGCTCAAGTGTCCGAGCATCTCTCCGAGCTCGCCTCCTGCTCAGACATCCGGTCCCTAGTCAAAGTCTTCCAGGTGTTCTCTGACGCCTTGCTTCTCCTCAACTGCCTGACCACGAAGAGAGCAGACTCCTTAAAGGACCCTCAACAGACCCAAAAACTTAGAGACTCCCTAGAGACCCTAAGGAGGTGCATGCCCATGATGCACACTGCGACCTGCACCACCATCAAGCACCCGACGAGCAAGGAGGCTCAAGCTGCCAAGAGTTTTGTACTTGATAAGGTGAGGAGCACGGTGGATGACATTGTTAGCACTCTGAAAAGTGAATGTCAAAGAGGACCTCTGGGAGCTTGTGGCTTTTATACCGAGAAGAGGACACATTTGTCACAGCTACTGGAAGGTTGGTCCAAGTCGTCGGTGCTGCCAGGCCGTGACTTGGACGCCCTGGTTCGAGATCTTGTCTTTCACTGCATGACCGTGGCCAACTGTTCTCAAAGAGAGTCCCAGCGAAGCCTAGTGCTCCACAGTCGACACGTTCTCCACTTGTGGTCTGACGTCAAATTGATCTTAAAGTTCCCAGAGGATCACGAGGGGCAGCTTCAGAACATCTGCTCTTCGTTGGAGGAGCTACTCGAAAATCTCGACAGAGCAATGATGGCCGCCATTCTTCGTCAACTAATAGACACATTTCTGGTTGCAGCATCTGCGTTTGAGGAACTTTCTCGAGTGGTGAGGCAAACTCTGGCTGCTGATTTCTCCATAGAGACCAATCTGAGCTTTCTTCAGTCACCAGTGGAAGAGCTCATATCGTACTTGGATAGAATGATCCAAGTTGCCAGCTTTTTCTCCGCTGCAGCCAAAGATGCAAAGAGCCTGGAGAACATGGAGAACTCCCGAATGGGTCTTACCAGACTCCTAGCCCAGATTAGTCCTCTATCTCTGGAGCTTGCTGACAATTCAGTGCAAACGCTTCGAAAGCTTCATGAAATGTTTCCCATGTGGGAAGAAGACATTAAACAGCTCCAGGACGCTCTCAGTGACGTGATGGATATCAAGGAGTTTACTAGTCTCGCCATTAAAGAGATAGCGAATGACCGTAGTGGTTGTGACACCGCGTACAGACAACAAAACTATGATCTCTTTCGTGAAAACGCGACCAACGTAATATGTCACATGCAGCTGGTGACGCACTCAGTCAGGACACACTTGGACCACAGCGACGACCCCATCTACAGGAACGGCCTCCTGGTCCTGCTGAAACAAGCTGAGCTTTATCAAAGCAAAATGAACCAATCGGTCAATGACATGCTCGTAGGTGGCAGTCTGAACGTGGAGCACTATTCGACCTTTTCTGACAATGCTTGTGATGCTATTGGCCATTTTAAAGTCCTGAGGGAGGGACTGGATGGCCTCCAGCACCCACATCTGCTCAGTCCTCTACGGGAGGGCGCCCGTCTGCCTGATTTCTCAGACAATGAGTCCTGTGATCTGAATGAGGATCGTGGACTGGGAAGTTTGGATTCCTCAATTCTGGATGTGATTGAGACGGAAACAGAACGTGAGGAGGAGGAGGAGGAGTCAGATGGAGAATGTGGGGAATTGGAGCTGTCACCTAAATGTGAGGATGGTTTAGACACAGATAACATCTTAGAGGCGCCCAAAATTATCCAGATGCCCTTCGAATTTGAACTTCTACCCCTCCTAAATGAAGTTGTGACTGTGACTAAGGAAAAAGATGTCGCGATCCTCAGCCGGGTGTGCACCGGTGTTCTCGAGCTGTCGAACTGCTACTCCCAAGCAACGAGGGAAGCTTTAGCCATCGTGGATGACGTCGACTGTAAGCGTTTGGAAAGCTTTCGAGCTGAACTGGTATCACTGACGCCTCTGCTTGTCCAGACGGCTCAAGAGATGGCAATGAGCTCGTCGCCGGGCGCGGAGAACGTCTGCAGACTCTGTGCGCAGTTTTCCGACCTCATCAACAACATTCGCAAGGTTCTGCTACCAGGAAGCGAACCCTGGTTTCACATCGTTTACACTGAGCTGAGGCGAGCTCAGTCAACTAAGACGGATGGGAAACAGGAACTCAGTGAAGTGATGAACTGGTGTGCTGACACCGTACAGCTGCTCACGTCATCACATGTGACCCCTCAAAGTGGAAACCAGGAGACGCTGACTCTTTTACACAACAAACTGAACAAAGCCCAGAACAACACAAGACATCTGACGGAGTTTAAGGCCTCGTCTGATGGTCAGCTAGACCAGCTCGACGGGCTGTGTATCCTCTGGGGTTTATCTGTTCGCATTTTGTTCAATTCTCTGGACAGGATTTTAGGAACATCAGGCGCTATGAGCCACCACATTCCTCAAAAGCAACTTTCCGTCTTATCGGAGAGCTCGCTGAGAATCCAGCAGGCTGCCAGGCTTACCAGTCTAACTTGTAAAAGTGCTTTTAAATCAAAAGAGCTGACGGCTTACCAGGTTGAGGTGAAGACGCTGACTGAGCGCTACCTTCAAGCTGCGGAAGACCTCGATTTAACACCTAGTGTCATGCAGCTCGCAAAGCCAGAGCTCCTTCAGAGGAATCTTATCATTAAAATGAAAGAACTTTTGGGGCTTTTGAGTAAAGCAAATACATTTTATGACACTCCACTCCACAATATGGTCAGCATTGCTCATTTGGCAGCAAAGCAAACTGAGGAGAACAAATCAGATGAGGCACAGCAAAGACTTGAACATTGCGCTAATTTACTTCTTGAAAATGTCAAAGAGGCCACCAAAAAAGTGGAAGAGAGTTTCAACTACATGCGAGATTCCCGTGAACGTTCCAACCTGCGCTCCATTAACACACACCTGTCATTTCTGATGTCCGATATCATCAGCTTGGTGCTCCTCTTGGCGCACACCTGCTCAATTAGTGACACATTCAACCTAGAGGTGAAGATTCAGTGCTGGTCAGCCAAAGCTCACTATGTGGTGGAGGAGATCAGTAAGCAAGACGGAATCCACCACCAGGTCAAGGAGAACATCAGAGCAGGTCTTCAGGGCGAATGTATCCAGAATGTCTTGATGACATGCAATGAAAAGAGATATAAAGATACAGCTAAAGCTTCTTGGCTAGCATGTGACGATGCTGCAGAATCAAAGATGTCAGCTTGGATTGAAGATAGATCCACAAGTACTGAAAAGAATGTAAGTACAGTATTTAATGTTCAGGTTAGATTCTATCTAAACTGAAAATGACCTCAGGAAAGTTTGTGTTAGTGATTGTAGCCTAGTTGTTAGCATAAATAGCACACCTACCTTACAGTTTTGCGTTTGCCTTTTGTGGCGTTTTCATGGTTGTACTTTCGTGGATTTCCTTGAGATACTTCGGCGGCCTTCCCTCCACATTCCAAAACTTTTACAAAAACATGACGGAGGACGGGGCTTATTCTGGCCACAATATTATGGTGACCAAATGCCTTTTGCCTGGACATGTTTGTTTTTTTACATCCTGCCCAGGCGTCCGGAAGTGGGATTTATAAATTCATGAAATTATTTTTATTGTTTTTCCACAGGACTAATTAGCATGTGTTGAATTTGACTTATTTTTTCCCTTCCAATGGCATATCTGGGATTCTGTTCAAGATTCCTGTCGTCATTTCTCTGCAGGTTGCGTCTGGTTCCAAAGAAGTCTCTTCACTGACCTCCACCTCCTTTTTGCTGAAGCAAGAAAGTGCTAGTTGGGATCCCCAAGACAACAAAATAGTCCAGGAGACCAGGAAGATGGCAGACACATTGTTCCACATGACCCAATACCTGAGGAATAGAGGCCCAATACTAGTAAGGACTGCAGGGTACCTTTATGACTTTTGCTTTTAACATGTCTATCTTTGAGCTTTGCTTTTTTCCTTAGAACAAAGCGGCGTTTGTGAGTGCAGCCAAAGATGTGATGTCAAATGGCCAGTCGGTGACTAACTTTATTCAAGTCATAGCCAACCACTGTCTGGATGCACATTGTGCACTTGAGCTGTCCCTCATAGTGGAGCAGATTCTCACCATCACCAACCAGCTCAGCATCCTTTCCAGGTCAGATTAGCAAACACAGGCTAAGAAACAAACAAACCTGAAACTGAAAAAAAAAACAATGTAATGAGGTCACCTTTCGTACTGCAGTGTCAATTCTGTAACACCCGGCTGTAAATCGTCTGATGAGATCTTGGTGAAGAACACACAGAATCTACTACACACAGTCTTGAAGGGGTTTCATGCAGCAGAGACCGCCTGCATCACAGTAATGCAGGACAGACCTGCATTTATGTATTATGGAACGACATTAAATGTGCTTTAATGGTGCATCATTTCTGTTTGAGGGTTTAAAGCAGCCGGAGCCAAACTCGGATGGAGCTGAAGCGACCGCTTTGTGTTTCCAGTGGAAGAAGAACCTGGAGATCCACCGAGCCAAGCAGACCTCAATCCCAAAAACGGATGAGCTGGGTTTGAGGAAGGTTTCATCGCACTCCGTCGGACCGAGTCTCGCGTCTCCAGTACAAGATGGCTCCAGCTTGATGCTTCAATGGAAAGGTTACAATACAGCTGTACCACAATATTTGCTTTAAGATAACACATAACCGACTGTCACGTAACTGCAATGAAATGTAATCCATGCAATTTTGTCAAGTTTTGGTGTAAACATTTAATTCATAAGATATGTACAGCACACTGTAATTAAAAGCCGATGAAATGTACCGGTAAACAGAAAACAAATCCACAATCCACAAATACATGTCGTTTAAAAGGTTGTGAAAACAATACCAAAAAAAATCCAATATGGTTTAAAATACTCACACAAGCTCATTTTGCGGTTTGATATCAAACACATTTAAAACAAGTGTTAAACTGTTATGTAAGTGCATCTCAGTAAATGTAGTACTTCACTTCGATGAGGGAAACGTATAAATTCATGAAGCACAGGAAAATATCTTTAAGAAGGCCAATTCCTAATTTCTAAATGAAAAAGAAATTTGACTATCATACGTAATATTAAAAACATTTTGACTTGGTGACTTTTGGGTTTTCATTGGCTGTCAAAATTTTCAAACTTTTGGATCTGAACTACAGAGAGATATAAATGTATTGAGATACAATATGGTAGATTATGCTTAGTGATACATACAAGCCTGTCACAATTTAATGGACTTTATAACCTAAACGCATGTAGACAAATATTAACAGAATAATCTTTTTTTTATTTTATTTGAATTTTTTTTAAACAATTTCAATTGAGACACTAAATGTGGTAAAATGTCCACCTCACACTGTATTTTACAAATATGCTGTAGGGAAATGGAAAAACAAACAGATAAAAATGTTTGTTTTAATTTGGTGTTTCTATCAGTCCATATTATCTGACAAATCAACAGAGGTGAGCATTTGACCCAAAAAATATATAAAAAACACAGATGTTAACAAGTGCACTTCCATTATGACTGTGTATAAAATGAACGCACATGAATAAATAGATTTATAGCTAAATGACTGGCATGTGTCACCAATATAACAATCCTATGCAGTTTACTGGGAGAAAGGAGAAGCTGTGGGGTCAAAGGTCTTGAAGACTTCTTTGAGAGTCCTGTCTTCGAGCTCCTCCTCGTTCATGGGCTCGGGTTCCTCCATGAGACCATCTTTCTGCTCCTTCTGTTCCTCTGCATCCTCTTGTGCCGCAGCAGAACCTGGTCCTGCCAGTTTGGCCTGCCGGGCATCAGCGTACTGGGGTCGGATCAAAACTGCCAGAGCCTGGACGGGCAAATTATGCACTGCATGGGGGGTGGTGATGCAGTCCTGGGGAGGTAGGGGTGGACTATCGTGTGGGGTCTGATCGGGATCAGAGGCAGCGTCTGTGGCTTTTGTCTCCTCCAAAGAGACACGGCCTTGACTTGGGGAGTTGGATTGTGTTGGAGGAGTGTCTTTCTTCACTGGATGTTTGAGAATGCCAACTTTTTTAGGAGGGTCGACCTGATCCTTTGGAACCGTCTCGGTCTGATTACGGGGGTCGTACAGACTGATGCCGCCCAGGATTGTCGTGGGACTTTCCAGGACCCCCCCAGAGGAAGCCAGCCGTGGCGCGTAGGGCGGCAGCCTTTCAGAGAGGGAGGAGCTCGCGCTCGTCTTTTGTAACCTGGGTTCCACAACGCCCCCCATAACTTCCTTCTGACCCAGCAGCTTGGAGTCCAGACTTCCTGTACGCTTGATTCTGGGGTCTAAATTCTTTTGCTGACGTGGATCTACAGGTCTCTCTGTTGAGGATCCAGACGGCAGGCGAACATGACGCTCCTTTAAACGAGCAGCCGCCAGTCTGGGGTCAGTCAGCGGAGGGCTGGAGTTAGGGGGATGATCCGGCACACTTGTTCTGTTCATCTGAGCGTCAGCGATTAAAGGTGGCAGGGGTAGATTGATGGAATGCTCCTGTTTGGGTATCAGACACGGGATCAGGTCTTCAGGCGCCCAGACCACCGTTTGGGCGAAGTCCGGACGTTGAAGCAGAATGTCCACGCGAATGTGGCTGAATTGCTTCAGCTGGCAGCGGGGGTCCCGCAGCATCACACCTGGACTGGCCTCTAATGGGATCAGGACCGCTCTGTCTCGAAGTTCCCTCTCTGCTTCATCGTCCTCATTTCCAGTTTTTTTTTTTTGGCCAGTCGGCTGGTTTTGCTGCCGGTAGGAGCTTGACTCCGTAGGTCTTGGTTTCCTGGGGTCCCTGGACAGTCGTGGATCCAAACCGGCATCAGACTCCTTTTTCATATCAGGAGGTCTCTGCCGAGGGTCTGCCTTCACACGCGGGTCACTTGGTTGAGTTCTCTCCTTGACAAGTCGAGGGTCACCCAGAGGTGCTGCAGGGGCCGGTGTTAGGGTCTTGGACTGCTGCATCTCACTCTGCCTCTTCAGAGATTTTAAGATGGATGCGACACTACTTCCGCCCTCTTCGTCGCTGGAATACCAGTTTGTAGTTTCATCTGGAGGAAAAGATGAAACAAGTTGGACTGAGTGCTTTCGATGGAACATCTTAAAGATCCGAAGAGACACTCGCCTCTGTTCGTATTCTTATCATCTTGATTCTCTGCTCTCTGTGCATCGCTCTCATGAGGCTTTGACTCAGCTTGTTGCTGAGTCAGATGTAGAATAATGGCTTTCTGCACCGCTGCAGGTAAAGACTGCAACTGGACATCTGGACCGATCTGCTGTTGTAGTTTCTGGACCTGGTTCATTCCGGGTTCTACTAACACAGAACAGGAAAAAATCTATTGTACTTTAAGTAACTCAAAATTCATACAGGTGTTAACGTGATACAAACCGTGATGGCCCGCTGGCTGTTTTTGGAGCAAGTTGCTGAGGATCTCTAGTGGGTTCTGGCCCAACGGTGGAAATGGGAAAATGCTCTGCAGCATTTGTAGTTCTGGTATTGGAGGGAATGGAGGCCTCTGCATATTCATCTGATGGTTTATATTTCCATGAAATGCTGGCGGCGGACCAGGTGGAATTGGCTGCTGCATTGGGTATCCGTGTGGCAGCTGCTGTCCAGGAGGGCTCTGGGCGCTCATGGGTGGTCCTGTTGGGTAACCCACGGAACTTGGTGACCCTAAGGAAGGGATTGTGGTAGTCTCAGAGCCTGAAGACACCAAAGCCCCACTTTGGGTTTCCTCTGGTCCGCCACTAAACTGGTCATTGCCTTCATTGGAATCCTGGTAGTTGGACTCACTGGTAATGAGATCAAATGTACTTCAAATTAATTTGAAACTGGCTGATAAAACACTTTACATGCTTTTTATTTGACTTACGTCAAGGCAATTTTCTGTGCCAGGTCGACTGTAGGTTGAACCTTGATTTCGAAGAGGGAGGGGATCTTCCCTGCCGTAGACTCATCTGTTGGGCTGCTCTGACCCGGCGTGGGGAGCAAACCCACACCTGGAGGCGGCTTCGGAAGCGGGGCGATGCCTTGTTTTCTCAGATCCTCTAGTTCCAACTCATCCTCACGTGCGTTCTCCTCCTCTGTATTAATGATCTTATCAAGTGGCCAAAAGGAGAAACTCTTATTTTTGGATTCTCATGAGTTGTGGTTTTGTTGCGTTTTGACATGTCTCACCTTATTGAGCAACACTTTCGTCACATCAGTCAAAGCATCATGGGAAAATTTGCAGTTGTCCCCTTGATAGCATTTGGCTCCGGTGTGAAAGAACTTGCATGGATATTCACGTTCAGCCACAAGTTAAGGAACATGACTGATGCGGCAGGTTGCTTTTACAAGGTTGTGTATGATTGTCACTGAAGGATATTGTGCATGTAAATGCAATGGTCTCCTTTGCTGCAGTATCCCTGGAGGTAGAACTTACAAAGTTCCTTCTTCTTATCTGGAATGACCAGCTCATGCTCAAACTTGCACTGCTCCCCCTACAGGAAGAGATAAGTACTTACATTTTCAGTTTAGCGTTTTTGACCCTCCTGTTATGTTGCAGGTAAAAATTACTCACTTTCAAGTTAAAGAACAAATATTAGCTATGCAGTTAACAGTTACTAAAAGCAATGGGGTCTATGCCACGGAAGAGGCGGGACTTCCGACTTCCGGGTTTCACACATCAACTTTGTTTCCGGTTCCGGTTTGCGACGTGTGGGCCGCATACCAGTACTTGCCCTCGGTAGCACGTTCCTCTCGACAGGTGCGAGTGTGTAGTGTGTCTGTCTCAGTTGTCCAAAGCATTTCAGAAAGCTAAGACGCCCTGTGATGGGCAGGAGCGCGCGGCTGGGGGTCACAGCGGCGGGGGTGCGAGTGTTGGAACGGCCGGAAACTGCGCTGGTGTGTGAAACCCGGAAGTCGGAAGTCCGTGGCATCCACCCCGGCCCATATAACAATATTTATCTTAGATGCTTTTGCAACATTGAGCATATACTGGGTCAAACTGATCCAGGGATCTACTTTTTTTTTTTTGCTATAAAACTTCACATCAACAGACTATAAGAAATGGTTAATTTTGACGCAATGAAAATGGTTAATAATAAGCTTATACAATGTTTATTGGGTTTGTTTTGGAATGTTCAACATTCCGGGTAAAACTAATCCATTTTAAGAGTAAAAAAGCATAAATACCAATTTTTTTTTCTATGAAACGTCTCATCGACAGACAATTATAACCGTTTACGTTGACATTTTCAATTCAAATGTTATATGTTTATTGGAATGCTTTTGGAACATTAAACATAGCCTGGGTCAAAGTTGAAAAACTACAAATGTGTAGTTTTTTTTTGCTACTTATCAATTAAAATGGTTCACTGACATATTTTCAGTTAAAAGTTTATCGGAAATGTTTTGGAACATTAAACATAGCCCGAGTCGAAACTTTTTTATCATTTAAACATATATTTAACTGTTAATCATGAGCTATAATTCATCAGGGCACTTTTGCAACATTAAACTTAGCCTGGGTCAAACTGACCCATTTAAAATTTAAAGAACTACAAATAGCATGACCCGGGAACAATGCTTTTCCTGAGAAATCAACCTTACGAGTGTTACAAAGTTAAACCATACAGTTAGTATACAGTAAACCCCAGCATATTCACACTTTGGCATTTGCAGATTTTGGGGGGAACCAATCCTTCACTATGCATTGTTTTTGTGCTTGGTGTCAAAGAAGCATGTTAAAGTAAGTTGAGGAGTTTCACCCAGACATAAATAGTACTTTGTAGAATCAATAGGCAATTACAAAACTTTTTTAGGGGGCGCTGAAATTACTTGCAGATTTTTGCCAATCACAGCAGAGCTTGGTCCATATCCACGCAAATAATGTACGTAATGAATGACACTCAGAGACGAGGCTAAGGCTGAACCACTTTGTTACGACTACAATTGTTTTCTAAAGTGCTCTATCAATAAAGCAAAGTTGAGATTATTCAAGTTCACCAAAAAATAAGGAACATGCTTACAATGCTGACAATGGTAGTTAAGTTTAAAAAAATTAAATAAGAAGGAAAATGCTTCGAGCGTGGCCCATGCCTCATCCCTATAGAACGTTTGACAGAATACGACAAAAGCAGCAAACAAAAAAGATGGCAAAACATACTTAATTTCGAGGTAGGTAGCATACCTTGATGCATCGACCCTCCAGAAAGTACTTGCAAATGTATCTTCCGTTGTGTTCCACTGTGTGTTGACTGATAAATTCTTTGCTCATAATCAGTCGCTTCTTCTGAAAGCCAGAATTTTTGACTTCCTGTCAAATAAACAAGAACACGTTAGCGCCACACAATAATTTGTTGCAAATCGAAGATTTTACAGGCATACAGGAGCAGCGGCGTCCATGTTCTGGTCACCCCCTCTGCCTCGTCCTCCGCGTCCCATCCAGGGTTTCCCCCCTCTCATCTTCTTGTTCTTGTTGAGCATCCCTCGTCCTCTTCCAGGTCCACTCCCTCTGCCTCTCCCTCGCTGCCCAACTTCAGAGAAAGAAATTGGTGTTTTTTTTAATTTATTGCTAATTAACGTGTGTGAAATGAAATAAATATTTTCTCACATTGTTGTTTCATGCCCCTCATGTTTCCCCTCTTCCCCATCTGCTCCTTGGCATAGCGGCCCTTTCCCAGACCAAATGTTGAATCTTTGGACTGGAGGTACTCAGACTCATCGTCATAATGATCCTCCTCATCTTCGTAGTCATAGTTGTCATCGCTGTAATCGCTGTATTTGTCAAAATTGCCGCTTTTGTGAGGCGGCGACTTGTGCAAGTTGCCGCGTGACGATTTCTGGTCTCTTCCATGCTGGAAAATCAACAGTGACTAGTGACAATCATTAACTTTCTGCTTGAATATAAGGTAGGGTGCAAACACTCACCTGAGTATTCTGGATGTCACAATCGCGTCCAGATCCGTGACTCGGCTTGTTTTTGGGTCTCTCTGGACGGTCGTAGTCGGAGTCATAGCTGTCAGAACTGCTGCTTGAAGATGAGTGATGCTGAAACAGAAACAGCGAATGAAATAATGGGGCCAATCCAACTTAATCTGTGAGGTCACGTAGCTTACTTTCTGTCTGTCCCGTCTCCTCCTTTTCGACCTTCTCTTCTCTCTTGTCTTTTTGTAGCGTTTCCTGGAGTGCCTGTGAGATTTGTCGTCTTTTTCTTTTGCTTTGTCCCGTTCCTTCTCCTTTGCTTTGTCTTCATTCACCTCTTGGGCCTCTTTGTTTTCCTCTTCTATCCCGATTCCCTCATCGTCTATTTCTCCGTCTTCCAACTCACCATCCTCTCTGAAAAGTAATTTAAAAGGTGAATACTATTTAATAATTCAATCGCACTTAGTGGGATTTTTTTTTTTTTAACTGTTCCTACAGTTGATAAATGTCATTAAGCCTTTGAGGAGAAATACAAATAGAATAGAAAGCTGTAAATTAGCAAAAATTATCAAAATTTGTATGAAAAGTGTTTCGCTGGACTGACATTTTTTATACAGAAGCTGGAAAAAACAAGACAATGTACAAAATCAATTGCAGTCAATTACAGGGCAGACATGAAAAAACAACCATTCATAGTCACATTCACACCTAAGTACAATTTTGAGTCTTCAATGAAGCTACATGATTTTGGAATGTGGCAGGAGAGAAAACCCATGCAAGCATAGAAACATGCAAACTCTACACAGGAAGGCTAGAGGCGAGATTCACATACCATGCGGCCTGTGCAAAACACACATCAATCTACCATGTGTGATAAATATATGAGTTTTATATTCCAGGTGTAATGGTTAACCAGGAGTGGATGGTTGGTCTCTCCTTATAACAAGTTACTGTGATATAAAATAAATGTGAAATTCATGATAAATGCTGCTTTAATACCAACATTGTTTGCATATTTGGTGGACAAGGAATGTCACGATACATTATACTGTATCACAAAATTTTGAACCTTACAGAATACAATAATTTTCACAATATTGTGGGGAGGCTAGGGTGGGGGGAAGCACAATATTGTGTTCTTGTACATAACAGTGACAAATAAATAGGCTTGGCAATGTCATGTCATATGTTATTGTCATGTGCTCCTATTGGCTTAATGGCGCAAATTATTACGGGCTTCTACTTGTATGTAGTTCACAATGCTGAGTTCGGCTGAAGCGGGCGAAAAGTTGATGGAGATGTTGAAAAAAAATTTATGGTATGACTGATTTATCAGCGTGAAAACCTCTGCAGTGGCCAAAACATGACTAACTAAAATGAAACTGCACTAATAAACTAACCACCAGAGGGTGCTAGAGCTGCACAAATGTAATACAACCTCGCCCTGTTAACAGATGTGCTGATAATAATATCGCAATATTGCTGTTGTTGACTACCGCCATTTACTCATGGTTCGACACCCGTGGATTTGTTCATTATTCGCAGGGCATGTTTTTCTGTCGTCCTGGTTTTTTTTGTCAAACACGTTAGACTGTTTATCAGCATTGTTTGAATAATTTTGGGGGTTAATCCCCCCCCGAGCATTTAAATGAGTGCCAATTTTACAATTTCACAGGCCGGCCTAGTCTGTATCCCCCCCCCCCCCCCCCCAAAATAGCAGGGTTCCACTGTAGTTTGTTTTTGTTGTGAACCATCAGAACGAGCATATTTAGATTTTAAAGACAAAGTCTTTTTTTTTCTTTTAATTTCCGATTGGTTATGTTTTAATTAGGGATTGGCGAGTACCGATACCCGGCCTTATTTCAAGGTATCGTTACTCGCAACGCCGGCTGAAACTAGTACCGGCTGCCATTTTACAATTAGTAGCTAGAAATGAGAACATCTGAAAATTGCCATTAATTTCATGCAATTTTAAGAAAAAAATAATACATTAGCATATATAGGTCTTTTTTTTTTTTATTATCTGTCATAGTTTTGGGGGTGGAATTTTTATCTATCAAAACTATTAGTGTTATCGGTGACTACCCAAGAGTCGGGGACCCGTACTAGTATCTATCAATCTGACACGGTCTGAAAAAAGTGGTGTTGAACATTCCTAGTTTTAATAACATTTTGGGTCAGTTATGTGATTGTGTTTGTCAATTAATTAAATATTTGGAGCTCCCATTTCTTTCAACATAACTCCCACATTCAATATGAGCAAACGGAGAAAAAAACTTGATGGATTATTAACCCTATTAAGATACATAAATGTATCACAACATATTGTATGTACTGCACGGAAAGCCGTTTGAGCATGTATCCGACATCCTTGACCTTAAGTTCCATGTACTCGTATACATTTTTGTCCACACTAGTGTAGAACATTTTTTTGTATAACATTTCTGCACTTGACGTCAGTGCGCCACTAGTACCACTACTTAAGTGTTAGATGTTACTACAACTACTAGTAGAATTGTATAATGTACATGGACCTTAGGCTGGATATAAAGTCCATTGTGCTCAAACATCTTTCCATTGGCATCATCATTATCATCATCAACCCTGAGTGAACATGGCTCCCCTGCAGTACCGCCTAGCGGCCAGCAGAGGAAAGCTCGTTACTAAGATGGGCGTGTCATTACGTCACCTCTGCCTGCAGATGGCAACAACGCAGCAATAGATTCATACCAACATTACACATAATGATAATGATGATGTCTGCCATCGCATGGACATGATCGTGAATGAGTCGTTTCGACAGAGGAAAGCAGGAAAGCTACAGGCGATATTCAAATGCACTAAAATAGACATGCAAGAATTGTAAAGGGGGCACCAGAAAATGTATAAACTGCCAAATGTATGAGGGGGAAAAAACAGAAAACAAGCATGTCGAGGCACAGCACTGAAACGCACAGATGATTGTGTTAAGAATTGCATTAAGATTGTTACTCGACCTTTCGTCCCCTGCCAGCTCAGAGTCTGTCATGTTTTTGTCAAAAACGGGGGCTGGGGGACTGGAAACAAGGCTCACAGAGGCCATTGGAAATCAAATCTGCTTCACTTTTCTGTCCAGTACAAGAGTGAATTAAATCGAGCAGTCAATGAGACGTTGTGTTGTGACAGATGCTGGAAGATGTTCAGTCTGCAGGAAAAAAAAAAACTCACGGTGTTTCATGTCTCGACAGAGACAGTGTACAGACACTCGCCTCTTTCATACCAATGACGTTTTAACTCTGTGAGCACAGCTCGATACCCCGCTTTGCTAATGTCCCGTCGGTTGACAGCTGCCATGGTGAAAGAAGAGAGGAAACGGAGGGAGAAACAATCTGTGTTGTAACCATGTTCGTTGATTTCAGCATCTTCACGGGATTTCTCAACAGCTATATAATCTCAAAATGGCTACTCTGCCCCGTCGCGCACATTCCCAATCTCAAATAGTGTATTCGTCCGCACGTTTGAAACCCATTGCGGATCTAACCAACTGGAGCATACATGTCGCCGTCTGTGATTGGTCATATTTCAGTGACGTCATTACAACAGCATTTGTCATTGGTTCAAATTGCTGTCAGTTATTTCCCTCTCACATTTTCCATGTGAATGCGACGCTAAAACTTGGACTCCAAAGACGACATTTGGTTTTAGTCTTTTTTTTAATTCACTCTTGCGAATGTCTATGAGAACGTGAAGACGCGCCCTACATTTTTTGACGAGCTCGGCTCCAGGCACTTGCGCTCCAACCTTCGACCGCTAAGTGTCGCTGTAATCCTCCAAACAATAAATTACAAACATTAGCTGGGTTGGAAGCCCCAAACCAGAGGCAAATCTAAGTAGCTATTAAATAAAAAACTACTAATGAACATTTTGTTGATTAATTAACTTTTTAGAATATACATATATAATTGGTCCGACTGGGGTAATACCGAATACCAACTCTAAGCTCTAATCAGATATCATCACACACACAAAACCTTGACGTTAAAATTCCAAAATATATATTATGTGATATACGGAACACCGACAGAATTATTAACAGATCATATGAATTTATGTCCATGCTGTAAGAATGCTAGAAAGTGGAGATTTCGGCCAACATTAGTGGGAGGGATTCTTGCAGCAGCAGGCGCAGGCGACGTGTAGAACTTAAGAGACCAAACTTTCCAGGAGCACCGATCCATCACAACACCTGATGAGCATCCGACTAAAACATTCCGAGTCCAACTGAAGGACGCTTGTTATAATTATCATAAACCTAACTGTTGGGTGCCACAGGGTCTACCTAAAAGAGGAACAAATTGTTTACTGGACTTCTTGTGGAAATATGGGGCTGTCTTTTTGGTGCAGGTGTTTGCTTTTGCTGTGTTTGACAGCTGTTCATGGTCGTGCCGCAGTTCAGGTAAGAATAGATTTATCTGTTGCCTGTCATGGAGTATTGGTTTAGATCATCTTTTTTGTGTGAACACATTTGTGAAATCATACAAGTGACAGTGACATAGACAAAACAAATTTTGCTGCATCATCTGGATGAAAGATTGGGAGTCCTCATGTCTTGTCAGCTGGAGGCATTTCCCTTTAGCCTTAGGCATTTGGAGCAAATCAACTGCATATTTCAAAACTATGTGCATGGTGATTTTTAATGTCTGAGAGCTATAGTTGGTGTTGTAGCAAGCCCCCTCCTTACAAATAGGAGTACAGGAATTCAAGGTATGCCGCCCCTGAGAAATTGCTTCAATGAGCATGTGATTAATAAACCTTGCAGGACGGATTAAATGCAACTTTGTACTGACTTGGCATCTACTTTTGCTCAAGTAACGGTGGTATCCATGCATTCACCTTTGATTTTGGTCATTCGGGATCACCCAATAAGCTTAAACTGTCCTGCTGCCATGCAAAATATACAAAGGAACACCATTTGGACTCATGTCTTACACACATCTGCCAGACAGATTTTGCCTTGCTGAGATTTGGTTGCACTGAAAAGGAATAGGTTGTGTTTGTAAATCTTCTATCTGATAGAGAATAGTGGATTATGTTGCATAAAAGGCATTTTAGTTTCAATCACAAACATAAATAATGCACATTTCCTCCAATATATCATTGTTCGTTCCACAGACTTGCATGGATAAACATCAAGTTGTTGGGGTGCTGCGACAGATGGAGAAGTTTCTGAAAGGCCAGGAGCTTCGATTCACAGAAGGCTTCCGAATCATGAAGTCAAAACTGGCAACTCTACAAAATTCTGTCTCAAAGTTACCTCAAGCCGACCAGTCAGCAGGTTAGTAATAAACTGTCATATCATCATTAAATCATCTCTAGTTGTAGTTTACAAAGGTGTAGAACTGTACAGTGCAATCCTGATATTTTGGTTAGAAATATCTGGGGGCCACAATGTTATAGGTTCAAACAGGGTTATTATACCAGGCCTTCTCAAACATTTGGGTTCGTAGACTTTACAGATAATTTCCACCAAGGACACCCTCATGATCCTCATGCCAATTAGACATGGGAACCTTAAACAAATTCAAGTTAAAATGAATTGCAATATGTATCCATCGTCACAAGCTAATGAACATTGTTTCCACTAAGAACATAACTGTGAACAGAGAGTAAATAGTTTACAAAAGCAGTCAGTATTGCCAACTTGGGGGTTTTGCAACTACATTTAGCGTTCTACTATTTGTCTTTTCAAATGCTTCTAGCTAGTTTAATTCCAGATATGAAATAGACAGCATAAGCAGAATAATTTTCACATTGTTTTCTGTTTGAAGCACATTGGAAGGCACAGTCATATTAGTGGAAGTCAACCATAAACATTTCTAGACAATCATATGTTATACGTGACCTCACTAGTCCAAACATGACATTCTGATTAATATTACATTCGTGGAATATGAATTATTATAGCAAAATCCAGCCGTTTTTATCCATCTCGGGGCGGCCATTTTGCCACTTCCTGTCCACTGAAGATGACATCAATGTTGCTCAGGTCTCAGGTAACGACCAATCACAGCTCACCTGTTTTCTGAAGCTGCGCTGTGATTGGTTGTTACCTGAGAGCTGAGCAACTGTGATGTCAAATTCAGTTGCCATCAAGTGGCAAAATGGCCGCCCCCAAGATGGATAAAAACGTCTGGATTTTGCTGCTTAACTCATATTCCACTAATGCAATATTAACCATAATAATAATAGTGGGGCTGCATAGAACATATTGTAAAAATGAATAAATAAATAAATGGGTTGACCTCCCATTTAAAGCTTTAGTTAGTCCAAATTTAAAGCAGAAATGAGTAATTGGTGGAACCATTATAAGTGTTTATAGCATGTAAATAAATGCAAACGTGAAGATTAATCTGTTTTCAGCAATTTGTCAACATTTTAACAAGGAACCCTTATAACAAAGTGAGATTCTGTTAGAGTAATTAGATGTGTAAATAGTGCAACGGACATCCTGTGTTGTGCTAAAATTAAAATAGATCAGAGTATTAGAAAAGGTGCCTAATAATACAGAATACACATTACAGTACATACCTGTATGTATGATTTGTTCATTACTTTGCCACATATGATAGCAGATGCCTGCTATTGTGGGAAGTTTAAGGTCATCTGTCACTACGGGATTGCAAATCTCTGCATCATTTCTAACCGAATGCCAAAAATAAAAAGGCAAATGGGTGAAATAAGGTAGGTAAAATACTGTTGTTTGGATTCAGGCATTCACAATTTGAAATGTAAAAAAAACAAAAACAAAAGCTTTATGCCTTCCCTTCCTTGTTTCTGTGCACACATTTTTCTCATGTGGCGTGATTTCGTCATGAAGTTTATCCTGTTCATCTGGAAAACATTGAACTGCAAAATTGGTCTCAAGACACAAAAGAACAAAACTCTGAGTTGTTATTAAACTCTTTCTCGCAATCTTTGGTGGAGGAAGCATAAATATGCCGTAAAAGTAAAAAAATGGGAGTCCATTTCTAATGTTTAGTAATGTTTCCAGTCTGCTGCTAATGATGCGTTTGAGACTGGCCAGTGACACGTGTACTGTATATCCTCAGGCAGAGAATGCCAGAGGATGTTGGGAGGCTTGTTGTTCTCCACGTGTGATCAGCCTTCTTCTGCTTTTCAGCCTCCGCCACCTGTCGGCCCCTGGAAGAATTGGAGCACGGGACAAAGTTTGGATCCAAACACATGGCCGGACATGAGGTGCATTTTGCTTGCTCGCAGGGCTACCACCTCGTGGGCTCGGCTACACGTGTGTGCCAGGACAATGGCACCTGGAGTGGAGTGGACGCCGTCTGTAAAGGTGAGGCCTGCCTCTGCAAAAATTTTCATCCCTGCTACTGGGGAGCCACTTAGGACCACATATTTTCTAACAAGATATAGGGAACAATGCTAAATATGGACAAAATACATGTCTATGTGCAAAATATGTGCTTTCATTTTTTTTCAGAACCTTTTTCAATGCATGCATAAATGATCCACTGTCCTTAACCAATAACAAAAGGTTTGAAGCAAACAACAAAATAACCACATAGTGTATTTTTGTCCCCAGTGCAAAAAATACCATTCAAGGATAGCACAAAACTGCTGAACAAGAAACCAACATTAAGTGGAAGAACTCATTTTGTTCATTTTCTTTTCACAGAAAACAACTCACGCAAAATAAAAATATTTTTTTTTTATTAGCCCTACTCACGTTGTGGTATAGGGCAGTAGAAGACCCAGTGTAGGCAAGACTAAGACATGTCTGCCAGCTAGTGGTGAATGGTGATATTACAACTTAAAGTTTCAGCATAGTTCTGCACCCACATCTTTGCAGATTTTTTTTCTTTTCTTTTTTTTAACCAATATTTTTTTCACATTTTGAATTTTTTCCCAGTATTTTTTCTCAATTTACCCCTCGTTTATCTTGGAAAACGTATACTGAATATACAGCTTCTTTTTTTTTTTTAACTATATATTTCTGGGGTTTTGAAAAATAAAATTGTTAAAAACAAACAAACATTTTTTTCTAAATATGAATAAACGGACCACTCAGGGTGTGAGAGAGTGGTCGGCACCTGCTTGTGCTACTGCTATGAACTACAGGTGTGTGTGTTCAGTGGGAGACTGAAATGCTATTCAATTCCAGTTCTGAAATCAATTCAATTCCAGAGTCAATTCAGTTTAGTTCTTTATCAATTGATTTTCTTTATTTTGGAACATAAAAACACAGCTGGCTGCACAGTGGCTGACTGGTTAGCATGTCTGCCTTCCAGTGCAGAGGACGTGAGATCGAGTCCGGTCTTCGACTTTCCTAGGTGGATTTGCATGTTCTCGCTGTGCTTGCATGGGTTTTCTCCAGGTACTTTCCTCCCACATTCCAAAGACATGCATGGCAGGTTAATTGGACACTCCAAATTGTCCGTAGGTGTGATTGTGAGTGTGAATGGTTGTTCGTCTCTGTGTGCCCTGCGATTGGCTGGCAACCAGTTCAGGGTGTACCCCGCCTACTGCCCGAAGCCAGCTGGGATAGGCTCCAGCGCCCCCTGAGACCCTTGTGAGGAAAAGCGGTTAAGAAAATGGATGGATGGATGGAAAGTCATGTGAGTGTACCGCTTCACTATCAGGGACCCTCATTTCAGTTCGATAATGATCACACATGACACAGCTGTGAGTTGGAAGCTCATTTGTTTACTGAGAAGCACAGTTTATATATCTTCACAAGTGACACTATAGGCATCTTATCTAATGCACAAGGATCATATCAACCCTAGCAATAGACAGGAATCACCCTTGAGCCCGCGGTGGCCTCCCTCGAGCCTACCACAGCCACCCTTGAACCGAACAGCTCCCGTACCACTCATACCACAATGATTAATCATGTCCTTGTCTCAGTAGGTCCAAGTTGAGCATTCATTCGTTCTTTAATATTTAATATTATTCACTTGCTTTATATTTCAAATTACATTCTATTCAATACAGATTCCAACTCCTATGCCGGTTTTATTTCAAATCCACTTGAAATTCAACTTTTTTTCCATTATCGATTCAGCTTCCAAAACAAAATAAAATCCAATTTCTATTCTATTCTATTTCCATTTGAGATTGAATTCAAATTTGAAACTTTATTTGTCCGCAGTTGTGTGTAAAGGCACAGCACAGCTGTGATTAAATATCAGTCAACCCAAAAAAAAATCCAGAATGCAGAGAAGCTCGGACCTCTTCGACATTCTGCTAAATGGGCCCAGTTAGATGTGGTATCTAATGTCTGAGAACACTACAAGGCAGCTTTATTTCATTCCGCTGTGGGATGGATTCCCCAGCCAGCTTTGTGCTGCTCCTGAATAACAGTTTGTTGATGACTGTAAGACCCCCCCACCCCACCCACACACACACACACACACACATCCTTCTCCTCCTCCTATTACTATCTTGCTCATGTTTCTTGCCAATGGTGTTCCGACTCCCGCTAGGTAACATTTAAACCTGAAATGATATCCCAACTCTAGTCAGATAGCGCGGAAGTATGCTAAGCATGCTGTTCATAGCCCATTGGACTGCAGTGGCAGCACTTTTCCTCCCCAGAAATCCCAAAATTTTCAACGTGTTTCTTTATTGACATTCACGCGAAGAGTAACATGAGAAGGCTTGACCTTACTATACAGTATTACCTCTGTTCGTGTTTATTTGGCATCAGTATTCTAATTATAGCAACATTTAACAAACAATATTGACACAGTGTGGAAAAAAAACCTTTGAGTTTAAATAAATGAGTTTTAAAATATCCAGCAGAGTGAAGTGGGCTCTTTAATGTTTAGGCCATATGGTAGGCCACCAGACAAAGCCAAAGAAAATATTAAATGAGTTGGTTGTCATCCACGAAATTCTGTCTTAATTGCTCAGTTTTGAACATTCTGCGAATTTGCAGAGCCCTGGATGGTGATAAATACAGTATCTTGATTTGCAGTGTTAAAAATATGATCATATTTGCACTTATGTTACTTTGTCCAAATAACTTTTGTTTGTACTACCCATTAAAAGGCTGTAATTCCCAATTGGTAAAGGCCATTTTTGTGAAACCTATTAAAGCTGAAAATCTACACTTCAGAATCAAATTTGGCAGATTTAAAATTCCTCACGCATCTCAAATTAATTACACATTTTGTCCGTTGAACCAATGCTGAAGTGACTCATGCAACTGTTATTTCACTGTTTAAATTGAAAAGCTTTTTTTTTTTTTTTAATTGTGTGCAGTCCTCTACACTGCAAAAAACACAGATGATGAAGTGCAGAAAAGAAAATATGAACAAGGATTTATGATGATGTTACATAAAGGGTCAAATGCACTGAAGCCAACAAACATCTACATAGAACCAAACTGCCCACATCCCTATTACAAAGAATATTTTATGGGCACTGCTCTGTGCTTGGCTGGCGACCGGTTCACCGTGTACCTCACCTCTCGCCCAAAGTCAGCTGCGATAGGCTCCAGCACAAGCGGTACAGAGAATGGATTTTATAGGGATCTGTCTAATTTAGTTCTTTGTAGCTCATGTCCATGTGTATGTATTCCCTCTTTTAACAGCCTTATTATTATCTTGTCATTTTCTTGTCTGCGGTGCTTCAGCCGATGTAGTTTTTGCACGTTTAAGCGGAAAGAATCATGTGTCAGGAGAATTCACCAATATGGACGAATCCATTTGTCGACAGTGATGTGGCTAGACACTTTAAATGTCAATGCTCAAAGAACTTTTAGTTTGAAAGTAACCGTGTAACAACATAGTCAGTGTTTCCATCATATCAAACGTCCAAGTTTGCTGTTTTTAAGATTTCATTTTGGAATATTGGACTCAGCACTAAGTGGTGGAAATTAAGGACTTTTTGTTCTGTTGTTTTTGTTGCTGGACCATAGCTGTTTGCAAGTTGCAGCATAACGCTGTAGAATTTTAGCTGTTGGGACATTGTTATCGATCAGGGTGAAAAATACTTCATATCTGTGTTACCTTCTGTCTCCTGTGACTTCAGACATCAGCGAATGTGCAAGTAACCCCTGCCAGAATGGCGGTACCTGTGTAGAAGGTGTCAATCAGTACAAATGCACCTGCTCACAGAACTGGAGTGGCTCTCACTGCCAGCACCACACTCAGACCGGTAGGTCGCACTAAATAAATCACACCTGCTCCTTGTTAGCCCCACAATTATCACGTCTTCTTTATCGCAGCTCCTCCTGAGTGGAGCGTAATGAATGACCCGGCATTCAGCCGAAAACCCCGCTGCGCCCAAGTGAACCAGGCCCAGCACTGCAGCTGCGATTCCGGCTTCCACATGAGTGGCACCTCTGACAACAGCATCTGCCAAGGTGAGCTCTTGTTGAGTGTAGTGTGTCACTTCATGACTGTCGAGATTGTGCTGACAAGACAAAGCCAGCATAGCAAATGAGCCCCAGCATGAAATGTCCAGCAATTTCACTTGCTGATCTGTAAACGGCTGAATCTTCTACTGCTAATCAGCGGAGGCTGGTCTGTAACAAACAAAATAATCCCCTCGAGAGGTCACGAGCTGATTAGCATCCATTTAGGTCACAGTTCAGGTGCTTTTAGGATGTACAGTAATTATGTGAATGAAGAGAAAAGCAATCACAGCAATGCTGACATGAATGTTATGAACAATTCTAAAGGATTTACCTATGAATTATTAGCAGCAACATACAGCACGTACTAAACTAATAGTCTGTTGCTATTAAGTAATCTCTATAGTTGCATATTTGCACACTTTCTGGGGATTATTATGCGGTGAATTATCTGGCATTGAAATATTCTTAGTTAATAATTTCCTAATTATTTAAATTCCTATGGTTCTGAGTGAGGGCTATTTAGGGTGACCCCCCCCCCCCCAAAAAAAGAGGACACTTGCCCCAGCCTTGAAATTGTGGTACCAGTCGCAGTTACGCGGAGTACTTCACCTCCTATTAGTCGCGCAATTCCAACCGGACATTTTCATGAATTTATAAAACCCCAGGACGCCCGAACAGGACGTAAGAAAAAGGTATGTCCTCCCAAAAGAGGACGTTAGGAGGTTAACACATTTGCCTCACGGTATGCTCCCTCCCACATTCCTAACAACAGGTTAGACAAGGTCAGGGTTCAGCAACCTTTACTGTCAAATGATCCATTTTATGCCAAATGAATAAAAAAAAAATCTATCTGGAGCCGCAAAACATTTGAATATTGTGATGAAGGACACAAAGTGTTATTAGTGTTGGTCTAATGTAGTGAGGGCCCAAGAGCTACCGGTAATTACAGCTGCAACATAACATAAAAATATGCAGCATCCAATACTTTGACATTTTCTTCTACCTTACGTCTTATCTCTGTAATTTTCTGCCTATCTTCTTCCCTTTTTGGAAATTTTATGGTGACTTCTTGACATTTTATCACTTTTTTGGAATTTTCAGAAATTTTGTAGACATTTTGTGGTCAGTTTATTTATTTATTTTATTTTATTTTTGGGCAGTTCCAAAAATATGTTATGGTAGTTTTCTGCCTTTCTTTTGTTTTTGGGCATTTTACGTTACTTTTTGAATACTTTCTTTTCTGCCTTTTTTATTAACATTTCTGACCTTTTTGGCAATTTCATGGTTAATGTCTGCTTTTCCTCTTAAATGTTTTACATTTTGTGGTCACTTCTTGGAATTTTTTTTTTAGGTGATTTAAAAAAAATAAATAATTCCATCTAGTTTTCCTCTTTTTTTCCTCACAACTTAAAAATGTGTACACTGACATTTCTTTTTACATTTTATTTAAAAAATAAAAATAAATATGTAAAAAAAAAAGATCCACAGGGAGTCACAGGATAGGGACTAAAGAGTCACATGTGGCTCCAGTGCCACAGGTTGCAGACCCCTGGGCTAGGTTAATAAACAAATCTAACGTGTCCATGGATAGGTTCTAGCTCAATGACCCTAATGAGGACAAGTGCTGTAGAAAATGTATAGATAGGGTAGTAATAGATATTGGGACTACCTCTAATTTTATAGTGTAAGAACATTTAAAATGTACATGCGTTACTCCTCAGCTTCTTCTAATCTTGTTATATTATCATCACACTTCATCACAATTTCAATACTAAGAGATTCACGTTACTTGGTATCTAATGAATGCTCAAACATTTCTCCCTTCATTTTGTTCTTGTCTAAGATTTCAGAGTCAGCTATTTGTTGTTGGTTGAGTTATATTTTGAAACAAGAAGATTCATGTGTAGCTTTATAATGTGCATAATACTAAGGCAACCCGGTAGACAGAAACAGTCTTCCCATATGTTTGTTCCAGAATGTGATTTTAATATGGTGAATTTCCTCCATCCCAAACATTCCTGCCGTCCCGTGTACAGCAGCCCTGCAAGGTCCTGAGATGCCTGCCTTTTCCTGTTTTTAACAGATGTCAACGAGTGTGAAGTCTACCGTCTGGACCAGGGAGGGACATTATGCGTCCATGAATGTGTCAACGTCCCGGGCTCATACCACTGCTCCTGTCCCAGTGGCTACAAGTTGCTCCCAGATGGGCGGAGCTGTGAGGGTGAGTGACAGGAAGGCACAGGGGACAAGGGCTCTTTCACGAGGCTTCACCAGCTGCAGATCTGATTCGGTGTGTAGGACCAAAAGGGGGGTTACCTGTGATTTACCATGGTGCCAAATTCCATGGCGCAGATTCTCCTCATGACCAATTTTTTTAGCAAAATGTTTGTCCTGGAATGAATGACCTCACAATTTCCCAGCAGAAAGGATCTTTAGGACATGAAGCATTTATGTGAGACTGACCCGAAAAACCAAATAAACAAGTGGAGCTCAGCACCCGGCGCTCAGACTGCGGACGGTCTGGCTGCCGGCCCCTCACTCTACTTACATGCCACTGCTGTTTTGTCTTCCAGATGTGGACGAATGTTTAAACCAGCAGCACAACTGTAGCCGAGGAACAACATGTATCAACACCGGGGGAGGCTTTCAGTGCGTCAACCCAGACTGTCCCCGTTCCCATGGCAACATCACCTACGTCAAAACATCGCCCCTGTACGTGTACCTTTTTAACTTTTTTGCTCCTTGTTCATTTGACCTCAGTTCACCCAATGAGTGAAACTCTACTCTTTTTTCTTTTTTTTCTTTCTTTTTTTTAGATTTTGCTGAAATTTGGGCTGGAGGTATATCATAGCACGGAAAGCCAAATTTACAATTTTCAGCCTGATTGGATCATTGGTTACTAAGATACTCCAGCTTGAATATTATTAATATTTTTTTACTTTTTTGTTCACAAATGCTTTTTCTCAGCAACCACTGGCCTGATTTAAAAAAAACAACACAATGTATCGCTGGAAAGGGGAAATCATAAGGAATCCAAATCTGGCATTTGTTTTTGCGTGTAAGTTTAACAAAAAATCTCTTTTGGCTTACATTTTGACCTTGAAATTCACAATAAGGGACACGCCCAACCCAATGAGTACACAAAATGTAGCTCAAAGTGTCAACTACTACATATATATAAAAAAAAAACTGCAATATCTCAGAAGTTGATCCGATTAGCCTGAAATTGGGATATTTGACTTTCCATGTTATGGTTTACCCCTACTCTAAATTGGGAAGGGATGGGTTTTCAAAAAGCCATTTTTTTCTGGGTGATCTAAGGTGGAATGACCCTCCTGCTTTATCTTCTACCTTCTACGTTCCAGCAGCATTCAGTCGACCCTTAATGTAGTGCTGCTGCTAAATAAGAATGGGTTCCAACTTCATGGGGGATATTTTTGATTAATAGCAGGAAAAAATAGAGTAAAGTGTCAAGGTTGCATTCGGAATTATTTATTACCCTCAAATCATGTCCGAATTCCAAATCTGTAAATCAGTTCTGAATGTAGAAAAAAAGAGAAAGGTAGTACATACGTCAAAGGGAATGATAGATTTCATTCATGTTGGCTTCATGTTACTTTTGGTCAATACTAGTTTTAATAATAGACTTCTCACATGCTTTATATGTTTGCATGTGCAACTTTTCTACTCAAGATAATTGTCATCACCGTCTAAAAACTAAGCATAACACGGGAATGCAAACAGCCCCCCCAAATAAAACATGAAGAAAATAGACCCTCCCTCCCCCAATCAAAATAGGGATAAAGGTTACATAAGGTCATCCGTAATATAGAAAAACTATTGCAGTGTATACTTTTAACACACTTATCATGGAAGAGGCAGCATTTTCGATGAACTTCTTAAATGGGATATCGTCACCTGCAAGTGTCCCAAATGTTGTGACTGCTGAGTGTATTTCATCATTATTAACCTTGGAGCGCAGCTCAAAGGAGGATGACATGATGATTGTACGCACACACACAGAAGCCACATGAGAAGCCCAAAACTACAAAAATAAGATTTGTGGTTAAAGCTGTATAATAGTGAGGCAAACCATATGTGACAAGCGCATGCACACTCAGCAGAACAGCAGTGCCAAACATTATTTTCTCTTTAATGTCGTCCAGTTGCTGAGAAACATTACATCGTCGCTGTCAAGCCAAGCTGGCTGGTCTAAAGGACTGAAACATAGCACTGTGTGCTCTTACTGAACCAGCAGTGTGGTCGAACAGCGATGCCAGCAGAGGAGATGACTGAAGCCTTTGGCAGACACTAACGTGGACAAAGCAAAGCATTGCTTAGCACTGCAGCTTAGCCCAATCAGATACTGCATTCCAAAACGTACAGCCTCAACAGACTACACAAAAAAAATCGACCTTTACAACAACAAAAAAATGCAATGACAGAGAGGTGTTGATTCAAAGATATGTATACTATTACATGTAATTGTAGTTTTCAGGTGTATAAGAAATATCTGCCAGTATGGTGCAGGTTTTTCTCATAGTTGAACTCATCAGATGCAGCTGTACCTAATGAAGTGTCCAGTGAGCGTATCATTTATGTTGGATGTCAGTGTTGATTCTTCATAACCGCGTGTTCATGTTCCACACATTCCAAGTGATACCAACTGAAGGAAGCAATCATCTTAAAAGGAAACTGAAAATTACACACATTTCCCATAATTTGCCAGATTTTAGTGCTGCAAGTATTTCTAGCCACAATGTAATTGTAACTTTCCCATCAAAAACACACATCTTCAAAAGTGCATGAAACACAAAGAAATGTGATTTCTGTTGTCTTTCAGTTAAAAGAACAACAACAAACAGAAACTAACTTTTACGTGACAGTGATGTGATGGGAACTGATTTGGAATTTTGCAAAATTTGCACACATGTTAATTCACATTCACTTTAAAAATGTGCTGGAAACTAAATGTAGTTGTGAACTCACTAGCTCTGTAGGCTACTCTCCTACATGGATATTTTAATTATGTAACACTTTTCTATACCATGAAGGGCAGAGTGGCTTGTCATTAGTCTATAACGTTAAAAGTAGGTTACTAAAATTACTGAATATTAAAAATAAAATAAAAAATCTCTCTCTCTCTATATATATATATATATAAACATTTCTTGACAGTAAAATATCTTATGTGACCTCACTAGTTTAAACTATGCCATTCTGATTTAATGTCACATTTGGGGAATATGAGTTGTGCAGCAAAATCCGTTTTTATCCATCTCATGGGGCGGCCATTCTGCCACTTGCTGTCTGCTAAAGATGACATCACAGTTGCTCAGGGCTCAGGCAACGGCCAATCACAGCGTACCTGTTTCCTGAGCTGTGATTGGTTGTTAGCTGAGAACTGAGCAACGGTGATGTCATTTTCCCTCGACAGTAAGTAGCAAAATGGCCGCCTTCTGATATTGATAAAAACTGCTGGATTTTGCTGCTTAACTCATATTCCACTAACGCAATATTAGCCAGAATACTTACTAGTGGGGCTGCATAGAACATATTATTGTTAAGATTTTATTTTTTGGGGGTGGGGAGAAAACTAAAGTTTTAAACTTGGATTTAAAAGCTTTACACTCGGGGTTAATTTCACTTTTAACTTGCAGCTAATTGCATTTATGTGCAGCATAACAGCTAAATGCAACTTCACCATGTTTGCTTTGAATTCTGCGCTCCACTAGCTGACCCGCCGGGTGTGCAGACCTCAGAGCCTTACTGGGTTTATATTCCATCAGCATTTAATTGAATTTATTTACGACACAAACCATTCCGTGATTTATATTATGAAGGGCAGATGACACTAAAAGCAATACAACTACAGTATTTTGATTAGTTCATTTATATATAATAAACTTCCACACTTCAATCACTAATCTTTATTAAAGTGCATAATGGGAAAATAAAGAAAAACAGTTCCTTTAGAGAACATGTATTATGAATATGATGGACATGATTGTACCTTTAGGGATCGGACTTGCCTGCCTTTAGTTCCTGAGAGTGTGAACGTTGCACTCTCAGAGGTTAAGGTTCATGTAAAGGCCCTTCAAATATGAAACAAAACACACGTCGAATGGAACTCAAACCATGTATCTTTCCTGTGGCCGTAACGTGATGTGTTTGTGTCTCGTGTAGTCAGTGTGAGAGGAATCCCTGCCCCATGGAAAGCCGCTCCTGCCACCTCGCTCCCAAGACCGTCTCTTTCCACTACCTATCGCTCCCCTCCAACGTACAGACGCCCGCCACCCTTTTCCGTATGGCCACCGCCGGGGCCCCCGGGCGCGCAGGGCCCGACAGCCTGCGCTTCGGCATTGTGGGAGGAAACTCGCGGGGTACCTTTGTCATGCAGCGCTCAGACAGACAAACCGGCGAGCTGATACTGGTGCAGCAGCTGCGCGGGCCGCAGGAGATCAACGTAGACGTGGACATGTCGGAATACGCCGACCGCACCTTTCAGGCAAAGCATGTGGCCAGAGTCCACGTGCTGGTGTCACCCTACAACTTCTGAGGAAGTTAAGGAGGAGAAACTGATCGTACTGACCACCTTCATTCAATTGCGGATGGTCGCATGTTTCACTTTAAGATTTTCCAATGAAAGTAAATGAATATTTGTGCAGATATACTATCAATGTTATAAATTACAGAAAAATATGGCAGCACGAGAACGTCACTCGGTGGCAAAGCACAGACCTTCACAAGGGCCACATTGCCCTAAATTGAGCCACCAAAGATTCCTGTTGTTTTACATGGTCTGCTCTCTTAACTCATTTACTGCCATTTGCACTATTTCTATTAGCTTAACATTTTTTTCCACTTTTGTTAACAAGAGTATGAAAACCTAGACATTTTTTAAAATCTTAAAAAAAGAAAAGATTGTTAAAAATTAGGGGCGTCAGGCGATTAAAATTTGTAATTGTAATTAATCGCATGACTTGAATAGTTAACTCACGATTAATCACAAATTTTATATCTGTTCTAAATGTACAATAATTTTTTCCTAGGTTTTCATACTCTTGTTAACAGAAGTGGAAAAAAATGTTAACCTCATAGAAATAGTTAAAATTAATTTTTGACGTCTATAGCCGTCAATGGCAGTGAATGAGTTAAGACAGGACAAAAAAATTGGAGAACATGCCCTGAATTTGAATGCATCGAATATGATGATAGAGTTGCAATGAGGAACCAATTTTCTAGTTGATTTTTCAAAACTTACACGACACTTTCCATGGCACTCATTACACACAAATTAGTGAGTATGAAGTGAAAAATTTGAATGAACCCACAGTCCTAGCTTTCTGTAGGCACAAAAAATAGGATTACAGAAGATGATATTAATTTTCAACAAGTGCTTAAAAACTTTGTTTTATGTCGTTCTTTCAAATTTACACCGTCTCAAACTAGTGAGACGTCATCTAGTGTTTGACAGTGAAATTGCACCCAACAAATGAGGGCTAGGCCTAAATAGCGTAACTGCATTTAAGGGGGGTGGTTATTGTATATTAGAGGTCTAGGTCACAACACTACCGCAGTGTCCTGCCTCCCTGTTTTAACAATCATTAACGACCAAACACACAGGCACCTGTCGTATTAAATTTTGGGTATTGTATTGCTGGTTTTTGCATTATCTTCAATCATATACTGTATATAAGCACGCTATTCATTCCTTGTAAGTGTTTTTTGTTCTTTTAAAGAGTGCATCTACAGTGGCAGTACATTTCATATACCACACTTGATACATAAATGTATTTTGAGGATAATAACTGGACAATTTAAAATATTGTCTCTACATGAATAAAATAAACTCGGTGTAACATCTCATCTTTTGTTAGTTACCTCACTCAGTGCTGAACAGTGTGCCAGCGCTTGTTTTCAAGTAAGAGTCGGGCACTGAAACCAAAGCACAGGGGATTAATAAATCCTGGATAGTAATAAAATGTTCTCTGAATGGATGACAAGGGAGGTTTCAGTACACTTACAAAGCAGTTTGGATCTCAGCCGAGACGCGGGTACTGTCAAATATGTAAAAACACATCTGACTGTGTCTTTTTTTTTCCTCTTTTTAATAAGACACTAATGTTGAACACATGTGTTGTCTTCCTTCCCTCCGTCCTCTCACATCTCCATCCAAGGCTTTACATTTGCACTAAAATCATAAAGGGGGCATGGTCTTTATTTGGTTATTTACACCACTTATACCAAAAGATGGGCTGCCACATGATGCCATGCAACTTTTGCAACATGTCAGCAAACGTAGCTTGACAGTAACGTATAACTCACAAGAGCTCAGTTCAGCAAAAATAGCATTGTGGGTGGGTGGGTGTTTATTTTTTTAATCTCCAAAAGATCAACCAGTGTAAGCAATTGGTGTCAAGAGAAGCAGAGAGTCAGGGGAGAAGAAAAATACACACAGGAAGTTTTTAATGGTGCAGCGTAAACATACACATGACTTGTTGAAGTTATGGCAGTGGAGTTTTTTTGGTTTGAACATTTTACAATCGTAAACTTCTTTTTAAATGTGTGTGATGAATTTAAAAAATGGGGATAAGATGCATACATTTACAATACATAGAGCTTTTGTAGTTTCAGATGAGTTTTGCATTTTGGTCTATAGTGCAGTGGCTCTCAAATGTCAGTCTGGGACCCTGTAACGCACGGTTGCTGATCTGCCATGGACGGCGTTGTTGGATAGCAAAAAAATTGGAGAGCAAACAAAGGGACTGGAAGTCCACAGGTTTACTTCGGGAAAAAAATGGCTTTTTTCAAGGAGGTGCCACCTTGTGGTGCGGTGCTACATTTTAAAAAATAGCCTCTAAAAGGTTAACCTGTAGAGTGTGTTACATTTTAAAACACTGAATAGGTTATAAGCATATGGACAATTCCGGGTTTACGTCACAATTAAGTCACAAGTCAAAATGGCGGTCCTCTTACTTGAATAGAAGCTCATTGAAAAGCATAGGATTTGGGCTGGATCATTGCAATGAGAATTATTTTGATTTCAAAATGTGATGAAATGTAGTTTGACTATTATAACGAGAGTGATACAGAAATTTGACGTAACGCTAGATGAATGTCCTTTCTAACAGCCAAGAAGCACACGTACATTATTACATAAAAATCTATCATGTATGTATACAATTTATATCTTAGGTCATCTACTGTTCCATAGAAAATTCAAATCTGCAACGTGCGTGCTAAAACATGTCAAAAGAATAGCATATGGCACGTTAGCTAGCAAGGAGATGATGTGGTTTGGTCTCGGGTTGAGTTAGCCTGGCCAGCCAGTCTACAGTACTTTAATATAATATACAAAAAGTAGGACATTTGTGTCAATCATTTCTGCGATTTGAGAGTTTCGCCTATTTTTCTTGAATTAACCCTTATGTTTTCTACGGTGGCCGGGAGGTGCAAAACACTTTTACAATACGAGAAACACTTTTACAAAGCTGGAGAGAAATTTCAATAAAAAAAATAAAAAAATTAAATCAAGAAACAACATATATTGCCATAACAAATTTACAAGTTCTGAAACAATTTTTAATTTGAGAAAACACATTTACAAGACGTGAAACACTTTTAAAAACGCCGACACAAATATACAAGTGATAAAAGACTTTTACAAGAGGCCGAAACAAATTTACAAGTAACTTTTTCAACCGGAACCAGTAGAACCGGAAGTGATAAGGAGTTTGTGGTGACCCAAGATGGACGGCTGGCAAGCGGTGTTTTGTCCGTTTTGTGGCGCACGTGAACCGATTGACCCAGTTCTGTTTTCCATGTGGTCGGTCTTTGGAGTTTTTAAATGCCGCAGCCCAGACGGAAGGACCAGCCGCACGTCAGGAGACGGACTGCGGCCTTTTAAAAACTCCAATGACTGACCACGCGATAAACAGAACAGAACTGTTTGCCGCAAAATGCGCAAAACAGCGCTTCCCCGTTGTTCCCCGAACTCCTTATCACTTCCGGTACTTATAAATTAGTTTCGGCCGCTTGTAAAAGTGTTTCGTCACTTGTAAAAAAAAATTCTCAAATGTCAATTTGTTTAAGGACAATGTAATTTCCTTTTTTGATTGGTAAAAATGTAAATTTGTCTCCAGCTTTGTAAAAGTGTTTTGCACCTCTCGGCCACCGTAGTTTTCTTTCCTATTGCTAAGAAAAACGGGTAACATAGGGTGAACAGGCCGGGACAGTGCTATTTTTTCACCTTATTGAGTCATGCATCCCAACAGATTTTGCCAACCTCATTCTTTTGTCCCGCTATTACGCAGGTCCTGTCCCAGCATCCTGTTTTTGCCATGTGTATGTCAATCACACAGTTGTCAAACACAATAGCATTCATTTGGCCTTAGCGATTGATGTCTACCGTCTTTCGCATATGCCTCAGAACCGTTCTGAAAAAAAATCTGAATGCAAATGCTTGTAGGTTGTTTTGTTTTTTTACTAGCTCTATACGACCCAGTTGAGAATCACCTGGTCTAGTAGTTATCATGTCTGCTTCCCACTTGAGATTTGGAACACTATAGAGCAAGCCATGTTCCACAGAGAGCCTCCACAGCATCAGATGGATCTCATCGTTCAAAAATATCAGTCGAGAGAAGGGTCTAAAAGAATTTCAAAAGCATTAAATATACCATAGAACATAGTGGGCACGGCCATCATCAAGCAGAGAAAATATGGCATAACAGTGACATTACCAAGAACTGGATGTCCCTCCAAAATTGATGAACAGCCGAGAAGAAAACTGCCAGGGAGGCTGCCAAGAGGCCGACAGCAAGAGCTGCAGGAATTTCTGGCAAGTACTGGCTGTTGAGTACATTTGGCAACAAAAACGTCATTTGCATACAGCCTTCAGGCTTCAGCTCGAAAGCAAAAAATGTCAAGAAAAGCCTACTAGAACAAACAAACTTTATTTGGAGTAATCTAGACACCCTTTATATAGGCACAGCTGTAAGTTTGAATGTGATTAATTCTGAATTCTCATCCTTATTTATAAGAGGATGTGCAAGCAAATTACTTATTATAATTAATTATAATTTTTTACTTCCCCTTATTTATTTATTTTTTAAATTGTACAGACTGCAAAATTTGATATATATTTTTTAAAATCATTATTTTAAATTTTAAGAATTAAAAAGTTAAAATCTTACTAACATATGCAGTTAATAAAGGACATATGATAGTGACAGTTTGACCCGTCCCTCAGTATATTTTATCTTGCAAAACTCCCATCCAAATCGGAGTTCCAGCATCCCATAACGATTTGTGTGCAACCTCAAAGGTTCTACTCTATTCTCACTAGCGTGTTTGTTTTCATGGCTTGTCCTCAGGCACATGTTGCATCCATTCTGAGCGAGAGGAAGGATGTTGCCAGAGACAATTGGAGAATGTCAGGCTTGCTAACACAAGCCATTTGCGAGAGAGAGAGAGAGACAGAGAGAGAGAGAGAGAGAGAGAGAGAGAGAGAGAGAGAGAGAGAGAGAGAGAGAGAGAGAGAGAGAGAGAGAGAGAGAGAGAGAGAGAGAGAGAGAGAGAGGAGAGAGGGAGAGAGAGGGAGAGAGAGGGAGAGACAGAGAGACAGAGAGATGGTGAAAATACACAAGGAAGGCCTTGAGGCAAAGCCAGCTTCCAGTGTGTTTTGGCCTGTGGGTCTCAAACCTGCGGTGGCTTGAGTGCTTGCAGCAAGGGAGGACGATATAAGTCAGAAGCTACTAAATGCCAAGTAGATGCAGTTAACACATTTGGGGAGTACTGCAACTCACTGACCTTTTTCTGATGTTTAAATATGTTAATTGCCCAATTAAAAATGCATATTAAAAATGTTTTTGCTCATAGCCAATTCTGCTGACAAAGAAGAGTTAACAGATGGGATCTTGGCAATGTGAACACATCCATCAATATGCAGATGTTAGTATTCTGTCAAAGTCTGGTCACAGTGGCCCAGGATGTCTTGTCCATTCTCACTGAATTATAAATTAAAAGTAAAACAGTTCAAATCACGAGTCTGAATTGAGAAAGCAACTCACCCAAAGCAAAGGGAGACAAGCGGAAGGAGCCCGAAACAGGGGACTCAGCGACGACCACCTGCAGGCCCCAGCTGAGGTAGGTAAGCGGCGGTCCACCGCGGCAGTCCACCCATTGGGTCTGACACGAGATGCAACAACCACCAGAGGCTAACTACGTTTGCAAAGTTCTTCTTTGTAGCGGAAAGATTGCCTCTTGTAAGGCGCTGCATAACCGATGCAATATAATTAGCAATTACTAGACTTACGATTATATATATATATAAATATATATTTTTTTTTAAGTACGTTGATGAGATAGGACCTTTTTTTTTGGCAGGTTATTTAAAATTAATAGTGTTTTTTTTTAAATGATTCGTTCATCATTAAATAGTGCTAAATAACGCACTGTCTCTTTAAGAGTTGTCATCTTACAAAAAGACAACTTATATTAGTCAACACCGAGCCAATATTATGCTTTTCAAATGAACCCAAATTTCAAAGTAACTTCACTGTCTTCCAAAATTTATAGTTTATTTTAAGTAGATTAAAGTATTATATGTCAACATTTTTAGTAAATTGCCAAATAAATGAGATTGAAGTGGCAAAGTCTTGAAGATCAAACTACTTTTGTGAAGTTTCAATTTTCAGTGATCTTCTTTCAAACACTTCTGTGTTTCATTAGCATTTTTTCGTAATACTGCAGTGCTTGTTATCGGATTTCTTTTTGAAACCACATCAGAAAGAAACACATTATGAGATGACGCAACCTGACAACCAATGTAAATATTCATTTTATTGCAATAATAGCAGAGCAAATTAGTCCAGGAAACCAACCTACTGCTGTATATAATCTTAATTTGAACACTGGAAAAGGTAAGAAAATAATGCAAGAAAAATATTAATAATAATAATAACCCCTCATAACTTAGGCAGAATTATGGCATTACCAAATCAAGCAACTATGAAAAAAAAAATGAAGGTGCAGGTGTCTGTAATTTATACAACCCAAGGACTGCTTGCCATCATAAAAACATTGCTTCCGACAAGCCTTGAAATAGAAACGAGAGTCAACATTGACATCACAGTTTAACAACCCACTTGAGAAGATCAGCTTGTGCTTTTGTTAACCACTGAAACATCCCACAGCATGACAACAATCCTCCTCCTCCTACAATGACACTTTCCAGCAGACATTTTCAGACAATAACTGGGAGGGGGGTAAAAAAATACTGAGAAAATGAGCACCGAAAGCAAGCTTGGTAATGAAAAATAAATTGCCATTTGCCCAGTACATTGATTGGTCCAGCTCCGAAAAAGAGTGTAAACAAAATAGGAGTAAACTTGGCAAACACATTACTTTTAAGTACACTTTCATTGCAAATAAAAAAGAATGACACTACAAGTATATTGCTCCAAAAACATACACAGATATAAAAACACACACAGAGACCCTCCTAGTAACTACCAAACACAATTGGTGGTTTAATCGGACAAATGACTAAGTAGTCTTCAATCTTCCCACTCACACACTTTATGACACCGAGACTACTGGAATATCACACCAGGCTTCATACAAGACCTTCATGTAGGCACAATTTTGATGGTGGAAGTGCATAGAAGCAACATGTTCTCTTCCAATGCTGTCATCGCAACATCATCTCAACGTCTCATCGTTACATGACACATGCATGCTACCTAAATCCCACTTTAAATCAACGAGACAATAGCTCGATCAATCCCTGTTGCTGATTTAATTATCCCTACCTTTATAAATAAGCATCTCATTTGAAACCCTCTATTATAGACATAATGCAAATAAATACAGCACTTAATATTAAATCATCTCTTTGGAAAGAAAGGCTCAAACTGATTCTGTTGGGAAAAGATGAACCAGTTGTTGAGAGGAAAAAAGGTTGGATGGTGGAAGGGCATTGGTAGATCTCCGCAATGGCCTGCCACTAGCAATAAGGTGTCGTTCTGCTTGAAAGTCAACCGGAGTCACGTCTGCTTGCTTGTTTGCGCTCCTCATCCTCGGCTGACAGCTTCGAAGGTTTCCCCTCACTCCAGCTTGGACATCTCATACTTGGTCGCCATGATTTCCTGCAACAGTGATAAAAGTAGTGTAAGCTGTCGTCCATATTTCATGTTTGAACTCTGTCATTAATTCCTGATTTAACATATAGCACAAAAAAATGCCAAGATTTTAAAAGTTACCTCATCAGAGTCAAGCAAGACTGGAAGCGCTCTGAAAAAAGGCAAAACAACAGTTTGAGTCTTGCTCAACTTATTACATCTCACTGATTCAAAAGCAAATAATTATCCATGTTGAATGGCTTACACATCAGCGAGAGAGCTAGGAATGTTTTCCTCAACCCACTTTAAGTCTTCTTCCTGCATGGACACAAAAAGAGAGTAAACACTGCCGCCTGTAGGAAACCGCTTACGACTACAGTTAAAACAATTCCACGTGTATCACTGACCAGGTTTGTTTCTGGAAATTTTACTGCACCATTTGTCTCGTTTTTTGTGGATCTCAGTTTCATGCCAGCTGGGGAAGGAAAAAGACGTTAAGAGAGGAGAAAAACCTGTACATGACATGATTAAACCAAGCTCAGTTACGTTATCGTACCAATGTTTGCAGAGGCAATAAATTCCTCAATTTCCTCATCATCTGAGTCGTCCATGAGAGGTGTGAAGGCGTATCTGTGGGAATTGACATTCAATGAGGAAAGAAAAAGTGGCGGAAACTGGGTAGAGCGGTGCTGTCTAAGAACTTGCCTTTGGTTGTTTGCAGACGGTCTCCATAGGAACATTATGACAAGTAGAATGAGGGAGAACAAAAACCTCCAGAAAGCGTCTTCCACCCACAGTTCGATCCAATCCTGGGCACAAATTAATTCCTTGTTAAAAAAAAATGTAGTTAAAATATTATTACCTACGCTAAGCATACTCACCGACTGGCAATCTGCTAGACGGAATTTCTTTGCCGTCCAACCCATGAAAATGATAGAAGCTGAAGGACAGACCAAGGGTGGAAAATAAGAACATGTAACACATGCACATTGACAAGCCTTGTGTATTGGACTCACCAATGACTGCAAATATGAGCGTGTTTGTGAAGTGCCTGTAGAGGGACAACTTGACCGGGTTTTTTCTCAGCTTCAGAGTCTTGATGGTTTGAGCCAGGCTGACAAATATGTAACTGCCAGTCAAGGCAAACGCACAACTCAACTAAAATGAACCATGCTTCGCATGAAATAAACATGCATAATGATATCTGTTTTTTGTTTTTTTTAAACCACCTCAATTATAAGACACTGTATAACTACATCGTTCGTATTTATTTTTCTTCATTTTAACTGTTCTGCTTTCATCAACCCCAAGTTTGAAATAATTATTGGAATTAACACACCACCATTTTCCCCTCCCCATACTTCCCTTTGTTATGCAGTGCCACAATAATAAACACAATGTAAATGAATACCCCTTTGACAGTGCCAATTCAAATTGAGTAATACCTTTGTAAATGCAGAGTTCTTGATGCAGATCTGATATGATCAGATATGTGCACCCACTAGTTTAAACATAGTATTCAGATTAATATTGCATTTGTAGAATATGAATTAGGCAGTAAAATTGACCCATTTTTATCCATCTCAGGTGGCGGCCATTTTGCCATTTGCGGTTAACCGAAAACGACAGCTTGCTAACATCACATGACCAAGACAAGAAAACAGGTGAGTCGTGACGGTCGTTACCTGAGTCTTTTTGCACTATGATGTCATTTTCAGTCAATAGCAAGTGGCAAAATGGTTGCCCTCTTGTTTTTTTCCAGCTTTTTTAATATTCCACAAATGCAATATTAATCAGAATACCACGATTAGACTAGTGTAGGAACATAGAACATAATATTGGGGGGCGGGTCCTTAACTTCCTCTTTAAGTATTTGAATGTGTTTTGCACCTCTGTGCCAAGGTTGTGGTCAGTGAGTGTAGAGCGGCATGCGGAAGCAATTTAAAGGTAGCAGAAGAATGCATGCAAACCATTTAGACCAAGAGATGTCATAAGTGGCAATAAGGCACAATAAATGTATGATTAAATTTTAGAGAGCGCAATGGCTTGTAATACTATATTTGTTATTTGTTTGTATGTTTTATTGAGACAAACAATCGCACATATGCTACTCTTGGTCTAATGTGTTTTGAAAGCCAGGGAGACAGAGCAGAAGGAACATGTGCATGGAAGGATATCCACCAGCATAGAGAGGAGTCAAGCAGAGCCAAGGGAATATTGGCCAGCAGGGCCAAGTCAGAGTCTTTTGCCTGGAAAGAAGGACAGAACGGGACAATCACACGTGGACACAAGGACGAGGAGTAAACGGAACCGTCGTTCACAGAAGTACATGAAGGGAAAACGGTAACCCGACGAGCCACTAGGCCGCAGCAACGATAGATTAGCAGAGTTGAGTTGACTTTTCTGAGAGTAAAACATTTAAAGGATATGAACCAGATGATGAAGGAGTCTAAAACAGCCAGAACAATTGCTGTAATGAGAGCTGGCCCATTGTCTTGACCCTTAAATGCATTAGCAAATAAACACAGTACATTTGGATTTACATGGTGTTACCTGAAGTGATCGTTGCCATGTGTATTGATTATTATTATTATTATTATTATATTAGAGGGGGGAAGTCTCACCCCAGTTATCCTCAGCACACCTTCAATGGTAGCAAAGACAAAGTAGAGAACTCCGAGACCGACCACTCGGTGCATTACTGTCCCCAATCGAGGCCTGTGAGGGCAAATTACACTATTTATAAAAAAACACTTGCTCATTTGAAATCAGTAGCACTGTGTACAGTGTACATACTTAACGATGCCATAGCCGAGGCTGACAATGATGACGAGCAAGCGAGCTAAAGTTCTCTTGAGGGCCGAGACCAGCTCGGCAAAAATCAGCAGGCCTGGAGCTGAAGCACCGAGAAAAAAAAAGATCATTACCAACAAGAAGTGGGAAATGTTTACCTTTCAATTAAGAACGTCAACAGACACTCACAAGCAGATCCAACAGTGTTGGTGTTTTCATATTCAGCGCAGAAGACCGCCTTCTCCACCATCCCCAGGAAGATGACCCCTGCGATCCAAAACTGGATTCTCAATATATCTTTCCAGTAGCAGGCAGCCCAGACGAACCACAACAGGGCGAACAGGATGTACACCACGCACATGACCATGTAGAACTGTCAACAAATTACAGGAAGAATGTTTGATAAGCAACAAAGTAATCATAATTGCAAAATGATGTCTACTTACAATCATGAGAGGATATTCTGTGATGGAAATGTAGCCATGCTTGCCTCTCATCACCACATTTACTGAAAAGAGATTTTTACTTTTTTTTAATGATGACATCAGCATTAGGTGAGGGAAAAAATGACTATGATATCAAATTTTCACAGACAGTGGCACATTTCAATAAAAAAAAATGTTACATTTGTTTCCAAAAGTTTATGAATTGTAATCATTTAGATGAATCATTTTTATCCCCTCAGTGGTATCACCTTTACAACTGCTATATTATGTTTTGAGGGGTTTGGGCTATTCTTACTAAATAAGGTTAAAAAAAAAATCCTCACTAGTTAAATTCCAGTTAGCATCTTTTTGATCGGGCACGATCTTCACCACAAGTAAGTAAGGCCCATCCTTCCATGTGGAGACTATGACATTATTTTTGACCATCGTACTCCTGTTTGTCACTGTGCCACCTTTATGCTCCTCAGTGAGCCATATGATGTCTCTTTGATCCTGCAGCGTTGCAAAAATAATACACAGATTACAACAGCATGAAACCCGCTATCAAATACGTACGGAAGACTTCACAATTCTACTAACCAATTCTTGTCCCTCAACTGGAGGACTGACAGCTCGCGGCTGTGCCTTGGTTTTCTGGAGGAGGTGAGATCACAAGATATTTGCAACTATGTGACTGACTGTGCTGAGGAAGAGTAGGTTAATGTATTAAAAACTTACTTTTAACATTGGAAAAGAATGCAGCTCGCTGTTACACGTTATAGGTTTGTGTTTATGTTCGATGTACTCTCCTTTTATGAGGGGATTCGGATCAAGGCTCTGCCCACGACTCAGCGGTGTTCGCTCGTACATTTCCTACACAGAATAAGAACAATTTATCTTGTCATTAAGCAAGGACACCATCTATGAGTATTTAAATACAGTCATACTTACATCAATATTATTGAAATCATTGTGGCAGGGGTAGTATTTCAAATACCAGAGAATGGTGAATGTTATCTCCTCAGGGCAGCCAAATGACACAACTGCAACAGGCAAAGTTAAACAAACAAGCAAGGGTAAACATAAAATGGGGAGTGTGATAATTGGGAAAACTTCAAGACTGCCATTTTTTGATGTCTTACCTTTCAATTCAATATTAGTGTCTTTGAACATGGACTTTCTTAATAGTAGCGGTCTTGAGGTCTGATGAAGAGAAAATTACTTTCATACATAAAGGATGACATTCTTACCATTGGCAAAAGATTTTAACAGACTTGTGGGTGAAATTTTAGAATGAACCTCAAATGCAATTAATAGTGTATCGAGTGTCTGACAAATCATTGCTAAGGTATGATGGTTAGTCACAGGTCCAAACTTTCACATTTCATAATTCTACATGATTGTTTGTAGGGCTGATTTATATACTATGTACATTTCTCATAAAAGACGATCTGATACGTATCTCAATACATGGAGGTGTGATATGATCCAAGGATGCAACGATTTTAAAATGTAACAATTTGATTAGGTTATTCAGTTCTTTTGTTACACCATTTATGTGTACACTACACACCCCCAAAACCGGGAATTAATCAAGTTACGTCAGCCGGGACGGTTCTTATAAAGTAAAATTAATTAATTAATTAATTAAATAAATAAATACATACATACATAAATAAATAAACTCATCATAAAACTGTCTATTAAAAAATAATAATAATAATAATTTTTTTGCATGACTTGCTAGACAGGTCACCCTTCCCAGATTAATAATACAGTCTTCAACACTAGAGACTGCGGGTGACATGAACGTCTCTGCATTATTTTTAATTATTGATTATCTAGCTTCAGTGGAAATGACTAATCTGTAAACGAAACACCATACGCTTCTCTCCTAATGGTATTGACATCGAAGAAAGTGGCTAATGTAAACATGAAAGTTTCTCCCACCCAAGGGATTAAAAAAAAACAAAATACAGTACACTGACATACCTATCTGGAGTTAGCTAGCCAGCCACGAAAACATAATTTCTCTTTCACGACTACAACAGCTAGTTATATGTCCCACGACATATACATACTAACCAAAATAAGACCAAGATTTTAAATTATTTGTGTATCTGTAAATAGTCGTGGAAGGTTAACCGCCGAACATCAGTCTTAGTTGACAGCAAGCTAGCATCACACGGCTAACACAGCTAGTGTTGAGCCAGTTACTTGTGATTCTTTACTTACACTTAAAGCAGTAATTTTCCATAATCCCGTCTCTGGAGCAGCAGCGACTAGTTTTATAGTAACGAGTGAGAGTATATAAAGAAGTGTCCATGTACAGAAACCATCCTTGGTCAAACATCTCCACGAACTCATTGGAGCAGCTGCCATGTTGTCGACATGCGTGAACACTTCCCCTGACTGAGGCGTCCTGAACGCACCATCCAATAAATACATAGTAAGGAATAAATAGCTAAAATTCAGTAATGGGACACAATGTTCATCAGTTTGAGCATTAAATATCTTTGTATATATTAAGTATTTGTAGTGTATTCAATTGAATATAGGTTAAAGAGCATTTGGAAGTCATTGTATTTTGTTACTTACATTTTATACGACCTCCCAATATCATTGGAATATTTTCACCTCTAAGAGCACTTTAAAAGTGTTTAATGATCAGAGGAAAAGTAGTCTTTAAATACTCTATAAATTATTTATTCTTACATCATACAATATGCATTTATGTTCATTAATCCATTACAATATTCAACATATTTTCAACAACAACAAAACACTATAGTAAACCATTTCACAGTCTAGCGAATTCCAAGTTTATGTGCAAACATGTTTTTAGGTTGACATCAACACTAACATATAAAAGCAAGCTGACCAAACTATAATTTGCTTATGAAACAAAATACACTACGGGTGCTTCCAGTGCAACATAGCAAAAATGTTTAGTAACAATACAATACAATACAATACAACACCTTAAAACTTCTTGATACCAAATTTTACAGCAGGCGGGAAATATCAGTGGAGTTGTGATCTGTCCGTGTACCATCAGGAACAATGTTGCTATCTGAGCGACTTGACGAATCACTCGACAAAAGAGGAGTGTCCAGTGTTACAGATCTCAGTGAAGTATCTGGGGAGATAACCACCACATAACGACCATCGTCATCCTCATCCGCCATGCTCTCGTGAACGTCTGCAGTCACTATCGAATTTTCAGCTTCCTGGTGGCTACAGGAAGGTGAGGAGCTGAACACAGGATGTTCTGTGGCCTCTCCATCAGGGCTCTCGTCCTGGAAGCTGGTGTTGATGTAGATGATGTCCTCTTTGCTAAAAGACTCTGGAAACCTTTCAGTGATTTTTTCCAGCATTTCTTGCAGTTGGGAAAAAAGGGGTCTGTCCAGAGGATCGGCCCTCCAACAGCTATACATGATCTCATACCTAGTCACAATGACATAACTTTTAGACAAAACAACAAGAACAGGACTGATTTCAAGTCAGAATTAGTGAAATGAGCAGAAAACACTCACAGGTCATCTAAACAGTCTGTTGGCTGCTTCAATCTGTGTCCTTCAAGGAGGTAGTCATAAATCTCATGGTTCTGAATGCCGGGATATGGTGTCATGCCGCGTGTAGCGATCTCCCACATGGTTACACCGAATGCCCACTGTGGGTTAAAACGGAATATACAGTTCAGATTTTATTTGTAGATGAACAATACCAACGGAACAATTAAGATTCAGTGGTGACTTAGGAGTTTTAGTCAAGTTTGAGCATTTGCTTTAAGAGTTGGTGTTGATTCCAAATTAGAATTGAGACTTGTTAACATTTGATGGCGTGTACCAAACCATATAGTGTAATTTAAGTTCCCAAGTGATAATTAATGTATTTCAAAAACCTTTTTCATAAAAAAAAAAAAAAAAAATTCTAAAGATGGTTGCATCTATTGACAGGATGAAAAGAGTAAAAAGCAGAGGAGAGTGAGATGGACAATGTCTTGAAATTATACTTTACAGCAAGGCTCACCAACACGGTGCCCATGGGCCACATGAGTAGCCGCGGGTCTGTTTCAAAAATAGATCACCATTGATGGGACATTGCGATTTCCTAGGAATCTTGTAGTAATCATTTTAAAAATGTAAACACTTGCAGAGAGCTGGAGAAATTAAGTGTTGCAAAGGGATATGTATGTTTCCTACCTTCTTAAATCATTACCAAAATCAATATATTTACTTTGATGAGTGTCAATTATTATTATTATTAAGGTATTTGAACAAATGTGTTATTTCAGAAATGTGTATCAAGCTGGTAACCCTTCAACATTACTCAGTACCCAAAAAGTACTGGGTTACTTACCACATCACTTTTGACAGTAAACACTCTGTCCGCCAGACTTTCAACGGCTATCCATTTGACAGGCATTTTGGCGATTCTGCCCTGCCTGTAATAATCTCCACTGTAGATCTTCTTGGATAATCCGAAGTCGGCTACACATACCGTCATGTCATCTCGCAGCCTGAAGGGAAACCCCCCAGCACAAAAGAACAACATATATGATGATGGTAAGTAAATATTTGACATATTATGTATTGTATCATGATAACACAAGTACCACAGCCACACCAATAACTCACATGCAGTTGCGAGCGGCCAGGTCGCGATGAAGAAAGTTCCGACCGCTGAGATACTCCATACCAGAGGCAATGTCCACCATGAACTTCAGGAGTGTCTGTGTTGGTAAAAACTGTGGAATAACAAGCAATATAGCAGATTTTGCATGGTGAGAAGTGCTCATATTATTCCACGATTCTATTTGTTTGTCAGATTCCTTACTACGGGATTCTCTCCAAGGCGTGAGCGCAGCAGGAAGGTGTGTAGATCTCCGTATTTCATAAAGGGCAGGATGACCATAGGCTTGGGGAAGTGTCCGGAGCCCATTTCCAGGCACACACCTATAGAGGGTGATTATTTCCCACACAAGGACATTATAATAAGCAAAACAGTCATGTGTTTTTACAATATACGCCAATGGTGCAATGTCGATGTCCTAACCGAGCAGTCTGATGACATTAGGATGGTGGAAATCTTTCATACAGGCTGCCTCATTCAGGAACTCCTCAATTTCTCTCTGGGAAAAGCTATCCACTGTTTCAAAAAGATGAAAAAAATTACTTCATTCAAATTACACCAAAATTTCTGATAAAAAAAAGACTTGCATTTCATTGTCTTCACAGCAACTTTTTCTGATGTCCCATCTGGTTGCTTTAAATGACCCTCCACCACTGAGCCAAATTCACCTAATAGGGGAAAAACGTCTTAAATTCAGTCTATAATAAATATACATTTTTGATGTGATTGTTTTCCCCTCTTTCACCTTCTCCAAGAACCTTTCCTATGGATAGCAAGTTCCTCATGATCATCACATCCTGCAGTTTGGCATGGAGTTCGTCACTGACGCCGATGTTTACAACTGCAGACAAAGTTAAGCATGTTTAGATGGATCATTTTAGATAAAAAAAAAATCAAATATCAAAAGTCAATCAAATCAATGAAATCACTTAAATGTATTTTAATGTAAATTTGCCCATTAATTTACATTTCAGGACTGCTGCACCGATAGTATAGCAGTCCACAAAGATATATACTTTTTTTTTTATTACGAGACAATTTGTAAACATACGCGTTATTCCAACAGCAGGGCGGTTGTAGGATCTCTGAGGTTTGTACTGGACGATTGGCTGTTGCTTTTGTCCACTTCCCAACAACCGCCTGCAGGGGGAGACAGTGAAAAACAAAAGCACATGAGAACTAAATCATTGCGCACACTTGGGTCATTATGCTGTTGTAGCCCTATGAACACAGAGATTCAGTACAATAGACAGTCAAAGCATGGAAGCTCTTTGAGCTTTTTCCGGGGGTCAGCTGCTGTTTTCCTGAATGTGTGTGGTGACAAAATCCTATCTGCATCCTGAGAGGCAAGACTGACTCACTGACTTCTAGACTGTTCAGCTACTTGTTGTGAACGTTTGCAAACCAGGAGCTGCAGTTACTCTCAGTTCAGGTGCAAAGGGTAGTGATTAATAGGAAACGAAGACACTTTATGATCAGGAAGCGTCACGTTTTTTCAAGTCTCCTGAAGCTCATGATTGTAAAAAGATGACTCAGCTCGCCTTGTAAGCTACTGACCAGAATCATTTTACAAGACACAGAGGCAAAGCAAAGCCATTTCCAAGATAGGGTCATCAACTTTAGAGAAAGGTTCTTGATTAGATCAACTTTTGAGTCTAGAAATTTCAGCATACCCAAGACAAGAGTCAGATGTCCTGTTGTGTACACAGATAGCCATCCAGAGGACAAGCATCAAAAGACAGATTCCACACACCACACCCAGAACAACACTGACAGAATCTGGAATCGTGGTGCCGGGGCTTGAGGACGGTGATGGACCTGATTCTAAAATAGAGACATTTCAAAAATACTTAGCAATTTTTAATCCAATTTCAAGTAATTCCGTACATTAATCATACAACAGTCATATTAGGGAGGAATGTGTTAAAAGCATTGCATGAATAGGCCGAACAGAACTCAATTTGGGGAAAATGGTCAACCTGCCATTTGTCCAAATTTAGAATCTGATTTTTATAGGAAGTAATGGCCCTTTAATTAATCAAAACCGTTGTTATCTTTACAGGTAACAAGTACCATTTCAACATTCTTAACGGTCATACAAGTGTACAAAGAAAGCTAAATGGAAACTATTCACCCTTTGATAACACGTGACAAACATGTAACAAACACCAATCAAGTAGAGATAAATCGATTATAAACTAGGGCCATTTAATCGTTTTTTTTTTTATAATATTAAGCCTATCTGTAATAATAATAATAATAATAAATTGACTGAAGTTTTGCCTATTAAATGCTGATTAACCTTACAGTACTTGCTCATGAAACCATAAACCCGTATGGTATTCTGTGAATGCATCTTTCTCAATCCTCAAATATGCCCATTATTATGCAATATCTGTAAGTATATCCATGTTAATAAGCTTCATATTCATGCTTAGAGTGTATTATTAGTGTGTTGCTACCAAATTATTTTATTTATTCGCTAACTAAATTTGAATCTTATGATGACTGTCTGCATGGCTGACAGAATGTCTGTGTGAATTACATCCGTCTCTAGCCTCTCATATGCCCATTAAGAAGCAATTCTGTATAGGTTTGTATTCATGCTTAGTGTGCATTATGTTAAAATTAGCACCCGTCAGTTGATATCTCTCTTTGTATGTCATATATTTCAAATGCAACTCTGTCAAAGATGGTATCTTTTAACATGTGAAATGTTTCTCTGGTTGTTATTTTGAAGTCATTGAAATTAATGGGTTTGGGGGGGGGGGGTGATTTAACATTAACAGTTATGTAGAAGTCCTGTCATTTCACTTATTATGTTGCTAATATGCTGCATAAATTACAACCTAAGTCTAAAACTAAATTTATCCGTTCATGCTTTTTTTTTTGCATGTACACTTTAAATTTCCTCTCCATTGTAAATTCAACAAATACTGAAGGACATTTTATGGTAAAATGATGAAATGTTCTGAACGCAAGTCATATCTTTGTTGTTGTGTTAAGGGACCAAAAATATTGTTTAAAATAATCACCCAATTATTCAATTATCAGATTTGTTTTCCTATCAAATATTAGAAATGGCAATGGCCTTAAAAAAATAATAATTCCATATCAGTCGGGCCCTTTTATTGTGTCACTGGTGGACATGGTGACAAACATACAGAGAGAAATTACTACTAGTGCTTGGAAGGTGTGTCTCACTTCACATATAGAATATATGGCTGAATTTTACTCCCAGTTTCCCAGTCCAGTTTCTAAGTCCATTCCATTCATAATTTTATCCCCAGTTTGGCCTCTGAAGATTTTTCTTATTTTTAGAGCTGTTATTCCCAACCACTATGCTGTGTGAGATCTTAATTTGTGCTGCGGAAAGTTTAACTGTTGTGAAAATTATCTATTTACAACAAATAATGTGTCTTTGTTTACCTAGCTATGCCAGTGATGTATAGTGGCATGCAGGCCGAAATGCTCTTCTGCTAGATGGCAAACGGTACTATATCTTCCACCGTCATTTATTTTTGTTTTACTTCTCATTTATGCACAAAGATTTTGGGGCAGTTCATCAAGTAAAAGGAAATAAATCACGAGAGTAACTTACTGTCTTCTGGCACAAACAACCAGACTCGTGGGCTGACCATCCCGCTGCCAGCACGTGTGCATGCAGCCACCTCCACACTGTACGTGGTGTTGAAATCGTGCACCGCCACGAAGGCCGTGTTGGTGGAACTGTGGATCTGAACAAGATCATGACATGATTTAATGATGCCACAATCACGTTATAATTCGTTTAGCAGTTATCTTTGAGAGTTTAATCATTCAATGATTAGAGATAAGAATCGGGATAAAATAAGGTCACAGGTTGAATGGTTCCGTAAGGAAAGTCGCAAATATACTGTAAAAGTGAGGAACAGCCTCATTTACTGGACGAAACCTCATCACCTTTTCCAAAATAACCCCCCCCCCCCCAAATGTGCACTGGCTACAAGTAATAATGTCCTGAAAAAGGAAACTTTTTTGACCTGCTGCAATGGGGGTGACCATGTGACAGATTATTTCACAACAGTGCATGGTAGCATCTGCGGTTCCTCTGTGCTCCCAAAATGCTGACGGTCCGACAGTCAACGCAGAACCCATGATTCACACGATCTGTCGCGTCTGTGGCATCAAGCTGAGCATGTGCTTACGACACTAACAAAGTGTGGTATACATTCATACGCACGCATTTCCAGTAAGCGCTGATGTCGGAAAGCTTTTGTATACTATGCGCTGTTGTGACGTCAGTAACAATGGACAACACAAAGGACATTTAAGCCTATTATACACATCCTGTTGTATTCATATTCCATTAACTCTGAGGTGACTCACAGCCACATGCCAAATAAAGAAAAACATTGACATTTTTTTTTTCAGACCCGCTTCCTTAACTTCCACGCAGACAGGAAGACCAGGAAATATACCATTGTCTTCGAAAGCACTACTGCAGTGCCACAAATGATAAACCCATAGTGGAAACAATTAATCACTATAAAAAGTTAATACCTGCTAATACTGACAGTATATAACATTGCTTGCATTCTTTCTTTACACTCTTCCTTAACTTGCTGACAGATAAATTAGCTGACCTCTGGCTCAGACGCATTGTCTTCATATTAGTCATTCTTGGTCATTTTGTTAGTAAGAGAAACTAACTTTTGCTGTTATGTAAGGACGGGATATTCAGTGAAAATGTGCAATGTGGTGTTATTTGAGTAGTGGACACGCGTAAATATTTTTTTTATACATACATATTTTTTGCATACATGAATCCATTCACTATGTGTAGTGTACAACTAGTGGGAGTGAGCTTGCTCGATTATACAGAAAGTTAACATTTAATCAATTAGTAGTTGGTTATTTCACTCATAGTTATGTAAAAATTACTTTAATGGGACATTTTGAATGTTTTGAACGGAATAATACTGCCCAGCAGAGTTGACAAAGCATAAGCCTGTATGGATGTACCTGTACCTCACTTTCCCATAGCTGACGTCTTTAATCCGAAAAAGTAGGGATGGGTGAGTACCGATACCAAGTATTGGTATCAGGTCAATACCAGGCTTTACTTCAAGGTATCATTACTCCCGACAGAAGCCGATACGCCTGTGGCCGTTCAACGATCAGAAATGAGGCGAATAGAAAACTGACATTAATTTAATAACATTTTAAGCAAAATACTATATTGGGATATATACATTTTTTTCTTTAAAATTATCTGTCATTGTTTTCGCTACTTGGGTCAACTTGACACAACTTTCGGGTTTGTTTTACATAATAATAATAACCATTTAGTACAAAATAATCCAAAACTATTGGGTCATTTTGATGCAAAATAGCGCAAAGTTGAGTTAAATTGGCCCAAATAACCCAATTTTTTTAAACCAAAATTGGGTTATTTTTGACCCAGCAGTTTCAAGGTGTACTAGTGGTATCGGTACTTGGTATCGGTGACTATTCAAGAGTTGAGTACTCCTCGTACTGGTATCAGTCCAAAAAAAGTAGTATCGAACATCCTATACAGAATCACTTACTCACCTTGTTCACATGAGCCCCGTGTCGGACAATAATGTCATAGCCTTGCAGGATGCCGTTTATCTTATCATCCGGCGGAGGCTTCCACCTGATCACCAGCCACGTTTCATTCAGCTGCACGGTGACGTTTCGAGGATAAACTGACGGCACTGGGAATATTGGATGACAGAGGCATTATTGTGTTACTGTATATTGTAACATGAAGCATAATAGCTTTTATGGGAGGAAAATCCAATTATATCAAGAATGTCCTGTTTAAACTTTGATAAGAGTTTGGTATGTGGTCCTTTCCTGGCTAAAATAATCCCCACGGTGGCCCTTGAAGGGGAAACTCCACCCTGTAGGAACTCTTTCAGTCGGACCGCTCCTGTTTCCTACATGTCTCTTTAGGAAAACTGGAGGAACTTGACAGACGGAAACCAGGTAGTACATTCCAGTCCCCACATGCTCCTTCTGCAGGGTATTTAAAACTGAAGAAATGCAACATGTTTCGGGAGTGGTAATATTAGCATCACTCGTCGTTATTTTATTATTTTTTGCTTCTGATGCTATCTAATCGTACGAGGTAAATGGGCGTCAAAGTGTGATGCAAATTCAAAACTTGCTTCACATGAATAGTGTCTTGAGATTTCTTTGTGGATCAAAAGAATACAAATAAAATTACCCTAATTATATCCTTCACGAAATGGGTGAGGGCGCCGACATTCACTTTTTACTGAAATTATATTTGCTACTAAATAGATGGATGGCAGGAGTCGTCACACACCTCCCTCTGTTGTGTTGCTCTGGATCCAAGGTGAGACCGGAGAAGCCCCCACCTCATTGCTGCAGGAAACGCTCATGTTGTAAGACGTCATAGCTTGCAGCCCAGGGACCTCGCACTGGAATGGCGGTACCGTGACATTGATGAACCTGGTTATCGTCACCTCCCCTATCCTGCGACTCACTTCTTTCAACTTGGATAACACAGAAAACATGCAATGATCTATCTGAGGGGAATTAAAATATCAATGAGCAGACATCAATAACTCACCCTGATGTGGCACTTGGACAATGGAGAGAAGCCTTCATGTCCGGGCACCCAGCTTAGCTTCAATTTATGGGACTCCCTCGCAATCACAGTCACGTTAGAAACAGCCCTGGGAAGCACTACAAAACACAATGAAGTTCATTTTTAACATTGCTAAACGCACAATATAAAGGAAATTAAAAATATATCGGAAACTAAAAGTGCATTTTAATGTGGGGAAATGTCCCCAGTTTTTTTTTAACGCTGTACTAGAATAAATTGTAATAAAGTGTACATCCAATACAGTAGGTGGCAGTGGTGCTCTCATTGTCCTAGCGTGCACAAGGAGCATTAGCGCCCTAGCCGAAGTGTACTTATGCTACATTCGAGGATGGTCTAAAGTCTGATATAGCCGAGTTGTTTTTTCCCAGTTCCGACCTAAAAGCATTCAAGTCGAAAGTAAACAACCAAAATGGCGAATAGTGATAAATTGTTTTATATTTTGGGCCTCAAAACTCATTTTGACCTCCAGCAAACTTTTCGCAATTATGCTTCATTTATTGTTTTTATCTTATTTCATAAGCATTCCATATGGTTCAGTAGTTCACCGTATAATTTCATGCAGGGAGACCGCGGCAAACTGTCACGCATGTTATGTTATGTGAAGTAATGTTGAATATTGAATATATGAATGAAGAACACTACTCCCTAGGGGTCACACCATTTTGTAGGGTTATCCAAATGTCCAAAATATAAATGTAGTGCACTCAAAATTACCCACAAATGTTTCTGTATTTGGCAATTTGTAACTAATGGTTGTGTTTTTATAGTCAGGAACCCAGCTGCTGCCAACAGGATAGAGCAGATTCACCTCCAATGGGCACTAAGGGTTAATATTCGGATTCACTGCATGCCAGAGGGTTAATTCAATAGGTGCTGTCCCCCCCTGGCTGGGCGTGGGCGGGTCTGCCCCTCTGTTGGCTGCTGGGTGGCGACTGCGTCTTGGCCGTTCCCTGGGTCTCTTGGGGGGTGCTGCGTTGCGGGGCTCTCCCTGGTGTCCGGGGCGGCGCCGCTCCGGCTCGGTCCATCGCTCTGGGCCCTGCGACGCGGTTCGGGGACTGTGGGCCGCCGGGGTGCCCCGTGGTTCCCTCTCCCCTCCCCCTTGCTGCCTCTCCCTCCTCGCCTCTCCCCGCCCGTCCCCCGCCTCTCTGTCCCTTCTCCCTCGTCACCCTTCCTCCTCCTCCTCTCCCCCTCTCTCTGCGGCCCTGCCGCTGCCCCTTGCCCTTCTTGTCGTCTTCTTCCCCCCTCCCTTCCCCCTCCCCCTCCCCTGTCCGTCTTCCTTCCCCTCCCCTGGGCCGGGGGGTCCATCCGTGGCCCGGGTCTCGGCACTCCGGGGGCCGGGGGGGGTGGTTGGGTTTGGTGTTGTGCCCGCCCCGCTCCGGTGGACCTCCTGGCACCTCGGGCGGGCCCCAGTATCCGCGGGGCAAGCCCTATCGCCCCGCCGGGCTGGTCCCATATGCCCGCCGGGGTCCCGGTGGGGTGGGTGGGGGTTTGGTGGGTGAGTGCGCCTCCTGCTCCCGTCCGGTTGGGGGGGGCCCCGCTGGTCGCTCCTCTTAACTCACTGTACTAGGTTTGCACAATACACTTTTATAAACATATAAGGCACATAACACACTTTGGGGGGGTGGGGTAGGGTGGAAACACCGTCTTCGCCCTACAACTCCCCTCCAATTTTAATGCACCACACAACTGTGTGTGTGTGTGTGTGGGGGGGTTCGGTTGCCATCGGTTGGGGCAGACCGCAGTATAAAGCAGTGCTGCGGTCCCCTGTCCGTGTCCCCGCCGCGCCCCCCCCCCTTCCCCCCCTATTTATTTTTTTAATGCACCACATACACTCACTTGTATATACACTGGGTGGGGTCACATTCAAGGTTTAGGGGTTCGCCAGACGGCGAGCTGGCGGACTCAGTAACAGGGGTTAGCTTTCACTAAGAACGTTGGAGTGACGACCGGGGCCTTTCCCCGCTGGGCCTGGGGTTCGGGGGTGCCGACCGTCCTCCGGTGCCCCCATCCCCCCTTCTGCCCCCGGTGTTCCGTCCCTCCACGCAACGGGGGGTGGGGTGGGCGCGGGTGCCCTCTCCGCTCCGCTGTCCGGCCCCTCTTCGGCGCGGGGCCGTGTTGGGGTGGGGGGGGTGGGGGGCGCTCCTGCTCCTGGCTTTGCTCTCCGGCCGGTGGCCCTGGCGGGGCCCGGGGGTCGTCCTTTGGCGCTGCCGTGGCCTGGGGGGCCCTGAGGTGTTGCGCTTGCTCTGTCCTGGCAGGGGTCGACGGCTCCCCTCTTTGGTGGAGATTTTCATGCATGCCAGATCCACCACACCAGCATCTATCAAAACTCAGACACAATCTGCTTCTTCCTCTGGTCGTTGAATCGGTGGAGGCTGGTGTCTGTGGATCTCACTCTGCTTCGTCTGTCCTTCCTTCCTTTCCTCAGTCTCTCCTTTGGTCTCTTAAGGTCTCCCTGATTTGTTGGAATTTAGATGTTTCTGGGGTTGGTGAAGAACTCTGGTTGGTGGCCCGGTGGGTGGTGTCTGGTCGGTGCTGGATTTCACTTTCCTTTCTTTGGTCCTTCCTCGGGTCTCCTGACGGCGGTCTTCGGTTTAGGTGAACGGTATGGGATTTTTAAAATAGGTTTTTGGTGAACTAACGAATACACACACACTCACACGCACGCACGCACGCACACCCACACGCACTCACCCACATACAAAATAAAAATAAATTAAAAAAAGAGCAATGATGATGACATTACCGAATGAACAATACTGAGCTCTTTAAAAATAAAAATAAAAATAAAAAAATAACATAAAAATTATAATAAAAAATATATTACCCACAAATATATATTAATTTATACATTAAATGTATAAATATTTGCCGATTCCCGGTGGAAGGGGTGAGGCCATAACAAAAAATTATTGAGAAGCATTGCATTAAAACCTTAGTAATAGTAACACGTCAACACATTTTTCTACAACACTGCAATACACAAACATTCAAGGACAAGAGGGGAAAAGAAGTTTTGACTCATTCAAGAGTTCCCCAAAACATTGGTTGTTGTTAAAACGTTTATCATCAGCATTTGTTGCATACCTTTAATGTTAATGTTTGCCTCTCTGGATGTACTGACCCCCTTCAAGTTGTAAGCTTCGCAGTTAAACTGAGTGTACTTGTTGACACCTGCAGTAGACACAATAAAAAGGAAGCGTTGTGGTTAGTGTCAAGCTCAGCATGTGCTGAGGAAACACAAAATGCCAAATAACGCTAATCTTGACTACAACTATTTTCTCGGTTACAGACGAAAGATGGAACAGGTCCGTCTAATCTCTTCTGGTGAGGTAAGAATGTGATCAACACATACATTGACATACAAGTATTATGGATGAGTTCCTTCTTCATTATAATCAAATGTTAAAAAAAACAACATCACATATTTTCTTGGCTTTCTGTCTGTCAAAAGCCTCAAGCTTTGCTCCGTTACAAGATTATGGAACAAATGTCCCTTTTGTGCACTATTTCGGAAGCCAAGCTTAACCACAACACAGCCAGAAAAAGCACTGGATGTTTTGTTTATATTTTTAAGAGTATCATGACCTTCTCTGGTGCACTAGTGTAAACAGTGGCACACTTTTTACACAAACACTAACTGCACCACATGTTTCTGCTTTTAACTTTAAATGGCAGTGACTCTCTAAGTCTCATGTGCAATCAACTGAGGAGTTGCACAATTCAGTGAAGTGTTTGGGAGAAATGTGCAAATGCCTTAGCAAATTTCTAGGCAAGTTGTAAAAGCGCCATGACTACGTGCCTCGCTCTTAAAGTGCACAGCAAACAGATGTTGGAGGCAATGTGGGAAAGTGAGCAGGTTTAACTTGTGTCCCAAATGGAGCAAGTCGTTCTTGTCAAATGTGGAGAAACAAAAAGGGAAACTTCAATCATGACTGGTTTTCGAGGAAGAGCGAATGACACCAAAATCTGTGCTTTACAAGATTCGAAGAAACATTTTAACATGTAAATAGTTGGTTAAATTTCCTGATTTAATAAATGAGAAGTGTATTATGTTTCAGCATTAGTTTCATGAACTGATGCTCCACCCGACAATTACGGGAAACCAATTGATTGACCTAATATGGGTTTATGTGTGTCAAAAAATGTTTTGTAAGTACCGGTACATAAAGATCCCGCATTTGTATTCTAATTTCACAAATTAACTAAACAGCACAAGTAAGTTGATGATTAAGACGGAAACAACCAGTTTAGAGTAGCAATGGTATGCTGGGAGTACAGTACAGTAGAAAGAAGTCTTGCAGCATAGGCCTATGCAACCTATAATTTTGAGGTTTTTGTAAAGCTGCCTGAAACAGTAGGTTTCCATTTATAAAGTAAAGAACTGCCAAATAGAAAGACTTCATTTTCCTGCTGCGTACTACCACATTTCAGTGAACCCAACTGGATCTTGCTTCATGTGAAGTAAACTACAAAATAATTTTATGATGCCTTGTTGCCATGACTCAGACTCTTATTGATTAAAATTATAGCTCAGTTCAGTGAGCATCAATGGACTGATGGAGCATCTATTTTCGTTTTTAAACTATTTTGGCCTTCTTTTTTTTTTTATCAGCCCTGACTCCAAAATGAGTAGCCCTTTATAACGGTGTGAGGAAAATGACGAGAAGAAACAAAAATCATATGCCAAGAACATTATGTGCACTGATACACACTCAAAGCAGTAGAACTCCTGTGTGTTTTGATGGAGTGTCCGGCATTAATGAGTATAAACACTCAGTGGCATTAACAATGGCCTAAATGACACCAACGCCATTTAGAAAGTGACATTTTGAACTAAACAGATTGTCTTGTGATTTTAAAGGTACATTGATGACACTTGACATGAACCTTTAGAGGAAATGGGAGCACTTGCATAAAAGACAAGTGCAACGTGTGCACTATGCAGTGAAAGTATTGAGTTCTGGTAGCCTGCATCCCCCAGCCCCTCCCTACTTGGGCAGTGGGCTGTCCTGTGAATGAGGTCTTTGTTTCCGGAGCCAACCCCCGAACAGAATGCCTGTATAACCCCCCCACTCCAACCCCTTCCTGCCCCCGGCCCTTGCACACACTGGACCAAAGCACAGCTCTGAACCTTTAACCCATTCCGCAACTGGCTGTTTTACCACACAGCAGGAGATAAGAGGTTATCCCTCTCATAACAAATGCTTTTCAGCAAAGAGGCGCCATTGAATACGTCATATGAAATTCTTCGAGGATTTTCAGTAATTCAAAATATAATTTTTTTTAACACTTTAATTATAAAAATAAACGGATCTTAAACTTAAACTCCCACACATGTTCTGAAACAGCTATGTATTTTTACTTTTTTTTTTTTAATCATATGTTACATTTTATTTTATTTTATCATGTCAACATGTTTACCTGATATTTTTTGTAGGGCGTTGAGCATCTTCTCAAGCAAAAATCTTAAAAAATAAGAAAGGAAATAAAGGCCTCTTATAATAATATAATATATTTTAAAAAAACATGTGGTAACTAACATAATAATCTTGCACAAATGGCTGCTGTTAAATATAACACTAACGATATCCTCAATGACACCAAACGTGGTAAAAAAAAAAATCTCCTTGTGTAAGCACAAGAAGATGCTGAGGTAGCAAAGATGAAGCAGAATAGAAAGCACCAGCAGACTAATGCAACCTGAGTACACACCAGCTCACTTTGTCTCCATCGTAAGTCGTACGTTTCTGCCGATGAAGACTAGAATTTCTCCAATGAGCTACTTCAGCAACTGGTCCAAGATTCGTACAGTTATGTGCACTCTAAAGGCATCAATAGTAGGCCTATCTCTCGTCTATCCTAAGCACAGACAACCTCTTTGGACTGCTTATTTGACTGTTAAAGCTCATAAAACATATTTGAAGGTAAAGTGTCGGAGTCTCAGTATACTGTATTCTGATTTGTTTAGCCATCATAAGCTCTCAATGTTAACAAAATAAACATTTATGCTCACCTTCCACTTTGTAAGTACTGGGCGATATATGGTAGTCACCATCAGGTATTCCATCACGCAGCCAGCGAATCTTAACCGGATCTGGAGGTCCTATCGCCTCACATGTCAGAGTAAATGAAGTGTCCTTTGTTATGTTTTGATCTTCGGGTTGCTGGATGAACGTAGGAAGACCTACAAAGAAAATTCATGATTTTGATAAATGTGGAGCTCTAAACAAGATCCTAAGGCCACTTGGGACTTACCTTCCACGCCGATGGTGATAGGTTGAGACTCCACCATCATGTTGCCGATGCTGAGCCTGCAGCGGTACTCGCCAGCGTCTGCCCTCTGTACCTGGGTAATGCTGTGACACATTTCAAGATGTCACCCTGGAAGCTCAACATTTCCATTCAAAGTCATATTTTAAGTAAAATGTAGTCTAAAAGCCATATGAAAATCCAGAAAGAAATGCAGGTCCCAAACAAGCTCTTCTCTCACTCTCTCACCTCTTAGTGTGAATTTTTCCAAATGTTTTTTTTGTTACCTTTTGTATCCTTTCACAACAGTATCAGTCCGATAAGTGAAAGAGGGAAAACAACAATAGAACACTTATCACTCGAGTCAAAGCAGCTTTCTTTTTCAAAAACAAGCCAGCCCCCACTTTGATTTGTGGTTAAAATCACGTCAAAAGCAATTCATATCAAAAAGTGACTATACTTTCATTCTTATTTTTAAAAAAAAGTGACTTTCCTAATTTCACTTTATACTTTGATAACAATTAACTATGCTAATATGTTACTTCTTAAATTATTATAAGTAGTGCACACTGAGCAGTGTGCAGTATATACACATGTATTTTCCAGGTAAAATATTTATTTGTTTATTTTGATACATTTTCCTAAATATTCTAAACAAATTGAAGGTCTAGCAGCTTCCTAATTTTTTCATTTGTTTTTATTTTTTTAAAACAACAACTTTAGAGTAATCAGATTTTTGTTGTTCTGTCCATGATCTCGTCTTTGAGTATGCAGAACAAAATCCAATATTTCTAAACGTTTGGAAAAGAAATACAATACTTCCCAGCCCAAACTAGCTGGCTTTCTTTTCATTTCAGAGTGCACCATGAAAGCAGAAGGCTAAAAACAATTCCAGGGTCACATACCTGACAGTGGAAAGCAGCGTTGTTGCTCTGTCCGTGATGGTCTGCAGTTCATTGATCAGTACCTGCATGTTAGTAGCCAGATCCTGGCCGTTCTTCATCCACAAGATGGTGGGTTCCAACTGGGTGTCGGGAATATCAATGGAGCAGCTGAACTTGGCTTCGTGTCCTTCCGACAACTGGATGGAGTTTGTGGTGGTCTTAAAATGGAGCCGTTTTAGATCATCCGGACTGAGATACATCTTTGAAGCATGGCCGAGCATGACCAAGGGCTCAGAGGTCCTGACGAGCCGCTGGAGATGCTTGCTGGATTCTTGAGCTGTTTACAAAGTCACATAAGGTTGTAATGAAACTGGTATACGTATATAGCATCATCATTGTATCAGGTTACGCTTGATTATGGTACTGTGACAGTATATTATGATTACTAATATTGCTTCTTTTTTTTTTATAATACAACCCCTTCCACCCTTTTTTTTATCGACCCAAGAAAAACACTGCTTAAGGTTGGGGGAATCAATGAAATACATAGCCAACATTTACTTAGCACAAGGCTACACTATTTATTTGGTTCAAACTGTGGAAAGTCAGATATGCTCTTGATCCAGAGTCCAAGATCCAAGAGTCCAAGATCCAACACAGCAACTATTAGGATCCGAAATCTGTCCATGTTTATAATTAATAATAATAAAATTAAAATAAACTTTTTTATAAAATTAGCCTGGTGAGTGTTAAATCTTGCTTTAACGAAATAATTTGAAATTATTATGACAATTAAAAAACGCAATCTTTCACTTTCTCGTTCACTGCCACTGACAGCTGTATACGATAAATGCCAATACTGTATAGTAAATAGGAGGATTGGCAGTCAAATACAGTAATAAGAATGTGGTCAGTGTTTAAGTTCATTCTCACGAGTCAGCCAAAATGGGAACAAATTTGTCGGCAATGTATTACACAGAAACAATCAAGATTAGATGACATTAGTGAGATGAAGCGCAGATAAATCCATCAAAAGGAGAAGGTTTTGCTCTTTAGGACTTCAAAGTGCTCCTACAGGTTAGCACTTGGAAAGGCATTTAAATTGCTTTCGGCTGCTATTCTCGGATCGAGTAAAACCTGCTTGTGTACAAGCGTGAAATAAATAAAAGGCAATAAGCACATTACCGCTGCTGGAATTCCACACAGTCAGTGCCATGGTAGCGGTGGAGAGTATAAATCCAAACCAGCCGTTTGAAGTCCGCTTCTTTGCCATTTTTCCTATACACTTCTTACTTCTCGTCCAAGTAGGCGGAAAACTACCCACTTAATAATTATGCCAGCGAAGACTCAACTGCACGACGATTGACCTACATCATCACACCAGTAGTGCTTTGACGCAGTTTGTGTGGAGATTGAAGACTTGTTGATACCAAATCACGTTGGCCTCTGGCTAGAAAAAGTTTACTTATAGTGACGTCACAGGCGGGATACCATGGGGGCGGGACAGATAGGAGGAAAGAATGTAAATAGTGGAGAAAAACATCAAAACAAACACAGATATCTCAAATATTTGGAAGGCCATTCCTATTTAAAAACGCAATATGGTATTTAAAAACAAAAGTCAGGATTGTGTCCCCCCCCCTTTTTGTTGTTGTTATTTTCAAGACATAATTAGGCGGCAGACATGTTACTCTAAAGTTATTGAAAAGTGAACACATTTTGAGGTGAAACCCCGTCACCGTGTGGTTGATTTGAGCTACTGCAGTATTCATTCTAATATCACATAAATAAATAAATAACAGTACTGCACAGTACTACAACTATTCTTGTGTTACGTTTATGTGCCAATTACCAAAAAGAAAAAAATAAATAAAAAGAATAGAGAGAAATATCAGATTGTCTACAGTCAATTCCTTTGACTTTGTGCTTGGATTGTGTTTAACATGCGGCCAGGTCACTCTTGGAAAATAGATTATTAACCTCAATGAATTTATTACCTGGTTAAATAAAGGAAATGGAAAAACATGCATTGACACCTGCGGGACTTTATATTTTTGGACTAGTGGACTCCAATTCAGCTGGAGGAACCTCTTAAGGATGATCAGTGGAAACATTATAGACCTGAGAGCAATTGTGAACTTCATGTCAAAGGCTGTGCATTCAATACTGTATGTAAAATATCCGAATCAAATTATATTAGTTATTATTTTTTTTAAACGAACAAACTCATAAGTCAATCGAGTGTGAGCATAGTTATGAAAGCGTGTATATTTAATTGTACCACCACCTTTGTACACTAGGAGGCGACAAAAGAATGGACAACAATCAAAAAGTGCAAGACAAGGACTCTACGACAGTATAATTGATTAAATCATTTTATTTAACAATATAATATAAACGGGGACATCACATTGATATTGATCAAATTGGTCAAATGTCAAAACAACAACGTTAAATTTTCAAACATTTCGTGCGGACGTTTCACAGGAAATGGAAGAGTGGCGAAGAGGAAGTTGCCTCCCTGGCCTTTGCTTGACCGATCTGGAATCAGTTCATGTGACCATGAGAAACTCACAACTAACGTAACTTTCTGCATCACTTTTGACCTCAAGTCAGTTTGTAAAAAAGAGGGTGATTCGGGGAAGCCAGGAAGTTCCTAGTGCTTCTTTCAATAGTCTCCAAATGTGCAGAAGTAATTATAGTCATTGGGATTGTATTTATTTGACTTCTAATTAATTTGTCATCTTTGCGAGACCATGGACAAGCTTCGTCGTGTGCTAAACGGCCGAGAGGAGAACGAAGAGCTCGGTCTCACGAGTCAGGTATAGACAGCATAGTTTCAGTAAACGACAGCATACGATGCTAATGCTAACTGTCAGTAGTTTCAAGTATAATAACAAGCTTTTGTCTTACTGAAATAAATAACGTATTGGTCTGCCAATAAATGACAACAATTAATCGTTATTTTCCTTATGGTATAAAATGTGTTAACTGTTGCTTGTCGATGCTGTGAAGTCAAACGATTGTCAAAGTTTGCCCGTTCAATATTGTTCTCTTAACTTGCTTTATACTTCTGTATTTTATACTTTACTATTTGATGTTGTTAATATTGTATTGTTATACTGTTTGTACCTTGGTGCTTTTTACACGCTATTCAAAGGAGGACAAATTAAGGTAAGTTTCCCTCGATATTTTCTTGTCGGTGCTTGCAGTAGAAAAAAAAATGCTGGACTGATTGCCTTGTCCAAATTCAGATGTTGAGTTCAGTTTAAAAGTCTTCGGCAATGACCTTAGAAAGAAATTGAGGCCAAGTTGAGGATTAACTAAAAGGGACCTGAATTTGCTCCGAAAAGTCTCCCTTTTGTCAACCAAGCAGTGTATTTCGAACAGTAGTTCATCCTCGAGTTCATCATGAGACAAACATGATGATTGAATGCAGTTATGTGATAGAAATAACACAACCGTTCTCATGTACTTGTAGACTTGTACACTTCCACACCATCTCAATGTATCAAAGTTTGCAGAATCTGAATCTGGTTAATTGTGTTATATATATACATTTACATGTCTTTTATACATTGGCACGTGTATAAAACTATGTGGTTGACATTAGCTTCTTTTTTTTTATGACTTCCTCCCATTGTTGTCACTAGGTCCTCGATGCGACCTCACTCAGCTACAGCACCAGGGTGAAATGGTTTGTCATATGCTTCGCCTCAGGGATCTTGTGCTCAATACTTGTGAGTCTGTCGCTTTGCTTTCATATTTTATTAGCTGTGTGCAGTGTAATGTATTTATAAATACCCTGGGGGGGATGCAGCACAAAAGTAAATCAATGGTATGGAGAGAACAGTCCGTGTGTGTTTGTAGTAATATATGTCCGAGATCTTGGGGTTGGGACCCAAAACAGGTTGTGGGTTTATTATTTATTGTGTTGTCTATTGTCAGTTAAACGCTCAAAGCCATTTTATAATCCATTTACACACAATTTCTTGCTTAATAGCCTGTTTTTGATATTATCAATTCATTCACATTTTGTTATTTAGCATTTTATTTGGTTGGTCCAAACTACCGAACCAAATTTCCAATAGGGGATTTTAACTGAGAATCCATGAGAACAGTTTAGATGATTAGTATTACCTTTGCATTTTTGGATAAGTAGAACAGTAGTTATCTTTGGACTTCCCCCTAGAAACTGTTATTATCCCGCAGCAAATAAGAATGTAAGACCATGAAACAAAAAACTCTTGGTGCGTTGTACTCGGGTTGAAGTGGCTTTTCCAACCAGACTCAGCATTTTGACAGACATTCTTGCTAATAAAATAGGATCCCTTTAATATATAACCAATGCCGTGACATAATAATATATTATTGAGTCATTTTGATAGAATTTGTGAAGGCTTCATAAGTTAGTGATCACTTCTAAGTTGTGATTTGTATTATTTTCTGTGGCTAACAGAAATGATTTATTGTTTTCATTTCAGGGCTCAGCTCTGCTTTTTCTTCCAAATGGAATCAAACTCTTTGCAGTTTTCTACACACTGGGCAATGTTGCAGCTCTTTCCAGGTAAAACTTAATCGTAGCAAGACATAAGGAAATAACTAAGAAATAATATTGCCACACCTTGTGGACATTCGGGATCTGTACTTGGACTGTACAGTTTTTCCTGCCACAAACTTTGGAAAGCAGGGAATCAATATTTGAATTTGTTTATGGTTGTCCCTGTTGAAGTAGTACAAATTTTCTATAAAGGTAGCTCCAACCCACTATACTCTGCTGTCATTTGTCATTTTAATTCATAACGCGTACAATTAATTGCTTGATGAGCTAATGCTTTTAATTGTTTAAACAGGGCCATTCAGGTTCAAAGCCTAACATTGACACTAATAACCTAAAATTGACAGGATATGTCATTGTTTTCTGTATCACGTGACTCTTTAAGAAAATAGGACATAGCCCAGGTTACCAATCCCAAGCAAGACAGGATCCTACTAAATATTTTTGACATTCTTATTATTGTACATTAGTGACTTTAATGAGACCCATTTTGTCATGTGACTGATGGATGGAAGGTTTCGTCATAGTGGGGTCATCCTTAATGAGGGATGGTAAGAAAATGATGGCTGCATAGCACCATCTCTATCACAATATTATCAAATATTTCGTTATGGATTTAGTTTTACCAACAACATTCTGTATACTTAACGGTGCACAATTTCCCTGAGCTTAATGCAGCATAATGTGTTAGTGTAACACAGCTGAGAAGTAGTCTCATCTAACAGACGTGACGTGACGCTCCACAGGCACCATCCTCCCACTCACACACAGTCCAGCTGAGCACAGAGCTATGCTTTGTCAGTGGGGGAAGCTTTTGTGAGGTTACATACACTGATGTCATCCAAGTATCAGGAAGCTTTGAATTTGTTCTCCTGACACTGGGTTTGAAATATTGATTGTCATATATGTTATGTTGGCCAGTGGGCATTGTAATTGTTTCTTTGGAATGACGACATGAATGCTGTTTATTAAAAAAAATTTTTTTTTTTTTTTTTCCTGGTTGTAAATCGTGTATGAAATTCACCATTAACATTTAATTGATTCTATAAGGTATATGTCTTGTCCTCAATAGCACCTGCTTCCTTATGGGACCACTTAAGCAGTTGAAGCGCATGTTTGAGCCAACAAGACTTATAGCGACCATTGTTATGCTGGTAAGCACATTATTACTGGCATGTGTAGGTTAATGTTTTCAGTAGGATTTAATTCATTTCATTACTGCATGCCGTACACTTAAAGTATTAAGTTTAGGTAACAATTAGGTTATTATTTTTTCAACTTTCTTTAATCTTGTTAAAACATTTTTCAATGACTAGATGTTATGAAGTTAATGACAGTGTTTGCAGATGGACTGATAACATCTCTTTCATTTCCTCATCAGCTCTGCCTCATCTTAACACTATGCGCAGTGTTTTGGGTAAGTTGACAATAAGACAAAACAGTCTTGAATTTTTGGAAGTCTTTACATTGCCTAAAATACACATTTTTGTTTTTTACAGTGGCACAAAAAGGGACTGGCCATCATTTTTTGTATTCTCCAGTTTCTAGCAATGACGTGGTAAGTATAAATAAAGTGCAAATGTGTGAATATCAACAGTGTAATAATATTTTTTTTAATGTTCATCAGATTATAGAAAAAGTAAAATAAATAAATGCTGCTGACATTTTGAATGGGCTTGCTAACTGCTGCAAGTTGGGCTTGCCCTGTAAAACTAAAACTTTGGCCTCAACAAAAAGGACAGTCTTTACAATGTCCAAGTCAGAACGACTGTTGCTAAAATGGTTGCAGTTGGTATGCTAACATGTAGCAAGATAGCATGTTGGATACAGAAAATACAGGCGAAGATCGATAAAGATTTAACTTTGTGTCCTGTGGTGACCAGTGTCAAAGGGAATAGCCCATATGCTAATATGCTAAAAGTTGTCATGATAACATTTTGCAAGATAGCATCCTGAGCTAAAAAGCGCTGAAATACATAGATAAGGATTTTACATGTTTCCTTGTGCTTGCATGCCATTTGGAATGTGGATTGATACAATGCTACAGTTAAGTTTGTATATAGTAAAGACTGCAACTTCAGCACAGAAAGTGCTGAAGCAGAGCAATCAAGATTTTACATTGTGCTCTGTGGTTAGTACCATTTTAAAGGAGATTAGCTCAAATGATAACATGCAAACTATTGTCATGCTAGCATGTAGCTTAATAACAACCAGAGTAGAAGAAATGCTGAGACACATTGATGAGAATTTTCCTTCTGCCTTGTGTTCATTTACTATTTTATAGAGAATAGTCCAAATTAGGGGTGTTAGAAAAAAATCGATTCGACATTATATTGCGATATTACAGTGCGCAATTCTCGAATCGATTCGATATGCGGCCAAATCGATTTTTAAACATAATTTTTTTATGAGAATATGCAACAAAACGTCTTACTTAGAATTAGGATTCACACATTAAGCATGGAAGAATGTTACATTAATGGAACATTAAGCCTTAATATTTTATTTCAGTGCTGTTCAGACATGAAACAGACTGCAACCTGTTTGCTAAATGCAGTGGCTCAGTTATAAGCCAGAATTTTCAGATAAATAAATAAATTTCCATACAAATTTTACAGTTTACATGTACAAGTTTACTGATTAGTGTTTTCTGAATTTGAGAAGAAGAAAAAAAGCGCAATAATCAATTTATAGATTTGCATCGGGATTCATCGGTATCGAATCAAATCGTGACCTATGAATCGTGATACGAATCGAATCGACAGGTACTAGGTAATTCACACCCCTAGTCCAAATACTAACATGCTAACAGTTGGCATGCTAACATATAGCACTGTATATCTGACAGAATATGCCTAAGCGCTGTGGTAAAGATATTAGGTATTTATTTATACCTACTAAGGTACTACTATATTGAAAAGCCCAATGAGACAGAATAGTCTTCTTTTTGTGCGCATGCATGTCACTGCACTGATGTGTTCTTTTCACATAGGTCACATTAATTTTTTTGTACTGTGAACAACTACATAAAGAGATCAGCCTCAGTTGGTTATTGTACTCCAGAGCTGCATACTTGGAGAAAAGGGAACTCGTTCCATTGGGTCCCATCTTTTCAATGCAAATCTAAATTGTTCTTTTTTGGGTCAATTGTGTTGCAATGGTAATCCGGAATTTAAAAGAATGCAGATCCGAGCATTGCTGAGATATCAGTACGTCAGTAAATGGTTACTTCCGTAAGGTGTCAGTCAATTGTCAGTATAGTTAATACATAGCTCATCAACACTTGAGTGAAACTCACACTGATTCCGGTAGGTGGAACGGAGTAGGCTTAGTTTAAGTCTTGTCTGATTGTTTGCCAGGTAGGTCAGCATGGTTTTGACCAGGTGGTACCTGACTCAGCGTGGACCTACATAAGTCTCACTCAGAAAGTATGTGATCCTGGCAGGGGAAATAGACAGGTTTTTATCTAACTGTGCTGTTTATACACAGGACAAAGTATTTGCCAACCTCTGTACATCTGCCATCATCACTTTTTATATACATCATCACCTCATTTTTTTGTCACTCCATTGTTTCCATTTACTTTTCACACTGAATGGCTGTTCTAATTCGTATAGCACACTTTTTTTTTTACATTCTTTACTCGTAATATGTTAATTACAGTTTAACAGAACTACACGGGATAAAGCCACTGACTGTTGGCATAGTGAATTTAAAGTACAATATATTAATTAAATTAAACCTTTGTTTTAGTTGTTTTTTTTTTAATCAATGTGTACATGGTCAAAGCTATCGACATCTGTAACATTTTTATCACTGTTGTAATAATATCTCAGAAATGCTTATGTGCTTTACACAACCAAAGACACAACAGTTAATTAGGTCAAATCCACCACATTATTATAGATACACATTTGTAGCATTGTAACATTAAATATCATATTGGAATGAAAGTACATATTTTGCACAACACCTATTTACTATTAAATGTCTACAATAATGTTACTATTTATTTATTTATTCATTCATTCATTTATTCAGCCTATACCTATGTATAACATACCACTGGATTTTGGATGAATATTTATTTATTTTATTTTATTTTGAATGCATGTTAATTTTGACTACGGTAAGTGAGATGCACTAAACTAATGAGTGACCTTTCATTCCTTTTGACTACTTAATGATCACTCAGGTGAAGCTCTAGCCTGTCAATAGATGTCAAATCCTAGTGTTGTGAATGAACATGTCTTTGCCTGCCTGAGCATTAATGAGCATATTTGCGCGATGTGGACAAAGGATGTGAGTGAAAGCCCCTGGGCCACTCTGTGGGTGGAAAAAGAGAGAGCATTTCGTCAGCATGACCATCCGCGTCGTAACAGCCCTCTATTTCACCTACGCATGGGTCATTCACTTCCGCTCTTGCCTGCGTTCCCCAAGGCATCGCCACGGAAACCACAAGTCACACATCCCAGGCTCATTCTGAACAGACGCTGTGGTAGAGTACACGCCTACGCGAGAGCTGAGCCGTCTGGGTGAAAACAGTTTTGCATTCAGATGTGGCCGGTGACCCACACACTGGTCTGGGCAAAGTTTAGACTTCCGACTGAATGCTGTAAACCTAAGAAAGCATCACATGACTCTATAAACAGTGTGTGTCTCATGTATAAATGAAATACAGTCTTTGCTGGAGGACAACTAAGACAAACTTTGGGGAAAGGTGTACGTAACCTTATTGTTCCTCGATTTTATTAGATTATTTTACTGTAAATGCCCTTACCTAATTCACTGCCATTGACGGCTATAGACGTCAAAAATTCATTTGAACTATTTCTATTAGTTTAACATTTTTTTCCACTTTTGTTAACAAGAGTATGAAAACCTAGAAAAACAATTATTGTACATTCAGAGCAGATATAAAATGTGTGATTAATCATGAGTTAACTATTGAACTCATGCGATTAATTACAATTAAACATTTTAATCGCCTGACGCGATTTAAAGATTATTAAAAATTCGGGGCGTCAGGCGATTAACATTTTTAATCGTAATTAATCGCATGACTTCACTAGTTAACTCACAATTAATCACAACTTTTACATCTGTTCTAAATGTACAATAAAAAATCTAGGTTTTCATACTCTTGTTAACAAAAGTAGAACAAATGTTTAACTAATAGAAATAGTTAAAATTAATTTTTGACGTCTATAGCCGTCAATGGCAGTGAATGAGTTAATTGTTAACACCTCACAGTTTCCTGTTAAAGGATAGTTCCTTGCAATAGCGATCGAGTTCCAGCTGTTGTTAATCATTCAACTGCTGCAGAGTCCACTCATGTTTTCGATATATGACATTGTTAATCAGGGAGCTCTATAAAATAGCCATTAACCACACTCTCTTTAGCCCAAGTTATTATATCTTAATGTCTTCAGTCTTTGTTCTGAACTCTCTTCATTGGTACAAAGATGAGTGTCCTGTTAATTTAAGATGATGACATGAATCCCTTATTCCATCACACTTTACAGTTTAGCTACAACTGCATTGCTTTGTTGTTTTCTTTTGTGTCACATTGAGCTTGACAAACTCACAAGATACCTAGTTACATCAAGTATATATAGTTAAAATGTCAAATTATGTTGAGCGGTAATGTGTGTAAAGGGCATTTTGTTAAAATCTGTAGCCTACTCTATGTGCAATAACAATTTTGCAATGGTCACTTTATATGATATGATCTTGCTCATATACCCCCACCCTCACCCCTCTTCTTTTTTTTTTTTTTTACTCCAACTGTCTGTTCTGTTTGTTTTGTCTTTCAGGTACAGCATCTCCTACATTCCTTTTGCCAGGTAAGACAATCATAATGTTGAGTACTGTACAGTTGTGCTCATAAGTTAGCATACCATAGGGGTATGTCAACTTGTGAGCACAACTGTACATTCGAGAAAATTGTCGCCTCTGAAAGTGTGCTGCCAAACCAACCCTTTTCTCATGATGTTTTTTTGGCAAGACTGCTGAAAAACATGTTTTTGTTTACTTCTAAACATCCCACTATTTGCTTTACCCATTTGGCGGTAATCCTCCCTCCCTCCACCACACATTCAACCCACTTAAGGTCAACCAAATTGCTGCTTGTTGTTTCACATGCACTTTGTTGCGCTGTGGCGTTTTCTTTTGTCACACTATCAAAATAACATTTTTTTTTTTGTCCCAATGTTTTGAGACGGATTTCCCTCAACGCCCAACCCCTACCTTGCCCAGTGTCGGTATGACATCACTGTGATTAGTTTATCCCTCGAAGGGAGGATAAGATGGAGCATTTTCATTAGATCTAGACATGAATACTCAAATTCATATTTATTCTCAATCTCATAATCACATGAGTCTGTTGCCCCATTTTAGATGTGAACAAAGGAGAGTCTTAATGCCTTGAACACATACTGACTGACACTCAATGCATTTTTGGTATTCCCTCCATTACTGACAGTTGAGATATTACTTTCTTCACATTCCTCCATATGGCCATCCTCCGAACACAAGCATGAGGTGTGATGTTGTTTTGCCAATCCAGATGCAGGCAGGATTATGTCTAATTTAGAGAGTGGACCCCTCCACCCAACAAAGCCCGGGTGCCGCGTGTGTTTTGGTGACCCTATAATCCATCCCAACAGCTGAGAAACCTGCTATAACCTCCCCGTAGTCCCCCTCCCCCCATCCCAAACGCTGACAACAAAACAAAGACAGCCGTGCACGCTGCCCTTCCGCAAGACAAATTCCTGAGAACAAAAGTTTCACATTCTGATGCTCATTTATTCCTTAGTTTTACTCCTTTCTTAATGTTTAAACGTTGTCAGCACATTAGTGACTTTTATCTGCAAGATTTCAAAGTCATTTTTATTAAACACTCACACTGAATTAGGGCTTGATCCTTTAATGTATTTTACCTGGCTGTTTATAAGATCCCTCATTTAGAAACGTGCAATTGCCACAGTGCTTTGAGGCAAACATTGCTCTACATTTTCATAAGAAATGGGGGAGGTGTCAGAGGTGTATTATTTATTCATGAAGTTGGGAGGGGGATGCAAAAAATAGCATCAAGAGAAACTAAAAACAAACCTGAGGCGGTTACAAAAGGATGCTGGTGCACGCAGCCAAAGCTTGAGAAGGAGCAAGTCTCCTTTCTTGCACATTGACCTCCCCTCCCCCCAAGCCAGGCTATGATTCACCCCCCTCCTTTTAACCTTGACGGGCTTCACACCTCCTCCACTGAAATGTAACTGAGGCTGCAGGCGAAGTCTGCATAGCAACACTCTGGTGGCAAGAACAGAATGTGGTGAGGGGAACGGCGATGGCAATGGTTTGTGGTTGTCATGGCAATGACTCCTCTTGCATCATTGCTCAACACAGCGCACCTGGCAAAAGGGGCGCCCCCGCCATCACTAACAACATGCGGAGCTTCCCCGCCAAAACACGCTCACTTATTTATGAGATGCCCCACCCGAATCATAGTAAGAAAGGCTGGAAGTGCTTTTTTGTCGCTTTTCATTTCATATGCTTGACAGCATTTTGTCCTCTGGGATGTCTGCCCATTTATCTTTGGATAATTTTTTGGGGTTCATATGTACCATATCCATCATAGCACTTGGCTGTCTCAATATATTGTATTTATTATGAAGTCTGTTTGATCTCATTAGAATATTTTCTATTTCCCTCCCCCTTCAGAGATGCTGTGATGAAATGCTTCACTACCTGTCTTAGCTAGGATTCTGGAGTTCACACTTTGATGTGAAGACTGGTCCTCATATGCAACTGCAAGAACAGTAACTCTGTACAATATATAGTAGTTGTTATTGCCTCTGTTTTTTCCCCTGCAGATCCTTAATATAGTGGCCTCTTTGATTGAACTGAAGGTCTATTACTTTCATCCGATTTTACTTTTGTACATTATGCTGCGAGTGCCTTTAATGCTTAATATATTTAAAAAGATACTTAGATTGGTTAAGGCTGGTTTGAGTACTCATAAATGAATTTAAATTGGCAGTGCATTGTAATTTACAACATGAGTGCAGTGCAAAAATAAATCCTTAAATACCACTATGCTATTTTTTTGCCTTAAACAGTCTTGCATGTATGTTTTCTTCAAATCTGTTCAAATTAGGACACAGACATTGCTGCCAAAACACATTTTGCCTTTTCTCCTTATATGTGCCTGCTATGTTTTAATAGAAATTACATGATTTACCCTTGGGCATTTCAGGCACTGCTTCACTGATTCTGCACGGGCATGTTTCATATACACAGCTCTTGATCTTTTCTGGTTAAAACAGTGTAAATATAGCAGCATATGTTGGTAGCCTTTGTGTACATTAGCCCCCTCCCCCACACAGTAAATTACATTAAAATTGAGTATTTTTTAAATTAGATTTTCTGCCAGACTCAACAATGACCCAGTTAATTACGCTTTTCTGAGCAATGTGGTTTTGGCGTGACCTAATAACCCAATATAGCTTCCAACAAGATCTCCGTATGCTCCGGCGTGATGGCATCATAGCCTTTGAGAATTGAGTTGTCATGACAACCTGTGCCGGAAGATTCATTACCTTAGCTACCCCCATCCTAGTTGTAGATGTTCATGTTATGGTGACGGGAAGGCATGCGCTTTTGTATAAAACACGGCCATGTATTTGTCTTACACTGAACTCAGGATTTTGTGCTTTTATTTGAAGAAGCCATCATGTAAGCGCATGTTATGCTCTTTAATTGAGCCAAACAACTGCATTGCAATTCCTGTTGTGCAAGACCCCTCGTCCTTTCATTAGGCTTCTGCAAAGAAGGATTATGAACAAAGTCTCTCCCTTCAGTACAACTTGTTCAAGTATTTTGTTAAGTAACAAACAAATCCCTTTGGACCATACCCTCTTCGTGTAATCTGAGGGATCAAATAATGCTGGAGTATGAAGGAACGCCCAATTGTTTTTTGTTTTTTAGGGGGGGGGGGGGGGGTCAGTTTTCTTTACCGGCCATGTTTGGATTAAAAGTTAGGGGATGTGGCAAGTTAGGGGATGTGGCAGATGTGCAGTCTGCCAGAGTGTTCCAACTGTTTTCTGCAGAATTACGTTTAATCCGGGGGTCAGAAAACAGTGAAATCCCGGAAAGTGTTGTCCTTTGAAAAAGTTACTCTGCTAAGTAAAGAGGAATACATTATAAAAACAGCTTATAATACAGTACATATGTTATGTGTACCTTTTCTTAGTCATTCCTGTTTGTAATGTGATCATCTGTACACTGAAACATTGTGAGGTTATCCATTCAACGATGAGGTAATCTATGATATTGAGTTCAAAATGTCTTGCAAAGTGTAAAAATAAACAAAGATCAAGCAATTCTTAATAAATGATGTACATAAATACTTGTAGATTGTATGTTTCTTCCCACACTCACACAGACTGTCAGAGTAAAAGTGTCGAAATCTGTGAGGAAGCGAAATCAATGTTTAGACATTACTTTGTTTTTATTTATATAGCGCCACAAAGAAGAATTAACATTTAAGCTAGTATTGACTGAATCGTTCCAATCATGCAGTGCATGCGTGGAACATATTTTGTTTGTTCTATACCCACCCACCCTTGTAAACTAAAACAATTAGCGCCAAAATACCTCTGAAGTCAAACCTAAGCTCTATTATATTTGTAAAGACAGAGAGCTGAAGTATTGGATCACAAGGTGCAAGGGGTGTAGCCATTATTTCAAAATATGACAGAGACAAAATGTCCATGAGCAATCCATTTCTTTCATGAGTAAATTATCATCCTCTTGCATTCAACTGCTCATTTCCCTAGAGACCTAATAACCGAATGACCAAACTGTCAAACTCTTAAGTTGATGACAGTTAAAGCAAAAGCAGGGAAATAATTAAATGCCCTATTGCAACAGTCGCAGCACTAGATACAAAAAATTCAGAAAAATATAATTTTGCAATGAATTAGGAGTGGTAAGTTTTGATACTTAAAAAAAAATAAAAATAAAAAAAAAAATATATATATATATATATATATATTTAAACAATCTAAATCATCTGATTTTAGCCTTTTTAAATGTGAATGACCCCCCCCCTCCCAGTCCTCTATGAAAGCAGACAAAAAGTCGTTATGCCATCTCAAACATGCTTTCAAAAATAATTCCCAAATATATCGTTTTCATAAACAAAATTCCTACGTGGAGCGTATCTAAACGTTTGACGGGTAGTAATTTCTTTCATGTAATGACGACTAGTGACAGCACCAGAAATGAAGCAGACCCCACTCACTCTCGCACTTCAGTATGTATGATTCATATTTTGTTGCGTGCGCGGTGTCTCTCATCGGAAGTTAATAGTTTTATGACATCAGCGCCTCCTCTCCGTGTCTTTGTTTGGCGTGTCTCCTGACCACGCCCCTTCGCTTTTGCCACCATAAAGGCGTGGGGTGTGTGCATTCACGGCGGAATTCCACACACTCGCTTCTGTGGACAACAGGTGCACTCGCTCTGGATGATGCCCTTAGAGCGCCGGTGGTCCCTTTTTGCACTTTGGAGCACTTTTTGCACATTTTTGTATCGCGTTTTTTTACATCCTGAAAATGCCTTTCCCGACGATTAGTCTGCAGCACAAGATCCCGTCTCCTGCTAGGGATCTATTCAGCAAAAAGAAAGCCAGTGTTGAGAAGAGGGACTCCGGGAAGGAGAAGCAGACCTCAACGTGGACAACAGCTAATTTAAGGAATTTGGGCCGCAAGACGCAACAAGAGAAGAGTAAAAGCCCATCGCCGAAGGAGGCGCAGGCAAAATGCTCGTGGCTGACCTCGACTAAACCTCAGGACTCAACCGCGACAGTGAGGCGCTCCGCCTCCGCGGACTCCCGCAGACCGCTCGCAAGCAAAGAGGATGCAGCCAAGAAGGAGATCCAGTTCACGCTCAGCCTCACGCCGGAAGCCATCCTCGTTATCCAGAAGAGGAATTTGGAGAAGCAGATGCTGGCGAAGCAGCAGAAATGCTGCGCGTCATCGGACTTCCGGCACCGGCGCGTCTTCCCTTCCAAAAAAGCGTCGCACGGGAGCTCCAAGGGTGCGCAGGTGACCAAAACGGAAGAGGCAGAGCAGGACATAACGGCCATCGTTAAAATCTCGCTTTTGAACGACCAGCATAAATATGACGATGTGGAGTACGAGGAGGAGGACGCAGACGTGGACGAGACTGTAATGAGGAAGTGTAAAGAGTGGCTCAAGGGGGTCGAAAGTGCCGCAGCTTTGGGGAAAGTTGACAAACTTACAGCACTGCCGCACCTTAAAAGCTGCTGATAGCTGCACTCAAGCCATCAAATGACTCATTTTGTTTAATGTTCAACGATGCAATGAAAACTCTTGAAAAGTCTTCAGGTTCTTTTAATGTCCATGTGGAATGAAACGTGACCTGGGGAATGTCTGTTTATATGAAGTACTTACTCCCCACAAGGACTTGAAAGAGCTGCATTTGAAGCTTAGTATGCCTTTGATTAATTGTTGCAAGTTTGAATCCAGTGACTTTGCACATGCGGTTTTTGTTTCCAGTGAAGCGCCTCCTGTGGATTAAAGGAGGGATTTTCGCTAAAGAAGTCCTTTGTATGAGAACAAAACAATTAGGTTTTATGCCCTGCTGCTAAAACCAAACACACATGTCTTTTATTTCCCATCAAAAGGAGACTTCCTGTATTCTGATTGTACCTTATTTATTAATATTTGTACCTGAATATTGATAGTTGGTGCCATTTTAAAGTAAAGGGTTTTGTACTGCACACAGCTTCTGTGACCTTGATTGTGCCTCTTTGTTTTCTGATGTTGATTTTTCAGTCACGTTTGACTTTTGTTGGATATCAGAGGCTCTTTGTTGCCATTGTAGCTACCTGTGGCCATTTGGGCATTAGTGTACTAAGCCTCTTAGATTTCCTGCTAAGCAGGGTTGACCAGTGTACTGTAGGGGCCAGGTACTGGAGCGCCATCAGGAAACTGCCTCTAATTTTTGTATTACCCAAGTAAACAATGCACCTCACCACGAGACAGTGTCTTGACTTTTATTTTCCTCTATACTGAAGTGTCTGTGCTGTGTCATTCCCAGGAAGTAATGCAAAGGTAGTTATTGTTCAGACCAAACTAGGTCCACTTACCATGAATAGATAGGACGGTGTCCATCAACATTTCACAGCTGCAAAATAAACCATTTCTGTAATTGCATTTGAAAATACAAATTGTGCAAAAAATAAGATTTCCTATTCTCATATACTCTCTTTGAATGAATAAGCTGCATTGACATGTACATGAAGGTCTGTCACACAAACAAAGTTTTTATGGTATCATTTTTATATACATATTCATGCCCAACAGTAAATTCTGTAGAGTAAATTTGACTTTAAACTGAGTTTATTTGGTCCCACTCTAGAGTAAAATTTACACTTGGAAAGGAGTAAAATAGAGTGAATTTTACGTCAAATAATTGTAGTGTGTACAAGACAATTTGCCTAACACAAATTCATTTAAAAAAAGATTATTAAAAATTAGGGGCGACAGGCAATTACATTTTTTCATTGTAATTGTATGACTTCACTAGTTAACTCACGATTAATCGCAAATTTGATATCTAAATGTACAATGAAAAAAAATCTAGGTTTTCATACTCTTGTTAACAAAAGCGGGGGAAAAAATGTTAAACTAATAGAAATAGTTCAAATGAATTTTTGACGTTTATAGCCATCAATGGCAGTGAATGAATTAAAAAAATAAAATAAAAGATTATTAAAAATTTGGGGCGTCAGGTGATTAAAATTTTCATCGTAATTAATCGCATGAATTCACTAGTTAACTCATGATTAATCACAAATTTAAAATCTGTTATAAATGTACAATAAAAAAAATTCTAGCTTTTCATACTCTTGTTAACAAAAGAGGAAAAAAATGTTAAACTAATAGTAATAGTTCCAATTAAATTTTTTAAGTTTTTAGCCGTCAATGGCAGTGAATGAGTTAAAGATTTTTTCACTCGAAATTCTAAGTAAATTTTGCAAGGAGAGATTTGACTAAATTTTACTCGTTTATTTAAAAAAAATAATTACACAAGGGTTGAGAAGCAAACTCACAACCTTCAGCTTAGGAGATGGTCACTCTACTACCTGAGCCATGCCACTCCTAGTGTTTCCTTATATCCAAGAGGAACGTTTTCGATCTTGGTGTTACAAAAATTAAAGCTGACACGCGCGATATACTAACACACAGCAGGAACTGCGCGGCTCAGGGAACCTGAAGTTGTGGATTTGTTCCTCAACCCTTGAGTGATTTTTATTATTATTTTTAACTCTCTTCCAAATGTAAATTGTACTCTATTTATAGTGTTAATTCACCACCACAACTCAAAAGCAATGTTGGCTCTTCGTTGGTTAATTTTGAGTACATTTATATATCTGATCACTTTGAATTTTTCTTTCATTAACGGAGGGGGGGGGGGTGACTTCATTCTCTGTGACACACACATTCACACTAAAAGAAAGCTAAACGGCAAGGGTCCTAGCTATGTTGTCACATGTTGGACACAAAGTGCATTATTGTAGCATGCAACAGGCTGAGTGAGCATTCGTACCAAGACTTAACTGCCCCCGTCCCCATGATATTATCATCTGACTCGGTGACCCAAAGTTGTGTAATCCTTCGCTATTGTGCTGTCTCAATTGGCCTTGTTCGTAGGCCTCACGGCCTGCATTTTCTAACACTACTAGTATTCATTGCTGTCTGCTGGGGGCTTGAGCTAATGCTATTCATTTGCCTTTGCTGGAGATGAAAGCATCATTAGTTCTCAGGTCTACAAACAATAACCACTTGATATCTTTTGTCACCCATGAATCTTAATTCCTCATCATGCTGAGACAGTTTGGACAATTGTATGCTTCAAAACTTTCCATCTGACTTTATGGCATTATGGTAGAAGGTGGTGTCACGTGTCGAGCTAAAGTGGCTCCAAACAGCCAAGTTCCGGCTTGTGACATTTATGAGAAAATGGCAAGGAGTTGTGGCAACACACCAAACCGTGTGAAACAGCTCATGTGTAACAGCTCATGTGTAACCACAACACAAAATATGAGGCATTAATGATAAGATGGCAGACACAATCCAGATAAGAGGAAGGAAATGAAGAGCTTCAAGCGGTGCTAAAAACGGTTGCTTTTAGTGCTGTTCAAATGAATAAATACAATTATGAAATAAGGAACAAAATAAATCCATGCTTCAACAAATAATTGCATGAATTTGTCTTGAAGTAGATCACTGACAAAATCTCACATAGGAAAAGCAGCCTAGATTTCATGTACATTTTCCTCAAGAATTCATCATTTAAAAAGGATGACGTAAACTAGGTGTCATTAAATTATATAGAGCAGATGCAAATGTATTAACTTTATTATTTATTATTAAATTATTAATTATTATTTCAGATACTGTATATGTATAATATTATTTACAATTAATCTACATTTAAATGTGTGCTGTCAAAGTTAAAGCGTTAACTGATTAATTAATCACAAACAATTATCGCATTAATCCTGAATTAACGCAGATTAATCGAACTATTAATTTTGACCATAGATTATCCTTTAGCCTGACAGCGGATGGCTACGTTTAAGGTAGCACAGGTTGTGTTTGAGCAATAAACATAATTACATGCATTAAAGTAAAGTGTTTAATAAATGTTTGCACACTACATTTAGAATATTTGTTTACGTCAATATATTGGGGTCATATTTTCCCTCCCCATTTTAAATTATGCAAGTAATTAACTGATTCGAAAAAGAGGAGGACGAGCGTGTGCATTGGATCAAAAAATGTTGAAGACGTCCTCATAACATTAAATGTCAAAATAATTAACACATAACCAGTGCTCTTCGAATTTGGCGGGAAAAATGTTGATAAAAAAAGCCATTTTTTTTAATTAAGCGATTAATCGTGTTTAATCAAATTTCTAAAATGTGATTAATCTGATTTTAAAAAATTATCCTTTGACAGCTCTTATTTAAATTAATATTTTGAAATTTTACTAACAAACTTGTGCAATTAATGCAGCAATTATTTTTTAAATGAAATATTTACTGGCAATTCCAATTTCAGTCACCCACCATTATAAAACAACAGGTGTTTGATTACCTCCTCAATATACATCAGAATTAAAAAAAACTGACTCCGGTATTCTTTATGAACTACTTTTGTTTTAGATTTACCAATCACAATTAGTTGTATTTGCAGAAAGTATCAATATTGGATTATTATAATTGATACCAACTTGAATTTTACTCCATATCGGAAAACAAAGCAGTGGTATCGACTATCACTACCCCAACTCCTCACAATCTCGCCCCCCCCCCTTTTTTTTCTCCTCCTTTTTTAAAAATGACCATCTTAATGTGTTGTCATGATCTGTCAGCATGACACATTACACCATTATTCCCCAACTGATGGATGGTGGCATTGGAGCGTAGATAGTTACTGCCTCTGGCTCCTCATTGACACCCAGCAGACAGTGTGTGCCACTATTTCTGTGGCAACCGGTTTGATAAATACTATGCCTGGAAAAGCCTTTGTGGCTAAAAAAAAAGAAAAAAGAAAAAAGAAAGACACTTCAACTTGCTGCAAAAAAAAAGGCCTTAAAACTTAATCAACTCATTGAGCAACATCACAAATTCAAATAGATGAATGATCAGATAAAATGTTAAAAAAGCGAATGCATTTCTCATTTGACTTTCATTATTGGACGCATCTCAGAACTGTGTGGCATCTTTAAGTACGGTCCATTATATTTCTTCAGAGGTAAAGTGTGCTATCTTAATATGTCCTGCAGCGCCACCGTGTGGCTTACTGGTGCGTGCAGTACCCCTGTCTCTCACCATATTTACGCTGTTGGAACAAAAGGTCCATTGACAAATATTTTGCTGCGCAGCAGAGACGGGAGACAAACCGAGCTAAACAACACAATGACGCCAAAAAAGGTAAAAAAAATATGAATAAAAATACATTGTAACAATTCGTCACAAATAGTGTTTCATCAATGCACATTATAGTTGAGCTTTATTTATTTATTTATTAGCAAACAATTAAGACAGTACAGTGCAAAAGTAAACAACATTTCTTATTTGAAAACAAACCATGTAGCCTAATAATTAATACGATCAAACAGCAGGGGTCACCAGCATGGTACCCGTGGGCATTCAGGGACCATAACCCACGTGTTGGTGCGAGTTTTCTCTAATAACTCAGCAATGAGGTGATCATTTGAAAATGACTATCATGATCAGTGACTTCACAAAGATAAAAATCATTACATATGAATATATATTCAAAGTAATTTAAGCAAAGTTGTTGTTACAGAAGCATGTATCAAATTTTTGAATTGATCAATAGACAAGAAGCAGCTCTCACTTTCAAAAAAAAAATGGTGCAGGCTAAAGTTCCAAAGGTGAACTTGCCTTACACTTCATTACCTGGCCTAACCTCATTTTCCTGGTCACTCCTTACAAACTATAATACTACTACTACTATTACTATTACTACTATTACTAATTATTATTATTATAGTGATACATTACTTGTAGTCTGTATTGGGAGAAAATAATTATTTGCGGTGATATACAGGGTGACACAAAAAAAAAGGAACTTTTTAACAATCCAATAAAACCAAGAGTGATGGAAGAAAAATATTTTATTCATAGTAATTGAAACCAATCAAACAATGATGGAATCCCAGCTATCCGAGCTGAGATGTTGCAGCGGTCAATGAGGAATCTCAACAGCAGATTTTATGGCAATTACTATGAATGAAATATTTTTCTTCAATCACTCTTGGTTTTATTGGAGTGTTAAAAAAGTTCCCGTTTTTTTGTGTCACCCTGTACTTTTTGTACAAAATTTCAGAAAAAAAAACAACTTAAAAAATTAATAAATAACTTTTGTTTTTACCCCCAAATTTCCTTTCAATAATATATTCTATTTAGGTCCACTAGCCTAAACACGGTATTCTGATATTAATATTGCATTTGTGGAATGTAAGCAACAAAATTAGGGGGGGGGGGGGGATTTTGCCAGTTGTTGTTGGCTGAAAATGACATCACACCTGCTCAAGGCTCACAACAACCAATCACCTGTTTTCTGAAACTGAGCTGTGTGATTGGTTGTTACCTGAGCCCTGAGTCACTGTGATGTCATTTTTAGTCGACAGCAGGTGGCAAAATGGCCGCTCCCTAAGATGCATTAAAAGGGTGAATTTTGCTGCTTAACTCATATTCCACAAACACAATATTAATTAGAATGAGGGAACATAGAACATATTATCAAAAATAACTTTTGTTTTTGAGTGGGGTCAGCTGGGGAGGGGGGGGGGGTGACTTCCACCTTTAATAGTTAATGCTCATTCATCTACTATATGCAAATTTACTGACTCTGATAGTCACATTATCCATCCATCCATCCAAATAAAATAATATGAAAGATGCTTGTGGTTGTCTTTAAATAGCTTTTACTATTATGGGTATTTACTGTAGGTCACTAGCTTCCTGACTGACGAGCCAGACTTACTGCCCCTCTCCCCTTTGACACTTTTACTAGGCTCAAATACACAAAACTCCAAATCAAAGTGCATCTGTTTTGACTGCGATGCTGACACATTCCCCTTTAAGTCCTCAAGTTGCATGAATATTCATGAAGACAATCACAGCAGTACATCCGCACCTTTGTGTCACTTAGAAAAGAGAAGCTTTAACTTTACTTGGGTCAAAACATACGTTTTTGAGTAATAGTTGAGCTTGCTCGTAAAGGACTCTCATGGGATTGACTTTGATTTTGACTCTCTTGTTGCAGTTCTGACGAGGTGTGAAGAGAGCAATAAGCTTCAGAGAGCATCCACTTTTGGGGGGCGGGGGGGCAAACATGAGAGAGATCCTGTCTTATCTAGCCCTCCTGTAAAAGCAAGACTTCTATACAGAGGATGTAATTGTCCTCTCTAATGACTTGCACTTGGGGGAGGAGACAAAGAGAATGTCATAAAGAACTTTAGAGGCCTTTCAGTACGAAAACCTTTGCCTTAAACTGCTCAGCAAATGAAACCGGCCGTTGTTTCCTCACCTCAGATGGAGAGGCTCCGTCACAGACGGGACATTGAAGCGAAGCAGGACCAAACAAGACGAAGGCAAGGACACCTGCGGAGGCCTAATTGGTCCTCGCTGCCATTAATGGCTTCCTGTGGCTGCGTGTTTACTTCTCATTTGTTCTGTGTGCTCGGTTTCCCAGCCACTGGTACAAGGGAGACTCACTTGAAATCGCAATTTCCCACCACCGGCTGACTGTCTTCTGTCTGTCCTATTATTGTTGGTCAGCCATTTTTGGCAAACGATAATTTGGCATCCAATGGCTCATACCATTTATTTTGTTAATTCACTTTTATGTAACCAAGCAAGAACAGATGAGACCAAGGCTTAGCATTAAAATGAGGCGATGAAGCGAAATCAACATTTGATTTGCCTACTGTACACAGTAAGTATTATAGTGATATTGGCAGCCGGGACTGGCGACGAGCATACAGCAAGGCCATAACCACCGGCCCCTCTGGGCTTGTGTTTGCCTTGACTTTAAGAGCAAACACAGTCTCCAGTGGATGCTTGTTTGGCGTGGACCCGCCTGAAGGAGAGATCCGATTACTCACATAGACGTGAGATGGCCAAACACCCTTTTGACCTCCGTCCTCTCCTGGAAATGCACCTCTTCGGAAACTTATACAAACATCATCCTTGGGAGGAAAGTGTTGTGATTATATCCACCATATAATTGCCATGGTTATTGGGATAGTGGTGTCACGTCATCCCAGCACTTTCAGCTGATGTACTGTAGATAAACAAATAATTATCCTCTTTGTATGTTTTGAAATTCCAAACAGATAAAAAAAAAAAAATCTGTTGGAGTTGTATTGGGGTAGTCATTGAATTAATACCACTGTTAAGAGATATGTTTTGTAGCTAAAATAATAAGAGCAATTTCTAATGATTAATTCAGTAACAGTTCCCATGCGCTAAAAGATGCTAAAATACGTAGAACCTACATGAATACAACCAGATTTGAAAAGAGACAGAAATGTATGAACATTTAAAATATCTTACTCATGTTAAATGTAACGTTATTCTACTTAATCACAGCAAATTTGGGATTTTTCTACCATTGGAGAGGAACATAATGTACAAGGAGCGTAAAAAGGAAGTGACAAATAAGTAGTTAGCACATTTACCTGGCAGTTCAGTTGTGTTTTTCTTCTTCTTCTTCTTTAGTTGGTTAACATGGCAAATTTAAAACAAAACTGTTAAAACAAACAAAAATATATATAAAAAGGTGGTACTCAGTAGGTAGAAGTTGAAAGCACTTACTCTTTGGTCCAAATCTATAGTCAAACCTTCCAGTGAGGAGTTTGTTGCGTTTTATCCCCGCACCTGTGTGGAATTATTATTATTATTATTATTATTATTATTATTATTATTATTATTATTATTATTATTATTATTATTATTATTATTATTAAATTATTATTATTATTGTTGTTGTTGTTGTTGTTGTTATTTGCTAAAAATAAACAATATTATTTTCGAAAAGGCAGCATTTATTTTATTTTTTTATTATTATTATTATTATTATTATTATTATTATTGTTGTCATTTGCTAAAAATAAACAATATTATTTTCGAAAAGGCAGCATTTATTTTATTTTATTAATTTTTATTATTATTATTATTATTATTATTTTTCTTTTATTATTATTTTTTATTTTTTTACACAGCATTGAGAATTTTAGGCCCGTACCTGTGTGGATTTTTTTATTTTATTTTATTTTTCTTTCTTTTTTTTGTGCTAAAAATGAACAATATTATTTTCGAAAAGGCAGCATTTATTTTATTTGATTAATTTTATTATTATTATTATTATTTAATTTTTATTTATTTATTTATTTATTTATTTATTTATTTATTTATTTATTTACACAGCACTGAATCCTATTAGACTGTACAGACATATAATATGATCATAAGATTTCGAATGTATTTTTATAATCAGTGTTTGCATAGCGTTAAAAAGGTATAAAAGTGTCTCCCTGGTTGTTGACTGTGACAGTGTTTAGTCAAGGCATTCTGCGCGGGGCATGACGTTAGGACGAGGCCCCCGCTGTGGCCACCACATTGGCTCCGAGACATCAGGATCTTGCTCACAAAGCGAGTGAGGTCTCGACGCTGACAAGTCTTCCAGCGGTGTGAAATCCCACCACTGCACAGACAAACATGGCGAGACAGCAGCTCCCGGTGCTCCACCTCAACCCTCCCACAAAAGTACATTCCGCACATCCTCGAGAAATACCCAAAATAAAAGCAATTAGAGCGCAAGCCAAAATATGTCGACGACTGGCATCTTGGAAATGTTTTTCATTTGATTCATGCAATCATTTTGTCTTAAGGCCTATTTATAAACATGCTTATTTGTAGCAAATGATTTATTCAAGTCAAGATACTGTTCTCTGCTGTGTTTGTGGCCATCTTGTCATCATCTCTCCAGCATGTTGAATTTCACAAGTATGCATCACTCGCCTGCAAAATTAGATTGACCAGAACATATACAGTACACACATGTGCTCGATATTACTAAAATTGCTACTATGAGTGCATAATGCATACTTCAAGGTCAAGTCAACCCCAGTTTTCTTTTCACAATAATATGTTGCATGCACCCCCACTAGCCTAAACACGGCATTGTGTTTGTGGAATATGAATATTGCCACAAAATCCACCCATTTTTCCATCTCAGGGAGCGGCCATTTTGCCACTTGCTGTCAACTGAAAATGACATCACAGTTGGCTCAGGCAACGACCAATCACGGCTCCCCTGTTTTCTGAATTTGGTCGTGTGACGTTGGCAAGCTGAGCCGTGAGCAGCTGTGACAAAATGGCCGCCCCAAGTTGGATAAAAATGTGTTGATATAGCTGCTTTATTCAAATTCCACAAACACAATATTAACTCATTCGGTAGTAGAGTGACCATCTACCTGAAGGTCGTGAGTTTGCTTCTGAACCCTTGTGTAATTTTATTTTTTAATAAACGGGCAAAATTCAGTCAAATCTCTCCTTGCAAAATTTACTTAGAATTTCGAGTGAAAAAATCTTTAACTCATTCACTGCCATTGACGTCAAAAATTCATTTGAACTATTTCTATTAGTTTAACATTTTTCCCACTTAGAACAGATATAAAATGTGTGATTAATCGTGAGTGAAGTAGTGAAGTCATGCGATTGATTACAATTAAAAAATTTTAATCGCCTGATCTTTTAAAAAAAAATCGCATCAGGCGATTAAAATGTTTAATTGTAATTAATTGCATGACTTCAATAGTTAACTCACGATTAATCACAAATGTAAAATCTGTTAAAAAAAAAGTCTAGGTTTTCATACTCTTGTTAACAAAAGTGGAAAAAATGTTAAACTAATATAAATAGTTAAAATAGTTTTTTTTTTTTTACACCTATAGCTGTTAATGGCAGTGAATGAGTTAATCAGAATACTAGAATGTTTATGCTTGTGGGGGTGCATAGAATACATGAATAAGAAAAATTGGGGGTTGCCTTCCCCTCTGAAAAGTGATTTTTATTTGTATTTTTTTAAACTAGCAAACCTGTACTTTGGCATACAGTACCTATTGTAATAATACAGTAATGTTATTTGTCTACTAGCGGTATTAGGCACCTCTCACATATAATCTAATGAGATCCAATACAAGGTCTGTTTCAAGCTAGTCATGCTAACAATTCTCAAATGTTTGCATAATATACAGTCAAATGTTTTTAATTATGACTATTGAGGTCTTTTGTCATAATTGATAATTATGTGTGGCAATAACGATTAATTTTATTAATAGTTCATATAATCTACCTCGATGTACTTTAGTGTGTGATTCCCAACCAGAGGTACACGATGACATTACTCGTAGTGTGAGAAAGTTCATCCATCCATTTTTACAATGCTTGTGAATGGGGCATTGAGTGATAATTGATTAGTTCATGCAAATTCAGTATACATTTTCATTTCAAATTTATCTTCAAATCAGATAGGAGGCATTTACATCATAAAATATTTTGTAATACTGTACTCTTGTATTGGATCTAATCAGAATGTCCATGTGTACCTAAAGAAATGGCCACAGGGTTTTTAGAGGTTCGGGTCTAGTGCAGGTGGGGTTTGTATAAATCTGTTAGCTGCTTCACAGTCCTGTGTGTAAACGCTGCCTTGCTCAGGAGCCTACTTAGGAGCCAGTTTGCACCCATCAGCCAAAGTGTGCTGTCACCCGAGTGTGCAGTGTTATCGGGTGCGAGTTGCACCACACTAAGGCTTCTCTTGAGAAGTCGCACACCATTAGGAATATATTAACAAGTTGACATTTTGTGTACAGGTCACACATCACAGCAGCAAGCGATAGTCAACCAGGTGATGGGGATGTTTTTACATGTGTGGAAATGTTTTATTGCTTTCCCTCTGTTATTATTATTCATTGGCAATATAGATGAACTCCTTGGTGTCTGTTTGCTCGATGTTAGAAGCATCTTGATGTGAGAATTCAGGACAGAAGATTTTTTTTAAAATTAAAACCAAGAATAGGATGAAAATGAGCAATTATTTCGCAAGGATAGTATCAAAATCACATTGGCAGTTCTTTAGATCTCTGCCTCAAGTTCTGTGCCCTCCGTATTATTATTATTTTTTTTTTTTACTGTACTGTAATTATTAAACTTGTATCCAGCCATCTAAATGTTCTAGTCAGATCTGTCCTATTTTGTATAAAAGGGTTCAACATAGGTGTATTTCACGATGCAAGTTTCTATTTACGTTCGGCAACACCCAGTGAACATCCTGTAGCTGCCCTTCAAAATAAAAGCATGGTAGTAATACAATTTAAAAAAAGCACAGCTACACCTCAGGGTAAAAGGGTAAGGCAGTCAGACGCAATATTTGATTGTTACACAATAACATTTCTGGTCAAGATATGTAACTTATTGGCTAACTTTTGGATTTATAATAGCATTCCTGCCAGACAGTCATCAATGTTATTTACAGTTTAAACAGGGTTTCTGACATTTTGTGTATTCTCCATTGATTTTTTTTTTTATAGTTGAAAATAAAGTGACACTATTTAGTTTATTAGTTGGTGTACATGCATTTACTGTAGTGTTTATTTACAACTATGGGCTTATTACAGCAATTTCTGGCACACAACTAAAAAAACTGGTAAATAAATACAAATACACACAGAGAAGAAGACAGATGAAAAGTTTCAACTGGGTCATCATTGTGTAAACATACTATAAAGCAAGGCATCGATCCCAGACAGTGAACCAAAACTGACATCGCAAAACATTGACTCGGGTGGCTCTGGTTGACATTTTCATATAATGTCAGGAGCTTGGGGGAAGAGTGAGAAAAACGCAAACACTGGATGTGAGGTGAAGCTATGGCGCTGAGACAAGCACACACATACACGCACTCACACAGGCATGCGGGGCTCATCTTTCTCTCACCTTCGTGCCAAAATGGGCCAGGAGAGGATGAGCCTGTCTCGAGGGAGGGAGCACAAACATTGGTCAGGTGAGACTTATAGCCACTCAGCTCGGCTGTTGGGTGTATGACAAGGCAAATCCACGAAGGCCACAGAAGCCTGTCACACGTTTAACTGTGAGCTTTGACCGTAGTTTTCCATATCATTCTCACAATTATGTCTCCCGTTTACATTACACTGAATATGTGCTTAATTCAGCTTTTTCTTCTTTTTCCTCTTCTTTTTTTTCGTTTTCATAGTTTTTATACTCGTATGTGACATGTTATATTACATTATTTCTCAAATTAGTCCTATAAAATTGCTCTCACGATCACATCGCCATAAAAGTAATCTTAAAAAAAAAAAAAAGGACAACTTATTAATGAGCGGAAGTAAAAAAAATAAAATACCCCTTGAATTTTTTTCTCTTTCTTGTCTTCTAACCTCTATCAAAATATATTAACTGATATTAACTGAACAAAAGTATGAGTATTTTTGGAATTCAAAACACTTTTTGTTAAAATACCACCTTACTTGTGCACACATTATTATTATTTTTTACTCAAAACCAGCACGAGTACAGTCTAAAACAGTTGGGTAAAAAAATAACCCAACTATGGGTCAAAAATGGACCGATCTTCTACTTGGGTCAACTTGACCCAACTTTCAGTCAAGAAATTGGTATTTTATTGTAAAACAACTCATAAATATTGGTCAGATCCTTTACTTGGGTCAAAAAATTGGGTCACAAAAACATAGAAAGTTGGGTCAAATTGACCCATACAGTGAATTGGTCAATTTTTTAAAAATCCATATTTGGGTTACTTTTGACCCAACTGTTTTTACAGTACAAAATGTAACAAATTGTGTTTAATGATGTCACATTTTCTATTTCCACAGATTTCCACAGATCCACGCCACTCTGGTTTGGAATCACTAATCTAACAAATAAATAATAATAACTATGAATCTAGAATTCCTTAAACTTGGAATTTGTACCTAGAGTGAAAAATACAAAGGTTCTTTAAGATGTGAACTCAAGGAAGGATGACTGACTGCAGACTTGAAAGGTATTTTTTTTTTTTTTTAGTTGCACCTGCATTGTCTTGTGTGGGGCCATATAGCAGCATACAGACCAATAAGGTTAATTCACAGTGCTGCAGCCCCACACAGGAAGTGGCCTAGTGTGACACTTAGCGCTGTCCGGGGTGTTGGAGGAGGAGAGCAAGGCGCCAAATGGAACACTGAGACTGTGGGAAATGACGCTGGCTATTACACCTCCGACTTTTACATCTCACTTACCTAAGCTCCTGTAGAAAAAAAAGGCGGGGGTGACTTTTTCAATCACACAATTTTCACGTGTGGATATGTGCCACCCACAGATGAAAGTGGCTACATTTGCAAACTTACAGCCAAAGTTTATGCGGAACTTCCAAAGCAAGATGCAATGTTTGTTAGGTCATTTTGTTGGTGATGCACATTGACTGCTTTGGCCTTAACCAGATTATTCCGCAGGCGCTGCAGAAAAAACTAGAAAGTGAAATTAACCAGAAAGGTGATGACCGTCCGAGATGGATGATTTGACCCATTTAAATGGAATCTTGTGTAACATTTACAACCACTGAGGACACACTGAAAAAGTCTTTTAACTGCCCCTTAAACTGACTCGGTTTGTTTTTCTCTGCTTGCTGTGAACTCGGGTTCAGACTTCTGGACATGGAGACAGACTCTCATCGCTGGCCGCAGCAGGAACCAGGCGTCCAAGATTTGGTTAGTAACACAAACTAGCCACAACACAACACAACACAACACCACAGAGCTACGGAAGCTTGCATGAAGCCGTCACACACTTCGGCCTTTCATGTTTATTTTTGTTTTGTTGCGTAACTGTGGAAACGGGGTTTTCTATCATGGAATTAGCAAGTCACTCACCTTCACTATTTAAATGCAATGCAATGTTTAATACGTATGAGGTACATAGAATTTAATTAACATATGAAATGTGTTGTAAAACTGCAAAACACCTGTTACATTCATTATGCATTTAAAATTAGTGTCAACAATCTCATGTGGAGTCCTAAATTGCATTGTTAAAATGTTTTTATATATTGTGCTTAGTAGATAACGCAAATAAAACCTATACAGATTTAGTTTGTATAAGTACTGGAAGCTTGCAGATATTACGCTTTTTTTTTCAACAGTCCAACATTTTTGCGGTCATCTCGACTGCTTTACTTTTACTACAGATGGGCGAGTACCTGTACTGACACCAGTAATCTGTATCGGGTCGATACATGCCCTATTTTATGGTATTGGTACTCGCAACGGCAGCCATTTTACAATCAGGAACTAGAAATGAGACATTAGTAGAAACTAAAATTGCCATTAATTTCAAGCAACTTTAAGGAAAAATACTATACTGGGGTAGGTCTTTCTTTAAAATTATCTGTCTTTTTTTGTATGGAAATGTTATGAATCAAAACTACTCGTGGTATCGGTAATTTCGGGACTTGGTATCAGTGACTACTCAGGAGTTGAGTGCATGCTCGTACTGGTATCAGTCTGGGAAAAACAAGTGGTATATTGAACATCCCTGGTTTTAGTGATTTCATTTTACAGTTGAAAGACTCAACTCATTTGTGAATTGTCTTCATGAAACTACATGCATGTGTAATGTCATATTCTAACTTTTTAATTAAAATTGAGTCTTTTATGCCAGCAAGCTTTATAAAGACTAACTGTCATAAAGGTCTGTCAAAAGGAATTGCAGAATTGTGACCAAAAAAGATAATGCACGATGTTAAAAAAATATTTAATTGTTTTCAGCCAAGTTTATTAATATTAATTCAAGCTAATTGACTTTTGCTGAATTCGGTTCAACGAATATCTTCTTCTTTTAAAATTTATGAATTTTGTATATCATGTCGGTTTTAAATCATATTAGCTAACCAATATCTATTAACTCGCAAAATAAAAGTGTTTGAGTAAGGTGATTTAATTTCTTCAGTAGAATTTGACTAATATTTCTTCCTTGGAAATTAAGAGGGGATACAACATCAAGGCAATCGGGTAGTCTGACTTGTGCAGGTGAGCTTTGATCTAAGTGTCAATATTTACTAGTTCTTGTAATCAAGTGGGCCAAGCTGCTTCATTCAGGGCGGTGGGTTCCTGTGGATTCAGCGGACTCCTTCAGCCAATCGGTGCCAAGCCGCCAAATATCAAAGTCAGTCAAGAGCCAACCAACTTTGTTCCGAGCAGCCATCCTGACACTGTCTATATATTTGACCTTCTCATCCCGGAGAGAGCTCCCATAGTGCGTAAATAAACGACTGTCTCTTTTAGATTTACTCATAAGTTTTCTTGGTGCGAATTCACGTTGCTCAAGCCCCGCAGCGGTTGGAAAGGATGTCCATGGCGGGGGTGAGCGAGTGTCCGGGAAAGGCCGGCCAGTACCGCGTGGATCACCTCCTGAGCGCCGTGCAAACTGAGCTGCAGGCCGGCAGCGAGAAGGGCGACCCCACGGAGAGGGAACTGAAACTATCCTTGGATGACAGCGAACTTTGGGGCCAATTTAAAGATCTCACTAACGAGATGATAGTGACAAAAAATGGCAGGTGAGCATAGCTTTGCACTGCGTTTAATTTCGACATTTAAACGTTAAACCAATATAACGGTTGTTCTGTTGAAGGCGCATGTTCCCGGTGATGAGAGTCAACGTGTCCGGACTGGATCCCAACGCCATGTATTCTTTATTGCTGGACTTTGTATCTGCGGACAACCACAGGTGGAAGTACGTGAGTGGGGAGTGGGTCCCCGGGGGGAAGCCCGAACCACAGACCCCCAGCTGTGTCTACATCCACCCGGACTCGCCAAACTTCGGCGCACACTGGATGAAAGCCGCAGTGTCTTTTAGCAAAGTCAAACTCACCAATAAACTAAACGGGGGCGGTCAGGTAAGAACGGGAATTCTCATTCGTTTAATTTTTTGCTGTTCCTTGCATTCAAACATTTTCAACCGTCATTGTATTGTTCCGATAGGTCATGTTAAACTCCTTACACAAGTACGAGCCACGCATCCACATTGTGCGCGTTGGAGGCCCACGCAGGATGGTCACCAGTCATTCTTTCCCAGAAACACAATTTATTGCAGTTACAGCCTACCAAAATGAAGAGGTTGGCGAAAACATTTGACATGAAAAATGATAATAGCGTGAACCCTACTGCGCATGGCGGTTGTGCGTAATTTTACGTGTTGCGTTTACGCACACTTTGTTTCCTCTAATTTAAAATATCCTTTTCATTTATTTGTATAGATAACGGCTCTGAAAATAAAGCACAACCCATTTGCCAAGGCATTCCTAGATGCAAAGGAAAGGTAAGAACGTTTTAATACAAGCTAAGTGTTAACATGTAGGCTACATTATTAAATACTTGCAAATCCCAAATATGTACCGTGGACGATTTTTTATATAGTCTTTATTTTTACTTTAGTAAGGTTTTCAAAATGCTTAATAATACTCTTTTCATTTATATTTCTGTTTTCCTGATGTTTTGGACATAGCTAAGACGGCATGATCCCCCCTCAACACCCTTTTTATATATGATAAGAACTTGAGTGCTTTTGCTCACATCAGTGGTTATCATCACTTCTACCACAGCAACATGCAGTTAGCTAGCGAGTTAGCTACGCCAACACTCAGAAAATGTATTTTCCCTTGATGCCACAATTTACAGTAAGCCTACAGCTCAGAATAGAATAGAATAGAATAGAATAGAATAGACTCCAAAAACAGTTGGGTCAAAAGTAACCCAATTATGGATCAAAAATGGACCGATCCAATTTATGGGTCAATTTGACCCGATTATCAATTTTTTGACCCAAGTAAAGGATCTGACCAATATTTATGAATAGTTTTACTCAAATTTGGGTCAAAATCTGTATATATTGTATATGTATATTCATTAATTTTGTTATATTTTAGTTGTAAGTTCCTTATGTTGAATAAATATTACTACAGGGAAAATGTGACTTTGGTTTAAGTTACCAATTATGATTCCTCTTCTTTTGTCTTTTTTTTTAAACATATTTTTTAAATGATTATTTCTGCAGATGTGATGAGAAAGATATCAAAGATGAAACAATTGAACACCAGCAGTCAACGTATTCGCCGTGTAAGTGTCTCAATGCCTGTACAAGTGTAATTTTAATTTAAACGGCCGATGGATGTTTGATGCGCCACTCACAACCTGTGTGTCCCTTTTTGGAGCCAGTAGGTGGTTGGTTTCTCCCCACATCAGGCTCCCTCTGCCCTCCTGCAGCTGCAAGTCCTCACAGTCAGTTTGGAAGTGCCATCTCCCTCTCGCCATCCCACGGCTCCGAGCGCTACTCCACGCTCAGGACCCACCGATCGGCGCCCTACAGCACCTCTTCTTACGGCCATCGGACTAACGCGCCCAGTGAGTCAGCCCTGCCTTTCATACAAAACGCATCCTCTCCGACTTTTAACAAGAAAGTGAAACAAATGTTACTGGTTGCGGCATGGTCTACATTCCACTTGCTTTTGTCTGAGTGGAGACCAGATGCTGTAAACTGTTGAGACTTCAGACGAGGAATGTTGACACCTTCATTTGAGGGGGTAAAGGCCGAGTGGGTCATGGCACAGAAGCTAACTAAAGTGACTGACTTTATTTACATTAAAACCGCTGTTAAACCTTACTACTTGTGTTTATGTTAGCAGGTTACACAGATAACTCCTCAGCATGTCTGCCAATGCTGTCTAGTCAAGACAACTGGTGCGGTCTGCAGATGCCAACACACTCCAGCATGATGTCCATGACACATAATCCTAACTCTGCTACCAACTCCAGGTCAGTTTTATTTATTTATTATTCTCTATTTAGAAAAACAACATTATTTGTGGTCACATTTAAAAAGCCACATACATTTGTGCATTTTAATAAGTACACTTGGACGCTATATGCATCAAACCATTCTTTACGAAAAGATCAGCTCACAGTCTTTGAAGACTACAAAAATCGTTTAAAAAAAAAAACCTGTAATTTTCCAGCAGCTGGGGAGCCAGAAAATTAGTTTTATTCATCTTTTAAAACATGGCCAATAACTGTTGAAAAAAAAGACATTGGGCTTAAAATTACAACAGTTTACTGTTCGGCTAATTAATTTATATAGAATGTTTCCACTTTACATGTTGACTAGCATTCACCTTCTGATGACACAGCATTAGGAGTTGATTATTTTGCGCAAGGATACTTCAACATGTTCACAAAAGGGAGCGAACCCACAACCTGTGGGATAACAGACAGCCACTCGCTGATCCACGCTGCCACTGTTGTTTGTAATTTTAGATCTCATGAAATGTATTATTTGTTAGTGCTGACGCCTCAGCAAGAGGCAGCATCCGTAAGTCCAATTCTTTGCTTTGCATATTGTTCACCCTCTCAAGTGTTCCCCTTTCCTTATATCTCATTAGGTGTCTTTTCAAAATAAATGTTAATACAATAAATGCTACCATCGAGGACATTACATAAATTGTAGTTATTGTCTCTTAAAACACATAACAAAGAAATTATGGTAAAATTACATATTATTACTGTTAATTTCTCAGTACAGGGTTTTTAAGTTGAATTTTACATTTCACATTTGTGAACTTTTTTTTTTAAACAATCATTTTATGTTTTCTAATAGAGTTTTTTTGTAAAAGAATAGAAATATTGTTTTGACTGTTACAATCATTTCATGTTATTTTACATTCGACATGTAAAATTTGAGATTATGTTTGCAAATGAATGAATGAATGAATTTTATTTTTCAAACACACACACACACACACACACACACACACACACACGCACACACACACACACACACACACACACACACACACACATAATTCTTTATGTATGTATGTATATATATATATATATATATATATATATATAAAACAAGAGAGAAAAAAATCTACTCAGATTTTAAAAATCAAATAAAACAAAAAAATTACCTATACACATGTTTGGAAAAAAATACAAATTAAATGATATTTAAAAAATAAAGAGAAACTGTAGAATAAAAAGTAAAATTATGTTGTATTAGTTTGTTTTACAGTGCACTCTAAAAACACGCACGCACACACACACACACACACAATTGGGTCAACATTTAGAATAATTAATTTAGCCCAACACATTACCCACAAAACAACCCCCAATTTTAATTTTTAAGTAGTGATGGGCGAGTATCGATACCATGTATCTGTATCGTGCCGATACCTTGCTTTATTTAATGATATTGGTACTCGCGACACAGCTGCCCTCTTGTTTTACAATCAGGAACTAGAAATTTGAAACATAGAAATTGCCATTAATTTTATGCAATTGTATGGAAAAATGCTATATTGGGATATACAGTATATTGTAGGCCTTTCTTTAAAATGATCTGTTCATTAAAATGGTCTCTGTCATTTGTTTTTTGGGGAAATGTTATGTATTAAAAATACTAGTGGTATCAGTACTTGGTATCGGTATCAGTGACTTCTCAAAATTTGAGTACTTGTGCTGATATCGGTATGGAAAAAAAAGTGTTATCGAACAGCCCTTTTTTTATGTCTCTCTTCTGAGTGAATTTTTGACCACAAACTGAGCAGGAAAACGATTTCACATTGTACAAAACAAAACAAAAAATTGGGTTATTTTGCAGGTTATTCACTTAACCCATAAGTGAAATAAATAACCCGAAAAGTTGAGTCAGACACTTTTGACCCAGCTGTTTTCATTTTAACATTTAAATTGCAAGTTATGCACTAACAAGCCATTGATGCTGATTTCTGAATTTACATAAAATCATTTTATTTCTTTCGTTTTCACATTTTTTATTTTAGTGAAGCTAGCTTCAGAAGCAAAATATAAGAGGGAAAAAATTCTCCCTATATACACAAATTACAACTATTTGTCATTGAATCATACGGCTTAAAGTATAATCCACATCAGTCCAAAACGTATATTTTGGGGTTTTGTCTGCATTGTATACCTGCCTATGACAAAACAAAACATTAACATTTCCAATTCTTTCTTCAAAATGTTTCATCCAAACTTTCCCCCTCTCCATTTTCAGTTTGTTTGCAGCCAAAATATTGGAAACATCTCTTAAACACAATAATAAACAAATGCTATGGCAATAACAAATGACATATCAGAACTAGTATTGGCTTGCATTTGATTACATAAGTGTTCCTAATGCTCTGGCTGGTTGGTATTGATGTGACTTAAGTTCATCTCAACTGCTTGGCCACTCATTTCATTGCAAAATTGTTTGGCAATGATGTGTAAACAACCTGTCTTGTGTTCCCGTCTCTCCATCAAGTCAGTACACCAGCCTGTGGTCTATGAGCAATACACCGCTGACCCCAGTGACCCACCATTCGGGGGGGATGAACAACAACCTGAGCTCCCAGTTCCTGAGAGGGTCCAGCAGTCACTATCCCAACCTGGCTCACTCAGTTCCAGCGCCCTCCTCTGGCTCACACATGTACGACAGCAGCAGCACGGAGGGACACGACTCCGTTTATGATGCCTCACTTCAGCGACATTCCCCAGCCTGGACTCCTGTCACGCTTCCCTCCATGTGACGGAGCACACAGATTGCAGTTCAATGCTTTCTTTCCTGGATACAAGACTCTTTTGAAATGACATTTCTCAGGCTCAAGGAAATGAATTTTCTGATATTTTGTTTATGTTACTAAGAAGAGGCAGCGGGTTAGGTTCTGTGCTTTTAAACTGAAAGAAAGATCTCTTGGTTTTTTGCAGCTAATATATTTATGATTGTTAGATGCTTTAATTTGCATACCTGATTTTTTATTCTATTTTTGGAAGTTCAATTTTACTTTTCAACGCGCTTATATTAAGTGCAAGTCCATGATAAAGTGATGATTGATAAATTTTTTTAAAAATAGGTTTCAAAAAATGGTTTACAGTGCAAATGGGAAAGTGACTCTTTCATACCTCATAGCATATGACGTAAATAGTAGTACTAAAAAAAACTAAATAAGAAGGAAATTCTTCAAACGTCAAAATTAATGGAAAATTGCATTAAATTTCCTTAACTGGGGTGATGACATTTGATATGTTGATTTATCATGATGATTTTTCCTCGATGTTATTGACATTATGACACAAAAGCACCTTCTCAGGCAACCCACAACTCCCACTTGGGAAAAAATAAGATTCTAAAATGTGCCCATCTTTTCAATAGGAGAAGTCAAGTCAAACATTTTGTGTTTGTGGAATATGAATAAAAAAAAACAAATCCATCTGTTTTTATCCATCCCACGGGGCGGCCATATTGCCACTTGCTGAATGACATCACGTTGCCTATAGGGCTCAGCTTGTGAACGTCATATCATCAAACCCATAAAACAAGTGAGTCGTGATTGGTTGTAACCTGACACCTGAGCAGCTCTGATGTCATTTTCAGTTGACAGTAAGTGTCAAAATGGCCGCTCACTGAGACGGCTAAAAATGTGGGGATTTTTTTTTGAATTTATGATTTGACAAAATGTAACCATGTGTAATCGTCAGTTTTCTAATTCTGAATTTAAAGTAAATATTTGGGCTAAAAATGTCAGCATGTGGCAGACAAGGGTGTGTCTTCAGAAATGACTGATTTGGACGTTGGAACAAGGAGGAAGCTGCCAAAATCATGCAAGGTTCATACTTTGGCGGGAAACAATATATTATATGCTAATGGGAAATCAGATTTGATCATATTTATAATATTGACATCTCAGTGTGATGTGCATTTTCTTTCAAAACATTTACATTGGAACATTTTCCATCATTCTAATTAGCGTCACTGATTGGTTGGGAGAAATTACATTGTTCTGCTTTGTAGTGAGATATGACCTTCTCTTAGTTAAATAGTCAAGGAAATCATTTTGGACACTTCAATAGCTCTGCATTGCATCATACTGCGAGGCATCTTTATATTTTGGTAACAGAAGACTGAAGATGGTAAAAGTATTAAAAACATCTGTTTGTAGAATGCAGTGGAGTCCTACACAACAATAATGAATTGTTATTTTTACAAAAGACAGAATTGTTGTTGACATTGCTTTGGTGCAAGGGTGCCTAATTAAATGGCACACTTATATTGTACATGTTAACAGTGACAGTTTCTGGCATGTGCATTATGTGTGAGGCCACAGAGGGCGCCAGTTATGGCTATGTGCAATGGTTTTCTATTGTGTAATGCATTGCATGCCAATCATTGACATTTGTAAGGGCAGTTCGGGCCCACTTCGTATCAATAAGCATCGAAAGGGGCGCTTGCCCACAATGCAATTGAAGCGAGGGCTGCCACTGAATGTTGATTTGTTGACAAATTCAGTTCAATGAGCACATTTGGCTTTGAATCTTTCGTTGCTTTTTGATTTTGATTACCAAGCCACCAAGTAAACACTGTTTAGAAAAATCTGATTACTGCTTGAGAGGAGAATTTAATATTTGAACACGCAGGCAGCCAGTGACTTTAAGTGTGCACGTAAATCGAGGTGAGAGACTAGCAAATCTATGGGAGGTAAATCAAGGCCGGCCGACAGGAAGTAGAGTCCATTCATTGCAGAAGGTCAGCGTTTAAGGACATCATAACATCCTCCTGCATCTCACACAGCATTTTTTTTTGGTGAGCATCAACATGATCTGAAATTATTACATATATTAATTATGCAGCTACTGCAACTTCCTTGTTTTGACATTTTTAAAATTTGTCTTTTATCTCTAAAAAGAGACAAGAGATAAACAAAGAGATCTTGATTCCTCTTTGATCATAATCATGTTTAGCGCGAGAAGGAAGGAAAGAAAAAGATGGGTCATCGATCATGTTTTTGAAAAAAGGCGTGTAAAAAACATGAAGGCAGGGTATTTCTCTAAATCTAATAATCCCATTATGATCACAATGAAAAAAGCCTCTCTGCCAAAGCAGGCAGCATTGACGCAAGCATGTGTTGACGTCAGCAGCTGCAGTGGAAGAGGGAGGGAGGGAGGTAGAGAAAGAGAGACAGAGAGAGTTAGTTTGCATTTAGAAAATACCACCAAACACCAACGTCAGCGAATGCAAGCCTTCTCAATTAAATATAATGTGCAAAGGAGCAGCAACAATTGAATTTGTTATTAAAAATAATAAAACACTAAGCCCCCCTGGGCTCAAATGTGAAGCTAGCTATGGGCGTTGCACTGTAAATGTAAACCAGATGTGAGGAAAGGAATATGATCTAGTGACCCTCATGGTGTGTTCATGAATAAATCAGGATGTGGGAGAATTGAGAGAGGGGGGAGCGGTAGGGTGTGTGTGTTTGCGCGTGCGTGCGTGTGCGCTCAACTGGTGGCACCCATCTGTGACTTTTTTTTGAAAAGACAGACAATGTATTATTTGGTTATCGCTGCCTGTGTTTTAAAACCAATTAGATCAGCCACACATGCGCAGAAACCCTCCTTTGATGTTATTAATATTATTATTATTGTTATTATTATTATTATTTAACCATGTGTATTTCGTTTTTCAAAGCTGATTATTTTTAAAGACACGCAGTTAATTTAGATTTTACGCCACATCACAAATGATGCATGTTAACGTTACGTGTTCATCATTGTGTTAATTTTGTGTAGTTGCCGTGTAGCCGGCAAATCAAAGAAAAAGGCTATTCCTAGACGGTCCTCATTACACAATGCGTGTAGGGTCCATTTATGTCATCCCCACACGTTGATTAGGGGGTTGTTCGTCGACCACAAAGCTTCGTTATGTACCCGTAAAAGAGAAGGTAGAGTACTCGCGCGCACTCCACACTATGAGTTCACCAAATTTGCACACACGTGTCCACCATGTACACACGTGACAGGTACAATTGACACCAATCGCGTGTTTCACGTATGCCAAGGGTCAGTCCATTTCCATGGAGCGAACACTCCTTCATCGGAATATCCAAGAGTTCCCGCGGTGTCCGCTGTGCGTCATCCACGCATGATTCGAAGGGTTGTCTGACGTCGCCGTGAGCCATTCGCTTAAAAATAAATAAAGCGGCGTAACATTATCACTTGGGAATCGATGGGTTTCAAAGCGGGAGCGGGCACCAGTGACGAAATCCACTTTTGGCGGCATATGCGCGCGGTGGAACAAGTCAGCGACCTCGTGCGTAAATTCACATTTGATCAAGTCCCGCATTGTAATCCGCCGCACACGTGAGTGACAAATCGCTTCATATTTTCCTTTCGCGTGGACCCGAGCGGCCGCGCACTCAACCGGATCGCGACAAAGTGAGCGGGCTGGCACGCCGGACTGCTGGAAAGACGACGCACGCACGCACACGCGTCTGAATGAGCGCCTCTCATAGTGCTCGCCACCCCTCTTGTCACCCCACGCAGACTGTTCCACGTGTTGTGTATCCCGCCGGTTGACAAAGGCGCCCCGAGTTGTCCAACACATCGGCGGGGGGATTCTGTGACGTCCAGCAAATGTCGAAGAAACGGAAAAGTCTGGACGATTTGGGATTTGAGGAGTCTCCCCTGGAAGGATGCAGTGATCAAGGTAGGAAGCACAATTTCTCCAGGCATTGTTCACTTGCATTGGAAGAGTGAACTGCACTGTTTAATCATCCCTCCCGCTATTTTTTTTAATCTCAATCTTCTGTGTGGCTGCGGATTATTTTCTATAATCTCTTATCTGTCAAGTCACATTTGATGTGTCTTTACGTTTGGAGTCTTGTAGACTTGGCGCTGTGTGGATGCATAAACATAAACAAACTATGCATAGTATTGTGGAGCAGTAGTAAGAAGTTAGGAGGCAGGGTACAAATCTACTTTCGTATATTTTTCAGGTAGCTATCTATTCTTTGAGATGTGTTTGCTGATTGTTTTGCAAATGTTTCGTCACTTTCAAATCTTTAAACTCCAGCAAATATTTCCCCAATTCACGAGTTGGACTGTTGGATGCAAGAAGTTCCTTGCGTGACAATAACATCCATTCTCCGTGTTTGTGCCCTGGAGGCATGTCATTTCCTCACAATATGCTGAATGGCGAGAGGGGGTCTCAGATTGGCTCCCAAATGCTTGATGTCACAAGTCATGTCCATACAGGCCAGACAGAACATTTTGTGAAACTCATGTAGTGGTGTCAGACTGCCCGATGCAAACCCGGAGGATGTTGACGTAATACTTTTGTATTATTATTGTTCACTCAATATAAGTTTTGTATCGAATCATTTGTGCCTTGTATTTGTTAGCTATAGGAGGATCCTTTGTTGACATTTCTTTTTAGCGCATAGCGTATAAGAAGAAAGTTAGCGGGTGAAATCGCCGCTAGTTAAGCACTTTAATGGCCGAAGGGCGGATGAGGTTTACGAAGAAGATTAATGTATGCATTGGGGACAAAACTGAAACTATTGAAGGCCCATATGAGATGTGGGAAGATGACAAAATTTGGTCCGGCTCACCTGTTTTCTGGCCACACATCTGCTTTGGGGACATTTACTCTTATTTAATACAAAGTCCTATGCAAAGATGGGCAATTCTTCTTCATTGAAGTGTTCTTTGTGGTGCCAAAAGGGGAAGGACGGTCTATCTATCGCATTACAGTTAAGTTTGTGGAAGTACGTCACTCCAAAACCATCCCCGCAACACACTCAACAATCATTAGTTCCATGGGGGAATTATGTCAACAAGCAGCACATCTTATTCTTTATTTATTTTTGGAACAATGCAGTGACTTTAGCACAGTGACACTTGTCTTGTGATGTGAGAATTTCAATGCCATCTTGTCTCTCGTTAACAACTAAATATCACAGCTTACACAATTCTTCTTTTCAAATCCAGTCTTGGACAAACATACAGTCATGTTACGTAGCATTAGCATACTAGCATTGTAGCACCTTTAATGCAGCTGTCAGGATAGGACTTAACAACTATAGCTACTGCGTACACAAGTGAGGTCGGCAGGTATCAAAACACAGATGCAGAATGCAATATTTATTCGGATAAGATAAACAATATGTGGACACTCAAGTTAAAAATTAGGCACAAAAATATATTTTGTTTCATTTATAGGAATCCATAACACAATTCTGATACTCGTTGCCTTTTGACCCTCCGTTGGTAACGCTGGACGGCTTTTTCTTTAGCCTTCTCATTTACCGATCCAAGATAGCCCATTTCAAGATGAGGAACAAGTAAGGGTGGTTGTCGAACCCGCTTTGGAACACCTGTATAAGACCGCAAAACAATATGACTCAGCGGATTTTATAATGCACAAACTCGATTTGTTATTTCTTTAAATCCTCTCCAAATAACAAATATATAGTCACAAGTACTTACCGGCAATAAAGTGAGCCTCACAAACCCGTCCACATCCGTCTGAATCCAGGCTTTGATCGTTAAGTTATACCCTCCCGGCTCGCAGCCATTTCTTTCATTTTTCGCGGCCCCTTTCGGTAGGAATGCGATAAAACGACGGGCCATACAATTGATGGCACAACAAGGATGAACCATCTGCTTCTCTTTATCCTCCTCCAAATGTGCAAAACCATCGAACTGAAAAACACGTTGTTTCTTGCCACACAGTTTCCTGTGATGCAACGCGCGAAACATAAACAATACGTCACACAGGATCCTTCTATTGCTAGTTAGCATTCTACTTCCTGGTTCCTGTTGTGCCTTGTCAGCTATCGACGAGTCCGAGCTAATGTCACAAGTCAAAATGGCAGTCTTACTCGGTGAAATGACGCTCTCCTCTCTTGTAGTAATTTGATTCGTGAGGATTATTTTAATTTTAAAATGCGATAAAATGTCGTTTGACTACTATAACAATCTTGCTGGATTGTATGCTAGTGACAAGCAAAAGCAATACGTCGTTTTTTGTTTGTTTGTTTGTTTGTTTGTTTGTTTGTTTTTGTAAAGGAAGTACCGGTATGTGCATTGCGTTGTACTGTGGAAATATCAAAAATGCCCGAATGTTTAGAATTGTCAATTGCTAGCTAGCCTTCCACTTCCTGGTTCATGTAGGACAACAAAAGACATTATGACTACGAGCATGCAGGTGGTGCCTTTTTTTTAATTTTTTTTTATTTTGGTCAACAAAGAAGGTTCAACAACTACCAAGTGACTCAAACCACAAAACTAAATCTGCGACTTAACCAGGATCCTTCTCGAAAAGTCTTTAATGATTTATTGGTACATGTGCAGAGCTTGTTTACTATGTGTTGATACCTACAGTACTTGAATCGCAATATGCAAGGTGTGTCAGAAAAGTTCCAGGACTCCTGTTGCATAAGATATATTTCTTATCCTATCCAAATCATACACTACACATTTTCCCAGCCTTCTACTTCTTGGCTCCTCCGCAGTTCCGTTATCACGGCCATCTTGATGTTGTCAAAACAGATCTCCTTGAGCTTTTGGAAGTTTGAGTTGGGATGTTGCTCTAGTGTGGCGATGTTGTTTGTAGCCAGAATTTTTTGAATTGTGCGCAGCCGTGTTGACCATCCTGCAATCCACTTCTAATAGTTCATTGTGACCGATTGTATGTACCTATCGTGGCCGTTAATGGCACTGTACATCTCATTTCAGTATTCAACCTGTTCCGTTCTGTGACATTTGCGTCACGTTTTGGGTTTTTCTGGGCCCTCGCCCAAGTGAGAGTTTCCTCTGGCTAACACAGAAGGAGAATACGGGCACTTCCTTGCCACGACTGTGCCTGACATCTGTGACCACTCAGGGGGTGCACGCCCACTCAAGATGTTACTATCTTGCATTTCACATGATGAAATAGAGATGGAAATGCACATTGGCCGCAATCACACTTTGTTGTCTGCTTGAATACATCATGCATTTGCACAGAAGACCGTGCATTGTCATTTATCACCATCATCAGTCCACATTGACCCCTGTGGCTCAGATAGCTGCTTATCAATGATGATCATTTTAAACAAGAATGTGGAATTTCAAACGAAATTCAATTTAATTACTCAAGTGTAACATTCAACTACTAAACCACTTTTTTTTTATTTCACAAAAGCTATCATTTGACTTTCTTAAGAAATTTAATGAAAAAAAGAAAGAAAAAAAAGAAAGAAATTTAATGAACAGTCAAATTAAATATTTCGTGAATAATGATGAATAACAATTATTATATTTTAGTACTTAAAATATTATCAATTACACAGCCATAAAACAATATTGGTATTTAATAAATACAAGTTAAAATGATTAAATTTAGTACAGCAGTTGCATAAACCTTACATTGGTTGTTGGTCTAATAAATCTGTTACGCAATACAACTACACTTGTAAGTATACTTGTCAGGTGTTCATCTGTGCTCGATATATTATGTTTTATAAAAACATAGGCTACATTATCACTATGATAATTTGTTTATTTTTTTTTTTTATTTGCATACAGTCTGGTTTAAAGTGAAATGTGGTTTTGTCTTTGCTACATTGTGGGGCCCATACATGTGTGTTTTTTCAGGTTTAACTACGATTGTGGGGACCAACTTGAAATTGTGGGGACATTTTGGTGGTCCCCACAAGTTCAGACCTCTTTTTGAGGGTCAAGACTTGGTTTTAGAATTTAGGTTTGAATTGGGTTATGGTTAAGGTTAGGGTAAGGAATGGGGGTAGGCAATCATTTTTGATGGTTGGGGCTGAAGAAGTATCAAGTCAATGAGATGTCCCCACGACGATACAAAGACAAGTGTGTGTGCGGGCGTGTGTTCGCATGTGTGTGTGAGTGAAATGACTGTGCTCACAATACATTTTGCCTTAGGCTACATCCTTTAATCGGCTTATTTTGCTGTGGAAAAAAAGCATGAGTGCACACACAGAGATACTCGTGAACATGATCGGCTATTGATTGAATTTGTTGTTCCGAAAATGGATGAAAATGATCGAGAGAGAAAAAGAACAACAAAACAGATGAGACGGCATGAAAATTAAACTAAAGTTGAACATATTTAAAGAAGAGTATAAAAGCTTATTTACTACCACCCCTATCCTTCTCCCTCCAGGAAATAAGAAAGAGTGTTGTGATTGTTTTTCCAATCTAAAAAGTGTCTTGCTTTGGCATTGCAGAGATTCTGCAAAAATAATTTTGTGAGAACGTGTTTTTTGTGAGTCTTCCAGCATATGTTGTCATGTATTATTGCCCCAAAGAATTAGATTTTGTGCACCCTTTTGAAACAACGCCCTCTAACTGCACCTGCGCTTGATGAGTTGTTGGATGTTTTTGCTACCAAATGGTTTTTAAGTACGTGTTGTTTTGAATAACTTTAAAACTTTGATATTATTGGGGATATAGTTTAAAGCTGTACATAATCAACATTCATGTAACGCTTATGTGTGGACAAATCCAGATTCCCCTTTGCGTGTTCAGCTTGACACTGCCTACTAGTGGTCTTAGTGTGACTTGCAGGTTCCTGTCGGTCTTTTGGACGCAGAGAAATTGCTCAAACATCTTCAATGTTTCATAGAAGTTACATTGAATGAAACTGCTGACCCTTCATAACCTATTCAGCCTCATAAAATGCCGCCATTACTATGCTTAAACTAGATTAACAATACACACTAGATGGCGCTAGAGTATTAAAAATGAGCAACATGAGAGAAATTCACATTGATGCAGTCGGTCGATGAATGAGAAGACAGTTTGACTCTTGAAAGGTGCCACACACAAAAAAAAAACCGAGATCGTTTGTAATAAATACAAAAACAATTATCTCAATTTGAAAGAGACAGCATTTTATTACATGCTTTTCATTAGGCATTTCATAAGTGAGGCGCATGGCAAGTGTGTGAGCGTGAGCGTGTGTTTGCGTGTATCCATCATGTGTTATCGGTAAACAAGCAGAGCTGACGTCTGGCCGCTCGTCTTATTTGGCAGACACACTGACAAGCGTGGACGTCAAGCGCCCATATTTCTCACCTATGATTCATACTCACTTTATTTGGTTGGTGATGAGGGCTGCTGCCGGCAGCCGACTTCCACTCGTCTTCTCAACCACTCCCTCATTTCTTGGCACATGACATCCTGAAGGTCTCCCTATCTTTACTCTCCAAGGCCTGTGATGAACTTTTATCAGCGTGTTGAGATTAGCGCTCGTTTTCAGAGTCTTTCTATTAACTTCTTGACGTCACTCACTGGGCTTCATCCAGAGAACAACGTAAACATTTAGCAGCCTACCAGGTGTATGTGTGTGTGTGTTTATGTATTATTTTGAGGGAATTTTAGATATCAATTCATGCTTGAATTTTATTCATTAGTGATTTTAACTTTTTAAATCAAATAGCTTTCAGCTAATTTGTCACATTATGACACCAAGTACATTATCATAGTACAATACACACCAGATTTTTTATTATACAAATTTTCTGTATGTACTGTAATTTTATTTTTTTAAATAATTATTCACTGAGGATACAAAAACAAAACTTTGATTATACAAGCTAAGGAGTAGCTTATTAGTAGACCCATGTGAAAAACAATAAAATAATCACAAAAAGTGTATGAGGGAGTGAATTACAGTAATTCAAAGTAGTTTATGATCAGAGCAAGGAATAGCTTGATAGCCTTAGTGCATCTCATTTTGTATTCTTGGCCAGGGATGCATTATAGAATACAGCCAATAGGATTCATGTTAATTTTGGTCTAATTGTGTGCACGTGTGAGGTAAACAGTCACCTGACACAATCACTTAATATACATACATCTCCATTGTGGGGTCATTAGTATAATTTTTCGTGACGAGCTCCTTTCAACCCCGTTAGCATCGTGTATGTAGGTGTGTGTATCTGTGTGGTTTGAAGGAGGCTACCACATGTCTCGTGTTTATGTCATCAACAAAACAAAAAAACAAACGTTATTTCATCCCACAGGCCACTTGAAGTAATATTATGTTAACAACACAAATCTCCACATATGTAAATGAGCACTCATGCCCACTCGACTGTGTGCTTGTTGAAGACGCACGCGCACACACTTCAATTTGCAGTTTTACAAGATTGGACAGTGAAGCGTTTGCCGAGGCATAGTGACGTCAGCAAAGCAAAAGAACGCTTGTGAACCACATGCTCGTCATCGTTGCCTTCCTCTCCAATTACACATGCACAAATCTAGGTCACAATTGAGCAGCAATATAAATGGGCAGGATTTGTATTAGGGAGAGACACATGAGGGTGTGTATGAAATACATTTTGTGCTTTTGGTATATTACAATCAGCATTAGGGATGGCCATTTGACTAAATTTCTTCCTCCTTCGACTAAATGAACAGGACCGCTGTTAGTTGAAGCATTTCACCTATCACTTCCAATTATTGAGCATGACCCCAATTAGTATATTTAAATAGTACAAATACAGTAGTTACTGACATGCTGACGTACAAAATGATTTGTCATGCTTTCATTATTGGTTTACTGTAAGTGGTTACAGGCACATAATATGGATTCTATATAAAGTTTCCAAGTCAAATTGCCTCCCTCTCGTCTTAATAGTCTTAATAGGTCATAATGTATCGACACAATTTAGGATGAGCTTTTTGTTTTTCACCAGCTACATCATTAGGTTTACCTCTTGTACAATAAATGAGATCGATGGGAAATTCAGTTTGCTAGCGTATCAAGTGAAGTGCTCTTCACTTCAATTCATGTTTACCCACGCGTGCAAATTTTACTAGCATTATGGATTATATATATTGTGGAAACAATGACACAATTTAGGATGAGCTTTTTGTTTTTCACCAGCTACATCATTAGGTTTACCTCTTGTACAATAAATGAGATCGATGGGAAATTCAGTTTGCTAGCGTATCAAGTGAAGTGCTCTTCACTTCAATTCATGTTTACCCACGCGTGCAAATTTTACTAGCATTATGGATTATATATATTGTGGAAACAATGAATTGGCTTAGTCAAACATGCTGCTGCTTTTGCAACATATAAATGGGCGTTGTTTGTTTCTTCGGGAATATTCAGTGCGATGGACTTTTTTTCCGTGTCATCTGGAAAACAATGTGAAAATGATTCAGCTTATGTTGTCTGTTTTTGTCGCTTTTTTTGAATAAAAGTATGGCTACAGGGGTCAGAAAAGTCACTAATGTAGCGTCCAAATCAGTATGTTTTGTAAATTAGCTCCTCTCTGTTTGCGGCCATGTTGTTAGTGAGCTAAGCTAGTAAGATAGTAGCTGTAAGTAAGTTAGTAAGCTACTAATGATAGATACATTTATTGAATATTATTCAGTTTGGATGAATGGATTTGGCTCTTCTCTGTTGCGGCCATGTTCTTAGTTAGCTAAGATAGTAAGCTAGTAGCTGTTAGTAAGCTAGGAAGCTACTAATTATTGAATTTTCAGTTGAATTTGGTTGCTTGCAACTTATTTTCTGTTCAACAAGTCAACAATATTTAGGTTGAAGCATTGGTAAATTTCCAGTGGTATTTAGTGTGCACATGGTCGTGGTTACGTCATTTTTGCTGAAAAATCTCTCCCTGTCAGGGGTCGACCTTTATCTAGGGTGGCAATATTCCATATTTTCATTTACCAAAAATGGGACACTTGGCCCAGCCTCAACGAGACACTTAAAGGGTACTCAAAGTTTACTCAAAGATGCCATACCTTCTAAGTATTTTAACATATGCGGTACACTCCGTCTCCCTTTTGCCGTGCAATGACAAACGGACATTTTCATGAATTTATTGAAAACAAGCCCGGACAGGATGTAAAAAAGTGGACGTCCATGCAAAAGATGACTTTAAAAAAATACAAAACATTTATTTAGTATTTTCAGATTTTTTTTTAAATCCCACAGGTAAAGCTAATCTTTTACCATGTCAAAAGTCAACCTTTGTTTTTAAGTAACATTGTGACATTAGTAGTCATAACTGTAAGGTTCATCTTTGTATAATAAAATGAAATTTGATGGCACCATAATTGTCAATATTCGCAGTTTAAAATACTCAACGTTGTTGTTGTTGTGAAATATTAGCTTCTGTTCTCATGTGCATCTTTTGAAAACCACTGCTGCCCTTATGAGGGAGCTCTACAAAACAAAACAAAAAACCAAACACACATCTATCTGTGGATTTAATCGATGCCCAGTCTCATGAATCTCGCTGACGCCTTGTATGACATCACACACTTTTATGGCCTAGTTTTTGGACTGAAGGGGAAATTTGACTTGGGATCTTCCACTTAACGACACGTAATCTGTAATATGAAAATACAAATTAGAAAAATCCTCTCGACATGAGTGCATTTTGACAGACCAAATGTTTCAGTCTACTTCAGTGGAATAAAACACACAATGCTGGTGTCATTGAAAGGTCATTAAAAGGTGTAGTGTGCGTGTGTGTGTAATGCACATAAATTCCATTCTCCATCAAGTGTGCGACACAGTGAGCCGGGCATAATTAGTGGCAGCTCTGTGACGTAGACGACGTGAGGCCCGAATGGCTTCTGTGAGTGGCCGTAACAGCATCTCCTGCTCCAGCCCGCCTGCCCCCGCCTCTGACTTCATTTCCTCTCGTGCTGACGCAGATGCCCACCTCCCCCCACCCTTACGCCCAACTTACACACACACACACACACAACCTAGCCTCCCAGCATCCATCTCTCATCATGTTTTTTTTTTTCTTACTCAGTTAAACGTCTTTTTCTGTTTTTTATTTTATTCATACGCTAAGCCTTGCTCTGCACTGCTCCACATACCTGTGATGTATTCTGTCTACACAAGCTTAGAGTCATGCTTTCAAATTGCAAACATATTCTCTCTCAGAGTGTAATACTTCACATGCATCTTTAAGGTCTTCAGAATTTAAGGAAGCGACGTAGTCAAGTTAGAGTAAAGCAGACTCAAACCGGAGAAAACTGGTGCCCAATTAACACAGCACAAAAGCACTTATTTCATGCAGGATCCAATGTATCCCATAATGCCTCATGATGCAGAGAACAGTGTTTTGAGAGAGGATGTATGACCCCACACCAAAGTTGGTCACTCTTATCCTCCGCAGGTTGCCATAAAAGGCAACCCTTCACTTGATCAGTCTGTTTCCTCTTGACGAGTCCGCGCTGCCTGCACTTCTGCTACAAATCGTATTCATTCAATCAGGGATGGGCAACCTCTGGTGCCCCATTTCGAGGTATTGATAGGGAAACGGAGCAATATTGTAAAGTTTGATAAATACCTGGTGTTAATATAATTCTGCTAGTTAATTTTAATGCTTGTTGCCATGTTGGGGCGGATGTGACTTCACCACTTTGACAGGCCGTCAATTAGTTACTCTTGAGTGATGCCAGATCACTTCCATATGGATTTAAATCAATCATCCAGACTCAAATATTTAACAGTATTTGTTATTTATTTAAATGGAACAGATATGACCTGACAGCCTTCCCGGCTTGCATACGGCACGAGATGACTTACTGTACATGCGCGTACAGCACCTCGTCTGTCGTGTCTCATTTCTCAGCAAATGGGAGTTGCCGGTAACGGATTGACGGCCCTTCCGTCAGTATCGACTAAAGATTCACTATCTTGACCCAACAACAAAGGGTGTGAAACAAAAAAAAAAAAAATTCTAGTGCAAAGGGCTCTCGTGCATAATAATTGATATTCAAAGACGGCACAAAACTGCTGGGCAAGAAACTGACATTAAGTGCAAGAATACATTTTTCTCATAAAAATCAACGCACTCAAAATTTTAATAGTTTGGAGGTACTATCTACAACTTGCATATCATTCCAAATCCGCATATTATTATTTTTTAGGCCTGTTCATGTTGTAATAAAGGACAGTCCAGTGTAAGTGCATCTAACACTGCCATCAAGTGGTGATTTGTGACATTACAACTTAGATATTACAACGACCCCTTGCATTTTTTTCATATTTTTTTCCAACCTCCAATATTTCAACCCGTTTCTCAAGTATTGAATGTTTTTTCTGTCTTTTTAGAAGATTTTTTTAGCTTTGTAAATAAAAAGAAAAAATAAGTTAGATGCATCATGTACTCTAATCAGTGTAATACCCACAATCAGAATGTCAAGCATGGAGTATTATAATCTCAAATACTGAAATACAGTTTTTTTAATAGCTACATTTTGCATTTTAAAAGTTACATTGATTAATTATCGCAAAAAGAGAGGGAACACTGTACTCTTGGTAAAAGTTCTTCAAAATGTCTCTTTCAAAATTAAGCTAATTAGTAAAATAACATTGTGTAATATCTAAAATTGTATTTTTATATTTATATATATTTATAAATTTTATTAGTACTGAAAACATGCAAAGTCCACTCAGGAAGGCCACAGCCCCGATTTGAACACCAAACTTCAGAACTGTGATGCGGACGCGCCACATCCACTGTTGCTGCCTTGTTTTCTAAAAAAAAAAAGTTGGTTTCATGGCAGAAATCAAATCATCTGCATTATTATCCTTCTCACAAACACTCACTGTTTCCTTCATATTTGTCATTCCCAAGCTTGTGTTTTTTTTTTTTTAACTTATATTATAGGCAACATTATGGTACTTTTGTGTCCATTTCATCATGTTTTAGTAAGTAAAAATGTGTTTTTAATCCAAAGATTTTAGCATACCACAAAGAGCAGTAGAGCCAGGCAATGACTGTTACATAATGTCAGATATACTCTCGATGACAGGAGAGAGAAGTACAAGATATAAACGCCTCTCAAGTCCTAATGGCGACTTTGCAGCAAAATCCAAACAAAGATGTCGAGAACGTCGAATTATAAACAAAGATGTCATCTTTTCTCCGGGGCCCGCGCGTCTCCTTTGGGTGTGTTCATTTACGCCAGGCCGACAGTCCCGCTACTTTAATGATGTGCTGTGATGTGTATGTCCATTAACCTAAATTATGTACTTATCTCACATTTGTCCTAATGGATCACGTTGCACGGTGACGTCCATTGACGTCACAGTGAGATGATCCGCAATGCAGTCGCATGCAAATGTGTCCACGCCGGTCTTTGTGGAAATGGGGCTCTTCTTCTTCTTCTTCTTCTTCTTAAATGAGTGCATTTTCAGACAAATAACGGGCCAAGCGTAAAAGAGTGATCCGCCGCTTGGTTGTCGAGCTAGTTACGAGCCAAGCTGTGAAGATGTGCATAGCTCCCTCAGCCCCCCAGGGACCCTGTATTTTCATGGGCCTGCCTCTGACGTCAATGCGCCGGCTGTCCTGTGGATTGTCAGTACAGACTATTCATTTGGGGGGGAGGGGACTGCAAGTCTCTGTAGTGTGTGTGCATGTGTGTGTATGTGATGTGTAAGAGTGCGCCTGTGTGCCTCTGTTAATGTGACCAAGCACCTCTGTGTATGTGTGTTCATGTTTCTATGCTCGCATGTGATCTGTAAATGTTTCACTCACTCATCTTAGTCCTGCGCGTAGGCAGTATGTGAAAAAAAAGCGGCTCGATTTCCTTGAATTGGAAACGTACTTAAGGGGATGATAAGGGGTAGGGGGCGAATGTGAGTGTGTGAACAAGCGCTCGTGTCTGGGGATGCCGGGAGACAGAGGTTGCAGTCATCAGTAGGATGTTTGTTCGAAAACAGCCAAGAGGACAAAATGTTTCATCATGGTTGCCGACCACTTTGAGTCAGATGGTGATCCCACTGTGGACCGTAGGAGCTACTCTGTACATGTGACAGACACACTGTGGCTCGATGATGACACATGTAATACTGTATGATATTTAAAAAACAACATCATTGTTTTATTATTATTAATTATTATTATTATTAGATATTGTTTGTTTTTCTTATTTTATTTATTATTAATGATTCTCAAATCATTATTGTTACAGTGAATGGCATTCTACATTGAGTCCTATTATACTTAGTTTGAGCTTTTCCAAGTACTAATTGAGCTCGGTATTAGTGTAGCACAACGTACGTTTCAAATGTATGTGTCGAGACGAGAGCAACTCCAGTGGCTGGCATTTCTTTGAGTGCAGAAGAGCGACAGCCACAGGGATTAATAATATAAAGATTATTACTACATTGCAACTTTAAGCAACAGTCCAGCCGGGACAGTTGTGTTTCAGTTGATGATATTATGTTATGGCATGGTTAAGAACTCAACAAGAAAGTTTAATTTGCAAAAAAATGTTTTTTTTAATAGGATCAATTATTTAAAATGCCATATTTTATTAACCTAAAAGCACTTGGTATCAATTGATACCAAAATCTCAAGTATCGCACAGCTCTAGTTGTGACGTCCCTTGTGATCTCCCACGTTTCCCTTTAGGTCAGGGGGGTCAAACGTATGGCCTGCGGGCCGAATCAGGGCCGCAAAGCGGTTTAATATGGACCGTGAGACAATTTTGTAAAAAATTTTTTTTTTGTAATGTTGGACCAATTAATCAGCTGGCCACCATCAAAACATATACATTCGTAAATTCACAAGCAGACCTCAGATGAGCAATGCAACTTGGACACGGAATCATCCTGTATGTCATTATTTTACACACAACCTAAACTTATGGTTTGTTTAAAAAATAAATATATATATAATAATAATAATAATAATAATAATAATAATAATTGACAGACTGTCAATTGTTAGACTGTCATTATTTTACACACAACCTAAACTTATGGTTTGTTTAAAAAATAAATATATATATAATAATAATAATAATAATAATAATAATAATTGACAGACTGTCAATTGTTAGACTGACATAAACGTGTTAAATACGACACAAATTCACTCGGTAAAACGCCAGTGAGAAGCGACTCGGACACTTACCCCCGCGTTCGCTGTTTAATTCAAACAGACGCTTGCCTGCAGCGGTTTTCTGCTTGTGTCACCGCAACATCCAATTCCGGCCATATGCCAATGCCGAGAATGGCAAAAATAGCCAAATATTTTCGGTGGCCGAATATTCTGTGCATCACTAGCAAGGGGCATAGATTTTAACCTGGATTTAAACGCATTTAGACTTTATTGATATGTTTTAAATTTTTATTCATTCATATTATTCTCTCTGATAGATTAAAAAAGGATACCAGCAAATCAGGGGACCGTTTTATACACAAATACGAGAGAAAAACAACAACTTTTTGTGGTGATCGGATGGTACTTGCCACAATTGTTATATCATGAATGGACTGGCTAATAAAAAAAAAAATTGGAATCTGAGTTCATTTTCACTGACCACACTGAAGGCAGATTACAGTAATTTCTTGAAAATAACACACCTTTCAAAGGCATTCTTTTTCATGAATTCGTGAATATTATTACCTTCTCTGTCAGTACCTAAAACTCTCTGGACCATATCGAGCAAACTGGCCGCTGTGTTCAGCTCATTCAGCTGGAAACTCGCTTCTCTTTGTCCGGTCGGTACCTTCAAAGGTGCAGATGTATCAACCAAATAGACAGGACGTAATGGCCCGTACACATATTCTTATGGGTCGATTTTTCTTCTATGGCTTTTTGTCCCTCATGCCCTTGCGCACTCCTCTTAACTGTCACACACCTTCTTATCCCACTGAGGGTCAAACATTCGCGAAGGGAACAAATGTTGATTTCACGTCAAGGTTTACCAAAGTTCTTTCAAGGTCTCAACTTTTCTCAAAACGTTCTCCGAACATTCTCCAACACTCTTAATGTTTTTTCTTGTCGCAAGGAAATTTTGTGCATGAAAGCTTGGTTGGCAAAAAACAACATCTGAATGATTCCCAAGACTTATGGTAGAATATTCTGTGGACTGATGAGACAAAAGTTGGACTTTTTTGAAAGTGTGTGTTTCGTTAAGGTTAAGGTTAAAACCTCATTCAGGTTTTGGAGCAGCCTAGGGAAAGTTAGGGTTTGAATCTGATTGAAATGCTGTGACATGACCTAAAAAAGGATGTCCATGCTCAAAACCCACCCAGTGTTGCTGAAATAAAGCAATTGTGCAATAGAAGAGTGGACCAAATAACTCCACAGAGACGTGAAGGAATCATTGCGAGTTATAGAAAACACTCGATATCAGTTGTTGCTGCTGAGGCGTAACCCGACCAATATGAAGATCATTTTTTCCCCCTTGGTAAATAAAATCACCATTTAAAAACGGTATTTTATGTTTACAATCGTTGGTTATTGTTAGCTGATATTTACATTTGTTTGATGATCTGAAACTATTTAAAAAAGAGAATTTGAGAAGAGGGCAAAGACTTTTTCACGCCACTGTAACTTCTGTTTCTGTCACATTTTCCATTTTTACCTTATACAAAATAAAGTAAAAACATTCTTGTGTTAATCCTTTAGATGTTCACTGTCCTATGAAATTTTATATAGTTTCACATTTATACCCCCTATTTTGACAAATAGAGTGCATTTTTTGGGGTACAATTTTAGGGCATTTAACTTTGGTATTTGGTATGGTGAATATATATGTAGGTCGTACTTAGCTCGATAAAGAGGCAAAATATTCAAAACAACTGTCAATATGATGCAGTGCAGTTCTAAAAATAACTACCACTGGCAATCAGAATCAAAACTGAGTATTACAGTGATACCTTGACTTACGAGTTTTTCGAGTAACAAGACGATTTTTTCCTGTGACTTACAAGCAAACTATTGCGATACGAGCGCTCGAAGGTGGCAGCAAACTCAACAACTAAATTTGCCCAATTGCGCCATTAATAAAAAGGGGAAAAGAGTCACAAGCAAGTTGTTTGAACTGTTTTCTAGCGAGCGACAGAATGCGTCAGAGATAATTCATTATGTTTCTACTGTACGTGACCTCTGAATGGACCAGCTGCTGGAGAGTGTAGGAATGCCAGTGATTGATAGCGCACACGCTGACGTAACGCGCCGCCGCTCCCACACCTTCCTCTCTGACTCTCGATATGATCAGAATGTAGCGCTGCGGCACAGAGGGTTTATGCTGGATCATGTTGCCTGACCACTCTGGCGAGCTGCTGTGGTGCACTCAGCGCTAATAAATCAAGTGCACATCTTTGAACGCCGGGCAGCTAAGGAGCTCTTTTCATTTCGGACACCAGGACCTGCTCACTGATAAAAATAAATAAATAATTGTAATTAAAAAAAACTTTTTTGGGGGGGGTATTGTTAAGACTTTCACTTACCAGCCCATCTTTTCACAACATATTTGAAGAGTGTTAGCATTAGTCTAATGTACTTCTAATGTACTAAGGGCCCAAGAGTGCTAATTTGAGCTGCACCATAACAGAAAAATATGCAGCATCCAATACTTTGAATTTCAAGCCTAATTTAAGATTTATGTAATTTTTTTTCATGACTTTTTTTTTAAAAGATAATTTTAACACAAACCTACCAAATAAACCTTATATGATACATATTCATTAGGCTAATAAAGCCTATTTATTTGAAATGCATAATCCTCAGGTTTATGTATTTAGTATTAATAAAGTATAATTACTCTAAATTAATAATAATGAGAGTATTTATTTAAAATACATCAAGTATATTGTTTGAATTGCATAATAATCATGTTACCTATACACAATAAATATACCGCTGTGTAAAAAACACTTATGTCCATTTTTTGTTTTTATTTTTTGCATTTTTATGTTTTTGGGATGAAACTGCAGACATCCCCAAAACGTTTAAAAAAAAGTAATTATACTTTATTAATACTGAATACACAAATAAATAGGCTTTGTTAAACTAATGAGAAAGTACATGGGAATTTGTTATGTAAAAAATTACATAAATCTTAAATTAGGTTTGAAATATTTTTGTGAGTGCTTTTGTCTTCCATTTTTTTTTAATTATATATTTTTTCATGCTTACTTTTTATAAATTTTTTGGGCTTTTCTGCCTTTCTGTCAAATTTCTTATACTTTTGATAATTTGATGGACATACCGGTAATGTGGAAATATTCTCTCTCGTCTTCCTTTTTTGGACATTCTGGCTAATTTTTGACATTTTTTTTCTGACTTTTTTGCTATGAATTATCCTATTTTTTTGGCAATTTTGTGGACATTTTATGGTAATTTTCAGGATTCCTTCTTGTTTTTGGAGATTTTATAGTTACTTTTTTTGAAATATTGTTCCCTCCTTTTCTTAAATCAATGTTCTGACTTTTTTTCGGGGGGGGGGGGTAATTTTACGGTAATTTCTGTGATTTCTTCTTCTTTTTTTTCTTTTGACATTTTACAGTTACTTTTTAAACATGTTCTTTTCTGCCTTAAAAAAAAATTCCGACTGTTTGGCCAATTTCATGAACATTTTATGGTAATTTTCTGCTTTTCCTCTTCTTTTCTTTTTTGTAAAAACTTTTTCATCTACCTTTTGTCTCTTTTTCTGACAAGTTAAAAATTTAGACTCTAACATTTTTTTTTTAATTATTTAATTATTAATTTTTTTAAATATATATCTAAATCTAACCTGGTAATAGCTAAATTGATAATTGTGATTCACTCAAGGGAATTCTTTACAAAATCAATCTGGGACTGCTCGGGAAAGGCGGGACAATCTGTACAATACTTTGAACTGATTGGACGACTTGGCATCTTGTAAACGTTTGTTTTGACCACTCAGGAAAACGGCTTAAAATGTCGTTTCCGGTCTCGTCTTAGGGGGAAAAAAGCACGAACATCTTTTCCAGATAAAAATGCACGAAGTGCCTCTTGCTGTTTAACATTCAACAAGGAACCAGTGAGTAATTCTGCAAAACAGAATTAATTGCAGCGTCCATTCGTCTATGTTTGTTTCCCCTGGAGTCAGCGCTTCCTGGTTTCGTCATAGCTTCATGTCAACACCTGATTGGTCCGACCCAAAAAAGGTCGGTTGCGAACGGATCCACGGGAGCAATACAAGATGGATTCTCGTAGTGTTTGTGAACAAATAGAGCGAGAATTCAGCTTGCTAGTAAGGTTGATCTAAATCATTAATTCATTTAAATAATATTTTATCTAAAAATAAAGATAAATATGTATATAAAAAATAATTTGTACTATGTTTTGTGTGTTTGTGTGTGTGGAGGAGGGGGGGGGGGTCCACAGGGAGCCACAGGAGATGGACTAAAGAGCCACAAACTGTAATGTGTATGAAAGTACAACAGGAGCCTTGGGAGTTGCACAAGCCAGGCAAATGTTTTTCACATCACACAAGAGAACTTTACATGGAATCTCTTGATAGATAAGAGACATAAGACCTTGGTATATCGAATATTTAGACTAATGCTCCATGCACTCACTGTCACGCCATCAAGTGAATGTCTCATACAACAGCTGGCTTTCCACTACAGCTCGTGCCCAATTGGAATTTAGGACCATACTGTTCAGACTTGCATTGACAGGGTTTATCAGATCTGTCCATTTATGCTCGCGCCCGCTGGCAGATCTATTCAAACAAGACTGATTGTAATCTAAAGATATATTTTTTACCCTGCCTCAATGCACATTTGAAGTGTGTCTCCTGCATGGCAAAGAAAAAAAATGACATGGCAATTGTGGCATTTGTGCTTGTTACGCTTCTTCAACAACTTACATATACAAACGTCAAGTCTTAAAATACCTTATATTTAAAAGGTCATTTTTCAATAAGCCCCAGAAAGACATGCAGCTGCGGGCACATGTGTGTAGTTTCTTTACCCCACACTAAAGGTCCGTCATGCTATCATGTTGTTAGTTGTAATCGTTACTGTGCGAGTGGCACATTATGATTTTCTGTTTGCACAACCTTGACCGTTTTTAGTAATCCATTGTCCGTAGGTCCTTTCATTGCAATTTGGTCATTTTGGTGATACTTGCAGTAGTCTAGCACAAAGCTTATCGGTACACTCCCCTCTAATATTTAATAACAGTAGCCTATTAATAATAATAGGCAAATATTTAATAATAATGAGTTAACCTGATTTACGTCTTTACAAAGAACATAACTCACTGCACTGGGAGCTGTATCCATTAATCAATTTTCTATGATCGTGTCCTCATTAGGGTTGCGGATGAGCTGAATCATAACTTAGCTAACATTGGCTGAGTGGTTTGAAAACCGGATTGCGCCATTTAAATGCTGGAGGGGGCCACAATTTTTCATCAGCACCACTGTGGGCCACATAGGACTGCGCACTTCCTGTTGTATGACAGATGTATGAAAAAAATGATTTTAAATGATGAAATGTGTGAATGTGTCTGTTTTTACTGAACCAATGTACAGAACTGCATCTGAATAAATTTTAATGCTGGAATAAAGCACGCTTAAAAAAAAAACGCTTTAATGCAAACAAGAAAAAAACGACTTCATCAGTAAAGCTCACCAGCTCCATTGCCCTCAAAGAAGCCAAGAAAGGCGCATGTGTCGTTTTATTGTGAAACAAAATAATCGGAAAACGTTTGCTCATGGCTGACTTGACACCATGCATGCACGCTCTTTCGCTCTTCCCCTGTGCGCGTGCGCGCGTGTGTGCGAGCGCGTATTTGACTGCGCTCGCTTCCCCCGCCGTCGCCCCTGCTCGCCCAGTCTTCTGCTGCACATCCACGGCGGAGCTAGACGCCGAGGAGGCGGACGGACTGGAGCTACACCTCGGCCAGCGGTGCTGGGTGGAGGTGCGGTGGCGGCGGTGGTGGGGGGCAAGCACACGACCCTCCGCGCCCTTCCTAAAGTCGAGGACCCATCTTGTCCTGGAGTAGTTTCTTTCTTTTTTTTTCCCTTTCTTTTTTAAATTATACAGTTTTTATTGTTGTTGGGTTTAGCGCACTTTTTTTTCTCTCCGTGGCTCCTCTCTCAGTTTGCGCACACTGTCCGAAATGGAAGATGGTCCGTCTTCGACAAGCTGTTTCAGAAGGTTCACGGACTGCTTCCTTGGGGCAAGTAGGTATACTTTTATTTTTAAGAAATAGTAAATTAGAAAGATGTTCCCCAAGCCTTGGAGCGTAGCGCGCGCAGAAGCAGTTCCGTGCGAACGCATCAACATTTTTGACGTCTTGTCTCCTCATGTGAGCTCACTTTAGTTTATGAATGACACATTGATGGCTCCTCCACGGGTGGGGACCTGGAAGCAGTCTGATTCGCTGCTTGTATAGTGTGTGCGGTCCGGTTTAATAAAACATGCAGCGTGTTGGTTGTGAGTCACGCTGAGGATATGAAGCAACGCTGTCACCAATCAAGAAATGCTAAATAATTATTTATTATCATTTAAATATGAGTTTTAATCAATTTCTGGGCATGTGTTAATTACCACATTTCATGTACAATATTATTATTGTAAGAAATGTGGCCTCTAAATTCAGAGCTGGCCCACACCCCCTTAAGCAAAATTATATATATATATATATATATATATATATATATATATAATTTTTTTTTTAATTTATTTATAGCCTAGAATAAAAAAAGTATGTAACAAAATGTCAAGCAAATAAATAAATAATAATGTACAGTAAATAAATAAAAAGGCACAAAATAGGGGACAATAATGGTCAAATATTGTCATTCCTAAATGTAAAAACACAAAAGCTTTAGTTAGAATAAACTATACCTTTAATCCAAACATTAAACTTTTTTGTTACTTCCTCATTACTCTCTTGACTGTTGATTGTTCTTGAATGGTCACAGAACCACAAGCAGGTGCTTTGTTTGCTCTGTATAAATTCACATAACCTCACCAAATAAACTAACTAGGAATGCGTTATTTAACTACCGCAGAATGTAGCATTAAAACAATTTCCTAAAGTAGTGCCATGCACTTATTACCTTGTGTAACTTTTTAAGCCCCCTCCACCCCGTCTCCCCCCAGATACACTCACATACATGCTTCTCAAAATGTCCAGTGTGTTTGATCTCCTCTTTTGTATGTGTCACTCGGCTGTACAGTCTACCACAAGGATGACGTTGTGTTTGATAGTATTTGCGATTAGCTAGCACGCATTCTATCACGCCACTTGAGATATTCCGTCACTGAGTCCGGTGACCTTTAGGGAATGTGCATTTTTTGGAATGTGAGTGATGGCAAAGCACACATACTAAAAATGTTGTTTGTGTATTTACTACAAGTATAAAGTACTTTTTTTTTGTGCATGAGTTGAGTTTCAGAGGCCACGCACAATATGCAAAATGGCTTAATTTATCATGTTATTGGGTGTCCATGTATACTATAGCTAGTCTTTTTTTGTTTGTTTGTTTGTTTTTGAATGTTACAAGAATAATGTCTAATGTGAAGAGTTGGAAAAGTTACATTCAATATTGTATTGTTTAATATTGACATTTGAAAGTATTCAGCGGTATTATAAAATGACTATCTCTGAATTGTAATGAGTTAGACAGCACCACATTACTTTTGCCAAAACAACTGTTATTCTGTAAAGTACGGCATGACATTAATGGAACATTGCCCTTTAAGACGGCAACAGTGGATAAAGAAATGACACCCTCTTCCACAAAACCTAGCGTGACATCAAAACCAATCATTGGTTCTGTTAATTGCAACTGCAGGCCCCAAAGCAGACGGGGAAGTATTTCTAAGTCTTTATTATATTAAAGTTCAAACAAAAAAGTTTGGTATGTTCACACAGTAAAAAACAGGCAAACCCATTAGCAACTCTACTAAGGAGAAAGCGAAAAATGCCAAATTAAAAGACTAATAAAAAAGGATTAGTCTCAGTAGGTAAAAATAGGTACAAAAGAAAACAAAGTGCTTCTGATAAGTTGGGAGGACATGCCATCAAAATAGCCAGCAAGGAGTAGAGACAAAGGATTACCAGGAAAACACCAGAATGTAACGGGAAGAACAAAGAGGAAAAATCAAAAATCAATTGTGAACAGAATCCTGGGAGCGAAACAGGATGAACTGCACCAACTAGTGGAAGAAAAAACAACAATTTAACTTATCGGTCAGTGAGAACGCTTCTTTGATTGGCTACATTCCGTTGACGTCACAGTCAATGTCATACACTTCTTCTATCAGGTTATACTGTGGGATGCATGGGGAATAAATGCCAAGTCACTATTTGCTTGTTTTGCAGCAACAAGATGATGTTTGCTATTGTTCGCGACCTCTGAAACGGGACTTGATGCAAGAGTGTCCGGCTAACGCAGACTCGAGCATGTTGACGTCGCTGCTTGCTCATCTCATTGTAAACCTTACACACAGTTACAGTACCATACTGCCCAGTTGTTTGTAGTGGCTTGTATGGATGCATTGTTGGACTGCCGCGTTCATTTAAGGTCAACCCTAATGTGATCTCTCAGGCATTTTTTTTTCCAACCCGATTGGTTTTTTAAACAAATTGCTTAACTGGATGAAGAACGCTGAACATTGTTAGGCAGGAAGCGCTCACTCTGGATATTTCCGGCCTGACTGCAGGCCTTCTCGCTTTTACCAACATCTTTTCCTGACACTTAGTGAAAATGTAAACACATGCTCGGCTTGGTCTTATGGAATGAAAATAAAAGCTGGATGTGAATGACTGAAGATCCCTTTGCATGGTAGATATTTTGCCGTCATTGATGTCAATGTATTGTTTGATTTTTTTTTTCAAGAATTATAACACACTTCAAATATCATATTTCTGTACTGCATAGCCTCACTCATATTGCTGGGTCCGGCTTTTGTAACCATGATCAACAGGGTTAAAACTAGGGCGTTGTGGCTAAGCAAGCAGTTTCTCATTCCAGAAGCAGAAAGCAGAGGCAACATAAAGCAAGTGTTCGTAAAGACAATTAAAGTGATTATTCATTTTCATTTTTCTATCCACATGTTGATGAACACTTACTGGTATTCTGGCTGTGAAATCTACATACAGTTTTTGAGAATTGATTGAACCTCGTCTCTTGTGTTAAGGTTTTGATGGGCTTCTGAGGTTTTCAGATTTCAAATCGGGCCCTGGAACTCATTAGGTTTGAGAATGACTTGGGTTACTATGATAGCATGTCAGAAGCTGGCCAAAAATGATCAGACCACGCCGATGTCCATGTTTTGCTTGAAAGACAAAGACAATTTGTCTTATTTCAAGGAGGACTAAGGAAATCCGAGGATTTGGATTTTTGTTGTGTTTGAAAATGGTTCTCAAGCGTTTCAGTTCCTTTCACTTTTGTGCGCAAGTTGAACACAAAGAGGTCTGCAATCGAGTATGTGCCGCTTGCCTGTGCATCCGCCACAACTCAATGCAGCTCTGCTTACCTTTGGCTTTGACATGAAAGTGTTTCCGACGTGTAGCGTGGCCATCACTCGAGAGTGGCATTTTCAAGCAGCCTAGCTTCCGAGAAACACCGCATAGGGGGTTATTATGTAATTGAGCTGAATTGGGATGGAAACATTAGCGATATTCTGAATGGTTCGCTCGCTGACATCTTTTTAGAAATTTGCCGGATAACTGAACATTTACACTGGCTTATAAAAGGGACAATAGCATCTTTGTCATCCCCACGGTAGCCCTGGATCAACGTCTTTGTGGTATGGCGTTCTTTAATGCTGTATTGTTGGACCAGCTTGTGTTGTTTAAAAAAACATTGCTATACAATATAAGGCATGCATTTCCAAATGATAACAGTCTTTTGTTTTCATTCAGAACACACACAAAAAAAAGTCATTTTAGTTGAGTAGACCAGTAAAATATACATACTTTCCAATTGACAGCGACTAAATGAACGGTTCCCTCTGATATTTTTGTATTCACCGCAGTGACTTGAATGCTGTTTACATTTAACACCTTAAAGGGGAGCCCTTGAGCACCAACTTTTCTCTTGCTTTAAATGCGTCAAGTTGAAGCCAAAGAAAATAAGCCTGAGATGCGCTTTCAAACCTTTTATGTCAAATTCTGGGGAGCACTGGATCAGCGCCAGGGCACAGTGCGCGATATTAGTGACAAAACAGATGACATTCTCCTCAAGGCATCCTCCATCCATTGACCCCGCTGTCAGCCGGTCAAAGTTTTGCTATCTGAGGGGATGGGAAAAGGCCAAAGACGGATAGATTCCTTTCCAACTTGTCCTCATGTTGGAGCTCATCGAAAAACGTGATCCAGGAGAAGACGCAGGATCTGAGTTCTGTGGTTCTCATTAGCAGCTTCCCATCAGTTCAACATCAGTCCAGATGTGCGGTGACGAACGCGACCCCGTCGTTGACAGGGCTCTGGGAAGCAGTGGAGGTAGTGGGAGGAGGGGTTGTGGTATCGCAGCATTCACGTCAAACCGGTGGTTTGGACAAGATGCTGACTCTGAGGAGTCGTGATTGGTGCCATCCTCACAATTCTGTCAATATAGTGGTTCACACTCACTTTCATGCATTGGCGCAGGCTCAATTCTAGCTCAGTGTCACGCTCGTATTCACTCAGTCCAGGATGGAATCCGCTGTCGCTTGAGTTTGACTCAACTTTTCCTCTAACCCTGAACAGGATAAGCGCTATAGAACATGGATAGATTGCAGAGCAATCACCGAGTTGAAAGGTGATGTTGCATTTGATGTGTCTGTGGCGTGTCACTGCTTGCAAGATGTCTTATCTACATCTCAGCTTGCCATTTATAGCCCCTACCCTTTATGTGTAAATGACCTGGGCCAAAGAAGTGGAAATAATGCAAATTACATTTCCATGGAGATTCTCTCTCTCTCTCTCTCTCTCTCTCTCTCTCTCTCTCTCTCTCTCTCTCTCTCTCTCTCTCTCTCTCTCTCTCTCTCTCTCTCTCTCTCTCTCTCTCTCTCTCTCTCTCGCTCTCGCTCTCGCTCTCTCTCTCTCTCTGATATGTTAGCATGTGTGTGCAGCAAGGTATAAGTTAAAGAAAAAAATACAGCTAAAAAAACATTCATGAAATAAAATAAAAACGAAAATGCTTTTCAAAAAACTAAAGTGAACTGATACTACATTTTATGTTTATAAAACTAACTACAAATAACTGGAATTATAGCAAAAAATCTTTTCATTGTTGTTAATACACAAGACACGTGAGCTTTCAGGGTTCATTTTAAATGTATTTATTTTGGTGTAACTGTCCAGCCTTACAGAAGAAGGAAGAAGGTCAAACATTTTGGGAATTATAGTTAATTTTACTGCACAATACATTAAGCCTTTTTTTTTATTATGTTGCACTCGACACTATATATAAAAATAAATAAATAAAATTAATACTAAAACTAATAAAAACTCAACTTAAGCATTAAAATCATCTAGTGATGTTAGATACCACTTTTTTTCAGACCAGTACAAACACAAGTACTCAATTCTTGAGTAGTTACCGATATTGTTGCCAGGTACCGATACCATTAGTATTTTTGATACAGCCTAAACGATTAATGCATTGTCCACAATATTGTCACAATTATGATGTATTTGCTGTTAAAGAATCATTTCTCAACTAAATTATTTATCTTTTTAAAATAGTATTTTTTTTTATGGACTGTCACATTGAGCAAGTAATGGAGGAGTTGTCATAACAGAGGATTGTGTCTCTGTCATGTTTTCTTCTTTAAGCAGGAAACTAATTGAGACTAGCTCAGCAGTGCCCCTGCAGGTTGCAGCAGGTAGTGCTTTAAGACGTTTTGTCCCACCCCTAATCAAGAAGTGTGACGTTTATCCATTCAATCTGACACCTTTGAACTGACTCGTGTTGATTTAGCAGTGTAGGTCAGGACACATTCTGCAGAGGAGTACAAGAAGTATGTGTGTGCACTCACCTGTATTTGCCCACGCACACACACACAGTCCTCATCTCCTCCCAGCTTGATGAGTAAATGAGGTGAAAAGTGGGAGAGCGGAATCCAAGCCTATTCACCGTCACTCTCAGTGGCCACTGAATGTCGGCGTTGGCCGCTGTGCTGCGCCCCTCTCACACGGTAGATAAGATAAGAACCACATGCTCTTCAAACCTCCTGGCAAGGGACTCCCAGACGGAGCTGCTGACGCACGCACCCTGCATCCAGGCCGACACTCCCCACCCCTCACACATCCTCTCCCTTCCTGCCACAGACTCTTGTCATGAAAAGTGAAAAGTAGTACCCTGGCACCTTGCCCTTGACTCTGTGCCAGGCAGTGTAAGCTTCAATACAAGTGGTCCTTTCCCCTTTTCACTCATTTTTCATGAGTGTAGCAGAGGAGAAACATGCTGCCCACTATAGATCAGCTAGACTTATGACGTGACCACTTGACATCATCTGACCGGAGCACTAAAGGCACAAGCTCACTTAACATGCTCCTGCACAGCTCACTAAGGTCATGACTATATCACCAGCACTCATATATATTATTTTTTTACAAAAACATTTACTTGCTACGTACATAGGGGTATTTCCAGGGCTACACACATATATATATATATATATATATATATATATATATATATTAGGGGTGTGACTTGCCTAGTACCTGGCGATTCGATTTGTATCACGATTCATAGGTCACGATTCGATTCGATACCGATTAATCCCGATACTAATTTATAAATAGATTATTAAGATTTTTTTTTTTTACTCAAATTTAGAAAATACTAATCAGTAAACTTGTATATGTACACTGTAAGATTTGTATGAAAATGTATTTATTTATCTGAAAATTCAGGCTTCTAACTGAGCCACTGCATTTAACAAACAGGTTGCAGTCTGTTTCATGTTTGGACAGCACTGAAATAAAATATTAAGGCTTAATGTTCGATTAATATAACATTCTTCCATGCTTAATGTCTGAATCCTAACCCTAAGTAAGACGTTTTGTTGAATATTCCCCCCAAAAATTAATGTTTAAAACTCGATTTGAGAATTGCACACTGTAATATCGCGATATATTGCAGAATCGATTTTTTCTAACACCCCTAATATATATATATATATATATATATATATATATATATATATATATACTATCAAAAGTTTACGAGAAAAAAACTCGCAAATTTGCAAGAAAAAAACTCAGAAACTTGCGAGAAATGGTAGCATATTGGCAGCCGTGGTTCAGGGTGTAGAGACGGTCGTTCAGTAACCAGAAGGTCGGTTGTTCGATCCCTGCTCTCCCCAAGTCATGTGTTGTTGTGTCCTTGGGCAAGGCACTTCACACACATTGCCTCCTGTGCTACTGTTTGGTGGTGGTCAGAGGTGACGTAGGTGCACACTGGCAGCCTCGCGTCTGGCAGCCTGCCCCAGGACAGCTGTGGCTACTTAAGCAGCTTACTGCCACCACAGTGTGAACGTGTAAGTGCATGAATAATGTATCCGTTCCATTGTAAAGCGTCTTTGAGTATTTATTAGATAGAAAAGCGCTATAAAAATCTGATGCATTATTATTATTATTAGCGTACTCACATGTTTGTGCCAGTACTTTTCGGTCGGGTTTTCAAATAAGGAGATAGTAATTGCTTCAGCAGAGGTGAACCATATCATATTAACTCATTCACTCCCTGCCATTTTCACTGAAGCAACCCCTTTCGCTCCCGGCTGTTTTACTGGATTTTGACTGATTTTGCAAGGCCCACAGAATATTGTGTTCTATTGCTATAAAAACATGGAATCTATCAAAAATAAAGAGTCTCTTCTTTCATCAGGAATAAAAAGTATATTTCTATCTGTTTCTGTTTTGCAATAGAATATAGCTTAAGTTTCATCATTATTTAAAAAATCTATTTAGAAATGTGAGTAATTTAGGTTTTTTTCAACATGGCCCTGGTTAATCTCTTTTGCTCTGCTGCCACCTGCTGGCCGTTTGTGTAGTAACTTCCATTTCTTCAACCGTTCTTTGCAGTTGAGAGGCTGCATCAAAGCCTTCTGTATGCTCTACCATACAGGGGGGGGGGGGGGGGGCGCAAAACGTATAAATACGTCTTTGGGACACTTAAAACATTTAAAATGCTATTAACATGTGGACAGTTATTTGGAGAATGTATTGGTACGCCATTTCTCATGATCCTCCACTGTAGCATTGCATTGATTACATGGATACTTTTACTTACTGGTACATTTTCTCCATTCTGCCACCTCACCGGTCAGGCATTATTGCTGGGCATGGTCCCACGCAAGCCCCACCTGTGCTGAGAAGCTTCCCTCACTGAAATCTCCTCATAACTGGATGCTTTCCATCAACAGCGGACTGGATTGAACTGGTAACAGAGAGCCAACAGCACGAAAGTTTGTTTAGACGGCTGAGCAGGAACTGTTGTGTGGATGTTTTACTGAGTATTAGATCATTCGCCTTGTGAGTAATTTGATGTTTAGTCTTGCTAAATGGTTCCTGCCTGAAAACTTGATCTTTCGTGAGTAAACCATCGCAATCACAGTTTTTTCTTCAGATTTGGCTCATTTGCCAGGAAATATACAGAGTAACTACCAATTTACAGGAAACTAATAAACTGCTAAAACTGTTGTTAGAATCCCCCTGCACTATTTTTTTTTTATTTGCCATTATTTACAAGTTTCACCTTCTGCACATCTACACCACATTCATAGCAGCTGTCTGTTGTCAAAAGATGGTCATTTTCTGAGTCAGCTTGAAGCTTTGCCAGCTTGGTTTGTGATTGAAATGTCATTCCTTTACTCTAATGAATCTAGCAGCCTTGCAACAGCAATAAAAACATAGAAAGTCAAATATGTTGCTCAAGAGTAGAGAACATTCCCATGCAATCCCAATCATTGTTCTACACAAAGGCTGTGGCTAGAAAAATAAGGCCTTGCTTCATAGCACTCTTTTTTTTCCAGCAATTCTCTAAAGGAGGCTCATATAAAAGAAATGTGGCGTCAAATAGACTCATGGGCATTTTCTTCTTGTGTGAAAGTGTAACAGGTCAGATGTCATCAAGCAGTTCGACATTTTCCAGTCCTGATTGAGAAAACGGGGGGAATACAACAGAAGGATGTTGGATTTATAAATAAATTACACTTCAGATAGGTGGCTTGAGCTCGGCTTCTTTCAAATGCTTTAATATCACTAGACTGTAGAATAGAAAGCCTGCAAAGTACTTAATGAAAACACTTCCCCGTGCAAAATATTTACTTCCATATTAAGTCAGCCCTTAGCTAATTGAATAAAAAAGCCTCGAGACTGGGATTGTACCTGACAAAAATCTACAGTTTTGCTCAAATCTGGCAAGTGTAATATTGATTGAGAGACTTTTCATGCTTCAGTTTGAAATGATGACAGCAGCGATCCAGACAGACTGCGACTCGTTTGGCCTTCCCTTTCCCAGTGTCAGGGTGCGGTGTGTTGTCGTCCAGATAAGTATTACGTAACAATACCTCACTGCATGAACTCAGGCTTCAGCTTTTACACAGGAAGCACAAGTCTGAGTCAGGCACCGCATCGCTGCCAAATGGGCTCGACTCACCCGTGAACACGCAGCGCAACAAGCTGCTGTCCGCCGATACAGGACTGGGAAGGTACTGCTATTCAGTCAATATATTTAGTCACTCAAGTTTTGGTGCATGCTATTGTCATTATACTAGTCATACTTCAAACATCAGGGAAGAATCTGCTTCATGGTGTTTATGGTTTAATAGCGAACAGTTTGATATTGTGGCAACATGCCATTATAATAATGTAACCCGGATGGCACCATTTGTTATTAATAATCCTTCCTCTATTTCCACATTTTGGTACTTTTCTCCTTATATACTGGACAAAAATATAAACGCAACACTTGTGGCGTTTGTGCGCCCTGTTTTCTTGACTTGAACTTGAAGGTCTAAGACTTTTTCCATGTTCGCAAAAGGCACACTTCTAAATGTTTCACCAGTTCATGACCTCCGCATTAAGCATCTTCATTTCCAGAATCATCTGAGACCAGCCACCTGGACAACTGTCGCAACATTTGGTTTGTTCCTGAAACAAAGAATGTGTGCTTAAATGGTTAGAAACCATTTATGGGAATCTCATCTGTCGTTTTAAACGACCTAAGAGGGTAAATGATAACATTTAATGGCGACTTTGGAGAGGTGTTCACTTCATGGATGAATTTTCACAGTACAGGACAGTTTGGACCGAGTGCATACAGACACCTTGACGATATCCTGAGGCCCATTGTTGTGCCTACCATCCATTACCATCACCTCATGCTGCGACATAAAAATACATGGCCCCATGTTGCAGGGATGTGTATAAAATTCCTGGAAGCTGAAAACATCCCAGTTCTTGCATGGCCAGCATATCCACCAGATATTGAGCATGTTTGGGATGCTCTGGATCAGCCTATATGATGGCCTGCAGTCCCTGGCAATATCCAGCAACTTTGCACACCCATAGAAGATGAGAAGGCCACAATTAACAACCTCTCTGCAAAATACATATGCATGTGAAATAGTCAATTACATTACATCAGTTTGCCTTGACGCTGCTTGACCTGCACAATCCCCCCGAAAACACACCGTCACATTGAAGTAAAACACTCTCTAGAGTACCAATTCCACGGTTGAACGTCCTCCAAAAGAAACATCCTGTTAACATTTGCTAAAACCCACAGAGCTTAGCTTTTTTTTATTCTTTTTTTTTTTAGGGAAATGAAAGCATGTACTCGTCACCTCGTTTTAAAAGCGGAAGTGTCTTGTGTAAATAAAATGCTTTGCTCATGTGCACACACATAATTTGTATGTAACTTATTTTATCTATTTGTCTAGCTAACTCTAGCTAGCTAGCTAACTCTAGATAGATAGATATCAATATATCTATCTATCTATCTATCTATCCATCCATCCATCCATCCATCCATCCATCCATCCATCCATCCATCCATCCATCCATCCATCCATCTATCTATCTATCTATCTAGAGTTAGCAAGCTAGCTAGCTAGTGTTAGCTAGACAGATAGATAGCTAGATAGATAGCTAGACAGATGGATAGATGGATAGATGGATAGATAGATAGATAGATGGATATCCATGATTCGTAACGTGTTGATAAATCCTAACAGACTATTTGCTTATAGGTCAGTACCTTCCTTGTGTTCCAAATTGCACAAAAGTTTCAGCAATGTTGTGCTCCCGTTTCTGTCTAAAGCAGCTCTCGTCTTCCCTCCCCCACCGCTTAAGTTGCTTTGATTTATTAAGCCATATTCCGCCGATTTGCGTCAGAGCTGGCCAGGAGTTTCATGAGGCCTTGCGCTTCTGAAGCCCTGCGTCTCGTGTCTGGACAGTGTCAGACTGCAGAGCTGCATCCTGCGCCCTCTAAAGCCTCCTTACATCTCATCTACCTTCCATTTCCTTATTTGCCTGCAAATGCAAGCCCTGTGTGACCTTGACACGCACGTATGTTTAATTCTGTGTTTGAACTAATATTTAATTCATATTATAACACAGTCACTGATGTACAAGCGTGGGGTTAGTTTCTACTCAGTGATGTTGTGAAAGTGTGTGAATCATTGTTTGTCGTTTGTCTTTTTGTGTGCCCTTTACCTGACTGCCCACCAGTCCAGTGTGTAGTTCACCTTTTGCCCCAAATGGGCGAATATTAAAAGAGCTGGACTTAATCCTTCATATTAATTTATTTTTGTGTTTTAAAATGAGATGAATGCACAATATATGCCATTTTTTTCTGTTTCATTTAACAATAGTTTTGTGTCATGTTTTTTTAAAATAGTACAATATACATGTAATTATTTCTTAGACATTTCAGAGGGTATAAGAACTTGGATTTGACAACTGTCAATTTCAAACATATTTCCGTTACGGATGAAGTGATGCTAATGTTGTTGTGCAAATAAAAGGTACAGAACTGTTGCATAATTATATGCAAAGGACAGAAAAAAAGCAAAACAGCTGCTAACCGTCTTCAATGTGAAATACTGTACAGTATACTTAAATTGCTCGAACCGCTGCCACTGTCAAACCTAAATCAAATGGAATTCTGCTAAATGTCACCACATTGTTACTATGGAGTAGGCTACATGCTACTATTTGCTGTTTTACTTTGTTAAACCCCTTTTTGGTTCATGCATGGACAAATACATAATCCTTTTGGGACTTTTTCTCTGATATTCTATTTTTATTTTTAATTGTTGATTTTTTGGGAGGCTGGGAAAAATAGACTCAACTTATTTCCTCCTTTGTTTGATGGTCAATTTTGTGTTATGCTTCTTCCAATTCAAACTAGTATTGCTTTTTGCATAGTATATTTGATTTGTGTGTGTGTGTGTGCATGTGTGTGTGTGTGTGTGTGTGATGGCAGACTGCCTTTCTTTACACAACAGCCAGGAGCACTTGTCTAGTTGGTCACCATCCATCCGAGGTATGGCATTTGTTTGATTAACTGGATGGCATTAATTGTTGCACGGTGTCGATCCTTGGTGTCTGTATAATGCTGGTTTTATATTTAAAAAAGAAAACTGTTGTCAAAAAGATGTTATTTTGGCTCACAGTTGAATGATATTCTCGTCCTGTCCTGAATCAGTAGTAGGCCGACAGCCCTTGATGACAGCGGATGACCTAAACATGTTGCTTTCTCCAGCAGACGCCAGTGGTGTATTAAAAACAAATTCCCCTCAACAGAAATGTGGCAAAAGACTTTTTCCCTGACAACAAAAACGTTAACCGCAGCACTTAGCGACCTCTCAAGAACCTAATTGCCTATTAAGCACAATTGAGTTCTCCTTTATTCTGCTGCCTCTGTTGGGGGCTCCCATCCCTTGAGACACAGCTTGACTGTAAACATATAAGCATGGCCCACCTGTATGAGTACTTAAGGTGCTTACCTTACTGTAACAGCATGTCACATGTTGTCACACAAAGTAATACTTCCTCTTCCTGTATCTTGTTTTTCTCCGAACTTCCCTAATATGTTTTTTCCCCCCCCAAAAAAATCTCCTTTCATTAGTTATTCATGAGCACGGCTGTGCAGTAGGTGAGCTAAAACAGTCTTTTGCTTCTGTGCTTCTCAGGCTTGACAGATGACAAAGTGAAGGCCTACCTCTCTCTGCACCCGCAGATGCTGGATGACTTTGTGCTGGAGAGCGTGAGCGCCGAGACGTTGGACAGATGGCTGAAAAGGAAGACCAGCAGCAGGCCTGCAGGTACACCTACGAACACGCACACTCGTCCTCAAACGTACTTTTCGGCATCACTCCAACGTCATGATTGGAACTGCTTACTTCAGTTTCAGTTTATTGACAAGATTTGTAACGTCTGTCATGTGTTCCTTAGGATATGTTTGTACGTTTGAGCACACCTAATCCCAAATAAGTCAACCACTAATATGTGTGATATACAGACAAAAGAAAGGGTACAGGGTCGTCGGTTGTTTACAGGTTGTTGGATGTGTTTGAGCGCTCCATGTTGAGTGTGTGTACCTCACCGCACTCAGCTCGCTGTTTCCCAGACCAACGGCATCCATCAAGGGCCCACAGTGCTGGCGCACAGCCCAGTCGAGCTGCTGACGTCAGAGGCGTCCTCCAGGGACATGCAGCTCGGCTGAAGGGGGCCCAGGGGAGGGGAGGGGGAGGTTGCTTGGGTTTGGGTTGTCGGCGGTGGCAGCGAGGGCGCTGGCTGTGGGTGTGTTGTAGCAAAGGAGGAAACTGGCGCAGGGTAGATTTGTCACATTTTTGTAGCAGCTCTCTTCATACAAATAGAAGGGTGTCCGTTCCTCAAGGCCCTGGTGGTAATCAAACTCTCTGGCGCCAAGTAGGAATAACTCACCGAAGTCATTCGGCTTGGGTCAGTGCAGAGGAATCAGAGCAGAACTTTATCACAGAGCAGTGAGGGAGAAGATGTGAGATCATTTTACGGAGGAGTTTAGCCTGCTTGGTACAAAAACATAGAGGCAATCAGTACCAAAGACGATTTTGCATTTTCTGGCACTCGGACCGTTTGCTGGGCCTTGTTTCCACCAAGCTGTATGAATTTGTTCTCTTTAGTACGCTATATATTTTTTATTGTGTTCCCATGGGTCCCAAAGGGTCCCAAAGAACCCCTTTGTTGGGGTCCTCTCTGCAATTTGATACACTTTGTTACACTTACAATCAAGGAAGGTATCAAAGCCATGTTTTTATACATCCTGACTTAAAACTTGTAATATTTGGTGTTAATGGAAGAGGAACGTGAGTAGAATATTCATTAGAAGTGACAGTAATGGTCGGTAATGCGTGATAAAGCAGAAAGACCCTGGCGATGTTAAAGTACTTTTGTTCAATTTTAGCGAGTGATTTAGAGCCGCACCAATCGGAGATGACTTACAGTTACTGGTTTTATTTTAGCCTCTCAATCAAAGCCACATACTGTATATTGTTGACCATTATTTGTGAACAAAGGCCTTTGATCTGGATCATAAACAACTGGTGTTGTATTTGAGTACAATCTGTTTGTGATGTTTGCCAAGGAGCACCGAAGATATAGACTGCTTTAAGCTTCTTTTACATTAGCTAGCAGCTGACTAGCTAAGCTTCTTTTACATTAGCTAGCAGCTGACTAGCAAACTGCTACATGCTTGTGGCGTCATCAAATGATGGCAACAGAAGGAAACCTGAAACAAATTATTTAAAATGTATTTTCTCTCAACAGTAACTCAACTCTGGATGTACGTCATAGCAATTGGCAATCCAAATCTTACCATGGTGAACCACATGAAACCGTGCCACTTGGTTAGGTCACCATTAAATGTGCATTCTAAACACGTTTTATTATTTGCGAGGTAGTGGTGTGTCAATCGGGGGCAACTAGCTTGGACTAGCACCAGTATTGAGCCATAGGGGTATTCTTTTTGTACTGTATTTTTCTCTTTTCCCATCTGCTGCTTCTTCAGCTATATCCTATTTTTCTACTTCACATCTTAACATTGTTTCATGCGTAACACCTAATCGTGAAATAAGGAATCACAAAGTGTTTATGAAAAGCAAATACGGTAGGCTACAGTTGCAAAACCCTGCTGTTTGTATTGTAACCCTTGGTGTCCCTAATGAAGTCTTGACCTGAAGACCAGAAACTGTGTATGGTGATGCTAAATCTAATCGATATGAAGCCCCCATACCATTAAGGAAACAGACTTGAGAAGAATTGGCAATAGGCTACATATATGCACATACTGTAATGCTTTCCACCTTATCTATAAACAGATACCAGAACAGGGCATCCGAACACAGGGATCAGTCAGGATTAGGCTCTCAAGAGACAGACACCATTGTTAGCAGGAGTCGATGCATTGTCAGGGTCGGGATCCAAATTTCCAGTATAATGAACATTGTTGCATTTGCTCCACATGCCGATTTTGTTCCTTAATAATAAATATTCTTTCCGCAAGTAGTGCAGGCTTTAATGAAGTAGAATCTAACGTTAGGATGGGAAGTAAAGGCGTAATTATTGTGATGTTTCTCTATTGGTAAGCCACTTAGTGGTGGTGATGTTGCTTGGACAACATGTGTCCATAAATTTAAGGGGTGTGGAAGCCAACCTCATCACAGCCCTAGAGGAGCCTAGCTCCTTTGGTATGAACAAAACCAACTGCATGCCAACCATGTAAAACCCCCAGTCTGCTGGTTTTGCCTCAGGAACCGTGACGCCAGCCGACCTCTGTCCATCACATGGTCTGGAACACCACTTGAGCACTGCCCCAACCCAATCTATCTTGGAGTCACCCTGGACCGCAAACACTCTTACAAGAACCAACAAGGCCAAATCTAAAGTTGAGCCCCGAAATAACATCTTACGGAAATTGAGAAACTCAAAATGGGGCTGTCCTGTACTAACAAACTTCTGAAGAAATGGGGGACTGCTATATAACAGCACTTGAAGAAACGAAAAAAGGAAGCGGCGGCGCCTCTGAGTTAGTAACCTTTATTTTGTTGCAGTAGTTCTTAAGTTCTATCAACAAAAAGTTCAAATTTAAATAAAATCCCACCTTTAAAAAAGTTTCTGTTAACTTACATGTTAACTTCCTCACAGAGCCTGTTAGCATTACCATCCTAACAGTTCACGTTAGCATTTTATCCTGTTACATGAGGTGTATAAAATAGTGCCTGAATACAAGGTAGGGCTCAGCCATTAATACATTTTCTTGATCAATTTGGGTTTACTTGACAGGGCAATGTTGTTTTTTTCAGCTTTTGTTGTTCAAAGGCTCTCGTACGCAATAGCTGCTAACTAGCTTACAAAAGCAGAGCGTGTGTTGCCCATTTAGCGACTTTTACGACCCCGTTAGCGAAAAGTTTTAATTAATTCCTGCTAATTCCAGACAAAATGAGCAAAGTCATTTTCACATTGTTTTACGACGTGACCATTAACATGGAAATACGGGAAGTTGCTAACATGTTAATTGTTAATTTTTAAAATAGGTTTTTCATAGCAGCAACAGAACAATTGGAATCACAAAAAGGAATCACAAAAAAGTGACACAACCCTTTACTTAATGCTTAGCCTATTCAAACATTTTGGGAAAATAGACTTTATATGTACGGATTGTCAATTGACACTCTTTTTCGTCTTTTGTTCTCTTTACACATTTGTGGCAATAAAAGCAGTCGTTTCCGTTTTAAAGGTCTAATTCTCTTTCAGTCATATTTTAGTGACACTTTTAAGAGCTGAGTTTTTGTATTGTTTCTAAGCTCAGCGGGCCCAGTCATCATGTGATCAACGCTGAGTTAACTGCTTCCTGGAAGCAGTCCCTGCAGCGTGTCCCGTTCTTTCTTATCATGTGATGGACAACATTGGATTACATCAGCTTTACCCACAAGTGTGTGTGTGCGTGTGTTTGAGAGAGACATTTTGATGTACATGTCTATTTTTGCACGCACGTGTTTACTCTTTTTGCATATACTATTTTATTCTATCATCTCATAGGTTTTTATTTAGTCCTTTTGCTACAGATGTTAGATGATAACTTTTTGGGACGTGTCAATAAAAGGATACTAAAAGACCATGTTATGTACACATACATGTCTAATACTGAAGAGGTCTCTGGTGGAAACTCTTGGCCTGTGTTGGTCAAGATTCTGTCATTGCAATAGCTCAAATCTTAAAATATGATTGGTTAGAGACAAGATCATTTGATTTTTCCTTTGCAAGATGTTTTCAAGTTATTTTCATCCTTCATCTGCAATTGAACAGCACCCATGTTAGATTTGTGATTGACAGTCAGTGGTAGAGGATTGCTGTAATGGCGGTGCCAATGCTTCCTTTGGCTTATGACAGTTTTGCCAAACTTAAGGCATCAAAACCACCATTCCATGTTGTCACTGTGTGGAGCCAGTGGTTTCGGGAGAGTAACACTGAAGCGCTAACTGCTACGTTAGCCCAGATGGCCATGCAGTGGCGGACTTTGTGCATCTGCACAATTGATGTAACTCCTGCTCTTTGTTGTGCTGTGAAATGTCCATTGTTTTATATCAGACTGTACCATCATCGTCAGTATCATAATTATAGAGACACTGTTCGTACAGGTACTGTACGTTGTGTAATGCATTCTTAGTTTGTAAGCTGATTATTGTGCTGTACGGTTTTTAAAGATATTTGTACACATTTAAAATGCTATTTAAGTGATTTGGGATCTTAGTTTGTGTTGTATTGATGGTTAGAAATATATATATATATCAAAGACAAATTGATACGTATCACTATCTTAATATATTTTCAGGTAGAATGATTTAGTTCAGTTCAATGCACTCACATCTGAATCAAAACTGATTTTCCAATTCAAATCGGTTTTCCTTACATCCCTAATAATTTTTTATCATCATTTTTAGGGGAGTGTCAATTATTCACAGATATTCACGATTTGTGGTTGTGCTCAGTCCCTATCTCAAACGGAGAGCAAGAGTCCACTGTAGTTCTATTTAACTCATTCACCGCCATTGACGGTTATAAACGTCAAAAAATAATAATTGTAACTATTTCTATTAGTTTAACTTTTTTTTTCTACTTTTGTTAACAAGAGTTGTGAAAACCTAGATTTTTTATTGTACATTTAGAACAGATATAAAATGTGTGATTAATTGTGAGTTAACTATTCAAGTAAAAAATAATAATAATCTATCATCTCAACAGACGATAATTTTTTTTAATTGTAATTAATCGCATGACTTCACTAGTTAACTCACGATAAATCGCAAATTGTACTTATTTATTAGTTAGTTACTTATTTATTTATTTTACTCTTGTTAACAAAAGTGGGGGGGAAATGTTAAACTAATAGAAATAGTTGAAAGGAATTTTTGAGATTTATAGCCGTCAATGGCAGTGAATGAGTTAAGTGTGGTAATCCAGATCAGGCGGGTTGACCATCCCAATGCCGCTTTGAAAAAGTGCTTGAAAAATATGTATTCTGTTTCAGATTAGACGCTTTCAACTGAGCCTAAAGGCCAAGCGTGTTAAGCAGCTGATTCCCCATTTTAGATCACAGTGTGGATAGCACTGACACACAGACAAAGATGTGTTTGTGTGGCATGCCCCAGTTCCACATACCCCCCACTGGTGGGATAAGAGCTCCGTCTCACCTGCAGGGCTTGCCACCAGGGCGAGGGAGGGGATGCGGGTGCGCATGCCAGCACAACAAAACACTCTTGGTTCAGCTTCAAATGCTGGAAAAGTGTTGTCTGAAATACAGCTAATTTAAAAATAACTACAATGTGTGTTAGTTGATGATTAACGAGTGTTGGGAACTCCAACTCTGGGTGGCATTCTTTTGCTTTTTTCAAAGGTGCAAATCTGTCATTTCAAACTTGCCAGTTTCCTGGAAGACAGCAGACGACATCTTCACCAGCCACTACAGTATGTCCTCCATAAACGAGGTCAATTGAAGACCACCACTAGGCTGACACGTATCGAGCGCTGAGTCAGTCTGGCCGCTTAGTGTCCTGTGGGAGATTATGTAACCGTGGCAGCAGATCAATAAAGCTCCCGTCAATGATCTTGCAAGTTAGACGCAGCCAAATGAGGGATTGTGCATAGCTGAAAGGTCTCAGTCCAGAGTAGTGTCCACACACCTTCTCATTCATGTTTGTGTCCTCAACAACAGTTCACCAAAGAGCTTTGAATTTGGCTATACTGACTCTCGTTTAGTTTTTTCAGTTTGATAAAGTCTGAAAAACTCGTATTCATTTAAAGTAATTTTCATAGTTCAGTAGACGTGTTCTCTAGAGTTATTGGATGGCTTTGTTCACGCCCACGACCGCAGCAAACGGCAATTTTTAAATGCAGCAGCTTGCACGCGTCTGGAAATTGCCAACACCCGGTCTAACCTGCCTCTGCACATACTTAGACTAAATATTAATGAATACAGCGTTACCTCGTTTTCCGCTGGGGTTAGGTTCCAAAAAATACCCACGATAAATGAAATCCGCGAAGTGGTTAGCTTTATGTTTTATATTTATTATAAATGTTTTAAGGCTCATTTTCTCACATTTCTCTCTTGTCTAAACATTCTCAATGTTCGAACCTTCATACATTTTATAAAATAGGTACATAACTGTAAAAAATAAAATAAAATGCATGCATGATTGCACCAAAAAAAATGAATCTTTAAAGCAGATTTTACTTGAGGATCATGCTGTAATTTCTCAAGAATAACGTCCTTTTTTTTGTTTGTATTATACACGAGTACACGCACAATTAAGAAAATTATATGTAATATAATATCCTATAACACACAACTGCATATATACATACTGATATATGCACAATTCTGACTATGACAAAGAAACATTTTATTTATTAGTTATATATTAGACCGCAAATGGCCAACGGGTCGTAGTTTGGACACCTTTGATTTAGACAGTCTAACATCTTGCATAGTTTCCCATCCTTTGTAATCTAATATTTCATATGGACTACATGTAGCACTGGATATAACATTAGGTCTTACTGCATCCAGACTGTGTTGGAATTCCTGCCATTCATTTAGCATTGAGTTTCATTCCATTATTATTCAAATCAAATTCCATATTGGATTGTTCAGTAACAAAGACTCACGTGCTATACTAGTTTACGGCGTTTAAATCTTCTATGCAACAGGCATCAAAAAGTCATTTTTGAAACAAACAAAAAAACTGCCTGTAAAAAAAAAAAAGAACGATGATTTGTCTTATTTTTCTCAAAGGCTTTGCATTCTTTAAGTGCAGTTCCCTGTCCTCTGTTTGACGGCACACATGGCCAGGGGTTGACTTTAAATAGCAACTCACGGCTAACTTAGGAAACTAAGGGAGGCATGTTTAAAACAGCAAACAATGTGGCCGGCTCTAATTCTTTCTTCACATGCACAGAGGGTTGTTTCAAAGCTTGCACCAGCTTGAGTCAGCAAGATTTCTTTTCTCCAATGCACCCGAGGCTTTGCATGGTTGGATCACATGAAATGATATCAAAGCGATCAGAGCACTTTCTGCTCTTGTGCTCTGTTGACTCATGTGCGCTGAAGACTGCTCAAACTGTGTGAATGATTTTATTTTCATCCCAACTAGTGTAAATCCAGTAACTGTTATCATTGGCTATCATCAAATACTGTCATGAATGTCTACATCCAAAGTCAATTTTCGTGTGTTTAGTGTCTTCCCAATAGCCTCAAATCCCTCCAGGAATTTGCACAAGAGGTCTCGGAATTTTCTACTTGTCAAGTCAAATGATTTCTCTCTGGATTTTGCTTTTAATAGCATCATAATTGAAACAAATGTCTCCCCGAGTAAAAGAAGAGGAAATATAAATCCACAATTTATGTGCAATGCGTCCTTCTTTTAATTTATTCATTCATTTTATAGTCTTGCAAACAGTGCTGAGAATTCACCCAGCCTTCAAATGGACGTTTCCTGTTGTTTGCATTATTGCTGGAAAAACTGGATGTGCATGTTTGTGCGATGTATGGACTCACATCTGAGAATCTTTTTTTTATATATAGACTACAAGTGGTTTGCAAGTAGGTTGTTGAACTTACATGTTGGTCAAGAGCAACTGTTCTCCAGGTTACACACATAAAATATTTCCAGATATTTCTTTCATTGGCCAACCAATTGCTCACTCATGTAGTAATAGCAAAGAAAGCCCGCCAGAATGGTATTAGCATACAAATGTCCAATTAAAGGATTATTTCAGGCCGAACACTTCCTTGTATCCAAAATGTTTCTTCAGGTCATAGTCCCCAGATTTAATTCTCTGGAGGGAGTGGCAACTACAGGGTGGTCACATGTGAGTCGTTTGCTCCTAAAATGTGTCTGACGAGTGTTTGGCTTGCATAACGAAGCAGACGCTGACTAAAAATAAATGTTGTTATGTGCTACTCGACACTACACTGACATTAATTGTAATTCATTATTGATAAATACCAATACTTTGTTTGGAGCATCCATACAGCAGAGTTGGTAAAGTGCAAAATCCCACAAAATAAATACTCATAAAATAAAATTGTTACTCACATAGTATTTTTGTTCTGTTTTGCACGCGTAGAAAGATAGTCAGGGTGATTTAAAAAATGATTGCGATCAATGTTGTGGGTTGTGTCTGCTGCTCCCTGATTTGCTACAAAATGTGCACCGATCGGAAATGTCAAACATGTTCAATATTACTGTAAATTGATTTTTTTTTTATGAAGGCTATGTGGTCCTCATCAAGTACGGATGAGCCATGACTCAGTGATTGTGATGAGGAACGGAACGATAGCTATCAGGCAGTGCAGTGGGACTTCAGAAATGAAAGAGCAACTGCTTAAATTGAGTTGGTGTCCCGCAAGTCATCACCACAATACAAATTACCTACAGATGTGTTGCTAAAATGTGTAAAAAGTGTTATGTTACCACATAAGCTAATAGCTAGAGGAGCCTATTCTACTTCTTCTACTACTAATTTATATTTGCATGTAGACTGTATTTCCTGTTGCACCCGGCTGTCTCTCACTGGTCAGTTTAAGCCGGACAAAACTGACCTGACCTGACTTTATTTAAAGTTAAAGTACCACTGATTGTCACACCCACCTAAGTGGGGCGAAATTCATTCTCCGCATTTGACCCATCCTCTGAGGGAGCGGTGAGCAGAGACGCTGGTCCAAAATTGTGTTCAGGTTGCTTAGTTTCTCCAACATAGGGTCTTTGTCCTTGTAGTGAGCCATTATTCACCATTGAACCCTAGAAATAAAATTTACTGACCAGTTTGTCAGAATCAGATTTATTGGCCAAGTATGTAAAAACAGTCATGAAATCTGTCTTCAGTCACAACCTGTCTGAGAAAGAGCAAAAATAAGAATGATCAACAGAGGGCGACAGAATGGGAAGCCTGGCAGCTTGCTAATTAGCGCCCCGAGTTTCTTAGATGGGGAAAAAAAAGGAAACATCAAGAAGGAGGGAGGGAAACAAAAACAAGGCACAATCTGTGCTCGTAAAAGGGGAGCACAGTATAGACCTGGGAAAAAAACTGCACATAGTAAGACAATGATGAGTGGGGTTTAACAACATAGACAACACTGACCAGCTCTTATTAGATCATGAAAGACGGATGAAGATGGATGCTTATTGCCTAGTAATCCTATACACAATGCTAACTAACGATTTTCCAGTGATTTTGTCTAATACGGGTTTGTTTTCTCTTCACAGATGACACGTCATCCAAAGAGATCAGCAGGGTAGGTTTTGCCTCAATGTGATCATAAACTTTTGTATGTTACATAACATGGCAAAATATGCCAAATGTTGCAGGTTTTGTGTGACAATCTGGAGTCTCTGTCATTTGATGGTACACAAATATGAACTTGACAGTTGGACAAATGTCCCTTGCGCAACCACACCTGCCCACAGGAATCAGAACCTCAGTCCGCTTAGTGGGATCCATGACCTCAATGAAAGCGACGTACAAACCCATATACGCAGAAAAAATGAGGGTCACTCAACCTTTCGGTGCGTCATCCATACGTCTGCGCAAACAGGATGTGGGAGGGTCAAATGGATCCCTAGAGGGAGGCTTTCGAGTGCGCCGCTCTCCCCGCCGCACCCCCGTCCTCACCCTCCCTTCAGGCGTAGACATGACAGGTCTTCGGCCCCGTGCGAGGCAGGGGGTCTGCCTGTTACGTAAGCACACTTTTAAGATGAATGTGAGCATCAAAGCTCGACAGCGCTTTAATCAGAGCTGTGAGGCTCCGATGGCCCCCTCTCGGGATACGGGGTTGGTGATCCCTCAGCTAGAATGCGGCGGTGAGGGAGCAGGTTAAGGGTGAGGATGCGGGTAATGTTGTGATTATAGGAGAATGGTGGGAAGATCCTGGTTCGTTCGACAACAAAAATCCTTGCAGTTGTTTTCTATCTATATATTTCATTGTTGTTTACTTAAGATGGATGGTATGGAAAGTAATTTGTGGGTGTTTTTGTGTCTAGCAGTACCAGGATGCGAACATGCAGGGTGTGGTGTATGAACTCAACAGCTACATGGAGCAGCGCCTGGACACTGGAGGAGACAACAAGCTGCTGCTCTATGAACTCTGCAACATCATTAAAACAGGTACAAGATGGTGTTAGGTTTAGTTAGATGCTTAAATTATTATTATTTTTTTTTGTCCATCCCTTTAATAGACACAAATAGCATAAATTAATTGCCAAATGAGTCATACACTTAAGAGAAATAAACGTCTCCTTTGGATACTTTCCTATCCCAAAAAAAGATAGTACTAGTAACTGTAAATATCTCAGCTACTGTTCACACAGACGTTACAAAGTTACCGTAACTACTAAGTTCTGTTGCCAACCTAAACAGAAGCACAAAAGCACGTACACAGGTTTTCAGATTTATTGGTGCAGAGACTCAATGTGCCAATATGAAGCAAGTGAGCATCCAAGCTGATGATGTATTGACAGTTAGTCTTAAACTCCAGTCTTACTTGACATTAAGTATTATTATTATTATTTGTGAAAATATGGAAACAACATTACCCGCGATTGTGTGGCAACCATTTTAGACTGTAGAGTCATCTGGGATAGGTTCCAACTCACCAGCGTCCCTAATGAAGACAAGTGTTATAGTACTGTAAATGGATGGATGGAAAGTGGTATCTACAGAGCTACAATAACTATGTCAAAACAAACAAACAAACAAAAAAAGGATCACAGAATCACCAAAGTTAATCACTATATTTATAAACGATGTACCGGTACATTATAAAATTTTATTTTTGCCGTTACAACATTATTAGTTAATTAGTTAGAAAAACTGCCTTTATTTTAGAATTTATTTTAAATAAATTATTTTTGTTAAGTGAAGTCCAAAAAGACTCTTTTTATTTATTTTTTTAATTAAAAACAATTAGGAAATTTATGTTAAGTGAAAACTTGAAAATACTCTTTTTTTTTATTACAGTCAATAAGTTGTCTTTATTTTATTTTTAGTAAAAACAACGTTTTTTTATGTCACTATTAAAATTTTATTTCTAATTAAGTGGCAAAACCGGTATCTGATAAATGTAACTAAGTTACTTTTGAAGCGAGTAATCTATAAGGTAGCTAAGTTACTTTTAAAAGCGAGTAGTGTGTAAAGTAACTATGTTACTTTTTAAAGCAAGTACCCTATAAAGTAACTAAGTAACTTTTTAAAGCACGTAATCTATAAAATTACTTTTTCAAGGTAACTGACAACACCAACAACTCTATAAGGATCGATTTAAAGGAAGCTATCAACTATCAACTAACCTGTTGTATTTCCACTTATTTTTTAACTGATCATGTTTGTCATGTTTTGTGACTGCAGCAACAAAAGCTGACGGATTTGCACTTTACTTTTTGGGAGAATGCAACAATGTAAGTGCGAGACAATTAATAACACAATTTCTGAGCAACTGTAGTCTTGACATTTTTCTTCATACTTTATCTGTTCTTTCCCATGCTTCCAATCAGAGTTTATGTTTGTTCACCCCAACAAGGACCAAGGACGGTCCCCCAAGCCTTGTCCCCTCTGGCCCCATCGCATTCGGGACAACCATTGCAGCTCATGTTGCCAAGACTCGCAAAACACTTTTAGTAGAAGACATCATGGGGGTAATATCTGCCAGTCCATATTTTGTGTTAATTTAGGAAGAAAGGTGTATATACTTTTTTTTTTTTTTTAATGAAGCACTATGTTATTATATTGGGATATTTTCTCAACAGCATGTATTAATAAAAATATAACTGCAAAGACATTGAAATATTTAACCAGAATTTTCATGTGGTTAAAGTTTCATATTATTGTATGACTGGACCATAGTGAACTATATAAGACCGCTTTCAAAAAGGACCTTCATGGTCTTTTGTGTTCCAGGACGAGCGCTTTCCAGATGGCACAGGGCAGGACTCAGGGATCCGTGTTCATTCTGTCTTGTGCCTTCCCATCCTCACTGCCATCGGGGACCTCATCGCCATACTGGAGCTGCGTCGACACTGGGGAAAGGACCCGTTCAATCTCAGTCACCAAGAGGTCAGTTCAGTTAGAAAGATTTAGCCAAGACTGGCATTCACCCTAATCTGAAACTCAACTCGGAAGGGAGGGATTCTGATTTTTTTAATTTTTACATTACGGGTCTTTCTATGAAGCAAATAATTCCCATGATAATAGTTCATGTAGTTATTGTCAAACGAAGGTTTTGGAACAGTGATGTCAATTCCTTAATTAGGGTTTGCAACTAAATATTAAGTTTCACTCACTCAATTTATTAATTTCCGAAAACCTAAAAATGTGGTGTTTTGTTACAAATAATGTCCTCCTAGCAGTGCATCTGATCCAGCTGTAATAACTGGAAATAAAATCTGAACTGTTGCTTTCTTATCTCATATTTATTTTTTGAAGTCAAACCTCTTTAAGGCCAAAATCAAAACACACCTGTTCAGCATTTCATACTCCCCCTCATCGAGTCTAGTCCATTTACGACAATGATGGTTTTAATGTATTTTTACCTTGATTTTACTGTTTGAAAGTATGGTGTCATTGTGTACTTAGAAAGGTACCTTTTATATAATAGTGCTGTTATTGTGGTAAAACTATAGCCTACTTTTAAAGGGGAGTAATTAAAACTATATTAGCATGAATGTTCATGTTAACTATTCCAACAAAAAATCCATTATAAAAAGGTTGGTAGGTTACATAGAATGCATTTAAATTGACATTTCCCGTGTGGAACTAAATTATATTAAATCTAAATTAAAACTGAATATCCCTTTAGGGAAATTTGCATCAGACAATGCCCTTTTCACAATCTCATACACTGTCATGTAACTAAATACTAGCGTAGCCCATTTTCACCCCATGCATGCAAAAAAAAAATTTTTAATAATAGAATATAAAGTTTGGCAGGATATATCCATGTGGTCAAATTTTAAAAATCAAGCATTCAAATTCAAAATGAGAAAATTTTAACTTTCTTTAAAATACATCTTATTCAACAATCCTACTAATTCTTGTGAAAAGTACATGAAACAAATTGACTTTTATTCATTACTGTTCAAATGTGAAAACGAATTAGCAACACTGTTTTCAAAAGTGTCCTTCGATTCATTTAGTGTTACCACCAAATGTGAGAGTAAACTTTTACCTCTTTTTTTTTCAGGTTGCAACAGCAAACCTAGCGTGGGCGTCAGTTGCCATTCATCAAGTACAGGTGAGCAAATGTCCACAGGGACCTGTGCACACTGTTGCAAATGCAATGCACTTGATTATTATGATGTTAGCAACATTGTTTGTTCTGGTTCGGCTCTGCTGTTTTTAATGGAGAAATCCACTGTGTACTGGAACGGGGTTGTGACCGGGCCCTGTCCAATCAGCTAAGCCGTAGATTCAACAAACAGGTCTCCGAGGACGTCATTACGCCCTGGCACTGTTTTTATGCGAACCCGTAGCATAACACCTAAGAGAAACGGCGTCCCACTGCAGAACTGGCCGCAGTGGGCCTCTGACTCTCTGTGAGCTGCATAGGACTGCAGCGCACGGCACTCCTGGGCTGGCTGCATGCTGCAAAACACTGTCACTAGATGGACATGTTGGTGTGTTTGGAGTACAAGCAGGATTCTGCGAGTGTGCTATGGGAAATGTGTGACTTCACGTATGACCTGACCTACTTCTTCTTCTTGTAGGTGTGCCGAGGCCTCGCTAAACAGACGGAGCTCAATGATTTCCTATTAGATGTGTCAAAGTAAGAGTCACACTGTCTTGACAACACTTAATTAGCATTAGCGTTGTTGGAAATCATTTCCTTGATTTCTGCGTGTTCAAATAAATTCAAAGTGGAAATCTGTGAACAAGTTTGCCAGCTTTATTTCAGATTCTGAAAGTCACCTGTGGTACTGCTCAATCATCGCAGCTCACCCACAGATGTGCTCTTTACAAAGTTCATGCATGCATATATACATATGGTTCCCTCCCCCTCTTTGACCATTCGGCCCTTTCTCAGCATGTGATATTTCCTGTCACCCCAATTCTACACACCCCCTCTCTTATCTCTTCCTTCGGGATGTGGACCACACTTGGCCCCCCTTCTCCCTCTACCAGGCCCCCCTTTTGATCTTGTCCTGTCAGCAGAGTGAGATACAATCTGGCCAACTCCTATTGAGTTCTTCCAGTCCTTAACAAACATGAGGTATACAATTGGCTTCCTAGATAAACTATTGACCTCGGGAGAGCTGGCTCCAGAGATTCTCGCATACCTGCTGTGTGGATTCTGACACCTCACTTCCTTAGGGGGAAAACAGACCACATTCTACCACAGTTTTATTGATCTAACTAAAATCAAAAACACTTTAAAGAATATATATATGTAAAACAGAAAAACAATATTAATAATTGTATCAGCGTAATAACAAGCTAAGAGTGCGCTCTCACTTTCACGTCTTGAATGTTTTGGCAAACGTCTGGAATATTTTCTTCTCTTTTGACAGAACATACTTTGATAATATTGTGGCAATAGATTCTCTACTTGAACACATTATGGTAAGTGGGATTCTTGATTACTTCGTGTTCCTCAAAGCACCTAAAACTTTATTCATGTTGACATCTACAATTGACATTCAAATTGAATCGCATCTAGCATCTCTCCTTCCCCCACAAAAAAATAAAAGAAAGAAAAAAAGTCATAGTTGTCAAGAAGGTAAAGTTTGGTGGAGGAGCCAGTCGCAGGGAAGCAGGGCAAGGAGGCGAAGGTGAAGTGAAAAAAAGGGACTTTAATTTCTACAAAACAAAAAGCGAACTCCAAATTACAAGATAAAACAAAACATGGGGAGGACAGCAAGGCAAAAACGGGCAGCATGACATGAGGGAAAGACAATGAACCAACACAGACAGAGGGGAGACAGGAGACTAAATACACAGACGCTAATGACACAACAAGACACACCTGGGGCAAGACACAAGTGGCTGAGGGCACTGATTGGTTCACACGAGGAAGGGCAGGATCACACACTTGACAAGACCAAGGGAGAACACACAAGGAAAACAGAACCCAAACATGACAATAGTTAAGGTGACCAGACGTACTGGTTTTACGGGACAGTCCCGCATTTGAGCCTTGAGTCCCGGCGGGTTTCACCGGCCTTGTGCATGTCAATCACACAGTTCTCATAGTGATTCATACGACAAACCAATTAAAAAGGAATTTAACTGTTAAATCGCTAGCAGGTGTGTATTTGTCAAACCAGAACTAGAATTACTTCCTGCTTCCATATCTAAGAATCATGGGAAATGACGGTCAGACCCAACACCAGCTGCGTTTTTCTGGCGGCATCGATCCAATGTCACAATACGGTAAAGCGAGGTAGACGGCACAGCCAGCTTCCAATAGATGAAAGGTTGGATAATGAGTAGTGACTATAGTGACAGACTTGACTTGACATTGACAGCTGTTGAACTGCCAACCAAGATACACAGTAAATTCTGTTACGTAAATTTTACTCAAAACTTATTTGGTCCACAGAGCCGAATTTACACTTGGAAGAGAGTTTTAAAAAAAAATAGTCACTCAAGTGTTGAGGAACAGACCCACAGCTTCAGGTTGGGAGACAGCCAATCTGCTCCCTGAACCACGCAGCTCCTACTGTGTGTTAGTATATCGCTCGTGTCAGCTGGAATCTTCGTAACTCCACTCTCATTTTGGATATAAGAAAGAGTAGAGGTGGCATAGCTCAGGTGATAGAGTGGCGGTCTCCCAAGCTGAAGGTCGTTAGTTTGTTCCTCAACGCTTGTGTAACTTTTTTTGAAATAAACTTTCAAATGTAGTCAATCTCTCCTTGCAAATGTTATTTTTTTCATGGGATAGGCACATTCTCTCGTACACACTAAAAATACTTAATATTTAATATTTTACTCTCTTTCAAGTGTAAATTAGAGTGGGACCAAATGGACTCTGTGTAGAGTAAAATTTACTCTACATAATTTACTGTGATAGAATTAGCATGAACTAAAGTAATAACCATATTGAGAATTTATTGTAAATTTTATTTTCAACTAAATTGAAGTGTCCCGTATTCCGCACATAGGTACTCCAGGAAGCAAACTATTGCCATCCTAAAATGTGTACAAATGATACTAATAAATAGTACATCATTATGTTGTGCCTAGTGGTTCTAATGGCTATCTTTGCTTTCTTTGCAGATATATGCAAAAAACCTGGTGAATGCCGACAGGTGTGCACTCTTCCAGGTAGATCAAAACAACAAAGAACTGTATTCTGACCTGTTCGATATTGGTGAGGAGAAAGAAGGCAGGCCAGTCTTTAGGAAAACCAAAGAAATTAGGTGTGTAAAATCATCTTTCTGCCACCCTCAGCTACACGTTTGATTTGCAAAGAATTTGTGAATAGTGCATCTTTGACTGTCTGATCGTGAATTGTCATGTTAATTGACTGCAGGTTTTCTATAGAGAAAGGAATAGCTGGTCAAGTGGCTCGGACAGGGGAAGTCTTAAATATCCCAGATGCCTATGCAGACCCGCGGTTTAACCGGTAAACACTCAAAGCAATTTCATGAACAACTCACCTTCTTCTCTCCCCTCAAAACACCATCAAACTGACTTTGTGATGATTGGATCCTACTCGACAGAGAGGTGGACCTGAAAACCGGTTACACCACGCGGAACATCCTGTGCATGCCCATCGTGAGCAGGGGGGCTGTTATCGGAGTGGTGCAGATGGTGAATAAGTTAAGCGGTAGTGCCTTCACTAAAACAGATGAGAACAACTTCAAGATGTTTGCTGTCTTCTGTGCCCTGGCCTTACACTGTGCAAATGTGAGTCAGTCAACAAATACGCTCATTTACAGCAACAGTACGCATCTATAAAAGATTCATAATGAGATGTTGCTTCCATATGGGAGTGTTTGTTTGTATTAGGATTTAGTTGATTGTTGCGGTGAGTTAACATGCTTGTTGATTTCAACTATATGGACAAAAAGCGTCGTTGCACCTGTTCATTACGCCAGCAGGAAGATAAAATGGAGTCAGCTGGAACACATTCCTGGGAAGACTTTTGGAGCGTGTGGAACTTTTTGCTCATTTAGCCACATGGTCTCAAACTATCAAACTCATCCAACTGTGCTTTTATGGAGTAGGCTGGGACAGTGAAACGGTTCCCACAAAGATAAATTGAGTTATCCGAAATGTGTTGCTAAGATTCTGGAGGAAGAACCGCTGGTTAAAAACTCATTCACTCCCAGCAATTACCCCCTTCCCTTTCGGCTGTTTTACTGGATTTTGACTGATTTTGCAAGGTCCACAAAATATTCTGTTCTATTGCTAGAAAAACATGAAAGCCCTACCAAAAGAAAGATTAGAGTCTCTTCTTTTATCAGGAAAAAAAAAGTATATTTGTATCTGTTTCCGTTTCGCAGCAGTTAGCATTAGAATATAGCTAAGTTTCATCATTATTCACAAACCTGTTGAAAACACTGGCAAAAAGAGCTTGTTGCAACATGGCCCTGGCTGATCTCTTATACTCTGCTGCCACCTGCTGGCCGTTTTTTATAATAACTGCCATTGATTTAAGCGACCTCTTCTGTATACCCTAGCATTAAAAAAAAAAACATTAACATTATAAAAAAACAAGAAAGAAAAAAAAAGGAAAAAAACATTTAAAAAACATATAAATACGTTTTTCTGAGTGAAGGACAAAGTATTAACAACTTATTTAGACGTTTTTGGGTTTAAATGAGTTGATGGAGATATGCCTCAAAACCTTTGTCCATATACTGTAAGATGGATTTATGTCATTGGTTATACTTTCTGCCTTTTCAAGCCTTTCCTATGACTTTCCTGTGTGTGTTTTAGATGTACCATCGAATTCGCCACTCTGAATGCATTTACAGAGTGACAATGGAGAAACTGTCTTACCACAGCATCTGCACCTCAGAAGAATGGAAAACACTCACTCAGCTCAACCTTCCCACTCTCATTTATAAAGAGATCGAAACGTGAGTCTTCTTATGGGTTTCACCTCATGTGGCCTGCAGAAATCTATTAGTCGTGCGACAGTACAGAACCGAATCCAGTCCTCATTTCATCTGTGCTGCTCTATGTTGTCGCCTTATGCTGAAGTTGTTGTTTTTTCTGCATGTATTTACAGTATTTTTCAATATATTACTTTCTATTTGTCTTGATTATTTTTCAGATGTTACTAGATACAATTGATAAAAAAATATATATTTTTTTTCTTTTACTGGAGTAATATTTAAATATGAAGGATGCTTGAACCAAAAAATATTTTTTTTAAATAATTATTATTTAAAAGATGTGAGCGCATCGAAGTGAAAAAAAATGAATCATTCCACTTTGAAACATATCGAGAAACATATCAAATCATCTTTTATTGGCTTTCTCTTCTTCCTCCTCCAGGTTTCACTTTGACATAAATCCCTTTGAGGAGATCTGGCCTGCAGTTTTCATCTACATGGTTCACAGCTCCTGTGGAAAGACCAGGTAAGGTCTTTGCTGAGCTGTTAAGGCGCCGGTATCTGATTTAATGGTCATTTTATATTTGTTCGTCCCTTTTCTCACTTGCTATAGCTTTGAGCTGGAGAAGCTGTGTCGATTTACCATGTCCGTACGCAAGAACTACCGGCGTGTGCCCTACCACAACTGGAAGCACGCCGTGACCGTCGCCCACTGTATGTTTGCTATCCTACAGAAGACCCCTGGGACCTTCACAGAGCTCGAGGTCCGCTGCTCATTGGGTCACGAATGAAATAAGATATGAATCTTTGTTGTGTAGCTGCAAGAATTCTCTTTCTTTTACAGAAGAAGGGACTCTTGGTAGCCTGCCTGTGTCATGATCTGGACCATCGAGGGTACAGCAACACTTATCTGCAGAAGTTTGACCACCCGCTGGCTGCTCTCTACTCCACCTCCACTATGGAGCAGCATCACTTCTCCCAGACTGTCTCCATTTTGCAGGTAGAGCTCCACTATGCAACACTAACTTTATGTCTAGTCAAAATATGTACAATTACAGTTATTAATTACTACTATCCATGACGCGACACGCATCCAACGTGGTAAAGCCACCTTCAAAATTAAATCTTTCCAAACACAATAATGCATTTTTTATTATTATTATTATTAATATTATTTTGAGTCACCATAGTTGCGGCGTCTCGCAAATTGTTGCCACCAACGCCAACAAAGCAACGCTGTCCTGATATCAAGTTTAGTCGCTAATTAAAGGCGAAGTCAACCTTAAACATTTCTTGACAGTAATATGTTATATGTGACCTCAATAGCCTAAACATGACATTCTGATCAATATTACGTTTGTGTAATATGAGTTATGCTGCAAAATCCAGCAGTTGTTATCCATTTCAGTGGGCGGCCATTTTGCCGACTGAAGATGACATTACAGTTGCTCAGGGCTCAGGCAATGACCAATCACAGCTCACCTGTTTTCTGAAGCTGAGCTGTGATTGGTTGTTATCTCAGACCTGAGCAATTGTGATGTCATTTTCAGTGGACAGCAAGTGGCAAAATGGCCGCCCCCTGAGATGGATAAAAACTGCTGGATTTTGCTGCTTAACTCATATTCCTCTAACACAACACATATTTAGACTAGTGGGGCTACATAGAACATATTATTGTCAATAATTTTTTGGGGTGTTGACTTCCCCTTTAAGGGTGCTAAAAAAAAAAGTTTTTAAACAAAAAACAGCAGTGAATGAGTTTGGTCCATCCATTTTTCGGGTTTGGTTGGATAAAACTACAGAAAACGTTATCTTTTTAGTTTAAAATCCCATACCGTAACTAGATTTCCGCATCACATTGTGGCCAAAAGTAGAATCCTTGCTATATGACACATAAGAGCCATGACTACTACTACTACTTCTTCTTCTTCCATTTCTTCCTTTTTTTGGTGAGTGGCAAATACATTTGGTGTATTACCACCTCCTTCTGGCCACCAGTGGTAATGCACCAAAATATTTTGACAACTCCCAAAAGAAAGTTAACACGATAAGAAAACGGGGATTCTGGTTGCCAGTCTGAGTTCTAATGTTACAGTACAAGTTGCAGGACCAATCTATGGGAAAAGAAGTGTGACACGCTGATAATTGAAAATGACTATTTGACTGTCCTACTGATCACTTTTTAAATAACCAAGAAATGGGGATCATTTCCTGATTCAGCAGCTCAGAATTACTCACATTTATTAAAATATCTTTGGCACCTTATAATTTTTTTTATTGTTGGCCAGTGCATTGATGCTAGCAAATCGGGACCGTATTATACAAACGAACACAAAACAAAATTATCGTATTATACACGGGTGCATATTATACATGTGATTTTTTTTAAGATGCAAAATATAAAATAATAGTAATGGAAGATGCTGTTCCAAACTTATTCAACCAAAACTCAGTATGCTCAAGTTATAGGCACACATTACTCTTATAGTGAGATGTTATATATGGGCAAACAAATCAAATAAAAAGCAATCTACCTTTACTAACAAACACTGAGCAAAGGTTAGGGTTATCAGAGCAAGACTCAAACAAACAGACTTTTCTTCTCAAAGTACGCGAACAAATGGTCAACAGACCTGTGCTGGTTAAAATCTTGTTCATCTCTTGTAGTCTAGCTGAAGTGAACGCCTCATAAGTGGAGCCTTTGCTTTTTTATTGATCTCTTTGTTTCTCATAGCTGGAAGGGCACAATATTTTCTCCAACCTGAATTCCAGCGAGTACGAGCAGGTGCTAGAAATCATCCGGAAGGCCATCATCGCCACGGACCTGGCCCTTTACTTCAATAACCACCAGCAACTGTCAGATCTTCTCACCTTAGGTGATCTAGACTTCAACAACCACTCACACAGGTGAGACCGCAGTTGCTTGGAATCCTTCAGGCTTTCGACTTCGGTTCAAAGAATGCTTGCACACCTTTTTAATCGAGTGCTTTGTATCTCTTCTAATGAATAACTGACTGACTGACTATAATACAATAGTTTCCTTGTTACATGCAAAAAGTCACAAGATCTTGGTTTGGATCTACCATGGAACATCATTTGATTATATTCACTTGTTACTTTTTAATTGTCATTATGAGACACTTTGGAAAAGCGTATGAGCTTCTATTGCTGGCTTTGAATCTTTTTCTTATGAGTTGAGTTGGTTTCACACAGAGAAACACGAGTGAACAGTATATCAGCACTCAAGGCGATAACGTAGCTTTGCTCGCCTCCAGGGACCGTGTGATTGGTCTGATGATGACAGCATGTGACCTGTGTTCTGTAACTAAGCAATGGCAGATCACACGACTCACAGCCAACGACATCTATGCGGAATTCTGGGCCGAGGTACAAATTTAGAATGATGTGCATCTGTTGCAAGAGGTTCAATAAACTTTATTTATTTAAAATTTTGTATTTTTTTTTTGTATAAAAAAATATTATTATTATTTTTTTAATAATAATTTAAAAAATATATATTATATTTGTTATATTTTTATTATTTTGTATTTTTTATATATATTTTTATATTTTTATATTTGTATTTTTTTAATATATATATTTATTTTATTTATTTTATTTATTATTATTATTATTTATTATTATTATTATTATTATTATTATTATTATATAAATGTATGCGATCTGTATTTGCTTTTTGCTTTCCCACAGGGCGATGAGATGAAGAAGATCGGGATGCAGCCCATTTCAATGATGGATCGAGACAAGAAGGATGAAGTCCCTCAAGGCCAAGTGAGACCACAATTTTGACTCACTTTACAGATTTCATTGTTTTATAGCCAGTACCTCATAAATATGTTGTTAATTTGTGTTTCGCCGGCGTTGGGCCAAAACCTTGTAAGTTATTATTTGGTCAATTTCGTATATTTTCTCAAAAATCTATAATATCGGTCAGGTACAGGAGGTACAAGGTTTTGGTCGATGGCAGCGCTATGCCGATCGGAAATTGAAAATTCAGTTACATTCAAGGGGTAATTGTATCCCACCAGCATACATTGGATATACATTCTAAAATTGCTATCACACTTTTGCTTCAAATACTGCACGTTAACATTTAGTGTGTGTATAACAGTACTTGAGATATCAACATTTTCCCTTTGTGTCAAGGTTACTGGGTCTATTGGTCTAAAAATAAATAAACACAAAATTAGTTACCACAACTTGTGTCCACTTTTGTATTGGAACGCACGAGAAATCTACAAGCTGTCCCTTAGGATATATTGTGGTCATCTATGACTATGCATTTCTTGTTACTGAAAATGTGTTGAAATGAACAAACCACCAGTAGAAGTGATGAATAGTAACTGTGTTAGACTGATTAGCTCAATCTTTATTATGGTTACAAAGATGCCTTTATTTGTTGCCAAACCTTTAAAGTAGCTTATGGACATGCAACATGTTTTTTTGCAGTGATGAATAAATCACATGAAGTCATGTTGTTGTTCCTGGAGTTTGATTCTGTTGAATGCTTTCTAATTATGCTCCCTTTTTTAGGTGGGATTCTACAATGCTGTAGCAATTCCATGTTATACGACACTAGAAGATCTTTTCCCTCCATCCAGGCCACTTCTAAAAGCGTGCAAGTAAGGAACCTGTATTACACTCGCTCTAAAGAGATTTGTCGGATTGTTTTTGCTTTGCATTTCAATGAGCTTTATTGTTATCGCAGCCAAACTAAATAAAATAATATAACGTAAAATAATTGTGTCACTTTTCAAATAATATTATTATATTACGGGTGAACACAATTTTTTTTTAGAGTTACAGCTATTTTTAAATAATTTTTGGGTGCGAAAAGTGATCTCATTTTTGTTTTAGTTATAGGATGCCTGTAATATTAAAATAAATAAATAAAAGTGAAATACATGCGTATGCATGCAAATAAAACATTAAGATGAAATACTTAACAAGCTTTAAAAACTTTTTTTTTTTAAACCTTAAAAAACAGCATGAAACAAAATAGAAATGACAACGCTATGCTTCTTAATTCCTGCTATGCTGTTTTCTTAAAATGAATAAATAAATAAAGTAAATGATTCAATAAATAAATACAAGTGGAATGAATGTGTATGCATGCAAATAGAACATTAAGATGCAATACTATACTGTTTCTTTAAAATGAATAAACAAAAAAATAATGAATAAGTAAATAAAGTAGATAGATAGATGGCTGGCTGGATGGATGGATGGATAGATAGATAGATAGATAGATAGATAGATAGATAGATAGATAGATAGATAGATAGATAGATAGATAGATAGATAGATAGATAGATAGATAGATAGATAGATAGATAGATAGATAGATAGATAGATAGATAGATAGATAGATAGATAGATAGATAGATGGATAGAGGGAGGCAGGAAAGGAGGGATGGATAGATAGATAGATACATACATAGATAGATAGATAGATAGAGAAAGAGAGAGAGAGGGATGGCTGGAGGCAGGCAGGCAGGGATGGATGAATGGATGGAGAGAGAGGGAGGGAGGAATGGATGGATAGAGAGAGAGAGAGAGAGAGAGAGGGATGGATGGAGGCAGGCAGGGAGGGAGGGAGGGAGGGAGGGATGGATGCATGGATGGATGGATAGATGGATGGATAGATAGAGAGAGAGGGATAGGGAGGGAGGAATGGATGGATGGATGGATAGATAAAAGTATATTAAATGTGTATACATGCAAAAGAAACATTAAGATGGAATACTCAGAAGCTTTGAAAACAAAAAAACAAAACAGCATGAAACAAAATAGAACTTAAACGCTATCCTTTTAAAATCCCGCTATGCTAGTTTTCTGTTTGCAGACATTGATAGTACTGACCTTTTGGGAGCTACACGCCTCACCGCACTTTCTCGGAAAGGGGGTTTTCTGCGGGTACTGCCATATTCCTAAAACGTGCATTTTTCGTTCATTGTTGGCTAAGTTGCCCGTAGATGTGAGTGTAAATGGTTGTGTGCTATCCCAAAGTCACCTTGGATCCAGCGTGACTGTAAAACATGTGCCGTGCGTGTTGCAGGGAGAACTTGAGCCAATGGGAGAAGATCGTGCACGGCGAGGTGGAGGACGTTGTTCCTGTCCGGCCTTCTGATTCAGGACCTGTCAAGGTGGACAACTGACTACCAAAGGGTTGACTGCTTGTCAAAACAAGTTCAACCTCAACCTTGCCACAGTCATGAAGCTTTTTTTTTTTTTTCTCCTTTTTTGGGGGGGAGGAGCGGGAGCGGGAGCTGGATCAGCAAAAAAAAAAAGGCGCCTTGACTTAACAAAAAACACAAGTTACCTCACTGGGTGACGGAGGTGTCAATGCTGATGGTCGTACCGATCCCAGAGACTGACTGACAGCTAACGGGGTGGGACTAAAACCCATCACCCTTCATCCACTCCGTTTGGGAATTGATTTGTTCAAATGGATTTATGCCATGTTGGTTGTTTATTTGGCTTGGTTTATGTTTTTATTATTATTATTGTTACTATTATTATTATTGTTATTATTTGAGTTGATTCTTTGTGGTCTTGCATTTGAGAGGCCTTACACTGAACCTTTCACAGGAAGGTGATGTGAAACCTTGTTGTGAGTGGGTTCGAATCCTTTTAAAATGGTACTGTTTGCCTCCTGTGGTAAATGAGTCACTACTACTTCAGCAAGGTATTCAGAGACAGAAGGAATGTGTAGTACATTGAACATGCATGGTGTAATAATGCCACCTTATAGACGGGGTGGGGGCGGGGTTTGGGGGGGGGGGGGGACGTCAGAATGTTTTTCTTTCTTACTTTTTAGCAAAAATCCTTTGCAGTACTTGAATAAAGACACACAACCTGTTTCAAGAGGGATGGCAGAAATCCCGCACGCTATATCGTACAACTCAAAGAGGATGAACCGCGACCAGGAGAGGTCGGGGATTACTGTATGGCCAATGAAGTTGACCCCCGTCGCCGCACTGCCCCCCCCCCCCCCCCCAGGCCATCACGAGCACTTCTGCAAGCAGTCACATATGTTTTAAGACGGCTTGTAAACATTTCACATGGGATTTCCACACATAAAAGATAAGAGGTGATTGGTGGAAATGAGACTTGAGCACTACTCCGTGTCGTCAGTGTCAAATCTGATAAGCTGCATGTAACTCTGGGATTGTTCCGCAAGATTGTTGCTTGACTTCTTCGCCGTCCGCTCGTTCTACTGCAAATGATTTTTTCCGAGATCTTCCTGAGGACGTTTTCTCGGACCGTTCTGAGCGGTCATTCCAGTGGACGTGGTCCCTCTAAAAAATTGGATTCACAAATGCTAAGGTGGCCCCAACAGTGTGGATGTATAAAAAGTCTACACACCCCCTTTTGAGTGCCAGGCTTAAGAGAAGTAATTCAAAACTTTCTATTAATGTGACCTACGGGGGTAAAAATGTACCGGGGAATAAAAATTTAACTGAGATCAAATGTTTGCATAAATGTGCACACCCTGGCAATTGAACTTGGCTGTGTAGACTTTTGAGTGTTCTGTTGATCCCCTGAATGTGGCATGTGCATCGGTGTGTTCTGTCTTACTGTTCAAAATTGCTTCCAGTAAGTTCCAACCAAGAGCAACAATCAGCATGCACTTAAACTCAAGTTGATATATCATTTGCATATAAAGTACAGTAACAGGTGTGTACTGTGTACAATCTAGAATCCATATTTGCTCAAATGGTGCTAAACTGAATGGCAGTCATGCACTTTTGTAGTGTGCGTGCGTGCGCGCGCGCGCGCGTGTGTGTGTGTGTGTAAGAGTATGAGAGTCTATTAACTTTCACCCCACATGGTTGAGAACACGGTGAAGTCCACAACACTGCACTGTTCCTTCTACTTTTCAGCACCAGTTATATCGTTATCTGCACTATGTTTAGCATATCTTTATCATTATTGTTGGTGATGATGATGATGATGATGATGATTAATATTATTGCTATTATACCTATTATTTTCTCAATTAGAATTACATTTAAATTAACTTATATTTTTTATACAAGAAAAATAATGTTGGCCTTTTTTGTTTGAGACAAACAAAATGGTTCATACATGTTACTGTTACCCAGAATAATTGAGGAATGTTTCAAATGTAAACATAAGAGCAGTAGCCAAAATTACTTTTATTAAATACCTGAAAACACAACATTGTGTCGGATCTTTTGTGTGTGTCATCATGTTTATCAGGTGCAAAGTTTAGTACTCACAGACCAACAGTGTATTTATTGTTGCAAGACATGATATACATATAGAAGTCACGCATATATATATATATATATATATATATATATATATATATATATATATATATATATATATATATATATATATATATATATTAGGGGTGTGAATTGCCTAGTAGGTTGCGATTCGATCACGATTCATAGGTCACGATTCGATACCGATTAATCCCGATACAAATCTATAAGTCCATTATTATGATTTTTATTTTATTTTGAACTCAAATTTAGAAAATACTAATCAATAAACGTGTACATGTACACTGTTAAGTTTTTTATGAAAATGTACTTCAGGCTTATAAACTGTTGTCCACCGTATTTAATAAACAAATACAATTTTAAGGCTTAATGTTCCATTAATATAACATTCTTCCATGCTTAAAGTGTGAACCTTGACCATTTTGTTAATTAATGTAACCAATTTCCATCAAAAATTTATCTTTAAAAATCTATTTGGCTGCATGTTGAATCGATACGAGAATTGTGCGCTGTAATATCGCGATATATATATATATATATATATATATATATATATATATATATATAATTTGTATTGAGGAAAAAAAACATCACCCTTGCACCTTGGCCTATAATTGTAATCACTTTCACACCATTGTAATGCTGATTAAATATTGCGCCATGCGTGTCGTCGTCAGGATCTGAAGAAAGTGTCAGAGCAGAGCAGGTCCAACAGAGAGCGCCTGGCTGTGTTCACTAACGTCTTTGATGATGTGTGTGAAGGCTCATCTGTATTTGGATGCATCCTGAGGGAAATTAAGCTTGTTCCATTTCCACTGTACCCACCGGCTGTTTTTTTCCTTCTTTTCTTTCTTCTTTTTTATTTTTTTTCCGAGCATGTGCCGTCACATGTGTCAGATGGGACGGCGAGCCCCTGGCGTGTTGGGCAGGCGAAAGTGGCACAACAGCAGTCCTGTTGTGCCAGACAACGGGGTCAGGAGTGGACTACGACTCAATCGGTGCTTAGTCCTAAGTGACATGACACATGCGGGAAGTTATTATATTATATTGTATTACATTATATTATCCATCCATCCATTTTCTTAACCGCTTTTCCTCACAAGGGTCGCGGGGGGCGCTGGAGCTTATCCCAGCTTGCTTCGGGCAGTACACCCTGAACTGGTTGCCAGCCAATCGCAGTATATTATATTATATTATATTATATTATATTATATTATATTATATTATATTATATTATATTATATTATATTATATTGTATTATATTATATTATATTATATTATTGTTGGGATAAACTCCTGATACCAAGATCGTATGCAATTTTTAATTAATAAATATAATAATAATAATGAATATAATAATAATAATAATAATAATAATAATAATAATAAATAGCACTGTATTAAACACCTAATAAAAGGATAAAAAAATAATGTAAAGGCATAAACTGCCAGCATAAATAACGTTTGTTGTGTGCCTTTCAGGGGCCGATATCGGAAGGCGGAATCGGTTTGGCCAGTTAGCCTCCATGTGAGTGCCTGTGCTCGAGTTGTGACTAAGAGCAGCTCCTTTTAACTGTTTATATCCTTTTATAAATGGTTGAAAGTGTATCGGCAACTATGGCTCTCCTTACCCACATGTGAAGGTATACATCCTCTTAATTTTTTGGGGGGGGATTTTCACTTAACTCGAGTGGTGGCATACTTGACGTTTTCTGATAACAGCTCATAACAATCAACCAAGCAACACCTTGTAACTTGGAAGAACTCGTAAGGTTATGTACTCATAAGTCATGGTGCCCTTGTATTATAAATATTGAACGATGCGTCATAGACTCTCAGTAGGATTGAGGTCAGCGGATGATCAGATTGTTTATAGCTAAAGCTTCATTTGTAGCTTCTGCAGCAATTTGAAACTACATATTTTGCAGAAGTTATGCACCTTTACGCACAAGGAATTAATCTACCATTTTGTTCCCCGATATTCCAAGTCAAGTCAACTTTATTTATATAGCACCTTATCATGTAAAGAAACAGCACAAAATGCTTTACACACCCCAAAAAAAAAAAAAACACCACAAATGATCACTCTACTGTCAACATCTTCCTTGTGGACGTTGAATGACATTCAAAGCAATTCACATTTTGCATAAAAAAAAAAAAAAAAAGTCATAGTCCATCCAGGATCCATCCATCCAATTTCCGAGTCACTTATCCTACACATGAAAAATCAAATTTTATCAAAATGTTAAATGCTAACATAGGCTACAGTGCACTTATATAGCGCGTTATCTTCATCAAACATTTTACAAAGTCATATTCCCTTATCTTATTCAGATACAGTATTGAAGTGTAGCCTACACTTTTTAGTTTAAAATAACTCACTTTAATCATTCTCCAGTGTCCTGTTACGTACCCTAGCCAGCGGTCCCATCTTAAATCCATCCCCGTCCAGCCTCGTCCTGACTCCTAGCTAGCACTCATCGAGTTGTCTCTTCAAGTCCAGCATCCAACTGTGCAAACTCACGTTAATTTGTTGCTAAGATGATTGTCTTGAAGTGCTTACTGCTTTCATACCTTTTGCAAGGCATTGGAAAATTCCGTGTTTTTTTGTTCTTGTTTTTTATTTACGAGACAAAAGATTCCCCCCCTCCGATTACGCAAATCCAAAAACTGTGACTTGCTTAATAATGTAGAATGATCTTTGATGAATTTACTTCTAATTAGGTTGATTTGGAAATCTTATGACCAATGCTTACTGAGATCCTGTAGTACAGAAGCGTATTGCATTCACTTGAAAACAAATAATCCTGTTTTTCTGACACATTTTTGGGGGGAGCTTTGTTTTTTTGATTTTTTTTTTAATTGTCTGTTTTTCTGAATATTTTTTTCTGTTTTACTGATTTTTTTTTCTGTCAAAAAATATTCAGAAAAACCGGAGGAAAAATTAATCTGGAAAACAGGGGGGGGGGGGGGAGTATTCAAAAAAACGGAAAAAAATGTTTTCAAAAAAACTGGAAAAAAAAAATTGCTGAAAATTTTTTTTTATTTTTTTTTTTAACCTCTGAACTCCAAGTGACTTGTTGCAGACTTGCTAACTTGCATACCTCCATATGCAATAAGATGGTCATGTTTACTTACTGGCTCTCAATAAAGGAATGAATGTGTATACTGTATTGTGGTTTGTTCTCTAATCTCTGAGGTTAAACCCTTTAAAAAAATATTCAGAAAAACTGAAAAAAAATATTCAGAAAAATAATTATTTTATAAAACAGAAAAAAATTACTTAAAAAAACAAAATTTGTCAGAAAAACAGGAATTTTTTTCCCCCAAGTGAATGCAATACGCTTCCGTACTGTAGATATCAGTTGATCTCTAAACTGGGAAAACTACGGCGCCCCTAAGGTGACATGGTAGAGAGAAAAAAACTTTGCATTTCCCGTTAATTTTTTTTTTCTCCCTACCATGTCACCTTAGGGGCTCCGAAGTACGAAAACAACAAATCTAAATAAATTTTTAAAAAAGTATCCCAGAAAAGCACATCTTTTTTGACTGATAGGCAGTAAGAAATCAAATGCTTCTATTACTGGTACCTTATAATGAGGCGTGGTGGCCATTTTGACGAGAAAACGGGTTGCCAATGGCTTCTTGGGTCTATAGACGGCTTACTAAATGAGAGTCAAACAAAAGAACACACACTCAATAACAGAATATTCTATTTAAAACAGGCCCGGAGGAGCGATACATAAAGCGTAGTTGTTGAGACACTACACTGCTCTATGCTGCATGTCAAACCACATTTAAGTCAGTTATCCTTTGGGGCTATTTATTGCACATGCTAACTTGAAATCATATGTCTGTGGTGTGCTGTGAACAAACCATCACTTTGTCACTGCAACAGGCATAAAGAGAGTCCAGTGTACCACGTACTGTGCAACATGTTCTCATATGAGAGTTCAGTTGGAAATCATTTGAAAAGTTTAGCGCTTGAATTGAATTCAGGGAATCTAAACATTTTTTCAGTTAACATGGACATATGGGGGTTTTATAGAAGTATCAGGAATAGCATAAAGGCTGCTTTGACTTCATTTAAATGAGGCTATACCCATCCATCCATCCATCCATCCATCCATCCATGCAAATGCTTTTTTTTTGTTTAAGTCTGGAGAGTGACGTGGTATTTTATTGCGAACGATCTCGCAATCAGTTGAATTGCCTCTTTCTTTGAATTAAACCAAATTTCAATTCATTGTTGGTTGTTGTTTTTTGCAGACTTCAGAGTTTGTTTTTCTGCTGCTCTAATGCATGACATCATTTATAATTCATCAGGCCATCCCAGCCCAAGCCATGTCGAGACTGTTTCACTGATGAGCATGCATGCGTTGAATCATGAGCAAATCCTTTCTTTTGCGGAGCTTCGGCCTTTTCATTACTTCAGTAAAGGACCATAAAACCGATTTTTATAGGCAAACATAAGTACTTTTTTATTTGTATTTATTTTTAGCAATTCCAACCTGGCCTTTTGATTCTTCTTGGTAATGAGTGGTTTGAGTCACAGTATCATTAAGTCTTCACTCCTGCCCTGTGGAGGTTGTTACTGACTGTCACGAACTGTTGCTTTATGGTCTTTGTTCTCAGATTTCACAATGTTTTGGTCATCAAAGTGTAATCGAGCTGTTTGATGGCCTGTTAGAAGACCAGTGACGGAAGTGGAAGCTTTTACGACAGGACCGAATGCTTGACAATTATTGCATGCAACTAAAGTGCTTGTCGAAACTGATCTGTCTTACAAATTACCGCATTTTGTCCGTTTGCTTCCAGAGTGAGATGATGACCCTTGATTTCTTCAAACTTAACTCATTCACTGCCATTGACAGCAATAGACGTCAAAAATGTATTTGAACTATTTCTATTAGTTTCACTTTTTTTCCCATTTTTGTTAACAAGAGTATAAAAGCCTAGATTTTTTTTGTACATTGAGGAACAGATATAAAAGTACTAGTGAATTCATGCGATTAATTATGATTACAAATTGTAATCACCTGATGCCCCTAATTTTTAATAATCTTTTTTTTATTTTATTTTTTTAAATAATCTTTTCTATTTTTTTTAAATAAAAGATTATTATGACTGCACTAGTTAACTCACGATTAATCACAAATTGTATATCTGTTGTAATACAATAAAAAAAATGTCTTGGTATTCATACTCTTGCTAACAAAAACTAATAGAAATAGTTCAAATGAATTTTTGACGTCTATAGCCGTCGATGGCAGTGAATGAGTTAAGACAGATTGTCTGAAAACAGGAGTTCGAACTTTTAGTCTCCTTGCCATCACTTCCATTTCAGCTTTGACGATAACAACAGCTACTTGTAATGTATCTTGACTCAACCTGAATAATCTGGGGGAAAAAATATCAAGGCAGTGCTGAGAAGGGAGAACGCGAGCAAGGCTGTAAAACAATAACATGAAATGTCTTAAACACAATAGAACAGTTAGAAAGGGAGTTGTGACTTTTTTCTCCTTCTCATGGTGTTGTGTAAAAGTGCCTTGTAGTTGTGACATATATGATGCTCACCTGTAATGGGGTGGGGCGGTTGGGTGAAAGATTTATTGAAAATATTTATCTGTCCTCCTATTGTGGGTACATGTTAAAATAGTTGAGATAAACAGTCATGCAGTTTATTCCTCTTTGGGCAAATCTATTCGTTTTTAAATATTTTATACAGATGTGTTTAAAAATAACAACATACTTTAAAACCTTAAAACAGTGACAATAAAGGCGAGGAAACAAATATAAATTGATGTAGACAAAGTGCTATATAAAAAGCAGTCTATTACCATTTATGACACCGGAGCACCTCTCCCTTTCAACACTAGAGGGCGGCAGTGACTTGAAAATTAATATTTTTGAAGTACCGGTATTCTCACATTTCTCAACCAGCACAGCAGTGACATAATTCCTAATAAAGATTAATATTCTAACTGCCCGAAATTGCTTCAAAGATGAGTAATTGCTGATTTTGTTTTGAAGCAACTGAGCTGGAACCTGGACTGTTTAGCTGCAGCCATCATGTGATGTTGAGCGGTCAACTATTTTGCAGTCTGAAGAAGAACAACTATTTGGTAATCCAACACTTTTTTTCCGCACTCACTCACACAAACACGCACACGTACAAACATGGTCTCCCAGGCGGGGAAGCGAACCCACGCCAACCTGCATCGTAGGCAAGTGACCTGGAGAACCTGCTGACCCAACACTAATTTGGTTTTGGCAGGTCAATTGCATAGCTACTAATCTGTCAAATTAATTCAGGGATTTAATTACTGTAATTTGTTTCGAATTACATTGCATAATATAATTGCTGAAAACTGGGGGGGGGGGGGGAAAGGAACTACACAATATCGAATTCTGGAGTGTATAGCAATAACAGTTCTTTATCATTTCTGTTTTCCCTCAACACCCTCTTTATTATATGATAAGGACTTGAGTGCTTTTGCTCACATCAGTGGTTATCATCACTTCTACCACAGCAGCCTGCAGTTAGCTAGCTAGTTAGCTACGCCAACAAAATGTATTTTCCCTTGATGCCACAATTTACAGTAGGCCTACAGCTCAAAATAGAATAGAATAGAATTTAAAAACAATTGGGTCAAAAGTAACCCAGTTGTGGATCAAAAATGGGCCGATCCAATTTATGGGTCAATTTGACCCAACTTTCTGGGATCCATATTTTTGACCCAAGTAAAGGATCTGAACAATATTTATGAGTATTTATTAATATATATTTTACACTAAGATACCCATTTCGTGACTCAAAGTTGGGTCAAATTGACCCAAGTAGAGGATCGGTCCATTTCTTACCCTAGTTGGGTTATTTTTTAGAGTGTATGTTTTATTGCAATGTATAGGCTACATGTAAAATACCAGGTAAAAAAAAAAAAAACAAGTACATAGGAATTCTTGTGCGTGTGACTGAGTGAAGTAACTAAACAGTAACAAGTAAGCAGAATGTATTAAAAGCAAGGTACATGGATAAAAAACTAAAACCTTAAGCATAAACAAACATAAACATCTTTTCTGTGAGGTAACAAATATAGAAGTTTATTTTCACTTTAAGGGACACAAGCTAGTAGATCATCAACATCAGTCTAAAATAATAAAAGACAAACATGTGCCATATGAATTACGTTGTTGTTATAATAATAATAATAATAATTATTATTATTATTATTATTATTATTATTATTATTATGAGATTGGATGGCAACCAGTTCAGGGTGTACATCGCCTACTGCCCGAAGCTAGCTGGAATAGGCTCCGCAACCCTTGTGAGGACAAGTGGTTAAAAATGTGTATTATTATTATTATTATTATTATTATTATTAAATTAAAATGAATGACTTATATATTGAAGCATTTTATATGATTGCTGTAATTAAATACACTTGTAGCGTTGTGGAGTTTTCATGCCGATGACATGGGACTGATCAACTGAAAGTCACAATAACTTACTGTAAATTAGTTTATTTTTCTTACATAATTACATTTTCATGAAAATTTAACTTTTCTTCACTTAGTTATTTTTGACATTTTAGTATTTGGTTTTATGATTTTCAGTAGTTATACTAGTGTGAATATTTACATCATACTATTATGCGACATTGTTATTGAATAATATCTATATATTATATTATAATTATTATTATTATATAACATTATAAAACATTATTAGCATTGGGTTTTTTTTTATCCCCCACGATGGCTTTTGTCTAGGGATGTCATGATATCATCATGATAGAGGGTACAGTATGAGTAAAAGGCGAAGATGTTTCACTCTTACCAAATAAATCATGGAAATCCCGTTCGCCTTGAGATAACTTTGTGATGACATCAGCTACTTGACGTGCTCAATAACCAGAAAGGAGCAGATTAGGTGCGCATATAGATTGATGAGAGTTGACTTTTGCCCCCTTGCGGGGAGCGAGTGCCCCGCTGTCTGCTGCAGCCTAATCACAGGTCAAAGTCTGCTTCCAGTAAGAGGCGAGTGTCGTTGTCGTTGTCGTCGCTCACTCGCAAAGCTCCTCTCACCCTGTTGACAACACATCTGACATTCTCACCACCATGCTTCTCCGGACCGTTACTCTTCTGCTGCTCCTTTGCGTGTCTGCAGGCGTGTGTGCCACACTGGGTCACTACCAATCCACACTAGCAGAAAAGGAGGTGGAGGCTCCGGGTGACAACCAACTCTCTGACGTATTACCAAACAAAGCACCAGAAGCGGTCGAAGAGCCGGGAGAACGTAGCCAAGATGTGGAAGCCCTGCAACAGCCCAAGGAAGAAGACGCGAGCAATGAGATCCAACCAATCCAGATGAACATTTCCACACCACTTGTCAAAAACAACGGCAGCTGGAGCCTCATGTCAATTCGAAACAGTTTCCAAACCATGCACGGCTACTTTGACTCCCTGGTGGAGCTGGTGGGGGGCCACGATGGCGTGTGTCAGTACCGCTGCAGATATGGTGAGTATGCTGTCTTACACACACTCTTATAATGCGTAGGTGAGGCGTAAGTTGTGAATGTTTATCTTCTACGTCGTCTTAGGTGACCGTCCGCAACCTCGTCCTGGCTACGAGCATCAAGAGCCCAACGGCTGCAGCAGTTCCATGGTGGGATTCCAGGTGGATGTTGCCCTCCGTGGCCCGGCAGTGGCACCAAACAGCCAACACGCGCACTTATTGTTTATTTCTTGACGCAGCCGCCATACGGACCGGCATAAACACACGTGTTTCTTTCTCCTGTGCCAGATGGATCTTGGCATCCCAGCCATGACCGAGTGCTGTAACCAGCTTGATGTTTGTTACGACAACTGCGGCATCAACAAGTACGACTGCGACACCAAGTTCCGCTCTTGTCTTCAGAACATTTGCTCGGACCTGAAGAGGAGTCTCGGATTTGTGTCCAGAGTACAAGGTGAGGCATTTAATCACATCCCATGCGAATAATCTGCCATTACAAAGAGAATAATGCACTTTTTTGACAGACAAACTATTGTTAGTTATATTTGGAATTTTGACGTTTCAAACTTTATTGAAGACTACAGAAGATTTTGATGATGAAAGGATACATTTATCTTTAGAGTCAACAACTACTTTGGAAATATTTTATTATACATACCCGTATGTAAGACTCAGAGTGTGAATTATTGTTATTAATTATGATTTATAAATATGAAATGTATTTACTTTAGTTTTATTATCAAAAAACAATATATAACATAAAAAAATACCCCAAAAAATACAGTACAATAGATACAACTGTACATAGAAGAGAAAGTAGCATTTAAATAAATGTAAACAATTATCCGTACTTTAAAGTTATCATTCATCTATGATTGTGCAAATTATTTTATTCAATTATATCTATAATAATAATACATATACGTATTTATATAGCGCTTTTTGGACACTCAAAGACGATTGTGAATGTAGTATGTGAGTCTTCCATGTACAACATTTTTTATTTTATTTTTTTGTGATTCATAAAAATAGCATTTTTATATTCAAAATAAAACCCATTGCAATGCTTTGGAGGCATGTTTTATTTTGTTTCAGCAATATTTAATCACTAAACCTAATTACATTTATTTACATGGCTAAACAATAACACAACCACCTCTTCGTATTATGTGGCGGTTTTATATTTCTGCACTACTATACGGTAATCATCATGTTATTAAAACAATACTCCTCAGACGTGTAGGACTTCATTCGATTTTTTTTTTGTATATTTAATGTGAGTCTACTCTGTACTAATAAAATGCTGCTTGTTGCTTTCCCGCCTGTTAGCCTGTGAGTCGATGGCAGACGCCTTGTACAACACAGTGTGGACACTTGGATGCCGGCCCTACATGAACAGCCAGAGGGCAGCATGTGTGTGCGATGGAGAAGAGAGGGACGAACTGTGACGCTGGAAAACCATGGACAACTTTTGTATGGAGAAAAAAAGAAGAAGACAGTTTTGCACATATTGCCCAAATAATGAACTTCAATGTCATTCATTATTTGGACATTACAACACATAATCCATGCTGAAACATGCCAATTCTTTGGCCTGCATAACTCCATTAACATTCATTTCTTTAAGACTCCAAACAAAGGAAGTGTTTTGTTGCTATGAAACACTTAGCAAGCTAATTGTGCTCAGGAAGTGAGTCAGTGTAAGTTTTTCGCTATTTATAAATGTAAGAGGAACTACTTCTCATTTACGCTCACCAAACGCAGCATTAGGTTCATTGCAGTATACCGTAATTTCATCTAAAAACACTGCTAAAATTAATATATTAATCTCATAATTAAAATTTTGATACAGCTGTAGAAATGCATCGCATTATCAGCAAGTCATTACCTAATGTTTGTTACCTTTAAATGTACAGTAATGCATGAGTCGTTTCTATTATTATGAATGCTCAGCGATGGCGTGAAAAAAAAACGACATTGATGAAAGCCACTCAGACATTCCTGAACAATACAAAAAGCTTTATTTGACATTGTACAGTACTTGTTCCAAATGTCTCCATGTTGCAGTTGTTACAGTCGAGGCACCGTGACCACACTGATGACTTCATACACAGTAAATGTCACTTACTATAATGTCTGCAAATTGCGATGTCAGCAAAAGGGCACGCGTGCTGAGTTGAATCCACTTTCCATCTTTGCTTCAGATCATCACAGTATGACATGGAAACCATAAACCATGCTTTGCATTTCTCGATATGTGTAAGCATGATGGCATAATAACTGTGTCATGTATTTACATGTTTGACCTCCTAACCGACGATGAATTGGGCAAGGGAGAGGACGCGAACGCAGCACAGTGCACAATGCTGATGTCAGCAGCTATATTTTATACAACGCCAAGCTGCGTTCCACTCGTGGTGCTGCAACACTGCAGTTGCTGTTTGAAAGGTTGCCCAAAAGCCCCACCCGCTACGCATAGACAATTAATCAAAACAATACTATATTTAATACATTGTCAGCTTCTATATAGCGTTCTCCCACATATTTGCGGATGTTATTTATTTATTTATTTGTTTACCTTAAATTCAAGTATTTTCTGTTTTTATGTTCAAGTCAAAGCTATGTAGCATTTCAGCTAGAAATAGACCGATATTGCTTTTTGAGGGCCCAGTTGCAACAGGGCTCGGGTAAAGACCAATCACGGCTCAGACCAAACTCAGAAAACACGTGAGCCGTGATTGGCCCTTAGGCACTGTGATGTCATTTTCAGTCAACAGCAGGTAATTTAAATTCCACAAACAAAATAGTCATCAGAATTCTGTGTTTACACCAGTGCATACAAGATTTTATTGTAAAAAAAAATCTTTGGGTTGACTTTCTCTTTAAGCAAGCCTATGACGAGCAGGGGCGTGGCTACGTGGTGGCCAGTGGAGGCCGCGGACAGGAAAGGACCGGCTTCCAAAAGCTTCCAAAGCTCACAATGTTTTTAATCAATTCAATAATATTTTACTAGTTAAATCAATTTAGCAACCTGATATTGACCTGCCTGTATTGAACACATTTGGTCAGGTTACAATACGCACAGCTTTATTGATATTGTCTTGAATACAGTGGGAATGGAAGAGGTGTGTCTGAAGTGGAAGTATGTTGCCACAAAGAAAGATCTTCATCATTAACATAGCATTTTACTGTAAAGTAACAATACATGTTGGAGAACACAAAAACAAACTTCAAACAAACACAAATTTCGACACACGTCTGGTTCCATCAGTGGAATTTGAGTCCATCTGGCTGCTTGGTTCGGGCAAGATGAAGATGGGCCCCCCGCTCAATGTGTGCTGACGCTGAGATGGGGCACCGCGACGGACACGTCGCCGACATGGCTGAGTGCAGCGAGAGTCTCCCAGGCTGCACACCAACACCTGACAGTGGAGGAAGACCTGCTGCAAACACACAGGGGAAAACCATCATCATCATCATCATCATCATCATCATCATCATCATCATCATCATCATCATCATCATCATCATCATATAATGAATACTATTTGTATGGAACATTAACTCATTCACTGCCATTGACGACTATAGACGTCAAAAATTAATTTGAACTATTTCTATTATCTACTATCTAGTTTAACTTTTTTTTCCATTTCATTTTTTATGAAAACCTAGAAATAATTTTTTATTGTACATTTATAACAGATATAAAACTAATGAAGTCATGCGATTAATTTTGATTACAAATTTTAATCGTCTGATGCCCCTTATTTTTTGTATATTTTTTTAAATTTGCGGCGTCAGGTGATTACATTTTTTAATTGTAATTAATCACATGACTTCACTAGTTAACTAACGATTAATCACAAATTTTATATCTGTTCTGAATGTACAATAAAACAATTCTAGGTTTTCATACTTTAGTTAGAAAAAGTGGAAACAAATGTTAAACTAATAGAAATAGTTCAAATGAATTTTTGACGTCTATAGCCGTCAATGGCAGTGAATGAGTTAATTGATCTAAGCGTTACAAGGAAGACATATTAAAAGTAAATAAATAAAATGATATACAATTACCCAAAACAGACAGTAATCCACATGTCCAATAGTCGCAGTCAATAATCTAAACAACAGACTGTCATGCAAACATAAGCCCACTCACTCTCTCTGTAGCCATCTGTCTCCCAGCAGTTTGCTTTACTCACCCGATTCTCCTTGCCAATGAACTTGAAGACAGGGACCTGGTAGTGCCTGGAGAGCTGGTCCTTGGATGTGTACTGAGTCACGGTTTCATCCGAGATACACCTGTTCACAAGACGCACATCTTAAGCCTTTACAGGGACGCTCACTGTGTCCTATCTATCCCTCCATTCTCTCAACTGCTTATTGTTATAAAGTCGCGGCTGTGCTGGAGCCTATAACAGTTAATTAAGTATTGATTATTTGCGGGATAGCTTTATTTGACTTTTTGTAATTTTATGTACAGGCTTGGGGAGTAACACAATACATGTACCGCCGTTACGCAATCATATTGCAAAAAAATTTTTTTAACAGTTACAGGAAAAAACATGTAGTCAGATTACAGGTACATTTATTAAAAATGGGGATTACTTCGAGGGATTACAATTCCTACGATGAGAGAGAGTGCAAAAGAGGGCGAGAGAGAGAAAGAGAGACAGAGAGAGAAAGCGAGAGAGAGAGAGAGAGAAGGACAGAGCGAGAGAGAGAGAGAGAGAGAGCGCGTGCACACCCGCGCGAGTGGGACCGTTGCTGCATGTCGGGAAGGTGGGAACGAACGAACTGACGAGTCGTGTCCTCCACACGCAGTCTGTCTGTCTATCTGTCTGTCTGTCTGTCTGTCTGTCTGTCTGTCTGTCTGTCTATCTATCTATCTATCTATCTATCTATCTATCTATCTATCTATCTATCTATCTATCTATCTATCTATCTATCTATCTATCTATCTATCTATCTATCTATCTATCTATCTATCTATCCATCCATCCATCCATCCATCCATCCATCCATCCATCCATCCATCCATCCATCCATCCATCCATCCATCCATCTATCTAACTGTGAGGTGTGGTTGCTTTCGGTGACAGTTCGAAAACAGCATATGGCCTTCAATCAATCAATCAATCAATAGCCTACATGCTTTTTAATTACACAAGGATTTTTGCTATTTGAATAGCAGCGGCACATTGTATAGAATATATATTGCGGTGATATCTATTTCTATTTTGTCTTCATGAGCATACTCAATATTGGAGTAATCCAAAAGTAATCCAGTTACATTACTTTCATATTATGGTACTTGGATTACGTTACTAACTACATTTTTTAGCAGGTAATTAATAACTGTAATGGATTACATTTTAAAAGTAACCCTCCCAACCCTGGTTGTGAAGCAGTTTGAATAGCCTAATTGCCTGAAAACGTTGACCTGACAGTCAATTGGGGGTAATATAACAAAAACAATTCTCAACAGATCATCAGCAGCCAAGGTCAGTGGTGTTTGACGTTTGATGCGACACGTGAGTTTCACTGTCCTATAACTGTCAATCATTTGATTCCCTCGACAGCAGACACTTCTCCAACAAATTTTCTCACAAATAAAATTAAGGAGTAGAATGAATGTAGTAGCGCAGCTTCTTTTCACACGTTATGACTTCAGGCCGCATGTACTGTAAGTCTTTGCATAAAAAAAAAAGTTTTTCAGACATTGAAAAAGAAAGATTGCTGCTTTTTCTTTTCAATGATCGATTCTGCTTATCTGAGCGACGTCAATTACTGGGCTGACAGTTGCAAATAACAATTATGGTCCCATTCTTGTGTACATTCGTATATGTGTGTAATGTCAGTATACATGCTTTTGTTTCCTGATCACAAATGATTAAATTGCATCTGGTGGAATTGAATTCAAGAGGAATTTATCCTCCTGTTTATTTTAAATGTTCATTAGCTAGAAAGGTGCGACATCACAAAGAGTGGGAGAGGGTGTTAAGCTCTTCATTTTTATCTGCTTTCTCGCATTCTGGACAGAAAAAGACAGAGCAAGTATGTTATAAGACAGCATTGTTGTTAACAAGCAGAGGCACTTTAAGGTTTACTACACATGTTTTTGTTTTTCCAAGTTTTGCTGACAACAGTTATTTGTATAACCATACAATTAAAGTGGTACTTTCTTAAGTGTCAGGACACTTTTATGTGCTCTCCTTGTTCCAGGCCTTTATTACAGGTAATTTATTTGACTGAAACTGCCTCTTAATTCCAACACTGTCAATTAAACAGCAATTAAAGAGACCGTAAATGCTATACAAAACAGCAATCCTGTATAACAGCATGCAAGTGTGCCATGTACATTATCTACAGAAATTTTGAATCAATATTTGTCTACTAACATGACAAAAGAATAAAACATTAAAAACAAATTGCATCATACTCACCAGATATTCTGATTACTAATGAGATTAATTTAGCATTAAATGAATAATTTTATTATTTTTATTTTTTTTTTAATCATGGCTACAGGTGTGTTTTGCAAGTCCAATTCTCATTTGCTATCTAGTTTAAAGGTGGAGTCAACCACCCAAAAATCTTTGCAATACTACTACTACTACTACTACTACTACTACTACTACTACTACTACTACTACTAATAATAATAATAATAATAATAATAATAATAATAATAATAATAATAATAATAATAATAATAGATTTTAAGTTAAAAAAAATCAGGAATAAAAAAATAAAATAAAAATAGAAACCAACCAGGAAATATAAATAGGACTAATAATATGTTTTATGCAGCCAAAGTAGTCTAATCACAGCATTCTGATTAATATTGAGTTTATGGAATATGAGTTAAGTGGTGGTAACGACCAATCATGACTCATTTGTTTTCTGAAGCTGAGCCGTGATTGGTTGTTACCTGAGCCCTGAGCTACTGTGATGTCATTTTCAGTCGACAGCAAGTGGCAAAATGGCCGCAGCCTGAGATTGATAAGAATGGGTGGATTTTGCTCTTTACTCATATTCCACAAACACAATATTAATTGGAATGGCGCGTTTAGACTCGTGGTGGAACGTACAACATCTTATTATTTAAATAAAATAATTTTCATGGTTGACTTCCACTTTAAGTTACATCGGCCAGCACTGCTTAAGTTATCAGACAAAACTATTCTAACATACATGTACAAGCACAACTTGAAAAAAATGCATCCAATAGAAATATGTATATTATTTCATGGAAATAATATTACAAATAGGTTGTAAATGTTTCCTACCACTGCCATTTTCTCATTTGTGCAGCAGCTGAATTAGACTCTGAAACAACTCACCCATCTTTTATGAGGTAATACTTGATGGCCTGGTCGGGTTTGGGCCCTGGCGTCGCAAAGCAGCTCTCTACCAGGGCAGACAGTCCCTCCACTCTCTCTTTGGGCTCCACCCCGAAGAAGAGCGAGTCATGAAGGTGCAGATGAGGCGGCGTGTGGTAAGGTTGAGAAAACTCAGCGTTCTTGAAGAGCTCCAGCGAGAAGGGGAAGACTCCCTCGCTGAAGCCGGCCAGCTCCAAGGCCGAGCCGCGCTGACTTGCCTGGTATCCATCGGACACTTGGTACTCTCTGGGGAACTCACAGGTGATTGGCACTACTAACTTACTGGTGCGTACTATCAAGTCCCTGCTGCTACCTGGATTGGCCCTGGGAAGGCCTGTCACCAGGTTGGTTGCCACAATCTTGTCATCTGTCACCTGCGAGGGAGTGTCTACTTCGTAATTAGTTCTATGAAGCACACAGACAAAACTGACCTCTACAGCGGTGCCACACGTCTTGAGGCTGAAGTTGAGGTTGATGTGTGTGCCATTGGAGATACCACGACATGATGAGTTGGAAAGAAAGAGGTCCAATCCTCCAACAATGTCCTTTGGTATTGACACTGTAATGGAACTTGGGTTGCACTCCACTGGAACTGCAACATATTCACATTAGAAGGGAACTAAATCCACAAATGTTTTTGAATTAATACGCTGCATGTGCCACCACTAGTAAAAAAATAATTTGCTAAATAAGAATTAAACAGAATAATTTAGCAATCTAGTAAAAGCAAGCTAACACAAGAGGAAGGTTAAAATGCCTTTAAAAAGTAATCTGCCGGCTGTCGCTCTCTGGACAAGAGTCGAAGGCCAAGCAGCTAGCTGCTAGCAATAAGCCGCTAAAGCCAAATTTTGTTGTATACCTTTTTGATCAATGACAGCATAATAATTGCTGGTGTAATAAATTGGCATGATCTCAGGATGGTGTTATGTGACATTAGTGGTAGCAGTATATTGTATGATGGCAATAAAGTAGGCTACTACAGACATTAGCCAAGATTCCGCAATTAATAATATGCTGCCTTCATGTGGTATGGAAATTATGGTAAATACCACTTGTCGAGTAGAAAATTGCACGTGAACGCTCCCTCATGTCGTATTTTCCACTGGACAACTGGGAATTTATTTTGATACCCGAGTTTCCGAGTTGAGAGAACCTTTCAAGTTTTCAACATGGCGGAGAGTGTCGCAGGATTCGTGAATGGCAAGAAATATTAACACTTATAGGGGTGTTGTCGTCCACTAGCAGGTTGTTTTAGAATCTACACAATTACATAACATACACAATTCAATGTCCTGTCCTTTACAACTCATTATTTGCCGTAATTGTTTGGTTTTACGAGCAAATACGACGTCAGCTGCCATGTGTATTTTGTTGCTACAACAACAAAAGCGCATGAACAGAACTCAGTCGTAATTAGGAGTGTCCGAGTGGTAAGGTCCATAGCACGTGAAGGCAGGGTAATGTCTGGTAAGTGGATCTGTCTAATAAGCGAGTTAGATGCTTCAAACATATATATATTTTTTTTTAGAATAATACTACTACTAGTAGATTTAGATAAATAGCAGCTGATAAAGAATATATACCACTCAGAATATAACTGAACGTTTGGACATCTTGGGTTCAGTTTCCCTTTTAATAGCAATTAATACTGTAAAATGAGTAAACTTATCAATTTTATACCTTTCTAAAATATAGTAAGAGAGTTATACCCAATACCCCAAAATTTTTTTTGCTTTATTTTGTTTTAAAGAATTTTTTTGTTGTTGCTGCGGACAGCATTGTGGTCTCTGGTATATCTGCCTCACAGTTTTTTTGATGGGGAGGGGGGAATCCCCCAATATTTGTGCTGTGATGAAATTCTAATTTGACAGAATTTCATTTGAGATGTATTTTATTTGAAAAATAAATAACGGTCTGTTATTATTGACGTTGTCATCAAAGTAATAGTTATTATTATTATTATTATTAGTAGTATTATTATTATTATTGCTATACATACCCAGACATGTGCGTGTATCATGGCTCAGCTGCAGTCCGCGTGGACAGTGACACCGGTAAGAGTTGTGCAGCGTTGAGCAGCCATGGCTGCAGCCTCCATTGTTTACATGGCAGCCTGCCATCTCTACAAGACACGCACGACAGCGGAAAAGAAAGGTTACATCAAAGTATTTCAAAAGAGCCAATGTAGACATTCTAGAATTGAGTACAGTACCTAGACAGTTTCCGGCCTCATCCCGCACTCGGCCCGGACCGCACTCACACCGTCTGGATCCTTTGGTGTTGACGCAGACCTCTGCACAGCCACCGTTGGCCTTCTCACACTCATTTACGTCTAAACATAACACAAATGCACACCTGGGTCACACAGCCCATGGCTTTTAATTGGTTTGAGTGCGGGCGGCACGAGAGTCACCTACGGGGATGAGGATGACAAATTTCTTTCAAGGTGGACTTTATAATACTGAAGGGACAAGTAATAATAAAGATGGATGAAAGAAGAGATTTGTTACGGTAGAGTGAGGTCATTATTATGTGTCCTTCAATCATGTACCAGCCAAAACATTAGGTACACTTGAAACTAAAAATATACAATATGCAAAGATAACAATGCTAGTTTATTAAAACGCTACAATATTAGAACTAGCTCACAGTATAGGCGCAGTGCATTTTTACACCACTCTGAACTACAATGACAATAATAAATAGTTTGTTAACCCCCCCCCCCCCCTTTGGCAGTGTCTTTTGAAATAGCTCTTGAATTGGAGCTCATAAAGGTGTATCTAATGAAGTGTAATGAAATCAGTGATTAGTGATGAACTACAACTCAACGTATAAACCAGAGGTCGAGAATAGATAGCAGTATATTTAAAATCAGCCAATAAACATAAGAGAAGGAGAAGAACAAGTAGAGGAAGTAGTAGAAGAAGAAGAAGAAAGAAAAAAAAAGAAAAGAAGAAGAAACTTTTATTTTTTTCTTGTGTCTTGTTTGACCTTTCGGTTTGTGTGCTCAGTTTGAATTGGTGTTTGAATTAATAAAGAAAGCAAAAAAAGAAGAAAGAAGAAAAAGAAGAAGAAGAAAGGGAATAATAATAATAAGATTTGATTTTGAAAAATGACATTTATTTACCGCTCTTATTTACATTATTTTCATAACACACAGCTCGGCAAGAGCAATTAAAGAAGAAGAAGAAGAAGATTTTTTTTTTTTTGATTTTGAAAAATGACATTTATTTGCCGCACTTATTTACATTATTTTCATAACACACAGCTCGGCAAGCGCAATTAAATAAATAGATAAAAAAATAAAAATAAAAAAGAAGAAGAAGAAGAAGAAAGTGGGCACTCACAATCGGTTGTTCTGTTATTGGTTAGTTACTCTTGTCTCATTTTCCTGTAAATTGTCATCCATAGCAAATCTTGTCTACTCCACTCTTCCTTCTTGTCAGTGAATCTCACCCAGGCATGTTTGTCCGTCTGGTCCCAGGACAGTTCCAGGAGCACAGCGACATTCCGACTGAGGACATGTTGGACCGACGCATGGAACTTCATCGCAGATGTCATAGAAATCTGTGCGACATAAAAATGGCAATTCACAAGTAACAATAAAAACAAATAAGGAGAAAGATGAGTGCGACGATGCATTGAAGGTTCGACTTACGAGCACAGTAGACATGGAAGCAAACTGAAGGTCTGGGCAGGCGGTATACAAAGTAACCCCCAATGCAGGCCTTCACATCCACGCTGGCGTTCCACTGGCAGCAGTCGCCTCCAAAGCTGGCGCACACTGGCAGCGTGACGATGCCTTCCTGCGGCCGGGGGTGGTTGCCATTGAGCCAGATGGGAGCGTGAGTGCCGCAGTGGTTCTCCGAGATGCAGAAGGTGGGCATGGCGTCTCCTGCCATTCCCGTGAAGCGATACCACTCCCCGGACATGTGGCTATCACAGAGAGATCGCCCGGAAGACTGGTTGATGTGATATTCCGTGTTCCTCCATGGCTCATTCAAACTGATGTAGGCAGAACATGGGTCCGGAGCTGAGGGTGACGATAATAGATCATAAAGCGATGATAGCAAAATGATATTAACCTTGGATTAATGCGGAACCTTTTCTGCAAAGGACACTTTATAATATTATGTCTGAGTGATTAAGTTGATGACTTTATAAGGGCGTAATGAGTTTGGATGGTAGTTCGAAAAGTGTTATGAAAGGACTCTAATGGTTTAGCAACCGGCTTCCCAACGTGTGGGGTGAGACCAAACGGGCCAGATAATCACAGTACTAAGTAGTTGTGCCAACTTCCAAAGCTAAGGTAAAAATATACTGAACAACATTTAAAGGGATTTGCTAACAGAACACAGAACAAAACACATATAAACTACACTACTCACAAAAAATGTTTTTGCCCTTCAACTGAAATGTAAGAATTTCACCTTCTCTTAAGCTTTTGAATTAAGATTTACAACAGTTTTATGTTTAAGTAGTTCTACATACAGTGTGTATGTATAGTATATGATATATTATATTAATATATATTCATAAAAGGAATGCTTAGCATGCTAGCATCAAAGCTAATCATCCAGTTTAATGATGTTCAATTCAAAATGGCGGCCGCGCGGGCCCCGGTGGCCCATCGATAACAGTATATACACAGTATATATAATGCACAGCGTAGGAAACGACATCATTATTTAAAATGTATTCAACTCAAGCTGTTCTAACCAAAGTTGGTGCACCATAGCATATATTGCTAATTAGCATGTAATTCTCAGTGTCAGCTTGGTTGGTGTCCTGTTGCTTTAAAAATTGCCGTCGTAAATGATTATGAGTAGCCCAACTAGTATTTTCTTTCCTAACATACATATACATATGCTAAAGCTGCGTTAAAGGTTGCATTGAAGAACCTTTCATACGTATTATCAGAATTTGAACAACCCTTTCCTCTCAGCACTTCCTGGTCATCTCGCCCAGTTAGGAAAGGCAGAGTGTTTTCTTCTTTTGCATTCTGTTGATTATATTGTTTTCAGATTCTTGTTTTAAAAGTGCAACATTGTACCTTCACATTCAAAACAAACTCAGGCCCATTGTTTCATCAGTGATAAACTCTTTAGACTCTTTATGTCACCTCCTTAGTTCTTTCCTTTTCTCAACGCTCCGCTGTCAACTCATTGTTTCATGAAATGTGTTCAAATCAAATTTTCTGTAGCGGGAAAATTCCCTTTATATCCACTTGAGAGGAGTTTAAAGTATGACCTCCAGTTCCATGCTTAGTTAAATACAACTGTAAGCAGGCGAGGCAATATTATTTTAGCAATTTGTGTTAACTAACCATATAACTGTGGGTATTGTATGTCCGGTACAGTTGTCTCCTAGGAAGCCGAATGACAATCCAAAGCATACAGTAAATCCAAATCATCAGAAGAATAGCTTCAATAAAGCAAATGAACATTTTAAAATGGCCCAAGTAGAACAAACCGAAATCCTTTTTTTTTTTTTTTTTACAGTTCACTTTTAATATCTATTGTAGTTGATTTAAAGTGAGCTTGATTAATTATTTATATTGTGCTGAATGATAACAGAAGTTATCTCAAGGCGAAACTGCCTGCTTCCGTACAGAACAGAACCATGACTCCATGGGGGAAGGGGGGTGGGGGGGGGGGGGCACCATCTGCCTCAAACAATTGGCTTGAGCCAAACATACAGGAAAGGAGGGATATTGGTATTCGTATTGATGTTATTGCACATAGCAATAACGGTATACGCATGCAATAGTAATGCAAGGCTACCATCGGATTGCTACTGATAATGCTTGTGATATGAACTCATTCACTGCCATTGACGACTATAGACGTCAAAAATTCATGTGAACTATTTGTTTTAGTTAAACATTTTTTTCATTCAAACCTAGATTTTTTTATTGTATCTTTATAACAGATATAAAATTATCATGCGATTAATTACGATTAAAAGACCCTTATTTATTTTTATTTTTTTTAATTAGGCCCGTCAGGCGATTACATTTTTTTTATTGTAATTAATCACATGACTTCACTTGTTAACTAACAATTAATCACACATTTTACATCTGTTCTAAATTTACAAATACATTTTTTCTAGGTTTTCATACTCTTGTGAGCAAAAGTGGAAACAATGTTAAACTAACTAACTAACTTTTTGACGTCTATAGCCGTCAATGGCAGTGAATGAGTTAACAATGAACAATCTGTTGTTGATTCAGATCTGGAAACTTAACAAGGTGAGATAAATATCCTTCTGGGTTTTTAGAAAGGAACAAAAGCCAATTGAGGACAATCAACAAAATGAGCAGTTGATGGTCTTTCTCTTCTTGTGTAATTAAGATGCAAAAGGAGGGAAACCAGAGGGACGTGACGGCATTTTATTATTGCTGCTGGCTTTCCATTTACTTCAATTGATACATAAAAGTTTATGGTGACATTGACAACAAATTGCATTAAAGCCTACTGAATTTACCACAGTTTCTGGATATAATACAATACTTACGCTTTACTAAATACAATCACATAAATAACATAACAATACTTCTTTTTTTTTTATACTCACTGGCAGCTGTGACTTGGAACACTTCTTGGAGTAGAACAGTAACCCAAAAAAACATTATGCTGGCAAAAATGATATTGCACCAACAGGTCAGAGTGGAGAAGCACTAATTGTTCATCCCTTGGCTCCGTCTGCCTTTTAATAGGCGCCTCTTATCTGGAAGTGTGTAACTGTCATGGCTCACCTTGACCTCCTATTTGCCAAATCACAGAAATCACATTCCCATTGTTTCACACAGTATGTCCATCCCATCGCTCACTACTTCAATTTCCTTTAGCTGTAAATAAAGGTATTTTGTACAATAGCGCGGCAGCATTAGAATTAGCCAAGGAGACAGTGTTGTGTTAAAGTAGTGTAAGGGTTTTGAACACTTACCATTATGTGAAGAGGACTAAGACTGTGCAGGAGCTTAGTATTCAAGATAACAAGTGATTTTATGAGGGGCAATTAGTGCAGAGACATACTATAATTCGGGATTACTTTTCACACACACACACACAACTAAAACTTTCACACACAGCCCACATAGATTCTTCATTATAATTAGCTCTTTTTTGTTTTGACTTTTGCTTTTTCAATTCAGTTAGTTTTAATTAGTTTTTAGAATCGGTCAGTTTTTTATTGTGAGAATGCTGAACAGCATTCACACATATGGTATTCGGATTCTTTATTATTATTTCAGGCACATTTTATTCTCCACACTTTTCCGATGTGCAAAAACTCCCACATAATATGATTTCCGATTGACACCGTTCAAATTTCAACTCGCTTCAAAAATTCACGCCATCTTGGGTAAATATCATCTGATTCCACATTACTTACAGTTGGCACAATTTAATGTTAAATTTCAACTTTTCCCCATTTATTTTCAATAGGACTGACATTAAACTTTTTCTTAAGCTCCACTTTCCACGCCCACTCCCATACATACAACTGATCATCATTAGCAGCTGTCTGATACGGCTCAGTGGCACATTTGGTAAGTTGCCTTGTCCACTAACCAGGAGGTTGTGGGTTCAAATCCCACCTCTGACTGTACATTGCAAATATATCCATGGCAATAATGCTGAGGGATATATGCATGTATACCAACTGACTATCAGAGTTCCACTTTTCCATCTATGAATGGACGGTACTGCATGCCTAGATGGCACTATTGAATGATTTATTTTTTTTATTTTTTGCATTTTTCCATTGGATATCATTAGTTCCACATTTCCATCTAAATGAATGGAGCGTACTTACAGATAAATTTTTTTTTTATAACACACTTGTTTCAAAAATTCACACCTGCCGGGTTCACGTGTTCTTTTCATTCATTTACCTTTCAACTACAATTCATACTTTGTAATTTTCACATAATTTATCTTTCAATTTACTTCATAAGCATTCATCTTAGTATTCAGCTTTCTGCATTCCCACACAAATTCTGCAGAAATTGCACTTAGTCTAGTTTTTCCCCCCGTTTCGTTTTGATTGAGTTTATTGGTTTTAGTGCTAGTTTTATTTTTTTTAAATCTAAAAAATATTTGTTGCAAAATAATAATAATAATAATTAAGGTCAGAAAGTATAGTGTGATAAAGTAAAGTACAATTTTAACGACTGTTGGACCTCCCTTCTTCCGAACGGCCATACAGTAATACCAAAATAAATATGATCAGAATCAACCCCAAAAGCAATTATGAAATGAAATGACAAAAACAAAAATGAAGGGTAGTTTGTTAGTTTTATAAACGTAACATTTGGTTTTATTTCAATTCCAGTTAATTCTGTCATTTTTGTTAACTGCAACACACTAGGCACCAACACGCAATTAAAATGCTCTCTCACACTACTGAAATTCTTATGCACATCATTTTTAATGCATCCGTATAATATACTGAAATGTGCATGAGTGTATATAATGAGTGTTGTTTCAGTAGTGTGTTTCAGTCATGTGTAAAATGTGCTTTACAGTAGTATATGAGTTTTAGTTGTGTATTTAAGGTACAGAAAAATCGTGTGTGTGAGAGAGAGAGAGAGAGAGAGCGAGAGCGAGAGAGAATTTCAGTAGTTTGTGTGAGTGAAAGAAAAATTTAGGAGCGTGTGTGTGAAGGGTAATCATGAATTACGCAGTTCCTGACGGCCGCTTGTACTTTGTCATAAAGATCGCTGACATGGCAAGTGGAAGAAAGCAGCAGCTTCACAAACACACACGCTTACTTAAAGGCTTGCGTTTTCAGTTTCTTATATGTAATTAAATCAATGAAGACATTAATTCAAGTTGCTATTTAAGGGTAATGAGGTGGAAAATGCCACGCTTTTCTTTTGTGACTACTCCTGGAAATAAGACATTGATTTCCTTCTTGGCTCAGGCAGGCTTAATCAGCTTCCACTGTGGACACAGAGGAAGCGTTGCAGCCCAAAACACAAGCAATGACTGGTACAACTTAACTCATGACAGCCTGACCCGTAACAATATGTCTGTCTTTTACAAAAAGATATATTTTCCCCTCCAACTGCTGTTATATGTCACACTACACTATTTGAGGAAGTGTTGCTTTTGTTTCACTCTCAACAAAATAAGATTTGTTGTTTTTACTGTTTTAAGAATCCATTCCTGGTGCATAAGTGCAAAGTTCCTGTCACATCTATCTGACAGGATGTGCAAAGGAAGAGCCTGAGAAGATAGTCAAGGTCTTGTAAACATGCAGACAAAAATAAAACAAAAGAGCCAGCGGACCACAAGCTCCAAAACCTGGATAAGGATTTTATTGATAATTGAATTACATTTCTCTTTTATACATATTTCATAAATGATACAGGATTTTACACTTTTTTTTGGGCCAATATTACAGCATCATGTTAACAGAAACATAACGTCCAGAAAGAAATAATAATAATTAAAAAAAAAAAAGAGGTCAGAATGGAGTACAAGGTCATTTCACTCGTATATGCTTCACTCTTAAGTGCACAGCAGAATTTAAAAAACACGCATTCAAGACAGAAGAGTAATTTGGACAACAAAAAAGGGGATGAGGACGACAAGAGCGGTATGTGTTCGGAGGTGTTCCCCTCCAAAAGCTACCACGTGGCACCTGACATTTTCCTTTAGAATCACGTTAGGAAGTGTGGTCAGCAGTCAAAGAGCCTCTTTACTGGTGCGCTGAGGATTTTGGACTTTTGTCATTCTGGGAGGATAAATGCAATGCAGTAAAGAAAATGGATGTGCTTGAGGTGGGATGGCGAGCGGCTGATCGGCGAGGATCAAGTTCGGCAGAACTAATTCTAAACACGCAGGCCGGTCCACTGCTAGGAATCTCTACTAACAACGTTCTGAAATTAGCTTTTCCATTTTTTGTCTTTTGTGTACATCTTTTTTTTTTCTTTTACATAATTTCCCATGTAAACATACATTCATGCAACACCCTCTTTATATAAAGGTCTCTATAGTTGATGTATTCAGATTTTCAAAACACATGAGGGCCCGGGATAAGTAAATGGACGGTGAGATTAAACAAACAAACAAACCAAAGCTAATGAGCACAGTGAGGACAAAGATCACCTCCAACAAGGGAACAACTTCACTGTGTGTGCAACAGGAAAATTATTGTAAACCAGCGACAGATATGAATGGGATGAGGCTGGAAGGGATTTATCACTATTGACAAGCTGCAATGGTGGCAAAGGATTCACATCAGTGCTAATCTCATGGTTCACTCAACGCATCTTCTCACTTCAAGAGGAAGTCAACCCCAAAATGTTGTATGCAGCCCCATTCGTCTAAACACGGTATTATGAGTAATAATACGCTTGTGGAACATGAATTGAACAGCAAAATCCATTTGTTTTTATCCATATCAGGGGGCGGCGGCCATTTTGCCACTTGCACGGGGCTCAACCAATCACGGCTAAGCTTGCAAACGTTACATGACCGAACTCAGAAAATAGGTGAGCCATGATTGGTTGTTACTTTAGCCTGAGCAAGTGTGATGTCATTCTCAGTCGACAGCAAGTGACAAAATGGCCGCCCTCTGATTTTGCTTCTCAGTTTATATTCCACAAACAATATTAATCAGAATGCTGCATTCAGACTTGCATAGGACATATTGTTGTAAAGAAAATTTTGGAATTGACTTCGCCTTTACAACACTCCAATAGTTAGCCATCAAGTTTGACCTAATTGATGATTCCTTGTCAACACTGTTAAAATCCTTAATCATTCCAAAAGGCACCTAATCCCTTAAAGATAATGCGCATGTGCACACACACAATAAACAGATTAGACCAATCCTATCTGCATGGGTAACTTTTAATTGATGTAAACATGCATTTTAGGAGCAGATTTGGAGTTAAATAACAAGATCTGCTCATAGGATTAAGTCAACTGTCGGCTCTCGCTCACACACACGATGTTTGTTCACAGAGGGGCGAAAAATGAGTTTAGACCTTTCTGTACAAAGGAGTATTGCGGTCACAGAGAAAAAGAAAGAAAAAAAGAAAGAAAAATAATATGAGAAAAATGTACCAAAAAAGTTGTAAAGCAATTTTACAGTTAAGGAAATGTGAACATTTCCACATAAATGGAACTGAGATCAGCAGTCTCTTGAGACCTTCCATGTAATCATTATTTAATATTAGTGAAGATTTACTCAATACTAACAATTCTGGTTGATAATGCATTCGTTATCAATATTATCATAAATTACATTTTCACGAATGTATTCGAATAAAATGTTGGTTGCTCGCAAACCTTTTTCCTCATATTCGCATGATATCTATTATTTATTTTCTGCATGGTCCTAATACTCCTTTGTATTTTTGGAGGCATTGACAAAACAGTCAGAGCGAGAGAGGGCCACCAATCCTCACTCAAAAACACAAAAGATTTAACCAATCAAAGGATGACAGAGTGCCTTATACACAACTAACTCTATGAGACAAAGAAGTTTCCACTGGAGTAGAAAATGACTATGGCGCGTCTAGACATTCACAAACTTCTACTGAGGGCATACCACAGCATGCAGTCTACCCTGCCGTGTCATGGAGGGAGCAGGGAGGTGGAACAGCGACAGTGGGGAGAGAACGCTCGCTCACAATGAGCGGAAATTCACGCGTTGAACCCACATTGGGGGGGATGTGATGACATTTTGCTCGAAAACGTGCACATCTTAAAGCGAAATCTACGGAAGCATGAAACTGCCAACGTGACCTAGTAAATATTTTTGAACGGCAAATACGTTGGAACGTATTTAAATATTATTGAGTAGGTTTAAATATACTTACGTTCGAACGTAGCATACTTGAAGGCTAAATGCTAAAAATTTAGCTTTTTTTTTTTTACCCCTCCATAATGCCACGGGGTATTAACTTCAGCCATTGCCTTATGGGAAAAGTGATGAACGGAAATCAAGCACAATAAATATAAATCATAAAAATGTATTTTTATATATATATAATATATTGGTATAATATAGGCCAAATACAAAAAAAAAAATACCCCCTGCCATTATGGGAAATCATGCTAACTTTTTAGCATTTAGCCTAGAAGTACATCCGAACTTGCAAATGCGATCAAGTCTATTTAAATATATTCAAACGTATTTGCGAGTCAAAAATGTTTACTCCACATTGGCTTCCGTAGAAATTCCCATTTGGAGTGTTGACAGGAGTCTGACAGCCAAATCGGGCTTGTTCTAGTGAAACATTCGAGTTAAAGAAATCATGTGTTTAATGCTTTTTGTTCTGTATGACAACATGATGAATGTGATGATAAACGAGCTCCTCCCCCCACTGGGAAACAACTAGCATCTGGTCATTCAGTTTATTTGATTGTATACATATAGATTTATTTCATATTCATTTCATAACAAATATACTATGGCTTTCAAAATAAAAAGTGCCAAAATATTTTTTTTTTGGGGAATAAAAGAACACACAGTGATGTTGTTGTCGGTAGTACTCTCATACTTGCGCAGGCTGGGCTGACCGAGAAGAGGAAACGGGTTTTTTAGACGGACTCCTATCAAAGGTCACATTGAGGAAGGATGGCGGTCCGTCAACCTGGAGGAGGCGTGGCCAGAGTGTGAAGAGGCAGCAGAGATCAGCCACAGGAAATCAGCGTCTCTTTGAGCCTTGCTTGTAAACTTGTTTCATGTGTGGGATAGAGATACTCCCCAGAACCTGGCCCCCGGTGTGTGTGTACTGTTGTATCAACTCACTGAATGGCCATGTTGGTTCTGCCTGCATGTGACACACACATACACAAGTAGTACACAGAAATAACTTCCTCCGTGCTGGAGGGTCAGGTTGTGGTATTTCCTTGCCCCTCAGGTTCACCGCAGGCTGTCCATTCAGAGGCTAAGCAAAGTAGCCAAGTAGCAAGTTTCATTCCACCATCACTGAGTTTTTTTTTCAGCTCACCATGATTCCCTCTTGTGATTTTCAGTTGCAATTCCAAACAGTTGGTTTAGTCAGGGAAGTAAAAAGGGGAGAAAAAAATGTGGGGGAGGGGGGGGGGGGTACTCCCAACTTGAAGAGGGGGATGCAGGAGCGATGGAGAGGAGGGCAGGTTTCATATAAGGCAGGGATGGGGGACGTGTGGGCTTGGCTAAGGGTAGAAAAGGGAAGAGGGAGGCATTACTCTTCCCATCAATCTTTACCACCATTGAGCTGTTGAACCGGGAGCTGGAGCTGGAGCGGGTCCCTAAGACGTTTCAGATCCAACTCCACCTAGAGGACAACATAACAAGTCAGACAAAAGCAAAATACATTTAGTCTACATACCCCTGTTCAATTGCCAGGTTTTGTGACATAAAAAGATGTGACAAAAAATAAAAATAAAATGTGTTTCTGCCAGCAATGTAACAAGGGGAATTAAAAACAAACGGAAAACGTACACACCACATCCTCTTTCAATTGTGGCTGTAGCTGTCCAATCAGATTCAAAGTCATGTTAAATGGGACTCGGCACCCACCTGCCATCATTTAAATAAATCGCTTCTGATTAACCGCAAACAAAGGTCATATGTTCTAGTAGGCTTTTCCGGATATTTTTAATCACATCTTACTTAACAAGCTACGGTCCATTGATCCATTGCCGATCACAACAATCACCGGCGGCTCGTACTTTGGCCTGCAGCCAACGAGACACCAGGCTGTGTGCAGTGTAGCGACCTTTCGCAGTTTCCTTAATAGCACACGACGTGACAGACCAAACCAGTAACTGAATCATTAATTAATAAGATACGATATGTCAATTTGAAATAATCCCCTATTGTTGTATAATAAACGGATGGAAATTTGGACAGAATGTTTTTTTCCAATTAATAAAAAATTAATAAACAAAAAAATAATAGACAGATTTATCGATTATAAAATTATCATTAGTGAACAGCACTAATATTAAAAAATGTGATGGATATCGGCTGAGCTCACTCCTGTATGATTGCTATCTGAATTGGCAGCATAAAATCCCGAACACCAAAACGTCTTATTCCAAAACGATTCTCGATTCAGACTCTCGTAGGGAGCAGCGGCAACGAGGTTTGCATGGTTTAAATCAGTTGTGTCAAACATACGGCTCGCGGGCCGGATCAGGCCCACAAAGGGGTTTAATCCGGCCCGCAAAATTATTTTGTAAAATAAAAAAAAGAAGAGCATATAATTTCGGAATTTCACAAGCAATCCTCAGATGAGCAATGCAACTTGTACACAAAATTGCTCTGGAAGTCGTTATTTTACATGCAATTTAAAGTTAGTTTGTTTAAAAAAAAACGGACCAACATAAATGAAACACAAACGCGCTGAATAAAAGACACATTCAACTACACATATGAAAAGGATTAATGTCCTTTTAGGACTGGCCCGCAAATAGCGAAAATCTGCGTATAATCGACGGCAATTTTATTTAAAAAATTATATACAATGATTTTACCGGTCCGGCCCATTTGGTAATACATTTTCCTCCATGTAGCCCCTGAGCTAATATGAGTTTGACACCCCTGGTTTAAATCAAATATATAAATAAAGTTGTGGGGTTTCCAAACTAAGGCCATCCTTTATTTATTTATGGCATTGACTAAAATGAATATTTGACATGTTTTTATTACATGACTTGCTTTCTACACTGGGTGGCAACAAAGGAGAAGAGAAGAAGAAGTTGGTTATCATCTCTGATTTCCTTGTATTCAACTAATCACATCAGTGAAATTATTGAGTTTATTTTTAACTATACAATATATATAACAATTAACATTATGGCCCTTGCTTGCTTCTATTTTTTCTGTCCGTGGCCCTTAGAAGAAAAAGTACGGCCACCCCTGGCTAAACAGCAAAGCTAACCAGTTAGTTTTTGGATTAAATCATCTAAACTTGTCAACAAAGTCTAATTCTTTTTATGTTTGACTTTTCATCAACTTTACTATGAACTTCTCTGTGTCATTTTTAACAAGTATTAATATCAAACCTATACATAGGTTTTTTTCCCCTCAGTTGTACAGTTTTTAGGTTTTAATAACAGTGGGAAAAGTTGTGAAATCATTTATCTTGGGCTTTAGCTTTGAAGACGGGTGTGTAGACTTTTTCTATCCACTCTATGTATTGTAAATACAAGCATAAAAACATTGTGACAACCAATTGTACCTCAGAGATATCCTCTTTGAGCTTGTTGTACTTCTCAATGTCAAAGCGTGTCCTTTTCACCCCCTTGTGGAGGAAGAGCAGATACTGTCGGTCTCTGGCGTCGGGATACAGGTACTCCTGCAGGTGACAAAGAGACAGCGCATTTCCTAAGCACCAATTTATCAGACGTTCTTTGTGATGCGCTGCCTGACAGATCAGATTAAGCTTATTGAAATAGCTTGGGTAGAGGTGAATTATGAATGCGGAGTAAAGGGCAACGTTGTCACAGTATCAGCCTTTCAATTGGGACAAAACGTATATAATTTGGGGAGGACGTTAGAAAGACGCTCAGCCGAGTTTGTAATACTGCAAATGCTGTCTTTTTAACTTGTCCTCTACTTAACCGGAAAGTATCAATGGGCTCACATTTTGGAGGAAATTTGGGACCAGCAGTTATTACTGAGCCTCACAAGAAAAATGTCGAATTTCATTTCATCAGCGAAATGAACATTTTGTCCACTGTGACTAAGAATGTTGTACCTGCAGAGGATTAGGCCTTCATGATGGTTGGTAAAGTCAAGTTTAAATGCCTTTATGAAGTGATTTCATGTTTCTTAACTCATTCAAACCCCAAAACGTATAAATACATTTTTTAACACTTTGTCCTTCACTTTATGTTTCTTTTTTTTTATGCTAGAGCATTCAGAAGGCTTTGATGCAGGCTCTGACCTGAAGAGGTCGCTTAAAGCAATGGTGGTTATTACAAAAACGGCCACCAGGTGGCAGCAGAGTACAAAGACTAGTTTCCACCGCCGGTATCTACTCTACTCTACTCTACTCTACTCTACTCTACTCTACTCTACTCTACTCTACTCTACTCTACTCTACTCTACTCTGCAAAAGCCTCATCTCCACCAACACATCTACTCTACTCGCTTTTTCTGGTACCTGCTCCTTTGCAGTTCTAAAAAAAAGTAGCCCAGTTCCAAAACGTGACGTAATTATTTTGGAGGCCAATGTTTGGTTCGAGACATGTCGTCATCAATGTGCAGCTGCCATTGACGTTGAAGAGAGGACAACAATGGCTTCCAAACAGATTAATGCTTGGACTTTTGAGGAGGTGCAAACCTTTTTAACATTATTGAATGCAGTCTTTTGGTTGCTGCAATATTCATTCGATGTCTTCAGGCTGAAATAAACAGGCACAAACCATTGTTTGCGCTCTCCATTGTTTTTGCCTGTGTGTGCAGTGCACGCTAGCTGCGGTCGCTTTAGCATGACATCATTAAGCAAGGTGAAGAGGGGCTCCCGGGTGGTGGCCGTGGCAGTGGGGACGCACTGTTTTTTGGTGTAAAGCCAAGTAGAGCAGAGTAGAGTAGTCGGTGGAAATGAGGCTTTTGACAGCGTTTTCAACAGGTTTGCGAATAATGATGAAACTTAGCTATATTCTAATGCTAATTGCTGCAAAACGAAAACAGATACAAATATACTTCTTTTTTTTTTTGATGAAAGAAGAGACTCTAATCTGTTTTATGGTAGGTTCCATGTTTTTATAGCAATAGAAAACAATATTCTGTAAATTCAGTAAATCAGCTGAGAGCGAAGGGGGTTGCTTCAGTGAAAATGGCTGGGAGTGAATGAGTTACGTGCCTGTAAAGTTAATAAAGGTGACAGTAGGTGGGTTTCCATCCACCTATTTTTATTAGAATTTTCAAGAATTGCGAAAAAGAAACTGAATGGAAACGACAGAAATGCGGGAAAAAAAGGCCCAAAATTCTCCCCCAAATTTTTTTACGCTTGGAGGGGGTAATTTTTGAAGAGTATCGAAAAAAGGAAAATGCGCATTTTGCCGATGGAAACAGGTTTTGCAAATAAGCGACTACAAGACCGATATTACGTCACAATAAATGGCTGATAATAAAGTAAGAAATTTGAAGAGCACCGGTTATGTGTTAATTCTTTTAATATAATGAGGACGTCTTCAACATTTTTTGATCCACTGCACACGCTCATCTTCCTCTTTTTCAGTTAATTACTTGCATAATTTAAAATGGAAAAAAATGACCCCGGTATTTTGACATGAACAAATATTCTAAATGTGATACGCAAATATTCATTAAATGTTTTACTTTAATGCATAGGTGTCAAACTCCGGTCCTGGAGGTTTTGGATGTTTCCGTTCTCCAACACAGCTGATATATGATCAGCTCATCAGCAAGCTCTGTATAAACCTGATAACGATCCTGCTGATTGGAATCAGCTTTTGTTGGAAGAGGGAAACCTCCAAAACCTGCAGGAGTCCGACCCTCGAGGACCGGAGTTTGACACCTATATGCTTTAATGCATGAAATTATGTTTATTGCTCAAACACAACCTGTGCTGCCTTAAACGTAGCCGTCCGCTAATCTATGGTCAAAATTAATCTGCGATAATTCATGATGAATGCGATACATTTTTGTGATTAATTAATCAATTAACGCTTTAACTTTGACAGCACTACAAAATTCGCATACAAATTTCGAAACATTTGGATGGAAACCTGACTAGTGTGACCCTGACACAGATTATTTCCATTTGCATTATGTCCAAACAATTTAGTGTCCTTGACTGTAGAAGTTCCTCTCCATATATTCAGTACAGTGCAATGAGATTTTGTTGCTACAGTGATTAAATTATGATGAAATCAGGAACATTTATGTTTACATTTCTCGTCTGTCTCTAACTTTCCCCGTTATGTCGGCATTAGTGCAACCCTTACTACCCTTAAGCAAGCTAATGGTGCAGCAAGGCGGAGTACAAGTGTGACCTGCGATAGTTGTGAACCAAAAGCTAAGGGTTCGTCGAGGGGAAGCAGAGAAGCGCACTACAGGAATTCAAGTCATTCTTCTAAATGATATTCCCTCATCCGAGACAGTCCAGAATAGATATGCAATTGGGGTGAGAACACGTAACGGCAAAGGTCAGAGATGATTCACATCATTTTCATGCTCATCAAAGCATTTGTGACCCCTTGTGTCCTCTGGATGAGACCCAATCCGTTTTCCATTTCAAAACCGGGATGTACGCTCTAATTTGGCCCACCCCCCGTCTGTGTGAATTGCCAATTTTCTTACCTGGCGCGTGAGCACAAAATATGCATAAATGGCCATGGCCGTGCCGTATGTGATGAAATAGGTGACAGGCTCCATGATGTCCCAGGAGTACTCCCACCAGGTCAGTCTGGCCAGGATGCCGAACTGGGTGGCCATGTACGCCATGCCGCCCCACAGCACCCAAGTCGTGCGTCGCTCCGCCTTCCTACTCAGCTCCTCCTTTACCTGCACAATGTGCCAAACAGATCAACATTTAGAGAGGATCTCGTGAATATAACGACATGGTCAGGATTAATTTATGAGCCCGCCAACCGCCAAAATACATATTATAAATGTTTACGACCAAACCGCTATTACTGGAAGCTAAACTTAGCGGCAATTCTGTGATTATTCACCTTCGCCAGAGATCCTGATTGGCATAACAATGAAGAGGGTGGCTTTTTCATTCATCAAGTACTCGTGTGTGCCGCTGAGGGGCGAGTGTTTGCAAAGATAGCAAATATTGATTTCTCCTCAGGGTTCGTTCAAGGTCACAACATTCGCTAAATGTTCTCTAAACACAAGAACATTTTCAAAATGTCAAAAATGTCTAAACTGTTGACGAACGTCTGGTGATTATTTAGTGAACGTTATGACCTTGAATGAACCCTGAAGAGAAAACAACATTAACTAGCTCGTAAACGTTAAGCTCATTGCGGTATGAGCATTAGTGCTAAGTTAAAAAAAATAAAAAAATATTTTAAATAACTTAAGTAAATAGAACTAGGGATAGATACCCGCCCTTATTTCAAGGTATGGGTACAAATGATGGTGGTATCGGCCGCACACTTGTGGTTGTTTTACAATCGGGAACTAGAAATTAGAAGAATAGAAAACTCCCATTAACTTCATGAAAGATTCTATATTGAGAGATAGATATTTCTTTAAAATAATCTGTCATTATTTTTTGAGGGGAACATTTTATGTCTCAAAAGTAGGGATGGGCGAGTATCGAAGCCCAGCCTTATTTTAAGGTATCGGTACCCGTGAAAGTGGTCGATACCAGTATCAGCTGTCCTCTTGCTACTGTGCTACAGGAAATAGAATTTAGAAGAATATAAAATTTTAAGGGAAAATGCTATATTAGGATAGAAAGGTATTTCTGTAAGATGAATGAATTTTATGTGCAAGTGTGTTCGTGTTATCGTAAATGTTATCGGTACTTGGTATCTGGATTAGTACGAGTACTGTACCCGTACTGGTATCAGAAAAAAAGTGGTATTGAACATCCCTAATCAAAAGTACAAGTGGTATCGGTAACTTGGTATCGGTGACTACTTCGTGTTCTGGCATCTGTCTAAAAAAAGTGGAACAACGACAGCATTAAGTGTTCTACGGTTCTTTATCCACTAGGTATTTTAAAGAAAGTTATGTTATTCAGACACCTGGGAACTTGCCAAGTTGCGCAAATAAATAAATAAATACAATTTAGGAAAAAAAACTCATGAAGTTTGAATGTGAAGGACAATGAAGCGAACGCCGGCGTTAACATGCAAACGAGGTCAGACCTTCTCAAGGGGGCGGAGCTGAGAGCTGAGGTCCTCAAGTCGTCCAATCAGCTCGCGCTCTTTGCTGAGTTGGTGCTCCTCAATGCGCAAAGTGGTGTAGAGCTGCTGCACCAAGAACTTGACGTCGTTCAGCCTTTCTGTCTCCTCGTAGGGCAGCAACTCTGATGGCAAGACCAAGAAATCAGCATCAAAAGTTTCTTGTTTGCGTTACAGGAATACGACCGCCATACGAACCTCTCCTTGGTGGCCGGACAAGGTGGGTGGTGTCGTTGATGAGGAGCTTGAAATCATCTAGTAAGAGGATGTCGATGCCTGTAGAGGAAGCGACCCTGGCTCCATCTGGAGAAGAAGGAAAAAAAAGATGGTGGAAAAGTGGAGCAATGAGAAAGCTGCTGGTTAACCACTTCACACACCCTCCAGCTCTTGACCATCGGGCTCGTTTCGCTCCGATTATCACGAGAGGGAGAGCAGAAGCACTTCCATACTGAGAGAAGATTCCGAGCGGCAATTGTTCGCGCATAATGAAGCATCCAAGCGGTGCAAATTCACTTCATGGCACATATGAAAGGATTAAATTCTGTTGCCAGGCCGCAGAAGCAGGAACACTTAACGGCATCAAAATACACTTTGAAAGCATGAAAGGGCAAGTACAAGTGTAATCTACTAGAGGAGGTGGATACAGTGTGCCTGCGTGTGTGTGTGTGTAAAAGAGAGCGAGAGAGCGAGCGAGAGAGAGTACCCGTGGAGTAGATGGCTACCCGATCGATGCCTCTGTCCTCTGCTTGGAGTTGTTGCAGGAAAACTCCCACGCAATCACTCAGAGGCTTGAGGGTGAACTGACAGCGTTCTCGCCTGGACGGCAAACTGACCGAGATGACTGGCAGCCCGTTCTGGTACACCACTGTCACCTCTGGGTGGAGGAGGGGGGACAAAGACAAACAAATATTAATAAAAGGTCATAATCAAGCTATTGACGCTGCCTACAGGAAAATACATTTTCAGTAGAATTAGTTGTGTGTTGCTTTAAGCAGTAAAATCCATCCATTTTCATCCATCTCATTTTGCCACTTGTTCACTGAAAATCACAGTTGCTCGGGGTGCAGTTAACGACCAATCATGACTAAGCTTTAGAATAGAGGTGAGCCGTGATTGGTTTATTTATAAAGAACATTTGTGGGTTGACTTCCCCACTTTTTCTTTAAAGCAGTAATTGTAATAATGAAAGTAAGCATTTGTTTTTGGTGTTTTTTATAAACAAAAAGTACCAAGCTGATAATTTGTATCGTTTAAGAGTAGAACTTAAATATATTGTTAAAATCTTAACGATACCCTACAGGTTTGTCAATAATGCTGCATTCGAGGAAAGCGAGAAGTCTGACTTTTCCGACTTCAAATCAGGAAACTTTCCACTTGCGAAGTCAAGTAACGGGGGGGATAAAAAGTACCCCGACTTCACCGACAGACTATAATGTGACGTCACTTTACAATGGCGACCCCTTTGAAAACACAGACAGTGAATAGTAAAACAAAGGGGTGTGCCCAAAAATCTATTCTCATAAGAATCGCGATTCTGAATTTAGTACTATTCAGAATCGATTTTAAATGTCCCAAAATCGATTTGATTATTTTATACTGTCTTGCCTTTGTTTGTGTGTGCCTTTATTGGGAGCGCTGTTCATGTTGTACTCGATTTGGCCACTTAGGGGCAGTGTGGTTCCACGCGGTCTGATACACTGTTAAGTTGTTAGCCACATTAGAGAGTAGAAGGAAAAAGTCACGATCAAGTTATTCCAATAAAAGTAGTTTTTTTGCAGCGTGGAGCCGTTCTTTTGAGTGATAAAAATGCAGCGAGTAGCGTGCTAATTATCATTAGCGAGTCAGACTGGAGTAGATCATGACGATTCTTTGCACATCTATAAATTGAAGCATAAATCATTGCCAGTCAAATCATTTTGAATCAAAAATCGTTCTTAACCAAAAATCGATTCTGAATCGAATCGCAGAACCAAAAATCGGAATCGAATCGTGAGACATTCAAAGATACCCACCCCTAGTAAAACACAATTTACTCGAGTATAAAACTAGATAGCTTTCTTCATTCATAAATATTCGATGTAACACGTAACACGTAACACCAGGGTTGGGGAATCCAGGTGCAGAGAGAACAAAACCTGAAACCGTTTGACTTTAGCCACAGTTGCTTCTATGAGCTCGTTTACCTGCCAGTAAAGTAGAAACACCTGTGGCCAAAGACAATCTGTGGCAGGGTTTTATAAACTATATATCACTATCCGCCACGAACGCTTTCAGGTCGGAACTGGGAAAAGCCAACTGGGATAAATCCGACTTGCGACCATCACCAATATCTTTTAAATTTTGTGTTATTTATTTACACCTAAGACTGCATACGAAAGGTACTACCACTTTTAAGATATGTGACCTGGACATTCGCAAATGCTGAATTAAATTTACGGAAAGGCAAATCAGTTTTGGGATAAAGTGCCACCACACAACAACTAAGCACAGGTTCTATTCCTGGTCGACTGGAGATGCCCAGTGCCAGTTCGCAAGCCCGGAAAAATGGAAGCGCTGCATCAAAAAGGGTATACAAATTCTGATTGAAATCAACAAAGCATGAATCATGATGGCATCCCATGAAAAGAAGAAGTCTGGCAGGAAATTTAAAAAAAAAAAGTTTAAAAAAAATTAGCATCAAGCAGTGCACGCAAAAGGACAGTTTTATCAAAGTAAGCCCTCTTTACACTGCCAAGCTTGGAAGGTCAATACATTGTAATATCGCTGACCTTTCCCTCGCCGAGCAGTTATGTCAATTTATCGAAGCCAACTATTGATATTTTGTATTCCCATGGACAGGCTTGAAGACCTCTACATTATGTCTGCGTGATTGGACTGACAATCGGTGCAACCAAAAGAACACACAATTTATCTGGCAGCACATTTTCATGACGACAAGAATACACGAGAACCTGGAAATGATCGCCATCTCAACTTTGGATAGAGATTACATAAGAGCGTGTCTACAGGAACCCTGCATGATCCACTTAACTCACGAGTGGGTCTTAATGACAGAGGGCAACGAATCCAAAGTAATTCCACAATCCAAGCTGCAGTGCTGCCGCTCCTCGAGACCACTGCAGTGATTCAGCACATCATCATCTGGCACGGCCGGGTCCAGCTAGTCTGGATGGTCACCAAATACACACAGGTGCACAAATTCATTTTCAATCCCACCCACCCGCCTCGGAGCCACCTCCGCCTGCTGCCTTTATCGTTCCCTGGGCAGCCATCATCACTGAGGGTATCTCCCATCTCAAAATCTCTCAGCTATTACAGCTGACTTGAAGATCAAATCAGCAAAATCTCACCCACTAACTTTTCAATCCTCCTGACAATCGTTCCCGCCTTACTACCCTGAGTTACTCTATAATGACAGCTAGCTGCTATGTGAGGCTCTAATGTGGGAATCAATGCACAATTTTGTTACAGACAGGATGAGAGGCAAAGTGAGGGATTTCCTCCAGTAAAAAGGAAGCTTGTGCTGATCCTCGGGCTTTATGCTCATATGTTCAGGAATAAACAACATCTGAGACTCAAATGAGTACTGCAGGGTGGGGAGGGGAGGACTTACCCTCAGAAGAAGCCGGGGTACACAACATTCTCTGGCCATGCCATGAAGGGGAGCCCCTCCAAATCTGCAAGGAGAGAAAAGGGTCTGCTTATTTTGGTTGTCTGATCTAAACCGAAGCAGAAGATGACACGTGGGGCATGTTACAACAAATGCTTCTGGTTCACATTGGCATCTTCAGCAAAGAATGAAAAGTTGCTCAGTAAAGCACACGAGTAAAACCTACCTGGACAATGGGTGTGTTGGGACAGATTGTGTGAACTTGCAAGTGATTTAATCGGCCGATTATAGCCCTTTAAACATTGGCAAAATTATAAAAATGAAAAAAATGCAATTTTTTAAATATATTTATATATATATAAATACATTTTAAAAAATCTGGATTTTATTTTTATAATTTTTTTATTTTGCCCAATGTTTGAAGGGGTATAAATCGGCCCTTCAAACATTGGGAAAAATTATTTTAAAAATGAAAAAAAAAATTACAGGCAATGATTTGAAAAAAAAGCATTGCCTGTAAAAAAAAAAATAGCTTTTTTAAAATTAATATATATATATTTTGTTATCTGGGATTTAATTAAATTGTTTGTTTTTTTTGCTCAAAGTATGAAGGGCTATAATTGGCCCTTCAAACATTGTGAAAATTTATTTTTAAAAATTGCATTTTTTTATTTATTTATATATATATATATAGAAAAATAAAAAAATCTGGATTTTATTTGTATTTAGTTATTTTTATTTTCATTGTTTTTAATTTTGCCCAATGTTTGAAGGGCTATAATCAGCCCTTTAAACATTACGCAAAATTAATAAACAAAAACATCCTAATTTTGCTTAGATTAGCAATGTAAATTGCACAACGAACTGACCTGGATGGCACTATTTTACACACAGCCTAAAGTCACAGTTTGTTTGTTTGATAAAAATAAAAAAAAACATAAATCAACCATAAATGTGTTAAATATGGTACATATTCAGCTACTGGCTACACAAGCACACATCTGAGAAGGATTAACGTATTTATAACTTCATTACAGTCATTTCTGGACTACAGGCCTCTACTTTTTTCACTTGCATTTGACCCTACGGCGAATGCAAAAGTGCGGCTTATCCATCAGATCACAAGGGGGCGCACTATAAAGGAAGCGCAAGAGCCTCAGATAGAGCAAAAAAAAACAAGTGAGCCCAAATACAGTAGGAGAGAGAACGAGAGCGAGACAATTTGCGCCCTCATTATGGAAAAGAAAGTAGAGGGAACTCGGTGCGGTAACATTAAAACACCTGCGGCTTACAGTCGGGTGCGGCTTATATGTGTAACAAACACGAGTATTCCCCAAATTTAGCTAGTGCGGCTTTTATAGTCAGGTGCGCCCTGTAGTGAAAAAATTACTGTAATTAAATGCATTGCGCTACACAATGCATTCTGGGAACTGAAAAGGAAGGTTATTTATCGTTGGCCGCAGAGAATAGGACCAGACCGACCTGCGAATACCAAAACTCTGCATGTACTGTAATTGATGCCCATTGAAATGCATTATGTATTATATATATATATTTTTTTTAGTAATCGGCCGATTAATCAGTAATTTCTTTTCTGCCCAAAATCGGCATCAACCTAAAAAAAATTCATTTCTGGCCCTATAATAATAATAATTTCTTAAACGCATAACGGAGGGCAGAAAAAGAGTCAAAGAAGTTCTTCCATTGCACACACAGACAGAGACATGCTAATAGAGACGGAAATAACCCAAACCAACAAACACACCCACTTCAATGAGCAATCTCGGTCTGCTTGTTTGGTGCGCACTAGGGTTCTGATGAGAGCAGATGGCAAGTCATGAAAGCAATTTATTGTTAATTTCCGTTAGTATAAATAAACACATATGAATAAATTGTTACTTAAAAGCAGAAACACACGCTCTATGGTATTTATACTAGAGCAGTCAAAACTAATCATTTAATTGACAAATAATCAATTATAATTATAATAATCGAGTAATCGTTTGGATCCATTTTTTTATTCAAAACTGTCCAAATCCTGATTTCACCATATCAACCGTAATTGTTCACTGATTTCTGTAGTCCTTTCATAAAAGACTAATTATCTTCAGTGTTCAATCAAAATAAGACATTTGCAAGCACCTGTTTTTACTTCGGAAAACAATGATCGAACCGATATCGTAGTACAACATCAATCCCACCTTTTTTTTTTTTACCATTATACGAATATAAATTATGAAATAATCACTAATCACTGGTTATTGGTTAATAAACATTAATATACACTTCAATGCTATATTAAAATGAATCAGATTAGTTGATGAATGGATTGAATAATTGATAGATTAATTGATTCTAAAGAATATTCGATAGTAACAGCACTAGTTCATACCATTTGTGACTGTGCCCTGTGACTGATACCCGGACTCTTGACCAGTGTCAGCTGAGAAAGGCTCCAATTTGCTCGCGACCCTATTAAGAGTAATTTGTATATCGATTGGATGGATGAATTTGTGGCTAATTTAATTGTATACAGTGTTTTTCTTGTTCAATTGAACATTTAAAAAAATGCAAATGTAGTATTCTTTCTAATAAATTTTCAGTGCAGAAAGTTTGCTGCTGTTGTTTGTAAGTAGAAGACTGAGGCATGCAAAATGTAACTAACTAATTAGTGTCGTGGCTATTTTAAATTGCACTTATGTTCCTAGTTAAAGACTAATTCCAATTAATTAATTCAGATTAATTCCTTCGATTTCCCATACTTGCTTGTTAATTTCCATGAATTTCCATAATTTTGCAACCCGAGCCACACAATCAATTACATCATTGATTTCATTGATTTTTCTTTTAAGCCATTCTATGTAAATGAAGTCGTGTTTACAGCACCACTTGCAGAAAAACACTGCAGAGGGTGACAAAGAAGGCAGCCTAGATATGTGCCTCAGTTGTGTCAGAAACTGAAGGGAGGAGGCGGGTGCAGCTTGGGGGAAACCCTTTTTTTTTTTATGCTGCAAAAGCAGGAGAGTCCATATGTGCAGCACGTTTCCAATCACACAGCTTGTGCCGTTTTGTGCGGAGCAGCAATCACGCCTTTTAAGGCAATAAATGGGCTGTCACATCCCCTTACACACGCATGTAGAGCGGAGCGGGGCGGTAATGAGGCAGTGAAAACACGGGAAACCAAAATGCCAAAGGCGGTTTCAAATCACGTGCGTGGGTCAAATACGCCACGATCGTAGCACCAAAACAGATAAGTTGTGCTCCTGAAGCCACAATGAGTAGACAGAATTGAGCAATTTATCATACTGGAACGCATCAGGCACACAATAACACAGCTACTAAGCCTTTGGAGTATTTTAGTCAGACTATTGTTCATGGTATCCAGTTCATCTCTAAGGGTAGTAATGTGAGAAGCGGTTCTTGAAAAATAACAACGATGCAAGGTTCTATTTATGACCCTTACACTGACAGTTCTGAGAAAGCATCAGGGACATGTTTGTGAACCTATTCCAGGCATTTGTTTGTTTGTTTTTCTCGTCAGAATCACAGATGCCCGGAGATGGGACTACCTGCCGTCCCCGCGCTAAAGCAAGGCAGCGAGCTGTTGTTGACGAGACGTCTCGGCTGTCTATCAGAGGGTCCGATTGCCAATCACGTCCTCCCCACGGTTGGAGCTTTTAGTCAGCTAGTTGACACAAATCAAACTGCAAACAGTAAACAAAGACAGACGTGTGAGTCGCAGCTTAACTTCATCCATTTTCAAGCACTCATTCAGGGTCACGTCAGGGAGACGGAGACATTCCCAGGTGACTTTGGGCAAGAGACAGGACGCAGCCTGAAATGGTTGCCAACCACACGGCACATACAAACAGCCGTTCACATGCACGATACGGTTTGAATGATCATACAATTCCAGGTATTTTCCCATTTGCAACATTTTGGAATAAGTGGTAATACTAGGGCTGTCAAAATGAAAGCGGTAACTCTGGAGATTAATTGAAATTTTATTAAAGCGTTTTTTTTGTGTTTTTTTTACTCGGTTAATTCAGTGTGCAGCCAAACTTGGAGTCAGTAGTCAGGTTTCCATCCAAATTTGTATGCACATTTTGTGAAAATGCGCAAAACGGTCATGCGACGTATGCCCGTTTCCATCCGCTCTTCTTTTGAGATGACGTTATGGTGACGGAACTTTGGGACAATGGGGAGTTCCGGGTGGGAATGTTGGTTTTAACAGACGGAACGGAAGTCGTTTGGTCGTGTTGTAAGTGAAGTGCGTCGTGACATTGAGAGCTGATGTTAATAAAGCCATCCAAAATTGCCTTCTGTGACGTAGTATCGGTCAAAACGTGCCACGTATATCCTTGTAGTCGCTTATTCGCAAAACCTGTTTCCATCGCCAAAATGCGCATTTTCCTTTTTTCGATACTCTTCAAAATCCAGCCCCTCCAAGCGTAAAAACATTTTTTTGCGAATTTTGGCCCCCACCCCCCCGCATTTCTGCCGTTTCCATTCAGTTGCTTTTTCGCAATTCTTGAAAATTTGAATAAAAATAGGTGGATGGAAACCCACCTACTGGCGATGAGAAAAAAAGACGGCTTGTAAAGCTGAGTCCATTTGAATTGTTTTGTTGAACAGCTGTATTTTACGGAAGTATTCTATTCAAGGTTCAAAATAAAACTATTAGAAGAGTCTTTGATGATACACCTATTTGATGATTTTACATTCATTCCAAGATTTTACTCAAGTAAACATCTGTTGCTAGCTTTGAAGAAAAAAGGTAGAAGCAGAAGTAGAAAAATGTGATTAATCTCGATTAACTCATTCACTCCCAGCCATTTTGACTGAAGCTTCCAGCTGCTTTACTGGATTTTGGCTGATTTTGCAAGGCCCACAGAATATTGTGTTCTATTGCTATAAAAACATGGAACCTACCAAAAGAAAGATTAGTCTCTTCTTTCAACAGAAAAAAAGTATATTTGTATCTGTTTCCGTTTTGCAGCAATTAGCATTAGAATATAGCTAAATTTCATCGTTATTCACAAATCTGTTTAAAACGGTAGGAAAATAACTTTTTGCAACATGGCCCTGGCTGATCTCTTATACTATGCTACCACCTGCTGGCAATTTTTTGTAATAACTACCATTGCTTCAAACGTTCTCTTCAGTTAAGAGGCTGCATCAAAGCCTTAAAAAAACTATATAAATATGTCTTTGGGAGCATGGTAATATTCAAAATAGAGGAAATGAGTTAATCACAGAAAATTGTGCGATTAATTAGTTTAAAAAAACAAAACAATCGTTTAACAGCACTTGTTAATATGCATCAATGTGGTAATGCTTATGACGGTCATATAATCCACAATACCGTGAATTTAGAATAGTTTCAGACTATGATTATAATATTTACATCCACGTACACATACATTTTGATTACACTGGTATTGATTACATACTCGGTACATTAGGCGACGTAACTTTTTTTTCTACAAGGAAACTAGGAGGGGCAATTTTGCTATTAGGAAGTTTCGTTCTAATATTCCAGATTCTGTTTAGCACATGCCAAGAAGACATATCCACATACATTTTGGTGAGAATCCACAACAGTTTTCATACATATGCCACCATAATGGACCAGTTATAGAGTATTGTGACTTTTTTTTTTATATCGTCAACCTTTCCACAATATTGTATCGGGACATTTGGATATCGTTACATCCCTAATAATGACTATAACTGGTAATGCCATTATATGAATTCCAACACAAGTCCGATATCACTCACAATCACCTTTATATATATATATATATATATATATATATATATATATATATATATATATATATATATATATATATATATATTTTATGCAATTTTTTTTAGCTGGCTAAAAGGCCGCAAACAAGCGCGCGCACACACACACCAAGAAATGTGTGTTGTGCACCGATTGCTGTCCCATGGTATCATGGGACCCCAAACAGTGATTAGGCTGCTGATCGGATGACAAGCCCAGAGAGGCATTAGGCAGTCTTGAATCGCTGCTGCACGCACTGTAGCAAGTGCTCATTTACTGACTTTAAGCTCCAAGGAAAGATCGCAGCCGAGTGGCATCACCAACATACGCAAATATGATTGTGACGTGTTAGTGTGTTCCCATCTGTGGTGAGATATCTTGGTCTATTTGCAGGTGGTGTGTGTGCGTTTGTCCACCCGTCTGTTCACCAGCCTGTTTGACAGCAGCAGTTGCACACTCACACACACGCCTCCCATTGCCCCTCGCTCCCTCGGCACGCAGCCACCGAGATGCTGCGTGAAATATTTAAGAGCGGAGCTGCAGTCAATAGCACAACAACCTTGGAATCAATGTCATACGAATAAAAGAGTGGGACCAAAAATGGACACTGAGCACAAACAGGAGGACGGACGTGTGATCTGAAACGGAGGGATGAAGGATGGGAGGATAAATGGAGCGGCAGCAGGGGGGGTGATCGAGATAGATGACGGCTGGAGTAAAACGGTGCGAGTCACGAGCGTGCTTGCGTTTCAAGCCATGTGCTGCTGCATACGCTGTGCCCTGCAGCAGACACACGTACTCACACACACACCCCGCCCGCGTCTCAAACGTGACTTCCCTTTTACTGTGTGTGTGTGTGTGTGTGTGTGTGTGTGTGTGTGTGTGTGTGTGTGTGTGTGTGTGTGTGTGTGTGTGTGTGTGTGTGTGTGTGTGTGTGTGTGTGTGTGTGTGGAGATGGCAGGTTAGAGGAGGAGGGTGAGGGGAAGCAGTAGCAGCAGCAGCAGTAGACGAGGAGGGGAGAGGGAAGGCGGAGGTTGCTGATCACTGCAGTAAAGGAATTCCTCGTCTTGAAACAGGGGGTTGCCCCTCGCCGTCCCCCTCCTCTCGCCGTCTCGCTCACACTGAATCCTGATCTCACCATCTCCCCCCTGCTCATCTGCACTGCGCTTTACCTCACACTGCATTTCACTGTACTTACAGAAGGTTGTGAATGGTGTAAAATAATTTCGTCAATGGCGAATACATTCCGAGACTTGGTTAGAGGTCCAAACAAACTGCCAGTTGAAAGGGTGGACAACCCCAATAAGCATCATCTTTAGCATTACAGGTAAACTTAAGTCAATATGCTAAAAAAAAATTAAAAATAAATAAATAAATAAATAAAAGACACCCCCCTCATTGCATTTCAGACAAGATAATTCATGATGCTGAAACATAAAATGAAAATTTTAACTGAACAAGATTACAGAGGTATCTTAGATAAAAATTACACTCAATTAAAATTTAAACGATTCAATAAGACAGGCGAACAAAGGTTTCAGTGCAGCGCAAGCGTAAATTTGATTTAATAAACAGGCAGCCGTGACTAAAAAGGTTTTTGGTCTTGATTTAAAAGATGGGAGTTGGAGCAAATTTGCAGTCCTCTGAGTGCTTGCAGAACAATTCATTATAAATTGTGATAGGTAGTATAGTCTCTTCCAACAGATAAACACAGGTGGGGCATTTTTCCAAATTTTGCTGGCCCGTCATTCATCAGCGCCTTGGGCACCCTTCCGTCGTCATCGTCATCATCATCATCATCATCATCATCATCATCATCATCATTCCACCATTTTTTCAAGCCCAACCAAACTGTAATTGTAAGTCTGTCATTTTATTTTAACTATGCTTCCGTCATCACTTCATCACTGACAAAGGTGGGCATTCCGTCGGACTGAGAGGTGATGATTACACTGATGGACGAAAAATCGCTTCCGTCAGTGCCTAGTCTGTCATTTTTCTCGTCATTCGTCAAAAAACGGGCATCCGTCACTGACGGACAGAATGCTCACCACCTATGCAGATAAATACAGAGTACAAACTGCTTCAAATATGTTTTACATTTACTAAGGGTGCTGTTGGGTCAGATAATAAATAATATTGCAAAAATATTTATTTTATACAATTTAAATTGTGTTAAATTATTGAGTGGGGGCACAACAGATACCACCTTGATACAAGCAGTAAAAACGGAAAATACAATCTTGCAACACGAGGGAAATAATTGCGGAGTGTCGTACTTAGGGTATCTTTGCTTGTATGTCAGTCTGCAGGTTATACTGTCGTTAATGGAGAATAGATCTTTTTTGTAACACCCCCTCCAAGAAGAAGTAAAGTGAATAATTCAACCCCCCTCCCTGCCAACTATAAATAGTATCATTTGCCTATAAAGTTGTAGAAAGTATACCTCTAATACTCCTTGCGCACTCTCTGACAATGAAAGCGCTACTGCCACCTACTGTAGTGGATGTGCAATTGCACTTGTCAGCCCCCCCCCCCCCCCCCAAAATAAAATTAAATAAATAAATAAATAAATAAAACCATGTTACCTGGGGTCACACGCACCGCCCCCCTATTTGAGAACTGGAATAGACAGGTGGGGAAATAATTTGCTTCATTATTTTCACCAACATTTATAGACTTTCCATTTGAATACATACATAATCATGCTGGACTAACAACCATATGTGAATTGATTTTTGTTAAGGCATATTTTGATGCAGCTCTGGTATTAGACCTCATTAGATTGCAGGTTTAGATTATGTTATATCCGATGACTGTATGTTGTGATGAAAGGTGCATCGTACATTAATCACACCATATCACTTTTGGGAAAGCGGCTTTCAGAGTGAATAAGATGAAAAGTCCAAGTTGTTTTTGTGACAGAAGAACAAACGCAAAAATCCACTTTGTATTCCAATCCTCACTGTGGAGCTGAAAACATTGTGTGTACTGTGACTGACAGGTTTGGCTTTATTTTGGCTGAACTGAACACAAAATGACAAAGCAGTTTAACATTTTTTCTCTCCCTCAGAACACCTCAGGGAATAAAAACCTAAGCATTAGGTGAATTGTGCAAACGTGATACAGCAGTGTTGAAGAATAATGTCGCTGACATAATTCCCTTTTCATGATGCCCTTCCGGAGACATGAAGCACTCTGTCATTTATCTGCACAATGGCTGCATCCATCTATGTGCTAATAAGCTTTTCTGGGCGGCTACATTCCAGATAACGTGGCTGATTTACCAAAATAATTCATGAAGCATTTCATACAGTGCTGTACAGTATATACAACAGCCTGTGTTATTTACAATTGACAGTATGTGAGTGAAGTGTACAGCACTTGGAAATGGTTTTAATATTAATCCAATTTGTCACAAGACAATAACAGATTTACAATCAAATGGATGTGGGGTCAATTTCCCAGTGGCCAAGTCATTAAGTGCTCCATCATGTTTGCATGACAGAAAATGCTAAAACAGGGATGGGCAACTTAAATGCTGGAGGCGGCCACAATTTTTCATTTCTGTACTATGGGGCCCAGATGTATGACAGAAATGCTATTTTAGAAATGGACAAAATATGTATACGGTATAAGCGCAGCTAAGCCATGTATGCCATCTAGTGGTGAATGGTGACATTACAATTTCAAACTACAGTCCATGCATCTTTGCAGTTTGGCACCTGCAAATTCACATTTTTGCTGATTTTTTTGTTCTCTTTTTTAATATTGTCTGTCTAGTTAAAAAAAAAATCCCGGTTATTCTAATTACAAGTCACAAATACATGTGGATGTAACAGAACATAAGAACAGCTTTTAATAATCCAGAAAACAAAACTCGAAATTTTCAACGATTCGATTTTTAAAACGATGATGTATCAAATTAATTTGATTTATTGCCAAGCCCTACTGTGTATTAAATGTTTATCAGTGTTTTTTAAAGAATGTATAAGGTTTGTAAGAAAAAAATATAAAGAAAAAAATGTAATACATTTTTGGGGGTTTGTTTGTAGCAACACTGCAGTCGCAGGCCGCATGCTGCCCCATCCGTGCTAGAACCATGGTCAAGGTAGGATTAGCAGCAATATGATGACAGTCTGTCAGACTCAGAACAGAACACTAAACACATTTATCCCAAAATCACTTCCATTAATCATACTACAAATGCTCATTGAAGAAGGTAAAAGAAACTTGGTTCCGGTTGCTATCCTCTTTTATACATGAGGATCACATCAGCTAGAACCCTAGAAATGTCCTTTTAAGAATTCTTTCTCAAGTGACGCATGCGCGTCGGGGATTTCCGTACCGTTTCAGCACTGCCACCTGCCGGTCGGGAGGGACGAAATAGAACTACGATCTCATCTCTCGTGTGAAGGAATGAAAGAAAACGAGGCTCCCATTCATTAACCCAGTGAGGTAACGCAGTGGGGTTTTTTTTCTATCGTTTCCAGATTTATTGCTCTTCCTTATCATATTGAGGGACTGCTGAGTTTCACACTTCAAAATCAATTTTCTCCTCACTGAATTAGTGTACATAATTCATTATTATAACTGAATGAATACAAGAAATAAACAGTCCTATTAGAAACAATAAAATTAACCCAAGATGTACTGTAGCTATATTTATTTGTGTTCAAGATTTCAAAACCCAATTTTGGAGAATATTTTATCATCTTCTTATTACAAAATAGCTTCAGTCAGTTTACCCAAACAGAAGATTACAAAAGTGCTGCTTCTGACCTTCTAACATGCTAGCACCAGAATTTAACATAAAGATTATGAAAATGAAATCATAACTTTGATCCTATCTTTTATTGGTGGTTTAAGTGGGTGGTAGCTATGGAATTTATGGAGATTTATATCAAGGATGTATTATGCCAGATTATTACACTTAATACAGTTAAAATGTCTCAAGTCCAAACTAAAATATAAAACTGCACTGCTGGCACTTACGTTTTGTTCAGTTCAGAAGTCAAAGTTTTTCAGTTCCATTGTTACAGTTCTAAATAGCACAATGATAGCAATCCTTAACTTCCCCTCCAGGGACCTAGCAGGATGGACTTAACTGTTGACGTGTTAAAACCAGAAACTGAATCACTCCGCTATAGAAGTCCACCAAAAGATAAGGCAGCCACTCTGCACTTGCCAGAGACACAAGTGAAATTTTGTGCGACAGTTATTCAAGTCAAACTTATGCAATAGAGAAAGGGCTGAAAGCTATTGACAGATAATGAAATCTCCGGTCCCATTCTTCAACACCGCCGTATTACACAATCTCCGCTCACACGCTGCGCAAACTGTTACAAAGCACAGCATGCCAGACATAAGACAGTGACAATCTGATTTCTCTACTGCAATGCAGAGTTGGCTGCGATTTGGCTCGTTACAATATCAACATGCCACAGTGGTTACTGCGCACAGTAAATAAATAGATAAATAATTCTATCTAAATATTTTATTCCATTTTGATAAATTGGCTTTCAGGCGCTGGGTATGCATGGATAAATTAATGCCTGCTCATGCCTTGCATAATCCGCAGGATAAAACAGTAGCTCTACATTGAACAATTTCTATACTATTTGGGCAGCCGTCATAATCATACAGCCACCTCACATGACTTCTCAACGCCTTCCTGGGACCGACAATGTAAAAATCTGCTGCATTATTAAAAGAAAAGCAGGCTTCCATGCCTCGGCATTGAAACCGGCGTCCCATTGTGGTATCCTCTCTAAAGAATTTGTACCAACTGAGAGGCAGTGTTTTCCTGGAGATGTAAAACGGCGCTTGCCTGAATAATGTGTTTACACAGTACACACAATATAATATACCCACTGCATATAGAAATGTGGGGGAGCAGGTGTTTCTTTTACAGGCACAATATGACCCTTTTTGATGGCTCATACAGCAGATGGCACTTGCTGCTTGTGTCCGTGATAATTGCATTGCGAGTCACGCAACACTCAGCCCTTTTCCGAGCTACGATAAAGCCTGGACGAATCAGCGACTCCTCCGCTTCTTCATACTCCCTTCCTTCAGTTTCCCTCAAACCTGGCCCATTTGCAAAGGCATACGCAAATCTGGTCCTCCCCATAGACATCGCACACACTCGCTATTTCCTGATCTTAAGGCGATCCTACTAGCTTGTGGCTCATATACAGCAAGCACCTTGCATCACAATCAATGTTGCTGAATAAGCATCTCTAATTCCTTCTTCCCACCATTATCAGCAGCCGGAGGAGTATGCATCTACCTTTTCTGTCCACTAAACTTATTTCGGACTATAAATTGTTCCTTGTACTGATATGTAATCTATATGTCCTGACCTACATTGTGACCGACTTTGAATAGTCAAATGGTGAGTACTGTTCAAACAGCTCACATCTGACTGCTCCTTCTGTGCTGTGAACACCGATTTATTCAGCTGGAGCAGCTTGAGGCAACAAATAAAGACTTTCTACAGAGGTTTACAAAAATGTTAAGCTTTTGGATAGTCTTCCAAATCTGGTCTCCCTCTGGGTGTGAGAAAATAGGCATCAAAAAACTGCACAAAACATTCATTTTGGGATTTTTCAGGGGAAGTCCATGATGGTTGTTATTAAAAACCCACATAAGCATCAGATTATCATCAGTTTTTCTTATCTGCAATGCTGAAGAGTGTAATATGCCCTACTTTTTTAACTGCTTCTTAATCAAAACCTGATTCAAAATTATTAATAAAACATTGACACCAAAGTACGCCAGATGTAAATCTGATTTTTTGCCAGTATTGGAAGCTCCTCTCACACAGCTTGTAAAAGCAGTGTTTTGTTTTTTTTACCATGTCGCTGCTCTGTATAAACATCACTGACGCAGAATTTGGACGAGCCAAAGGACAGCAGGAACATGCTAGCAAGATTCATCATGGCAAGAAATATGCCGTAAAAATGTTGATCCTTGGGGTATTTTGACAAAAGGCATGGCACAGAGATGTTAAATGTTTTAAGTTGAGAAGGAAATGAATAAAATAAGTCCTTTAACAATATGAAATGCATCACTCATATTTTTTGCATGTGTATTCTGAAAAGAAAAAGGACATAAACATGATTGCCAGAGCATTTTTTGTATACTGCTTGTGTTGTGTGTGCTTAAGGGTGACGAGGCAGACGACAGCCTCCCAGTTAAGGCAACAAATTTCTCCTGAGGGTCGCAGCTGCTATTTATGAAGCAGAGCATGGGAATGTTTCTTTTGAGGAAACATTGACTGTGTTCCTCCTCCCCTTGCCAGCTTTTTTTCCTGTGACACAAAACGCCTTGGCCGCAGCTTAGACTAACTATCGAAGGCGTTTCTGTTATTGCACTGATCCGATCCTAACCGCAAGATAAGACAACTCAAGAGTTTAGCTATCAATCAGCCTCAGTAGATGCCTGATTACATCACTTTGTGCTCCATAGAGAGAGAGGCAGAGTGAGAGACGCCTCGAAATCGGACTCCGTGGAATTGCTGCTCTCTGCCTTCTCGCCTGTGTCAGCAGCTCGGTCTGAATTTAACTTTGCTCCAGTCCACATGGACATGCCATAGCATGCAGCAAGAAGTGTTCTAATTAACTGACATGGACTGGACCAGACACCGTGGAGGTTGCTGCGCATGTTCAATTTGGCACTTTTTCCCCAAGATGCATGCATGGTAGAGATTTCATCACTCAGGCTGATGTGAGACACATTATGATACACTGCCAACAATATAATACATTTGAGATGCGTAGAAATCAAATCCCAAAGCAATGCGATTCACTCCAATTAAGAAGGGACAGAATCCAACTTTTTTGCCAGTGGGTCGGGTCTGAAAAAAATCGTACTTTCATTTAATACTTTTAGTGCTTTAATCAAGCAAGAGTCAGTGCAGCAACATTGGAGGAGAATACTTAAAAAGGGACCTTTTATTAAAAAATGTTATAAAAAAAAATTACGAGTTGGATTTTTAATTGTTTTTTTTTTATTATTCTTATAATTTTATCACCAATATTTTTCTTTTCACTGAAAATTAATATCAGCTCCAAATATCAGCCTCCTTGACTGCTAATAATTAGTATTGACCCTGTAAAAAATGGGTCACCTGTTAATGTCAGAACCTTGTTAAGAAGCAGTCTGCATTTCATTTTACTTATTTTATTTTGTAGTCAACACGCAGAGTCAACATAGCATCCATTTTGCAGATTGTTTATATACAGCAGTCTCCTTGGTCATTTTTCAATATGAAGAATGCAGAGTTTGGGCTCACAAACTCGCCAAGTACGGCTTTCTGAAGAACATACGTGAGAATGTTCTTCAGAAAGCTGTACTTGGCGAGTTTGGAAAGTCTATGTATTTGTTAACCCCCAACTCTGACATATTTCCACGATAGTAGTTAGCTGACAAAAACAACTCTGGGAATTCAATGTGTTTTTGGTCTATTCGTTCGATCAATTGGAACAATACTTGGCGTTTCACAAGATCACAAGGATGTAAGAATGGACAAGAACACAAATTGAGAAACATCTTATACTATGCTGTTCTTCATCTTTTATTTCTTCTTGGTCTTATCTATGAATTTGTTTTACATAGTGCCCCCTAGTGCTCAGACTGATTTCACATTACTGCAATGTCTTGCGTTAGAGGCTAGGCTATATTTAAGTTAAATAAGAGGCAGTTGGATGTTAAAATCAGTGACGACAAGTTACTCATGTTACTCAGATGTAATGCAATATCAAGTATCTGTACTCTGTATTGGCAAGTACTTGTACTCAGTCTCACAAAAGGTGTTAATGATAAATCCCTTCATTAAGCTGAACTCACAATAGTGAGAGATTTAGCTGCTGGTGGAAGGATTTTTTTTTGCAATGCAACAAGATGGAACAATTCTAGATTATCTCAACGGCCTACAGATCACTGGCAATTATGAAGATGTATCAATTCGTATCATAATTTTCCATCCTTTTCAAAGGCAAACTGCCAGTATTTATTTATTTTTGCAATCATCTACATTGCCCAGTCCTCTGGTTGCCGTAAAGAGCTCGCTTCCCACACAGTAACCAGCTCCTCCCTTGACCTGGCTGAACTGAAGAATTACCTGCTAACAAGTGAACAAGTGATGTAAGTTTTTCAAAATTCTCTGTAATATGAAAAAATATATACTTAGCAATGAGCCTCATAAAATACTCTGGTCATTAACTGAGTTTTTACATTCAGCATCGACACTGAGTTTTCATCTCTTAAAAATAATCGAATCGAAATCAAATTAAATGCACACGTGCAAAAAGAAAGAGTGGAGGGAGGGTGAGCTTTCAAGCAAACAAGTGGAAGCAAACCTCTTCAAAAATCAGCTCACCAGCTAGCTAGCTCTGTGATGTATTATGCGTGTCAGCGTTCCAATCTGAATTAATAGTGCACATACTGCAATATAACTTAATATCCCATAGGAGGGAATATTTACAGTTTATTTGCAGACCATTACGGTACACTCTGATATATAGGTAGTAAGCTATATTGTTGTTTGTTGTCCACACATGCAATTTTTTCTGGTCCATCAGTTAGGGCTTAACATGGATATTTATTTTGTGGAATATACATGATTTGGTCAAATTAGGTCTGGGCACTAAATCAAATGAATTCGATACATGGTCATTTTAAAAATCGAAACGTTGAAAATTTGCTAAATCGTGAAATTGAATTTTGTCTTCTGGATTATTAAAAGCTGTTGTTCTTATGTTCTGTTACATTCAAATGTTTTTGTGAGTTGTAAATTTGCACATGTGGCAGAATGCTGGATGGGTGGTTTACAAGACATGTTTACAATAGCTACCAACTACTTAATTGTGGCATTTAAGAACAAACTATGAATATAAAATTTATGTTAAAACTATTTTAGAATTAGCATACATTAATGTTGTCTGAACATTTTTGCACAGGAATTATTTTTGAATAAATGAAACCTTTTAAATAAATGTTTGTTGGGTTTATTAGATTAAAATCGTAATCGTCCTGAATGACTTGCATGGCAAAAATCGAGATTTTATTTTTTGGCCATATCACCCAACCCTAGGTCAAATAAAATGGCATATACTTTAAAAGTGGATTATTGTGGATAATAATTATTTCCTTTTCTTATCCTTTATATTGCTATTTTCATACTGGTGAATCCATGCTCTGTATGCAACATGCCAGGAAGGATGCTGTAGGCCCTGAAATCAGCTGCCTAATTAGCCCTTAAAGATTACCAACAGTTAGAGTAAGGAAGGGGTGTGCCCAAATCAGGTAAGAAAATTAGCAGAGCCAAACCAATAAGGACATGTTGGTGCCCAAAGCAGACCCTCCCTGGTCAGCATTCAAGCTGAAACCAATAGGGATCCGAAAAATGGCAGATGAGGCTTGATCGCTCATGGAAGCAAGAATCGAGAAGACAAGTCACAACTGGGAGGAAAGATGACAACTTGTGCTGCATACTAATACAGTCAATGGAGACACTTGTGCAGTGAGATACGACGACAATGACTTTGTTCTGAGGATTATAGAGACTTACTTGCTAAATTTGAGGTCACTGAGTCACATGAAAGGGCAACAATAGAGGACACACTGAACTGAGATTAGCGGAAAGGGGCAAATTTAATAATGGTCTTCGTTGAGCTGTGGAGTTGGATCCAGCACTAATCTCAGATGACTTTATTAGGCATTTTTCAGCATTATCAATCCTCCTTGCTTCTCCTTGTGTAGTCTGTGTGCTGTGTTTGTCATCGCTCCCAAAGCTTGCAGAGCTGGAACCAACACGTCACACTCATAGACACACTCAAGAGGCAATGAGAAACTGCCTGGGACCCTTTTGCGGTCTGAAAATTGAACTGTCTGCTTATTTGACTGCTGCATCCAATCCCTTAAACCAGCAGGTGGCGAGAATTATAAATCTAGAGACACTGGCCCATTTTTCTTCGAGTTGACGCGAGTCAGCGAGTGGACCTGTACAGCCTGCGATATACTAAATCCTTTTTGTTTCAGATTTAACCACAAAAAAATAGAAATAAAACAGGAGCCAAAAAGCCTTGGCCAAATAGCAATGCTATGAACTGAAATAATCTGATTTTTATCACAAAGCTAACAAGATACTTTGAAGCAATGCCATGAAACCGTTATCACATGATATTATTTTGTCTAGTATCTCAGCTTTCATTGTCTAACAGAAAATTTCCCAAAATCTAGCATGATTTTTCTTTCATAAGCAAGTGGTGTGGCTAATGAATGGATGAATAGAAGGCTGTTAAGCGATTGTGACACTAGTAAATTAGAGTACAATGAGCTAAATAACAATAAGGAAAATATGTTTAGCCACACATTAGCATTAGCAATTAATTACCTTTCATAGCTGGAATGCAAGCCTGGAAGCCTACGTCTAACTTCCAAGATCGTGTATACAAAAACATACAATTAAAAAAATAACAGCAGTAATTCCCCTCAAGACTTAAATAATTTGCTTTCCAGCGTGCCCAGAAAGTGTTGCATTCATATTATATGGACTAAATGGTGTAAATACTTTAAAATGAACACAATTTTCCAAAATAATACATGTGATTAATATACAGTGTTATATAAGAGAGGGATTAATTTGAAGCCAGCAATGGAAATAGGTTAAACTAAAGATTCTAAAGATGTAAACAACAATTTAAGATCTATAATATCTGAACTTACCAACATGGTCAAAAATGCAATATCTAGGGAGGGAAAAAAATAGAAAGGTATCAAAGGCAGAAATAGTAGTCTTTTAACACTCAGGGAAATTATTTTTGTTCCATCATTTGTGCTTTTTTTTTTAATGAATGTTGCAATTTGCTAACAAGATAAATACACAACAACAACGGAGCTAAGCATTATGCAAAACACATTACACGCACTAGTGTGAGATTATAGGCTATACTTTAAATCCTTATTAAATGTTGACAAGAATTAGGAAGACTAGGAAAGAAAGTGATTTAACATTTGTAGAACAAAATAACAGTAAACTGGTTCCATAAGTGTGCACTCCCTAATATTAAAGCACATTTTGCTTTAATGACAGCATTCTGTGTTTTCGGTAGCAGTCTATCAAAACAGCTTGGCAATATTTTCTTACTCAGTTGCAAAAGTCCTCCAATCTCTGATGCACAGCCTGCTTCAGATCACTCTGCAAAGTTTCAATTGGTCTCGACTGTGGCTGGGCAATGCAATTTTAAAACTTCAATTTTGGGATTATTGTCAATTGCTTAACAGTGAATTTCCTCTTTTTGTAGCATCTGAGTGATTGTCAATTGCTTTTTGTATTCAGAGGTGGGTATTACCAGTTTTCACACCGAAAATGACTTAAGGGCAAGTTAGACTGTGAATGATATATTGTGTTCACCGTGAAGAACATTTGGGAAGAAAATATTAAATATTGTCGAAAGATGGATTTGAAATCTTTCCTCATACCGATGTGATCATTTTATGGCTACAAACTGACATGGCCAGAATATTTCTGCGACTGCATGCGCTCAAGCTCTGTGGAGCTGGTTTACTCTTCCTGTAAATATAAACAGTACATGCTTACTCATAAGTAAAGTTCTGTTTGACTGCTGAGTGGTGGGAGTAAACATGTTTTTGAACTACATTAAACACTTGTGCAGTAATGTTTGTTCACTTTGCAAACCACCGCGGGAAAATGTCAACAGATCTCAACAGATATGAACACAATTACTAACACAGAAACACACACGAGAAACAAAGCCAATCAATAACGTCATTAGACATTGTAATGGCATCTCAGCTTTACAGGCCACTGTAGGCTTTTCTAAGCCGTCAATTGTTGGTGATCCATGTGACAAGATGGAATAATCAATTTAATTTTAAACTCAATGATACATTCCTAGTACAGCAACATGGTCAAGAAGCAATTTGGCTTTTGTGCAGTATGACTTATTGAGGGCATTTAGGTTTGTTTACAACAATAGAAGAACATGTGTTACAGTATGTCATAATTTCTACTTGAGGTAATTCACAATGAACAACCTTTAGAGTTGAGTTGCGAAATTACACCTTCATTCATTAGAAGTATAAAACGGATTGACAGTATTATGACAAATACATTTTATGGCATGTATTTCTATTCTATTCACTGTACATTTAGTGGCCAACAATGACTAAGAGCATAGAATTTTAGCTCATTCCTCCCTCAGGAAAGCATTGTGCAGATTTATAAAAATTAACCTTCAGAGCCAGTAAGAAATCTCATCAATCTTTTTTTTCATGATTTCACTGTCAAGTCCCTTTTGAGCAGCACACACCTTGCCGCATAAACTGTTGTAATACTACCAGGCTGCCTATATAAACGGGCTATGTTTGTACAATACCGTTTACCTCATGCTTTTGAGGAAAACAGGAGCCATTGTACTCAAGCAACTAGTTCCAGAGGTCTAGAGGATGCAACTTGACAGAGGTCGGGAAACATTTATGTGTATTTCCTCAAAATACAAATAATCATCTTCTTTACTACCAGGAAGAAACACACCCCAAAGCTTGTGGAAAATATGAGTCAACTTAAAAGAACCTGCCAAAGAGCCCCACCCTCGCCCGATCCACGCATCACCTTATATAAATTCTATCAAGTGCCTTTCTTTCCTCAACGTCATCTTTTGTCGGAATGACAAATACTTCCTCATTTAGCTTCCACGCCATCCACGCAAGAAATTAATAACGGATGGGTCAACTTAAAGAGGTCAGCATGTGAATGTTTGTGTGTGTGTATATGTCAACCAGTCAGTCTTATGGGAAGCCGCAGCGAAATTGATGCATGCCAAGCAGCGACACATGGATGGATTGGGTGGCTCTGCCTTTGCCAAGGGGAAGATAAGTGCAGATGCTGCAGTAATGGAGTGATGGAGAAGGATGATGATAGAATGGAAAGGGAGAAATGAAAAAAGGTGAAAACAATAGAGTGGTACAGCTGGTGTACCAGGAATAGCTACAACTGACGATGGCAAGGTGAACTGACCTTCATTCAGGTTGATATATGATATTTCAGCTTTGCTGATTGGTCCACCTACCACAACAAGCCCTGGCAAGGCAAACACTCCAAATTGAACCTCCTGTGTCGTATCCCTGAACAAACAGATGTCCCTCTGAAAGCTGTGTACGTGTCAGGGGAGAGGAACACTTGGGTGTTAAGGGATACCCACTCAATGATTTAGGGTAGGATGACTTGATAATCAAGTAAAAAAATAATTTAAAAAAGTAACATCTTATATACAGACTTGGCTGGCAAGGCGGACTTAAATAAAATCAAAAGGTTTTTTGGGGGGGAAATGTCAACATTTTATCACCTTCCATCAAAAGAAAATGCAAATTGAGTATGACATTACTCTTAACTAAGAAAAAGTGGCCCTTTAAACACAACCCTTAAAAAACTGACACGGGCACAAAAAAAATCAATATATGAAAATAAATAAATTAAACTTGATGTGACCCACAAATTCCAAAACAATGTTCCCTCACTTTTTGCGAGTGGGCACGGAAGTAGAGGGCGTGTAAAAAAATATATATATATATTTTAAGTGTTTGTTTTTGTGGGTGAGTTACGCTTCTACTTAACCATAACGTAGCCACCACACAGTTCCCACCCTTTTAAAAACCTGTTAAATATAATAAGAAAAATAGCAGCATAAATAAAGAATACAGTAAATCTGGCGCGGGCTGGGTTAATAATCTCTCTGAAAACCCCGCAAAATAGAGAGGTACAACCCAAAATAAACCCATTTATAAATAAATGTATACATTTTAGACCCAAACACAAATTTGCGATATAGTGAATCTGCGATAAGTGAACCGCGAAATAGCGAGAGACCATCGCCCATATCTAATACAGACAAAATCGTAAAATAATACCTGTTCACATTGACCTCCAACAACAACTGAAAACACTGTAAATGGAATGCCAGGCCAGTAGATGACAATGTCACAACAGATATGATGCATGTATTTGTCGAATAATATTATTTCATCTAACTAGGGTTAGGGCCCTGAAGCTATTAAAGTACAATGAAATGCACTACTTAGCTGCAACTAGCAAAGGCATCATCTTTTCAATCTCAAGTAGAAGAAGTGATGTCAACTAGGGACTACATTTATTCTGAGCAGCATTCAACTAAAACAGTAAAAATATCCATTATCAAAAACTTCACCATTGATGTGTAAACAACACCTTTTTTCCACCCATTTTCTCTTGTTCAAGGAGCCCCCTCAGGCATAGCTTTGGCGATAAGATTATTATTTTCTATTACCCAAGCAGGAGAAGCAAACATTTCCTCTGTTCTCATTCTCCAACCACCCCAAATGCACGCTGCAGTCAAATGTAAACACAGGCTGAGTATTGCGTGTGCTCATTTTTCATTCAACAACCACCCCCACCCTACACACCTTCTCCATTTCATTGCCCAGTGACACAAAATACATGTGCACCAACACAAATAAAGCACATCACACATTTGCTCACTCCCACAAAGCAAACTTACGCACACAAATCCGCACGTAGAGTAAAAGTTGCTGGGCTAATGCACTACACAGAGCAAAACTGTAAGCACTAAAGGAACAAATAACATGATCTCATCAAAATTTCATCCAATGCAAACTGCTTTGTGGACGAAGGGCTTATCTTGGTGAAAAAAAATGCTTTCTTGACCTTGAGTGTATTTTTAGAATATCATGCGCCTGCGTCACTGCATATGAGCTATAGAGACCAAAAGTAAATAGTTGCAATCTTAACAGGCAAGTCGCGATAAAAGGCAAAGTGGCAGTGAAAAAAGCTGGAAAACAGATATGGACAAGCCTGCTGACAACATTACAATATTGTTGATAAAAATGAATGGAAAACAAAGCAATCCAGTCCCGTAGCCACGCTCATAGAGGAAAGAAAGAGCCATCGTGGTGGTATTTGAAATGTCCTCATTCTTGTTTCATCTATCCAATTAAGCTGGTATATCGCTTAGATATAAAAACACAAAAGTCGACACACTAATATTTCATTTGACTGTAATTCAGTCTTGTTAAAGCAAATAGTAACTGTGACATCGCTTCCCCCCCAAAAATGCAATTGTCCGTCCAGAAAAAATAATGTGGTAGTTCTATAGCTGGTCTGGGATCAATTCCTACTCAATGCCCCATGCACAATCACCCTGCAATTGACTGGCGACCTGTTCATCGTGATCCATCCTTTTGCCAACTGGACAAGGCTCCAGCCACTGATATGATCTTTAACAGCAGTATAGAAAATGGATGGCTCCATGTCCATAGTCATGCTCACTGACTCACAACACATTGCATTTCAGAATCATACCAGCTTGTCAAACCCATTTCAAAATTTTCTTCATGTGAAACTGTCGTCACATGACTACACAGACTGCTTCAGATCCTCAAAAACAGTCCAGCACAATGACACCCCGGTGGAACGCTTTGCTTTGAACACAGTGAATACATTTGAATAGATTTTTCCTATTAATGAGATTAATCAGAGCTGCGGTGCCAAGTAGGACTTGCATACTAATGGCTTGTAAACTGAAGATTATAAAAACAACCATTAACTAGTTGTCAAAATAGACAATTTTTTTAGGTGTAGCAGGCCAAGCAGAATAATGGATATTTAAAAAAAATAATACATAAATAAATTAAGTTGAAGTACTGAAAATTTTGATGCAACTGTCAAAATAGTTGTACCAGACTTATAAGGCTCATACAAAGTTTGGTAATGTCCATATTGTGCGAATTTTTGTATTTCCAATTTTCATACGCAACATGAAGTGCCTTGAAAGGGCGTGTGGGAGCCCCTGCAAGTTATTTTCAGTTAATCTTATTCATAGTTTTGCTAATTATGCATAAAAAAAAGAAGAAATATATTGTTTGGATAAAATGCATATGAAAATAAATAAATAAACAAATAAAATACTAACCTGCGGAGACAGGGCAGAGGGAGACTGAGTGAAGAGTGTGGAGTGGGCTGCCGACCGGAGGCCATGTGCTCTCCGGACATTCTGGCGCGTGAATGGCGCAGACAGTACCTCCTGCCGAAAAGAAAACATGTGAAGAGGAAGAAATAAGTTAGGAAACATCATCATCAGCTCAAATTGGAAATAAAGTGACTGATGTAGCAGTTAAACACCAGCAGGGTTTACACTAGCTTCCTAAAAGAGGATTAATATAATGAAGCATAAAAGTGGATGCTGTTTAGTTTCCTCATCACAGACAACAGATTTTTTTCCTGCAATTTAAATACACCACGTGGTAGCAAAAGTATGTGCAAGATGTTATTGTACAATGTGTGCATGTGTAGTATATTTCTCTTATTCAAGCTCACTAGCGTAAAGATTAGTCAGCCATTGCATGGAATAACCTTATAGTAATAATTGAATGCCATTCGTTATTATTATTACCACTGCTGTGTATCGTCTGATGACAAATCAACTTAGTGCAATGTGTATACATTGCAACCTCTAACATCTATCACCTAAGGAATGGATGAATTCTATTTCCACTATTTACGATAGGATGATAAAAGGATGATAAAAGCAGCAATCAGTTTTAAAAACTTTAGCAGGACATTTTAGGGCCATCAAGTTTGTGTGCATTATCCCAAATAAACTTGGTTTGTGAACTAACTTTATTTAATTATAAATTAATAAATGTATTTACTTATATAGGTCTGCAGCCACTTCGGTTATTGTGGCACTGCAGCTATCTTACGTACACAGTAAAAATGATGCAACATACACCCAATTGTTGCATCTCAAACAAACCTTTAATGAAAACTCCCCAAAGGAAAGAACAAATGTTCACACCAAATAAAGCGTATCACTAATGTAATGCTGGACTAGAAAAACAAAACAAAACTACAGATTGCATTTAAAAACAATATTTTCAAAAAGATGAGGCTCTTCATCCACAGTCTTGCAATATTTTAAATCAGAATACTGTACTTTATCCAATCAGTTGATGATTTCAGTACATGCAATATTCGATCACACGTAAAGGGTTTTACACATAAAATATTTAAGAGTAAGAATGTTAAGGTAAAGTGAACCTCATTCTTTGCAACCTTCATCAAGTTCTTATTAGAAGCCGGGGACAGACATTTGCTGTTGAGAAGAAAGGTAGGCTATGTTGTGAAACACAGTGGTCAATTGATTAAACAATTTTCTGGTGTGAGTGTAAAGAAAAAAATCAATTGCAATACAGTTTATCATTTATAGTACACAATTTTAATGCTAAAGAACTCAGTAGAAAACATTTGGTGGTGTGTACTACATAATGAACACGGTCTGAAGAAGCAAAAGAATAGACAAACTTAATTACAATTGACAACTTTATTTACTACACTAACTGCAAAGATAACCAGGCATCTATTAAGGGGAAAAGCATTAAATTGGGAGAAGGCTTCTATCACAGATAATGAAGCTTGATTATAATAATAAATAATAGAATGTGAAATGAAACCAGACTTTAAAACTAAAATTAAAGACATTTGCAAAGAAAATACAGAGAAATGGAATGAACTAGGGCAGGCTTGACAGACGCAGACTTGGCAGAAATAATTTGAGGGTGCAGAGACCGTGGAACATAAAAATGGACAACCTTTTAGAGCAAGAACAGACGCGTCTGGAACACTCCACATAACATGAGTTCACCTTTAATACAGAACAGGGAATCTAGAGACATAATCGGGTAGCTATGAATGAACCAAGGCAATAATTACAGATACCAACTCCTTTTTTTTGTTTTGGTTTTTGTTTTATTGACTGTATATGTATGACGTGCACTTACACAGTGCATGGAATCTAAACTATCCAGGTTGGTCCACCACTGTTAGTTATAGATCATTAAAGCAGGTTATCTGGAGATACCATAGCTATGACAGATGTCCTTATTAGTACAATTACCATGGTTTTAAAATAGTATTTTAAAGAGTATTCAAAGGTTTCATCGCCCATCGATTGCTTGGATCGCTCACAAGAAATCTCTATTCACATGTGAACTTCATCTGAATTAATTTAATGGTAATAATACAAAGGCAGTTCGTTGGCACAGATTATGTCAAAACATATCTCTGGTGTCCTTATGGCAACAACATTCAGCCTTGATAAAAATCCCTGCTCATTGCTAAAACAAGGTATTGTTACAGAAATATTGAACTAGGACTAAACTAAAGAGGAGTTAGCCTCAGTGCAAACTCAAATATGAATTCATTGTTAGAACATCCTTTTAACGGTTCAAAACCAGTGAAGCTGGAACACTAGTGAAAATTGTTGAATGTTGACAATGATTGGATGTGAGGACGATGAGGTAGTTCACGAAAACATTTCTATTAATCACAAACGTGTTAGCAGGATTTGCAAAATAAACTACAGCGACTTTGGTTGGCCCAGGCTAGGCAATTCAATGCTTGACCACTCTACCGGTTTCAAAGAGGACACCGCGCTAAAGCTCACCATTAAGATAAGCAGTGAACCTTGATAAAACAAGGTATTGTTACAGAAATATTGAACTAAGACTAAACTAAAGAGGAGTTAGCCTCAGTGCAAACTCAAATATGAATTCATTGTTAGAAAATCCTTTTAACGGTTCAAAACCAGTGAAGCTGGAACACTAGTGAAAATTGTTGAATGTTGACAATGATTGGATGTGAGGACGATGAGGTAGTTCATGAAAACATTTCTATTAATCACAAAGTGTTAGCAGGATTTGCAAAATAAACTACAGCGACTTTGCTTGGCCCAGGCTAGGCAATTCAATGCTTGACCACTCTACCGGTTTCAAAGAGGACACCGCGCTAAAGCTCACCATTAAGATAAGCAGTGAACCTTGATACTATGATCGAGTGTTGCTGCAGGATTATTGCCTCTTGCTTATCTATTTTAGGTCAGGCATACTGCGCCAACCCTTACGTGGGGCGTGACTTCAAGCCTCCAGTGTCTACAAACAATGTTTTTGAACAAGACGGCTCTCTTCCTTTGCAGGAACAAGTTTTTAACACAATGATGTCACTTCCATACAAGCAGTCAAATAAAATTAGTGTACATTTAAAAAATGTCTTAAAGTTAACAGGCCGTCGAAATATAGACAACCATACAAAGACTCAACGGGAAATTGAAAAATTTAACGTCCTCCCAGATATTAAAATGTGGCTGCTTGCTTCAGAGGTGCAGTATATAACACATGAAGTGTGTTGAGTGTATTAACTGTGACCTATCTGCACCATCAGGCCTGTGAGCCATGGAGGGAAGGCCCAATCTATTTCTGGAGATTTGATTGTCAGAGAAGACAGCAGCTGTTCTCTCTAGATACCTGCTCTACAACAAACCAAGTCGAATCATACAGCAATCTATACACGCACAAAACGTCCACACGTCTTGGCCTCCTTACACAAGAGAACCAGCAGGTTAAAATAACACTTCCCTCCTTTCATGGATACAACACACAACAAACAAGGTCAGAATAGTTTGTTCTGGAGTAGAAAGTCAAATGCAAGGTTGGGAGAATGTCCTGAATGCCTCTGACTTCAGAATGTCAGTGATCCTGTCCCAAGATTGAAGTTCAGAACGAGTTGAGATGAGGTGAATAACAATTGGAATTCAAAGAGTTTTGCTGATGTATTTTCTTCCTAAAAACGATACCTGAATTCCAGATTGTATGCCCTCAGAGATCTGACTAAAAAGGTTCCACTAACAGCAGTTGCTTCTACTCTTCACTGTCAGTCAATGTGAATTTGCTGATACCTGAGTTCAACCTGGTTCACAGAAACGCGAAAGGAGTGATCAGAGCTCAGACCATAAACCAGCAGCCTGTCATTGTTTTAATTGGTTTTATCATTTAAACCTTTAAAATGTGACTAGGTACAAGACACTACTTGCTCACTGATGCTCACTGACCGTCAGCTTTGTGTATTCACACCTTAACGGAGAACCTTGCTTCAGCAATGGGAAGTTGAGCTACATCCATTCATACAAGGCAGCTCTTTATTCTGCTCAATCCACTACTGCCGTTGAAACAATCTTAGATCATTCAAAGTGTGATACCGCCCATACCGTTAAAGTAGTTAAAAATAAAAATCAATAATTGATCCTTTTCCCCATGTACAATCAAGGAAATGTTGATTAATGCAATCTTGACATGCCCAAATTGACCGTGCCACTTCTAATGAATGGAAACAACTAACTGCCAAAGACTCAGATTGGCTCCTACTGGAAGATATACAGTACCTAAACTCAGGATGACTAATGAGTGATTTTATCTATCCCAGATGCTGCATAAAATAGTAGTTCTCTGTGTTAGAGCATAAAAAGCCTGTCAATGTGCTCACTTCAAGAGAGAATTTTAATTCCCAGTCTCTTAGCATCCTTTTGCTAATCTAATTCCATCTGTCACAACAGATTGACACACTAGAATAATGGAAACATCTTTCCGATACACAAGCAATGACTTTGGTCAAATTCCACATTATATTTGGCCAGAATCATGCCAAATGGTTACGTGATTATGATTTAAGAAGATTGCAAGTGCACGTGTGATTCACATAACAATCTAAAAAAAACATAATTTAGTGCAGGATGATAATTCAATATCAAAATGTATCATGAAATGGCGGCAATTGGTTGCGGCAGCCAACTACAGTAATTTATATAAGGCGCACCTGACTATAAGCCGCGCTAGCTAAATTTGGGGAATACTGGAGTTTATTACACATATAAGCCGTACCCAACTGTAAGCCGCTGATGTTTTAATGTTACCGCAACGGGTTCCCGCTACTTTATTTTCCATAATGAGGGCACAAATTGTCTTGCGCTTGTTCTGTCTCTTGTATTTGGGCTCACTTGGTTTGTTTTGCTCTGGCTGACGCTCTTGCGCTTCCTTTATAGTCCGCCTTCTTGTTATCTGATGGATAAGCCGCACCTTTGTATTAGCCGCAGGGTTGAATGCAAGTAAAAAAAGTAGCGTCTTATAGTAGTATAGTACAGTATAGAAATTACTGTACTTGCTTCTCAGCGCCCAGAAAAAAAGTGAGGGCCCAAAACAATGAAAGCATATTTTAAACTTTACTGGTGGGCAGGCACACCAACATCCTATTTGTACACAAACATAAATTATCCATGATATGTCTTCTTTAATATGAACTAGTTTGAAAGATAGCTAGATTAGTAAAGTCTTTGGGTCAGCTCAGTCGGGTAGACATTTTAATTGTCAAAGGTTTTGGAGTCACTGACTGTATTGCAACTGCTGCTTGTATAATAATATATAAATTTCATAAACGGAACTGGAATGGAATGTAAAAAGAACCATATGCCCAATAAACAGCCACATACCAAAGTGAAAGTACCGTACATGAAATGTTGGAAACCAGGTCAGGGTCTACCATTCCTAACACTTGTGAATCGAACGGAACTATACATGGTCGAAAAGCGGCTCCAGAGAACACTCTATAAGAGCCACACAGATGTCAGAGCCAGACATCTATTAGTGAAGGGCAAGAGCAGAAGATCATAACAGGTCAGGATAGGTAGAAGCTGCTGAAGATATTTGCAAACAAATTAACAGGAATGTTACTAATATATATATATATATATATATATATACAAGAGGACAAGAGAACACAAAATAGGTAAAAAGGGCAATCAAACCCTAATATATATATATATATATATATATATATATATATATATATATATATATATATATATATATATATATATATTTGCGTTGAATGCATATAGTTACTTAATACTGAAAATAGTCTTGGCATGTGCAACTTTATGCTTTAGCATTACTGCAATGGTGACAATGCAGCAAAAACAGAAATATTACCAAAAAATGATGTGCTTTCTTATCCGACCATCTCTCTTCCTCTTATCTTTCAGTTCATTCAGTTTCTCATTCATCATCTCTACACTTGTAAGGGAAAGGCAGTTAGCCTGCTGGTGAAGGGGAAAGATGTCTAGGGGCAAGAGTGGGCAGGCAAAAAGGCAATCACTGGCCAGTGAGAAGAGTATGACGAGGAAGATAGGAGTGGGGAAATGAAGAGACAAATGAAATTTCCAACACATTAAGCACATATAGTAAAACCAGTGTCTACCCAGGCTGACTAATGAGGGCCGGGCTACTGCTGAGTGACCGCAAGCCAATGAAGACATTTGGAGCAGAGGAGAATTCATCCAGTTAGAGGGGCTTTCCTGGAAGTTCACTGATGACAAGCAGGAGCTCAAGGATATAAAACAGCATGGCCACAGAAACTGAGGTACTTTGAAGAACTTAAACCATTTATGACACAAGTCTGATTTCCATCCAAATGAAAATCAAATTAATCAAATTGCATCTGCAGAGGCACTTGCGGAGAGCTGGCAAAAATTCTCACTTGCACAGCATTGTTTGCTACTCTATTCTATTGTCTCTCGCTTTAAGTTTTTAAAGCAAAGACAGCAAAAAAGACAGCTGCTCTTTTGGAAGGCAAGCAGCTGATCAGTCATGTTGGCCCTATAATTAAATACATTAACTTTAAATAAGACAGGAAAGCTATTTAATGCGATTCTTCACTCTCCCAGCAAACACAATACATTATGTATTTCCTCATTAGTCTTCAGGACTGTTTCTCTGCTCAAATGCAGTGTTTACCAGGCATCTATAAGAGTTAAGCATGAATTACAAGGAAGCATTTTGCTAATAATATTTAACAAAATTACATTGAATTGAATTTAGCACACACAGTGTGATATAGCACCAAATTATGCTGGTTGATTTTGTGTCTTTAAATAGCACTTTTTAAATGTAGGCAGGCACAAAGCAGAACCAATATACCAATGTAGCACAGGCAAAATAAGAGGCGGCGGGGAGAACTTTTCCACTCGTATGGGACGATTTTGAAAATGAAACTTTGACCATTTATGTTCGTATTTAAAAACAAAACAAACAAACAGGCTTTACACTTGATGTGTCAGTGGAAGGGGCAAACTAACATATTAATAAGTTAAATGTTTTGTTTGATTTAACAAGTATCACGTGTGTAACAATGAGATGTACGTGATCATCCTGTGTAACTGTGTGTTGCTGCTAAAGGGTTTTTGTCATAGGTGATATGGCAGGACTCCTTCTTGTGATTGACTCCAAGTCAGCCCTGTGATCATTAATGAATAGATGCTATGTCACGTCATTTTGCTGGTATTTCAAAAAAAATTCACGCAACCAGAAAAGTTCTCCCCATCGCCTCACTTTTTGCGCACTACCCTAGCGCTGTTTCATATGCTGGTTTGCAGCTGCCTTTCAGACCCGCTATATAAAGATACAAAAATCAGCCCATGCAATTTGTCTCAGGTTTGATAAATCAATTGTGTGTGCTCTATTGGCACATACTCCTCCTACAACGCAAAAAAACAACAACAGCTCAGCAATCCGCAAATGGAATCCTGGTTGTGCCTGGTTAATACATCAGAACTTCCTCATCGGTTTACCTGTACAATCAATTTTGAGCCCATTTTTGCATGCCCAGACTTTTTTGTTAATCAAGCCCATGTTCTTTTGTTTTTGTTTTTTTAACCTAAAATTATTTGAAGTTATTTTACTTTACTTTGCCCTTTAGAGGGGGAAAAAATGTATCTGGCAGATTGTCAGTATCTATTAAAGTGGACAATATGCATCAATTAATTGGTCACGGGCATTAGAACAAAGACTAATACTGAAGAAATGCAGAAATATCATTATGGGTGATGTGTAAAATGCTTGTAAAGTAGGAAAAAGGGAAGAAACACCACAAAACTGTGAGAACAATGTAAACCAGACAGAAGGTGACATGGGTACATCATCAGTACCCGGCTTCACAAGTTATCGCCTAACAAACATGAAAACACTCACCCACGCACACGTGATGTAATCACAACTCACATACGCACATGCAAGAATCAGGGTCATGAAGGCGAATGTACTGGGCTGTAAGCTTAGCATCATTTGCTGCATTGCTGATGAATGGGCAAGCTCTAAAAAGCTTTCATTCATAATAGGCAACAGCAACTTCAGAAGCTTTAGCCCAGGTGTGTGGAGAACAAAAACAAAAGGGCCGTAACAGAAACGAGCGAACAAAGACAGCCCTTCTGCCATTAAATCATTTTCTAATGTATTCCTTGAGGTGTAATTGGAATAAACCAAAAGAAATCATCTTAAAGTTGGACAAGTCGATTTATCTAAAAATGACCATGGCTCCAGGTTTATTACAAAATTGAATTCCTTGCTGTTCCATGTTGATTTTAAATGGGGCTCCTAAGGGCTTGTAAGTAAGGATCAACTCAATATGAAGAAGAAGTGCAGGACAGCAACAATTTCCAAAAGTACAGAGAGCAGAAGTGTGAGGGGGAGGCAGACGAGAGGAAATGAGTGAAAAAGCATCACGGAGATGAGGGATTGCTGTAGAGGAGAAAATTCTGGCTTCATGTATGTCTAATGAGAGTGTTTTTCCAAACCGCTCATCCTCAACTTCAACTACCGACTGACACTGCCACGGTTCATCGCCAAGGTCATTTAATTTAAACGACTACAAGACATGACATAAAATTAAATCGGCTTTCAACACTCCCAGGATCTAAGTGGGTCTACCTTACCTTACCATACCATACCAACATGTATTCCTGCATACACAAAGCTGTTTAATTTTCCTGCCCTATTGAAAATCATCCATCCATCTATTTCCCATACCGCTCATCCTCACAAGGGTCGCAGGCCTGCTGAAGCGCATTCCAGATGACTTGAGACATCAGTCAAGCATGGTACACGTTGGACTGGTTCCCACTATTTTCTTGAAATTATTTTCCAGGACTTTTTCATCTGCTACTTGAGTCAAGTTATCACTCCATACCCTAATAAATTCCACCTCCAAGTTTTGGAGATGTGTTATTTTCTAAAAGTGTACCTTATATTTTGTACATTTAACCAAATTGTTTCAATGTTACCAGAAATACTGTACCAAGTTGGCAATTTGCGTCTCTCACACAGCTGTGAATTGTTTCTAATATGATTCTCATGGTTCATTCAAAACAGACGTTTGCGAACGTCACAGTAAGATCTCACTGGATGTGGACATCTAAATGAATTTCATTGCTAAGTAAATCAAGACGATGGAATATAGCTGATTGCCTCATGAGCTGCTGATGAGTTGGAGAGAGGCCGAAGGCCCATGCTAGCACCCATGGCACTGCCACAGCCAGGTTGACTAGCCCAGGGATGCAACACTAGCTAAAAACTGTATGAAAAATAGGAACTCAATACCTAATGAAGTTTTTCTCTCTCAAATATTTTCTGTTTCTGCTGTCGGACAATGGAGCAAGTATGAAATACTGAGTGAAATGTGGTCCAGTAAGACTACCCATCTCAAAGCCGTTGTCATGGACGCTGTGGCTCTAATGAAACCAGAGATGTATTTCATCTCAGAGCGCACAGCCCAAAGTGACAGCATGCACACTACAGCTCTCTGTCACTCAAGAAGAGTACAAGAAAGAGAGAGAAAAACCTCAAACTCGATATACAGCACTACAGCAACACCCTTAGTTTCAGTGCTTCTTTCGAGAAAATAAATCCTTACTTGGGTCTGAAAAGTCAGTAATCTAGCAACAAAGTCATATGGAAACACTGGGCAGCAGAACTTTTCTAAGGGAATATGCAATTTGATTGGCTGGGAGTATCACGTGTGGATGTCGAGATGAAGCAGAAAAAGGCTACAGCTCAATGTTGCCCATTAAAGGCAGCTGAAAACAGACTAAATTGTCTCTTTAGCCCGGTTGTGTACACCCACAAGGCAGAGAGAAGCAGAGGGAGGGGAAATAATTCTCTAAGACAACTCAGCTTTTCCAGGACATTTTGTTATTTTCCCCTCATTTTCCTGGAGCCCAGATACCAACCCATGACCTATGAACTGTGAGGTGGATGGGCTAATCAGTCGGCCGCCTGTTGAAAATGGCAAATTTTCAAAGGAACAAAAAAAAGGTTATTAATTGTGCAATAGTTGTCCCCTACTCAAAATATAAATGTTAACGTCTTCATTATTAGATGTGTTCGAGTAGCCACGTTGAGTCTGCGTTCTAACTCAAGTTCACCACATCAATCTAATTTTATGGCTTTTTCTCTGCTGAGCTGACATATTATGTTGGATGGCTCGCCTCAGAACAAGATTCAATTCAGAAGAAGGATCTACTCGTGTTCGAAGTCACTGACCGTACCATCACAACCACCTGGCAATCAAACCATCATCCACATTGCATTACAAAACGTTGAGCAGCCCTGCAAGCATTCTTCAAATTGAGATCATGGATAATGGTCGAAAAATTATAACCCAGATCTCAGTGGATGAAGGGAACAGACGTGCATTGTGGTGGCCATAATCACTTGAATTTGGCATGTCTATGCGGATATGTCTGTTGAAAGAGATGAGTGAAGAGACATGAGATAATGATTTGGACTACCTATAGTAGAAAAGGGCATTTTCAGTAATCATACAGTTACCTTGGCAACAGAAGCACAGCGATGTGAAAAGTTTACAACATATTCAGAAATCTTGTTTCAAAACGAACCTTTATTTTTGTCAAGCAGAAAGGGACAGTAGTAGTATGAGTATACGATTCATAAAAATCTTGGCACGCTACATTGCGAATATGGCCTCAGGCTAACAATGCAACTGCAATGAAAATATGTTGGAATTCTCCCACTAACAGTCCATGCCTTTTTGTTTAATTCTTCCATTGCCTGTGCGTTGTTCACTAAGTTCATGTGCAGGTTGGGTTTTCCCCAGGGTGAAATTAGAGCTCCAGCAGTGCAAGTTAAAACTGCAGCTTCACTGATTTGTTCCAATACAAGGAACTAGTATTCTGCTAACCAAGTGCTTTTTACTAAGATAACAGTTGCCATAAAATGATCAACATTTAATCATCATAAACAGACAACATTCAAAGACATCATGAAAATAAAGACGGATGAGATTTACTAAAAGTATAAACGGCCCACATAATCCACAAATAACATCAGCAGAGTCTTTCCATATCCATAAATAGAACCCCCACAACACCAATGGAACACAATGTTATTTTAAATTGTCATGGCATGCGCCAAGAAAAAACACCCTCACGAGTAACTGATGATTGTAGACAGCCCAGTTGTGTCAAGTCTGTCAGTACCTTACTCCAGCGAGGAACAAAAGAGGAATTGAATAAATATGTCGTATGCTGATTAGGCTAGGTTAAATAAACTTTATTAGTCCCACATTAGGGAAATTGTAATCATTTCAGAAGCAAGAGGGGTTACACGAATAGTGGTTAGAGGACAAACACACACGCGCAAAAAAAACCCCCAATGAAATAGCAAGCAAGGAGGACACAAATGTAGGCTACCTAGTACCTACCCATCGCATGTGCGCAAGTATATCAACACAACATACAGTACATGAATCTGCACACAGTGCCGAGGGAACCTAGCAACCCTTGAAATTAATCTGAGATGTGCTGAATAGCCAGAGGGAGGGAACAGGCCCAAATTAATTTGATTGTGTGTGGTATCAAGTTAAACACATGACCTTCAGGGTTTTATTAGTGTTTTTGTTTTTTTCAATTTCACAAAAGAACAGTGGTATTTACTATCTATTCTAGACTCCAATAATTGGGGTGACTCAGACCTCCGCAACCACAAGACTGAGCTTTCAAATTATTTATTTAATTTGTAGGAGCTTTTTTTCTTCTTCTTTTAAACAAAATTAAGATTGAATCCTGCCCTAAATACACTTTAAAGCCAAAACTAAACACTGTCTCCATGGTAATTCTCTAGCAGAAGTGTCCTCCAACATCTCCTCCATCCTATTTATAGACTAGTGGATGACTGGTTAGCTGGCAAAGGATCAGTAACACTGTAGTGAAACTGTAGTGAAACATGTCTGCAACCCTGCGGGCCTTCACATCTTTGCTTTCTAATAAAAGATTTTAAACAAAAAGAACAATTACCAGAGTTGGCACAAGGAGTAGGTTCAATGTGTCTGAAGCGTGACAGGTCTGCATGCATGGAGGAAACTGTATACCTTCTGATTTTTTTACCTGAACACTTCCCAACCTTAAAACCCGGATTGCTGGTGTCGGGCAGAATCCTCGCATGTCCAAAACCATCACTTTCCAGGACAACAAAAGCATCTTGAACCACTTTTAACACTATAAATTACATCAGTAATTTGTGAAAATAGCAGATTCAAGTGGGGACCAATCAAATATTTCTTAATGAAAACATTAAATCGAACAAATGTTAATAGATGAATGGATGGACACTGGGGGAGGTTTCACCCAACAGTGAGTGCAATTATGTATTGGTACTGCAACACACCAGAAAGATACACCTCAACACAATGGTAATGTAAATGACTTAAAATTACAGCCATCAGGAGAAAAATATTTGTTGCTAGCATTTAGTATGGTGGCTTGAGTAAAGACACAAATAGTAGTCGCAATGACAAAAGTCATTGCGCAATTTATGTCCACATTATTTGAGCATTTGCTCCCAAGAAATAGTAGCCATGTTTTTATACCAACATCATCATAACTCTTGGGTTGCCCTTGTTGGATGCTTATGGTGCAATGAGTTGCCAGTTTGACTCAAAATCAAAGAGCAAAAGAATACCCACATCTGTAGCATCTTATTATCTAGTCAGATTCCACATCAACAATGGATTATAGTTGCAGGGCTATTTACATAAGCAATCATGTTACTGGCCAGCCACCTTGAGGTGGCTTTGAGTAGAGACAGGATTGTATCCATCATATCATCCCGTTAGACCCACCTGACTTTCATATGACACAAGAGAGAACATCTTAGTCCAAGTAGGGATATGACACTTTATGGCAAGGTTAGGCCACTTAACTCATTTAGAAATCGTTTTCATTTTACTTAAGGCCAAACTCCACAACAGATAATGTTTTTTTAGTTAAGGATTATCTTATTTACAGGTTATGTCGTTCAACACTAAAATTTGAATGAACTTTTTTTTTACCCCCAAGGTCGATACAGGTTACCGATTATTACTAGTCAAGGAGGCCGATAACGATATTTGGAATACAATATTAATTTTTAGTAATAGGGAAAATATTGGCGTCAAAATATATATATAAAAAAATTGAGAACTTCAACTCTTAATTTTGTTGAAATGTCTTTAATCATATGTTCATTGGGGGGGAAAAAGATTTTCTAGATGTTTAATCTTAGAAAATAGACATCAGTTATAAAAATCTAACAAGGATCATCAGCATGTCTTAAAAAGTTATACGAAAACATTAACAATTAAATAGCTCCTTAGTTCTACAAAATTTCACAATAACTAAAATGATAAGCTTTCACTTATCTTTGTTTTAATTTCAAACAAAAACAAAAGGTGCAGAGTTCTCAGGGTTGGCAGCATCTCTTATGAAGTTAACTGTATAGCATTTTTCCAAAATATCCTTCAAATAGGGATTACACAGTTAAAACCTCTATACCACACAAAATACTGCACCCTATTATATTGCCTCACTGATTTGAATAATCAACCAGGCAATAAATCAATTAAATCCATTATTTATGTATGTATAGTATGTTTTCCAAAATATCCTTTAAATAGGGATTATACACTTAAAAGTAAACCTCTATACCACACAAAATACTGCACCCTATTAAATTTCCTGATTGATTTGAATGAAGCTCCAAAGTGCCAAGGAAGCAAAAGAGAACTCCTGTGCTATTACCATACTTTATACTTCTGCCTACCCCTCTTTCTTGCATCAGTCTGCACTGCTCTCTAAATCTACATTGCTCCAGTTATTGATCCATTGCTGATCTCTATCTGATTTAAAAGAGACCTCAATCCACAAATTAATTTAAAAACTAGCAGTTCGGTAGACATAGAGAAGGAGCAATTGCTGTTAGAGCGAGGCAGTACAACACAGCAACTAATGCTTTGACATCATGCTACCTTGGAGGTCTGTTGAAAAGAGGCGTGCGTCGTTATTATCCACATGCAATGTGAGTCTCCGGTGTCTGCCCTCCATGGCAATACTCCAGCATGTGTAATTACAGTGTAAACAACAAGTATAGTTCCCTGGGCGTCATGGACTCACTGAATGTGCTCAGAGACTGATTCGTCGCAGTTAAGGCTCAGTACTTAACTTCTGCCTCTCTAATGAGGTTGCCAACAACATCTCTCACAAAGCACAAAGAGAGTTTCAAACAAGTGTTGAAACGGAGGGGAAACGGCTGGAGCCCATCCCACCTAACCCAGATCACCTGTCAATCGTAGCTCACATTCATATCCACATGTGGGCAATTTGGAGTCTTTCCAAATGCACAAAGGAGGACCTAAGTGGAGATTGGAACCCCAAGTCTTGACTGTGAAGTGCCAATAGTGCCATCTTAATTTAATACACTAAATAGTTCAAAGCTTACACTCAAGAGACTTTTCCCACAACACATGGAAGGGCCAAAAAGTACCTTTCCATCACATTTCTAAAAGTTGGTGAAATAACACCATAAAACATTGTTCTACTAGTCTATCTGTTTTCTATATCTTGGATTGCTTAATTTGCATTGATCAGGGATTGATGACTACTATTCATCTGCTTAAGTTCCATTTTAATAGACGTGTTTAATCTTCACGCTCATTTAATTGCTTCAGGCAAAAGTATAGAGTAGCAATAAAGATCCCAAGTGACGGCTCCAATTAACATGTGCCAACTATTCAGACTGAATGGGGGGCCAGATAAAAAAGAAACAACCAACCAACAAACAGCAGCCTGCTTCGCAACAAGCACTTCTAAGCCACTGTGGAGAAAGAATCTTCTCAAGTGGAAACAAACATGCACTCCCATTAACCGTGATGCCCTCAACACAAGAGCGTTGTCACATTCATCCAGTTAAACTGAGGCCGGCAAAGACCTCATTTACATGGCAACAGAACACAGTTAGGTTTCACCCAGCAGGGTAAGTCTGCTGATAGTTTACCAACAGAGAAGTCTTTGTCTAGTGCACACACTGGAGGAGACACTTGATGTTAGTTTGTTCAAATAAATCAGACCACAATGGTGGATGCTGTTTAGAAACAGAGCAGCAAAGGGAATGGGCCCTTTTTTACTTGGTTCGTTTGATATGACTGTTTTTCTTGACAGTTTTTCATTGTTGGGTCATTGACGGATGGATAAGCTTGTTCGATGAGGCCCGTTATATGAATTGTCATGTGGTGTGACCAAAGTGTTTTAAATTTTTATTTGGAAATACATTTAAAGACAGGAGTTTGTAACATCCACAAGACAGTCAAGAACACATGATGTAAATAAAAAATAAAAATAAAAAGTTACCCTTTGAGTATGTAGTAGTCATATTTTATGTGCATCATGTGGTAAGACCTGAAAAAATAATTATTAATTTTGTCCAACAAATATATATCTGCATTATATTTTTTGGTGCGGTGTGTATTTACGTCACTTTACTCCGCGACGTGCCGACGTCTGGGCCGACGCACAGCGGGTAAGCGTCGGTCCCATTTGGCCGACGTCAAATTGGTGTATTTAGGCCTTTAGACCAAAGCAAGTGGAGCTAAAAGCTGAGACAAACCTGTAGGCCTAGTGTGTAGTGGAAAAGTGAGCACCGTTAACCTACTTAGCACAGCTCCCTATTTGATAGTGAATTGCAAAGTCATTTATATATCTTTCAGGTTTTATCTCGAGTGTGTTGTGTTATATTTTTTATAAACTATAACAATTGAATCTTTACACCCCCAAATTTCTCTGGGACTTTTATGACATTTTTATTGCATACTGCACAAGTCAGCCATCAGAGAATCTCCTTGGAGTAGCATACCAGACAGATACTCAATCAATTTTGTGGTTTGGTCCCATTTTATATGTCTAAAAGCAGAAAAAAGCTTTAACATTAAAGTTGCATGCGGTGGCCAGCGACACTATGGAAAACAGATTTTCTAGGTTGTATGCACTATGCAGTATTCGCGTTACTATGGTGCAGGCCTGGCAGCCTATTTTCTCTTGAGCGAAAGAGGTGAGCTTGAGGGCGAGGGAATCCTCTGTCATTAACAGGACTCTTTCATACATAGCAGCAGCCAATTAAGAAGAGCGTCACTGTTGGCAAATAGGAAGATGATGATTTTTCTGCTGCTGACAATCAACCGTTAATGCTTGTTCTCTTTCTGCTCTGCACTGATATGATTGTCTCTCTTTTTGGCACGGATGTAATTATTCATATGCCTCTTTCAACGCACGCCATATTGTTTTCAATTCAATAAATCTGTGGATTGTAGCAAAGGAAGATAGCTGAGTTGAAAAGGTTCACAGAATGGGTTTAATCAATGTATTATGATATGTAAAGGCTCAACGCGCAATAATCTAACTATTCTATTCATCTTGTTTTATTACACTACATTTAAATTTGACTTGCATTCTTATATCACGTATGAGAAAAACAATGGGCTTACTTATGGTTGTACAACTAATTTAAGTTGTAAGAAAAAAAATACATAGCTAATATCAAAACTGAAGTTAGGGATACCATTCTTGGACCACGTTAAGATCACAAGTACGGTTATAAACACACTTACACATAACCTGATCCAAATAAAACTGTGACCCATGACCTAGGTTCTGCCCTCTGCAGTCAGAATTCTGTGGATGATCAAATTCACATAGTTGGGACAGCATCTCTGGTGGTTGTATTCAATGATTCAAGACGAGATTACAATTACATAAGACCAAGATCAACCATTTAAGGCTCTCCTAGTTCTCAGTGTTAGCGGTCGATGCTGCCAGCATCACTTCTCCTCCGCTGCCTGCATTAATTTGTGGCGGTGAACTTGCATAAACAAGGGTACAAACAATCAATACTTGGTGAAGGAGAGGTCAAGCCGACCCTCCCTATCCATAATTAGCTGCATAAATTAGACAGTCTTCATGTTTTCGGAGGGCAAAGCTTTATCAATTTGACCCATGTGGGAAGCAAACAAGGTGGAGGAATTTAGCAACAAGAAAGCACAGACGCTGTGGTTGAACAGCCGCCATTTAGAATAAATTACATTAGTCTGTGTCTTGCACTTGCACTTACTAGAAGACGGAACCACTTTCAAGCAAGATGAACACAGCAAAGGTTTTAGAAAAGCACTAACAAGTGGTTTTATAGTGATTTTAGCTATGTAAAAATGTCAAGGATACAAAAATATAAACTGACAGCAGAGCATCACATTCTGTAAATGTGTGTACTGCTGTCACAATAAGGATCTTCTCATATTTGACAACTTGAAAATGAGTGAAGATGATGACCATCTCCAAACAGCACCCCCACCTGTGCTCCTGGCAGCGGACACGGCACCAGCCCACTGTCCTTGAGATGCGGGGTAACCGAGCGGTGCTTCCATCCATCACCACATTACACACATCGGCCTACTAGTTTAATTGTCCTTTGCGGACTTGAATCGAGCCACACTGGGCCACCCAGAAACATGGGGCAGCTAATTAGTCTATGCCAAGAGCTGAGGTTCACCAGTCATTTACCACCTCGAGGGTGTAATCCCTTCCAGTATGTTAATGAGGACCCGACCAATCACAACAGTCTCATCCAGTGCTGCTCCAGCCTCTGCACTATGAAGAGTAGATTTTAGTGGCAGGAGGCCATGCAGTTACTGCAGGATCCGCCTGACAAGGAGTTGGAGAATGAATAATATTGCACTGAGCATACTGATGAGGCAGCAGGAAAAGAGAGAATGTTTTTTTCATTTCTATAAGTGCATATCAATGAACACATCCAGGCCTGGAGCCTACAGGGAAACAGCTGGTGAGTGTGAAAAAAGGTACATATGCAACAACTGGATGTATGGAGCACATTGGGGAACAAATGAGAGAAGTTAAGGGTGAGAGTAAAGAAATATGTGGTCCAATGCGCAATATGGCCTTGTGTCCCTCATGTTTTGGAAAAAGATATTTAGTGTCCAATTTGCAACTATGCACTTTCCACATCTTTTCGGATTGAGATTTTGCTTTTTCTTTAATTTTTTTGTTTGTTTTATAATACAATAATAATGTTGTCATATCGATATCAACATATCTGGCAGAAATCAGATATCACCCCCGGTCCTAATCAAAAAGGGCACGGCACTCAGAATGAATACAGAGACAACACAGACATGGCTGCCAACTCTCACGCTCTTGCAGACATGAGACTCCTTGTGAAGAAACACGCAATGTTGTCTGGACTTATTTTACCTACATGTACGACAGGCAGGGCGTGTTGAATGGACACATAGCAGGTAGCTTTAGAACACAACTTACAGACAAACTTTCTGCATAAGTTAAGAGCACACTGACAGCCGGGCCATGCTCAATTGTCACTAATCCCCGATCAAACCGATTCGAAAAGGGACTTTTTGTATAGCAAAGTACGACATACGGCTACACAGTTGCATTATGTGATAGCGATTAAATCAAGACATATTTTGCCTGTGATTCAGATGTGTTGGAGATTGGGTTTTTCCCCCTGTAATATGACATCAGATGCACCAGCCACCCCCCAAGAATCGTCTGTTCCCCATCCTCCTGGACATAGCCTTTCAGCTAAGGTAACACTTGGACAAACAAACCCAAAAACAAAGCTCTATGAATTGTTTTGTTTTCAGGTTGTTGTTTTTTTTAACTAGTTTAGTCTTAGTGGAAGTCTATGATAAAATTAGTAGCCTTCCAGTTATATATGGTTGATCATGACAACATTGTTAAAACAAATATTTTGTACAATACTAAATATATTATATATCGAATATTTACTCGCGTGAGTTGCTCATTTGCGCCCCAAAACACATAAATGTATATTTTTTTAATATTAGCATGCTCCAAAAGACACATTTATATATGTTTTATGTTTTTTTATGCTAGATGCAGCCTCTGAACTGAAGAGAATGCTTGAAGAAATGGTAGTTATTACAAAAACGGTCAGCAGGTGGCAGCAGAGTAGAAGATCAACCAGGGCCATGTTGCAAAAAGGTCTTTCCCCCACTGTTTTAAACAGATTTGAGAATAATGATGAAATTTAGCTATATTGTAATGATAATTGCCTCAAAACGGAAACAGATAGAAACATACTTTTTTCCTGATGACAGATGAGACGCTAATCGTTCTTTTGGTAGGTTCCATGTTTTTATAGCAAAACACACAATATTCTGTGGGCCTTGCAAAATCAGTCCAAATCCAGTAAAACGGGGGTTGCTTCAGTGAAAATGGCTGGGAGTGAATGTGTTAAAAAAAAAATAACTTGTATTTGTTTTATCAAATGAATATCCTTATAATGTTCTAATTATTACAAATAAATGGAATTTGTTTAGCTGTTAGATTTTACTATTATTTTTTAATTTGTGTCAATAGTATTTGTCATTGTCGATAGCAAGCAGGTTCCACAAGAGCCAAATCTTGTTTGTAAAATAATTTAAGTGTTACAGAAATTTGCTTGCACAGGTTAGCTACGAGGAACTTGAAACTTCCTTCCGACATAACCACCAATGTTAAAGATTGAATTATGCTATATGCATGTAAACTGGGGCCTTGAAGAGAAGTGCATTTCATGTGTGCATGGAAATCAATGACTGGCTGACACTATAAAGATGACAAACTATACATTTTAAAAAGATGAGTGACTGGTTGACTTTGAGGATTACGTCTAAGATACCAGACAGACGCTTGAAAAAGTTACATTACTATAGTACCCACGCTAAATTATTCAATTGTATTTTTCCAGCTTCAACAGTTTATTGACTAGTGTAATTATTAAGAAGAAAAAAAGAGTCAGAAAAAGAAGAGGCAATTTGTTGAACAACTGCAGCACTCTTAATTGGAGAGGAGAGAGCTCAAATCATAGCAGGCCACGCTTGCTGGGCTTTTGCACCTCAACGGACAGGAAGGAAATCTGTCAGAGGCAGAGCCACTGAGGCCGACGCCGTCATCTCAAAAATGTCCAAAAACATTTGCCATTTTGTTCAGAGTGCGACAAAATACATGACATCATGCTGTACGTGTCAGCAAAAGCAATGATTTAACAGGTCTCCCTGAGTCCCTCTCTCAGGAAGGTCTCATCATGAAGTTCATAATTAATTTCATTTTATTTCATGCTATATTAAGGTTAAGAGACTTCTTAAATATGAGGGTTAATGTCTGTCAGACTGTCACCTTGTCTTTTGTAAAAAATAAATATGTTCTGTTAATGACAGGAATCTCAATCACATTAGAAGAATATATAATGAAATGTTGAACATGTAGCTTACGGTGTTGAACAAGCACCGTTGTGTACAATAGTGTGTCCGGTCACCTCTGGTATCTTTTCATGCCTATTGTATTGAAGGGTGAATTGCTGAGGCGCTGTTATTAACTAAAGCTCATCAGTTGCTCATTCAATTGTCAAATACTTCCAGTGTGCCGAATATAGGTCCATCCTTTACTCTCATCCCCTACGGATGCATGCAAGCGTTATCATTAGCATTAAACGATATAAGGTATGTGCTATTGCAAAACAAAGGATATAAAGCTGAAAGATCGAGGCCTTCATTATGGTAGGCTGCTCCCATGATGAACAATACAAACAACGAAGGGCTCATTGCGCTTGTCAAAAGCAACATTTAATTGCTCTACAGTATCCTCAAGAAATCTGTCAATTAAAATGAAATGCTTTTGCGCTGAGAAACAAGGCTAACAACTGCAGAGTGAACTGACGTGGCTGGCTGGACACACAACAGTAACTGTCTCGCTTCGACTTCCTGTTTCTGTCTTAGCAGCCCATTGTGAACATTACAATCCAAAGCTTATAAAGCAGGCCATCATTAATAAGCAGCATTTATTTGAACTTCTATATATCAGATATCAGTCCTTATTTTGTCAAACCTCGTGTAAACAAACAGCAATGGGAATATTTTTCCCCTCCATCTTTCAGTTATGTTAGTGAACTGGTCAAGATCCTGAGTTGACATGGAAATGTGGAAAACCTGTCAGCTGGAAGATGCAATTATGTATACAATACAATATACAGTCAGCCATATCGCTAACCACATCACATTGCTCATAACCCCTAGCGAGGGTATTAAACTCTCCATGAAGACTCGGATCAATTTTGTATCATCTGTAGGAACCCTCTCTCTCACTTGCACTCCATGCCCTTTAACTTCACAGTGAGAGATAATTCTACGACAAAATATAAAACTGGACAAGGAAGTTGAGCTGCTCAAAACATAGATAATAAACGTCCAAAATAAGATTAATAGTACAATATAAGACCAAGACTGTCAAAACATCCTGAATTGTAGTGTCTGTAAACAGCATATCAATTTATTTAATAACCATAATCATTCCAAATAAATTCCATATAATAGATGATCACAAATGAGCGAAGTAATATCATGCAGATTTAGGCATTTACAGATCTTGACATGATTCAAGCTAACTAGCCATAATACTGAGCATGAGTCGTAGTTTCTATTTTTGATACTGTGGTCATCATCACACTTTTTTTCCCCTCTTAGCAATCACGGGTACCCTCAACGGTGTGTTGACATAACCAAAAAAAGAAGAAGAAAAGGCAAAATACACTTGTGAAGTTACTCCTTTTTGAAGCTCACCGAACTGTGAAATCTACACAATGATGCAACCCCTAATATTTGGGCATACTTTTTTTTCAGAACATTGTGCTTGTTTCCTAAATTGTTAGAGCTTTGGAATTGTAAGAGTCTGGTGTGTAATCAAAAAATGATCCTACCCAAGTCACATGATAATAGATAAGATGTACTATGATGTTCCAAGATGGCCAGTTATAACTAATATGGGAGGATTTGCTCTGAGTAATTAAGAAAATCCAACAACAACAACCCAGTCCATGTGTCTCGTTTTTGTGCAAGAAAAATGTGATTTGTTGTAAGAAAATAAAACATACCTCACAAAACCCCATCCCAGACTGCAGTACTGACATTTAATGTGTCGCAAAATTGTAAACGTTTTATCGGCCCCCCCAAAAAAACAAGGTACTCTTAAATTGGCTCAGTCATTGATGTGGACATGAAATCATACCTTAGAGACACCACACTGACCACTGACAAGATCCCAGTAAAGTGACGGCTTCTGAAGACAGCTTTGTCAGTCATTTAAGCGAATCGCCTTCTCCCAGACGACAGTCACTCTTCTTATCACACTAATCTGGATGACTTCAGCACTAAGTCAGTGAAGGCAGCATGGATAAATGAGTTTACTCCTATGTTAATTGGATTATAAGGCAGGAGGGGCTTGACCCGATGGCCCTAACCACGAGCTGCTGAGCTTTAATGAACACGAGAGCTTTGATTGCAAAGACAGAATATGAGCAATCTGATGAACAACCCACAAAAATACTTCAACATTAATCTGTATATTTATATTATTATATGTGCAGTATATGTTGACTCCATATAGAGCAGGCTTGTAGTATTAATATTAAACTAGTGATTTATTCTATGTATTTTTACAAGGACAGTTTACCCGCAATGATTCAACTCCTGAGACACATTTGAGGGGAGCTGCATTTTATATGACAGCGGACTCAATAGTAATCTCTTGGAGGTTAAACGTGAGCCTCTGGGGTCCAGAGGCTGCTTTGCCTCTATGGAGGAGATGAGAGGCTGCAGCTACACCAAAAAGCGAGTGTTTTGTATCAGTTTTCTGCCAACCTTGCAAATTAAAAAACAATGCTACATGCATGAAAGCAACTCTGAAGTAATGCAGCTCAGACAGAATCTTGAAACTGAGTTCTCATGCTGCAATGAGGGGACTCATAAAAACACACTGAACCAAAAGCAGGGATGCTTACAATACAATACAATACAGGCAGGCAAGTAAATCTGAGCAGATGATGACATTTGCTCACTCATACAATTATTTTCAGAGAATACTGGGGGTGGGAATCTTTGACTGCCTCACGATTCGATTTGATTTTTCATTACTCACCGGCATATGCTGTTCCTACGTTGCAAAAAAACTACTTTTATTGGCATAACTTGATTGTGACTTTTTTTCTTCTACTCTCTAATGTGGCTACAATTTAACAGTGTATCAGAACGCGCGTAACCACACTGCCCTAAGTGGCCAAATCGGGTACAACATGAACAGCGCTCCCAGTAAAGTCACACAAACAAGGGCAAGACCGTATATAATAATTTTAATAAAATCGACTCTGGGGCATTTAAAATCGATCCTGAATCGTACTAAATGAGAATTGCGATTCTTATGAGAAACCACTACTTAATTGTAGAGCCAAAATTATTTACAAGTGAACTTCAAATATGCTGCTACCATCTTAAGTGGGAAAAAAAAAAGAAGAGAGAAAACAATTCATGTGTTTGGGGGAGTGGAGCGGGTGAAATGGTTTAATGGCACATCAGTAAATGTAAATGGTGAAAATTGTTGATATGCAAGTTAACAGTTCCGATCTTTGCCACGTAACAAGATATACTTGCAAGTCAAGGTCCCACCACTGTACAGTGTTAGTATAAAGAAGTCAGGTCTGATTTTAAAGGCAGATAGAAAGGACTGCAAGGGCTTCCTCATTCTTCAGTCCAGGTGGAAAATCTGCTCTCTCATTGGATCACTGAGGTTGTAAAAGATTTAAGCGGAGCTTCAGCATATATATAAGGTAGGAACAAGATGAGCAACTACTGCATTGTACCAACAGCTTAAATAAAAATCTGCACCCGCCTGCATGAAAACACATGGATCTCCCAGATGAATGGGGAAACACCCGCAGGGAGGGGAGAGCCAGCAGGCATGCTGTCTGACATCATCCAAGCCTGGCTGTTACTGTCAAGTATCATGTTTAATGTTTGTGTTTATGGTATGCCCATTCAAGGCGCACAAGTACAACTGAGGCATTTTGAGGTCTATGTGCAGTCATTGATGGTACTGCAGCAGAAACTACACTCTCATCCCACTCACACGCTGCAGTTTCACAGCATATAGAAGGAAGGAGAAGGAGGTTGCCCCACTGAACATCAGCCATAGGCGTTAAAACACAAGCTCAACATTTACAGCAGACTCTGCAACACCCTTAAATAATTGGCACGTGTACACAAACACCGCCACACGATCGAATCAATATCACAAAGTTGAAGGGTATGACGGCAGATAAAAGGAGAAACGAGGGCTAGTTTAGTAGTGAGCGGCCGGGGCAGCGCCAGATGATGGTCTTCATCAATCAGCAGGCGCTCCAAACAACTGCATTGCCTCCTTGCCAAAGCTCCACGTCCCGTGGAAATACTGTAACTCGCACGCGACACCAGATCGAGACGCATTTCCTGACTCACAATGAGCTCCAACGTTTACGCAATCTCAAGACAAGAGCAGTGCGGGAAACCTTGAGGCTAGTTAGCTTTACTTCCGTAGCAAGACCAACCGGCCGCCACCGTGCGCCTCGCTCCGGGCAGGCAGTTCCAACACGTCCCTCTCACCCACTCACTCTCACTCTCACAGACACGTCCTGGGACTTACCGGTCTTATGTGCTGCTGGTGCCGCGGAGAAGGAGCGATGAGTGCGGGGAGGCTGCCGGCCGTCGCTCCGCCGCTTCGGGACAACAGCAAGACTGATCTGCACACTTTCGCAGCCATCTCTGAAGTGAAAGCTCACCGGGAAAGGAGACTGCTGCGGGCGGACCGAGACGCACAGAGGGGAAGAGGGAGGGAAAGGGGGGTGGCGGAGGAGGGGTGCTGGTGGTGGGCGGGTTTGCGGGGACTGTCCGCCGTCCACGCCACGGCAAAATTATTTGCATAAATCTTGAAAGCAGAAACTGTCATTAATACTAATTAATACTTTGAAAAAAAAAAAATAATAATAATAATCGTAATTGTGTGATTGTAAAATAACTTTATATGAAAAGTTCCCTTACGTAAAATTGACTGGCTGTTTTGCGTAATTCAAGTGTTGACTATAAAATACGGAATTGCAACATTTTAGATTACGGTTAATACACAAAGATACAAATACAAATACATACAAATCTAAACTATAGTCTTACTGGAATGAAATGTGTTTTACTGCTTTATTAAAAATGTCCACTGAAGAGTCTTATCTTAAAAGTTAGTGAATGCCACAATTCGAGGGCAATTGACTGCAAGACTATCACCAACATGGTGCCCATGGGCATCAGGTAGCCCTTTTGACTCATTCACTGCCTTTGACAAGTATATAAAAATAAAAAATAAATCTAGATGGGGGAGAACCTGAGTATGTTCACTATAAATGCCAAACTTGAAAACAACTATACTAAAGCCCAACAACCAGTAGATGACATCGTTGCCCCATTTTACACAAAACAAACACAGTTTGAGAGTCCATGGAAGTAATGGCTGCATTTTGTGTCACCAATTCCCCCCCCCCCCTACTGTCGAATGTAATACGTATACGAATACGTAATATTGTGTGGGTATTGGAAATTTTCTAAAATGGATGGCAGTGAATTAATTAAGAACCACATGAGTAGTCAGTGGGCCTGTTTTAAAAATAGCTCACCTGGTGAGCCTCCCCGGTGATGAGCCATTGTGATTTCCTAGGAAATTTCTAGTAGTGATCAATTGAACGACAGGTCCATTCTAGGCTGAAATTGTCGCACATCAGGGCATCATATCAAGTACTAAGGTTAATCTAAGGGTAAGGGTAAACCCTTAGGTATGATTGTTCTATGTCAAATCAATAGCATATGCAAAATCAATTAGCTTTTTCAATAGATATGATCTGCTTCAAGTCTTGTCCTCACAGATCTTGTCTCATGGCTCTGCTCCCTTTTATTGAAAGGTTTAGCCATAGTTTCCATCAAAAGCAGGGCCTGTTGATTTTAAAAGCAAAATAAATAAATAATAAGGACCATTATGGAGAAAGTTGAAGGGAGTTGGGTAAGGGGTTAGCACGTCTGCCTCACATGTTCTCCCTGAGTTTTGTGAGTTTTCTCCTCCCACATTCCAAAAACTTGCATGTTAGGTTCATTGAAGACTTTAAATTGCCCTTAGGTGTGAATGTGTGTGAATGGTTGTTTGTCTTTATGTGGCCTCCCAGTGACTGGTCGCCATGCAGTCCAGGCTGTGCCTTGCCTCTTTCCCTAAAGTCAGCTAGCTCCAGCTCACAATGTGGGCCTCCTTGCTATAGAAAATGAATGGATGGTTAATGAAGAAATGCACCCAAACTACCAGAAAGGCAGACTGGGAGGATCTGATATGACACTTAACTCCCTGGAACATGAAAATGGATGTATACAACAATGCAGAGGTAATGACAGTACAGTCAAGTAGGCCTCTCCACATAATGTAAGATCAAACTGTGTCAAGAATTCGGATGCAACATGCAGTAATGGTCCACACTTTAATTAATCAGAGAGACTCTCAGACTTTTAACAAGCTTCGGTGGTGCTATTTTAAATAGAGGAACCAAAGAGTCTCCAGAATCACACTAGCCCTGTAAATGCAAATAATAGACGAGGTAATGGCCCCATTTGGTTAATAAGTGTCTAGCAGACTCTCCTTGATGCAATGCAACCTGATCTTTGACCAACAGATTTCATCTGCCACACCTGTATCGGTCAAAGGGAAAAGCAGATAACATACAGTACCTCTTGAATCATTAATATAAGGGAGGAAAAGTATTCTGACTTTCACCCTTTTGTACTAGCTACTGTATGCATTATTTTGTCACAGACACTGAGGTTTTGCCTTTCCCTTTTGAACTTCATTCACTGCAATGCATCATTAGGCTATCAGTGGCTGATCTGGGAGTGGGGGCAACAGGGGCTGGAACCCCTGTAATACTAAGTCTAGACCCCCCAATGTGCCCCAAATCTGAACAAAGATTATTACAAATGTGATATATTTAAGAGTGTTTGAGAGTTGAACAACAAAAGAGAAGAACTGCTTCCGTTAATAGCATAAAGTAGGTTTCACTATTTAAAACGTGACCGCTGTCATCTGAAATTTGGATGTACCTATATAGGGAATATCTGTGTCATGAAGGTGAGGGGATGCTAGAAGGGCGAGAAATGACAAATATTACCGAATGAGATCTCGTCAGAGCTCAAAATACAGCCGGTAAAAAATGTTGATAAAGAAACTTTCTTCACGCTGTTAACGTATTTTTCTCCTTTTTTCCTGTCGAACTCTCAAATCTCACATCATGAGCGATAATGCCCCCTAGGGGCCACGCATTCTGATGGGTCGTGGATTTTTCCATAACACTGGTGTAGACAGTCCACAATTATTATTGAATTGCTTTTTCTGAATTGTTATGTACTGTGATTGGCTGGCAATCAGTTTAGGGTGTACCCCGCCTACTGCCCCCGCGACCCTTGTAAGGAATAAAAGATTAGGAAAATGGATGGCTGGAGAATTGCCATGTATACATGTTAGTCTCATGAGACTTGGACACTGCGTCTCAATAGTAGTCTCCCGATAGGCTAGTGTGGGAATTAACAAAATATAAAATTATCTCAAGGGTCCTTATTTCACAAACTTACAATTGGCATCCACCTGATGTGAGGCACCTAGAAACTAGAAAAGATTACCACTGATATGAATGTATTGTTACAATTTAAGTTAAGATTCTGGTACAGAAATGTTGCTGACTAACTTTATGAATTAGAATAGCAGCCTGTTAGACCAGGTGTTATGTCATTTGTTACCACAATACAAAACCGAACAAGCCCACTACAGTAGCCCCTTATTCTAAAAGTTAGATACTGGGATAGGCTCCAGTTCCCTGCACCCCTGAAGCGGTATAGAAAATTAATGTATTTTTATTGTTTTCAGTACATTCTTTCATTGTATTCTAAATCCCTACTCAGGACTACGTATGTGAATTAATTCAAGCTAGAGGTCTTACATATATCACATTTAACCTAAAATGCATGTTTTGGGCGTGAGTGAGAAAGACGGAGCACACGGAGAAAACAGAACATGCAAAGTCAGAAAGACCTGATTCCATCCGAGAACGACTGAGAGGCAGATGTTCTCACTACTTTACCGTGCTTTATAGATCATTACATGTGGATTATGCGACACGCTAACAGGATCCTTTTGAATGATTAAAGGAAATTAGAGATACCAGCTGGTATACAATTGTTAATAGAGTTTTTTTTTATGAGCATGTGCATACTGTACGTATATGTGTATTCTAACTAGACTAAGTGAAATGTTAAAGGAATTGATGAAAGACAATGAAGGTTCAAAAATAATTTCAGAAATGATTGTACAGTCAATATATTCCCACTGCACACCGAACATTTCATATATGTTATTTTTAATGAGCAAGGCAAACTTTGGTATATAAAAGCAGAGTTTGCTTTTTTTCTACGTGTGCACGTAAAGACTCGTGCCGACCAAATGGCAACATGTCCATTGAAACTGGAGCCCTCTTTTCAGTGTGTGTCCTTATAGATAAGCCATCTTTCATCAGTGCACAGAGACAGTGTATGGATCAAGTTTCATTGTAGTATTTATATGAAAAGGCAGCCCCGCTAAGAACTGTGGTAGGTACATACAGCTGTTGCAAATTTAAATTCAATTTAAAAAATGATTTTAATCCTTCAAAGGGACATTCAGTTTACCCTCTGCAATATATTTTCTGTCGCACACCACTCAGATGACCAGATCACACACAAGCAGGCATGCAAGGACACACGTCAGAGTTAAAGGAGTGCGCAAACAGCATTGTGCCTCTTGAGTTGGGATGGGTGAGGTGTTATTTAGGAAGCAGACTGGAATCTCTTTCCAAAAACTACTGACAGTTGCTTTTGTTTATTGTGCACAGCAGGACTTCGACAGTGACGCTTTGTTTCTAAAACCCAAGTCCTTACAGATAAGCTACTGCCGCCCAGAAACGAGCACTCCCGAAAGATTAAGCGTGCAGCTCTCAAGATAAAACAAAACGGTTAACTACTTTAAGTCACAACAGCAACAACCAAACTTGACTAGACTTGTAAATTGTAAACACATGTAAACACCTTCATGTGACTGTGTTGTTGTTGTTGATTTAGCACTTTCAGATTATTCGATTGAAAACCAAATGTTCACACTTCCTGCTATGTAATTGGCTGGCAACCAGTCCAGGGTGTGCCCCATCTTTTGCCCGAAATCAGCTGGAATAGGCTTCGTTTACCCGTAACTCTAATGAGGACAAGTGTAATGGATGGAGGTAAAATATACTGTAATAACATTTAATTCACAAGAGAAGAATTGGAATCCATGTGGGGAGTGTTTGGACCAAAAACAAAACCAATTTATGCTACTTCAGCCTCAAGAAGTTTGTATTTTAAAGAACATGGATGGACAAAAAACATACCTGCTTGATGATTGATTAAATCCATATATTGATTTATCAAACAGGCAAAAATGCTAGCCAAACACTATTAGCAGTACTGATCTGCATTTGAAACCTAAATTCAAAAATGTGCTCCATGAAATTGTCCTGATATATTCCCAACAGTCTATTTTCTGAATGTTGTTGCATTTTACTTGATGGCTTCTATTATGTGTAACCTATGTAGATGTAGAATTTAGATTTTTTTTTTTGTCCAATAATTTTTTGTCCAATCTTATCTACCTAATGCCTTTAGAATCTGTAGTGCTGGCCGATGTAACAAACTATATCAGCAATTGGACTGTTTCTTTCAATCTTGACCGATCAGATCTTAGATTTGCCTCACAGGGTCGGCTTGATTGATAGTTTCTATAATTGCGATGTGATAGTGAAAGAGTTGGATTTCGTTGGATAAGTCCCCACTGAAGGCCCAGACGCCAAAATGCACGGCGTATATAATCAGAATGAAGCGTTTTGCCAATTACAGTCGATTAGTTGGATATACACTTCTCATCAGTGAGGTCAATATTGCATCAAATCTCAATATTGTGACGTTCTTGTGATTGAATGATTATTACCTCAGCATTTGAGAAAATGCAGTCACATAGATAAGCTTAGGAAAAAAAATCAAATTTGCTCCAACATCCATTTTTGTAATAGTTGTACTGACTAAGTCATATATTGGCACAAAGCTCAAGCCACCTTTTGTCAGTGCAGTGTTACATTTAAAAATGCATTGAATCTTGTTATCCATATAAATCATAAACCTGCCGCGGAGAGTCTGCCTACATTTTTACTGCTATAATGAATGTCTTATCAATAAACCTCAATAACCACAAAAAGGAAGTAGGACAAAATGTGATGATCTGATTGTACACAATAAAGGCAAGCGTGGTGCTCCTCACATTTTCTTGTTAAAGGGAAGCTGCAGCTCACTCTGTGATGGATGAAATGAAACAGAATGTGATAACCCTTCCATTATGTTGTGGGTTAAACTGACCCATTTTAAAGTTTCTAGTAAATCTAGAACTCAGAATTCTTCCCATAGCTCAGTTTTTGTTATTTTCTTCTTTTTATTACAGCCATTTTCTGTTGCGCTTGTTCTCATTCGGGTCACAGGTGAGGTGAGGGGAGCTCAGGCTTATCCCAGCTGACTTTGGGCAAGAATTGAGTACACCCTAGACTAGTCAAAATCCACACAAACATGGGCACAGGAGAAAATACATGACTTTCCATCATTCTCCCCCAAAAAATAGTTTTACTAAATGTTGCCTCAAAAGTTATTAATAGCAACGTGGTGCGTATTTATTTATTCATTCATTCATTCACTCATTCATTCATTCATTCATTCATTCATTCATTCATTTATTTATTTTAGTGATTTAACTTCCAGTGGGACCAATGAACATTTGGTGACTCAACATAACAAGCATAACAGGAGGGTTACACAACATGCTGTGAACAATACAGTAGGTAAATCTACAGGCACACCAAGCACAAAGAATGTGTCCAACGTGCCGCCTCCTGCCTTTTCGCATGCAAAAATGAACAAGCTGGTCTGACTACAAGCATTAGCTCCATAGGGGGAATTCTTTGGTGTCTGCAGCAATGCTTTATCAATGAGGCATACGATTATGTTGCATTAAAGGATCATCCTTCTCATCAATCTCCGAAGTTCTGTACTGTCAACTCTCTTCTATCCAGAACGTTGAGGTCATATTCCACAAAAATCTAGCCTTCACACTCAGTGGATTCTATGCACCCTGGTGTCAACTGTGATAAAAGTGCAGCGGATCTCAGTAATTTTACTCATATTATGCATTCATTTCAGCAAATATACACTTAAGGCAATCCGTGCATAGTACAAAGAAGTATAAGTTAATTCATTATGAGATAATGCATTTTTATGCTATACCTCTGACAGATAACAGATTATCTTTTTTTCTCATAGCACAATGTTCAAGAGCAAGAGTTCACAACTGGTCGTCATGACTCCAAATGGGTCACAGTGTACAATGTCAATGTAACAATAGACAGCTGTTTTATTGTTTGTGTTTTATTAGAATAAATGAATAAATTGGCAGTCATGATAGCCAAGATTATTTGATTTCAAGGTCGGTTGTAAATATGGCAATGGTACTTTGGTGTATTTTTTTAAGTGCATTTTTTTCAGTTGGCACCATTATCTTTTTTAGCTTTATTACATTTTTTGCCAGTTCACAATGTTAGCAACACTAAGGGAACACTTTGATTTCTTTGTTTTGATTGGCCTGAGCCAAACTTAACAAAAGGCAGAAACTATTTTGCGTGCAAGTGCAAGTTTATTTATTTTTTCTTTGCACTGAGATACAAGAAACAGGTTTTGTATAATTTAATACACACACATGGTCCGGGTGATAAAAAGCAAACGTTGATTTTGAGTTTATTTGAACATGAAAAAGAGTAAAAAACAAAACAAAAACAAAAACTGTAATAAACATACAACAACAACAACAGCGAAATAAAATAGCTACAAAACAAGCAAAATTCAACAAAGCGCACCTAACAGCGATTTTCCATGTTCAAAAGGGAGAGGGAAGAAGTCGCAAGACTTATTAAATCCCCTCCCTTCTCCATATTTTCTTAGTTTACATCAATGGTAAATAAATAAAAAATACAAAAATATATTGCCGAGGATAACAAAAGTAACTTATAATGAACCACTCCATAATAATAATAAAAAATAAATACTCAGAGAACTTATCATTATAAATCCACAGAAAAGATAGTAAAGTACAACCTCGAGCCAAAAAGCCAACGATAACAAAACACAAGACACGAACCATAGTAAACATAAATATGCAGTCAACAAATTAGCAACACTCCTAATCACTTAGTGGTTGTCTACCCCCTCCTATTCCCTCTTTATCTCATAAATACATACCTTTTATATTTAGTTTTAAATTGATTTATATTTGTACATTGTTTTAAGTTCTTATATAGACTGTTCCATAATTTTACCCCACATAATGATATACAGAATGTTCTCCAATTGAACCATCAGTAAACAAACCCTTACATGGACACGGTAAAATTTTATTAATGGGGATTTTACCTTTCTTCTACTACAGTTTGAATTTGTGTCATTTAAAAAGAAAATGTCATGCGAGGAAAGCTGTGGAAAAGACACCCAATGAGGCTGTATTTATAATTTTAGCAGGCAAGTTGATTCAGAAATGGACATGGTGGAAATCTAGACAGTGAACATAGTCATTCAACTCATGGTGAATAAATTCAGGGGACAGTCATGGTAGATGGAGGCTGAAGGGTATAGCGTACTGCTATAATTTGCAAAGTTCTTTTGGTGATTAGTGCTGTTTCACAAAAAATCTGTTGATAGATGGTCATTTTCTTTCATATGGAGGCAATGATTTTGAGGTTTCTGTTGCTTTCTTATTTAATGATGAAACGGGTAGTGCCGTACTCAGGGAGCCATTCAGTCAAAGTTACTTAAAACATCACACACTTCACACTTCAACTTTAAACCCCACAGATGCCACGGTATTATATTATTATTATTATTATTATAAAGAAATTGTAACCCAAAACACAACCGATTTTGTCATCGTTGCTGTTCAGGTTAGTTTTTAGTCACCCACACTGTACCAAGTATCCTGGTGCCAGTTGAAAAACATTCTGAATTGGTCTATGCAATTTATAATAAAGATACATTTTGGCTGTACCTCAGGACATTTCAAGGTCATTACTTATTTAAGGAGTTCAGTGTGTACTTCTACTTTTACCAGAATTGTTTATGTGTTAATTAGTCAGTTAGTTAGTTGGTTGGTTGGTTAGTTAGTTAGTTAGTTAGTTAGTTAGTTGGTTAGTTAGTAAGTTTAGCTTTTATCTGCAGTATCGGTATATCTGTACCTCTACGTTGGTACCGAGTGTAAACACTTCTGCCATTTCTGGAAAATTATGACAATAAATTGAAGAGAGTGAATGGCTAAAATACCATCCCCTCCGGTGACGTATGAGGCGTGGATGAAGCCACTCCCCCTATCTGACGGCTTGCTGGGAACACGGAAGTGCGCTCGCTGCTCCTGTGCACTGCATCTGTTTTCTATGCAGACATTCCAGTTCGAAGACGCACTCTGAAACGCCGACGACATTTTTATTCCACCCGAGTGGTTTTTGTGTTGCCAGTCACGTAAGTACCCTTGTGTCTTCCTAGCTGAAGGTCTCTCTCTAACCGGGGACAGTGAAACGGCACTACCTTATTGTAGCTAGCCAGCGTTAGCTGTCAAGCTCTACATAATATTATGCTTGATTCGAGTCACAGTTACCACGATTAAATGAAGCTTGTCAATTCGTATTGCTCCTCGAAAATGCCAAAATCGTTAGCAGATACGGATCTAATTTGTTAGACCAAGATGGGTTTCATCTTCACAAGTTTGCTTTCCCACTTATCTCAATAGAAGTCTGTATAACATAACAGGTCATTCTTTCAAATATTGACGGTGAGATGTTGCAGTTTCTTAAGCCATTGCTTTGCAGGTGGGTAGTCCCGTTCAGTGTACATTTTTAAAGAACTAAGGAGTAAAGTAAAATTCAGTCCCTTAATTTATTGCACATGGCATTATCGTGATGACGATATTTTGTCAGTATACTGTACTGCGCACCTCTAATAGGGTCACACATGTGCAGGAGCCCAGCTGACTTTGGCTGAGGAGGGTTTAAATCAGGGGTGGGCACACTCTGTCCTCGAGGGCCGGAGTCCTGCAGGTTTTGGAGGTTTCCCTGCTGCAACGCAGCTGATTCTAATCAATAGGATCGTTACCAGGCGTATACAGCGCTCACTGATGAGCTGATCATATATCAGCTGTGTTGGAGAAGGGAAACATCCAAAACCTGCATGACTCCGGCCCTCCAGGACCGAGTGTGCCCACCCCTGGCTTAAATAGACAACCATTCACACCTACCTACAGACAATTTGAACCTACAACCTTTGAACTGTGTGGCGGATGTGCTAATCATTTGGTCACCATGCCACCTGCAGTCACAAGATCTCAACTCGGTTAAACACCCTAGTGGAAAATAAGGTATAGAAAACGTAATGTATTTATAACCTCACAATTAGTTCAGTGAGAGTCAAGGGAAAGTTATGTTTGGGTTGTGTAGTTTGTGTAAAGGTTGTGTGGTTGGGTGAATAGGACCATTATTTTATATTTTGCTGTTTTTACCAGGTCAAATGTGATCTAGTAGTGTTGTGTTACTTGCTGCTTCCTTTCATGCAAATGATGCAGTTTGGATTCTCGCTGAGGGTTGTGTCAGGAATGGTGCTCCGCACGAGAACTGTCAAAATAATCTTTAGTCCATGTAACGTTCATATTTGAGTTCAAGTGAATCAAACTCTACAAGGCAGAGTTCACTTGCAAGTGTACCAAAATCTCTTATCCAAGCAGTTTTAGTTCACACAAAGGTTTGTATAATTGGATTTGCACTCAACATATGGTTAACCAAAGCGATAGGATGACAGTGTCACGTCACAAGGCTGGGAGTAGGAAACTTGTGACAGGAAGTTTTGTGGCAGTGCAGCCGTCCAACAATTTTTTGGCCAGCAGTGGGTGAGGGAGTCAATTTGTTTTTAAATTTGAGTATCTAGGAGACAAGAGTATTTCAGTGCCGCGCCAGCTGGAAATGATACGACGTTGAGTCAGGAGTTGACCGTCGGTAGCCACAGGGATGAGTGAGCAGCTGCTTCTCCTTCTGCTGCAGAAGGCGCCAGTGAGTGAAGATTGTGGCGTTGATGAGACACCGAAGGCTGGGCAGTCGAGTCGACTACCAAAGTTATTGGTTGCTATAAGTTAAGACTGCTTAGGTTCTACAGTTTGTGTTGTTAAGATGGACTGCTTTATTGTTTTTTCATTGCACAGTTAAGTTCTACTTTTAATATTATTTCTGTTTCCCATGGGGATTTTTTTCCCGCAAACATATTGGGGCTTGACCATTAAGAGTATGTTCAACCTTGGAGGTTCAACCTACCTACAGTATTTTCTGGACTATAAGCCGCTACTTTTTTCACTTGCATTCGACCCTTCGGCTAGTACAAAGGTGCGGCTTATCCATCAGATCACAAGGGGGCGCACTATAAAGGCAGCGCAAGAGCGTAGGAGAGACAAAACGAGAGCGAGACAATTTGTGCCCTCATTATGGGAAAAAAAGTAACGGTAAGCCGGTGCGGTAATATTAAAACACCTGCGGCTTACAGTCGGGTTTGGCTTATATGTGTAACAAACTCGAGTATTCCCCAAATTTAGCTAGCGCGGTTTATAATCAGGTGCGGTTTATAATCCAGAAATTACTGTAAATTAAAACCATCATCAGAACACCAAAAGGAAATAGATTATTATTAGCTTTACAAATATTGTCAGAATCACAAACTGAGTTGAAGTTGATCACATCTCTTCAAATATATATTTTTGTCCATGTTAATTAGTCTATGTTTGTGTATGGCTGGGAACTGCATGACATTTTGGGCTTTAGGTCTTTACTGTGATACCATAAACCGTGTTAGAAAATATTTTTAGAAAATCTAACCATTTAGCATCGCTAGAAGACAAGCCTGAAACTTGTTCATGCTTGGCTGGCCTTAACATAAACAAGGTGTGACTGGCTGTTGTTTTGGCCATGACTTGGGAACTATTTTTGTCTCAGCTGTAAAAAAAAATAAAAAATTACCTGACAAAGCATTTCGCAGTTTGTAAGGCTTTACGAAAGGAATTACTTTCCAGTTCAGTAGGCGCATGTCAAAGTTGGCTGCTCAGTCGAAATATCAATTTGAGGAAAATGTATCTCTTTTTTTTTCCCCCCTCTTACTCCAGTTATTATTTATGCCTGACCTGTCTGCCTATTTGTGTCGTGGTTTTCATTTTTCATTTCAATGTTGATTAATGTTCTAAAGCTGGGCACACAAACTGCAACCATTTTTTACTCGTAGGCTACATTAAGAAATCCTTTCAGGTCATTAACATGGTCTGACTCTATTTTTTTTTTTTTTGCATCAATTCCATCCAAATGATGTTTCTGCATATTATTATTTTTTTGGACCCCTTCATAATTTACATCTTCAGTTTGACAATCGTTGTCAGCAGGATATTGACATGTCATGATGCTTCATCTCCTGTGCTTTATACACGGATTTGCAGATGCTTAATTGTCTCTCAACTTCTGACAGTGATTAATTCTCTGACAGCCCACTTCAAAATTTAGCTGTCAAAGGTAATATTATACCTCAACAGTTCAACCCTTTTTGACTAAAATGTGCCTGTTGTGGTTAGTATCTTATTGATTATACATTTATTTATTCTTCCTTAAATTAATATGTATATATTTTTGGCAGTCATGCCTAGGGCTGGGCGATATGGCCAAAAAATAAAATTTCGATTTTTACAGACATTCAGGACGATTACAATTTTAATCTAATAAACCCAACAAACATTTGTTTAAAGGTTTCATTTATTCAAAAATAATTCCTGTGCAAAATGTTCAGACAACAATAATGTATACTGATTTTTAATTAGTTTTGACATAAACTTAACATTCATTGTTTTTTCTTAAATGCCACAATTAAGTAGTTGGTAGCTATTGTAAACATGTCTTGTAAAGCACCCATCCAGCATTTTGCCATAAAAACATTTGAATATATCACAACATAAGAACAACAGCTTTTAATAATCCAAAAGACAAAATTTGATTTCACGATTTAGAACATTTTCAACGATTCCATTTTTAAAATGATGATGTATTGAATTAATTCGATTTATTGCGCAGCCCTAGTCATGCCTATTCCTGAAGTGCAGTAAGCAGCCATTGTTTATCTTTATGGTAGTACTACAGTAGTCTATCACAGAAGCAATAAAATCACCGATTATTTTTTAGGATTATATACTGTATGTCAACAAAGCAAGGGGTAATGACATTCTGCTTCAATACAAGGGTTTTATCTTGACACTCTTCTTCTATGCAGAATGTTCCGCTTGCGGGCACTGTCCGCTGTGTGGGTTGGCGTGTCACATTTGTCCCGGCGCTACCACAGTGGGGCAGTAAGAGGGTCAGCTCGAAGGAGGGTGATGTTGGCAGCTCTGGTCGGTGTAACTGGTGTCTCTGCTAGTGCTGGACTGCTCTGGAAAAGGTATGATTGAGTTCATAGTGAATGATTAACGTCAACATCAAGACTGTATGAGTAAATAAAACAAATGTTAAGAGAAATAAATAAATGTTCATGAGGCAGGGAGGTAAGGGATATCAAATATCAAATTGAATATTTTTTTAATAAATATTTTTAAAAATTCCAAATGGTCCACCCTACTAAGCTTGCATTCATCGGGGAATAGCACGACGCCATAGTCGGTTGTCGTTTTTGTTTTCTCCCATAGTGCATTCACATTTTAAATGACTCACGCAAGTCATGCGACTCGGCTATAGTTGTGACAAATTAAATGCCGATTTACTAACCACATTCATGATACATGTGGCCACCTCATGGCGTCTTGTGCTACTGATAATTCCCATATAGGAAGTGTCTGATTGCTGTCCGTTGCTAAGTAGGCTGGGGTTTGTTTAAGACAAAGTGGTAAGAGGGTATTCAACTGCTGACACAAAATCCCAATGGTGATATAATAACCGTGTTGCAAGAGCCAGCATGATGGATGATGCTATGGGGTGTTTCAAGGCTCTCACCCGAGCCGCTGTTCTGTTTGTACCTCATTAAACCAAATTATTATTCAGCCCACCTCATACTGTCACAGTTCACCATTATTTCGATTTGTCAATCATGATAGAAAAATGGTGGTCTGGACACAATATGGCACTTTTATTTTAACTGTATCTAACACCGTCCACATAATCCATCACATTCCTGACAAGTTCAACTGTATTTGTAACATTCACGTAGATGTTTAACCACCTGATTTCCCACAGGTTTTCATCTGCTTCCAATCTTTCTGTTGTTGAAAACTAGAGCGTATGCTGATGCAGGGCCGTCCGTTCGACATTCCCAGCCACAAGATGGAGAAGCTGATTTTGTGAGAGCTTCAGACTCCGAGTCGGAGAAATCGGTGGAGGTCAGCAGTAGTGATGACGAGGCCAAGAATGAAAGTGGAGAAGGGAAAAAAAAGAAGCAACGCTCCGGATTCCGTGACCGCAAGGTAATCAATAACCAGCCAATCCCACCAATCAGCCATTCTCCCGTTTGATTCCCTGAATGGTTCATCAAAAGCCTCTGCAGCAATCAATATTCAATATGCTATATCAGAGTGTTTTGACAGAATATTTTACAGAGGTAATCAGCTTGCATTTCTGTCGTCATAAACAACAGGACTGTTAATTAGAGAGCGGGTGACAACACAGAAGAAGATTAATTGGTCTTCTTCTGTTTACAGCTGGTTGATTGTTGGAACATCAGTCAATGGAATGGGGATTTATGAGAAAATGATGCAAAAAGTTATAGATTCTATTGAAATGTCTGGCGATCAGACTATGTACTGTGAGTCATGTCACGGTTTTATTAACCAACACATAATAGCAAAATAGTTGTTGTGAATATGGTCTTTTCCAATCAAAGGTCACCATAATCAAATAAAACATTTAGCTAGCTATGAAAGACAGATTTGGAGTTTCACACCGTTTTGACGTATTACCTTCTGGTTTGCTGTTTTCAAACATTAAAATCAGCATGTAAATAACTAAGTTGACTTGAATTTGACTTGAATTTGACTTCGCATTCGACGTAATGTCACATGCAAGCAAAAAAGAATGAGTCGTCCAGAGAACAATTTCAACTAGTAGGGGTGAGCAAGCCATAGCCCAGAGCATGAGGATGAGGGCGATTACATTGCTACCAAGGGCATTTCTGTCATCTTTGTTCTTAAACCCCTCACTCACACCAGTTGTTACCTTGACCCTCCTTCCTCGGATCTTCCCAATGTGATGTCTGGTAAACTCAACTCTATTTGTGCATGTCTCTTATTAAATCAGTGTGTTACAACCTGAGAAAGTCAAATCTTTTCAATGTTTTTCCCCACGGTGTTTATGTAGTCCACTCAGTCATTCAGTGTCACATAGAATAAACTGCCTGCTTGTGTCCCTGAACAGCTGCTGCATTGTGAAATGCGCTGCAGTGCTCCTCCAATTTCAAGTATTTTGCAGAAATGGGGGTGACTATTTCTAAACAAACATTAGTGGTCTAATGACTGTTGCACACAGCGGCTAGGGGTGGGTGTTACATTGGGTTATAGTTGCGATTTGTGTTCAGAGCACGTCACAATTTTATTTTTACAGCAGGTTTGCATATATTGTGTTTAAAAATGTACTTTTTAAAATCTTATCAGTCAAAATCGTCAAATTCCAATGACCAACTTCATCAGTTGTTTTTGTTTGTGCTGTCAAATGAGAATCATTTACTGTGTTTGGCAGGTGATGGAATACGAGAATAGAATTCGGGCCTACTCGACCCCAGACAAGATTTTCCGCTACTTTGCCACCTTGAAGATTATCGGTGAGCATGGAGATGCTGAGGTCTACATGACGCCTCAGGACTTTATACGCTCCATCACACCAAATGAGAAGCAACCAGAGAGTGAGTCACTTTTCTGTCATCATCACAGCTAAATTTTTGTCACAGAAATTAGCCCTTTTTATTACCTTTTATGCATCATTTTCTGTTGTTCCCGCTCATTTCTCCTCTCCTTGGGTTTGGCGCTGTAGACAGACAGAGGTGTGCCCTTGCTTGTCCTTCATTCCATAATAAGCTATGAAAGACAGTTAGCAGTTGCAGAGTTCTTGACCAGAGGAAAAAGTGGGGTGCAAATTAAATGCTGATGCTTGTCATTTATGGCTCTAAACAAAATATGCGATGAAAGTGTTATGTCAGTACATGCGCAATTGGTTTTATGGGCGCAGTTCTTCTTGTAAGTAGCTGAGCGCATTTCATTAAACAAATAAAGCAACATATTCTGCCTATATATATATATATATATATATATATATATATATATATATATATATATATAATGAAATGAATTTTCATGTTTAATGAATTTTTTTTATATATATATATATATATATATATATATATATATAAATTTTTTTTTAATCCGTTTTACATTTTTATGGAATCTTCCCATCCTTGAAGTCTTAGAACTGTATTCAGAGACAAGTGTTGATAACTAATGATCACACGTCTTGAATGTGACTGCCGATGATTCTTTTAAACAATTTGCTACGTGGAAATGGTTTGTTGATGACCGTTATTTTTCACTAGCACATGTCAGTGATCTCCGGATCTAGAAAAATGTTGTTGCCATTTGCTGTATGTCATGCTGTAATGCATCACGTTTTATAACCAAGTAGTGTGTCTCTTCTGATGTGACTGGTGTATTTTTCTTTTTCCAGATCTTGGGCTTGATCAGTTTGCTGTGAAACGCTATGATGGAAAGGTAAGATTTGGATGTCTTGGTGGTAATGAGGCAGGTTGAAGAAATTATTTTATTTTATGGTATGTGTGTATATTTAGTGCTTCAGTCTGGATTTAAAAAAAAATATATTATAGTGGTGCCTTAACTTAAGAGTTTAATTGTAACTTCATTGCTTGTAACTTAAATAATAAACCATTCTTAAATCTTTCAGCTCTCAAGTTTTCCTCACAAATACAACAATTTCTTAGATATTTTTAAATGAAGAAAAAAGAGCACTGTATTGGGAAATATGAATATAATGATGAAAGTAATAATAATAATAATTATTGCTTATTACAATAATCAAACAATAATCATGAAAGCAAATGTAAAGAGAAGCATGTGTTTAAAAAAAAATAAAAAATCTGTTTAATTAGTTAAAAGTCCATTTGTGTGTTGTGACCATTGGTTGAACAATGACTTGTATGCTGAAAGCTAGTAAGTCAAGACACTCACAAGCCACAACCTACATACCTGCGTTTTTTTTCATGTGTTTCTAAGTCAACCTTGTAATATTTTCTTCTTGTAAACACATAAGTTTGAGATATTCTTTACAGAAAAGGAACATTCTGTAGTTTGTGCAATGCTCAGCATATACATTATGCTCATTGTTTAGCCTCTTTTGTCCCTTTTTTTAGACCATGTGTTGCCTTTAATTTGCAAGCCAAATTTCTGTCCACATGGATTTGTCTGATACTGCATTTAGCTTTTGTTGTTTGAGATTTCCCCTCCAGTGTGGCCAAAGAGCTCCCAGACGATTCTCTGCCTGCCTTTTTTTTCTTTTCTTTTTTGCCCATAGCCACATTATGAGCTTAGATTAAACGGTTATGGCCTTGTGTGTCCTGAAGCGTTGTAGCTCAAAGGTGAAGCGAAATTTTCAGATGGGATTTGGCTACTTGTCTCAGTTGCCATTTGATATAAAATAAAATAAAAACAAGTACTACAAGTATTTGAACTATGGATGTTATATGCACCTCAATAGTCCCTGGTTGTAGCTCATGTTCTCCAGGTTAAGCCTACATTTAAGGCAAATACAACACACCCAGTGTGACTGTGACTGAACAACTAATGTGTTTACTGACTCACCGTGTGTTTTATTTTCCTCCCCTAAGAGAGGTATTCTAAAAGTATTAACAGGATTTCATGTCTCTGCTTAACACGCTATGTTATTGTGTCCATCATTGTTTTCTCCACCCACCATATTGATGTGGGTGTACTTTCCATCACCACAATTTAACATTGTAACCTGCTGTTACCATTTTTTGTTACTGTTGTTGATTCTATCATGCTTTTGTTTTCCGTCTCGTTCTCATACCAAGTAATCCCTCATTTTCTCTCTTCCCCTCCTTGTTAATAACTACCTTCCTCGAAAACCCCTTCTTTCAAAATCTTCACCTTGTCTGTCTTGACCCCCCGTCCCCCAATAATTCCATCTGCTACCCTCCATTTTCCAATCAAAACCTCCCCGCTCCTTTTCCCTTGCTTCTTCTATTGCTCTTGCCCCAATCCTGCTTCTGCCCCTCCCTCTCTTCAGGACTTCTGGCAGGTATGGGGTGTGTGCTCAGCGGCATGTGTGCACCTGAATGAAACGCTGCACATTGTAGTCAAGACTTAATCCACTTGGTTCTTTTAGTCCATGTGTGCCTCTCCTGTTTGTTTACACTCTTTTTATTATTCACTCTTCTCTCCTATTGCGGACAGCCTATACTCACTGTTTAGTGCAGGGGAACAGTTAACCTGCTTGTTAATATTAATATTTTCAATCAGAACATTTCTAAATCTCAGCATTGGTTGCCATGCTAACGTTAATTTTGCAGTACATTCAATTAATATCAGTAGTAACGCTAGTGCTCTGGAACTACTGGATGGATTTGGTTGAAATTTGGTATACTCTTACTTGTGTCCAAAACGGTTGATTTTACTTTTGATGACTGAAGTTGTGATAATCTTTAGTAACATTTCAAATGGTTGAAAAATCGTATTTACATTAAATATAATGCAAAAGCTTTGACATTTCAAAGCTGTTTTCTTGAATATTTAAAAAAAATAACGTAACTAAATGTAAATGTATGCAAATATTTTGTCGTATATTGATGAAAAAAATCATGAAAAAAATCTTTCTTTTAGCTTTATGGGTTAAAGCTTGATGTTGAAACATCATTTGAGGCCTAATGGGGGTAGATGCCACGGACTTCCGACTTCCAGGTTTTACGCATCAGTGCCATTTCCGTTCCAACACTCGCACCCCCACCCCTGCGCAACAAAAAGTCAGTCATGAATCCGCTTGAAGTCAAAAGTACTTTTGAAAACTGTGTAAATAGCAAAATGAGTACATTATCATGATATTGACTAAACGATTACTTCAGCTTTAAGTCCATGAGGGTTTGTTTTATCCGCAGAAATCTTGAACTACGATAAACTACCAAGTGTCAGACATTTTATTTCATTTGGTAAAGCATTCCAGTGTTGAATGGCAGTAAAGTAAATGTTGTGGCTTGTTTGGCAAGGCACCTTGGTACACATTGTGCAAACTTCAGCTGGTGTTATCGTTGTGTGCAACCCTCATAACTTAAGGGTAGGGTTCTTTCATACATGATGGGCATTTGTTATTATTATGTTAGCATTTGAGTTGCTTAATAGCTATTTATTGAATGTATTTGTTATAGAGGATTTAGGCACATTTGAAGTGCTCATTTCATGTTTTGGGGGAAATTCCACAAAGATGGTGGCCACTTTGTCAAGTTGCTAGCGTAAGAATTGTTGTATAACTGAATACTGTCATTTTAGTTATTTTACCACTGTTCATTTTTGTTACTAGGACACAATGGGATGTTTACCCAAGTACCTTGAAAAACACTTAAGTAATGTGAGATTTACCTACATGTAAACGATCTATATAAACTCTATTTGATCTGGAGCAAGTCAGTCAGGTTAAAGCCTCTTATTAATGAGGGAGCGTCAATCACTGATGGTGACACAAAACCCATTGCTGTTGTCTAGTGTTTCAGCATTATACGAACTGAAACTATTATATGAAAGCTCTCCCCAGTGCTCTTGGTGTAAACCTGGTACTTGCAGCTGTCTGCTATAGCAACCTTACTAAATTATTCAAACTTAAACTTTCCACTTTCTCTTAGAACTATTAAACACTTCTGCAGCAGAACTTAAGATGCAACTAAAACGTGACCCTCACAAGAAACCATGTAAACTACTTTAAAGTTAGGTTCTATAGATCAACTGCAAAAGTTAAAAAATTGTCACCCATTTATAAATCATAACATTGCTGTTCCCCTGCACTCTTGTGTAATAAGTAATTTTCTCCTTCATCTCCTTTTATTTTGTTTCTAACGGTTATGAGCACAAGCTTTTTTCGTGCTTTGGTTTGGCACGCATTTCCTCAGCATGCCCTGTTACCGGTGTCTTCCTCAGAAAGTAGCTGGTGGCGGCGCCCTCTTTCTACGCATGGTGGCAACGCGGAGGCTTTAGGACCCAGGAATTTGCTCTGTTAGCTAGCACTGAGGCTGTTTTGATGTGCTTGGTAGCCTTCACCAATTCATCTTTTGGATTGTTCAGATGTCACTACTGCATGATGCCTGAAAAGAGCATGGTGTAAAGTCACTCAAGAAAGGAATTATGTACATTTACAAATTGGTGGAAACGGTTCATGCTTTGGCCTCCTGAATGAAAGCCACGGCGTCTGTCGGTGTTACTGAGATTTTGTTTATGTGTGTGTGTGTGTGTGTGTGTGTGTGTGTGCACGTGTGTGTTTGTTTTCTTATCACCCGAGCTGTTATAATGTTCACCCGTTCTGATTTCACAGGAAGTTCCAGCAGGATTCTTGTTTTGTCTTAATTTAAATTGCTATGTTCCTCCACGTTTTCAACAACTTCATATCTGTCGATGAATGTCACATAAAAACAGTTCAATATAAATTTTCTCTTCATCCCTATTTGCTTTACTAATCTACAAGAGGTTTTGGGTCACATCGTTATGAGGCAACTGCCATTTCTCAGCAACCAAAAAATGTTGGCGGCGCATTCTGCATCAGAATTAATTCTTCGGTTGTTTTCCCAGAATAATCTCGAGCTATTAACAGCACACCTGTTGTGTCAGTTCTCTGAGGACCAAACACAGACAGTTCATATGTTCTCTATACCCACACATCCACCCACATACTGCCTGCGGTAATGTCCCAAATATTATTGCATAGAAGCATTTAACCTGTCAGGTCAGAGAGACGTTCTGTTCAAGGATAAAGGTTAGTTATATAATCATGTCATGTTAGTGGTTTCTTGAGCGCTTGGATGGAGATCTGTGCAATAAGCGCCATTTCTTGTTCTATGGTTAGCGATATATGTAATTTTTGTCATTGCTGGCACTGTTTTGTTTTAGCATCATACAGAAACCAGGTCAAAAAAAGAAAAATTGAAGCCACAAATCTTGACTTTTGAGATTCTACCACTTTTGAGGCATTCGACTTTGGAGCTTTCATTGTAATAATAATATTGTCAATCTGTCATCTTTATTATTGTATAGTTTTTCAATTTATTTAACAAATACAGAAGTGAAATAACTGCTTATCTGGCAAATATCTCATTAAAGGCGAAGTCATCCTTAACTCTTTTACCGCCGAAATGTTTAATGCCGTATACTAAAATCCAAATGAATGCCGCCAAAAACGTTAATTGACATTTACTTTGCTTTTTTTTCTCAATGGGCAGTCAAACGTCTGTGCAGCGCTGCCTTATCATTGGGGTAGTAAAATCCCAAAACATCCACTAACACAAACTATGGCCAGCAGATGGCAGCATTGTATCTATTTTCAATGTGCTCCCGTTAGTATGGAATTACACTGAAACATGACGAATCTGATGAAATAGAACGTTTCCAAGGATGACGTGAATGATCAAAGCCTTTGACACATTAAATCTAATTCACAGAGCGTCACTAAACAAAAAAATACAATTGTCAAAGTCACTGTTGAAATGTATCTTTTCACAAAAAGCTCATTTTCTCCTTATCTTTTCAATTTTCACTCATTGTCAAACATACTTTTTTTTTCTAATGAAAAGAATGGATCACAGTCTTTTCATTTGGTACCCACCATGTTTATGTAGTCAGAGCACACAATATTCAGTTTGCCTTCAAAGATGAGTTAAAATGCTCGAAATCGGCTGGCACTGTCAGTTGTTTTTTGGATAACATGTGGCAGTAAAAGAGTTAAACGTTTCTTGACAATAATATGCTATATGTGACGTCACTAGTCTAAGCATGACATTCTGATTAATATTATATGAGTTATGAAGCAAAATCCAGTTATTTTTATCCATCGCAGGGGGCGGCCATTTTGCCACTTGCTGTCGACTAAAGATGACATCACAGTTGCTCAGGCAACGACTAATCACAGCTCACCTGTTTTCTGAAGCTGATCTGTGATTGGTTGTTACCTGAGACCTGAGCAACTATGATGTAATTTTCACTCGACAAGAAGTATTAAAATGGCCATTTTATGATATTGACAAAAACTGCTGGATTTTTCTGCTTAAGTCGTATTCCACCAACACAATATTAACCAGAATACTGTATTTAGACTAGTAGGGCTGCATAGAACATATTGTCAATAATTTTTTTGGGGGGCTGGGGGATGACTTTCCCTCAGGCAGCTCGGGCTGCTAGGAAAAAAGAGGAGATTAGCCTTGACCAAACTCTCGACCTCTGGGAGTTGTATGGTTATATCTAACTGTGATTCATTTGACAGCATTGTCAGCAGCTCTGTCACAACTGTATTTGTGCCTTGACTCGTTGGTTGCTCTCATAAATTTCCTGCAGCTATAAGCTTCGCTCGATGCATAGAGACTGGTATGAACACAAGAGCTGGCTTAGCACTGATAATTAATAAGGAAGCATGCTCAGATTTACTCTGACAGCTGTGATGTTGACACCAATCAGTAGGCATGCTCTGTCAAATGAAGCGCTGTCTGTTAATTAGCTCGAGTAGTAGTAATGAGGGTTACAGTCATTTGCGGATCAGTAATTAGAGATCACACTACAATTACCGCTAAATACAGACTCTATAATTTCTAGGAATTTGGGATTGTTTTTTTTAACCTGAATTCTATTTGTATTTAATTGCATTTTACCCTTGGAAGAAAAACAAACAAACGTCTCCTTTTATCCATGTTGTAGACATGTGGCCCAAAACCAACTTCTCTTTATTATTTTTTTTAAATCTTTTTTATTTAGCTCTTACTTTGAAGCCTTTGCTCAACTGGCAGTAGTGGTTTTGTTTTTCTCTTAATGCCTTCCTCTGTTTTTCTTACTCCTTTTCTATTTATACATGTTGGCCAAGCAATCATAGCTATAAATGTGTAAACTAGTCTGTATGTATGAAAGATAGAGATCTACATTATTGTTAGGAAGGCCCAGGTGCAATGAATGCAGTGTGATCAACAGTCCTGCAAATAAAGCCTCCTTGATATTTTTTTGCAGCTACTATTTACATTTATATGAATTCAAGATGCAGGCCCTGCTGTATTGTAATCTGTATTCGTTGTCATGTCATACTGTTTTATAAATTGTGTAAATTATGACGAGAGCCTCCAAAATATGAGGGATTGATTTGGTTATGTTATCCTTTTCAAAGGGGATGCCTCAAAATGTTTGTATTAATATATGTATTTCAAATTGAAAACATTGTCAAATATACTCTACAGATCTTAGATCAAACACAATCCATTCTGTGATGCAAATTTAAAAAAATAAATACAATAAAAATAAACTTGAGAATAATTATAATTGGTAGAATCCATTCCAGAGCAAACTATCATGCCATTAAACGTTTTGAGTATCATTTTGTCTTATAATTAACACACTAAACTTGAGGGATATAATAAATAGAGATGTTTGATACCACTTTCTTTCAGCCCGAGTACTCAACTCTTGAGCAGTCACCTGTACCGATACCACTTTTGATATAGAATATTTCCCCCAAAAACAAATGACAGATCATTTTTAAAAAGTACCCATCCATCCCAATATTTTTTCCTGAATATTACATGAAAATACTTGCAATTTTCTGTTATTGTAATTTCCATTTCCTGATGTTAAAGGGGCCATAAAAGGGCAGCCAATGCTGCTATCGATCAGTCGCAAGTACCAGTACATTGAAATAAGGCCTGGTATCGGTACTCGCCCTAATCCCCAATACAAGACATTGTTGCTGATACTCTAATGCAAGATGTTAAAACATAATAGGTAACACTTTATCATTTGGTTATAAATTAAGTGATATAGTCACTAGTCAATTGGCGGCTAGGGCAAGATGCTGACATAGCAGTCTACGTATTTAACTCTCCTTGAGAAACTGATAGTCAGTGACAGAAGATCGACAGACAAATCCAGGAACAGATCAGCATGTGAAATTCTTAATACTGAAAGATTCAGTAATGCATTGTAATGTCCAGCGGATGTTCTTTTTCTCTCACAATATTCTTCTTCTCTTACCACTGTCCTGTCATTTCAAAAAGAAATGACTGTATGCCAAATTTGTCAAACTCTCAAATGCTATTTGAGGTTCCACTGTAAAATGGACAATGTGATAATACCGTAGCGCAATAAGATTTGAGAGTCTCAAGCTCCACTGGCCATTACCAAATGATAAATGGATTGTATTCTGGGGGTCTTTTATTATCATTGTTTTGATTTCATTTTTACACAAAATGTTGTGTTTGTGTAGGTGTGTGTGCATTTGTCTCTCGAGTGTGATACATGTGTGTCTTCATCGTTCAAGACCCTGCTTAAGACAGCACAGGACAAACTATTCTCTAACAGTTCTTTCTCATCCTTCCTCTTCCTCTGAAATGGACCTCTTACAGACGGAGGTAACTCCACCAGGGTTTTAGTGTGCAACCTCTGACCTCCCCCTTCCCAAGGCATGCGCCGTCTATTATATTTCCACTCTTATTTGGTGGAGCGGCCCACGAGTGGGCAACCGTCTTATCTATTTAGCCTTTTCTTCACCGAGTGTGCATGTGATTAGTTCACACTCTCATGCAAGGCTGTAATTATACACATGCTAACAGAAAAAAAAGAAAAAAAATTATTTACCTTTGTGTGTACACGTGTATAAATGTGTGTGTGTGTGTGTGTGTGAAACCGAAATCCCTTTGTTTGTAATACCTTGGTTTGTGTTCCAGATGTATTATCAGTTGTGCGTATGTTTTGTGCTGCGGTCTTGTGATGTTTCCTCTCTTTGTGTGTCTATTCCACACTGTGAGTACGGCCTCTGGTATCTAAAGTTTGTACACCCACTAACTATTTGTCACCACCAACCTCACCTGCCTGAATAGCCTCATGTGTATGCAGCACTTGCATGACTGATATTGCACTTAATCATCATAACATATTCAGTCCAATGCTCACTGGTTCTCTTATATTTTGTATTTTTTTATTATTATTTTTCTTTCTTTGAGGGTAGCCTTCTTCGGGTGTAAATCTCATAGAAACACTGAAAGTTAATAATGCCTGTTCTGAATAAAGTGCGCTCTTTTAATATGTTTTCTTTTGTTTGCCTGGGGCGATATGAGCAGAAGATAGCCCAAGAGAGGGAAAAGTTTGCAGATGAAGACAGCATTTTTTATTCGTTGGGAGAATGTGGCCTTATCTCCTTCTCAGACTACATCTTCCTCACCACTGTGCTGTCCAGTAAGTGCTGATTTCTGTTTTTTGTTCATTCCTCAAACCCATCCCCCAAATATTTTCTGTTTAAGGGGAAGTTAATCCATAAATGTTTTTTTTAATAATATGTTCTATGCAGGAATATGAATTAAGCAGCAAAAAATACCAGTTGTTATTTGGGGTGTAAAAATCAGTGCGCTAATTTTGAATTAGTTTAAGCAAAAAAAATTAACGCACGATTAATGACCGCCCCTTACTTGGAAAGCCTGTACTGGGAGAATTCCAGTTGCAACGCAGCAGACATGTCCACTTCAAAATTTAGCAGTAATACATTTTATAATAAAGCATATCATTGTGGTGACTGTGGTCAAGTTGTATTTTACAATTTAAAAAATGTGCAGAATTTCACAAGTTACTTCATGTTAAAGATTAGATGGCTCTTAATATGAAAAGAAAAATGCACTGAGCTGTCACCGTCTTACAAATGCAATTATGCCATCTAGTGGCCGAAAAATGACCTAAACTCAAATCAATATGACATTTATTACTGTCAATGACGGAAAGATGCAGCCATATTTCTATTAGTTTAACTTTTTTTTCTACTTTTATGTTAACAAGGGTCTGAAAGCTGAGAAAACAATTATTTTATTGTACATTTAGAACAGAATTTGCGATTAATCGTGAGTTAACTATTGAAGTCATGCGATTAATTACGATTAAAAAAAAAATAATAATAATCGCCGGACACCCCTATTAACTAGCCATCTCAGGGGCGGCCATTTTGCTAGATGTCAATTGAAAATGACAGCCCCACACACACACCTCCACCATGACTATAAAGAGTATCATTTGTCTGTAGAATTGTTGGAAGTACTCCTTGCGGATTCTGACAACGCCACTTCCACCTACTGTAGGGGATGTGCAATTACACTTTATTCTAGTTAAATGATGATGATTAATGACACACAACTGCTATGAATCATCAACCATCAGCCTCTGAAAATATCAAAACATTTGCCGCAGTGTTTTGGATTTTATGGGCCTTAAGCCTTTTTCTCACCATGTAGCTTTGCTCATGTAAACGTATGAGCACAACTGTATATAGTATGTACTATATACACCTATTGTTCCTATACATTAATGGATTTTACATTATTTCACATGGATGATAGTTGTCCAGAGACTGTCTGATAAACAATCCCTGAGCTAATTTGAAGAATGAAGATGCAGCAGTTGATGTGTAACGGGATGCGAGTCAGTATTGAACTTTTTCGCCATCTTCAGGGCCGCTCAAGTGTGATGTGTCATTTCCATATTACTTTATTGATTTCAGAAGGCATTTCCTTTTGTGTTGTCTGCAGCTCCCCAGAGGAACTTTGAGATCGCTTTTAAGATGTTTGATCTAAACGGTGATGGAGAGGTCGACCTGGAGGAATTTGAACGGGTTTGTCTGAGATCATCAACATTAATTGTAAAAAAGCTCGTCGCACGCTAATGCAGACAAAACGAGAGCACTCCGAGAGCACAGATCTCCTCGCAGGCTTTCACAATTGTCTTGAGATTATTTAATATCATTATAGCTAGAAGGAAATAAAGTTTCAATCAGAAGTTGTTCTAAATTCTAGGTCCAGAGCATTATCCGCTCTCAAACCAGCATGGGCATGAGACACCGCGATCGCTCCACCACAGGCAACACTCTCAAGACAGCCGGCTGCAGCTCGGCACTCACCACCTATTTCTTTGGAGAAGACCTGAAGGGAAAACTCACCATCGGCAGCTTCCTGGAGTTTCAGAGGAAGCTGCAGCATGATGTGCTCAAGCTGGAGGTAACATGATTACACTACGGCTGTTTTTCTGATAATGGTTTAGTGGGGGAATACATAGCAATGCTATTTGAAGATTGTTAGTCCTAAAACAACTCCCTTCGTAGTCATGGCTACTGCTTGTTGAGGAATATTGTGATTCTGTTCATTAGCATGGGAGTAGAGCTGTCACTATTTATTTTGCATTGTTGTGGTGTGCCCACAATTGTTAACTTTTCTTGCAATGAATTGTTTGAGATGAGGAAATCACCAGTGCATCCTTCTACTTAAATGTCCTACTTTCATGATATAATATCTAATATAATATATATATAATATAATATCTCTGTAGTGTGAACTTTTTACATTTTCCATAAATTTCCCCTGAAAGCCAAATATCCCTCACTTTTTGTAAGTAGTGTATGTTATGTGACCTCACTAGTCTAAGCATGACATTCTGATTAATATTATATTTGTGGAATATGAGTTATGAAGCAAAATCCAGCCATATTTATCCATCTCAGGGGGCGGCCATTTTGCCACTTGCTGTCGACTGAAGATGACATCACAGTTGCTCAGGCAATGACCAATCATAGATCACCCGTTTTCTGAAGCTGAATTGTGATTGGTTGTTACCAGAGACCTGCGCAACTATGATGTCATTTTCACTCAAGTGGAAAAATGGCCGACTTCTGATATTAATAAAAACTTCTGGATTTTGCTGCTCAACTCGTATTCCACTTACGCAATATTAACCAGAATACCGTATTTAAATAAGTGGACTGCATAAAACATATTGTCAAGAAAAAATTCTGGGGGTTGACTTCCCGTTTAACTCATTTCTATTTTAAATATGATCATGCTCCCAAAGACATATTTATACGTTTTATGCTGTTTTAAACAGATTTGTGAATAATGATGAAAATTAGCTATATTCTAATGCTAATTGCTGCAAAACGGTAATCGATAGGAATATACTTTTTTTTTCCTGATGAAAGAAGAGATTCTTAACTTTCTTTTGGTAGGTTCCATGTTTTTATAGCAATAGAACACGATATTCTGTGAGCCTTGCAAAATCCAGTAAAACAGCCAGGAGCGAAGGGGGTTGGTCCAGTGAAAATTGGTAGGAGTGAATGAGTTATTTTTTGTAGAAAACTATAGGGAGCTGACAACAGACATCTTTGTTTTCAAATTCCAAGACCTATATATATATATATATATATATATATATATATATATATATATATATGCAGACAAAAATCACTCTGGTTTCTTGAGGGACTACAGAAATCAGCAAATTAGATTACATGGTTATTAAAATAGTTAACGATTAATTGATCAATTTTTACACCTACACTGCCATCATGTAAATCGCCTAGAGACTGCAATACATGTCATGCCACCTTGCATTTGGTGCAAAGTTCTTAATATACATTGAGTCTCATTTGTAATTCCTATGTTCACTTTTTTTGTTGTCCTGTAGAAATGATCTTAGTTTATTTCTTCCTGCCAGAGAGGCCTCTTTTGGACACTAGCCTCACAAACGGTGGATGCTTCATCTTGGTTTGAATGATCAGCCCCTCTAGTATTCCTGTCTGCCTTATCGTTTACGTAGTAACAAGCCGCCCCTTGTGTTAGGAATTAGCATTTTGAGAGGTCGGCACATTCGGAGGCGAAGAAGGAAGGCTGCCGTGCGGCTGTCAAGCTGCCGCGAATATAAATCGCCAGGATTGACCTGACAGAACCAAGGTCCACTACCGCTGAGGCACGCTTGGCTGGAACGTTGTGAAAAACGCACAGCCAGATTTAATGTCACCGTTCCATTCCCGTGCCGGATTCAACTTGAAGCCTGACACCGGAATTTACCGTTTCCCATCATTCCGCGCCAGCCTATTAATTTGTTTGTTCTTGTGCACCACTCTCACTTCTCATCAGTCTCTCTTGGGCTTCCCCCCCCCCCTCCAGTTTGAGCGCAATGATCCGGTGGACAGACGAATCTCCGAGAGACAGTTTGGCGGCATGCTGCTGGCTTACAGCGGCGTTCAGTCTCGGAAGCTCAAGCAGATGCAGAAGGGATTGAAGAAGATGTTTAAAGATGCACAGGTAGAGCTTTTCATTAATTGTCCGACATGTACTGTAAGCATGTGTGACAGCCACAACCTGTGGGCGTGAGGGGGATTTTTGAGTCATAGCAGGGAGCTAATACACATAAAGGTTATCCACCTGGCCAGTACTCCCTCTCATTCCAGATTTTTGTCTTCCAGTTCCTCTTTTTTCATATGACCTTACACAGAACATCAGTACTCAGCACAGGCACAAGAGCTATTTGACTCCCAGATTTGTGTATTTTACCCCAAATTTTCGTAACTTTCTTTATTTTATTCTACACCGAGTATCGAAATGGCCGTCTTGATCAGGGTTCCTTCATGAGGGGCAATTTCAATTTACTTCTGTGAGCCATTCTCACACCAACTCAGACCTAAACATTTATTAAAATGCATGAAATTGACTGCTGGGAGAAGATACCAATTATTTTAAATTTAGGGATGGGTAACTAGTGACCTTTACAGTCTGAGTGGCCCCTTGATTAATATCCCTCCTCCCCAAAAATAAATAAACAAATAAATAACAAATTTTATATATATATATATATATATATATATTCTTTCTTTCTTTCTTTCTTCCAAATGCCCCCAAATTTTTCTAACAATGCTGATACATATTCCAAAAAACACGGGGAAATTGGAGAAATTATTCCGAAAAATTAAAAATATGACAAGAAATATTGAAAAAGGAAAAAAAAAATAGAGCAAACTGCGAATATGCAGGGATCGACTGTAGTTATATGGTAAAATAACCTATCGCCACTAGGTGGCATACTTGTCTTAGTTGCGCTTACTTTGGGTCTTATATTGGACTATACCACAACGCGAGTAGGCCCAATCATTTTTTGCTGATTTGGAATGATATGCAGGAAAAGCATAGTACATCAATAATAACATTTTGAGTGAGCTGGGTTTTGTGAATTGTACTAATTAAGTTCTTGAGCGTAAGTCTTTGAGAGCTGTGAACGAGGAGCGCCGTCGACAATTGCCATCAACTACTTAATTTATTGATTTATTTATTTCAGTAAGTGGAGAAAAGTCTTTGGTAGTAGGAAAGGCGCAACTTTGTTTTATTAGGGGGGCGGGACTAGGAACTCAGATGGGCCTTTTATTGTGGGCAGTCTAAAGCACAGCTGTGCACTAATCATGGTGTCTAATCAGCATCTTGATATGGCACACCTGTGAGGTGGGATGACCATCTCGGCAAAGGAGAAGTGCTCACTATCACGGATTTCAACTGGTTTGTGAGCAATATTTGAGAGAAATGGTGATATTGTGTATGTGAAAGAAGTTTTAGATTTGAGCTAATCTTGTAAAAAAATGGGAGCAAAAACAAAAGTGGTTGAGTATAGTTGATGATATTTGTCAAATGTAAACATTTTACACTGGTGATTGCTTTGAAAATGCATTATTTTGTCATCAAATGTTTTTGATTTTATAGAACAGAAGAACTGTTCAAAAGTTTGTTTTCTGCAATTTTTGGTTCAAAATATGTGACTTGACTGTTATTGTTCTGCTGATTACCCCCCCAAAAAAAAGAAGAAGAAGGAAAAAGGAATAAGATAATTGAAAACTTTTGTTGTTGTTGAATCTTTCATTCTGTAGTTTCTGTATTTACATAGTGATGAAACATAATATTCTGTGAGCCTTGAAAGATCAGTCCGAATGCTTGAAATTGGCTGGCAGGTACTTGAGGTTCTTTAAAAAATAATAATAATAATAATTGGATAGCATTCAAAGAGTTAATGTTGGTCTATTATTCAGCAGTTTTGTGCTGTCCTTGAATGTTCTTCTTTTTTTTTTACGCTAGCCCTTTGCACAAGAAAAAAACAGCAAGGATATACAATATGAGGTTATCAAGTTGTTTGCTTAAAACCCTTTGTTGCTGGATTTGGATATCGATTATTTTTATTTTTTTTATACATGCATCGAAAAATCTATTGTGAAAAATGATATTAAAGAGCATAGTATTATTGTCATACGTCTGGTTAGGAAATGTGTGATTCTATGTGGGCCCTCGCAGTAGCACTGATGACAAATTTGTTGAAGTCTAATTTTAAATGTGCACATGGACTCGCCATTCCCGGCATGTTGCACGTACTGTGGTTTTATGCTGGTTGCGCTTGACTGTAATGAGGCCTGTAAGTCAGGCTATGGAGGGTCTGTGCTTAAGGATTTGATATCCCCGCTGGTGTTGCCATAAAATACGTCCCATCACCTCCCCTTTGGAGATAACACGCATCACATGAATGGCTTTCAGCTTTCCGCGCTATTTTGCCACAGGTAGTAATAAGCTGAGCTGGGTAATGCGAGGGTGATTGGCAAACGCACCAATGAGCTTGACCATCAAATGGGGAAAAAGGTGTTTAAAAAGGTGCGTTTTTCTTTGCAAATGAGCAGCGTGGCAGTCGTGTTGTATTATGCATGTGGGCCTGTTCTGCTGACACTCCACAGCTTCCAGTTCAGCCATGCATGCCCAATGCTTCTGCCCATTCGTGTTACACAGATCAACTGCAGCTTTTCCGCAATATTTGGACCACCTTTGCGTTATTTTGCCGTGACCCCAGTCACGACCGCTTACATGTTGTGCAGCTTTTCAATTTTGATTTCATTCTGCCTCGTTGTTGCTTTGGTTGCAGGGCATCACATTTGAGGAGGTGGAGAATTTCTTCACCTTCCTGAAGAATGTCAATGATGTCGACACGGCGCTGAGTTTCTACCACATGGCCGGAGCATCCATCGATAAAGGTAAACACACTTTTCATCAGCAGCTTTCATTTCTTTCGTCTTGTAAAGCTGTAAATCATCTCGCACGCTCGATATGACTTGTTCATGGAATCTGCTCTTACAGTTTTGATTGACACTGTCGGAAAAGTATTACTACATTTAGCAAAATAGATATTAAGACATTTTAATTCGGGGTTTCAAAATTGGTTGCGATTAATGACCGCCCCTTACTTGGAAAGCCTGTAGTGGGGAAAATCACAAATTTAATAACAACGCATATATTTGTGGAGACTGGGGTCAAGTTGTATTTTACAATTTTTAAAAATGTGCAGAATTTCACAAGTTACTTCATGTTAAAGATGAGCTTTTAATATGAAAAGAAAAATTCACTGAGCTGTCACCAATGTCTTACAAATGCAATTATGCCATCTAGTGGCAGAAAAATGACCAACACAAATCAATATCACACCTTTTTTTTTACAGTGCATATTTTTAACTAACTCAATTTTATGAATTAAAAAAAGGCATATTTCTATTAATTTAAAAATGTTTCCACTTATGTTAACAAGAGGATGAAAACTTAGAAAAACATATTTGATTGTACATTTTATTGTACATTTAGAACTAACATTTGCATGAAGTCATGCGATAAATTATGATTTAAAAAAAATGTAATTGCCTGTCACCCCTAATTTTAATACATTTATTATTTGAGTGTCAATAAGATGTGTATTTTAAATAATGAATACAAATCTGTTGCTTGACTTATATTGAAGAAACAGAAAATCATTTATCTTTATCGGTGCAATGCATCATGCGATATTTTGCTTTTCTACTCACCATCAGTTATGTGTTCATTTCCAAGATGCCTTATGGGATATATTGATTGCACTATACTAGTCACTATGCATTCAAACAGTATTACAAAATGGGGAACTAATAATGGAATGGGAGTGATTCCTAATCACCATCGTCTCTCTTGGAGGTGGGCCAAAGGCTATTAATGGAATCATTTGTATTAATTTAATGGCAAACCTTTTCTTCCCGTCCTTTTTCATACACCATCGTTCCCGCTCTTCCGTTTTATGCGCTTTTGAGGTTTTCAACATTTTATCATCTGCCGGGGGCTTTTTTTCCACCTCTTTGCTTCCTGTCTTCATACCCCCCCCCCAAATCATCCTCTCAGTCAGAATGGTTCTGTTTGGTACACGCTGATGCTGTCAGCCCTTCGTCCTCATTTCCATATCTATCGGACTTGTGAGTGGCACTCCACTGCTACTGATCCAAAGGCAAAGACGGGTAGCGTCGTGCCAATTATGTGTCCACCACACGCTGTTATCCTTCTCCACTAATGAGTTTCCTGCTCTGTGGTTCTCCTTCTCCCAGTCACCATGAAACAGGTGGCCCGCACTGTAGCCAAGGTGGAGTTGTCAGATCACGTGTGCGATGTGGTCTTCGCACTGTTCGACTGCGACGGTAGGTAACTCTTCTGGAAGCAGTCATCTTGTTATTTTTCTTCTCGCTCTCAAGTGCCCTCCCCTCCCCTCCCCCGCTCCTCTTCAGGGAACGGCGAGCTCAGTAATAAGGAGTTCATCGCCATTATGAAGCAGCGGCTCATGCGTGGGCTGGAAAAACCCAAAGACATGGGCTTCACGCGGTTGGTGCGCGCCATGTGGAAGTGCGCTCAGGACACCGCCTGGGACTTTGCCATGCCAAAGACATAATGGAAAGCAAAGGTGACGCGAGTGGAAGGAACGACGCCATTAGAGACATTTTTGTTCAACACTTTGAAGGACTGCAGCCGTGAGGGCCGCCATGAAGCATGCAGTGTGCCTGTATGGGTTGTCATGAATGCATCACACACACATTTGTGTCATGGAAAAATTTATATATTGTTGCCATATTCATTGCAGCATTAAGCAGCATGTGACTTTGTTCAAAATCTGGACTCTTTTGACCCATATGGAAAATATGACCTGAATTAATGGCTAAGTTTGATAGCATCTCTATAGATATTTTGCTGTTGAATTCCCCCCCCCCCCCATGTCACTCTAAAATGTATTTGTGTATTAATATATTGCTCACTTAAAACACTTTTATAAGAAATGTTATGCAAATTAAAGATTTGTATTGACTTGGATTTTTTTGCTTTATGGGGAAATTTCTTTTGAGTTTCCTGTTCATTTTAAATGCTTAGTACTAACTATACAAAATGAGATCGTCATTTTCCTAATAAAATCACATAAGGTGATGCTATGACAATGTATTGGCAAAAACAGTGCTTTTAGGCATTCCATGTGTTCTTTTATTCACTTGAGAGACTTTGTCTCCCCAGTCATTAAAATGAACAAGAAATTTAAAACAGGCATCTCATCCCCCCCACATGTGAAATGTTTCAACACGGCTTCCTTTTAAATATTCATTCAAAAGGGAATGACTATTTGCGTTGTCAGTTTACTCCACTTTATTGGAGAAATCAGAACATAAGACAATCCTAAAATGTCACAACGAAAGTACAAATTATGTTATCAACCGAATGGTATTACTGCGCCACCTGGTGGCAACCGAATGCACCACTACAGTACTGATCTTGACAATATTAACCTATTAGAATTGATGACAAAAAAAGAATGTATTCAGTACAGTAAATCACAATGTAAAGAAAATTAAACTGTTTAGGCGACTAACATTTCTATCAACTAGCAGGACAAACGAAAGGCTGAATTTCTAATGCTTCAACACAATATGGCTTGTAAGGAACAATGAAAATCAATTAGTGAAATGGACTAAAACAATAAATAAACACCATAAAACATACTTGAGTCCTCAGTGATCAAGGACAAAAAAAAGATAAACCCCCTCCAATGTTCACATTCTTGACTAACACGTTTACAATCCTTTATAAAACAATTAATGTAGATCGAATAGCTGTTAATGAATACATGTTGTATTTGGTGTCACGGTCTTGTTTGTAGTCTGGACTGATAGCCTTAAGCCACGCTGTGGCTGTAAGTGGTCCTACGGCATCCTTGTGTCCTTCAAAAATCCCCTCAAGTGCTGACTTTCAAACTTAAATGGCATTTGTCAAAGTACCAACTGCTTCAGGGGTTTTGCGTCACACAGGTGATGTCAAGTTCAGGTGAGAGCAAGCGTGTCTCAGTCACTGTCAAACTTGATGGAGTTGACTGTGGTGGTGTTGATGCTGCCGCCTCGGTAGCTTCCTCTCTTCTTCTTGGTCTTTTCGTGGCGAAACGATTTGCCTTTAGTGAAGCGGAGAAGTTCGTTGGCTTTGTGGCCCCAGTCGCCATTGGAACCCTTCTGAAAACGAGAATTGCGGCCACGTTTCCAGCAACTGCTAAATGAGCGCGTCACTTTAATAGTGCTTTAGGTTACCTTAGCATCAAAAGAGTTGTCTGCAAGGCGGGGGTCCACGGAGACATCTTCCTCCCTTATTCTTCGGAAAGGTATGTTAGCCTGCAAATATCACACGTTTTAAGGACTTCACAATTATTTGTTTATCTCTCAACGGGTGTGTGTGTTTTGTATATAAAAAGCTGTTACTCTACCTTGTTGGCTTTGGGAAACGTTTGTGGTGTAGTAGTTGCTTTTTTGTTTTTTGGAGTCTTTTTTTGCGTCTCTTCCTCTTGACTTCCTGATGAATTTTCGTCCTTCTGCTTGCTGTTGGTGCCTGCGTCAATTCAGGAGGAAATTGTTTGTCGTTTCATTTGTCGGTCACTACTTTGTCCGATCAATCCTCACTTACCGTTGGCCTTGGGGGTGGTGGCACCTTTTGCTGATGCCTCATCTTCATCTGAGCTGTCTGAGGAGCTGCTCCTGCCGTCTTTCGCTTTAGTCGCCTTGGTTGATGCAGCGGGGGTCGAAGTTTTAACAGTACTCTTCCCAGCGGTCTCCTCCTCTGAACTGCTATCACTGGACGAGGACTCTGCCGGTTTAGCCAATGTCGCTTTGGGAGTGTTGCTCTTGGCGACGGCAGCCTTGGCAGGGGTGTTCTTGTCGGAGCTACTCTTCTTGGCTTTTGCCGCAGGTTTCGCCTTGGCTTGGGCTTCCTCTTCAGAAGAGTCAGAGTCTGAACTGCTCTCTGCTGCAGCCTTCGCTGGAGCAGCTGCTGCTTTGGTTGCAGCTGGCTTGGCTTTAGGAGGTTCATCCTCTTCCTCAGACGAAGAGTCAGACTCCGAGCTGCTTTTTGCTGCAGGGGTGGCGGCCTTTGAGGCAGGCTTTCTCGTAGCCGCCTTTGCTTTAGCAGGCTCTTCTTCCTCAGATGAAGAGTCAGACTCCGAGCTGCTTTTTGCTGCTGGGGTGACAGCCTTCGAGGCAGGGGTGGCGGCCTTTGAGGCAGGGGTGGCAGCCTTGGCAGCAGGGGTGGCAGGCTTTCTCGTAGCCACCTTTGCTTTAGCGGGCTCTTCTTCCTCAGACGAAGAGTCAGACTCCGAGCTGCTTTCTGCTGCTGGGGTGGCAGCCTTGGCGGCAGGGGTGGCAGCCTTGGCGGCAGGGGTGGCAGCCTTGGCGGCAGGGGTGGCAGCCTTGGCAGCAGGCTTTCTCGTAGCCACCTTTGCTTTAGCAGGCTCTTCTTCCTCAGACGAAGAGTCAGACTCCGAGCTGCTTTCTGCTGCTGGGGTGGCAGCCTTGGCGGCAGGGGTGGCAGGCTTTCTCGTAGCCGGCTTTGCTTTAACAGGCTGTTCCTCCTCAGACGAAGAGTCAGAATCAGAGCTGCTTTCTGCTGCTGGGGTGGCGACCTTTGAAGCAGGGGTGGCGACCTTTGAGGCAGGGGTGGCGGCCTTGGCAGCCGGCTTTCTCGTAGTCGGCTTTGCTTTAGCAGGTTCTTCCTCCTCAGACTCTTCGTCTGAGGAGGAGCTGCTTTTTTCCGCTGCCTTTTTTGGAGCGGCAGCTTTTACGACCGGGGTTGCAGCCTTTGAAGCCGGGGTGGCGGTTTTAGCAGGTGTTGCTTTTGCTTTGACTGGCTCTTCATCTTCGGATGAGGAATCTGAGTCAGAGCTGCTTTCTGCTGCCTTTGTTTTGGGGGTTGCTGCCTTTGTTTTGGGGGTTGCAGCCTTTGCGGCAGGGGTTGAAGGTTTACTTGTAGGTGCCTTGGCTTTGGCAGGTTCTTCATCTTCAGATGATGTTTCGGACTCTGAGCTGCTTTTTGCTGCCGCCTTGCTTTTTGCTGCTGCCTTTGCTTTCGCGTTTTTTGCTAGAGGAGTAGCGGCTTTTGAAGCTGGAGTTGCAGGTTTTGTGTTTGCCGGCTTCGCTTTGACTGGTTCCTCCTCTTCAGATGAGGAGTCAGAGTCTGAACTGCTTTCAGCTGCTGCCGCTGTGGCAGGCTTTCTGGCAGGAGTTGCAGGTTTAGAAGCCGGGGTGGCGGGTTTAGCTGGTGCGGGTTTGGCTTTGACTTTGACTGGTTCCTCCTCTTCAGATGAGGATTCAGTGTCTGAACTGCTTTCTGCTGCCGCAGCGGCTTTGGTGACTTTAGCAGCAGGAATGGCAGCCTTTGCTGCAACTGGCTTGGCTTTGGTCGCTTCTTCCTCTTCAGATGATGAGTCGGAGCTGCTCTCAACTGGTGCTTTTGAAGCAGCAGCAGCTGATGATGATGATGGTGTAGCAGGTTTCGTGGCAGGCTTTGATGGAGCTTCATCTTCTGAGCTGCTTTCTGAATGTACAATGACAGTATTGTTAAAAGTGGTGCATGTACAAATGTACTTCAATACTTGTAAAGTAATACTAGTCCAGGGTTTCTGCACTTATCAGCGAATCAAATTTAATGCCATTTGATAATCACATACACAAATACAAACATATATGTTGTTTATATTTTATGGCTGCCAGTCAATTTTTAATTGCAAGATTCCCAAAGTTAACTCGCGTTTAATTGGAAATTAATTGCACATTTTATAGATGTTGTAAATGTGCTATAAAATATTTGTTTTTATTCTCATCAACATAAAGGTGGGCAAATATGGCTACCAAATACAAATGTGGTTGTATCTTTTAGTTCACTGCTACAGTAATTTTATCATTCAGTTATTTGAAGTTAAAAAGACATACTAAACAGTTAAAAGGAGTGTGAAATATTGAGTCATAGATTTATGTTGAGATAATTTTCTGCCACGAGGTGGCATGGGTGTTTCCTGTTGGACATTGTTGACAGGAACAGTACGTTTTCTTTTCAAATTCAGAACAATTGGTATTTGTTAGATGAACTGCAGGCCATTTTGTCCATTGCAAATTACAACAAGTCACACCAGCCCCCACAAATAAATATATTTTAAGGACATTTATTATTGCGAAATTGTATTCTAGTGACTCCTTTGCACAACACCATTTAAAATAAACCATGAAATATATATTTATTTATTTTTTTACATCGACTATTTCGAATGCTAAAGCGTCTGGACATTGCATTAATGTCATTTAAAAAGGCCTTAATTTGAGCTTGTTTTGTAATAGCACCGTCCGTCGATTGCGTGTAGTAACCCGAAGGAGCCGTTGTGTTCCGCGTGCCCCAACCCACAACATGCTGAAAGCTGCGTGGGTAAACAGAATGCTGAGGATTATGGATTAATTTAGCTCAACATTCACTACCGGGCAATTTTTTCTCCCGCTAGGCTTCGATATGGTGACTTGTTAAACCCTTAAAGGCGCACGTGTCCTGCAGTTGGTTTGGATCAGATGTACCGGTAGTTTGTATTCAGACTTGAAGCGAACCACACAGAGTGCGTTTGGAAGCGGGCCGAGACCACCAAAAAATGAGGGTCTCGGTCCGTACCAGGATTCGTTTGTGTGTATTCAGACCTGCACAAAAGGTCCGGACCAGCGTGGGAAACGAACTCTGGTCTGTTTAAAGTGGACTCAACAGTGCAGGTGTGAATACACCTAAGGCTCCTCTTCAACTTGAATCTAAGAGGACATCCTGTTATACATCCATTCAAGAAACTGGCTTTTTCAAGCCTAAGAGACAGACCAAGTCCAATCTTTCCTACCTGAGCTCTCCGAACTGGATTCTTTCTTAGCAGCAGGCTTCTTCAAAGCAGCTTTTTTAGGCGCAGTCTTCTTTACGGGTGCAGCTTTAGCTAGACAAGGAACAACGGTTTTGAGCAAACAGCAAAACTCCAGATGCCAATTAATCCTAAATTTGGGTTATCTTACCAGCTACTTTCTTCCCTTCGTCCTCATCACTGCTGTCGTCACTACTGTCCGAGTCGGGGGCGGCCTTATTGACCGCTGCTGGAGTTACCACTTTCTGTACTGAAGCAGGGGGTGGGACTGCACTGTACGTTCCTGTTGTAATTAAAGTAAAAAAAGATTCAAACAACAAAACCGACACACTTGCCGACAAGCGGGTAGTAGTTAGCCCCAAGGATAACAAAAATAGCTTACCAGTAATGGGACACTGACTCACTAAGAAGAATTACAACTGAAAAATATTGCTATTTCTTTCTTTCTTGAGACTTAACAAGTTTCGGGGAGAAATTTTCGAGATATGACATTTTGTCGATGTCGGTCGGCCTTAATGTAATGCTCAGTTAACAATTAGCATGCCTTAGCAGTAGTCTTATTTTTTTCTAAAAAAAAATAAAAATGACTTAACCGATGACTAGTAGTGCTGCCTTCAAGTGGCTCTAATTTAAACAGCAATTTAAGTCAGTTTTGACTTGGCCTTTGGTAATGGTGGTCTACATGCATCAGGTCTGTTACTACTGCTACAAATAGAAACCATCAAGTCAATCAGTGAGTGTGACATAATTTTGTAAAATGACAACAAACCATGTTTGGTTTTCTTGCTCGGCGGAGACTCATCTTCCGAGGAAGAGTCCTCGCTGCTCGAATCTGCAGCAACAGTTTTCACTTGGGCAGGTTTAACGGTGGCCTAGCATGGAAATGCATCACAAAAAAATGTGACTGAACATTCAAATCTCTGACAACATAAAGGCTTGATTTTCATTAAAGGGTTCAAGTGTGTGTGTGTGGGGGGGGCATAATTTAAATATATGCCATTGTAATGATTAATTGGATATTCACAGTTTGCAGGATATATCCTTTTGAATATGCAGCTGGATAGTTAGTATTTCGTATTTACCCGAGTTTGGCCTTGTTTGCCTACATTTTGGTTGTGTGTGCATGCAGGATGTTTAAGGAAAGCAGTCAATGTAAAAATCCGATACATTGTAGATAATGAATTGGAATCTTTACGTCGCTCAGATGAGCAGCATAAATGTCGGTTAATACATGTCGGTTTGTTGACCTTGGCTGGTTCGTCGTCCTCCGAGGAACTTTCCTCACTGCTGCTCTCTTGCTTTTTCTTAGCTGCTACAGTAGCAGGAGTAGAAGCCTTAGGCTTGGCAGCAGCTGCTGGCTCTGTCATTCAGAATTAAATATGGTATGTTATGCATTCAGAAAACCGTGCAATACTACATGAAGAAGTGAGCACGGCACTGACTTGATGGAGCTTTGGTGGCTTGCTCCTCTTCGGAGTCTGATTCCTCACTGCTCGAGCTGCTGTCTTTCTTTCTTAGTCCATTTACAGTTGCAGCTTTCGTAGCCGCTGCCTTAGCAGGTGTTCCATTGGCTGTTGAAAGGCAAACAGTCTTTTAATGGTAGCAAAACGTAAATATAACAACAGTACTGGGATATTACCAGCAGGAGTAGGCGTTTTCACTTTGGCATCGTTTTCATCCTCTTCACTGCTAGACTCCTCGCTGCTGGAGCTCTCTTTACTGGCTTTTGCCTTCTTGGCCACCGAGCTAGCAGCTCCATTCTGGTCAGTGATTGCTTTGCGTTTCTTTGCTTGAGGTGATCTAAGCGCATGCAGATAGAGTATTTAACAAACTCTTACAGGTTTGTGCCACAGCTGATTAACCAGTTTCACATACAATCACCACCAACAATCTTGCTTAAAGTGCATTCAATATTTTACTAGATGTGTGGTGTGCCTTGATTTGTTTCTAATGCTAGTTTAAAATATGTGCCTTGGCTTAATAAATGCTGTAAACACTGCATTGGTGGTATATCATGCACACTTGAAAGTGTTTTTTTATCACATCACTTACAAAGCTGAAGGATTTCAAATATAAACAACTCACTTCACCCAGAAGTTGTAGATATGAAGAAGGTGTTCTTCATTTTGATCCTGTGGACCCTGGTAATAGAAATGGACAGACAAATAATGAATATCCTGAATGAATGGCTTTATTCCAGGTCCAGACAAAAAAAAACGGAATTTGGAACGCTGCACAAATATAGTTTTTTAGGAGATTAAATTGATACTTAAGACGAGAGACATGCAATGGGCAGGTTTGGAGGACTCGGTAAGAATCCACGTGCTAACTTCCCACATACGTACAATGGTCTGCTTACAGTCTATCATAGCACGAAATCGTCGAAGTTTCACGAGATGAGACATACTTACCACTTTTACTTGCTTGGCAAACTGCTTAGCCGCTTTGGCGAACTTATTGTCCAACAGAAACGAATAGACACATTTGTATAAATCGCTGGGCACTGACTTGTGCTCCGCCATCTTCACCACGCTGGAAATGGAGGGCAGGAAGTTACCTCAACCGCTTCAGCGCATGCGCATTTGCGAAGACAACGAAAAGTAATGGAACCATTTACAGATACAACTATTTTATTTTCAAAACAGAATTGTTTTACAAAACATAAAATACAGCAAAGATCAATGCAGACACTTTTTCCGCTTGGTTGTTGTCTTCTTAAAAAAATCGACTCAACACATTCAGGCGCAGGTTTAATACGTCACCACAAAAGACCTTTCTTCCTCGTGTCATAACATGGTCGACTTTGTTGAAAGGATTCTAGAAATGACAGCTACCAATTGACTATTTGCGCTAAATCTTCACATCCAGACCCACGGAAACAATGCCGCGCTACGAACTGGCTCTTATCCTAAAGGCGATGCAGCGACCGGAGACGGCAGCAGCTCTCCGGAGGACAGTGGAGACTTTAATGGAGCGGGGCGCTGTGGTGAGAGACATGGAGAATCTTGGAAAGAGACTGTTGCCTTTTGTCATGACGAAACACAACCAGAGACACCGCCACGGATCATACTTTTTGATTGACTTCTACGCGGCTCCCAGCATCCTCACGGGTCTTGTCGATCACTTACATCGTGACCTGGACGTGGTGAGGCCCACTGTGCTGAATAAGGACACACAGAATTCCAAACAAGCATGCTGTGGTCTACAGCAGTGAACGTACGTATGTTATACACTAGGATCATCATATACAGTGGGAGTGGCATTTTCCGATTTTTAAATTGGTGCTTGCTTATTAATGGTCACGGTAGCCAGCCAGTAGAAGTTACACATTACATTTAGCACTGCAACGTTTACCATTGTACAATTACCGTGTTTATTTTTTAAATGACAGCAACATAAAACATTAAAGTAGCTTAATTCAACGATGTTGAAGAATAGTGATACGCTTTATACAGTTTTATTTATATTTAACAAAACGACATTTGAGGTCAATGTCTTTCCTGCTTATGGGGGTCATGTTGTGTTGAATCGTGTGCAATTTAACCTTTTTTTTTTTAACAGGTATTTGCAGTTCTCATCCAGTGGCTGTCCAGTATGCTGCTTCTTTGACCTCTTCCAACACTGGTGGACTGAATTTAATTGTGTTGTGATGATAATAAAGATCATTTTTTAATTATGGTGGAAGCTTATGAGGCTCTTACTATCAGGAATTTAAAAGTATTTACTCAAAAAGCATGTCACAGTATGTTAAAGTAGTCATATTTGTTTCAAAACAGCGAAGTTGGCCAGCCGCCATTACAAACATCAGAAGGTCAAAGAAAAATTTTAATTCCGTATAATTGTTTTCGTCTATACACAGCACGTTAACTCTTGGAAAACACTTACATTTCCACACAGTTTAGAAACACTGTATGAACACATATTGATTTAAATGCAACCATCCTGTATTTCTGCCATTTTCAAATGTCAAAACAGTTTTAATCTATCTATCACCAAGTTGTGTTTGCTGTGCCTATAAAAACAAACAGTTAAGTTTTCCAACCACTGACAGACAACAACCAACAGAAGGTCAATCTGTATTCTTTAATATTGTTCATGCCATAGCTGTCATTTACTTGACATTTGATCTCAGCAGGTTAACTATTGGAGCATGATTGAATTGCCACAGACAACAAATTAAGTTTTTATGTCAACTGTTATGCATGACTGGACATAGGTTTACATGGCTAACTTCTTTTAAATAAAACTACTTTAACACAACTCCTATGTGGTTAAAGGACAACACAGTTGCCATTGCGCTTCAGTTGCTTCATTATATTCCCACAAGTGGTAACAGAATGCACATTCAAGAGCTGCTATCTACATGCCACAGCTAGCGCACAGTCACTCCGCACACTGACTGACTTGACTACTCAATTGAGCCATCTGTCAAGCGTACCATATGTCTGAAATGTTCCTTTGATACTCTGGATATTTGCTCTTCAACCTCCAGACATCACAAACACACTTATGCATTATGGGAAGTGTGTGGCTTCAAGTGTCTTTATTTTAATGTACAGTATTACAATGGTTGATTACTGCTTGCACTTATAATGCTTAAATGTTAACTGCAAAAATGCCTGTACAATTGGTAAAAGTTTTATGATGCCAATCAGTTCAACTCAAATGTATGTATATAGCACTTCATAAATGCTGTACATGGAGTACAAATCAGCCATGCAATTAAGACAGGTAAAACTAAAATAAAACAGATTTATTAATAATTATAAGTAGGTAAGTAAATTAACTAAAAGCATAAGATAACTTAATATAAGTAGGTAGGTAAATATAAATCAATAAATCAGTAACAAATTACAGCACGCATCATAAAACACTGAAACAATGCAGTCAAAAGCCAAATAATAAAGATGTGTTTTAAGACTAGTTTTACAAGTTGCCTGTACCTCCAGGTGTGTCTGAGGGACCAGGAAGGGGTGGAGGAGCTGAGAGAGGAGCCTTGGTTTAGGTGGGGCAAGGCTACTTAAAGATTTGAAGACAAAATCTTAAAATGAACTCTAAATTGCACAGGCGCCTCCTACGAGCACCAGTTAGGAGACTAGCAGCTGCATTTTGGACCAACTGGAGACGCTTGAGGGAGGACTGGCTGACTCGACAATAAAGTGCATGCCAAGATATAATGAAGGCATGGATTAACAGTTTCTAAGTAATGTAAATGAGACGCTTAATTTAGACCAGATGCTGAAAAAACAACAACTGGATTTGACAACAGCACCAATTTGTCAGTTCAATTTAAAATCACTGTCCAAGTAAAAACCTAAATTTGAGACTGTTAGCTTTAGATAACGCACCAAAGGGCCCGAGTCAGCAGGATAAGATGTACAAGGGCCACTGGGACCAAAGACCATAACTTTTGTCCCTCCTCCCATTACAGTTCAAGAAATTGGGTGCCATCCAGTCAATCAGAAGTTGACCAGAAAAAGAATCCTTATTTAAATCAATCAGCAAGGTCCAGGTACAGATAAACAGTATACAATATAAAGCAACTAATATCATTGAAAAATACAGATACAATTGTAGCAATGGTGAGGAACAACTTTGTTCTGAGACATTTACATATGTCATCCTGGCTTTACTACATATAAGGACATTACAATATCTACACATGTAGCATTTTATTGAAACAAGACAGTAGCTTTTTATAAATATCATTTTTTTTAAAAGAAGATACAGTTGAGGTTAGCATGTTAGCTTGGTCCTCGGCAAGCGTTTCAGGTCCTCAAATGGCTCATTTACGAAATTAATTGTCCACCCCTGATTTAGAGTCTTCAATTAATCTGACATGCTCATTTTTTAAATGTGGGAGCCAAGAACGTGGTGAAAAGCCACACAAGTAAGAGTCCAGGAGTCCAGATTTGAACGCAGAACCTTGTGGCCATCTGTCCGGCAGCTGAATTTATACTTAAAATGTTTAAATTAACAATTGCAATTAAGTAAAATATAAAATTTGTAATTAAAACGCATTGTTAACAAATGTGAAAACCCATGTTATTGTGCCATGTGTAATTCTGTTCAAGAAAAATAATTATTTAATCGAAATACATTATTTTAAAACTCAAAGTTGAAGGTGCGCAACTAACTGCACACCCTTCTTAAAATGAGTGAATCGAATGCTGTGCATTTTAATGTAGCATTGTTGCTAAGTCAGAGTCTCCTTGGCGGATGTCACGAGTCAAGTGGCCCTGATGAGTCACATGTTTATGCTGAGTAGTCAGCTGACTGGCAGGCATAAAGGCTCGAACACAAGCCCCAGCTAGCGATTGCATTTGGAGCTCCAACCACTTTTGCCGTATCTGACGAGCCTGAAAACAGCGGAGTTATGCTGCTTCTCGCTCTCCTTTTCGTGTCCTCAGGTAATGTCCAAACACACAAGGCAAAAATGGACATGTAGTATACATAAGTCACCGTGATGACCTTTTGGTTGTATAACTAGTTATTGAAATGCGGAAGCGATACTAAGTAGGCTTGTAAACCGTAAATACTCGGGACAGTGCAAAACATGTGACAGTTAGCAGCTGCTACCACTAACTTGTTGTTATTATGTCCTCGTTGTGGCACATTACACGAAGCGTGTGAGTGAGTTGTATAAATATAATTTGCGAGTCAAAGAACAATCAGCGCTTTCTGCTAAGCTAGCGTTGTTAGCATCAAACCATGATGAGGTGAGCAATGCCCCATGTTTTTTTTTTTTTGCATCATTTGCACACGTGAATTATTTTTCTAATAATTTAGACTGTTTATTTGGTGATTACTTATGGTACCAAGCTGTTGTTTTTTCAGGTCAAAGATTTCTTGGCGACATGTAACTTGATCTTATTTCGCGTGACTGCCACTCACTGACTCGCATATCTCGTTATGATGAAAAGGGAAGTTCAATAAGAAAAATCACCTACCACAAACTTTCATTTCAGCATTTTAACCCCTACTCTGTTCTGCTCTGTTCTGCTCTGTTCGTTTGTGGGCCACCCCGCGCCTGCATCGTTTGATATTTGTCTACATTTTCAGCTACCCTGCAAGATAAAATAAATATACAGTAGTACTTAAAGGGGTCATCTGACACATGCTTTGATATGCAGTCGCTCTTTGAGAAAATGGAGTAAAAAACAACAACAACATAATTGCTTGACAAAACATGAAAAAATACATTTGGGCTTCATGTTTACAGTGCTTATCTTTTGTCACAATTCTGGTGAGTCTGAGTAGATACCGGTACAAATTTGTTCTGTGCACTTTGAACTTTTTTTACATTCTTGCATTGATATGTAAAGATATTCACACGTTGCTCTGTTCAGAAGTATAGGTCCACTAATGTCTCTTTGCACATAATCCTTCTTATTGGCTTAATCTAAAGCCTTCTAAATAGGAAATGTTGTTTTTGTTTTTGAACAGTCATTCCTTTCTATTGTTTCAGGATTATTTATTGAAGTTCTGCTTGGAATACAACCTTTTATTTCAAATGTTTATCATGACTGAAGTGAAGAGGGTGTGGGGTTTCTTCTGTTTTGCTATGGCGTTATCTGTGCAGCCACTCGCTCCCCTTTTGCTTGCTGATATTTTTATAATATTGTATACATAGGCTTCTGTTTCCTATTTAAAACATGATCGTCAAACGCAATCTCTTCCATGACTGAGCAACCTCTTTTTTTCTTTGAAGAAATGGTCTACAACTTAATTACTGTGTTGAAGTGTTAAACTTCCATTAGACCTTTATTAACCGTGCATGCATTAATAAGTAAAATTATATTAGAGATATTGAGTTTTTTGGGGGGGAGGACCTTTTTTTGATACTTTTTTTTTTGTGTGTGTGACATGGCCTTTTGAAATGTGGTCAAAAAGCATTTTCAAACTTTTCCTGTTAACTTCTACTTGGGTAGCCATCCTTCTCAGATTGGCTGACAAGTTTTAATTAAAAATATCCACCAATTGCGCAGGCAGGCCAACATTTTGAGACTGGTCAAATAGCTATGATGTTTCAAATGTATCCCAAAAACTCGATCGACTTTATTAGTGCAAATGGAAGATTGTTGGTGAGAAGAGCAATGTGTGCAGTAAAATAGGTACTGTACAATAGCAGAACATGGTTATTCTGTGAATATATGTTAGGGAGGATTTTAGAAGCATTTGAAGTCAACAGGAAGTGGCAGTACAGGACAAAATGGCACCTCGCTGAAACAATATAATCAGAATAATATGTTTAGACTATTGGGGGAACATATTAAAGATTGTTTTGGCAGTCGAGGAATGATAATATCAGAGATGGTTTAATTAGTCCAATGAATTTATGACGCGATGCCAAAACCAAGTCTTGACACGTTGACTTCCTTGTGATGTTGGTCGGTGCTTGTTTTTTCTCGTTTTACTTTGCTGACAGATTGTTGCATGGTTGTTAGTCCAAACCCTTGTGGTTTACTTGCTCGTGCTCACGTCTTTTGACCCGGAACTGTACGAAACTGCTGTTGTCTGAACCGGAGGATCCGAGTCCTCTCCTGAAGTATCCATTCGGCGGTACTTTTAGTGATTTCATTTTAGCCAAATGTGTAATGTGATTACAAATATGTGGATCAGGTACTTTGAATAGTAAATGTTCTTAAGTTACTATTGAAGCAGTAGTCTATAAATGATGGTTCTTTGTGTATTTTGCAGCTGTGGCAAGCCCTTTGCTGGGCACAGAGCAGTGTGCCCGTGGACCCCCTTACTGGTGTCAGAACGTGAAGACTGCGTCTCTGTGTGGTGCCGTGACTCACTGCCAGCAGAACGTCTGGAACAAACCCCAGATGGTGAGACTTCCTCCTTGTGCATAATTACTTCCATTTTCCTTTTATGCTTCCATTTTGTATTTTTGTTCCGTCAAGATGAAACTTCTGTAACCCTTGTTTTTTTGTAATCATGTTCCAGAAAGCAGTGCCTTGTGACTTGTGTAAAGAAGTGGTCATGGTAGTCTTGCAGGTTTTGAAGGACAATGCCACACAGGTATTTAAGATGATCATTCACTGTCTCTACTGTTATTCGTGTTTCCCCCCTAAAAGTTAACGGTGTGATTGCAGGCTGAGATTGTTGGGTACCTGGAGAAAGCATGTCAGCTCATTCCTGACCAAGGTATGAGTGCTGAGTGCAAGGAGACTGTTGACAATTATTACCAAATTGTCTTGGAAATCATCATTGGAGAGCTGGTGAGTGGCCTCCTCTCGCATCTGAGGGCATACTGCTCTGTCTTTAACCAATGAGATCAATAAATGCCACTGCCTGTATATGAGCATCAAAGCGTGTTGTCAGATCCGTACAGAGTGCTGAGCCAGGGCTATTGATAAGGAAGTGAAAACAGAGAAGCCATTATGCAAGACGGAACCTTGTGACAGGCAGCATTGTTACCTCACCTGCTTCACTGATCTTTCATGTAGTATGTGTGAGTGTTGATTTTAATTTTATATGTATTTTTTATTTTTAGGATAATCCTGGTGTGGCCTGTGGCGCCATTGGCTTGTGTCGCTCCCAACAGATGGTCCTGGCTGCGTTTCAGGACCAATTGATGTCCAATGAGATCCCACAGGTTGACCTCACCAAGTCGGCCTCACCTTTCCTCCTCAATGTGCCTGGCCTCTTGTACCCGCAGGAAACCCCCAAACCAGAAACTCCAGTCAAAGTACAGTCCGCTCTCTGCACTGCTGCGAGCAAGTAGGTTCCACACTGGTCATTTAACATTGCTTCCTTACTTTCTTTAGGAAAATGGTGACGTCGTGTGCCAGGACTGCATCAAGTTCATGACTGATGCACAAGCACAACAAAAGGCCAACTCATCCTTTGCTGACACACTCCTTGCAAAAGTTGAGGAGAGTTGTGACAAGATGGGGCCTGGTTTGTCAGACATGGTGAGCGCCACACACTCTTGGCATAGTTTTTATTTTTTATTTAATGTACTTTATTTTAACTTTAACAGCACAAATTAAAACATAACCCACTTTACCTTTCATCACAACAAATGACCAATACAATACATGGAAAGCACACACATTTCTCAGGGACTGATGTTGTCGCTCTTCCCTTTAACAGTGCAAGCAGTATATCAGCATGTACGGCAGCCTTGTTCTTCAGAAGATCTTTTCCATGGTGAGTTCTCCCATGTCATAATAGGAGTTACACAACATGTCTACCCATAAAGCTAAGAGGACAATATTTTGTTCAAATTGGTGACGCTCGTCCAGTCTGGCCTGCTGATACCTTTTATTTCCAACATTTTATCCCCCCCACCCATACTTAATTGACCCTTCATTCATATCTTTTCTTTTTCCCCTTTGGCTCTATGCTGCTCCTCAGGATCAGGTAGGTCTTGTATGTTCATGCTGTAGCTTTTTAACCCTTATTCTACTACTCATATTAACCCCTGTGCAAGTGTTACTTACCTGACATTGTAGCGACACATGTTGGGCATGTAGTTGCACTACTTTAACATATAACAATTTGTTTATTTTAATAACCCGCACAGATTGCTTGGTTTTCCACATGAAACGAGAATACTGAATATATATGTGTGATGTGTTCTTAATTTAAGCAAATTAGCTTGTTTTGACTTTCATTTTACTGCACATCTTTGTTCTTATTTGGAGCAGATTGAATCTAATACCGCACTCACCGCTGGCTGCATAAAAAGTACACGAGCTAAGAGCGTATGCGTTTTTGTAGGGTTCCAGCAATTTACATTTGCGCTTCACTTAACTTGTGCATGGGGATTTAAAAACTGTGGAATGGTGTGCAAGTTGCATGGATGTAGCAGAGTTTGATTCACGGCAATTTGAACCTTGTCTTTTTGTGTCCACAGGATCCCAAGGATATCTGTTGCATGGCTGGCTTCTGTAGTGAAAGTAAAAAGTCCACTCCCATGTTGAAGTTGCAAGCTGCTAAAATTGTACCTGCTGCCAAAACCTTGCCTGCTCTCAATCTTGTTCCTGCCACCAATGTGGAATCTGCCAAGTTGACTAAAGTAATCAGTCAAGCTCGACACTTTATTTATTTTTTATAGTTGAACCGAAATTCCATTCTATAAGACAATTTCACAACAGGCCCCTCTCTGTGTTCCAGCCTATGGTGCGAGTTCGGGTATCCCCCACATGTGCAATCTGTGAGTATGTCATGAAGCAGTTGGAACAAATGTTGGAAGATCAGACAACGGAGGTAAGACATGGACCGCGTAACGCAAACTATCAAGCAAACAGCGTTTTTCATGTTGTTGCAATTAATCTCGGGTGCATCTTCTACATGTGTCCCAGGAGGAGGTGATTCAAGCTGTGGAGAAGGTTTGCACATATTTGCCAGCCTCCTTGACTTCTCAGTGTAAGGACCTGATCGAGACCTACGGCCAAGCCATCATTGAGCTGCTGGTGCAGCAGGCCGACCCCAAGACTGTTTGCACCGTGTTGGCACTCTGCAACGATGCCGCACATGCTTATGTCCGTAAGTTGTCCTTCGTCTGTACATGTCTTTTCCATGATGCGGGCTAATCTTCAGTTGGGTCAGCTTTTATTTACAATTTTACAAACATATTTAATTTATTTATTTTATTTTATTTTTTACGTTAACTATTGTGCTTAGTGTTTTTGTAGTATTTGCACGCAAAGGTACAATAAGTGAAAATACTATTTTTTTCTAATTGATTTTAAAATGACATACAGTGGTAGACCAGCCAAAAAAAAATGGTTTCGCAAATACTAGAGAGAGAAAAAACCAACACCTTTTGGGAGTCGTGTAGTCTTAACCCTTGGACAAAAAATGAAACTAACTACCGTATTTTCACGACCATAAGGCACACCGTATTATAAGTCTCAGTTACGGGTGATATTTCTGACTTTAACTCTCACATAAGGCGCACCGCACTATTGGGCGCAGGCACGGTTAAACATGTGCTAGCTGAAAACATATTGTAGCATGCTATTATGCTAAACATACATGCTAGTGTACGTTTATAAAAAAATAAATAAAAAAAAGGCAGCAAGCGGAGCAAAACTGAGTTTGGTTGTACTTTATTGAAGTATTTACCGTAACAATGTAAACTGAGTTCAGTTGTTCTTGAAGTATATAAAAATGTACTCTCGTTGCTTTTGATCAATCCTAAGGGAGGGGCTCGATAACTCGCCACCAAGTTGACTCTTTCTTGCGCTCATGTCTGTCCTCGGTCAGGTCCGCCTTTCTTGTATATAAGCAATATGTCGACGGGAGATCCTCCCACACAGTCAGTCAGATTTTGGACCTTGGTCCCCACACAAGGCACACCTCACTATTAGGCGCAACGTAGATTTTTGAGAAAATGTAAGACTTTAAAGTACTCCTTATAGTCGTTAAAATACGGTAATACTTGCACCTCCAAATGATCTGTTTGTGTTAATATGAACTACATCATACATTCTTCTTCTTGGTATTAAAACTTGAACATGTATCAAGTTGTACTGTACTGGCAATCTAAAACCAAGACTCATTCCAGCTGCCCTTGATAAGACTGTCTTCAAAAATGGCGGCTACTGCAAGGTGTGCAAAATGGCCGTCTCCTACATTGACGGAATCCTCGAAAAGAATGCAACCGAGGCACAGCTTGTAGAGGCAGTGAGAAAAGTTTGCAGGTTCCTGCCTGACTCCTTCCAGACAGAGGTAAGAAGATTCACATCGACGTACGTAGCTACGGTTCTGACCATCGTACTAACTCTTGTTTGTGATTGTCGACAGTGTGATCAGCTGGTTGAACAATACGAGCCCATGCTTGTGCAAATGCTCCTTGAGATGCTCGACCCGGACTTTGTGTGCCTGGTGGGTTTATTATCGTCTTCACCATGTTGTGTAGGTCAGGAAGTATGGTGTGTGCCAGTTAAGCAGCATCTGTGCGTGTATGTGTGTTAATAGCAAGTGGGCGCTTGTCCTGAGGCTCTGCGCAGACTGCTGGGAAAAGAGCAGTGCACTTTGGGACCTTCGTTCTGGTGCAGGAGCATGGAGACGGCAACTCAATGCGATGTATGTTACTTGCACATGCACTACTTTTTCCAGTGGAACTTTAGGATAAACCTCAAAGACACTATAACCTTACAGTTGAACTTAATTTGATCTTCTGTCAACTTTAGCATTCATATCGATAAATGTTCCAGTAATTTTTGCACAACTGTCTGTTCTCGAATAAGCTAAATGGCAAAACAGTTGAATCAAATCCGCGTTTCACATGTTGACAAAGACTGGTCGGTATTTACAGCTAACACCAATGTCTTGCTATTGTGAGGCTTCAAACAGGACCTTCTTTGAAAGTGGCAATCACAGTAAGGCACAGAAGTAGACGTCCTTGAAAATGTATTTGTCAATTCATGGACCTCTTGGGATTTTTGCTGTTGAGCTTGTTGGAGAACAGAAAGTTGTGCAAAAAAAGTTACTGAAATACGGAACTTTTGGGATGCTCAATTTAAGTTGACCTGTAAAAGTTGTAGTGCATTTTAGGTTAATTTGTAACTTTTTGTCAGTGAATTTATTATGATTAATATTTATATGGATGGATTTTTGAGTAGCAAATTGAAGTGATCCTAACTTAAAGCTTTCTCTCTTGTTTTTCAGGCTGTGGCTCACTGCAAGCGCCACATGTGGGCATAGAAGAAGATCAGCGCCTACTGACACTTTTTAGGGAATTAACTGCATTGCTGCTTCCTACTGCAACTGTTTGTTTATCCTTTTCTTGACTAGACTAAGTGACTATGTTTAATTTGATGTGATTTATGGAAAGGGACAGGACTTCTTTTTTTGTTCCCCTTTCTGGGGCAGGGGTTGGGGTTAATTACATGTACACAGACCTTGTTTTCTAAAAACAGGCTAATTTATCACTGTAAGATTTCTCAGTTTGGTCTATTTGAGTTGTATTCTTGTGCTTGCTACATTTGATTACATGTAGTAACAAAAGTTTCACATGTGGTGCCGTGTCGAGAGCAGAAGGTTGTTTTCCCCCCCCCCTCCCTCATTGCAGGCGCAAACAGATGATGTATTAAAGAATGACAAATGTAACATGTCTTATTCTAAAGCAAATGTTTATTATTGTAAGGCCATAATGTTTTAGTGTGATGTTTTTAGGAGGTAATGACATGGCCTTGAGTTTTTCTTCCATTGTTTGCACTTTCACAGCTGTTTGTAACTGGGAGTTATTACACCAAGCATCCTCTGTTCTGCTTCATATCCTGAGCCAGCTGTAAGTTCATCTGATTGTTTTAACTATTAAAATGATCCAAATCACTGGAATGTTATATACCGTAGACTAAACTCTGCATAAGTGCATTCTACTTTTAGGAAATCTTGACGTTTCAGAATCAGAATGTACGATTGCGTACTTCATCCTTTATTTTGTTCCACTTACCTAAGGTTGGGTCAAATTTCTTGCCATAAAGAAAACGTTTTTGTCGCGAGAACCTCTGGCGAACATTTTTGCAACCTTTTAACAAAGCCTTACAAACTAAATTTGGCTAAATTCACAAACACTCACAAGCCTTAGCCTCTCAGTGAGGTACCACCTTTATGGTCAAGTCCAAAATGAGCACAGAGTTCCAATCCATCATTGCTTGGGTACTGATGGTGGTGGGGTTGTCTATTGGCCTTGACTGATATGTGGTGGGGCTGAGAAACGATATATTACATACCAGGGTTTGGAGTCCTGCAGGCTTTAGATGTTTCCGCCTACCAATAGACCTGATATTAAAGATCAGGATCATTATCAGGCATGCTGATTATATGAATCAGGTGTGCTAGTGGGCGGAAAGTCTGTAACCTCTTAAGCCTGCATGACGCCGGACCTCGAGGACCGGAATGGGTGAATCCTGCTATATGCGATTTTTAGTATCAAATGACTTCGAAACTGTGGCTACTGGCTACGCAGATTTCTTAACGGGCGGTAGCGCCCTCTAGCGCCGGTGTAGCGCCATCACTGAAACAATTTTCGCCTGGAGCCTCAATCAGTGCAACCATGGCACAGAAGCCATTACAAGAAAGGAGTCCATATAATGAAGATTGTGATACTAAATACAGTCAGAAATTGTAGCTCATAATTGTATCCTTAGTTTATCGTTCTTTATCTGCAGTTTTAATGTGACTTTATTTTGGAACATCGACACCGGATCTCATCAAGTGTGGAATCCGGTGTACTTTTCAGAATTACAGTCGATGTTTTTTTCGAAAACAATGCATTGCGTTTTACGTCATTTCACGCAATAATTTTAATTATTTTGACTGATATAAACGGGATGATATTTAGTTTACGAGTTTCTATTTTTTTGAAAGTGTAGCATAATTTGTACTTTTGGTTGATACATTAGTCTGAAAAACTAAAACCGGAAATATGGTGTTGCTAGTAAATGGAATGGGTGCCTGACTGTTTGTGTCGGATTTTTCATCGGCACTTTAGAGCAGAAAAGACGCGAGGAGAAAGACGCGTTGTTGTCTCACCGTGACAGGGGAAGACAGAAGGAACATTTTCGGACCTAACAACAGTAAGGTATGTTTTATATTTGTATAATCACCATGGCAGTCGTTGTGTACAGTAGAGAACTTTGTGTGTTATACCTCAAACAAACAGGAATGCAACTGGTTAATTTTGTCCACGTTAACTAGTACTAACATATTGTCATAATAATTAAAAGTGCATGGCAACGTTGCCTTGAAACGGTTTTGTTCATTGAAGAGTAAACAACCTTTACTTCCTAACTTGAAGGTGCCTCGTCTGCAGTTTCGAGTTAAGCGTGTCATTGCATTTTCCAGGCTAGTGTCATGTGAACAAATTGCTTCCTCCTTGTTTCCATATATGCTACACGTGCTTTCATTTGTCCCGACTTCCCACTTTCCATGAGTAGTTTTTCCTATAACATTAGTAATAATTCTTTTGTATATACTGTAGATTACAACTCCCTTGCAGCCAGGTGTGGGCAGCCTACCTGGCGTGTTGGCCATATACTGTAGATGTAATCCAGACCACCCAGTACACAATTGCACACTGGTAAGCAACTGAACAAAGTTTCAATTCAAATCTATGATAAGAGTATTCTGAGATTTATTTTTATTTTTTTTAATTTTTTTATGGATTTGCAAAAAAAAATAAAAAATCACGTCATCTTCATCATCATGGGGTGTTAATTTTGAGGAGGAAAAATGAATTAATTCCATTTTGGGATGAGGCTATCACATAAAACAATTTGGAAAAAGTGCAACACTGTGAATACTTTCTGGATGCAGTCGATAAGAACACATTGTCACTGATTGTAAAAATAAAAGAAAAACTGTCAACATAGCCAGTCTTCCATTAAAAACTGTCTACCACCATCATCGAAAAAGATCTGTCAAGGGTGATTGCAGACCGACTTGATTAGCCTACAAAACATGCTACGTTGACGAGCCTTGCACAAGACTTTTGATAGAAAAAGTGACTGTTTGCTTGGGCATCAAATACTTTTTCCCCTGAGAAAGAATAAACGAATTTATAACTTTTACATAGTGTTTTTGTTTCTGAAGTTTTTGAATTGTTGTTCTGCTTAACTGTAACTTCCATAAAATGAAAACTGTAAATTTATTTGTAATGGGCAAAATCAGCAGGCGTTCAAATAATTATTTCCCCCACTGTATATATTGAAGCTGAGATAATTGCTCTCAGTGTGATGCATTAGAGTAAAACTCTACAACACTGCAGACTATAAACACACTGAAGATAGTGTTGAATTGATACTCCAATGAAAATGTGAGTTTTCTTTGTAAAAAGCAGACTTTATGATACTGTTCTTGAATTGAAACAGTTAGACTGGATAATGAGTCCGAATTCCCTACAAACGTTTGCATTCTTCATTACAGGGGGTTCACGTTGAAGAAATCTGTCCAGGATAATGCTCCCACCACTTATATTCGGTCTTCTGGATAAGCAAGAAACAGTAAGCTATAAAATGTTTATACGGTAGGAGTAAAAGCAAAAAAAGCTGATGCACCATGTTTGCTTTGAACTCTGGACTCCACAAGCAAAAACAAAAACAATGGAGTAAATCCTCTTCATTTTGAGTGAGGCGAAATCTCTCAATATTTGATAACGCACGATTAAGTATTTATTTTTTTATTTTCAGACATATTTTCTTTCTAAACGTTAAAATTCGCTCACATCTTGTCTCCATCAACGCACCTTTCATCCAATTCTCAGATCTCTATGTAACACTGTCCACTGCAAGTTGCAAATGGACGGAAGCGCACCGGGTGCGCACCCCAGCCTCAATTCCTCCTATATCCCCGATGGCCTTGACAACTCCATTTCGTCGGAGGACGAGGACAGCGAGGATCCGACTCCTTCATCGGTGTCCCTGGCCGTGCGCTACGCTCCCGATGACCGCTACTCTTTGGTTTACATCATCTTCTTCCTCATGGGCATCGGCTCTCTGCTGCCGTGGAACTTTTTCATCACGGCCAAAAGCTACTGGCTTTACAAAATGAGCAACGGCACAGAGGAGCAGCGGTCCGGCCTCAGCGTGAGTAGGACATATGGGACGGCTTGTACATTTAGTCGAGGTCCTGAAATATGCACAATACAGCTGTGTGTGCGCGTCACGGGGATGCATGTGACTTTGTGGCTGTCAGCACTTTAACGACATTAGACGCGCCTCCAAAACGTGTCAAGGTTAGAAGACAAAGATGGCCAAAAATGGGCGTCCAGTAAAACATTGATTGGACTCAAGAATCAATTTGCCTCTTTTGCACACAGCTCACACAAAATTGCCAAATCGGAGCTGTCAAAGAAGACACAATATTTACACAGAACACAGAAATGTGGGCATGCCAGATATGAAATAAGTAGCAGGCCGTTCTTATGGAAAACACAAACTGGGCTCATTTCTCCCTTTTTCATCCATCATATTTTTTAATTCCCACGTTAGCACTATTTGTGTGTGCATACTGTCAGCAACTCCTTGAAAAAAATGTGTTTTTCTTTTGCTGTTCACAGGACTACTTTGAAAGTTACCTGACATTTGCTTCTACGGTGCCTTCAGTGCTGTGCTTGATTCTCAACTACATTCTCATCAACAGGTCATCCACTTCATTATATGCGCCAAACTTAACATCAAAAACTCTTTTAAAGGGGAAGTTAACCCAAAAATTGTCTTTACAATATGTTCTATTTAGGGGTGTTAGGAAAAAATCGATTCGGCAATATATCGCGATATTATAGCGCGCAATTCTCGAATCGATTTTTAAACATCCATTTTTTATGGGAATATTCAACAAAACGTCTTCCTTAGGGTTAGCATTCCCACATTAAGCATGGAAGAATGTTATATTAATGGAACATTAAGCTTTAATATGTAATTTCAGTGCTGCAACCTGTTTGCTAAATGCAGTGGCTCAGTTATAAACCTGAATTTTCAGATAAATAAATAAATTTCCATACAAATTTTACAGTTTACATGTACAAGTTTACTGATGAGTGTTTCCTAAATTTGAGAAGAAAAAAAATTGCAATAATCAATTTATAGATTCGTATCGGGATTAATCGAATCGAATCGTGACCTATGAATCGTGATACGAATCGAATCGCCAGGTACGAGGCAATTCACACCTTCTATCCAACCTCGCTAGTCTTAACACGATATTATGATCATTAGTGCATTTGTGGAATATGAACCTGTTTTTCTCCATCTCAGGGGGCGGCCATTTTGCCACTTTGCTGTCGACTGAAAATGACATCCCAGTTGCACAGCCAATCGTGGCTCACCTGTTTTCTGGAGCTAAGCCGTAATTGGTTGTTAACCGAGCCCCGGCTGTGATGTCATTTTCAGTTGACAGAATGTAGCAAAATGGCCGCCCCCTGAGATGGATAACAACTGGTGGATTTGGCGGCTTAACTCATATTCCACAAACGCGATATTAATCAGAATGGCATGTTTAGACGAGTGGGCGACCATACATTAAAAAAAGATGTAATCTGCTGAAACGTTGTGTGCGTACGTTATGCTGCCAATCACAACGTCGGCCTCCCCTCGTGCTTTTTTTTTTCCCAGGCTGACTCCAAAAGTGCGCATCCTGTCGTCTCTCTTTGTCATCTTGCTGGTGTTCGTGGCGACCACCGTCCTGGTCAAGGTGGACGTGTCCCACCGCAGGGAGGAATTCTTCGCCGGCACACTGGCCAGCGTGGCCGTCGTCTGCGGAGCTTCCAACATCTTCTGCGGCAGCGTGTTTGGCATTAGTGGACACTTCCCTATGAGGATCTCTCAAGCCCTCATATCAGGTACACGCTGAATTAAGACATTTGCTCAAATTACCGTTAAATATATGCCTTTAAATAATTTGTTACATTAACTGTACCGAACCTCAGAACTTTGTTCTAACCTTTGTTCAATTTGCAAATTGTGTTCAGCGGCTGACCTTGTCACCTTTGTGTCTCGCAGGTCAGGCTATGGGAGGCACACTAAGTGCGGTTGCATCGATCGCAGACCTTGCGGTGGCGGAGGACGTGATAGAAAGCGCCCTGGCCTACTTCTTGACGGCAGACATCTTCATCCTGCTCTGCATCTTTGCTTACCTGTTGCTCCCCAGGCTGGCCTTCGCCAGGTGCACAAAAACTCCCTTGTGATCCGTACCGGAGCTTTATCTGTCATTTGCCTAAATGAACACGTGAGCCCGGACACAAGTTCATCTTTCGTTAGTCACACAGCGGAGAGAATTCACGTGCTCCAGCAGCACAAGATGGCGACGGATAACAAAATGGTCAATTTGCTTACAAACGCATACTGAATATTGCCAAATATTGAAAATTGCCTGCAGTCATTTTAAAGGGAGTGTAATGTGTCAATATTACTCATACATTTTTGAAAACAGAAAAAAAAAGAAAAAAGTCAAGGCGGATTGTGAACACATTTTGGCTCCAAACCATCAGATGACAGCTTGGTGAGGAACGTCCTCTTTTGCAAAGCGTACTTCCAAATGACGTCAATAGAAGACGATTCAAGTGTTGTCTGTGCGTGTCTTGACAATTTGAAACATTTGGATAAAAAAAAAAAAAAAAGTAACCGTTGAGCTCAAATTACAAGAGGCAATGGACGACAGCAAAACTCTGAATGTACTGACAAAATAATCACTTTTCTCACTGTCCGATAACATCGCCCATCTCTAGTTTTAGTTGTATTTCCATTTATTTTCATTTTTTTCGTATTTGCCCCAACATGTTGGTATAACTAGGTGTTTTTTTTTAAGCATAAATATTTTGTTTTCAACACATTTGTCCCGGGGCTATTTTCCATTTTTGCATGGCGAGTCATTTCCATTCACAACATTAGCACTTGGCTATCGGAGACGAAATCACAGCCGTTTCGAGAGAGAATGGTATGACCGAGGCGTGGCCTGGCGCAGCTATTTCCATAAAAGTGACACGCCCCTAAAAGATTCTATTTTGAACAGAGCGTTTTTCTGCTGATTTAGGAACAGCAAAAATATTAGATTCAAAATCAATCTTGACGAATGCATGTCACAGATATAGAAATATTTTAGTATGTGGAAAAGTTAAATAATACAAGGCCTTTAAAAACATAAAAATCTAACAAAGAAAAGAACACAGCATACACGAGTTCACTACGAGAAGCATGAAATCAGAAAATAACACGTGGTAATCAATACAACGTTATTCTCCTCCTCCATGCAGATACTACATGATGGCTGCCACGATGACCATTCCAGAAGAGGGCGTGGCAGGAGGGGGCTCAAGGTCCACGCAAACGCCTCCACTGTGGCCCATTCTCAAGAAGACGTGGCTTCTGGGGACGTGCGTCTTTTGTGTGTTCTGCGTGACCATCATGGTGTTCCCGGCGGTGTTGTCCGGCATTCAGTCGGTCGACAAGGACAGCGGCAGCCCCTGGACCAACACCTACTTTGTTCCCCTCGCCGGCTTCCTGCTGTATAATGTTGCGGACTTCTGCGGCAGGCAGTCCACCGCCTGGCTGCAGGTGCCGGGCCCCACCAGCCGACTTTTGCCCGCGTTGGTCGCGTGCCGATCCGTCTTGGTGCCTCTCATCATCTTCTGTAACTATCAGCCCAGGGACCACCTTCGCATCGTGCTCTTCACTCACGATGTCTATCCCATCGTCTTCAACTGCCTGTTAGGCTTCTCCAACGGCTACCTGGGGACCCTGCCCATGATCTACGGGCCCAAGGTTGTGCCCCGGGAGCTGGCGGAGGCCACCGGAGTGCTCATGTCCTTCTTCCTCACTCTGGGACTCGCCGTCGGATCGGCTCTGTCCCTTGTTATTGTGCACGCCATCTAATGATCTCGGAAGGAACGTTGCAATATACGACCGGGCTGTGACGCAAAACGTACGCACGTTTGTGACATCGGCACTTCACTGAGACTGCCCCAAAAAATACTGAGGAAAAAAAAAAAGAGGATGAGGATCGTTTTACACCAAGCACTCACAACTTAAATGACAAGAGCTCTGATGAAATATTCATTCATTTAATTGTATATATATATTTTTTTAAATGAATAACTCTACGACAACGTCAATCCAAAACAAACATTATTTCTGTAAAGGCAAAGTATTTGACAGATGCAGTTATAAAGTTGTGGCTGGTCATTTACATGTTGGAAAACGTACGTGATCTCATATAATCATGCTACTAAAGAATATGTCTAATTGTGTCCCTGGATTTTGGGGAGCCCCAAAATGAAATTTTGCTTGGGGCCACATTTCGGTCTGGCGCTATACATGAAAATGCGTAAGTATTGCGGAAAATATTTAGCAGTTTAATTCAAAAAGTGAAACTCATTACGAAATATTACATGTTTGATGGTTATAGCTCACCAATCACCACTAATGAAAACCCCAAGAAGTTAGAATATTACAAAAGAAACAATCAACAAAAGGTTGAATAATACTTTCACTTTATGAATTAAACTAGTGAAATTAAATAACATTTTGTACAACGTTCTAGTTGAGATGAATCTGTAAAATCTCGGTATTATTCTCGTTTCACTTGGTTTTACACATTATCTTGAGTGTTGATTATGTTAATTGTTTTTTGGTTTTTTTTTACTTCAGTGTTAGCTTTCAATCGTTTCTGTGTAATTTTTCAAAGTGCTATTAATGTGGTTTACAGATGAAAATGGCTTTCACTTACGTCAATGGCCAACAGAGGGCGGCAAAGGGCAACATTGGGAGCACCAGTCTGGGAAGCGCTAACGATATTTTACCATAAACAAATACTTGAATACACGCACTTTTTCTAACTCCAGACAATCATTGTGCATTTTTAATAATATTAAAATAAAATCATTTTATCAATAATTATGGATCATCATTATAAACCAGTGTTAATTGGCTGGAAGTTTACCAAAGTTACAAAAGACTACCTCGGTAATAGTCCAAAGTGACACGTGCTACTGAGTAACTTATGTCTGTATTTCATTATTAATTGAACTAATTAAGTTACTGCTTATACTTGCAGCATAAATAAAGCACAAATGACCCAATCAACATTGCATATTGATTAACAAATAATGTATTTGTGTATTATTGCCTTTGTCCTAGTGAATTATTAATTCAGTGATTCTTTAGAGAGCCACTTGAGGAAGTCCATGTACCTCTATTGGTTCTTATATCACACATTGGAATCACTCATATTGTGCCTAAAGTCATTCCAAACAGTCATGTAGCGTCAGGCTTCACAAAAATAAACCACACGGAGGCTGTTTTTAAACTAAGAAATATAATTTATTGCATAAAAATTATATTTAGTTACAGGTAAGAAGGCTAGATGTTTATTTACAATTGGTACTTTACAGAGATAAAATGTCACTGAAATACATTTTTAGCATTTTTTTTGTTTGTAAAAATTCCTTTTTATTTTTTATTTTTTTTTTAAAGAAAATCATTTTTTGAACAGGAGCAAAGAGAAATGTAGTCCATTTGCAGCAACATGTATCAGAGCTACAGTGAACAATCCAAAAAGATCTGAGAGAATAAATACTGGTCTACACGAGCCAGTCTCTGCAACAAGAACAGCCACTAATAACCTCCATGACCTTGATCCAATTATCCAATCCAGAAAGTTGCACCTCAGAAAAAAAAAGGAAAAGTTAAGCATTCCTGCGCCACGTTTTGTTTGATACAAAATCAAAAACCCTGTCTGTGTTATGCTCTCATTTGAAAAAATAGAATTCTTCTTCCACGAGGCAAAATAAGTCATGATGCTTTTATTTTCTTTTGCGCTTGCATAGCACTTAGAAATGTGCACCCCCGCCAAACCCCTGCACACACGCACACACGCACGCACACAATCTAACATCGGGTAGACCCGCTGAAATGTCCACACAAATAAACATACACACAAAAGTGGAGTGTGAAGGGTTGTGAGCACACACGCAATCCATTCAAGCAGTGACATGACCCACTGCAGATAGAGGGATACTTCTGGTGTTTTGGTTTTGAGATTTCAAAGATAAAAACACTTCTCTTTTTTTTTTTGCGAACATTGTTACAATTTGAGATGTAACCGACATCAGCGTTTCCCTCCTAACGATAGATGAAAACGTGGATGCTATCTAACACTGATGATGAGAATAGCTTGAGGGTCCTGGCCATGAAACAGAAGGGGGGGGGGGGGGTGGAGCAATAATGAGCTACAGTGAAGAGACTTCTACGTAGAACAATTGTTGAGGTAAAAGTCATAAACTCCTCTTGCCTGCCTTGTTTATAAACTCTAATCAATTCCGACAAATTTCATTTCAGCACATTTAAGCATCACTTATGACGTACAGTGGAACCTCCAAAGTGGAACGCCTTAGAAGTGATACAATGTTAACCAAAAGAATGGAATCTTTACCTCAGTGAGCATCAAAAAAAAAAAAAAAAAAATTCTTGCCTATTTATCAAACGGTTGCTAACCTAAATAGTACGTAGCTGAAGGCATAAGGGCTAATAAATAGCATTTAAAGTGACTGGAGAAGTTTGCCAACAAACGGCACAATCATTAGGAGGACGGCTGAAAAAGATGCAGTTAATTTAAGAGGAAGAAAAAGAGGCAGAGAAGGTCCCCAATTATGTAAGTTCCATTAAGTGAAAAAAACAAACAAAACATATGCCTTTGTATGTGTTTCTGCAGATGTTTAGTTGAACAATTAGTTTTTGATGAATCTTTTGTTTTACTTGTCAGTTTGATAGCAAACTTCAAGGAGCAGTTATGAGAGCAAATTACAGTCTCTTATTTGGAAAAGTGAGAGTCTTATTATTTTTGGTTTGATGGCCTCCAAAATTTTGATACAGCGAGTGTGAAAACAGGCACTGAGGAATAGTTTGTGTATTTGAATTTAAAAAGGTAAAAATTGGCTTAAAGCATTCGGAAGGGGAAAACTAGACTACTATAAAATATAGCAACAATTCTTTTAAATATGTTCTCTCTGTGTGATATATTTCCATCTATTGCAAATAATTTACGGTATTCCCCCCTCGCCCCAAAACAATGTTGACTATCACTTTCTTAAACAGTAACCAATTTGCTTGTGTTGTTTATTTTTTTGCATTTGTATGTATGCTGTCTTCGAATACATAAAGAGATTGTTGTTTTAAACATCTGGTTTTCCGATGCAACCTGCGCATCGTTTCCTATGATTATGCTATTATATTGATTTTGTTGTATTGTGCAAATAAATCAATAAACACAACCACAAATGGCTGGATGTGCTCTTGTGCAACTCAGACAGACGTACAAGGCTTCAAGTCTCGCCACAAGCGACAGTATCGTTCTGAAACAGGTTCCTCTTCCCTCTCGGAGTATTTCAACTTTATTTTAGATTTATTGAGTTCCGTTTGAAAAAAAAAATGCAGTATGCACGTGGGCTAAAAGCTGAGCCCGGCCGCGAATAGTAAAAGTTTGAGTAATTAGCACCCACTCAAAAAGTTTATAATTGCAGATGGATGCTACAAGATGGCGGCAAAGCACCACTTTTATTTTAGAAAGGGCTTTAGCCTGAGGCACAAAACAGGTGAGTTTTTCCAGCAAATAACAGAGGATAGGTTCCTCTGCCCAAAAAATCAGTGAGTATGTGTGGAACACTAACTCGAAAAACAGTTGGGTCAAAAATAACACAAATTAAGCACAAAAAAAAATGGACCGACCCAACTTTGAGTTATTTAACTCAAGAAGATTGATCAAATTAAAGTAAGAACCCACAAAGAAACACAATTTGTTGTTTTGTTTTGTGGGTTTTTCATTTTGCCCAACTTTTTGGGTTAATTGAACAATCTAATTGAATTGCATAAAAATTGAACAGACCCAACTTTTTGAGTTATGTAACTGGCTGCTTTTATCTTTACCCAACTTGCATCAAAAATTAACCGACCCAACTTTTTGCATTATTTATACCAAAAAGTTGGGTTAAATTAAACTGAAAACCCACAAAGCAACCAAATTCATTTGTTTGTTTTGTGTGTTCATTTGACCCAACTTTTTAGGTTAATTGAAAAAACTACCCCAACTTTTGTAGTTATTTAAGCCCAAAAAGTTTGTTCAAATTTAATTAATAACCCACAAAGAAACACATTTTTTGGGTTGTTTGGTGTCTTTTATTTCACCCAACTTTTTTTGATAGTAGCCCAATAATAGCCAATTAAGCCAAAAAAGAACTGGCCCAATTGTTTGAGCTATTTACCCCAAAAAGTTGTGTCAATTTAAATTAATAACTCACAAAGCAACCCAAATTGTTGTTTTGTTTTTTGGGTTATTCATTTGACCCAACTTTTGGATGAATTGAACAACCCTAAATGTTGGGTCGGTCCCATTCTGACCCAATTTGGGCAATTTTTGACCCGACTGTTTCTTGAGTGTTGTATGACAGTCTTTTTATAACGGCGCCAGTTTGACTTTGGACCAGAGCAATCTCGTTTTAATTATTTGCAATGTGAAAATCAGTTGTGAACAAAAATTGGAGGTTCATCTGCATCCTGTAACTAATTGTGTCCAACTTTGAAGGCTCCCCTGTCTCACACTGGAATGAAAAGACATTAACGGCACAAAATGATGTTGTTCTCAATGACTGAGTAGCCTGCTGCGTGCTTTTATATGGCCTGCGATACTGCAGCAAAATGAGTTGCACAGAGAAACAAAAGGGAAACGAGAACAGCAATGATAAACAATCCCAAATATGGATGATAACTTAAAGAGCGTTCCCCAAAGGAAACTTTTAAAGGATGACCAGAAAAGTCTTGCAATTTATTCTCAGCGGACGAGAGTGCGGCAAAGTGAGAGGAGAGATTACACACAAGCACCCCCCGCCAGTTGCGATGATAGAGTGCGTACGCCAAGGCTTCGAGGCATTTTGTTAGTACAATAGAAAAAAGTCACTCGTTCCACTGGACGAGATAAGAAGAGCCCAAAGCCAGACGCTCAAACCCCAGCGCTTCCTCTCGTCCTCGTTTGATTCGTCCGCAAACCAACGAGAGAGAAACGACAGCCAGTCTTGAGCGAGAGCCGATTAATGACCGCTTTATGTTCGCGAGTGCGTCTGCAGCCCGCGGTGCTCGCGCGCACCGCAGCGGAGATTTGCATTGGTGACAAAACAATCAGGCGACTGGCCCGAGGTGCGATGGTGTTCAATCATGCACTTCCATGCTGCTACTCAAACATGGGTAATCCCACGTCTGCTTTTGTCATATTGTTCATTCTTCAGGGGGGCTTGAACACATTCCTTTTCGCTTTACTACCCTGAAAGCAGCTCTATTTATATACAGTACATGAATGTTTTCTTTTTCGCACTTTCAAACAGAAAACATCTTCAAACTGGTTTCAAATCTCGACATCACTTTGGAGGGTTCAGGCTGAGTGGTTCTGGAAATGAGTTGATGAAGAGGTAATAGAGTACATGGAAACGGATCTAAAATGCTTGACCGTCGGCGTCGCAGCGGACATATTCATAGGCGTGTTTACGATTTATGTTCTTGTTCCTCCGCCGATCAACAATCCCCATCTGTCGTCATGACGACGAGCACCTCACCCTTGCCCATCTCCTCGAGCGCCGTCGCCAGAGAGACCAGGTCTGCGTCGCCTTGGTGACAAGCTTCCCATAAGTCCAGGAGAACTCCTGTGGGGCTGGGCTTTGTTGCAAAGTAGTTCAAGTACCTGAGGGGGGGAAAATTATACAAGTCAGCGGGAACCCGAACACAAACAATTCAGTTGCGAGGCTTCGTTTGTGGATCATTCAGTAAGTAAGTATGTGATTTACAGTCGTACCCAAAGCAGGGATGGGCAACTGGTGGCCCCCGAACGTACTCTGAGTGACCCCTTGATTAATTCAAATGAATAAATACATATGAAAAAAGAATACATAAATAAATAAATAAACAAACACATTTCAAAATGTTGCTTTTTTTTTTTTTTAACCCAGAAAATTCTACAGAAAACGCTGAGAAATGTTCAGGATATATAAGGGAATTGGGAGAAAAAAATACTGGGGGGAAAAAAACTTGAGAAAAATACATTAAAATGTATGTGAATCTGCGGGTGCCAACTGCTAATTATGCTAGGTCGACTGTTGTTTTAAGTTGTAATATTGCCATTCACCACTAGATGGCAGACATGCTCTTACACTGCGTATTATACTGCCTCATTTTACAACGTGAGGGTTTAATTATTTTTTTGTCCGGTTCGAAACGACATGCAGGACAAACAATATCTCAATAATATTCCAATTTTGAGTGAGATGATTTTTGTGAAAAAAAATTACAAAATGAGTTCTTGCACTTAAAAGAGAAGTCAACCTTAAACATTTCTTGACAATAATATGCTAAATGTGACCTCACTAGTCTAAACATAACATTCTGATCAATATTACAAATGTGCAATATGAGTTAGCAGACTAGAGAGGGCGGCCATTTTGCCACTTGCTGTCGCCTGAAGATGACATCACAGTTGCTCAGGGCTCAGGCAACGACCAATCAGAGCGCACCTGTTTTCTGAAGCTGAGCTGTGTGCAAGTGGCAAAATGGCCGACTTCTAATATAGATTAAAATGGCTGGATTTTGCTGCTTAACTCATATTCCACTAACGAGATATTAACCAAAATACCGTATTGTGGGGCTGCATAGAACGTATTATTGTCAATACATTTTGGGGGTGTTGACCTCCTCTTTAATGTTGGTTTACTGTTCAACAGTTTTGTGCCGCCCTTGAACGACAAATTTTGACCTTTGCACTGAAACAAAAACAGCCTGTGGTTATTTGGTTGTTTACTTCAAACACTTTGTCGATGGTGGTGTGCTGTGAGGTTTGTTTTTCGAATGCAAAATATGCGCCTGGGCTCAATAAATGTTGGGAAACACTGCACCCGAGTATATGGCTGGTCTTGACAGAATAAAGCTCAGGGCTGACCTGTCAAAGCCTAAACTGCGCGCCAGTAGTCTCCAGTCGCACCCTCGGGCGCTCGGCGCGTCCAAACTGGCGCAGATCTTCTGGCGGATGGAGCAAGGCAGGCGGAAGGCATACGGTCCTACTTGAGAAGAGGGCAGACAGGAGCCTGCCGAGGGGAGCGGCGAGTGCGGCGGTAGAGTCTGCGTTGGGAAGAATAAAAAGCAGAAAAGGCTTGAGAACAATCTCGCGGAGAGGATCTGGCGGCGAGAAGGCGACGGCCGGCGTGACCTCCTGGATGTCGGTGTGCAGCTGAAAGATTTGCCCCTCCCCTTCCACTTGTCGCACGCAGATTTTACAAGAGAGCTGTGACACCACCAGGCTGCTTCTCTCTAGGCTGAAGGTGCAATGCAGAGGTCTCTGACTGCCACTCCAAATGTGGTAGAATGGGATCTCCTGGGAGGAAATCAGGAGGAAAGTGAATCTTAAAAAGCGACGTCTTTGATTGGGCCAGGGTCACAGTGTCAGATGAGAGGCTGAGGAAACTCAACCTGGTACTTGGCCAGCAGTTTGCTTCTCCAGTGAGTGTGAGGGATGTCGTGGATGGACAGACGCAGGTTGTGGTAGCTGTCTTTAAACAGCAGCGGCTTGGGATCCTCCAGTAAGACTCCACCCAGACTCCGCTCCAGATCCAGCACCTCCTGTATGGACGAGAGACAAATCAATCAATCCATCCATCCATCAATCAATCCTCCCCCCCCCCCCCCTCTCTCCATCCATCCGGGTTTTTCCAGCATATAACATTTTGAGACCTTATTTTGCCTCTAGCTCTAAAACCTCTGACATCATGAAAATTGTCATTATCTGAAAAGCATTACATTAGTTAGGTGGCATTTTAACTGCAATTGCACCAGAAACAGTTGGAGGTCGCTTCTAAACTGTCAAGTAAGAAGAGAAGAGCTGTAAAATCATAGGAGTTTTTTTCTACTGCAAATGTGGTGGACACGTTTGTCGATGATCAAATCGGTTTCTTTGGTGACCAAGCAGGCTCTGATTTTGGCATTTCAGACATGCCTCGTTAATCATTTGGCATTTTTCGAGTGCTGATGAAAGTCACGAGTCACGAAAATGCTACGAGAGCCGAGGCCACTACCTGAGGATATATTTTAATTGCTCAAGAAAAGATAACCCATCTCCCACCTTGAGTGCATGCGGGGTGTCGTGGATGCAGTAAACGCGAAGGCTGTAGTCCAGGGAGAGGCAAGGCGCTCGGGGTGCGAACAAAGCCAACTGAAGGCGCTTGCAGGCCGGTTGCGGGGGGCACGACTGACCCACCAGGCCGTACGTGCCCAGCTGCTCCATGAGAACATGACAACACTCCTCCTCCAACTGCAGATAGCACGGAGAGGACAATCTTTCCTCTCCCACTGTCAGCACCTCCTGAGAGGGAAAAGATGTGTCAAGTGGGCCTCAATAGAGACATCGTCTCTTTTTTACAGTACACGGAGGAGTCGCACCTCCCATGCGCCCTGGTGCGTCTGCGTCTTGAGTGTGAGTGTCCAGTCAGGTGTTGGCGTGTCCAGCTGGGCACAGTGCGGCAAGGTGAGGACAACGGGCCGATTGAGCAGCAAAGCAGATGGACCGCAGCTCACTGCCGGGCTCAGCACTGTCTGACTGCCCTCAGATGGCAACCTGCGAACGCCGCACAACAGGTCGGATCAGAGCATCACAATCGACTTCAAAGAGCGCAACCTGACACATCGGATGAGTCGTAACACAACATGTCCGACTGAAGCCAGATTGAGGAGCGAGGTGACGCGGGTTGCAAATAAAGACGAGATCACTTACGTCGTTTTGTCCCATTTGCTGATGATGAGGTACATCTCATAGAACTTCCCCTGGGGAATGGTGCCGGGCGGGACCAGGAGACTCACACCTACAGGAAGAGGTGTGTTTTATGTAATCTGGGACAGACTTTGACACATAAATATATTTTTCAACTGTTCAACAGTCATCATCTGTGAAGGGAAGTGTCTACTGATAATCAATGGTGGCGGTCCGCACTCAACTGAATGACATTGCAGTTCATAAATGCAAAATTTACGGAAACGTAAAACTGCCAATGTGGGGTAAACATTTTTATTTATTTATTTTTATGCCCACAGTGCATGATTTCTGTGTGGAATTTTTTCCCCATAATGCCACGGAGTATGTGCAAGTCAGTACACCTCATGGCATTATGGGAATAATTTTTTAATTTTTTTTAGCAATTAGCCAACAATTTGGAACATTCTTGCAAATACGTTCAAACTCGTGTGGGGAAAATGAAGCTCGATGAACCACTTGCAAATGTTTTTCCCTCTTCTAGATGGTGGTCTTGATTTAAATAAAGCTGCAGTGGAAATTTAATCAATTTAATTTCATTTGACTAGCCATTATTTTTAAACCAAGAACACCATCTAAAGGAGAAAAAAACATATTGCAAGTGGTTCATGAAGCTTCATTTTCCCATCACTTGTTTGAACATACTCGCAAATGCGTCCAAACGTCAAAAATGTTTACTCCACATGGGCAGTTCCACGCTTCTGTACCATTTCATGTTCTGAGGGATTGACGTCTTGCACAATGGCACTACAACAATGCTCAGGAAGTCTCTTTCCAACAATCAATGCTAGTTTACATATTTTGGTACACAGCTTCTTTTTTTTTCTTTTGTTTTTTTCTATTCTTACAACAACTCAGCTGACTTTTGATGGCCAGCAGAATGCTCACTTTTTTTTTCTAGTGCTGGTGAAAATATACTGAAAATGACCTGTCAAAACTCAATCAGTAGTGCTCCCTGGGAAGTTAGAAAAATGAACCCTTGACACTGATTTCACTGATAAACACGGAATTTGGTGGCTGAAATTGAACAGGAAGTCTGCCATTTTTCTTTGAAGCAGCCATTTTTGGCGCCTTCTGACGCTCCTCAAATTCCTACAAGGGAATTTGCCCAATTGCGGACCATTAGGAACGCTACATATTTTTTGGGAGCTCTATACATGCAATTTTGTTATTATTTAATTCATGACCATGTGATTTCATGACCAGTCTACTGTCTCCCAACTTCAGGACCCTTTGAGCAGTTTTAATGCTTGTGGTGACTACCTGTGTTAGGGATGGTAAGCCGGCCCCCAAGGTGCCCCAGGGTGGCACTTGTGCTCAGCCCAGGCTCTCTGGACAGCGTGTGGCTGTGAAACTGTCGCTCCCTCCCACCGGTGCCCACCGACTTTAGGCTGAGGATCTCGCCGTCTCCCGAGTACATATCAGCGGGGATCTCCAGCGACGACAGTGTGGAGGAGTTGTACACCTTGATTTTGAGACTGGGCAGGGGGTCCAACAGGGGGGATGTGGTCATGGGGATTTTGTGGTGGCTTTCGTTAACACCATGCTGCAAGGAGAAGAGCGGCCCGCGGAATTGCCCCGCTGTGGCCGTCAGGTCGGGAGGAGCGGACGGATGCAGTGGGTGGAGGTTATCTGTGGACGCAAGATAGAGAGAGAGTCTTCTCTTATCTGCAGAAATGAAGCGGCCCTCGCTGAGAGTGCAAAAAGTGATGCAAGTGAAATGGATTAATGTTGCTAATTAATATTTAATGGCCAGAACAAGAGACCAGATACCATGACAAATGCTTTGAACGCTAAAAAATGTAATGTGGTAAAGAATGGAGACGTGCCTACGTGAGAGGAGATAATGGCGTAATGGTATAAAAAGAAATCCCGATAAAAATAGAAAGCAGTGCTGAAAGTGGAAACAAATGTGACGACGCACTTCTATGAGCAGGAGCAAAAATAAAACAGGAAATAAAACACCGTGGGTGTATGTGTGTGTGTGTCAACGTACCTTGTCTGGGAGGCTTGTAGTTGCCAGGGTGAAAGGCAGCGGCGAGGGCGGAAGAAGAGTCTGTGATGTCTCCGTGGAGGTGGCTGCATCGGCGGCGGTACGCCAGCACGCCTACGCACAGCACCAGGATCACGCACAGTAGCAGCGCTCCTACCAGACCAGCGTAGACTGCTACGCCCATCTCTGGCGCCAGCGCTGAGAGGAGAGAAAGAAAAAAAAGTATGGGGAAAAGTTGCACTTGCAAAGATTGCTAAAGGGGAAAGTGGTTTACAAGTGTTAGTTACTGTATAGTCAACAGTTATGTATTGTAGCTGATAGGGACGTTCGATACAACTTTTTTTTCAGACCGATACATAATACGAGTAATCAATACCAAGTACCGATATTACTATTACTTTTGATACATAAAAAAAACCCAATAAAAGATAATTTTAAATAAAAATGTATATATCTCAATGTATCAAGTGTCCTTAAAATTGCATAAAAATAATGGCAAGTTTGTATTCTTGTAATTTATCATTTATAGTTCCTGATCGTAAAATGGCCACAAGTTACCTGGTATCGGTATTCGGCCATCTCTAGTATCTGAGTACAAATATTTGGTTACTGTACTTATCCGTAGTTTTTTCACATATTTGTGCTTAACTTTGTTATTTATATTTCTTTCAACTTTTAGATTTTATGCCACAAAATGTCTTTAATGTACTGTACTGTATACCGATACTACAAAATATAATGCAAATAAATTGTTTGTTGCCTGAACTGATGTGATATGTGTGAATATGCAGGCAATCATTGAAATCTTTATATGTATGCGCTACTATTGTAATTCTAACCCAATACTTTTACTTGTAATACTTAAGTACATTTCATGTAAAAAAATAATACTTTGAATGCAGCAAATGTTAGATACTTCAAGACAAGGGATGGGCGGATACTGATACCAGGCCTTATTTCAAGCAATCAGTACTCATGACTTCAGGAACTAGGAATGAGAAATTAGAAGAAAAATGCCACGAATTGCATTTAAAAAATAAAATAAAAAAGCTATATTAGGTATTTCTTTAAAATGATCTGTCATTGTTTTTATTTGGAAACGTAAGTATTAGTAGTAATGGTAGTCGAACATCCCTGATAAGACTTTTATCCAAGAGACTAACTTTTACCAAAGTTATTTTCTGTTAAGATACTTGTACTTATACTCAAGTATCACTTTCAGGCAATTAAATTTTTTTTTTTTTTAGTTTGAGTCCATTTAGACTACGTGCAGTACATCAATGGGTTGGAAAAGTAGAGTTTAATTAAAACAGCCCAAAGGATGCTAGTGTGAAAGATACCTTCCTTAAAGCTTCCTTCATTTACCAAAGAAATAGCACTGCTTCGTGAATATGAGACGAGATGAGATACATTTGCTAAGAACCTGGATAAGCGCTAAAAGTGAAACTATCACTAATTGAGGTGAATCCAAGAATAGCTTTCTTTGGTTTAACTTTGGAAATTTAAAACGAGGACAGAAGATTTCCGCTTCCATCTGCTTCTTTGGAATAACTACGAAGAGCCGATCACTTCACAGACTGCAGGAAGAGGCGGAGCAATCCCAGCGACCTGCACCACTTTCTCGTCTACAGCAGAGCATGTGATTTATTTCATGGATCTGCCAATATTCCTGCTGGGATGTTTCCAGTATTCCATTTAAGCGGATCATGCAGTATAGCAACAACGACAAAGAGTGGAAGACGTAAAAGCAACATGGATAAAGATGTTGACTTTATGTTCACCTGCTCCCCACTGGGCTGCAACTCCTTCCTCTCCTGCTGCCTGATTGCTGGTTGAGATTAAACGGCTCAATGCAACAACTCCTAAAAGCGGCAATTAGGAATAATTGCGCTTTTTATTTGCTCCTGGGCTCCCTTTACAGTTGTGATTTGTATTTTATTTTAAAGACCAACTGATAGAAAATGAATTTGTTGACAAGGGGTGAAGGTATTGAAGCACTTGCAGCTTACGCAGTGGCCACGTATGCCGGCCTGTGGGGTGGATTTTGAAGCGTATTGAAAAAAGGAAAATGCTTATTTTGCCTATGGAAAAAGGTTTTGTGAATAACTGCTGGCAAGACCGGATCACCCGTATGTTTGTAGTCCAAAAGCAATGTCGGACGACAAAGTAAGATACAAAAATCTTTTGGGAAAAATGAGCAAAACAGCAAAGAAACGCTACGGTTTATCAAGAATTACAAAAGCAAACACATACGACGTCATCGCAGGGAGCAGTCGCTTCCCGGTCTTCTTCTTCTTTTAAATTATTGGTGGATCACATCTCTATGGTGTGTAGCGATAATTGGGTCGCTGTAATGGCGAACAAATAATTTAGAAGGGGAGTTGTGATTTCCTCAGTTACCTCTAGGGGCTTACTTTGCTTGGTTTGTCGGACCAAAACAAACAATGAAAATCCTATATCAAGTGTTCATAATCTGAAGTCGCTACTCTAATTAATTATGGAGTCCTTTGATTTAGTAAGAGAATTAATAGGGTTGCCGTAATGGCGAAGAATAAGTTAGACGGCACTAAGGGGAGTTGTAATTTCCTTAGTAACCTCTAGGGGCACCATGTTGACTTTGCTTGGTTTGTAGGAGCAAAATAAATGAGGTGCCCCTAGAGGTTACTGAGGAAATTAAAACTTCCCTTAGTACCGTCTAAATTATTTGTTCGCCCTTACGGCGACCCCATTATCGCTACGGGTGTATACTGCCACCTACAGCAGCGGAGTCCCCTCTCAATATTCACGAAAGAAGAACAGATGGAAACAGGCATAAGTCACATTCTCATAAATTCGCTTAAAAAATTCTAAACATTTGGATGGAAACCTGACTATTTGTTACTTTTCATCTTTGTTGGACAGGTTGTGAGTGTGAAGACAAATTTCTTGTGTGTTATTACATTCTTGGCTAATATATCTGATTTTGATTCTAGAGTGCGGCAAAGTTTGTACACTGCACACAACTCTGAAAAAGTAACATGGGAGATGTCCTGGCTGGCCCACCATAATCCGATGGTAATCAAGACAATGGCAGAGATATTATTATCCTTCTTGCAATACAGTATACAATTGAAATGACTCGAACCCTGTTATTTGAAAAAAAAAGAAAAAAAAAGTCAAATTCCACATAGAGTTCCTTTACTACAATACGAACTACAGCAGACAAAACATACAAAAACAAACAACTGAGAAGAGGAGAGAACGAGTCAATTTGATTAAAAAAAATTATGGAGGAGATAAATATGGTTCTTATTCGTTAAGAGGGCAGAGAAAGAAGCCAACGAAGAACAAGACCGAGCCGAAGTTGAAGGAGATGCAAGAAATGAGCAGTGTGAAGGAAAAACCGGGGAGGAAAGCCAGAGGCAGACTTGCTGGAAGAGGAGCACCTCCATGCTCATGCGGCACGATGGAAGCAAATCCGACAGCCGTCCGCACTTATTACGAGAAATGGAACAATAGGGAATTAGGTGCATTACTAAGGCTGCACTCCCCTGAGCCCATGTCACATTGCGCTAAAGGAATTAGCATCACTTTAACTTGAAACCAAATCACGGATTAGCTGAACAAATCAACTGTGATGCCTTTCGACATCTTGTCATTTGAACCTGCTGACTTTCTGTTTATTTCCCAATTTTCTTTTTGATTTATTCTCATTTGCGGCAAGCTGTGATGTAAAGGTGAGAGAAGAAGGGGAGACATCCTCTTTGAAGAGAATGTGAGATAAAGATAACGCTGAACACAACATAGATGTTAGAAGCATACGGACCCCCAGACAACACATGATGAGTATGAAAGCAAAAAAAGAAAAAGTGACATCATGGTGGTGGGCGAACTTACGATGGCTTGCATGTTCAATAGAAACCTTTTTATCTGTTAGAACAGAAGAAAAAACAGAATACAGAAAGAATATGAACTGAATGGACCACACGTTATGCAAATCAAACAGTAACAGAATACACAGCAAAGGAATGTGCCTCAGCCAACTGAAGATAAAAAAAAAAAGATAAGAAAGAAAAAAAACAGCGCTTCAAATGTGAGTGAATAGTTCTATACCAAGGCCAGTGCCATTGTTATCAAGAATGGCAATCAAAAGGAGTTAAAAATGATTAATATAGATGGTGGCAGGAGATGGCTTTGAATGTGGAGGAGAAATTGTGCTGTCAAGATTGCTAACAATGTTCTATTCACCCTGCAAAATGTGGTATCACCTTCATTCCATTTTATAAACATTATTATAATATGAAATTCCGTCACCTATATACACACACATCAGTACACCAAGAAATATCAAACAATTATTTACAGAGAGGAAAGAGGGCTACAAATTGAGGGGAAAAGGGAACTTTAAAGTCCAAGCAATAGGAAAAGTTAGTCAAATTACGGAACAGTTTGGGGACAAAACTCAAACAATGCCCAGATGTTCACCAAGTTCAAAGAAATGATTACCGGAGCAGAGGGATGAACGGTTATGAGGTTAGCTTAGCGCTAGCTAGCTAGTAGTGTGACAGACATGACATGGATGGATTAAAATTTTTACTATGAGGTTAAGCCATAGGCCAGAGTATAGCAAGGGATCCTGGTTGTTAAAGTAAGTTGTTTTAAAAGTAAAAGTAAAACCTTTCCGTAGGTTGACGTGGCGGCATCCTGGTAGCTTACATTCCTTTTCCAAAAAGTAAAGGTAAAGCACGATGGACAACATATGGTGTTGATATATAAGTGCTAGGGCTGTTATAATTAAAGCGTTAACTCTGGAGATTAATTTACATTTATTAAAGTGTTAAAAAATTAACTCCGTTTTCTCATTAACTCAGTGTGCAGCTAAACTTGACGGAGTCACTGGACCACTTTTATAAAAAGGCGGGGGGGGGGGGGGGGGCAAGAATACTTCAGGGTATCCAAAGATGATGCCAAATAATTGGTTTCATAATAAATTAATTTCAATCGGAGTCTCTAAATGTTGAAATATATTTAAGTGCATACCAAGCACGCAGGAGATGTTTGCACATAATGTGCTGTGTATTAACAATGTACAAAAACATTTCAAGTCTATGAAATGATTAACATCAGTGTTTAACATGAATGACATTTTAACGCATGCACTTTAGTTTAATTCGTTTAAGGAACAAGTCACATTTGGTCCCCTTATTTCGTTTTCCACTCACCCTCCCACCCCAGCCTCCCCTCTGGCGGGAAGATGAATAAACATGGACTACGGGTAGTTTTACTTTTTGATTTACTTGATTGATGCTTATTGGAGAATTTTTAAGTAATTTGCGCACTTTGCAGAGCTAAATCGACTTTCTATTTGATGATTTTACAAGTCAAGTAAATAACTGTTACATTTAATTAGTTAAAACAAATAGCGTTTGACAGCACTAATAAGTACACTCTATTTATTATTATAATCAAATTGTTTTTTCATTTTTTATGTTTTTTGGCTGAAATACAATGAGTAAGTGGTATTTGAATTGATTCAGTGTTTAAATCATAAACGGATAGGCGAACACAGATTCTTTAAAATTAAATTTAAAAATAATTTGCACATTGAAATAAACAGAGACTGACAGACTGACTGACTGACTTGAAACGGTGCAGGTGCACCCAGTGAAGGTACCAAGAGTCAAAATCCTTGCTGGCTGGTTTCCTATCACTCCCATTCATTAAAAAAAAAAAAAGTGACATTGATGACAGCTGCATTTGTTTAACCTCAAACCCCAAAATACATTTGAAACAATAAAAACAAGTGACACATTTACAAAACGTCTCATCTTCCCTCTGTGTCAGAAACTTGAGTGCATCTTTTCCTGGCGACCTCCGGAGGCTTGTGTTGTGTTAGATCACAAAGTATATTTGTCTAATCTGCTGATCAACGTTTGTGTCAGCAATGGCGTGTTATTTGGCAAGAGTGAAAGTGAGGATGCGCCCGATCCCCAGTTGCATTTAAGGAGGTTTGTCCGACTGCTTGGGCGTGTTGCATGTCTCTTAAGTGTATGCGGCCTCTGTGGATGTGTGTCTTTGACTCTAATGCGCTGTCAGCCGAATCTCTCCCCGCTCATCACGGGGCGCGCACTCGGTGTCAGGGCGAGTCTGACTCATTCTCATATGCTTTACATTGCGCTAATTTTTCGACTCGGATGTGTTATGCTTATTTCTCTCACCGTCTCTCACTCTCCATCTGTGCTTTTTCCACGTGGCTCGCCTGCTTTCTCACTTTGCCAACTAACATGTTCCTTCTTGTAACATCTGTCTAGCATGTAGCTATTTTTTTCTCTCATCTCATGGCTCTCTGCAGGATTCGTGTTCTTCCAAGCTACTGCGAGAGCGTTCGCACCTTGTGGAATGCATTTCTGTACAAAATCACTTTGACATGCACCGCGACCTACAAAATGGCTCGACTGTGCAAAGAAATCACTTTCTGAAAGATGTTCTATTATCATTTGAATGACCACCTGGGTCAACAAATATCATCGAAGGGGATTTGTCCTGATGGAGGCCTGAGAAAATCTATATTCTCTCAGATACTAAGCAAATGAGACCTTGGTACAGATTTAGTGTGTATTCACGGTAGAAGATTTGAGGTTGAAAGATGAGTTCAACATTTGCACAGGTTACTTACTGCGCGCACAGAGCCCCTCAGTACAGTTTTTGCTCTCCATCATGCTCCCGCTGCAGTGCTTGCCTCCATTCCTGGGTGGGGGGGCTTGGCATTCGTGGCTTCTCCAGTGTGTGCACTCTGTGCCACAGGCAGACCACTTTGTCCATTCTGTCCAGCCTCCATCCACTGCAATGACAAGAGATAAGTGGTTTTTTTGTTGTTGTTTTTTTACACACCATCACAGTAGTTAAGCATGATTTTACTGCATGACATAATGAATATGTAATAGGTGAAAAGTGGATAATTTAGCAATTTGCAGATGCCTTTTATGGTTTCATTTCGAAGTCATGGTGGTCTGGCAGGCAAAGCAACAAGTGTCACAACGGTGTGTCACATTGAATTATCACAGTGGTCGCGACGTGAACGACAAAATGAGAGCAATTACATGACGAGAATGATGACGCAACGCCCTTGCTGATAATTGGATGTGCACCCAGGCCGGGATTTTAATGTTTCAGTATTTTATATTTTACAAAGAAATTCCTATTGACCACCTCAGAGTCCTGGTCAATGCAGAGTGAACAATATTTAACAAGTAAGGCTGCGAGCCGCTATGAAGGGCCCTCGTAAACCGGGGCTACTTTGCACGTTAAGGTACTGGCACATTGGACAAGAACCTTCTAAAATATAAATGTTTTTGCCAGGCAGGCCTTAAGTGGATGCAAAACGTCATGAGTATCTGCCTAGGGTTCGATGCTCAAAAAGCATCATGTATCTTTGCAAACAGCACATCACCACGGCAACAGTGATTTAGCATATGGCTAAAGACTTTTATGCCAAGACATATGCCGACAACTCTTCGTAAGTCTTGGTAAATGTACAACTGCGGATGCTTCATTAAAACATTCTAGGGGGCGCTACTGAGCTTGTTGTTGTTATTTTTAAAGGGATACTTGACTCATTGAGCCATTTTCAGCAGTAAAAAGTTAATCATTTGTCCAGAATACATTTGATAACCACTATTTTTCATGTACAAGTAATACATTTAAAAACAAAATTTCCCACTTTTGTCGACTGAAGATGACATCACCTGTGCTGAGGAGGTAGGTAACGACCAATCATGGCTCAGTTTGCTGACCAAACCCAGAAAACGGGTGAGCTGTGATTGGTCGTTACCTACTTCCTAAGCACAGGGGATGTCATCTTTAGTCGACAGCAAATGGAAAATGTAGTTTTTAAAGGTATTAGTTGTACAAGAAAAATTGTGATGTTATCAAATTTATTCTAGACAAAATATATATTTTTTTACTGCTGAAATTGGCTCGAGTCAAGTGTCCATTAAAATAAAAGCGCCCCCTAGAAAGTTTTAATGAAGCATCTCCGGTTGTACATTTTACCAGTCAAGTATCCCTTTAAATTGCACAATAAACTAATAAAATGTTCATTAGTTTGACAGGCATGATATGTAAAGTTTAATGTTTAGACCATTAAAATCCGTGTCCTCTTTCTTGGCAAACAGCGTGTTGCCACGGCAACAGCATTCAGCGGTTACTGATTGCTAAGTGAGCCAACCATTACATACACGCTAGCTTCATCAGTTCTGTATTAAGAAGTTAAAAAATATGTTTAACTAACTAGTCAGCGTTGTCTGTACCATGAGCAAAGGTCAACAGACTGTATATGTGCTAATTTATTTGCCCATTAAAGTGTTTCCAAAAAATAAGGCCTGGGTCGCCACTGATGTCAATTAACCCATAACAAATAGTTAGCAATTATTTGAAGTTACTGCTTGAAATGCGTCATTTGAGACGAAATAAGACAGATGAGATGGTCATGCTAACCTGGACACAGTGTGGTGCAAGTCACTCTCTGGAAGGGGGGGCCTTCACAGAAGGCCCCTCCATTGAGGGGGGCAGGGTTGGTGCAGCTACGGGTTCGTCGCTGCCAACCCCGCCCACACTTTGTGTTACACTCGGACCATTCTGTCCATGAGGACCAGCCGCCGCTCACTGACATACAAAGACACAAAACAAAAGGGGCGACATGAAAACACTTAAAAACAATTTTTCATCTGATTTCAACCATCATGAAATGGATGTGTACATAATAGTCACATCATAACATACACTTACATAATCCAGTTGGACATCAAAAAAGAATGCTACGTTTCAAAACATTTGGATTCTTTGCTTGTTTTGTGCTGTATGCGAATGAAGAGGAGGGAAACTTTTGCGTTACCGTAAACAATGAGAGTTGCTGTGCTGCTGCGTCTTTTGGCCACCACATTTCGAGCCAAGCAAGTATAGTTGGCCGTGTCTGACAGTCTGGCCTGTTTGATTATTAGATTGTGATCGATGGTGATCAGAAAGTTGGAATCCTGCGAAGGATCAATGGCATCTTCGTTCTTCAGCCAGTCCACCTTAACGGAAAGAGAATCTCATTACTCAAAACTTGATTCTTTTATGGAGAATATTTTGTTGAAAACCCTGACGTTGTCGCAAAATCTCTCGAAATGTGTTGCGTGTCTGAATTATCCAAAACTGTAGTTTCTAGAAATTTGGAAGATTTCATGTTATGTTCACTGTTTTGAGTTTGTAATGTGTTGGTAAACCACCTAGTAGGCGATCTTATTTGCATGTCTGTAAAAATGTAGAACAAGTCAGAAACAGGAAGCGTATCGATCTCACAGAGACAACTCCATTGACCTTTTCCTGTAATTTGTTGTTCAAACATCGTCTGTGCGTAATCCATAGTACAACTATATGTAAATGTAAACCGAATTGTAGATGATGTTTTGTTGATTTAAAATGCTAATAGGTCATGCTAATCGCTATCGCTAATGCTAATCGCTGTTGCGCTAATCGCAATTTTTAATTGTTAAAATAGGCTAGTTTTGTTGGTGTCTATGATAATTCATATTCATGTGTTGCATATATTGATTGTACTGTATTTTCTGTATCTTGTTGCAGTTTCTCAATATAAATAATCAACTTCACTGCACACCTGGAGTCTGCGGAGTTTGTTTATGGATGTTTAGCTGTTTGGGTAAGCTAGCTCCCTCAACTAGCAAGGCATTTACACCTTAGTCACTGTGAAGCCATCACTAATTAGCCTAGTATATTGGACATTCTTCCAAATCAATAATGACCCTGACAGTCTGAAGAAGTTTTGTTTAAAAAATTACCTTGGACACCATGGATGAGAGCTCTTTAAAAATCTATAGCGTTCTTGCTAGTACATTGGAAAATGACCCTTAACCGAAATGATAAATGTGAAGGCTAATATTGATTCATCACATTTATTGTGGGAAAAAAAGTGAATCACATGATCATTTCTTGATTAAGATGTCGCATGAAAATGGTTTCTTACATTCCTAAACAGAAAAAAAAAAGTTCTAGCCATTGAATGTTATGATTGATTAATTTCTGTCGTCTCAGAGAAGCCCAGTGAGACTGCTGAAATTTGAGTATAAAAAGGTTAATTATGTATGAAATTCCTCATTCCTGCTCAATATGGAAAACTAATGAGAGCTCAGTGAACTTGATGTAAAATGTTCTGAATGCACGAAACTTCTGTGGCGAGGGACGGAATACTTTGAATCAAATGTATTCCCTGGCTTCCAAAACCACAACACCATATGAAGAGTTTATGTAAGAGAGTTGTACCTCAGCGGTGGGCATGCCTTCTGGGGGGCGACACTGCAAAAGGACTTCCTGCTCAAGTCGCACCTCCCTCCCCAGCGGCTCCTGCTCAAAGCTTTTTCTCAAGTCTGGAGGGCAGAAACATTCGCAGTTAGTGAAAGTTGCTTTTTGACACTTGAATGACATTCACTTTATCACCAACATGTACATACAGTTTTATGCTGTCACCCCCCCCCCCCCCCTCTATTTGTACCTTCACAACAGGACTGTCAATCAAAAGACAACTTACACGGTCATGCCGGCATGTTAGTATACACGTGTTCATGACAGCTGACATGAAAAAAAATATTAAGATGAAAAAAGTTGCAAAAGACTGACATGCAATGCGGACGTAGGCGCGGTTGCTTTTGGTGGTGCCGGCGGAACTCCAGGCTACACATTGACACCAGTAGTCCTCCAACCCGAACAGCTCCTCAACTTGGGTCCTCGACACTGAGATGTCTACCTCCCTCACCACTAAGCCTGTGGGGAGACAGCGATCGAGAGCGATAATGCACATCAACGATGAGTTGGCTGCAGGCCAAATGCAGTTATCGCGCACATAAAACCTTGAAGGAGCTAATGGAACATGTAGTTGAAAACGCTGTTTGTAATTGAGTATGCCGTTTAGGTCTGTAAAATACAAGGTGACATTGCTGCGCGTGGGCATCTTTTGATCTTCACCTGTGACCTGGTCCAAGCTCTCTCTTGTGACGTGGTCATTTTGATTGACCCACTCCCCGTTGCACTTGAAGTAGATCTGTGTGGCTGGTGACGCCCTGCACCGAAGCTGAACGGGTCGGTTCTTCACAATAAAAGCGTCCTCCGGTTCCAGCAGGAACTCCGGGAGGGGTTCAGCTGGTGCTGACGGATACGATTCCGGGAGAACCTCGCCATCACTGTAGTCGCTGCTTTCTGAAAACAATGACAGACACAGAGCTGATTAAAATAATTGTTCTTTCTCAGAAACGCCTCGGCATTTACATGGACGGCTGTTGTGTTTGTGTTTCCAGAGAGACGGCAGTCCACGTTTCTAAATAAGCGAGGAGCAGATGACCTTCGTTGGACAGGCAGCTCTGATCCTGACATTATCCGGTGACATGCTCAATACGACACATACCCACTGGCATTTCTGCAAAGAGGCTTTTCTAGTAGAAAGGACATCTTTTTCCATCCATTTAGTTGCTTTTCAAATGCTTTTTCTGTCTTTAGAATTCAAGTCAATGCAACTTCTATTGTAAGTTACAGGGCTTCAGACTAATTTGTTTACTAGGAGCATAGTGGCCACTAACGCCTGAAAATTTGAGGTCGCAAGTCAAATATTAGGGGGCGCAGTGTTATTATGTTGGTGTATTGTGCTTATGTGGTTATTATGCACATATAGTTCATGGGGTCATTAGGTTATGGAGTGATTATGCATATACAGTTACTATGTCCTTTATGATGTAGTGCTGTCACTATCGAATATTTTTAGAATTGATTAATCTATCGATTATTTAATTGATTAATTGTATTCATTTTCATTTAGCAATAAAGTGCATTACAAAAGCATTTCCCCCCTGATTACTGTTTATTAATCAGTGATTGGTGTTTATTTCGTACTTCATATTCTATAGATTAAAGATAAGGGGTATTGATGTTGTATAGTATTATGTTACCACTTCGGTCATTGTTTTCCAAAGTAAAAACAGATGTTTGCCAATTTTTATTAAACATAGAAGTTAATAAATCTTATTTCATGAAGGACTACAAAAATCAATAAACAATTACTGTTGATATGCTGAAATCAGAGGATTTGGACAAATTTTAATTAAAAAATGGCTCCAATCGATGACTCGATTATTACAATAGCTGCCGATTAATTTTTTAATCGATTACTCGATTAATTTTGACAGCTCTATTAAGATGATAACATTTGACGATGATCTGTTTTTCTAGTCTTGTGCAAGTGTCTCTTATGATGAAAACGTCAGTTGCTATGCTATTAGTCACTAATAGTTTGCCTCCTCACTCTTATTTTATCATATTGGCTTTATTCTGTCATTATGGATGCAGGGCTACAGACTAACTGGTTTACTAGGAGCATAGTGGCCCCTAACACTTGAAAATTTGGGGGCACAAGTCAAATATTTTGGGGCGTACTGTTATGATGTTGGTGTTTTATGCTTATGTGGTTATTATGATTATACAGTTCCAGGGGTCATTACATTAGGAGTGTACTGCATTATGCTTATGCAGTTACTATGTCCTTTGCTATGATAACGCATGATGATACGTCCCTATGATGATGATGTCAGTTAGTCACTATTAGTTTGCCTCGCCGTCACTCTCATTTGATCATAATAGGATTTATTCTGACATATAGAATTGAATGACACTTTTGTCAGTACGTCAAGGTTTACTGTCCCAGCTCTTCAATGCAAATTACTATATTACTAATAAATGGGCTGAAGTGTGGAGCAATTTACTTGCACTACCTAAATGAATGAATTTATTCTGTTTTGGAATGAGGCTGTAATATAACAAAATATGAAAAAGTGACCCACTGTGAATACTTTGTGGATGCACTGTAGGGTGAGTTTGGAGCCCTGTGAGCCACGTTAATAGAAGCATTGTCCAAAATAATCACACTGATGGTGTGAATTTTACATAAAATACAAAAAGGTTGGCCATGTGTTTTTCTCCTTTAGATATTTGGCAGTTACCAACATCTTGTGTATTTCTTGTTGACAGATAACTGTTGCGCTGCTAGCAGGGTGTCACTTTTATTTCTTTGTTTTATGAAGTACCAGCTATCTCCCTGGTATGGTATGATGCAACTATTTATGTAGCTGATGCAACTACCGCCGTCTCACCAAAGCACAATTGCAGCCTAAACGCAAACCACGGCCAGCCAAGATGACATTTAAAGCTTGGTGGTAAACAAGGAGGAATAATGTTGGGCTTGCTGGAGTTTTTTTTTTTTTTTTTTTTTTTTTTACTCCAAAAGGAGACCTTATGGCAGACTACAGCATCTGAGCAGTAACCATTTTGCATTTTCGAAGACAGTTTTTTTTTGTTTAGTTTTTTTACATAGCTCCAGTAATGCAAATTCCATCAATCTGCTTTTCACATTCATACATGGCAATATCACAATGCCACGGCTCTCCAACCTCAATTTCGCATCTCGGTTTGATCAAATAAAAAATGTGCGGAGGCGGATATTTGGAGGCTTTCAATGAGACTCTGGGCAGGTACATTTCCATGGTGTTATAAATGTACCAAGCTCAACATGATCAGTTATGCCACAACCTTAGAACAAGAGAAAGTACTTAGAGAGTTCCAATCGTCTATTTTAGGAACATGAACAGTTCTCCACCAATCGCCGTCTAGCCCACTTTCCCCCCTGACAGACTCTTTGCTCAGACATTAGAGCAAAGCAAAGCGGAACACAGAAAGTGATGGCAAGCGGGAGTGCTAGTTTGCGAGGCTCTCAAGCCAAGATCAGTTGGATTCTAATGAATAGTGGAGGAATTGTTGAAGTACTCTCTCTAAACCCCATGTCACCCATTTGACATACTTACAAAGCAAGAATTTTTTACACAAAGACTGCGCTGACAAAATATTTTCACTAACCTGAACCCACAGGGAATACTCAAGTAGTTGACTAATGCCTCCTTCCATAAAACGGGCTGGGAAGCAAATGTCAGGCACTAAGATTCACGACTCAGCTCCATCTTGGTCGAAAAAGATAAAAATGAATTGGCACCATAAACGACACATACAGTATACCAGTCATTATCCTCCCCCACCTTCAAACAACAAAAACGATGTCTGCGTCTTAAAAGCTCTTTCTTTGTGGCGAGCATAAGGCGAGAAAAATGTCTAAAGCAATGCGTGGGTCAGTGATGCACGAGAGAAAGAAATATGTATGGTTCGAAGTCACCCCAAAAAAAGCCCAATTAACACAACGCACAGTTGTTTAGAGTTTACATTTTGTTAATTGACAACAAAATCCAGGGCTCAAAATAATTGTTTTCTGTCAGAGGAGTAAAGTTTGGTGGACGACCCAAACGCAGGGAAGCAGGACAAGGAGGCAGAGGTAATGTAAATAAAAAAAGGAATTTAATTATTCAAAACAAAAGCGAACTCCAATTGGCAGTAAAACAAAACATGGGGAGGACAACAACGCAAAAAAAAAAAATGGCAGCATGACAGGAGGAAAATGACAATGAAACGACGCAGGCAGCAGGAAGACAGGAGACTAAATACACAACACTAACGACACAACAAGACACACCTGGGGCAAGACACAAGTGGCTGAGGGCACTGATTGGCTGACGCGAGGAAGGGCATGATTACACTTAAGAAGACCAAGGGAGACACAAGGTAAAACAGAACCCAAACATGACCGTTTTCCTTGCGGAGCAGTTTTGCGAATCAATGACTTCATTTGAGGAGCAACTTTTTAATTTTGTGAAGATTTTTTTTTTTAACAGCAGCACGAAGCAAGGGTTTAGAACATGACAATATAATGATTTTTTTTTTTTTATAGATAATCAAAATTATTTTATTTTTTTTGGGTCTAGAAGCGTTCCTTCATTCTAAATGTTCATCTCATCATTAATGCAGATCACCTGACCAGGAAGTCCACTCCAGTTATGGAAAACAACTTTACCTCATCGAGACATCAGTAAAACAACAGCTCCACAAGATACAGCAAGCTATGCCGTGCATAACCTCGATAAAAGTTACATGCAAAACTGTAAGTGGGTAGACTTGCAGGTGCACACAAGCGTGAACAAAACGTTAACACATCTGAACATGGACCACAATTGTCACGATGCCTCTCTCACGCCCTCTTTCTGTTTGTTCTCTCCCTCTGTCCTCTTGCTAGAATGTCGCCTCCAGCCTTTCAGACTTTGAATTCTCTGTCAATAACCAATTGTGTTGCTCCTCCCCACCCTTCACCCACGCTCTTTCTCTTTGCCCAGCATTGATTGTTTGGTGTTCAAACATTTGCTGGAAAAAAAACAACACTGCCTGTCACTCTTCAGGCAAAGGGAGAATAAGGGAGGTTGGGGGGAGAATGGCACCAGAGACAGCCCAATAGAGCCCTGCAAATTTGGATACACCTCTTACTTCATGTGTGTGTGTGTGGGTAGGTGTGTTCTGGGGCCAGCACACTTTAATTAAAACACTTTTAGATGATGGCGGTAAGAGAGCAACAGACAGCTTCTTTTTCTTGCGCAGTCTCTTTCAGGGATAATGGAGCTGGGAGGTTTTAAGTGGAATCTGTGTTTTTGGGCCAGTGTACAAACATCCATCAGAGCTCAGCAGCCGGCAATTTGTGCAGATAGGAGGAGCCTTCGAGACAACAACTCCTTGCAGCGCGGCACAACAAGACTTTTATTGCTCTAATGGCAGACAACTGACAGTTGGAAAGCACAGGCTTCTGGACAGTCTTTTCAACTATCACATACACAGACCATATATATATACACACACAGGACCCTTTGTAAGGTGTACAATTTGCTCCACTCTTTTGGAAATACATTTATTATCTTATCATTTATTATTATGAAAAATCATCAAAAATATATTCAACAAAAATATTAACGCAACACTTCAGTTCTTGCTCCCATTTTTTAAAGACCTGTATTCAAAGATCAAAAACTTTTTCCACATGCACAATATCACCAGTTCTCTCGGCAAAGGAGAAGTGCTTACTCTCACAGATTTAACAACAGGGTCAACATGTCAAAAACGTTTCTTTTACGATTATATGTTCTATGTGCTCCCGCTAGTCCACCCGTTTGAATCCATTTCAGGCGGCGGCCATTTTGCTACTTCTGTTGACAGAAAATGACATCACAGTGGCGACCAATCAGGGCTCAGCTTGCGAACGTCACATGATCAAACTCAGAAAACAGGTGCGCCATGATTGGTTGTATACCTGAGCAACTGTGATGTCATTTTCAGTCGACAGTAAGTGGCAAAATGCCCCCCCCCCCCCCAGAGATGGATATATAAATGGGTGGATTTTGCTGCTTAATTCTTATTTCACAAACGCAATATTAATCAGAATGAAAGAGTTTAGTTGCATCATTAAACCTTCACCATGACCTTCATGAAAAATCTGCTACAGTATTAGGCTACTAAAATTTTAGTTACCAAAACACACCTCACATACAATAAATGGCCCAAATGCTAAAGCAAAGCCATTTTCATCCACTTTGCATTTTTATTGTCACACGCCACAACAGTAACAAACAAGTCATGTTTTTTTTTTTTTTTTTTTTTTTTTCCCCCACCAAATATGTACCACTTGGTGAAAATGTGTGTAGTAAAACTAAGGCTGTGAGTATGTGGCACAATGAGAGCCTAATCTATATGACAGTAATGGAGCGTGGCCAGACAAGAAGGCAGGACTGGAGTTTGGACCAAAATGACATGATGGGAAGACGAGAAGGCTTGGCCAGTCAGGTCAAGAACCACTAACCGACAAGTAGAGTGGCGAGAGGATGGGGCTATGAAGAACTGAATCGAGTTGATGTCTGCATATTTCAGCATCATGGGAAAACGGCCTCTCAAGCTCTCACTTGCTTCATAAACACACAATCATATTTTCCAAATCTCAGCATGTGGACTCCAGTGAGGATTCAAAAGAACGTACTTGTAAATGTGCAAACTGTAGTTGTTAAACAACAGGGAGACATTACAATAAACAGCAAGGAGACCTATGCAAGTTTGCCCCTGTACAGTCGATTTCAGGTGTCCTGCCAGGAAGAAAAACAACAAACAACAGCAAATCATTCCTCCTTCCTCAACTCCAGTTGGGTGTCTGACATAAAAATGCTTCTCGTCCTTCTCCCTTGACTCCGGTCCTGCCTGCTGGATTCAAATGGCGCCAGTAAACACACAAATAGGTACAACAGCCCACAGCTATGAAGTACAAGTGACTCACTGAGGACAAATTGCTGCGTGAACAGAAAGCCAAAAGCCTTGCTCCTATCAAGCAGTACCGTATCATTCAGATCGATACAAATGTGCACGTTGTACTTTCAAAAACGTCGTTTAAGACCAGTTTACCATTTCATTTGTGGCGAGCAGAAGAGTTACACAGACTCAACAAATCCAATAGAAAACCCATCAGAAACCATTATGAAACATTGACTGATAGTCATAGTCATACTTACAAAGAACCAACTGCCACACATACCCATGCAGATACACACGCACGCACGCACGCACCCACAGCCAGAGGCGGGTCGAAAGCAGCAAGGATGGATGGACTCAGACAGTCTCTCCTTGACTTCCTTAAAGGACAATTACATTGAGTGATTTATGGGCCAAATGACTTCATCATCCTCAGTTCAAACAACGGTCTGCGGGGTGGTGGTGGTTGGGGGTCGGGGGAGGGGGGGGGGGGCTTAGAATAAACACGTACACTTAAAAATAGTGTTACGTTTTAGTTATGTTCATGGAAAATTATAAAATGTGTATGTTGGTGTGCGGTGTACACAGCATCTCTTCTCAAGTGTGAAGATTCATACAGTTTGCCCATCTGACTAAGCACCTAACACTGGCAGTGAGACACACGAGTCATCTTTTAATAGTGAACTCACTTGTAAGCAAACACACAATTCATTGTGGTCCCCCAGACAGCGGGTGGCCGGAAACAGAATCTGACGTCCAGCTAAGAGTGCGGAGATCTAACACTGCGCGTCCCCGTGGCATTGGCATGATGGCCTTGTGAATTTCTTGTTTGGGTATTTTGATGCTGCCACCAACATGAGCACCACATGGCTCTGACACGTTGTACTCTCCACGAGGACTCCAACAGATTTAATCTCTGACACAGACGGCCACGCACATTAAAATGCTTTGATTCGTACTACTGTTTTCTGCCTGTACACCTGCAATACATAATAGAGATAAACATTTGAATGGGAATTCATAGTTGTAATAACTTCTTTAGCCAGAGTTTAAAAGAGGGTGACAGTAGAAAATGCATTAACTTTAAGGGCACTGATGTCCTATTTATGAATGAAATACGATGACATCCACCACACATATCAGTGGAGCGCAGAATCTTTCTGCCGTGCGCCTGGATCAAAATCCATCAAAATTGTATTACATTGCCTGCGCCACAACTTAGACCTGGCTTCACCTGGTCTAAAGTCTATCTCATTTTTATGTCACCAAATTGTCAGGTGCGGCCAGGGGCATGTGGCGTAGCGCGGTCTGCCAAATTCCCAAACATGGTAAACTCGACTTGCCCCGGCACAAAAATGAAGATACGGCACATTTTTACAGCAAGCACACGTGCACTGTCTACAAAAATAGGGCCCCTGTGTATGGTAAATTGTAAACATTAATACATACAAGCTTTGATAGGTCACAGCGCTTTTCCCACAAATATTTGTATATTAATTCAAATAAATAAACTATTTAGAGTAAATGTACATTGATTGAATTTGTCATGTTATAATGTTTATATTTTATGCTTCTATTATATGCTACTGATAAAAGCACGTGATCATAATAATTAGAAGCACGATTCGATTTTCAATAGCACCAAGATAGAAGAATAAGAACGATTCATTTTAGGTAGTTCAGTCTTAATCACAGCCAAATGAATGCTTTTCATGTTTAACAAATTTGCTTAACTCTGAATATTACTGATGATAATGTTTTTAGCTTTTTAAAACGTGTCAAAAACTACACACCATGCTGCCCTCTTCTGGAGTGTATGCAAAGATAAATGATCTCCAATTTATTGGCATGATGCAGATACAGTAGATGAATACTAAATCCAACCTTAATCCTAGTGCAACAGGTTCCATTCTTCTCCTGGCTCAACAAATCAACATCGATGCTGAATTAACACTCCATTAACCCCCTAAGCAAGAGCGGGCTGCCAAATTCTTGATAATTAACAATGTACACCAACAAATACAAATTTGTGGAAACTTCATAACAGTGGAACCATCCAATTTTGAGTGACTTTTTCATGAGAATGAGGACAGTGTTTGACCAACATACAAAAAGAAGCATGTCATTGATTGTCCACGTCATGAGAGAGAGAGAGAGGGAGGGAGGGAGAGAGAGAGAGAGAAGGAGAGAGGGAGAGGGAGAGAGAGAGTAAGAGAGGTGGGAGAGAGGGAGAAAGCGAGAGAGTGAGAGAGAGGGAGACAGAGAGATAGGAGAGTGAGAGAGAGAGAGAGAGAGAGAGAGAGAGAGAGAGGAAAAACAGAAGTGACAAGAAGCTTGAAAGCAGATTGGCAGTGGAGGAAGGCTGAGTTAACGATGGAAATGCAAAGTGACAGAAACGCTTCACTTGTCCGTCCAGCATGCCTGCGTGGTGGGAGTTGGACAGACCAGGCCTGATGACATGACACCCACCCACGCGCGCACGCACAAACACACAATACCGAAAATTAAACAATCAGGAGCCTATTTAAAGATCCGTCTTAACCTATAGCACGTCAGCCTCCTTTCAAGCACAAACCCGGTCGACCAGAAGAAAAACATACCAGTGGACATGTTGCAATTGAAACTGATGTAGAGTTACTATCATTGCATATGAATAGATTCCACAATTCATAGTGCTACCGTGATGAGAATTGATTTTATATACTGTACTAGCTGGTTTATATTTATCCCTGTGTGCAACACAAGGGACAGCCTACTCAAAGTACGACTGTGTGAGTGTGTTTTTAAATGTGTGGGTAAGTGTGACTGCAAGATTGAGAGCGCTAAGAGGATTTGTGGTTGTGTTGTTAGCAGCCAAGAAAGCCACTGGTTCTACCAGTGCCGTAGAGTGGACCGGACAGGCAAGGAGTGGGCCCCGTTTTGGCCGGAAATATTTTCTGTCACAGCTAGAGGGCGCCACCCCCGCGGAGCTCATTAATCATAGGCCATCAAAAAGTGGCCCTGTGCCGTTTGTGTGTGTGCCCCAGAGACCTCCCGCTGCATGGGAACACGGGAGTAGGCAAGTAGCACAATCAATCACTATCCAAGGTGCAGAGGGAAAGAGGGAGGAGGTGAGACAATGTTGTTTTCCTATTATCCTCTTGAAATTACAGAGCAATGTTGCACTTGGAGGTCAAACTACTACGTTAGACGCGCCCGCCCGCCCGCCCGCGCGTGTGTGTTTGTGTGCGTCTAGTCGTAACAGTACAGTAAGTGTTTTGTAGAAGGCGCCACTGCTTGTCTGGCCCACCGCTGTGCAGCTGCCTGATGAGCGTTACGCACATCTACCCAGTGTGGCCGGTTGCCATGGTTGGCATTCACTTGGAGCGCGGTTCTCTAGAGGTCTGCAGTCTATGCAGATGTAGTCCACGCTTCTCTTTTTTGTTTTGCCTGCTTACCTTGCAGGCGCACTTAAAATTCTTTCATTTTTACAAATATCGAGAGCGCACCTTGTAATACAGAGTGCCTTGTATATGGATAATTTATATTCCTTTCTATTATTTTCGCGTTCTTATTCTCATCTAAATTGCTGGCAGGTGTCAATGATTTCATCATACCAAAACTGGTGCTACTTCCTGCTTAAGCTGGCAGTTAAGAATCATGGGAAATGGAGTCCTACTAGTCAAACTAGACACAAATAAAGCTGATATTTTGTGGCAGCATATTTAGCATTCAGCATTAGCCAAAGTAATAACAGATTGGCTCATGATGTTTACTTATTAATTTTTTCGTCTGTCCTGCACTCCAAACACCTCTCGTGTAGTTGCACGGTGAACAAAAGCAAGCGAGACATGCGACGCTACCCAATATAACCTAGCATAATAGCACTAAATCTATCAAATGAGCATTGGTACAATTAGAATAAACTATTTAACAAACAATGCTTCGCATAAATACTACTCATCGTAACACGTAGCCCCTTAATAAAAATATTTTCAAATATACAGGTTCATTGATATTGTGCTTAATAACACGGTGCGCTGAATGGTCCGAAAAACACTGTACTATGTGTTTGCATTTGTGTATACAGCATATGTGTGTGTGCATGTAAATATTGTGAAAAGGTGAGCAGTACACTGGAAGTTGGAGCCATTTTAATGGGAGCAATTACATGAGAAGATGAGCTGCATTCCTTCCTGAGGGCAAGCTGATTATAGGCCTCTCTTCTCTGGGCCCCTGTAATTACACACACTCTACACCCCCCTATCACCCCCACCCACTCACTCAATGTCCCTCTGTACTCATCACAGACTTTGTAGTAGTCACCCGCCTCATCACTTTATCTTAAAAAAAAAGAAGACCTGCTTATCCACTACTTATGCACAATAAAACAAACATCTTGATCATAACAAGAGATTATGCAATTTATATTGATCTGACAAACCCCATAAACACAACTAGCACTAATGCATCAGACTTGCTTTGTTTGTGTGTTTGTGTTTTGACAAATGCCAAACGGTTCTTATGACTACTCCTTGCTGACAGCTTTTGCCTTCCAGGTAAATGTGTACCGTTTCTAACCCCACTTTGGCGCCTCTCTCACACAAAGGAGAGGCTGACTTGGGCACATGACCTCACACTTTATGGACCTTGTCAAAACCAGTCAGTCCACCCCAGTTGGGAAATCCAGTCAGATTGGAGACACACAGACTGGGAAAATGCACATTCCTCAATCTGACACCTGAAATTGTTGCAAACAACTAACGGTTAGAGGTCCTGCTCCTCTTTCATTTGCCCTTTGACACCAAGTTTGTGAGGGACAACAAGAAGGCAGTTTGCGTGCTTCTCAGGATTACATCTCCTAACTCAGATTACAATATTCTACCACCCCCCCAAAAAAATCAATTACTCAATCAGGGTTTAAGAATGACCTATTAGTTCTAGCAGATTTTTAATTCTTATCTAAAAAGACAATGGCCGTTACCTGTGCAGGCGAAGTCCTCAAAGGAACTTCATCAGTGATGGTGAGCGAAACTTTCTCTCAGATTCAACATTAGTGACCTCGCAATTCGATACTTAAAGGATATTCAATCTTTACATTATGACTATTTTAGCATATGCCTCCTAAGTATGATTAGACAATAAAAAGAAAAACACAACTGATAAATGGATAAACAATAACACAATGTTTTGAACCCAACCTTTTTTGTTCCTATGATAGACCTTTTTATTTTTTTAGGGTGGAATGCGACCACATCTCCAGCTTGGGAGCACAAAGTGCTACCAGTGAGCTAACAGTCCGGGCCGCTCGCACAGTTCAACCTCTTATTTGAACGCTTAGGAAGTGAAGGTATGTAAAAAGCTGACCTACTTTTTTTCTTTTATAAAATTAAATACTTTTTTTTTTCTTTAAACATAACAGAACCTGCCATTTTCCCCTACTCCTCAGGATCGACTTGAGAGCATTCCGCGGTCTACTAGATGCGGTATCAACACGGTGCACTGCCCCCTCCCATTGGTCGTGCAATGAAAACCCGCTTTTGTTATTTGAAAACCCAAACGCCCGGACAAGATGTACAAAAGTGGAGATGTGCAGGTAAAAGAGGACATGCGGTCACCCAAAAACTATATGAACCAACTACTTCAATCATGTAAAGTGTGGTAACTTCTAAACTAAAAGACTTGTCACCTGTTTGGTAGCTGCTTGTGTTAAAACACCTTTAACACGTTTCCTTTTCTTGACTCATAAATAAATCTCAAAGAAAGAGACTTCATAACAATACTTGTGCTCATTCTTTGCCCAGGCGCAGCGCAGGTCACATGGCTCCAATTTCCCGATTTTCACAAATTTCCGGTGCGACTTTCTGTACGACCGGTTGAAACCTAACAATTGGTCCTTGTGTCATCTTGTACACGGCATGACAAAGTGACTTGGAATCAAGCTATATTATCACAGTGCACGCTCATCTTTTGCAACAGGCTAAAAAGAGGCTAAAAATAAAGCAAGCGGAACGTGTGGTTTGCAAAGGTGTGACGAAAACAAGATGCAGCAACCGTGACTGTGAAAAGGTTTGGCAGAAGGCGTCACAACATGTGTGTTTTTCATGATTTGATACGACAACTCTGTGTGCCCAAGAGACAGGAAGTCGACTGGCTCCGTACAAATGAAATCAGACACTCCGATCAGGTGATAATTAAGAGAGAGGGGAATATCGGGTCCTTGTTGAGAGAGGCTGATTCATCGCAGGAGAAGACGGATAGATTCAAAATGAAAGGTCTCCATTTCGGTTAGCTTTGCGAAGACCGCCAGGAAGACAGAAATAGAGGTAAGGTAGTCGAGGAAAGAACTTGGGTAAAAGGACAAGGAAATGGGAGCGATGGAGGGGCAAGTACAAGGAAGGTGGTTCGCTGGCAGGAAGGAGCCGAGGGTGTAAGTGGGTAGCTGCGCCGGGAGATATGCAAGGAAAGAGGGAAGGTATGTTGATGGAAAGAGCGAGGGAGAAAGAAATGGAGGGAGACACAGAAATACTCCCCGGGTGCAGTTCAAGTGCAACTCTTGATAACTGAGTGAGCGTGTGTATGTGCGAGTGCGTGTGCGTGTGCGTGTGTGTGTGTGTGCGCGCTAGCTATGGTTGCCACAGTATCTGGTTCTATTGGCGAAGCCTGCCGCTGTAATGTGTTATGACAGGGCTTGATTCTTGTGACTAACTGCTTTGGCAGGAGAGTTTCTCTGTCATGCTAATGAACAGATGAGCCGGATTGACAGCGGATCGACGATGTGTGTGTCGTGAGGGTCGTCACACACACACACACACACACATACTACGGCGAGCGGTTAGGCAATATGTGCCAAGCCCAAGGCAGAGCCAACCAATGACACCGCATGGACAAACAAAGTGAGGAAAACACTGTAGCGTTTGCGTCACTCTGCTCCTTCATTACGTCCCATTTGCATCGGAGAAATCCCGAGACGCATTACCCATAGCCTCAGTGAAGATGTGTGCAGCAGGTGGGTTACGGAAGAAATCCTATTAATCCTGTTTTCTGTAAGAAAATGTCAAAGGCAAACTCACATTGAAGTACTCATATGAGCTCATGAAATATTGTTGCAAAAAAAAAACAGTATGTGTGCCATCCTTGAAAATGTGTCTCCAACCTAAATGATCCACGCATTCTTTCCACACTTGAAATCTTGTTATGTTTCAGTTTAAAGACATTATTTATTTTCCCCAGTGTGATGAGTCAGCATTCATGCGTCAATCATTCATGAGGCTTTGGCTCCTGACTGACGTTGTTTGCTGCTCTGCCCTGCAGCCAAAGAACGCGCCCTTGACCTGTAGACAAGAGAGGTAGTGGGGGGGGGGGGCTGAATCCCATAATTGCCGCAACTATGATGGGACTTGAATAATGGCGACGGAGAACCCTGATATGCAATTTAAATGCATAAAAGAAATGGAAAAGAAAAGAAAATGTATACAAGCTGGAAAATGGATGTCACACAAGGTGACTATTTTCCTTCCTCCTGACATCACCTGGACTTGAAAAGTCACCCTGCTGGTGTGTGAGCCCAAAACATTTATTACATTCACAACTATGTCACTGAACCAAATTCGGTTTCATTCAGAAGAATACCGCGTGACAACAATGTCAACCTGTAAATCCACTTTTTAACATAATGAAATTCTCCGACATGTATTGTTGAAACTGTGCGGCTAAGCCACTTGCACTATGTTCTTTTTAGGACCTAAGACATTCCGAAACAAAGTACCGGTAAGCTTACACATCTAACATAAAGCAATAACTGTGAATAGATAGATTCTCGGCTCAGGTGCTAAAGCTGTCAAATAAACTTTTTTCATGTGATACATTACAGGTGTCCTGATGCAACGTTTCACTTCCGATATACTGATATTTCAGCCTAGGAGTACAGTACTGTCCCATATCGATCTGATACAATATCAGGAGGAATGATACGTGGATATATTTATTTTTTAGTATTAAATTTTAGAAGAAACTTGATCAAGTGATACTTTTCAAACAAAGAATAGTCCACAACCGTAAGAATGAGAAAATATGACCCATTTATTCCCAACATTTGGGTTACAGAAATTCAACCTCAAACATGTACTGCACTTAAATAAAATAAATACAAAATAAATTAAAGGATCCTGAGAAATAACCCCAATAAAGTAAAACAACAAAATAAATGAAACTCTTTGAAGTGCAAAATAACAATTCAAGTTTACTTCAGTACATTGAGAATATTTTTTTAATATTCAGTATATGGTGGGAAAAATAGGGGTGGGGGATGCTAATATCAGAGATTTTATGTAGACTGATATAATCCGATACTTTTTTTTGTGTGGCTGATATCGGAACAATATCAGATCGGGACACCGCAAGTTGAAATGCCAGGTTTTTGTGATGTCTACAACTCAACTGGAGATACTGGTAGCTGGTATTGGTGTGTGTGTGTATATATACAGTATATATATATATCGTTCCCATATCAGCCACCATCCCCCAAAAAATTATATCGGATTATATCATTCTACATCAAATCTTTGATATTAGCATCCCCCGCTCCTATTTTTCCCACCATATACTGAATGTTAAAAAAATTATTCTCAATGTACTGAAGATACGCTTATACCATCAGGAACTAGAAATTAAAAACTAGAATAGAAAATTGCCTTTAATTTCATGCAATTTTAAAGAAAAATACTATATTGGCATATATAGGTATTTCAAATTATCTATAATTTCTTAATAAAAAAATGTATGAACTAAAAATATTAGTGGTATATTGGTACTTTGTATCAGTATTGGTAACTACTCATGAGTTGTCTGGTCGTACTGGTATCAGTCTAAAAAAAAAGTGGTTTTGAACATCCCTAAATATGATACTCTAGCAATCTGAAAAAGTAATTACTTGAATGGCTCTGATCCACCGAGGCTGCAGCAAACGACAGGCAGCCCAGGGTCAGGAAGCCAGTGACTCCCAACAGCAACGTTTTGTTTTGTTTACCCAGCAAATCTTTTTCAATAGTGTTTTTCTTTTTGGTAATAGTGCATGTGGACGCACTCCCTCTCTGCTTGTCCCAGTCCCAATGCTGGCGAAGAGGTTTGTGTAACCCATTAGGATGATGAAGAGGCCTTTCATCAGTACACACCCTCAGGCCAGGCGCTGACAGGGGCTTTACTTCGACAAGCCTCTCAAACACACCGCTCGACATGAGACAGCACCCAGTGAAGAGGTCCGCAGGCGATCCCCACTCACGGGCACTCACACACAGAAACACACACACACGCAGAGCAAAGAAGAGCAACCTTTTTGTTGCTAACTTTCCACTTCAGCTCTTACACACTATGACAATGCCTGAGAAAAATGGTTTTCTTTTTTGCAAAAGTAATTACATAACAAAAGAGTTTGTGAATACTTAACATAGTCTCGTTACTTTAAAAAAAAAGTCCTACGGTAACTTTCAAGATTCAAGAAGCCTTATTGTCAATTCTACAGGTGCTTATTAGGCATACTGTACAAAATAGGTTTTTGTTTATAATAATGTATTGACGCTTAAAAGGCTACAAAATAAATAAATTATCGAAACAAGACAGGTGTGGTTGAGATGAAAACATATTCAGGTGTTCGCATGTACACACACATCCATATTCATCCATGACCTTGCAAGATGAGACGGGTAGACACGAACTGTCTAACAGACTCCAATTTTAAGAGAATGCAGGATTTTTAAAGAGGAATTCAACCCCAAATTGTAATGTACCCCCGCTAGCCTAAATAGGACATTCTGACTATTCGTGGAATATGAATCATACAGCAAAATCCGGGTGGCCATTTTGCCTCTTGCTGTCAACTGAAAATGACATCACAGTTGCTGAGGGCTCAGATACTGACCAATCACGGCTCACCTGTTTTCTGAGTTTGGTCACAAGCTGAGTCGTGATTGGTCGTTACCTGAGTCCTGAGGTCAATAGCAAGTGGCAAAATGGCTGCCCCGAGAAGGATGAAAACAGGTGGATTTTGCTGCTTAATTCATATTTCATAAGCACAATATTAAAAAGAATGGCGTGTTTAGATTACTAGCGGCACATACAACATATTATTGTAAAGATTATTTTTGGGTTGAGTTCCCCTGTAAAAATGACATGCTACATCAGAAAAACTGCGACCCTGTATCAAGTTTTGACTGAAGCAACTTAAGATATGATTTTAATTCCTTCTGTGACCAATCTTGTATCTCAAAACCCATATATCCTTATACAACAAATTTAAAAAACGGTTTATTTTATTCAAAAATAATTCCTGTGCAAAATGTTCAGACAACCATAATGCATACTGATTCTAAATCAGTTTTAACATAAACTTAACATTCATAGTTTGTGCTTAAATGCCACAATTAAGTCGTTGGTAGCTATTGTAAACATGTCTTGTAAAGCACCCATCCAGCATTCTGCCACAGGTGCAAAATTACAATTCACAAAAATATTTGGATGTAAAAGTACATAAGAACAACAGCTTTTAATAATCCAAAGGACAAAATTCGATTTCACAATTAAGCAAATTTTCAACTTCGATTTTTTAAATGCCGATGTATCGAATTAATTCGATTTATTGCCCAGCCCTAGTCCAAGGTGTACACTGCCTCTCACCCAAGATAGCTGTGATAGACTCCAGTTCTCCACAGCCCTAATGAAGACAAGCCGATTTGGAAAATAGATATTGTGCACAAAATAGCCTCTTAAATTTGCGATTGCATAACAAATGGACTTTTGGTAAAGGTACTTGTTCGCCATGCACAGTACTGTACTTCTTATTGTATATCAGCCAATACAGTTTAGTGTATGAGGAGGAACGAGGGAGAACGTCTTGACTCATTTCTCACTCAGTATTCTGATCTATTTTTAATCATTGGCGCACGTCGCCTAATAGCGTAACGGCGATGCAGCGCTTGGACCAGATGGGCAAAATCATTCATCAAATGGGTAGATAGTGAAAAAAGGAAGACGGAGCATCAGACAGGAAAGGAGAGAAGACAGGTATAGAGGGCGGCAAGAGACAAAGATAAAGTGAGAGTACAAGCGACAAGTGGAAAAGAATGAGGGAGTGAGACAGAAATTGATAAAGACAGGGAGCAAAAAGGGAACATGAGCCAGAGGAGCCACAGGAGGCAAGACGACCCGCTTTCATAGAAGCAGTATTGATTACTTAAAGATGAAAAAGCAAAAGAAAGGGTTCTGCTTAGAGAGTAGATAGATGAACTCGCTAAAGTAGGCTTGCAAACACAAAACTGGGCTAGAGGAACAAACAAAATTGCATAATCTTTCTTGAAATCTAATAAAGCAGAAGCAAGTCAAAAAGCTGGTGGCAGATGCTTAATCCATTGCTCGGATGACTAATAAAGTCTGATGGATAAAAGGTATGACAGGTCGGGAGTTGGACCAAGGGCTGAATATATACACAAAGAGCATTACCACACAGCATATGGGAGATGATTTGCTCTGATGAAATGTTATTCTATGTTGGATTTTGGAGCCAGTCTAAGGATTATACTGTATAAGAATGGTTTAGGACACATGTTTGCTTTGGTCATTTGTAGAGATATTACAATTCAACATTTGATCATAATTACAACCTATTAAAAACCAACAAATGTTTCTCATTTGGGGACAAGCTGCAGTAAAGTTGAAATAAAATGCTATTTGTTGAAGTGTATGAGTTAGGAAACTGCAAAACTGATTATGATATGCAAGCAAAAAAGTAACACAGCAAAAATTGCTTATGTTACTGCCATTTGTTTATAAATGGACAGAAGTTAAATAACTCATTATAATTTGTGCATATGTCCAAATTCCATACAAAAGGGTCACAGTTGAAATGAAGCCTTTTCCGGCTGAATTACATTGCACACGTAAATGTATGTACAGTACAAATGGCAGCATTTTTGACTATTTTGTGCAGTGTTAGATTTAGCCACTTTTTTTTTTAATTAAAGGGATACGTGACTCATTGAGCCTTTTTCATCAGTAAAATATTAATATTTTATCTAGAATTAATTTGATAACTTCATTATTCTTAACGTACAATTAATACCTTTAAAAACTAATTTTTCCACTTACTGTCGACTGAAGATGACATCACCTGTGCTGAGGAAGTAGGTAACGACCAATCATGGCTCAGCTGTTTTCTGGGTTTGGTCAGCAAACAGAGCCATGATTGGTCGTTACTTAATTCCTCGGCACAGGTGATGTAATCTTCAGTCGACAGCAAGTGGAAAAATTGTTTTTAAAGTTATTAATTTTACGTGTAAAATAATGAAGTTATCAAATTCATTCTGGACAAAATATGAACTTTTTACTGCTGAAAATGACTCAATGAGTCAAGTACAGTATTCCTTTAATAGTGGGTTTTTAAAATGAATGATTAGTTCACCACTAGATGACACTAAATCCTACACACCGTTCCTTTAAAAAAAAACTTGTACATTTACTACATCATTTTATTTTAAGTTGCTATGGTGAGCTTCAGTAGGGAAAATAAGCCTTTCAAATTGCACTAAACTTTAGTTGAAAAGCGCATGATGCTACACGAATGGCAGGAATGTCAAAGGGATACTTAAAACATCACATCGGTAGGTGACAGTTTGACCCTAGAAGAGATTATTCCTATTTCCATGATTTCTAATGAGTTAAATGGTTTTCAAATTTGAGGTCAAACATAACTTCAAAGGCACTGTACTTGTTTACTTGCTAGAGTGGCGTTTTACTCTACTGGTATAGGAAATGTCTCTGGTCCAAATCTTTGCGAACAAAGAACAACGTACGTCAACCAAATGAAAATCTGTGCAAATATTCACAAAGCAAAATGCCAAAGATCACTGAAGCAAGTTAATTCCATCCAGGACACACACATATTGGATTTTGTTTACTCTCGTAACACCAAAAAATAATTGCAAAGCATATTACCTTGTGCAAATCTGTGGGTCAGAGGTTGCTATGTTGTGTTAACGCCGTAACGTTTCACTGGTCAACATTATAATGACTTTCACGGTTCAGCACCCAGCACAATAATGAAACAAGTACAGAAATTCACTGAGCGTATAGGTCTTGAGGCCTATGGCATGACCTGAGCTGTCTATGACTCTTGACCTCTTATTTGCACATGGGAGCGCCATTAAAAATATTGTTCCTCCATGGAAAACAACAAGCACATAAAACAACCTCTAGTTATTTATCAAGCAAAGAGCGTTGAGTAGTTCCTTCTGCGATTTCTCCTCATTAAATATTATTCATTGTGGAATGAAATGACTAGGACATTAATATGCATTACGTATGGTAGTCTCCAATCACTTTAATGGCAGCGGAGACAATGAACACAATCAGTGGGGCAAATTAAAACAAAAATGGAAAAAGGAACAGGGACTGGTAAATGGAGAAAAGAGGTGAAGGTATATTGTGGAAGGGGTGACGAGGAGGATGTGAGCACGCACGCACGTACGCGCACGCGCACGCACACACGGGCCCCTAGAGGAGTACAAAGTAATGAAAAGTACACTGCAGCATGGGCTACCTTTAGGTCCCCAACAGCTAGCACAAACACAGGAAGACTTCTCCCCCATCGAACTCCCTTTATCTCCTCCATGACCACATATGAGCAACAATTCCAATCTTTGCCTGCTCTTCCACTTTCCATCTTTCCTTCCCACTTGCACAGGCCCTGGCTAAAGTTGCATATCATGTGGTCCATTAAGAATCCAGGGGGTGTGAAGCACTGAGACCAAAATATCCACAGCGCACTCTGTTTCTCTCACCAACTCATAGACTGAACACCTCAGGGTAATATCACAATAAGCTCTCCTTGTCCCCGTCCCCCCATGCAGTTCTATAATTCATCTTAATTGAGAAAAACAAGCAAGTAAAGGGGAGCACTAGAAGGATGTAAAGTGCAGGTCACGTGTCTCCGGGAATGAGTGAATTTGTGTATTATGTCTTCTTTCTGCAAAGCGAAATGATGGGAGTTTATTGTTTCCCAATATATTGACCTTTCAAGATATAGTATTTTACTTCCCACCCTCCACTGGGCCCATCTGAGGTACGTTTGAGCTCATATAGACAGAAGCAGAAACCGACGAGGTTTAAACTTACTCTAGGAAGCTGTCATAGCAACAGTTTAATGAGAACTGTATCAAATATCATCATTAAAAGAAGAGCAAAAACAGAAGGCTGGTTTTAATAAGACCCCCCCCCCCCACCCTATAGAAAAAAATGCTATGTAGTTTACTCATCCTTATGGATTGGCTTTTAATGAGTATGACAACGTTTTTAACTACCATCCTGCATTTCAAATCAGTTTCTGTCAGCTCTTTTGAAATGTGAAAAAAAAAAAAAATCAATCTGACGTGTCAGGTTTCAACTTTTCAATAAGAAAGAAGTCTCTGGATCGCTGGTCGATTGAGACCTATCTTGTATTTGAGCATACATTCGGGACGACATTTCTGATGTTCAATCAATACAGAACGAAGATATGCATGAGGAGCAAGCGGGATTTCCACACTAGCTGCTACTGTGCCAAGCATCTGCCACAGTTCCATAAGTGGGTACATGTTTTTCAAAAATACAGTACAGTAGCGTTTGTGTTTGCTTTTATTTATTTTTTTCATCCACGCTTCAAAGCTTGCGCTATCTAGGGCATTGGTCAGCAGTTTTAATCAATTTTCAAAACACAGGAGCACTAAGGCAGCCAGGATTTCCCAGCAGGACTGTTGAGAGTGGACATAGCAATAATAATAACAACACAAAATCTAATCTGAATTATGCTCTAAAGAGATTAGGTCAGAATAATCCCCAGAATAAACACAAAAAGGGAGGGAGGGGGGTGGGGGGGACTTAAAATACAGAGCAGAGCCACACTGTTTATGTGTGTATGCGTACTCTACAGTATATTGTGGCATTTGGGTTTGATTATTAGTGAGTAGAGATGATGGTGCTTATTGTACAATGGATTTTTGACCTCGGAAGAAACCACACTGAGTATTCTAGTCGAGATTATTGCAGTTTACAACAGCTCTGAATTGAAATTAAATTTGCCATTTTTTTAATGGATGTTTAGCCTACCTGTAAGAAACACCAAAAACAATTAAGAATGACTAATAACTAGTCTAATGGATAAGCATAATATGGAGTAGCCGGTTAAGACAGGCATCCATAACATGTAATTTAGATTTGAAATAATTATCAATGAATTGACTGGTTGATTAAAACGGCTTCATCTCGCTCCACCTGCTCCTGGTAGCGTACCATGGCAGTGTATGCTCCAATCAAGAAGTGGTGAAGTATGCATAAGAGATGTTAGTACCTATCTGTAACAAACAACAATAGCACTTGTTAAAAAACTGACCATACACACAATACCATTTTACAATTTTTGTAATTAACATGAATAACAGTCATCAGTCTAACTGGCCAACCTCCAGACTAAACACTGTAACACCATTCATCTGTCCATGTTACCTTAACCGGGAGTTTGCCCACTAACTAACACAATAGACGCGTATGTGGTCGTCATAGCAGTGTTAAAATGTAAATGCAGCTTAAGACTTTTGCACAGTACTTAATGAACATACTGCAAACCCAGGACACTAACAGGCGAACAGTCAGGCTTCCCGTTCTGTCTCCCTCTGTTGTTCATTGTTATTTTTCGTGTTTCTCGGATGAGTTGTGCCTATGAAGATAAATTCCTTGGGTGTTTTAGCCAATAAATAGGATTCTGGAATCTGATGCTGCAAGTTAAACAATTGCAACATGCATGGTTTGATTGATTTAGTAGTTGTTGCTTGGCTGGTGCTGACGTTGTGTGGTCAGGGGTCAGGGATCAGCATGGACAAGGCCCGAGGAGACCTTGAGGTCAGCGACTGCCTTTCTGCTGAGTCAGCTATTGTCCAGCATGCATGGCCGCACCACTTCATGTCTATTCAGAGTCTATTCAGCAGCATCAGCTAAGTGTAATAGAAGAACCTGCTCCATTGTCTGACGCAAAGTCTGTTGAGCCGGGCTCACTTCATCTCCCAGTGAGTTCAGAGAAATAGATAAGTCTCAAAGAATAGGGGCGGATTTACACCAGAGAGAAAAAAAAAAGACACGTTCAACACATTCAGGTCGATTCTAGCTCTCTAACAACAAGCTGCTTGACCTCACTGGAGGATCTTTGTAAAATGTCTTAAAAGAGAAGAAGAAAATAGACTTCTCATTCCATAGCCTGTTACTCTATAAACAGGCCATCTGAACTCGGTTTATTTCAGTTTCTGCTCAGTTTGAAAGGATAAAATTAGATACATTAAAATATCACAATCCAGGAATGACTAACAAGAGATCAACAACACTGCTAATAAGTTCACAATTTCCAAAGTGTTGTGAAAGTATATGATCACGCACACAAAATGGCCATATTACTGTTAAAAAAAAAAAGCCATCTGGAGGCATCAGCAGTACCGTGAGCACAACTAAGTCAGAGTGCTATGGCTTTCTCGTTTAAAGTGCCTCCAAAGAGCACCATTATTACCTTCCCAGAATGCAAATGTGCTATGGGGCAATTAGAGGTTGAGCCAATACCAGTGTAAGCCCATAAAAATCTGCCCTTCCATGATTATTCAGCGGCATGACTCGTGGGCAAGACTGGAACATCGGCCTTTAAATGTGTCATAATTATGAGTCTTTGCTTAAAATTAATGGTAGCGCTTTGTATTTCTTTCCCACAGGGCTGGATCCGAGCCACGCATATGTTAGTGTCAGCTCTGCTAATGAACTAAATAAACTTGCAATCGTACTTGTTAGGCCGACATAAGTGGCAGGTAAAGACAAGTGGCCTGCGGGGATAAACCTCTTTTTTCAGATCTTACCCCATCAAGAGGTATTTAGGGAGGTTAGAGGGGGCTGCTATTTTGTTTGTAGAGACAGACGCCCTCATCCAGGATGTCTCGGTGTAATTACACGCTACAGAAACCTTCATTCCTGTCCTCTTCACAGAAGAAAGATGAAAGACAACAGACGCAGGCATGCAATTGCACCTTTTTCTGAAAGAGGGGTAGAGAAAGATAATAGAAGGACAAAAGGTTGGAGAGTGCCTGTGAGATCTTAATAAACCTCCTCTGTCTCTTGTTTACTTCGGTCTACTGTCTTTCATTATTCTTGCAGTTTCCTGTTGTCCGCCTCAAGATGTGTAAAATGCTGTGTTAATGCAAGGCCCACTGCTGAGAGTTTTAAGATGGGCAGAGATTTACCCACACCACAAAAGTGACCATCTCTTGTAAATAGTGTTCAGAGAGACGCTGTGAGGGAAAGCATGTCAACACAAAAGCTCACTGAGCTGTATGCACATTTGCAGGTATCCACACACTTGCAATCTGGCAGAGGTGTGACTGGAAAACGACATGCACACTCACACGCTAGCTTGTGAAGTACAACAACATGACAACAACAGCCATAGAAAGTCAAACTACATCCCCGGATCATTCCACGCCAAAATCACACAGTGGGTTCAACCAAGTAGATTTTGATTTTAATGAAACTTGATTTACATGTTGATAGTCATGGCACAGCACTAATTCTCAAATTTAAGGTCAATCGAAGCAGAGGTTTGGGAGCTACTGACTGACAAATTCGACATTATTGGCAAAATTGGCCGCCTTTCTTCGCAACCTTATGTCACAGGAACTACTGGGTTGATCTTTAGAGAACAGGTATTGTTAGAAAGGGAATTCCAGTTTTGTGAATATTGATCCAGTAGTTCCTGAAGTATAAGGAGTCAAAGGAAAGCGTCCAAGCCCCTTATTGCCGGAAAAAATTTGGCGGGCTGTATCGCCAAAACCCATACTTTGATTGACCTAAAATTTTAGGTTTAGTGTTGTGCCATCACTATCAACAAGTACACCAAGTTTAATTAAAATGCAAATGTGTTTGGTTAAACACACTGGGTGATTTGGCATGGAAACCACCCTACCCCCCTGAAGGTGTGCACAAAGACAAATCCTCTGAGCAGCATTGAAAAAGTTTCAAAACGTTTTTGAACGGCAAAGAGGTGTGTCAGAAAAGTTCTGTAAGGAAATATTTGCTACCTAAAATAAGTTATTGTGGGACAGACAGTAAATTCAAGAGATTGTGCGACTTTGGCTCTTTTCAGTGCATGAGAACTGTTGTGGTTTGACAACTCAAGGCCGCTTCAGCATAACAAAATGCCTATTCACAAAGCCTTGAGCATCTGACAGTTCCTGGCAGAGAAGACCACCATGCTGGAGCAACCTTCCTACTACTCCCCATACTTGGCTCTGCGTGTCATTTTTTCCTCTTTCCCAAGCTCAAGGAGGTCTTGAAGAGGACCCATTTTGAATATGCTGATGACAACAAGATGGCAGTGATGGCTGTGGAAGATCCTGGAAGAATCTTTCCGAAAGTGCATGAGTCATGGCAGAGAAAGTGGGAAGGGAAAAACTTGCCGTATGGATTTGAAACCGGTCCTGGAACTTTTACGACAGACGATGTTTGCTTGATTTAGATCAAACTAAATTAATGGCTGTTGTGTGCTGTATGATGGACTTTTTATTGGCAGGGTGTGGTAGAATCCTGGAGCCCTTGACCATCTAAGTTCCTGTGTGGCATCTGAGTCTAGAGGCAAAAAAAACAAAACATCCTGGAGTGTCGGTCTCACTGTGAAGCTGCCAAGAAACCTTTATAGACTCCTGGAGTTTCCTGTGCCAGAAAGAAAAATAGCTTATCATCATCATCAATGCTCTAACTTTAGTGGGACAAAAGAAGCCAGCTACGTGTCAATACAATATACTGATAGAGAACAAATTATCGTTAAAAACTCTATATTCTTTTTCTTTTTCTTTCTTCTCCTCAGGTTTTACTGCAGATCCCTTTGCTGCCAACCCTGCAGGTCACTGTGTTTGCCTGTCAAACCGTGATACAAAGGCCTCCAGGGAGAGGGCTACAAACGACCCATCTGCCAAGGAACCTGCCAGTCCGTCTGTCTGGCTCTCCACAGGTATGTCCGTCCCTGCACAAATCCATGTTGCGTTTATTAAGTCATGGAAGAGGAGGGCTGGTGTTGGCTGCAGCGTGAAGGGTGAATCCATAGACAGGCGTTGCTCAGTGTTTAATGACCCACTATAACTATATCTATTCATCTCCCGCATCACAGCACTGAAAAGCACTGGAAATGGTCCTTTGCCGAACATATTGCATCATGTTCAATCATAAGTCTTCAGTTATGCTTTTCCAATGGCCTTCCATGCAAAATACCCCCATCCACACCTCTAAAAGGGCAAGAGCTGAACTTTAACTCATGGGACTACCGTTTAATGCCATTAGAATGAGAAAAAGTGATAGCAACTGACTGCCCTCTGAGGAACCAATCAAGCAGAAAAAAGACTGTATTTATCGCTGATTTATAAACATCAGTTCTACATTCAATAGTGATATGTACAATCTCTATTGCCACAGACACACACCTTACTGGCTCTCAACAGAAGCAGCCATCAGAGCAGAAACACACAAAGTTAATGAACCCTCACCAGTCAGCATGGCTGTCCATCTGCTTTCATAATCCCCATTAACTGCTGGTTGTGGGTGCAACCCAATCAGCCACATGAAACACACACACGCACACACGAACACGCACATCCCCACACACACACACACACACATCCAGTCATTTTTTTTAGATTTCCTACAGAGAAAAAGGTTGACTGTGTTTTAGTGCACAGGGTTGGGTGCTGTAGGGCAGGTGGATGTCTGTTGATTTATCTATCGTAATACCCGGATGCCTTGGCTCAGCTCGCTAGCTAATCTAAGCAGAGTGGCGGAGTGAGGTGAGCGTGAGGTCGGTTACTGAAGCCATCTGGTCAGCAGCAGGTAAGAGGCTTGAAACACACACACACACACACACACACACACACACACACACACACACACACACACACACACACACACACACACACACACACACACACACACACACACACACACACACACACACACACACACACTGATACATTTGATGCACACTTAAATCTAACCTTAATTACATCCACGTATATCTGCCACATCGGGCCAGACCTTGTCCGGCTACTTCACACGTGGCGCTCGTTTTAAAACAATCCCTAAATCATCAATCAGGTGGTTGTTTGTCGCGTGCGCCATGCTCACCTGGCATGGCGGATGAAGCTTGTGGATAAACAAGGTGGCCTCCGGTGTAATCTGAAAGCTTGACAAAGCAAGAGAAATGTGCGTGTGTGTATCAGATTCAGATTGAGATTGGGATTGTGACCCTACTCTAAACTAATGCACAAAAGGGAGTACTGTATTTCCTACGAAATAGTGGAGCACGGATCAAAAAACTCACAGTTCAGATCGGATCACAGATTTAAGTCACATATCGGATAGTTTTTTGGATCAGCCCCCTCAACAACAAAGAAAAAAGAACTAGAATTTTGGCTTTTTTTTTTTTTTAACATGGAGAGTGAATTACAAACTAGCCTATATCCACATAACTAAAACAGAAGAAAAGAAAGAGAGCAAAGCAACAGTCGTCGAATTACTTTCTATTGCCAGCTAGGCACTTGTTGCTAGCAGCTAATGGCTAGCTGCTAACATCCACGTGATAGCAACTGAATGCTAGTGGCTAGCTGCTAGCCGCTAACGCTGGAGACCGAAATACAAAAATACAAGTCAAGCTAGCCGTCATGACACCACGCACACGTCAAGGCACACATTTTTTTTTCCATCAACCAATCCGCGGACCTTGTGCGGCCCGAACCGTGGTGCGTGATCCGTACGGATCACGGATCAAAGATGATCCGTTGCACCACTACTACATAATATGACTGCCTTCCCGCCAGCATGCAGTCATTGCAAACACTCATACACCCACACAAATCAAGCCAAGACGAGGCTGTCAACTTGTGATTAAGACCTATATCCAAGGAAAGGAGCGTGAGTTTCTTGAAGCTCAGTCCAAAAAAAAAAAAAAAAAAACTTGGAGAAGTTTAAAGATTTAAGTCCTGGAAGTGATGCTGGAGGAGGAATTAAAGGGTAAGGAAGGGCAGAGCTTGTTTTTAGTTACTTTCTTTACTAGTGCTGCTCGAAAAAACATTGCATGACTGACCCAAAAAGTTTGAGTTTGTGCCATGAAAAAAAAGATGGCAAAGCACAAAAAAACAAATATGTAGACCATATATTACAGTAAAGCTATGCACACTCTTTACTGTCAGGTGTACTTTATTGTGATTTCACAAGAGAAAAACAAGTAGCAAAGGCAAACAGAATTGCTCATTTTCCTGCTCACAGGAAACTGCATGGTCGTTTGTTGCTAGGCAGAGCATGTACAGTGATAATGAATGCCTGGACTTGTAGGACAAATCCGCGATTGATGTTTGTTTAGAGTTTAACCACCGAATCCCGAATCAATTTGATTGGATTACTCATTGTACTTTTACTGAAAAACACGTCATAGTCCCAAAAAATGAAAAATCTAATTTTATTATAATAGTAAATGGTAAATGAAGTGCACTCTTATAGTACTAAATCTACCCAATATGTCGTCCAAAGCGCTTGACCAAGCCTCATATCAGAGTAGACCATCATGCTAACGGTAATGCAGCACCTAATTTTAGTTTAGGATAACATACCTAAACCTCCAGATCCTGTGCTGTACACTGTCGAACCCAGGATGTTCTTCCAACCATCAATCCATCCATCCATTTTCTGAACCGATTAACTGTTGCTGAACTGTCTAGCTGGGCTTCATTGACAGCTTAACAGTTACATTTAAAGCTCGAAAGCCGGCTGAATATTCGCATACACAAGCTAACGTATCCGTGTGGCGCGTTCGAATGTAGCGGAATGTCAAACGACATATGCGCTCCTTCCACATGCTGTACATACGTCACACATCGACGTGATATGTGATTGTGCATGCGTGTCCATTCAACTTTCCTCTGTGACAATAAACGTGACATTATGTGAATCCAATTTGGAAATAATCATGCTAATTCACTACTCAATTTGAGTCACCACTGATTCGTGCACAGCGCTAGTGATAATAAAAATGAATAAATACAATTGCCGGGACAAGAATCATGCTCATCAGGAAAGTTCTTAGACAAAATTTCATTGAAGGAACATGAAGAAAATTGCTCCAATAAGGATGATGAGAAAATGATTACACACATTCATTTCGCAACTGAATCGCTTGCACTTCAGAAAACAGGCTTTTTTTCCCCCACCCAAGCGCCATCTGCTGGATCAGGTGATGCACTGCACAATGCCCAATGATGCGCACGTGTGACCTGGTGACTTCTGAATAAGCGGCCAATCAACGCTCCATTATTGACTGGCACGCTGAGCAATGGAGCAACACGGTGCTTTAACTCCAACTCGATCGCCGCAATAAATATCACCACAGCGCACCGTTAACATGCAGCCAATCAGGGGCGCCCACTCAAAAAGGTTAAGTATCATTCACTTTGATTTAACACCACAAGTTTGAAAGTCATACTGTTGCCACACACGAGTGCGCGCACTCACACACAGGGAAGGATCATTGTCCTCTCATCTGAAGATACACACTCATATGCTCAGTGTGGCCATCACTCCGGGGAGGTCCGTGTGTCATTCCGCTACTTTGGACACACCAGCTGCTCCGTGTGCGCTCGCAGTGTTAGAAGCCCCTTCCCACCTCACAGGGGGGTGTCAGCCACATCCACTTCCACACATGACAAAGCTCTCCCCTAACATCCGTGTCGTACCGACCCATGGCAACTCAACTCGCCCCCCACGTTCAGCGGCACCCTGAGGGCAGCTGGGACCCTAATAAGCGTTCCACTCGCAGGAATGGGATTCTTCACGGTGCTTTTTAAAGAGTAATTCCCAAACTCAGAGAGAGCTGACTGGCTCAAACGAAATGATGGTGTGACACTGATATGGATGACAAAGATTGGGGACTATAAAGCTATAAATATGCCTGATGAGAGAAGGAAGGCCAAGGAAGAGGAAATGGGGATGAGAAGAGGCAATTTATTAATGTAGATGTAGTGAGATGTAGCTTTGAGCGTAGATGGGAGTTAAAAAAAAAACACATCAGCATGCTTGTGTGACTCCCATCTGTGTTTCTAATGCAGCACATTTGCTACTACTGCAGTATCTTATTAACATGCTTTAAGCAGAGTTTTCTTCTGGTTAAGCCAAGGCTCCAGACACACGCATACAAACAGGCACAAACACGAGCATTAACAGATTGACTTTGGTCTAAGCTGAGAGTGAACTTGGCTCCAACTGCTTCTTGGAGACAAAAAGGCTTCTGCTAAGAAGATAAGGAGAAATCTGCATGGCCCGAAAGAACTTCTCGGGCGGGGACACATGCCGAGCGCCGGACCACAGGACCGGCCAATCAAGTGCTGACAGTGCCTCTGATCTATGCATCTCGCAGAGGCGGTGTGTGTGCGTGAATATGTGTGTGTGCATTTCGACGAAGGGGGTTGCTCAGGATCAGGCATGGCCCCCTGTAGTGAGTCCTTATCCTATTGGTCACGATGCGCCGAGTACTGCTGAGATCTCAAATGAAAATTCCTGAACTCACTCCAGTGCGGCAGCAGGTATCCCACATTAATATATAAAAATTGGACCTCTTCAAACGAGGCTCCCTTTCAAGTGTAGAAGTCAGAACTTGCATTTTCACCAACAGGAGAATCCTGTATTTTAGCTAAGGCATGCAGGTGTAGTCAGATCCTTCTTACACAAGGTTAGCATTGCTCTTGGGGAACTTCTGAATGAGTTCTGAGTGTGTGTGTGTGTTCTCCTGTCGCCCCTTCACCCCACACAAAGGGGCATAAAAAGCCCTACGGAGTCTCCTATTCATCCAAAGTACAATGGAACCCCACAGAGGTTTTCTTCCCATTTCCCCGCCTGCCCCGCCCATCTCCCCCCACAGGCAGGATAGAGGGGCGGTAGGGGATCCTGTCATGCCGGCCCAGCAGCAACTCAGCTCCCATCTGCCACCAAAACTTCCCCCTAACCATTAATCCACCCAACTTCCCTCTACTCAATGGCCTGCCAAGAATGGCATCAACATATTTTTCGACATTCCCCAAAGTAATTAGTCATATTAAAAATATTTCTGCCATCGTAGCATCAATGGAGTGGAGTTGTCGGATTAAACTAAAACATTCCAGCATTGTATGAAGGTTGTACATGAAGAGACCATTTGGTATGAAATAAAGATACTTAGGAATTCTTTGACATTTTTTGTTTTGAATTAAAGGGGAATTCAACCCAATGTTTTTCCTACAATATGTTGTATATGCCCCCCACTAGTCTAAAACCACCACTCTAATAAATAGTGTGATTGTGGAATATGAGTTAAGCAGCAAAACCCACCTGTTTTTTTCTATCAAAGAGGGGCGGCCATTTTGTCACTTGCTGGCAACTGAAAATGACATCACAGTTGCTCAGGTAACAACCAAACACAGCTTAGCTTCAGAAAACACGTCAGCCATGATTGACCGTTACATAAGCCCCGAGCAACTGTGATGTCATTTTGAGTCAACAGGAAGTGGCAAAATGGCCGCCTCCTGAGATGGATAAACACATGTTTAATCCGAAAAAACATGTTTGGACTAGTGGGGCTACATAGAATATGTAATGGTAAAGAAAATATTTGGGTTGAAATCAGGAATAATATAAAGTAGTTACCAATCTAAAGTGATCAATACAGCGTTTGATGGAAATAAATAATGAGCGATATTCATGTCGAGCCAGTCCAGCTCTCTGAAATTCCCATTTGCCGATCACTCCTTTCAATTCTTCATTGTCAGCTTCCGACTCCATTTACCTCGCTCTTTTGCTCCTTCTTCCGAGCCCTCGCTATTTGCGGCAGATTTATGGTCCGGCCTAACATGCACAATATTGGCAAAGCATTAAACATGTCTACTCTTATACTGTGAGCTCTCTCCATCGATAAGAGCCTTAATAAAAACATCTCCCTGGAGGATTTGTGTATATGTCTTTTTCACTTTCTGCTTTATGCTTGCCCCCACCCCCACCCTCCTCCAAGTGATTTCAACCTTCTTTAGTTTAAACTTCTACTTCTTCTGCTGCTCTGTAAGCTCTAATGCTGCTCTTTTTCACCTTCTCCTCCTCCTCGCAGCCTAATTCTTCAGTCTGTGCCAGAGGTTTAATGATGCTTGAATGGCACTGCTATGGAATTTTCTTCTTCTCTCATGAAGGATATTTAAAAGCCAAGCCCTGAGATATCAATCTATTTCTGTGTCTCTCATATATTCATCCTTATCATCTGCTCGTTCTGGTTCTGCCCTTTCCGCTTGATGATCTCAGTTTATATGTGGTGGAATCCACATATTAAAATCCCCTATATGCCAAGAAAACACATTTTTAGGAAAAATAAGCCAAAGTTGAAAAAAAACAAAAAACTTGTACAGTATATTAAATTATCATTATAGTTGAAGTGTAATGAGTTCCGTTTCTCAAAAACTCTTCTCAAATCAGTTTTCTTCATTTAAATGAATAGATATACAGTGTCTGTGATTGCTCTCCACAAAGTGCAAACAGAAAATGCGAACACAAAACACACTTTATTTCTTATCCTTCCTTTCTTTGCGGCAAACCAGCTTAATGGCACATTACAGCCACCAATTGATACTAATTGCCACTGTGAGGAAACCCGTGTGAATAGATGGTGCGCTGTTGCCACTAAGTTTGGGGATCTGAAACACACTCGTATCTCAAATTTTGCTCATATCTCGAGACAAAAAATGAGTGAAATGACATGCAGTCAATAACCTTTCAAAACCATGTAAACATGCTCAAAAACCCGAACATGCTCTTATTCAAGTTTTTAAAAACCAAAATATGCTTATTCGCTTTTTAAAAGCCCGAATAAGACCCCTGGGTTACCCGTTATCATCTGTCATATAAATGCAATTGGGATACCTCTTTTGAACAGAACTTTGGTTTGTGTTCTGCTCTACTCACAAGGAATCTTGGTCTTTTGAGAACAGGGACTACTTGCAAGCGTGGCGGCCATTTTACATCGCCACTTGCTAAAAGAGCCTAACTTAAATACTGTACATTGATTTATCTTGGGTGTTTTCACATTATTTTCTGTCTCCTCTGCGAAAATTCCACAGTGTGTATGTATACACACATACGGTATAAAGGTCTGTTCATATGGCGCGCAACCCACCGGAAATACACAAGCAGAGTTAAACAAAAATGGCGAAGCTGAGACTTAGCACAGAACCACACTTTTAGAGCGAGAAGGAAACCGACTGCTTTATTAGTGTGGTGAGTGACATGAATATATTATGATTTATTGACGGTAAAAAGAAAAAAGCGGAATTGACGACTATTTGCATCATGATGTTGACCTCCGTCGCCGTTTACCTCAGGGTATTCAAATTGCCATACGGGAGTAACTCTGTCCACTCACGCATGTTAACGGGTTAGGGGTGTGAATTACCTAGTACCTGGCGATTCGATTCGTATCACGATTCATAGGTCACGATTCGATTCGATACAGATTAATCCCGATGCGAATCTATAAATTGATTATTGAGATTTTTTTTACCTCAAATTTAGAAAATACAAATCAGTAAACTTGTACATGTACACTGTAAGATTTGAATGAAAATGTATTTATTTATCGAAAAATTCAGGCTTATAACTGAGCCACTGCTTTCAACAAACAGGTTGCAGTCTGTTTCATGTTTGAACAGCACTGAAATTAAATATTAAGGCTTAATGTTTCATTAATATAACATTCTTCCATGCTTAATGTGGGAATCCTAACCCTAAGTAAGACGTTTTGTTGAATATTCCTATAAAAAAGGTATGTTTAAAAATCGATTCAGCCGCATTTCAAATCAATTCGAGAATTGCGTGCTTGTAATATCGCGATATTTTGCCGAATCGATTTTTTCTAACACCCCTATAACGGGTTATCCCAAATGTTTCAGAAACCGGAATTTTGACCTCAACCTAAACGTAGTCACTACTAGAGCTCAATTCTGCCAGCACAGAAGGATTTACTCAACCCAAGTGGCCAAATAATTGTCATCAAAGGTTTTGTGTGTTTTTTTTGTTTAAAATGTAACATTACTTTTAACACTTGTGTGACAGATAATGAAAATGATTACCTTGGTTGTTCAGTTAATAAAGGTTTTATGATGGCAACAGACCCCCGGCAGTGATCATTTTTTATTTTCATGATTTCCTGTGGGATAAATAGCTTCCAAATGTGAGCATATTGGAAGTAGACCAGCTTCCTGAAATGGATTGTCTTCAACCTTGGAGTTCTTCTATTGTAGCATGCTCACATCCTCTGGGTGCAATTGGCACACTTGTTAGAACAGCCACTCTTTCATCTTGTCTTTAAAAGCCTTTCGGTACCCTAAAATCCTTCACAAACCCCCGTAGCCCCCCAGGTCAGTTACGCCAATGAGAGCTAAGCAGCTGTTACCCTCCCACTTCTTGCTCCTTTGCTGTCCACAATGTGAGCATCATAAGCACATTTTTAAATATTAACAAAGACCACTTTGCACATATGAATAATACAGCAGAGAGCCCAGTGGCTGGCCAGCGATCCCATCCACTGCCGCCTGATGGCCATAAAACTAATGCATTGCTCCGGGACAGAACATACCCGTGTCTCGCATTCTGACAGGACCGGCCTGACAAACCATTCTGGTTCGAGCTTGGCCCAAAGAGATCTTTCTCTTACCAAAAGTCCTCTATCACCTGTTAGAGTGGGCGTTACTACCTCTTCAAATGCAGTATTGTTTCACAGAAATTTTAAAATAATTGGACGTAACATTTGTTATTGTTTGAAGCAAACTCGACATGCTGTAAGGTCAAATTTGAGAAATTTCAAGTGCAGGGTCGACGCAATGGTTGTAGTATATTACATATTACATAAAACAATAGATACACTGTAAATACTGAAGGTGCCTCTTTTTGTAATTATGTATATGCGTCAATCATCCAACCCAAAGCACATTGCAAACATCATTTCATTTCAAACCTTTTCAATAATGTCTACAACTTTGTTTGGTGTTAGCGTTGACTTTCTAACTTGCTGCACTGTTGTTCAAAAGAATGAATATTACCACACTTGACAACAATATTCATTCAGCCCTTAAGGGAGTGTCGGACACGTTAAGCACACTAACTTTCAATACTCAACTGCTCCTTCGATACGCTTGTTTTTTTCTCTCCTTCTGTCTTGACCTCCCAGTCCGGACGAGTCTGCTGGCATTCCTCCCACCACCACCACCCTCAGGGCCATCTCAACATTTAATTGTGATGTGTTGCAAACTTTATATAAACACACCTCCCACATACCAGCTCAGTAAATCTGATTAAGTCAGTGATAATGACGCCACACAAGTTACTCTAGACAAGTGTTGTAGGTAATTCATGAGTATGTCAACACTGAGAGCTTATTGCAGTAATGTGAGCACATCCAGCCAGAAAGCGACACAGGAGGCACTGAGGCAGAGGAGTAATACACACAAATGTGTCCCATTGTGCATTTCACTAAATATATCTACAGCTCGCTCTTTTTTAGACACAAACTGAGCTCCCCTCCTGCTAGCGCTTCTCCTCTTATAGGACTTCACTGCAATACTCCACACAGTTAATATCAACATTTCTCATGCAAGCATTTCTGAACAGTCTACAATTTTAATAAACGTAAGCTGCTTTAGTGCTCTATCTGTTTGGGGAGTAATACACACACGTGTATTGTGCATTCCAGGGAGGGGTCAGTCAGGGAAATAACCACAGACCCCCAGAGACAATCAGTGTGTCCTATTATGTCTGTCATTAATGCCAAAAGTACACTTCTGTATTCACTGCAGTGGTCTTTCAGCAAATCTTCAGCAAACATGATTGTTCTTTTTTGTTGTTGCTGTAAACAGAGCATAATCCAACCTTTACAGTTGATAGCTGTCTTGTATTTCAAGATGACAAAAGCAAGGGAGAAACATCCAGGCTTCTAAGCTAAACTAACCATTGTCACCTCAGTGTCCAAGTCCCATTAGCTCAATCACAGTGACCTGGCCTTTGTGCCAAGTGAAGCATCTCCATGTGATCTGAACAATCCAAAAGCCTGCAACACTCACTTCAACTAATGCAGCCCTAATGGTGTAACCAACTCGTCGTACAAGCAAGATATTTTTCAAATGGGCAACAATGAAAATGAAAAACAAAATTTGCTCTGTCTTTTATGGCGTACTTCAATTAATTCATTTACTCAAGGGGCTTTGTTATTATCATTCTCTAAGTAGAAGAAACAATGGGTTCATACAAATTGCAAGGGTTTTAAGTCCATCATATAAAACTGCACTCCAAAACAAATCTTGGAAAGCGGGTTGTTACAGAATGTAACTTATTACGCACCTGGAATAACAGCACAGCGTGGAAATGTTTTCATGCGTAATAGTGTGTACGTCTAAAGGTAAAGGACATGGAATACTGTAGATCTATGTGATGTGGGGACTTACCGGTATCACACACGACATATCCCCCGAACAGGAGCAAAAGCACAATCGGACCGCAAGCTTGTCCACGCTGCATCCGAAAAGAGAGCATCATTTCCGGCTAAACTGCTGCGAAGCGTCCGGGGGTGCGCACACGCGTGGCTTGGTCACACCAAGTGTCTCTTGTCCAAAAAAGTGATGTAGGAGAATATCAAACACAGTCCAGTCCTACCGTGAAGTGACAGCTGTAAATGTATCCGCTACGATAACACGCAACGATGTACTTTTCCTCCAGTATCAAACTTGGTTAAAAAAAAAAAATCAATTTCAATTCAAAATAGCAATATTCCAAGCTGGTTTCATGTTCAGCTGTGATATGACTGACAGCCACAAGAGACGTCTTGAAGAAAGTCGCTAAAAAGTTTGGACGCGGCTGGGTGATAACAGCCAGTGTGTCCCTGACAAACAAAACAGAACAAACCCTTAGTTCAACATAAAAAAAAAATGAACAAAAAAAAATCTCGCTCCGACAAGATCGAGTTGCTGTCAGTTAGCCCTGTTCGACGCAGACTGGACGCCCGAGTCTGCTGGAGGCACTCTGGACTTGTTTCCGGTCCGCCAGGTGTAAACAAGAAGACACAAGGACCAACACAAGCCGGACTAGCAGCCTGCGCCTGGCCAATCACGTTGCAACCTCCTCCTCCTCCTCTTCATCCCACTGATGACTGAACAAGTGAATGGAAGTTCAGAGCAAGCGACGAGGAAATAGATTGCGGAAGAGCGAGAGAGAAAACCCGGATTCACCCGGATTCACTCTGGATTCAGAAGGCTCTCTCTATCTATCTATCTATCTATCTATCTATCTATCTATCTATCTATCTATCTATCTATCTATCTATCTATCTATCTATCTATCTATCTATCTATCTATCTATCTATCTATCTATCTATCTATCTATCTATCTATCCGTTTTGGTCCTGCAGGCTTCACCAATCATAAATCATCCTACGCTTTATTATTTTCTGCCAACCCATTCCTCTCCATCATAAATGTACCCCCAGTGACCACTAGGGAGCACCCTTTCATTAATGAGCCTACCCGCTATGAGGCTCACTAGAGTTCATACAGTGCCCTTCATATATATATATATGAAGGTAGTTCGTGGTATAATTAATGAGTGGACACCAATAGGATATTGAATTGGCAAAACAATTAAATACACACTGCAGGGAAGAACTGCTTATACAAGTGCACTTAATTGTGCATGAGTAGAATTTATTTCAGACTAGTTTTTTTTTTATGAATAGTGATTTTACAACTAATGTAATAAACTTCTGAGTTATGAGTCTTTATTTAAAAAAAAAATACAAATAATTGTTGCTAGAGAGTACTCACTGATGGTGTAATGGTTTGGCTTTGACGAATAGTGAGTCATGAGCTATAATTAACTTTTTAACTAACTATTTTCAGGAGATAGTGAGCTAAAAATAAAAATAAGTATTTTATAAAAACTAAAAATAAACAAATTCAAGTTAATAATCCACCCATTCTTATCCATTTTATGGGGCGGCCATTTTGCCAGTTGCACTCGACTGAAAATGACATCACAGCTGCTCAGCTGAGTTGGTGGATTTTGCTGCTTATTTTGATGCATATCACACAAATGCAATTTTAATCAGAATGCTGTGTTTAGACTAGAGGGCGCACATAAAACATATTATTGTAAAGAAAATGTTGGGTTGACATCCCCGTTAAAACTTTTTGCACATCATGGGCTATGTTATTTTATTTTTCAGTGCACAAAGAGTGAAAAAATTATGCATAACATGCACCTTTAGAACATTACCAAATATAGTTGCAAGGATAACTATGTTTCGATACTGTGGTAAATGTATTTATTTTTTAAATATTTTTTTTAAAGAGCTCAGTATTGTTCATTCGGTAATGTCATCATCATTGCTCTTTTTTTTCTTTTCTTTTTTGTATGTGGGTGAGTATGTGTATGTGTATGTATATGTGTATGTGTATGTGTATGTGTGTGTATGTGCGTGTGTGCGTGCGTGCGTGCGAGTGTGTGTGTATTCGTTAGTTCACCAAAAAACTATTTAAAAAATCCCATACCGTTCATCTAAACCGAACACCGCCATCAGGAGACCCGAGGAAGGACCAAAGAAAACAAAGGAAAGTGAAATCCAGCTGTGGTAAATTTAGATGTTTAATTGCCAGCTGTTGTCAACCATTTCCATTATACTTTGGGAGGGGTGAGGCAGTGCAGACCTGGAGAAATTTAAGGGTACAGGATCCCGCTGCCCTCTTCTTTTTTGCTTCCAAAATTAGACTGACTCTATTTCTTAAACATGTTACCAAAATTGGGAATTGGGAATCCTAACTGGGTCAGCCCAAAATGTAATAAGTTCCACCCTCCACAAAACGTGAAAACCCATTTAAGTATTTAATTACTTATTTTTACTTAATTCTGATAATTAATGCACAGCAATTAATTTTGAGGAAATAATCCATCAATTAAAAATACATGGAGTTGTGCGGGTAAACTGGAATTTTAAACTGTCACTCTTATTTGGACCTTTATTAAAAAATAATAAACAAACATGGATATGATGTCTTCGTGTTTATTATGAAACGTTCACATTCACCTTCACACAGCATTTTAAGCTGTTCATGTGGAAAAAAAAGCTCTGTTCAATGTCTGCCAACATTGGCACTGATGCAGTGAAATGAAAATCATGTTGACCCCACAGTCCAAAACCTGCAAATTGCTGACTACATTACATGGGGGGATGTAACCAATAGGCAGAGAACCTTAAAGGCTCGGTGGAAAACAGCTATTATTAAGAAGATAATGGGTCGTTATCGAGGGCTGTTCGGTATTACAGACCCTCAAGTGCATTGTATTGTAGGCTTGACATAAAAGACTGCAAACTGCATATCTCTGAAAAGCAGAGGGCCTCTAAAAATAGAAGAGGTGTTCCAGAAGATGCGATAATTGAATATTATTTTCAGGAATGATTAAGTTGACCTATTCAGTAGACTAATTATTTTTTGCAGCCCAGAGGAGAACTTGTTTAATAGATTGTGGTTGAAGTGAATAAGACAAAAATAAAAAATAAAGGCGGCAGCCTGCAGGCTTTCAACTCACCACAAAGACTTTTTAACCTTTTCAAAAATGAATGCATGCGCGGACAATAAGACGTCTTTTGGATTTGGTGTCCTGTATCTTTTTCTTAAGATGTGGTGAAAGTTTAAGGTCAGACTCTTAGTTTCTGTTTTATTACACGATTTTCACAGATGGACAGTGGCAGTTGTACACTGACCATAACATAAAAACACTTGCACAATCTCATATACAAAAATATTGTATCCATCAAAAAATGCCACTTACAATTAAATTTGTCATGGGGATAAATTGATTTAGATTAAGATTGTAGTTGTAGATACAGTGCACGTAGCAAGTGGACTTAAAGTTGTTTGTATCTTTTCTGCAATTGGACCCCATACAGTTATAAAATGCCAATCTACTACTATGATGAACTCAAAATAATTAACATAATACTGTCCCAATACCAAGTTTCTACATACCATGACTTGAATTTTGCTGGACGCACAGATTAGCTATAGCTAACAGCATTATTAGCATTAGCTTCTGATAAGTGACACATGTTCGGCGAGGAGGATTTGTTGCACCACATACACAGATCTGCTGCACACAATTTAAAAGTATACACTATAAAAACATTTGGGACAAAAAGGGACCAACACAAATCTTTTGGTTATTCATTTGACCTAGCAAATAACCCAAAATGGTGGGTCAAGTCAATAACCCACAAAACAACCCCCCAAATGTTGTTGGTTCGGAAATGTGTGCCCATGTGCGTGTGTCTCTCTGTCACTTTTCATCGACTTCACCTGTCCTCCACCCGTGTAATCCCTGGACACACCTGGCCCCATTGGCTTCAGGGCTTTTAGCAGATTGCATGTGTCACACTTAGGACAATTACACTGATTGTTGCCCTAGAAACTCGGCTGACTCCCTGCCTCACACTGGAGGCATGCACGGTGATAGACATGTCTTAAAGGTTTCCTTTCACCTCCCTGTACAAACCATGACATTCAAAACCAGAAGTGTTTTAAGTCCTTTGCTGCAAGCAGCAGCAGGTGATTGCTGGGTGTAGTATTGACAGCAGACAGGAAGTCTAATATTCATCATTATACACTAATTACAATGGTGAGACTGAGCTGTCCTCGAGGACTCACACAGATGTCATCAGAAAAAACAACATCAAAGTGCCACTAAGAAGCATCATGATTGTCACTGATGCTAAAAAATTGGCCACAAACCGAAGAACTATATCAGTCCCCAAATATTTTATTATTAAATTGGACCACTTTGTCATGTAAAGAAGCTTTGTGGGAGGGTATTGTTACACAAAGACACTCATGCAGGCTTAAATGGTGGAAGATTAAAATTTTAATATCTCACAGTCTGTCAACTCTAATAGTGAGACTTTTTTCTGTCACTTTGCATATTGCTTCCCTCAGTTCAGGCGAAATATACAAGATAAATATATATACATATACTTAAAATAATGTGCATGTTAAATCTGTGCATGATGATGGTTTTAAAAGAACACTCAAGACTAATAATTTGGCAAAGCCTTTTAGTCAATTTATTTATTTCCTATATTCTTCTACTTCTATTAATTTCATATATTTTGTTAATCTTTTTTCTGCTGTATTACAGGCCAGAAATAATTTATTATTATTTTACCTAACAATATGTTGTTGTTTTTTTTAAATGTATGAATAATTGACTTACTTTTGCTTGACTTTGTTTTAAGGTCTCCCCGGTGTTTCTTCAAGGATGCTGATGTTTCCATGGATACATTTAATAACTTTTGTTGTGCTATTGTGAATGCTGTGATCTGTTTATTAATGAACGTGTCATGTGGGAGTCGCGATGGAGTGCTGGATGGGTTTATTGGAAGCTGTTGGTGAAGGCAAATTGGATTTTGCTTTGTTTTACCTTAATAATTGTTTTTCAAAACAGTTTTTATATTGTGAAGCACTTTGTGTTACATCGATCGTATTTGATGAATAGAGGTGTTGTTAGACTGGAGCGCGTTCGGCTGAGTGTGAACACTAATTAAACTCACATCTGCAAGAAGAACACTGAACAACATTGGTATTCAAGAATCATAAAACAAAGCTCATTATCAAAATATTACATTTTGTGGATTTTTGTGTAGGGAAACTAGATGGATGTATGGTACACTACACACTTATTGATTTTTAAAATGTGAAAGATGAACACGTTGAGGAATAAATCAGCATGTGTGTTTGTTGACTTGCACATTTTTCATTCATGCATATTTTTTCATCCAGACTTCTGACACACCACCGAGTGTAATCTGTGACCTACGTGTGGTTATTGAATTCTGAGGCCGGCTGTAAATCATAGAAAATTGAGTTTTCCTGCGACGAGTGAATCCACACTTTCAATACGAAAATACTCTATGTAGCGGCTGTGTCATCGACGTTGCAAGTAACAGACTAACACTTCGAGATCTTTTTTGGGGGGTCTTTATAAAATATTTTGAATACAAGTAATTAATCAGAATAATGTGCTTATGAATGATTGCGTATTTAGAGGCTCACTTTGTGGCTTTGTGTTGTTAAATGTTGAGCAGGTTTAACATTTACAATCCTCCCTACCAGCCCTGACTGCTTTTCAAAGGAAAAGCCACTCTTAACTCACCCCAGGCAACTGGAAAATCAATCATGATAATCTTTCAGAGACATGCGAGAATCGGACCTTTGCTGACTTTGATCACAAGGGAAGAGAAAAATGCCCAAATATGTCCTTGCTGACAATATACTGTATGTGAATCTTGCCTAAGATGAATCAGGTTTTCAATCTGATTTGCTTGTGGGAGTATATGCCACCCTCTGTGGACCTGTGTCAGGTAATGTCTCAGTCTATTAGCCCTGATATGAACTATAAACCTACATTTTGTTTATTATGAGGGGCATCGGAGCATTGTTGAGTGATGATATTTCATAAGGGAAGCATTATGTACACTTCATAATATTGGCTGCTCAGCACATTTGCTCTGCTTGTCCAGTCTTTTTTATGGTTGCGGAGGGCTTTAGGACACTGTAAGTCAGTGCTTTGTCTGCGAGTGCAACATTATGGTTTCATTTCTCTATGTATGTGCGTGATTCACGGCAAAAGGCATTACATGTGCCATCAACTGCGTTTTACACAAATAACTTCCAGATTTTGTGATATAGGGAAATACCCAGGAGTGGAAATATACTTCTTCTTTTTTTAATATCCTCTGCTTCACCTCTCTTCATCATCACCTGTACATCCTCCTTTATGATTACTCAGTGGCTGTGAGAGCACATATGTGATATGCCATTAGCTTTAGAGAGGGCGCAGGAGAAAAGGAAGTGCAATTTTTTATCTCCTGCAAGAGGCTTGAAAGAAAGCTGGAGTAAGGATGAGGATAGCAGACAGAGGTATACACACACGAGGATGCGACCACATGCTCCAAAGAAAGTATAAAGGTGTAAAGGGAGAAAGTGAGGATCGGCTGGAGGGGGACCAGGAGTCCAGTTTTATTAATCACAGTCTTGATCTAGAGGGAACACCGACAACTCTGAACAGAAATAATACTCTAGCGTTGCCACTATTGCGCTAAACACATCCTTAAAAACAGTAGAACCTCAAAGTTGAATGATACATAATTTGGAATTCCGTTTCAACAGATTACTTTAAACAAAAGAGACCAAAATTTGCAAAAAACTGAGACAAACACGTGTTGAATGGTACATTTTCTAATGTAATTGCCCTAGTAGGATTTTTGAGTTATTTGTGATTAATTAACAAATCAATCCAACTTATTGGGTCATTCAACTAGCCAAAAAGTTGGGTTGCTTTGTCAGTTATGATTTTAAATTGGCCTAATTTTTTGGGTAAAATAACTCAAAAAGTTGGGTTGGTTCATTTTTTACCTAATTGAATTAAAAAGTTGGGCGAAATGAAAAACCTATAAAGAAACACAAAAAATGGGTTTATTTGTTGGTTATTAATTTTTCATTTTTTTTCTTCTCACCAATACCAATTCTAAACAAAAATGAAAAACAACCCAAAAAAGAGCTTGATGTAGCAGCACAATATGTTAGCATATGCGGTAATGGTCACCTGCCAGTTGAATGTAAGAATGAGTGTTTGTCTCTTCCTATGTGTCAGCCAAGCAATTGAGTGCCAGTCTTTGCAGGATGCAACCAGCCTCAGTTGGCAGGGATTGGATCCACAAAACCCTGCAAAAGATAAGCGTGGAGAAAATATCCTCATATAATGGTTATGCAATGTAAGTATTTCCTATTTGGAGGAGTTGTTACACTCTCGTGTCACTATTTAATACATTTTCAATTTGGCACAGGAGAGTTCACCCTGGGAAAGTGTATGATAATTGCATCCAAACTCATAAAGCGGCAGTATATTTGTCGATGTAATAAAACACAAAGTACTTTCTCAGCAGCTACAAAAAAACAAATAAAAGCAGTGCTTTACAAAAAAAAACTATGTGGTAAAAGAAAACAAACTATCACAATGCTAAAGATGTTTTGTATATGATGAATAGTTTGATTAACAACCATCATGCTTTTATTGCGTATCATTAAAAAGTTTATGGAAGTACTGTATGTGTTTATTTATTTACATCTTCTGATTTGTTACTAAGAGTAACAAGCTGCCAGACTAAATATCCAATTAGAATGGTATTAATAGGTTGGATGTCTGCAGGCTTGGCATGGACAACAGGGGCTGACCTCACAGTGCAGCCAGTCAGCGGTCATCTTATTAGTTTGGAAAAGAGCTCAGGTGTGGGGGCGCGTTTTGTTTGTCTTCACATGCTCTCCCATCGTCGCAATATCACCTCATTTCAGGGCGTGGAAGCCAGCAGCGGCAGGGGAGGAAGCGAAAGAAAAAACATGAGTGAGGAGGAGGTGGAATTAAAGCTGAGTTGGTAGACGAACTAAAAAATATATAGTTTCCCCCCATATAAGTCATGTTGTTGCCTTTTTTATTTATTTATTTATCATAAGTCAAATTATACACTTCAATGTCATCAGTGAATTTGCATAGTAATGACAATCACAATCAGAGGTCTTTTTGGTCTGCTGTGGAAGTGCTTTTACATGACATTCATTGGATGCAAATCAGCGTTGTGGTTGCAAAACAAATCCATGCAAATCATGCATTCAGCTGAGAATAGAACCACAAATTAGGTAGTAGAAATTATTCAACAGTGAATAAGGTCAGGAGTAAGCAAGGACTGAAACTTTTTTTTTATGCATACACAAAATAATATCATCATTCACTGAATCATGTTAGTTGTAATGTAATGTATTGATCTTATAATCATGAATCATTACAATTAAATCTAGCTATGCTGAAAGAAAGATGAGGGCGGGGCTTGTTTTGACATCAGCGTTTCAGCGTACGACAAAGATGTAAATTTTATTTCTCCCTGAGACTCAGACATAAAAAAAAAACATATAGGCCTGCTGTCATCATAATTGACATATAGAGTGCCAGTGAAAAGTTTGGACACATTTTCTTATGCAATACAAAGAAGGTGTGTCCAAACTTTTGACAGGTACTGTACATATAAATGCAGAGAAAACAGCAAAAGTGAATCCAATAGCACATTACTAAGAAATGCTATGCTTGCTTGATCATTTCATTATTTTCAATTTAATAGCATAGCAGCAGTTGTTTTTATTACAGGTCACATATCGTTATAATGGTTAGAAAACATAAATGTAGAATAATGTACACACAAAAAAATACAGTCATACTTTATTTTTGATGTTATTGTTTGGTTTACATTGAACACATGCAAAAATTGCTGCTTACGGTTTTGTAAACAGAAACACACGTGTGGACATTTTATGGCTTTTTTTTTCTTTTTCAGGAAAGTGCAACATCAATAGTTTGTCTTCCTTTTAGGGAATGAAGAATTGTAGACAGTAACAGTTTGAACAAGGTGACTTATTATGCTTTAAAAACACCAGTGGCATTTGTTATTGCGTTGGCTGAGAAAGGCTGTTTAAAGGGAAGTTAGCATTAGCTTTCCACAAGACTTGCTCTGGGCATGAAAACAGGGTCCCCAATCCTAATATTTGGAAACGCTCTTCAAAACAAGCTAATACAATTTGTCTATGACATACTGAGCCCAGAGACAATCTAACTTGTTGCTGCCTGTCCTGTCCAGCTTCAACTCACTCCCCAAAAAATAAATAAAAAATACAGCGGAAGCTGAGACTGAACTCCACCTTCTTCTAGAGAAGAGGCAGAGGTCCAAAAGGTGACCACCTGATGCTCGAGACACATCTGCTCCATTGGCTGCCGACATGTTATTTCAAAAACAACATCACTCTCTTTTGTCACAACCCCCAAAAAAACAACCTCATTTATGTGAGCTGTGACCGCCTGTGTCCTGCAATCAAAGTTCAACAATTTCTATAAAGAGTAATCCCTTAAAGGTGCAGAAAAGTGACAAATCTGACGATGAGAACTTCACAAACCTTCCAACAAGTCTCTTTCAAGTCACAACTAAAGGGTGACGACATGACACAAAAGAACAAGTGCGCAACTATCTCTGTGTTAACATGCTCCCGATCCGCCGCATTCCCTTTGGGGGGCTCACTGCCGTGTTTCATCTGTATATGCGTCCTCTCATCTCTCTGTTTTATGTCTGCCTTGTGAGCATGCTTCAAACACGGGGGACCAGTTTGAATACTGGAGATTCCAACAGCAGCGATCCTATAGAGAAATATAAAGAGCCCAGGCCTTTGCCAATATTTCCACCATCTACGTGGCTGCATTGCATTTATATGAATGGCCCCTTTTCTTTTAATTAAAGCATATTGAGAGCAGTGTTGTTACACTGATCGTTAAGTTTTAAGTCGAGGCTATTAAGGACCAGCAGAGGATGGATGCAGAAGGGCACAAATGGCCAACGCTAGAATATGATATAGCAGCACAGTGCCATGCAGCTTTCCAAATGTAAAAATCAATACACAGGGAAAGGGAGAAGCAGCAGGGTCGATACGCGCAGGTGATTGAGAGCAAATAGGAGCCCTTGCGTGTGTATTTACATTTTGTGTACATTTGTGGTCATGCTTCAACCCTGTATTGACCAAATGTTATGCACTTGTACACGAAGAAAGGATGTCTTGTTCTTGTGGTGTATCTTGTGGCTACTGACCTCTGACCTGCTATCGACTCTTCTTCACTTACAGTATTTTTCAGAAAAAGGCTCCTAGACCTTCAAGAAAAGAAAGGGCTCAAGTGAACAGCAGACATGAGAAAACGTTGCATAGTTGTTGGTATTTATGATTATAAATGCCAAAGACATTTGAGCCTTGAAGGAAAGCAAAAACTTTCCCTCATCTCAGTTTTATTTATAAAGCACTGTAAAGCAAATGAGAATGTGGCCTTTTTAGTCAGTGGGATATGAATCTGATTATTATTCACATAACTGTGGAAGGATATAGAGGGTGTCCATAAAGTCGCTTTACAATTGAAGCAATTTATTACAAAGGCAGTTATTGAGATATTTTAACTGGATTTATTTTGTTTTAATGAGTGTTTTTTTTTTAAACTTCATTTAATAGACCTCTATATGGGCACCATTATTTGCACGAATCACATCAAGTCAGTACTCGATTTCTTTACTGTAGGATGGCCACAATTTTAATGTGAATACAAACTTGAATAAACACTGATTAAAATAAAACAAATCTGGTTAAGATACCTCATCAACTGCCTCTGTAATCATTTATTTTTAATTGTAAATAGACTTCATGGACAACCTGTATGTACTATGCATTCTTAAAATGAAACCCAGGGGTAACAAATACAATGAAAACAGCAAAGGCCCCAAATCTGAACCCAGTGGAACACCATACAACAGCAAGATAGAGAGGGGAAACCGAGGCTAACACAAAATGGTTTAGATCCGATTTGGCATACAGAAATATCTGAAAATGGCTGGAATTGAATGAGTTTTGGATTGGTGTTACATCCCACAGATGAAAAAAAACCCTGTTATCATCACCATCGATGCAGCTGTACTGTAACTTCAAAAAGAGAAAATACAATAACTTCTGTATTTGCATCCTTGCCGAATCCCCAATCACAAGTTTCCTGAAAATTGATTGTGTAGTCTTTCCAAACTCCTGCAAACAAACAGGAGAGCAGTAATCTGCTGTTAAATCATCATTACTTGATTAAGCCTCTAATACCTAATTTCAATTAACTTAATGCTTCTCGTATTCATTCTATCAGCTTTGTGTGTTCTACCTGTCTGACAGGGTCATTGTGCCAGGAGAAATTAGATTACACAATCACAAACGTCCCAATCGGGGCTCATGCATATTTCATCCCCCGTCTGCCTTTCATAATTACTTAATTAATTCCCAGCACTAAGAGATAGAACACTACTAATCCCCGCCCCTGCCCCCACCCCTTTTGGAAATCCCTGGAGCCGTTATACAAGTTGTGGACCATCACAGCTGACTTAAAATGTTCTCTCTCTGCTTTTTGTTCACTTCGGTGGTGTAGGTTGGGACTGAGGATTCAAACTTTCCAGTTAAGCCCTCAGTTGTACAGGCAAAGTGTTTCCATCCCACTGCGAGTCTCATTCTACTCCATCAGCACTTGTATTGGCTCCCAGAGAAGACAATGGATTACTTTTCTGATGGAGGGAAGTAGGGAAACGATACCTGCTTGCATAATTTGCAAACAAAGTGCAGCTTAGTTCCAGTCTTTTTCTTCTTCTTCTGTTGATCCGTTCCATGCAGTGGCACGATGTCTCATGCACTCTGTTTGGCCTGCAGGCGGATTAGGATGCAAAAGGGAAGCTTTTTATACTGTATGCACTCCCACGTTGTCATGGTATTGAGTACTCACATCATGGGGACAAACATTGGGCAAAGCGACAATAAAACTTTATTTGTGTGAAGATATTAGCTTTCAGTGTTCAGCAATGATGACCTGTTTTAGAATATCCTTAGCAGTGATGGTGCAATTAAACTGTTGTTTATACTGGGGCTGTCAAAATTAGTGCGTTGATTTTGAGTTAATTTAAGTTCCTTTAATGACACAATTTTTTTTAAACGTGCGATTAATAACCACCCCTTACTTGAAAAGCCTGTACTGGGGGAATTCCAGTCACAACGCAGCAGGCACGTCCAAGTCAAAGGTTAGCAGTAATAAATGTAATAATAAATGTAATAATAATGCATATATTTGTAGTGACTGGGGTCAAGTTGTATTGTAATGTGCAGAATTTCACAAGTTACTTCATGTTAAAGATTCGATAGGTCTTAGTATGAAAAGAAAAATAGACTGAGCTGTCACCAACATCTTACAAATGCAATTATGCCATCTAGTGGCAGAAAAATTACCGCAACACAAATCAATATCACACTCGTTTTTTACAGTACAGTACATCTTTTCAACTCTCTCAATGCATATGACGTATCAATACGTCATAAGCTTTTTTTTTTAATGCAAGAGTGTACAGGAGGGTCTGCAGCTTCTGAGTGAAAGACTAGGTTCGACTGCAATGTTATTTAAAAGAAACGGCCAGCGGGTGGCAGCAAGTATAAGATTAGCCAGTATCACGCAAGGATCTTGTTGTAGAAAAAGAGAAGCAGGAAGTGTAGATTGGGACTGGGAGTACATTTTATGAATTATTATATGAATAACTGTACCAATGACTACAAGATGCAGCCATATTTCTATTAGTTTGGCATTTTTCCCACTGTTAACAAGAGTATGACAATTTAGAAAAAAATATTTTATCGTACATTTTATTGTACATTTAGAACATATATAAAATTTGCGATTAATCGTGAGTTAACTATTGTAGTCATGCGATTCATTACGATAAAACATTTTAATCACCTGACACCCCTAGTTCAGACATTGTGCATTCAATATTTTCTTTTCTTTCAGAAAAACAGGGAAGCACGTGTTTGGCAAGTCACAGTTTTAAGGTTTGGGGTTCAGATCTCGGCTCGGGCCTTCCTGTGTGTTGACTTCTCATGGTCTTCCTGCACTTCCAAAAACGGTTTGGTTTACATTTACATTAACAATTTCGGATGTTTAAAATAAACCCATCAACTCTTTTTAAAAACAGTACAATTACAATATAAAGATTTATCGCAACTTATTAAGCGGACCCCTAAATTGGGACTCACGCAACCCTTGAGGCTCGGAGACCCCATTTTTAGAACCAGTGCTTTATGGAGCTTGCATGTTTCCACACTCTGCTCTATGTAATGTTTTTGGGACACCCTTTTTATTCAAGTTTGCAGCTCCACTATACTGTATAGAGGCTTATCTACAAACATCACAACATTTATTTAATGACGCCTCCAGAGGTGCAGTTGCAATACCAAACAACATCAATTTCTGGAATTATGTTGACCCAAGATGTCAGTTATCATGCCCTTTGTCACCTTTTGAGGAATTAGGCCGTCCTCGGGTAAGGATCTACAGATACAAATCATTTATTCTTCTAATTATATGTCTATGGGGAGATAAAAGCATCCCAGTTGTGGCTGTGTAAACATCCTGCAAAGTAACTGGTCACCTGCAGCTCCGAGTTCCCACACCGCGAAGGTTGTGAAGAGCACAAAAGACGAAGGAGACCAAAGAGAAAATCACCAAACACTCCAATTACTTTGATTGTCTCTGGGCTAAATCCATGTTGATAATTATCGCATGTGGTTGGTTGCTACAAGATTTCCAGCGCGGGTGCCCAGAGGCTCTTGGGGGACCTGCACTGTCTCTTCCCCTCATTAACTCCCCCCGTCATCTCCCCTTGTCCGCCTGATCCTGCGAGCAGCCCGGCTGCCGGGTAATTCAGTCTCCAGGCTCCGAGGTGAACCGCTGCTGCGGGCGGGAGCCGCACGGATGTTTAACCTTTGTTAGATGCAGTTTTTCAATGTTTCCAGGAACACTGCCCGCTGTCAGTTGTTACTTCTTGGCTCCGTTTGTCCTCAAATAGAGTGGAACCTCCAAGGTCGAACAAAAAGATCTCTTCAGAATTTAAACCAACTCTTTTGCGAGCAAATAATTGGATTATAAACAATCCACTCTAGAAGAAAATGCTCTCTATTACAAGACATTTATTAACTGTATTTTTAATGGTATTGTTTCTCCTTAAAATATACTCTATACTTTTTAGCTTTTTTTGTCCCAAGTTGATTGCTGCTTTTATGTACAAGAAATTCTGTTATGAACTCTGGATGTGAATGCAGGAGGCATATAAATGCTACCCTAGTCTCCCGTTAGCTCATTAGAATGTATTACATAGCTTTTGTCTGAACATTGATTTTGCTTTTGTCTTCAATACTGCAGCTTTGAACCTCTCGGGGTGATCTCTACGATGGAGACGGCAAAAAATAAAAATAACACACACACACTCACACGCACGCGCGCACACGCACGCCAACAACAACCCCCCAAAAAAACACAAGTCACTGAAGTCAGGAGGTCCAATAGATTGGGGGTTTAAAAACATGATTCGGTGTTGTCATAAATGTGATAAGGGCCGTGCTGGGATGCTGGCCTCACAGAAATTTCACCCACGCATGCACGCACACACGCACACATTAATGAGTTAGATTTCACATTATGATTTTGCACATAGCTATTAAAGCTTGGCTACAATGTAATTATTGCCTGTGACAAATGAAGAGGTTATATTCAAACTATTAAACAGCTCATAGCTTTTGATGGAAGACATATATGATCAGTTAAAAGTGGTTCAGGCAGAAAACTGTTTCGGGCTATTTTACCTTCTCTTTTGTTCCTGTCTCCCTATAACAATATGCAGTAGAGCAGTGATGGGCAACTGGTGGCCCGTGGGCTGCAAGCGGCCCGTGACTCCTCTCTCAGTGGCCCCTTGGTAAGTACATTTTTTACAAACACCCAAAAACTCTCATTTAATATACATTTTCCCAAAAATCACGGTCAAAACAAAACAATAAAATGTGTTTAAAAATATATTGTGGTTGGGGCAGGGGAAAAATCTGTGAATATGCAAGTTCGTAGGTGTCGAACTGTGAATCTGCAGTTGGCAGTTTTAAGTTGTAGTATCATCATTCACCACTAGATGGCAGACATGTATTGTGCTTACACCAGGTCTTATACCTTATATTACATTGTGAGTAGGTCTAATAGTTGTTTTTTTCTTTATTTGGAATGAGATGCAAAACAAAAATAGTACATAATAATATTACAATTTTGACTTTTGTGAAAAACGCACAAAATGGGTTCTTCCACTTAAAGTTGTTTTGCTGTTCAGCAGTTTTGTGCCGTCCTTGAATTTCCATTGTTATGCAAGCTAAACCATTGCAATGGGAAACAAAAAAAAAATCACAGTATGTGGTTATTTAGTTGTTGTTGGGTTAGCACAGTGGATGCTTTGAGAAATGTATCATTAAAAAGATCATATATTGTGCACATATTTTGTCCAGATCTAAAATAACATGGTAAGGATCTCTGGGACGAGATGCTACGCTCACACCGGGAGGTAAAACTTGTTTATCATGCTAACTGACTTATTTGTACACATTCCGTTCTATATTGAAACGCTGTGATGTTATTATGTTGACTAGCATGGAACAAATGACTATCGTAGTGGCAAGCTATGCAGTAATTTAATGATTATGACTGCGAAAGATTGAGCTCCAGAGTGAAAAACTCCAAGCACGAAGACCAAATCCCTCATTATTAAACAGTCAAATGCACTTAATTGTTTTGAAGAAGGTACACTTAAAAACGAAGCTGTGTATATGCAGTTGGAGTGGACGCTAACTGGCTCGTTGATGTGATGTAATTCGACACCTCTGTCACAATCTTTGTCAGAGAGTATATTTGCGAATAGAATATATGAACATTGATCTAATAACCTCGTAAAAGATGATCGCTGCAAATCCGCAAATACTTTTGAGGGCTGCCTCTTGAGTCCTGCTGCTACCATCGACGTCTTTTATCTTCATCAGTAGGTGTGCGATAAAAAGCTACGTTTGGTTTATTACACCCTTTCCTGTCTATTAGTACAACCGACCGCACAAGCAAGAGAAAACCATTTTAGAAGATAATCAATCAGGACTATACACTGTACGAGATTCAATGGATCTGTAAGAGGCAAGTGGTTATTTTGCCCTCCAGCGTCCGGGAGCGGGTTGTGACGTAGCGTTGCAAAAGGTCTATAATCAATATATGCTAAAATGCATAATTATATAGCAAATAATAAGGCAAACAATAACAACTGATCTGAATTACACTGTATTATACTGAAAGTCAGTTCTAATAGTTTGGCTTCACAGCCTCTCAGTAGGCTATGATGCAGCATATTCTACAATCGACTTGCCAACTATAACCCAAAAAATAAACATAGCATCTCCTACTGTGACAATCAAAACTGAGCATTGTTATCAGTACCGGAGAATTTAAGATGGTGTTAGTGTCCCTAATGTTCCACTCTAGGAATGTGAATGTGCAGCAATACTGTACAGGGGTGAATCATCAAACTGTTATCAGTGCAAATCAATGGAAAAGCAGGTAACCTGTGATGACAGGTGCAATACACTTCCCTGAGCTGCTTTGCTTTCCGACACAAGGTGAGCCGGTCTAAGCAAAGTGACGACTGTCACCGCTAATCTCCCAAATCCAACACGCGCATGCTCACGCTTACAAATGCAACAACCGCCACTGGCGCGGAAATATGTTTATGCTTTGCGCTCTGCGCGTCTCATGCTATCCTGAATCATCCGACGGGAATTCAAAATAGAAGACGTTCCCCTGAGGCGCTATTCGCACCCCTAGTGCGTACACACCCAAAGGACTGTCCCATCTCATGCTGGCCAGACTCAGGAACGCTCCTGCAGGCCATACTTTGATGACTTCCTGTTACCACTCTGCATTTTAGGTGTGGCTGCCATCAAAATAAGTGAGAATGGGGGAGGTAGGAAGCTTAGCATATCAGAGGCACAGATTAGTGATTATGTGGTGTATGCGTGTACTGACAGAAGGCGGTAATGAGAAAAAAAAAAGCTCCTCCCGCCCCTCCTTAAAGCTGATAACCCCCTGCCTCCACCCGATGTAAGCAAAGGAGTTCAGTTGGAACGACCGATAGAAGGGTGCAGGACCTCTGCTTCTTTATCTTCCCTTCTCAGGAAGACTGGCTCACCGTGTTTTCTTTGGTGGGACAGGCTGCTAAAAATGGAGTCAGATGCAAGCACGGCTGGGAAGATCAAAATGCACATTGGATTTTGGTCGGATCATCATTCAGACCAACACAAATAAACATCCAAGGCTTGAAATAAGCTGATTCGCATCACAGTTTGTGTGTCAAAATTTTTATTTAGCACCTCATTAAAAATGAATAGCAAAACTGAGAATCACATTTTTTTCCAAAGTGCAGAGATTTTCCCAAAGGCTTCGCTGGGCTGGATGCACACATGTTAAGGTTGCCGGTTAAGGACATAGGCGATCGACCGTCCGTGCTAATTAATCTCAAATGTGAGTACTAAACATCCTTTGCTGAAACCTGTTTTAAGGCAATGTCCATTTGATCCGTTGCATGCATCCAAGCCCACTCGAGATGCCTAAGCCGGGTGTCGTTTGTGATACAAGAAACATGACCACTGCTGCCCTCTTTGCCACATGTCTGATAAGATCTTAACCCCATGGATTTTTCATTTGTAGATCTTGCAGGAACAATTTGTGTGTGTGTGTTTGTTGTTGTTGTTGCTTTCACAAACGTTGACTATGGATTAGGAAGTCCTTTAGCCACTTTTATGTCTTCTGTTTATCTCCAGTTTGGTTGAGAATATTTTTTTCTTTTCTATGCCATCACAATAGAATTGAAATAAAGCAATCAAAATGCCATTAAAAATCAACAAAATTCATGAATATTCTGGAAAATATCATATATATAATTGACTCAAGAGAGACTCCCGGCAATGTAAATACAGAGGTGTCACAAAAAGTTGCAAAGGAAAACATTCACGTAAATGAAAATCTAATTTGAATTTGCCAGAAACCTCATGGCAGAAGAACGCAAGGTTAACCCATACCCATAAGTATGGTGAAGGGAGGTAAAGCATGTCAAAAACGGTGGAGAGCAAATAATTGGATTACATTTACGTAAATTCTCCAAATACTATATTGCGTCCTCGATGTACTCTGCATTAAATAAAAATCCACTCTGGTGGTGTATATAAAGGCAAATCATGAAAACAACATGTGCTGGTATTTTGTGTCAGGTTATTTGATGACTTTGCTTGTCTTGGTAAATTTTGTAGCAATGTCTTTTTTGGTTAATGACATGCTTTTCAAAAAAGAAAAACAAATCTATTTTGTCTGTCTCCGGAAAATACACGACTCCACCAGCAGAGATGCTATACCCCGCTGCTTTGGAGTCAGATAACACTTCTTGCTTTCATTCATCTACTTTTTAAATGCAAAACAATCTATTTATACACACACACAACTGTTCTCGCTTGAAGGTCTGGGGCAACAACAAGAAGAGATGAGAAATGAGAGAAAGCTGAGGGGAAAACTAGGGTACAAGTCCCCCTTTGACAAACTAAATTGTCTGAACTATTCTATAAAGCACAGTGTGGGGCATTTGTCAGCATTGCTCCACCACCTGTTCTCGGTTGGACAAAAGAATACGATTTTTGTCATCAATATTTTGACACAAGGTGACAGTACCGTATGTAAGCAGCCTGGTTTAAATGCCAGGTTTTTGAGATGTGAAAAAGGGAGACTAAGAAAAAATCATGTGAAAACTTGATCAACCATCACTGTAACCTACATAATTGGTATAATTTTTCTTCTTCTTCTTCTTTTTTTTTTTAAGTTCAAACTGAGATAATGTGCTTATAAGTGGGGATGTGGCTGAGTTCAGGCTAACCAAACTCATGTTGAACTGAACATTTTGAAATCGAGCCGACTGAAGAGCAGGAATTTCTGGCAACTATACTGCTCCTTAGTGACAACAATCTGCCATCTTCTTCTTACGTCTGGGCCACTGTATGGGACAGAATCTTGTGTTAGCCTTATTTTACAAAAAACTTTTTAAAAAATCCAAGCGTGTTATTGTTCATTATAAAGAAGTTACATAAAGTGTTCATAATAAATAATAAAAAATATTATTTATTTATTTTATTATTAATAATGTATTTATTTATTATTATTTTATTTATATTTATTTTTTAAATTATTATTACAGGGAGTCATCGAGTTACGTCGTACGCCACCTACGTCGTTTTGACTTTACGGCGCTCGTGACTCGTCCGTAGCACCTCCCTTTTCATTAATTTCCCACATCAATCACACAATTTAAAAGTTATTTAAAGTTGTGTTGTTGTTGCCTCCATCAACGGATGTCCATCTAGCAGTCCTATGTTTTTTCTTTTTTAAGACAAAAAAAGGTCGGCTCGCCATCAGGCGCGTCAAATTTCTGTGTTTAAGCTTGAATTAGCTCCGCTCTGCTGTCCGTCAGCAATTAACGTCCATGCGTTTAAAATTACTGTACAAAGTCGAAAATCGGTTTACATCGCCAGCGTAGGAACGGAACTTTGCCTAACTCGAGGACTCCCTGTATTCATGTTTTTGTTTGTTTCCAGGTCAATGTGTACTGACAAGCTAATGAACAAAGCACAGCCAACTCTCTTTTGGTTTGGTTTCCTTTATACACCCAAATGAATGGGATTAGAGGTCAAAGGTTTACCTCTGCAGATGCATCTGCTCACACTCATATGCCAACATTTGGCCCATTTACTTATCCCTCACCAAGTGGGGCATAGAGTTTATGCGAGTTGCTGTTCCAACTGTGCTGCATTAGGAATCGGAAGCCTACCACACTGATCTAGTCACATTCTCTAAAAAGTTTGAAAAGTGCAATGTAAACACTGAATCAAAGTGAAGGATTTAATTGAACAATTACGGGAAGCATATGTTTATTCGCTCGGTGAAATTAAATGTTATATGCTACTCACTGCAGGCAGGCAACAGAGGATGTTTTAAGTTTGCCCCCAAGCTGATCTTTGTTTCTCTGCAGTCGATATGAATACGGTATGTAGCATGGAAATGCAAATAAAAGGTGTGAGCAAATTAAAGTCAGTGGGTCCCACAGCGGGACAAGAGTTCCCTTGAGCTGGTTAATGTTTCAGTTTGATTTTTAAGTTTTCATAATGGAATACAAACATGTAAAAGTCATAACCGATCTATGTGCAATAAAACACATGAACATTCATTTGGGAGTGATAATTTGCCTCCTTCATGCGGGTATTAGATTTTGTCATCCCAATGGATGTGATAGCACGTTTTTGTCTCTCCCAAAAGTGTGGCCTCTCCATCACGCTTATCCCGCCTTTTTCTCCAGATTATTTTCTCTTCTCCTGTGTCCTGTTTTGTTATGCAGTACTGTCATGTGCCAGCCGTTATGTGCTAGCAGCCAGATAGTATCAGTGTCCAGCTTTATTTCCATGACTCCCTTCTCTGTAGCCAAGGGAAACGTTAAAAGCACAGGCAGGAAGTTATGCAGGTCTAGCTTCTTCTCCTCATTCTGCCTCTTCCACCAGATATTAAAACCCACCCACACCCTTGGAAAGCAGAGCGGCTGTAAAAAAGCACCGCAAGAGGAGGGAGGGAAGGAGAAATCATTACATGCAATTTATAAACCATTAAAAGCCCTATTAAAAAGCCTGCAATCTAATTCATCCAGCAGTGGGCGCTGGCAATGATGGTGGCTGTGGGAGAGAGCGCAGTCCTTCATTTAAGCCGGGTGCTTGGCCACTCGTACAGGGTGTGTGATGACATCCACGGTGTCATTGTGACCGAGGGGAGCCGCTCGCCTCTGTACGGATGCCCAAGTCAGCAGAGGGACAACATAAAACTTGACAGACGGAGAGAGATGGATGGCAACTCATGATAGTTATGTTTTGGACGTACGCAAACAGTGGATTGACGATACCAGTGTGGAAGCGACAAGTCCGCCTAAAGCCTGAGAACCAGTGATTTATACAGAATCAAGTGGCATCAGTGTGGCTATACTGCTAATTACTGTAAATACCCTTTGATAATGAAATTATAAAGTCATTGTACCAGTGATCCCTGTATAACTTAGTGATTACATTTCGTGGCACTATTAGTCTTGCTTGTGAAAGATATGCACACAAAAAAGTCAAAGAAAATGCAAAAACAAAAAAAACAAAAAACCTTTGATGTACACGAATTGGTGGTGGCTCGAAATTAGATGCTAGGTGACACATTAAAATTTTCAGATTGATGTGACAATGAATCAAATAAGCAACGTAACAAGATTTCCCCAAAATAAAAATTAGCAAAGTCTGGTCACTTCAACCTGAGTACAATGCACCAAAAATTGTGAAAATTGGATAACATGTTTCGTAGAAATGTAACTGTTTGTGTGGAGGAAAAACAACAACACTCAAACCGCTTTACATTCAACTACCCATTCACCTGCTGATGATGGAGCAACAGGAGCAATTGGGGGTTCAGTATTTTGCTCAAGGATACTTGGACACGGTCACAATGGCATGGGATGTAACCCACAACCTGTGGATTAGGAGACGACCACCATACCACTGAGCCACGCCGCCCCTTAATACACATAAACATAAAAAAATATAATTTTTTTTAAATGTAAAAAATTTTTTTTTTTAAATTTTAAAAATGTAAACATTTTAAGATGTAAAAATTTAAATTTTTTAACATTTAAACATTTAAAAATCAAAAATTTTACAAATTTAAATTTTTTAAAATTTAAATTATAAATCTAATACCGAAACAAAAATTAAGCATTTATGAAATAACGAAAACTAATAAAAACAGAACCACCCTAAAAACTAATTATAACTAACTAAATTTAAAAAACAAAACTCAAAATGAAATAAAAACTAACTAAAAATTAAAAATTCCCAAACTATAATAACCCTGGTTCCAGCTGAGATGGCTTGGTTTTGTTAACACAAAAGCAAGTGACATACATTACAGTATTATAGTGAGAAGGTCAAAAAGGTCAGTAACCGCGTAACTGAGTGCGTCTGCCTGGAGCCTGAGGCGTCACCGTCCCGCCTTCACCATATCATCACAACACCACAGTCAATACTCTCCAAATTGAGCCCTCATGCAGAACATAGTGGAAATCGATATTCTTAAAAAGGTAACACATCAAACTATTAAATACTGCATTGATCTATATGTGATATGTAGTGCCTATAAAGATATCTACGGACATTTTCTCCCCGTACAAAGGCGCTAAAGCAGTAAAGCAAGCTTTTATGTGATGATTTCATCGAGTATGGCACAGTAAAGTAGGTTTAAGAGAGACGCAGATGACTCTTATTTAGTATTTCTGCTTGCCACTTCTTTCTCCTGGGAGACAATTGTCAAACGCTGTGCCAAAATTTGACAGTTTATCGTTTCTAATATGTAGTTTGACGCAATGTTCTCTCCCATTCATAAGCACAAAGATGCGAGCGAGGGATGTAGGAATCTTCCAACTCAGCCCCTTTACATAAGCTATGTTTAGAATATTTTCACAAACAGGCGGCACATCCCAGTTTGAAACCATTCATCTTTTGTTTTACAGCTGTCAACATTTGGAAGGCAAAGAAGCCCCTGCAGCACGCTGAGAAAGACAATTGCATGGTATTGAAAAAACTCAAAATTCCAAAAATGAACTTTTATGTGTGCTGCTTATGATTGAATTCAAGGGAATATCTGTGCCTCACCAAACATCTACCATGTTATGATGAATTAAAAAACAATAGCATGTACAATATGCTGAATTTATTTACTCAGTACTAAAAAAAAAAAAAAAAAAAAAAGTCATGGCACACCGTCAACCAAAAATGTCACAAAATAAGATCTGTACCTTCTGCCATTTAGTGTCAGAGCATTTAATTGTTCTACTTTTCATTGTATATCTCGAGATGAACAAAGTATAATAAAACTGTTTAGGACCAATTAAGTGAAATCAGATAAAGATCCCGCACAGTACACTGGTTGGGATCACTGAAGACTGTTAAACGGGGATTAGGTTTGTTTCTCCATATGCATTTCCATGATGCACTTTTTTTGTTCAATAACTGTTTCTGAAACTGGGTTTAAATCAAAATGACTATTATAGAGAAATGACAAGGATCTAAGACGGTTCGACAGAGGCACACTTTGTGCATATCTTTAGTATGTAGTGAATGGCGAGTGCAGGGAAAATTGGAAGGCAAATAATTACAAAAAACAAAAAACAAACGTGTCCCCAAGTAACATGGGATCAACTCATTCACTGCCATTGTTCATGTGCACTATTTCTATTAGTTAAAAAAAATCATTTAATTTTTTATGAAAACCTAGAGAAAAAAATTATTGTAAATGTATAACAAACATAAAATGTGTGATTAATCACAACTATTGTCAACTATTGAAGTCATGCGATTAATTACGATAAACATTTTTTTAATTGTAGCTAATCACATGACTTCACTAGTTAACTAACGATTAATCACAAATTTTATATCTGTTCTAAATTTACAATTAAAAAAAGTCTAGGTTTTCATACTCTCGTTAGCAAAAGTGAAAAAAAAAAGTTAAACTAATAGAAATAGTTAAAATGAATTTTTGACGTCTATAGCTGTCAATGACAGTGAATGAGTTAATACAATGTCATTAACGACAGGTAAGACTCCATCCACACTTTTTTATTAACCAGAGGCATTTTTATGTCTCTTAGCCGACACCACAATTAACTCTTTGGTATCTGCGTCAACAACAGTCTACTAACTCTACTAACATTGTTGCCATTTCACATTTTATTGTTTTTTCAAGGGGAAAAGGGAATTGCTTATTTTGGGAGAAATGTATATTTGTTCAAAATGACGCGGCCAGAGATTATCAGAGAAACTGCTTCAGCATGGCTATTGTTTGCAGAAATATGCTGCTTTGCAGATTATGCAGAAAAGAAGGTTTCGCCAAGCTGTAGCAATGCAATGATATTGATAATCAAGGTGAAATGCGTACAAGCACAGAAGAAATTGCAAGGCAAGGGGAACGTTCTAAAAATTAGCTGCCAGAGAAAGGTTATCTGGCGTTATTGATGGAGCACAATTACATGTTATTATTTGTGATCAAATTATAGTGAGTGGCATTCGCTGGTTTAATGTTTTGTATTAGTCTTTTGGGCTATGAGAGCGGGAGGAACATCCCATGTGGGACTGCAAATGAAATTGCCGCTGAAATGCAGGCAAGTACTGGAGGCAGTTATGAATGCAGAGTCAATACAGGGACTGAGAAAAGGCAGGCGAGGAAAAATCGAAAAAGGGCAATAGCGTAGAAAAACAAAGTGAGTGGGATCAGGACAAAAAGGAGTGACAATGAAGAATGGAGGCAGTTAAAGATATCTGAAAGAGTGATCTGTTATTATACAAGGGTGGATACAGACTGTAGTTTTGTTTTTTGCGGCATAAAGACACTCATCAATTTCAAATGTCAAGGTTCCGGGACCTCACCTGAACGGTGTCAGATGTAGGGCGGCCGAGGCGCGTTCACCCTCCATCTTGACCATTCATCACGCGCAGGAAGAAGACACCCCTCCTGGGGAATTCTGGGTAATCTTGCGTGGCCAAACAGCATCAGGAAAGGCGGCCATGGTGGAGCGGATGGCAGCCAGGCTTCTTGTTATTTACTGCTCACTTAGCCCTTCTGCACCCCGACACACACACAATTTATGAGGACAATTGTAAGGCCGGGCGCGCTCCACTGGAGCACTTCCTGATGGATGTACGGGGAGCCACGAGAGGAGAATCCGCAAGGCAAGTTTGGTGTTTCCTGTAGATTTCACTCACTATAAACCGCTCCTTGAGTTTTAAAAGAAGTCCGATAAAAACAAGAGTAATGAAGCTCATTTTGTTGCAAGAAAAATATGCATTCAGTAAAAAAAGAAAAATGTCTCGTGCTAAATGCTAAATGCTTCAGCGGTATTTTGTGTTAGATATGACACAAACTAAGCTACCTGCTCATATGTCTTACAAAATGCCACTGACACACCAAATGTCACCAGAATGTCAGTAATTCCACACTTGGAGTTTTTCTTTGTGACGCATTGACGTCGCTGTTCATCCACTTTCCCAACTTTGGATGTTTGATTAGCATTGCAGCATACGGTATATTTGAGTAATCCATTAGAAATGATTACTGATAACAAATCGTTTTCACTGAAGAAGTGAGAAAGGGATTCATGACTTATTAATGGTAAGCACTACTTAAGTTTTGTAAATCAATAACGCAGTAATAATGTTCCTTAGTGGGGGCAACGCAGTCCTAAAAGCAACGTCCCCCATCTCATCAAGAGTTATTTGAGCTGCTCCTTTGTTCGCTATAAAGTTGCCTTTTGGGACAGCTACAACCAAACAATGATTTTTTTTAGCTACTTTTACTCGTACTGGATTGAAACAGAAATTGGTGAAGAATAAGAAGAAGAAGCAGAATATATTTTTTAGTATATATATTTTTTGAGAAAAATAGTTTATTTACAAAACAAAAATATTTATATTTTTTTAAATAAAATACTTTACCAGAACAACCAAACTCAGCCAAGATTAGCACTGAACTTTAAACCTCTCCTTACCCCCCACACCTCCCCCAAAATATTCAAATTTTCTGCGGTCTTATAGGAACAAAGCTCCAGTTTTTACCTCATTTTCATGTAACGTCCAGAGTGCCATTTGTCTCTTCGGCTAATATAAATAGCCAACTTGGCTTCCCTGAATGGAGAAAAAAATAAGAGAAATAAGAATTTAAATTTGTCATATTTCTTGTATATGACCAGAAAAATAAACACAAGTCCAGAAAAAGCTGACCTAAAAAGGTTAAAAAGATAGGTAAGAAGAGTGAAGAAAGCTTTTATTCTCCTACACTAAACCGAAGGTAGAGGTCAGGAAAATCATCTGCAGGGGCGGCTTGAGGTTCATATCTGCTGAAGAGTCTTGTTTCTTCCAGAGTTCCCGACTCCTCTCAACCTGGCCGACAGATCAAACTCCACCTTGTGGACATCAGTGAGTGCTGGCCACACTGCGGCTACTGTTTATTATATTTTAATAAAAACAATTAAATAAAGACAGCTTAGTTTGCATAGCGCCACCATCAATCCTGGTATGGAGTTGCAGCCAATGTTAAGCCTGGATCTTTGCAATCAGCATACAGCGCTTTAACAGTCTTAGCCCTGAGGACTTAAAAAAACACCCCGATCAAAACAAGGTTACCAATGTAACTTTGAAAATTTAAAATCAGCTCTAAACAGAGCCCCAGGTTGCTATCACACCTGAAAATGCCGCGGGCCAAATCGCGCCACACGAAGACCAAAGGTCCCGTGAGGTACATCTCAACCAACTGGATTCTAAAAGTAGCTGTCCTGCTGTCCAGGTGGATAAGACCAGCACCCCTCATCCCTGGGTAAGAACAAGACCTGTGACCTCCAATGCAAATGATTACATGTTCTTTTTCCACTATTTTGCTCTGCAGCTATACGTGTCCAAAGAGAGCAGAAACTCTGCCACTATATGACATTTGAGAGTTCAACTATTTCTACTTTGTTAAACACCACAGAACATTTTTCAGTTATTTTTATGTTAAGGCGCTGAAATCTTTCTGGTCTGGTCATTAATTAAAATAACATCATCATCTTATGTATTATTGTTTTGGTTTTGGTTTTTTTAAACCTGAAACTCATTTCCTGAAGGAACCCTGCCATATGCTTCTGCGCGCCCTAAAAAGGAGCACACAAGCCAGCATTGATCTTCATCATACCCTCAATGACCCTGCACAACACCTGGATTTTTAGCAATGAGACCAGCAGTGAACACAAACCTAACAAGCCGAACCCAGGGGAGTGATAATGAGAGAAAACTCAAGTGCAACACAAGGTGACGATAGCAGAAATGAGGATGGAGCTTATTTTTTCTTCTTATTTTTTTTTAAACATGCTTTTGTTTCTTCCTTCACACTCTATTTTTGAATCTTCTATTCTTTATCTTCATCTTTTTTTCACCTCACCAAGTTAACTTATAAGTGATTTCTTTGTAGTTTGTCTGCAAGTTTTGGGGAAATCAGGACATGTTCAATTTGTCTGAAGTTCAGATGAAGTCATTTTCCACCTTGTAATATGGGGCAAAAGTGCAGCATGGGAACAACAGCTCATAGAAAGAAAAGCGTCACAAGTTTACAACAAACGTCATTGTTCATTCTTCAACATCAGATCCAGTAGGTAGAGGAAATCCATTTTGGGAATGATGGTTGACCTCCTATTGTGTTTGCATGCAGATTAGGAAAAACAGAATTTCCTTTTTTGGAGCAGTTTGAGATTGTAACAACAAGTGTTGGTTTCTCATATGTAGAGTGTAATAAACGGTCAGAATGACATTAAGTTCAAAACAGATTCCCTTCAAAGTTAGTTGCTAATGGGTTTTCTGTTGTTGCCACAAATCTGCGATGTGATGCTTCCCTTCCATCTGGTTGGCTATCAAAGCAAAATCTCATATTGAGATGAATTATATTTGGAAGAATTTGTTCCAGAGCTAAAAGTGTCATCATCATATAGCTTTTATTTACTGTACAGGCAATCCTTCCATCATTTCATTGCTATAGCACATTTGGGTCATGGATTAGCTGGAGTCTATTCAGCTGACTTGGCGTGAGAGGCGTGGGTTGTTTGCCAGCCACTTGCAGGGCACATATAGACAATTATTCACAGTCACATTCATATATATGGGAATATATTCAGATTTTTTTAATTGACATGCTCAATAAAATCAACATTGCACACCACTCACATGAAAATATTGCCATCGACAATCACAGTTCATACTATACCAAGACTGACCTGTGAGAGGCGACATGGTGCCACAGGCTATCCAAGTAGGGGACATTAGTTGCAATATTGTGATATTGCGATACTAAAACGGCCACAATATCGTCGTCATCATATCACGATATTAACTCATTTGCGACCAAAAAATTTATAAATATGTCCGATTTTAAATGTTTTAAGTGTCCCAAAGACGTATTTATACGTTTTAGTGCAAGAGTGACAGAAAGCTTTGATGCAGCCACTCAACTGCAAAGAACGGTTGAAGAAATGATAGTTATTACACAAACGGCCAGCAGGTGGCAGCAAAGCAAAACAGATCAACCAGGGTCCATGTTGAAAAAAAGCTTATTACTTCGATAGATTTGTGATCAATGATGAAACTTAGCTATATTCTAATGCTAATTGCTGCAAAACGGAAACAGATACAAATATACTTTCTCTCTATAATATTTAATTTGGTAGGTTCCATATTTTTATGACAATAGAACACAATATTCTGTGGGCCTTGCAAAATCCGTCAAAATCCAGTAAAACTGCCGGGAGTGAAGGGGATTGCTTCTGTGAAAATGGCTGGGAGTGAATGAGTTAAAAGCCGCACATCTGTTTAAAAAAAAGTCAAGTTGATTTCCGTTTGTGCAGTTATATCACCCTCTGGTGGCTATTTTTTTAGTGCAGGTTAATTTTAATAAGGCATGTTTTGCCCTTCTATTGTTTAAAATCCACGCTAATTGTCAGATAAAGGGGAGCGTTGCATGCTTGTGAACAGAAGTCAATATGTGGAGGAACTCAATGTATGCGCGCATTAGTAAGTAGGTGTATTAGGTTTCTATATCGCCAAACCTCCCCACAATATCGTGATAATTATCGTATTGTGAGCTTCATATTGTGATAATATCGTATTGTGATGTTTGGATATCGTTACATCCCAACTATCCAGAATACCAAAAATACAAATGAAGAAAATCGTACTGTAGTAATGGAAGAAGCTAGCTGCAAACTTTTCTCCTTGTCGTATTCATTCCGTTGAAGTACTGGGTGGAAAAGGCCTTGGTTATATACTGTATCAATGCTAAACTTGCTAATGGGGTATTGTTCCTTTTATAACAAAATGATGGAGTCTTTGGCTTGACCGAACTATGCTATGACAACACACATGGATTTGCGATCAATGATTGAATAGTAACGAAATTCTTGACTCTTGACAGGGTTAGAGTAGATTAATCATTGTGAGACATCCGACAATCGCTTTTGATCGGAAGAGAGGAAAAACACTCAAATTAGGTAACATAGTGTGATTTCTTCATGCTGACTTCCAGTAGATAGCTTGTCATTTTGCTTACATCTATCATTCTGTTTTCATAATAACTATTGTAAAAAAACAAAAACAAAAAAAAGTAATAGCAAACCCCCCCATGTGGAATTAATGTTTTGATTCTGGCTGAAATGAGGTTTTCACTTTCATCTTGTCATCTTTATTGAAGGTGCAGCAGATATCAGTTCACAACAATAGACCACAGCGCAGGTCTCCTGCCATGCACTGGCAGTTGATATAATATGCTGACGTCATGTATGACGGTCTTCACAATGGCTTGAATCCAAGTATATTTAAAAAGCTATTTTTAGTCTAGGTTTTACAGTACACTGTTTGGAGAGTTCTTATTTTGAATTAAGAGACACCTGAAAATGAATTGATAAATCTGATTATTAATCATTTCCAAGAGGAATTTCTCCTGATATTCTGAAGATGCCTTGCTCAAGAGCGATCTGAAAGCTCTCCAGTAATTTGTTGGCACGCAACGTTCCATATTAACCATCTGTCCCGGGTTTGAAACTGCCGCTGCACTGCCTCTCTCAAAACGACTTTTACAGTACAAGAGAGGAATGTTGAATCTGTGACTTTTGTGATTCTCAAGTGCTGAGTGACTCTTGTAGACCCAGCTGGCAACTTTCCGTCTCTTCTTTTTCTATTTTGGCAGCTCACTTCTCCACATCACGATGATAACTCGTGTGCCGGTGCCAAGCCCAAACATAATAAAGTATTCTCCGCCTCAGTCTGCGGCATTGTCTGCAAATTGGAGTATAATTTAGTTCTTCATGAACATTTTTTCATTAATTTTGGCTTAGTATCCTGCAAAACACGGCTGCTGACTACTGCATTGCCTTATTTGTATTTTAGCTGACACAGCCTCCGCCGCCCTCAGGTGCCGTGTTTACAATCCAGCAAAGCAAGGAAGGTGATATTCTAAAAGAAAATAGCTCGCCAAGGTAAAGTTTCCTTCCCTCCCAACATTATCTTTCCACATTATGCAAGTAAAGCAGATTAGAAATTGCATGTTACTCCTGTTACATAACAGCATAATGGGCTGGAACTGTGTGGGGAATCCGAGCCACGCCGTCTAATTGGAACCACGACTTCATTAGAATAACCGCCACCATATTTGCCGAGATTTATCGTATATTACCATAAAGTGTAGCATCTTAAGAGTGCAACATAAGTTCAGCATTCCCAGATGAGATAAGGAGAAGACGGTAGTAAGAATGAGAAAGTGCCAGAGGCCATCTGCACGTGCTATTAAACCGCCCATTGCTTTGCACTAAATCCCGGCAGTGGAAAGAGTCCAGCAATCAAAGCGCATATGGCCGGCGACTGGCGACTGAATTATCCTTCAAATGTAGGTTAATGAATTCTGGAGCAGGCTGTGCTGGTGAGCATCGCATTTTTAACAACCTGACGGACACGCACCTGCCAGTGGGGAAAAGCGAGGGGCAGGGGAGTGCTTGAGGCGGGGGTAACCATCGCGGACGGGATCGATTAGGCCAGCCTGCCGGGGGGCCGGGACACCCAGGGCCAGGCCATTCATCGGAAGCGATCAGGAGTTAATGAAACACGGTGAAAGGATGATTAAAACACAGACGCCTACTATGTCAGGGCTCCGTGCCTGATGCATTCATCACCATCGCTGTCTACAAGTCTTCAAACACACTCCGCTCCTGTGGGTGTGTGTTTGTACATGCACGTACACAAACTGCCTTGTGTGCCAGTCTGTGGGTCAGCAGGCATTTGCTAGGGAAATGCATAGGTAAGGTTCTATTGTCCTCTTTGTCTTTTGCCCTTGCAAATGGTCCGGCACCTTTCAGTGTGTCTGTGCTTGTAAAGGATGATGACTTTGTGCATGGCAGAAAGTACAAAGGCTGCTCTCATATTGATCATTAAACCACCCAAATAATAGTAGAACGGGCCCACAGACTTTAAATTGTTTTGCAGTTGAACAATTGGACTTATAAATTGATAAGGCTGTTGAAGGTAGGTGTTTATTTCACAAGCCTACCAGTGATAATAAAATAGAGAGAGTAATGGTACAATGTATATCACACAGAGCAGGGATTCTCAACTGAGGTGCATTTAAGTGCCCTCCGGATTAAAAGGGTTACAATTGTACTGTATAATATGTTGACTTCTACATTGTGGATTTTTTTTTTGTTTAGCTCATAAACAATGCAAGCAATGTTAGAAGAAATGATGCCCTCAAAAATGCACTTGAGATACTGCCAGCCAGCCAACCTTTTTCTGGAGGGTGTGCGATGGTGGCGCTTTGTTGGGATATCGACGAGGCTGTGTTGCTTCAAACGTTGTTAAAGGTAAAATACTGTTCTGATATCCAATTTCACTGCAACTTTTTGGAGGAGGGGATTACTGTATGCCAACTACGTCCCCACTCCCTTGTGCTATAAAAAAAAATAGCATGGCCCAGTTGTTACCCTTAAAACTGCTGGGTCAAAAATGAACAAATTTGGGACACAAATTGGACCAACCCGCTACACGCACTTTGGTTCAAAACAACCAAAGTTTTGGGCTTGTTTTATCCAAAATAAATTGGCTTGTTTGTACAAACCAACCCAGAACGTTGGGTCAAATGGGGGTAGGTCCCTCTTCTGTTATTTTTGACCAAGTAGTTCTCCACGTTTGGACAGATGTACCAACACAATATGTGCCATGTTTTTTTGTGTGTGCCCCCCCCCCCCCCCATCAAGGAGGTACTAATGTAGCATTGTTTATTCAGCTTTACATGCAAAACAATTACTCGTATAATTTTACTTCGCAATCATGACAATTACCTGCTATTGTTAATCCAGTTACCAGCTGTACAGTGCAATACTTAAACTTTTTTGTTTTTATTCTTTATTTGTAACTTTTCACACTTTTACAGATACAGGTACAGTTCACACGTGCAGACATATGCACATCTTCATTAATCCCTCCATCATTATTTTTTCCTATCTAAAGAAAGGAAATGGAAATGTAAAAAAAGCAAATTAAAACAATATAAACAATGTGAGCATCATCAACATCAGGGAGCGATTGTAACAAATACTTAAACTTTAAGTATTTAAGTAAACACCTTTAAGTCTTAAAGGTGTCTGTATGGTGGAAGCTTGATCCTTAGAACAAATTGATTCCATTTCCATGATTTCGTAAGAAGAAGGAAGTGAAAGTCCCAATAACACTGGGAAGCAATTTAAAAGAAAAAAAACCATCTGTAGATCTGTAAATTTTAATGCTGATTAAAGTAAAATTGGAGTACTGATTCCAACATTTCAGTCACTTTTTTTCTTCGCAGTTTACCCTCCAGATAAGCAAAATTCCACTGATTAGCTGTAGTAAGACTGTAGTAAGAAGAGCTGATTACAATTGGATTTATCTAGAGCTACGTGACAACTTGCTTGTACAGTCATAATTGAGACAGTGTGGTGGGAGATGTGTGAGCTGCTCCCAATAGGTCACTACAATCAATATATGCAAACAGAAAGTTAGCATAGTAGGAATTAAGAGGGTTAGCGCCCTTAACCATGGGCATACGTTGTGTACCAAGTTCTATTTAATTTATGCTGTTTTGTTTTAATTTTCAAAGCTTGTAACAGAGGGTGATATAACTGCACAAACGGAATCAACTTGACTTTTTTTTTAACAGATGTGCGACTTTTAACTCATTCACTCCCAGCCATTTTCACAGAAGAAATCCCTTTCACTCCCGGCTGTTTTACTGGATTTTGACGAATTTTGCAAGGCCCACAGAATTTTGTGTTCTATTGCCATAAAAATATGGAACCTACCAAAAGAAAGATTATAGAGAAAAAGTATATTTGTATCTGTTTCCGTTTTGCAGCAATTAGCGTTAAAATATAGCTAAATTTCATCATTGATCACAAATCTATTGAAGTAATAAGCTTTTTTTCAACATGGACCCTGGTTGATCTCTTTTGCTCTGCTGCCACCTGCTGGCCGTTTGTGTAATAACTAGCATTTCTTCAACCGTTCTTTGCAGTTGAGTGGCTGCATCAAAGCTTTCTGTCACTCTAGCACAAAAAACGTATAAATGTGTCTTTGGGACACTTAAAAGATTTAAAATTGAACATATTTATACATTTTTGGTAGAAAATGAGTTAATATCGTGATATGATAACGACAATATTGTGGCCGTTTTAGTATCGCAATATCCCAATATTGCCAAAATGTATTTGATATTTTTATGATTTTTTTTTTTAAAGAAACGGGGATCCTATAGAGAGACCAGTTTTGGATTATTCACCCAAAAATGAGTTAAAAGCTGTCAGACCTCATTTTGGAAAGGACTTTACCTCTCAGTGCAGACGTTCACTATGGGTTTTTGTGAGGTGAGAATTTCTTGAGTCACACCAGAACTCTAGATATACACACAATCGTCTAGTCGACATTGTTCAAAGTCTGCGACAGCCGTGCCGGCTGATCCAAACACCATCTGTGATGTGACTTTGTATTGGTTACGACACAACCAAGATGAGGTTTTAATACCCAGTTTTATTGCCTAACAAGCAAAGACAGACTGAAGGTGATTATTTATTTCTGTTAATTAAGTTAATTAAAATGGGAGGATTAGCTTTCCGCACCCATGTTATTCATTAAATCTGTGTCTACAGCACAGGGTTGCTGCTGTAAATCCAAATACCATTTCTCACCAGACGAGCATATTTTCCCGAATATGAGATTTAAATATCTGCCACAAATGCCTGCAGGCAGGCAGGCATGCTGTGAGTCGCTCACATTTTCTCTTTTCAGAGTTGAGATGGACAACAGTGAAGTGCAAATGAAATATGAATAATCCCTGGACTGACTCACAGTCTCTTATTCTCTTGTATGTGTTTTCAACTAACCACACCGACCACTTTTATGACCTGCAGAGTGAGCAAAATTGCTCTCTACCCATCCTGTCCCTTCATCAGACTCGCTTGTGTTGCTGCAAATGGGACAGCGACCAAGGGGTCTGCACTACAAGCAGCAGATTAGAGGATTACCATTAATTAGATGTCAGGGACAGAGAGGGGCTTTGCCTGTCTTGGCCATGATACAATATCTGTTAATCTGCTATGCTCCTGGATAAAAGGAATCAGCCCATTGACAGGAAAATTGGAAAAGAGCGACAGGGCCAAGGAAGAATGGAAAATAAGAACAAAGAGGTAAATGAGAATGGTAGGTATAGAGATATGAGGAAGGCTGAAAGAAGTGGAATTTAATATCACCGGGGTCCACTTGAAGGTGCACTCAGCGTTTTCTTATGGCTCGGAAAACAGCAGGAGATAATAAGAGACATAAGTTTTTCAAGAGATCCAACTGAAGAGCTTATATGTTCAAAAAAGGTTGAAGATATAAGGTTGCTTTTGTTTCATTTTGACTATCCTTCCTTTTTCTTTTTCTTTCAACTCAAGCTCGGACATGTGTCCCAGATGTGTCATCTTTGCCCATTAAAAAATACAGTTGAAGGGATTTCCACAACCATCCATTCTAGGAACAAACTGTTGCCATCATGAAAACGATTTTAAGTAACATTTTAACATCCCTTCGATCCCGGCTGACTTTGGGTGAAGGGCAAGTGACACCCTGGACTGACATTTTTATTTTATTTTTTTTACATTCCTATCATTAATGTATGAAGAGAAGCTCTCTGTTTAATAAAACTACAGCTACTGGATGTTTTCAGCAAAGAAAAAAATGTGCAGGCTCCCTGGTCATTTTCATTCTTGCCATTAGCAATTAGCCTATGCTATTAGCTACATGCTGTTTAGGTCAGTATCACTTAGTAACAATTCATTTGTGTGCGCAGTTTATGTTTAATTGTATTGCTCGTTGGTATGTTCATTGAGACTTGAAATTGTCCGTAGGTGTGAACGTGAGTGTGAATGGTTGTTTGTTTATATGTGTCAAATCAGCTGTGATAGTTGAACTTCAAATTATACAGCTTTTGTATCATTCAACTTGGAGGGTCTACTGTATTGGTAATAACAATCTGGTTCTCACTGATAGAGACCTACTTTGAACACACGTGCCATTTTTTAATTGAAGTTTCCTCAGATGGGTAGCAGGTAAGTGAGGTGATTGACAGATGACTGCTTCGAGTTTGATAAGGCAGCACTGGTCCATAATGGAAGATCTGACCCTTATTTTGAGTGCTATTAACCCAGGCCAAACAGCCCGTGTTTACTTCATCTTATTTGACAAGGAGTTTGATGCTGTGCCTGAGGCCAGCTAAAGAGCCTGTTAACCACCACCTACTAGCAGGGAGATAACAAGCACCGGGCAGCCACTGTGGCTACGCCTCATGTCTTCCCAGTCTGGACAGATCAGGCACTGTATGAGGCCCAAGTTGTTTCCGGGTTTGCATGACAGACCGTGATGATAATGTTTTCCTCCTTTTGTAAATTGCTCCTTATTGTTACATTTACAAAAGCATTAGTTTAGTGCTCAGTTTGTTTATTTTACATCAGGCACATTGTAAGACAGCTATGGGGTGCGCCATTATACATCAGGCTGAACAGAATTGAACAGCTAAGAGGTCCTAAAATGAGGAAGTATTGAGTCCAACCGTGTTCACATACCCATATTTGGTGACATTTGTGAGGAAAGGAATAGTAACATAAACAATTTCCAGCACAAAATAGTGGTGACAAAATAGTGGTGACAAAAATATCATGACCCAAGTGTGGTTAAAAGAGCATTGACGAACTGCGTCCATGAAATTTACGGTCTGTCCTAAAATAGCCGCTGTAGCGGCTAATATATATATATTGCGTCAAGCACTACTTTAATACACCTTGTGGTGCTATCTGGAAACATCGTCAGTGATGGACCCGGGGTCATAGGGTGTTTCGGGTCTTATGTCAGACACCCTCACCCGGGCAACGCACCTGGGGGTGATCAGGCCCCGGCTTGTGTCCAGGTCGCACTACGGCACGTGTCTACCCCTCCTTAACCAGAGCCACCATTCTCAGCAGCCTCCAGGATGTTTTTGATGGCTCTTCGCCTGTGCAGTCCGCAAATCCCTAAGAGTCCCAGGACCCGGTGTAGAGACTGTCCTGCGAAGCCCCTGCCGCCCACGTCAATAGGCAGCCCACTTCAAAACCTAATAAGTCAAAATTTGCTCAAATTAATACTTTTTTCCCCCCAAAAAATCTATAGTTTATTCCACACGTGTGGGTGTATTATTATTTTTTTAACAAATTATTGACCAATCTAAAGTATTAAACTGCGCTTGCTCTGTCAGTCAGTGAGTAGCACCTCATTTGAATTGTAAGGAGGTAATTGATGGAGAGGGTGCGGGACACCGCCTTACATAGGGCATTCCCTCTATTTGAGTAGAGTGACTCCGGGCGCCCCTATGAGCCCTTCTCGCCTGAGACTCTAATTACATTGGGGACCTAGAGAATTCAAAAGATTTAGATATGGGGGGGGGGGGGAAGAATTTCCAATTTACTGCACCACTTGATGTTTGCCCCCATTTGTGCTGTAACTTGTGCTTCAGGAAACACGCGCAAAAGAGCAACATTTGTTCATCCTGATAAAAGTGGAACATTATTAGGATGCTGTCATGCCTGTGTTTATCTCAAGGGAGTGTGCGGATAATAATCTCTAGGACAAACACACCCAAGCTGCTTCTAGAACTATCAGCTCACAAAGCTCATGATAATTTCAGTCTTTGGTCATTACGGTTGGGGGGGGGGGGAATAACTGTTACACATTGATGCATTGTTATACAGTGAAAAAGCTAATTTTCAGCGCATTAAAGCTTTTACAGTTTGGAGTGTGGTCAATTGAGAAGAGAAGAGAGTGTGAGAAGAGAAGAGGATAAATATCCATCTGAAGTTACCCCGCAGATCCAATCTGCCAATCTGTCGTAAATGTCTTGGCACTCCGGAATCTGGTTTGCCAGCTGTATTGTTGTCTTTGGTCATCTTGAGTACACCACACACTACAAGAGCTCTATAAATACAGGTGACATTTTTTTCTAGTAATTAGAGCCTTAGTTTTGGTTTATATATTAAACTTCAGTATGTGTATATTAGGGATAGACCGATTATCGGCCGGGCTGATTAACAGTGCCGATATTTGACATTTTGACAAATATCGGCATTGGCTGGCATCTCACTGAGCGGTAAATGCTTGCGAATGTATTGTGAATTTGGGGTTTGTAAGATGTTCACAGACAGTTTTTACTTGTTGCAAAGACATTTTGAACATGTTAAATGCTTGACTGATAAGAATCTGATTTTTTAAATGTCTGTACAGTTAATAAAGGTTTTATTAGGTCAACAATTGGACCATGGAAAATATTCTAATAATTTCCTATGAGAGAAACGTTTCCATATTTAAATGAATAGGAGGCTGTTCAATCTTGAAGGTTTCCCTTCACGTTGACTTGGAAAGGTAAAACAATTTTTTGATGTGGTTATATGGTCAATATGCCAACTTGAAAATGTAACTAAGGAGAGTGAGAAGTGCGTGCATCTTCAAATTCTGGAGAGATCTGCGGACTGCTAGGTATCTAATTAGTTTCGATGGAAATCATGTTTTCGTTTCACGAGTCAATCTAATTACAATTTTGTAATGAAATTCCGTTTTTCAAGACGATAATGAACAACTGACTTTCACCCTTTTTTTTCCCCATTAGTTTCTATCTTAGATTACATTTTGCCTGACTGAGAACAGTCCCCTGTGGACTGTGGAAGGTGCTGTCTAAACAGTTTAAAACATTGCTTCCTTGACAACAGACGCTCTGAAGCATGATAATCAGAAACACATTTTGGTTATGAGGTCAACCGATAATAATTGCCTGGCAGGTTGGTCAATTAACACTTTTCCCTGCACATGTGTCTGGATCTGCATTTGCATGTAAATATCGAACCGTTATTTAGTAACTACAAAATGTGTCAATTTCTTCCGTTTGCACCGATGGTCAACACACATAACAGAAATGCTAATTACACAATAGGATGTTAATATCTGCTAGCATGCATGACTTGCATGCACACGTAAAAATTATTAGACCGTAAAGTTGGATTATTACATTGTTGACTAATAAAACCAATGAAAAAAAGTTTAGAGTGAAATGAGAATTTAGTGAGGGGGGGGCACATTAAAAGCTCCCAGTGAGTCAATTGTGATCATTTGAGATCAACAAACACAAAAGCAGACAGCGTGACCGCGCAGCTGAAAAGCGTGAGAAATGGGCGGTAAAATTTCCATCCTCTCCATTCTTTCATGTTTAACGGGAATATTTTGCGGCAGAGACCAGTAAAAGTCTGATGTTTCATCACTTCCTTGCTCAATGTTGACAAAGATTAGGCACCAGAGATGAAAACTAGAAGTGACAAAGTCACGGAGGACGTAGAGCCAAGTGACCTTTCCCTGACAGAATCTACTAGTTAATAGTTAAACGGAACACATTTACTCTTTAATTGAGCATCCAGTAGGTGGAATGTCAAACAGCAAAACCCTTCAGGGTGGCAATTATTCAGCTTTACTGCACGTGTGTGTGTGTGTGTGTGTGTGTTAGACTCACTTATGTGGGAGTGTGACGGACAGAATGAGACCTCGCACCAGTGGGAGACAATCAATACATTGTCTGCTTTTCTTTTTTTTTCCTTATGGAAAGTTGCAGCAGAGTCCGGCAGAGGACGAGCGCGGGGAGCAAGGGAGCACACTGGCAGAGGTCCCGCGACGCTGGCCTTTGCTGTCTTTTTATGATACATGACAAGATAATGAGTCTGCAGCACCCCCGAAAACGTCCCCCAAAGGTGTATTGTTGCAGTGTTGTGGAGTGTTGCTGTGCTGCTGGCATCATTCACACAGGCTGCTTTATTTTTTGCAAACAGGAAAAATATATATATACGGTACATTTGGATGTTATAGCTGCTGGTGGTAGTGGTGAAAGGGTTGTCTATAGAATATGCAGAATCTGAAAAAGAAAAAATATATATGTGAACAGTGAGACTCATTAGCTACAAATTCCAAATGTGATGTTGGCATAATTATCACTAGAACAATTTTGGGGGGCAATTCTGTGGAGCTGCACCTCTTCCACCATCATTTTTTAAGCACACTACCAGGAAACCGCATGCGCCAAAGTGCTGATATCCCTCATTAGAAAAACAGGATACAGGAACGAGTCCAACAAACGGCAGCTTCAGCGACACGATGATGGTGCAGCATCTCCATGGGACACTTGAAGGTCAGCAAAGACAAAAACTGTTGTAACACAATCATGGAACATTATTGCCAATAAACCCATAGCCAATGAAACGTATCTTGTGATAAGTAGAAGAAGAAGTGGGGTGAAGTCATTCTTCAAATGTTGCAGCTGAAGGAAGTGGGTGTCATGATGGAGACACATTTCACATATGTGGAAATGAAGCTTAGCTTTGCTTTCTTTAGCATTTGACACGAGGTGCATTTTGGCCATTTTGGCATTTCACAGTACCGACCTGGCTTACTATTGTTTTGGAATTTTCATTATAGTTTGTTTTTATTTCATTTTGAGATAATAAAAAAAAATTATAATAAAAAAATAATTTGTGTTCAGGGTGCATGTTACTTTTAATTACATTTTTAATTTTATTTTTTTTCAAAAATGCTTAATTAAATTTTTTATTTTTTAAAGATTTTTTTGTATTACTTGTGTGTAAAATTAAAAACACATACACACCATGGTAAGTGTTGCGTAATAAAAATTCAACAAAACATCCTTTTGAAACAACCTAATTAAATAAAGCTAGGATAGCTGGTTTGTAAAGTTGCCAACTGCTAAAGTGCATTTGTGGCTTGAATTCCTGTTGAGAAGTATCGTTCGTACAGTGTACTATTTATTTTTATTTTTTTAATATAAAGCTAAAAAGGAACACACTTCTTACCGAGTGTTGCATCTCGGGCTGGGTTAAGATGACGTCGCTTCTGTGCGACGCACTTTCGAACGCCCTTTTGTTCCAGTTAATCGAAATAAATACATTTAAAATTAACCCCAAAGGCTCATGTATTCAAATGATTACCAAAGGCGAAAGAAAAGGCATTTTCGAATGTATGTTTCAGTTAGTTGGGTTTTTTTTAAGCAGTTTTGTTTCTGCAGAAGGATTGGAGCCAGTGAAGGGGAAAACAAGTTTGGCAGGCTTCTCCCTTGGAGTGAGAATGTTCACTTTATTCTCATAATTCTGACTTTAAAGTGAATTCTCACGTTTTATTTATTTATTTATTTATCTATTTTTCGCACTGGTCCTAATCCTGTTCCGTACCTTTCTGTCACATTTTTTTTTTACAAAAATATGTTATTTTTTTCTTAGTTTTCATTTTAGTTATTTCTTTAGTTTTCGTTAACTTTAATAACATTAGCTACTTGCCTTAAATTGTTATTGACATTTTGTTTGATAGTACCTGCTCAACCAAGCAGAGTTGATACCATGTGCAAGACATTGGTCCAGCAGATTGATCATTAATGCTACATTGAGGACACATGACAATAAATTTCACACTGTTCAAACTTACTTTGTTGTTGTTTTTTTTTAAACAGGTGTGGACAGTGCCATATTTATCTCAGCTAGTCAACCGGCAACGGTTATATGTTGAGAGCCAAATAAACGTTACTAATTTGAAATGGAAAACAGAGCAGAGCCTGGCAGTGTTTTTCATTGAACTAAATGCTTCTTGTGCCTCTGAAAATAGCCCAAATCCGGATGATGATTTGAAAACCTGCTATCCAGGTGGTAAAAACAACACCAAAGCTATCAAGCAACAGTAATGCTGTTAAAACAATTAGGCTGCATCTAATTATTTTGCCACTTTGGAAGGTGTTTGATTGACGCAAGACTTATTTTTTTTTATTTTTTTTCATTGGTGAATTTATTGGTATATTTAGTTTGCCCATTTACCATAAATCAACATGTAAATCTGTTTTGTAAAAAGACATGTTTATACATCTAGGCCACCGTAACAATGCAAGGCAAATGTGAAGAATGTTTGGCACTGATTAGGAAAAAGGGCATCTTTTCAAACAAGTCATTCATTATCTTACCCACGGAGCTCTACAACAACATATTTCTCCAGCCTTCAGGCAGTTCCTTCAACCTGAAATGTGGCGTTAACAAAGGTCACAGCCAATCTCTTATTCCCCGAAACCAAATCCCTTTTTTCTTTTTTTTTATCATCATCTTTGGCAAGTCCACCTTTCTGCAGCACACGTCCTTTTCTCCTATTTTCACCTCCCACTGACCAAATATGACACGTTGACTCTCTCAGACATGTGAGTGCAAAGCGGACTTATACTCGGCCTATAGTTGAAAGCATCCCCTCCTGTGGCTTCCAGCTCCGGGGCACTGCAGGTGTGGTAAAGGCCGTTGACTAACAGATAGAGCACAAGGATTACAGCCACACTAGATTAAACCACCAATGCTGCCTTCTGGGAATTCTAACAATGATTAGCCTTGTGCTCCTGGGATGTGGGACTGATGGGGGGGACAGCGGGGTCCTGAGGCAGAGCAATAGGAAGCCCCACATTGCTTGTCAAGCGGCTAATGTCTTCATCTTCAACACCAGTCTGCCACATTAAGATAAACAGTGCCTGCAGGGCAAATATATTACAGATGACAAAGATTACTCAAATTCGGCGGTTCGGAATAACATTTTTGAAAAGATGGCTTCCACCGTGCTGTGTCCATCTTGTGCTTTTGTTTCAGACGGCATTCTTGCATACAACAATGGTCAGTGTAGCTGCTGCTGGAAATGTGCAAGGTAAGTGCTCCCTTCGGCCGCCCACTCCAAAGCAGGAGTCATTTTGGAGCCTGTTGTAAACTGATGGACCCTTATGATGGCATGTTGGGGAGAAAGAAGCGCCCGAAGTGACGGCAATAAAACAACATATGCTGCTCGCCTGCGTTGCTGCACTTAAGACTCTCTCTTGTTCCAGCGCACTCTCTGATCCCGCTGTCGAATTCCCGCTTGCCTACTTTTGAAAAGTCATTGAGTGTCTTTGACAAAGACGGGCGGAGTGAAAATTTGTCACCTCGTTGTGGAGCAGGCCATCTGACCACCGGCAGCAGTTTGGGCCAATCGGGGCCATTAGACCAAACCTGAGAGACCCGCGCAGAAACGGCTGCCAAGCTGCTCCAATCTCCTTCAAGCTTCAGACTCGCTCCGCCGCAGGTGCCAAGTCCCGCTCAGCCAGATCCCACCGGAAAACTGGGAGGAAATCCGGCGTGTCTGTGTGTGCGCTGTGTCGAAGAGGGGCACAGATATGAAAGACCACCAGTGGCAAAATAGGACTCGTAAGTGGAGGTGTCAAAGGAGGTTCAGTCCCAGGCAGGCCAATTTTATTTGGTTGGCCAGGTGACCTTGAGCTTGGCTGCCATGGAAACGTTTCTCCCGTGACTTTGTAAGGGGTCTTGATGGCGTCGCGTTTGTGTAGTGACAAAGCCCTCTCACCTCACAACAGAGAGAAAGAGCTGGAGACAAAAGGTTGGAAATATTAGGCGGGCACCTTGAGTACACAGAAAGGAAGACGTGTTAGCGGGAAATCTTTTGTTGCTCATGCTCCATGACTCCTCTTCAGACAAATTGCTATTGATGGCCAGGTTCGACAAATGGAGCAACAAAGTAGCGACACGCAGAAGGGGAAGTGCTGCTTGTCATATTAATTATCAAATGTGATTTTGTTAAGAGTGAGAGCATGGTGAGAAAAAAGAAAAATCAACACAATGTCAATGATTTTTTAAAAATATATAACAATGCAATTGTATGTGTTTATTTCACTATTTAGGTCGCTGATGCAACTATCTCCAGTCCGCCTACACACGGCAAAGTGGAAGCACTGATCAAGGTTTAATGATCGACCTGTAGTGCAGCAAACTCAATCGTAGTGGAAAAAGTACTTCAAATTGGCGTGGGAATTGTGCAATATTTTGATCACAAAAGCAATAATACCACAATGAAGGTGTGTGTGGGGGGCGGGGGGGGGGGGGGGGGTTATTATACAGGTAGATAATGATGTAATTGAATTAGGGAAACATTTTGTCGCAGTCATTACAGTTTTTTGTTTTACAGTCAAATAAAAGCAATACATAAATAGCAATAAAAAAAAATATTATTGTTAATAGTAGAACTGCGTCATATGATATTGAGAGGTCGTACTAAAATTTAAGCTACTTCGTTGAACTACAGCATACCATGAAAGAGTTTGCTCCATTCAAGTATTATTGCCCTTTTGACATATTTATCTCTTTATTTATTATAACAATTTAGTTATCCAAAATAAGTAAGTTCACATATCACAAAGTGATTTGGATTGACTGTGTTAACCACAACAACAATTTATCTTTGTTGTGTACATTTGCCTTGAGAGCTTTGAGGTCGTAGCGAATTCCCACCTTCCTTGAATGCAGCATTACTTTTGGTTCAGAATTACCATTTCATATGGCATGCAAAATACAAAATACTTTTTACAAATAAGATTTGTCAATCTGTGTGTACAAAGAAAATACTGACAAATACTTACAATAATGAAAGCCTGGGAGCAAGGCTACATTTTACAGTGCAAAATTGTAACAATTAACAAGAAATCCACCACAGACTTCCGTGAGAAGGTGAAGGCTACAAGAAGATTAGCAAAGCATTACTATTGGTAAGAATATAAAAGCAGAAGCTGTACAAAAATGTAAAAATAAATTGCAACAAGCTCACAGTCACATCCAGATGGTCCTTGAGGACAAACTGCTCAACATGACATGAGCGTTTGCTAATGAAAAAGGATGGAAGAAAAATCACAGTGTAAACTACTTCTAGTTAGCTAACTGTTAGCTAGAAATCCAAATTGGGCTGAGGAATGACATGCATGGCCGCCGTCAACAAAGGGAGCCTCTCCAAAAGCCCTTAAGCATGTGCCAGCGTCCATTCTGAAAATGATAAAGATGAATGGGGCTCATGATGAATGTTTTTGGAACTCGTGCCTTTCAAAGTGAATGTCGTTGCTAGGATGATGTGTATGAGGGGAAGTGCATGGTGCCTTCAGTAAAAGATGATGATGGCAGTGTCATTATTTACCTCCTGGATAGTATTCCAAATATTTTTATGTTAGAAAGAAAACTTTATGTAATGTCTGGTCGGTGCTGGATTTCACTTTCCTTTTATTTCTTTGATCCTTCCTCGGGTCTCCTGACAACCTCACGACTCTAGCTGGATTCTGAAGTATTCAGTTTAGGTGGACGGTATGGGATTTTTAATAGGTTTTAGGTGAACTAATGAGTACACACTGACACGCACGCACACATGTACACACACATACTCACGCACATACAAAATTTCAAAACGACGATGACATTAAAAAATTACTGAATGAACAATACTGAGAATAGTAGCGCAATTTAAAGTTTTTTCACTCAGAAATTCTGCGTACATTTTACAAGGAGAGTTTTGAGTACATTTTACCAGTTTATCAAAAAAAAAAGGCTACTCAAGGGTTGAGGAACATACCCACAACTTTCAGGTTGGGGGACAGCCACCCCACCACCTGAGCCATGCCGTTCCTGCTGTGTGTTAGTATATTGCTGGAGTCAGGTGGAAGAGCATTTTGGTCTCATTTTGGTCTCATTTTGGTCTCATTTTGGTCTCATTTTGGTCTCATTTTGGTCTCATTTTGGTCTCATTTTGGTCTCATTTTGGACACAACAGCAATGCAGTGTAATGGCAAACAAGAGTGGCAAAGCACAGGTGGTAGAGTGGCTGTCTCCCAAGCTGAAGGCCATGAGTTTGTTCCTTTAATAAGTGTAAGAGTAGCTTTTTAAAATAAATAAAATAACAAATGTTTTTCATGGTTTCATAAGCAGTAAATTGCAACCTTTACATTCAAATGCGACTTAAAGCAAGCCACAAATGTCTATAGTTAATTGTTTTTCATTAGTCACAAGATTATACATATATATTCTGATTACAGATGATTTGAACTTGTGGTTACCCGCTCAATCTTATTTCCAGCATTTGGTCACGGCTCACTGTCGTGAGCTGCAGCTGGCGGCCTGTAGGAGGAAGAAGAGTTAAAGTATCTTTCTTTGTGCCGTATCCCGCCCACTGCTGTCGGCTCAACCCATCTGCTACCTCAATATACACAAATAGCAGGAAACAGAGAGCGTTTCGTTGGTTGCTTTGCCTTTTTTGTTAGGTGATGAAGAAGGCTGGCAAATGCAGTTTAGCAAACAATACCTGATGAATCGTTTTCCCTCTGGCAGGAAGTTGGAATTAGCTGATAACAGTCATTTATCAGAAATCAATTCTAGCAAAACATTTCTGTAAATAGAGCTAAAGAGCTTTTGCTTGGTGATTTAGTATTTACACAGTGCAGGCATCTGGAGCACATGAGCTGCTATCTCCGCTCTTGCAAAGTGCCCTTGGAACCGTGTCTTTTATATCTCAATTAAAGTGCTTTCCCTATGCTCCCTTGCTCTGAGCACGGCCATTATCACCATGGCTCCCAATAGCGTAATTATGCCCCCACCCTACACTCCTCCATCTCCTCACTGCACCCACGCATGCTGCATCTTGGACCTTGGCAAGCTCACCTCAGTCTCTTGCAGCAATCACTGCACAATGGCTCGTCGTTAGAGTTTGGCTGCGCAGCGTTGGTGAGACAGCATGGCAGAGGAAGAGCACTCCTGCAGAGCTCACACCTGCTGATTGACCATTTTAGCTAAAAAAAATCTTGGACATGCCTTGTGAGCACCAAGTAATTACAGTGTTCCCTAGAAACATTGCGGTTTGTTTATCTTCACCCTATCGCGGATTTTCATTTGTGACCACAACTTTTATCCTATTGCAGGTTTACATACTATTTTGCGTGTTTTCTTGCTATTTTTTTCCCTTCTGAGTCACCAATCAAAAAAAATATCAACAATGAACATTAAACGGATACTTGACTCATTCAGTCATTTTCAACAGTAAGAAGATAATATTTTGTCTATAATTTTTGTGATAACTTCATAATTTTTTTTTATATACAATTAACACCTAACTCATTCACTCCCAGCCATTTTCAGTGAAGCAACCCCCTTCTTTAACCGCTGTTTTTCTGGATTTTGACTGATTTTGCAAGGCCCACAGAATATGGTGTTCTATTGCTATAAAAAAAAAAACATGGAACTTACCAAAATAAAGATTTGAGTCCTTTCATTCATCAGGGGAAAAAAGTTATTATCATTATTCACAAATCTGTTTAAAGCTGTGGGGAACACAACTTCTTTCAACAGGGCCCTGGTTGATCTCTTATACTTTGCGGCCACCTGCTGGCCGTTTTTGTAATTACTACCATTGCTTCACCCGTTCTTTTCAGTTCAAAGACTACATCAAAGTCTTCTGTATGCACTAGCATTAAAAAACATATAAATATGTCTTTGGGACACTGGTAATATTTAAAATAGAACTTATTTATACATTTTGGGAGCAAACTAATTTTGCCACTTGCTGTCGACTGAAGATGACGTCACCTGTAACGACCAATCATGGCTCAGTTTGCTGACCAGTGATTGGTTGTTATCTATTTCCTCAGCACAGGTGATGTCATCTTCAGTCGACAGCAAGTGAAAAAAAGTTAACAAATGAATTCTGGACAAAAAATAAATAAATATATATATATTTTTTTTTTTATTACTGCTGAAATTGGCTCAATGAGTCAAGTGTCGCTTTAAAACAGCTTACCTTAACTAGAATCCTGCATCACATTGTAGCCAAAAGGTACAATCCTGGTGGATTTATGCTTGTTTTTGAAAGTGAAACCAATTTGCCATGACTATACCGTTCTTCTTCTTCTTAAGGAAGAAGAAGACAACGAAGGTTTCACATCAACGCATGCACTCCCTTCTCCACTCGACGAACGACGTATAGTAATCGCTGGATGTCGGCCGTCAGACTTCAAGAGTCGCAGAAAGGCATAGAAGTGGTTGTCATTAGGAAAAACAGGAATATTGCCTTTCAAGATCCTTTTTAGAGAACATCAAGTTGTAAAGGTTATAGTGCATTTTAGATTCGTCCTGAATATCGCAAACTTTTTGTGAGTAATGTATGCGCTAATATTTCACATACATTTAAAGATCAATTAAATAATTTTGCCTGTCTGAGGAGCATTGAAAATAATTATTTATATATTTTAATCTGACCTCACACTCGCCCTGTAAACGTCATCAAAAAGTTACAGCTTCCAGTAATGGCACTTTTAGAACTTTAAAGTGACAAGTACATGTAATTATAGAGCGACACGGTCTGTAAAGAGCGCACATTCGGGAACTTTGTTATTACAAATCAGTCACCAAGAAGTGGCAGGCAAGTATACATGCTGGCTAAAATGCAGCCTGTGGCGGCAAAGAAAGGCTGTTATTTGTGAAGCTGCCATTCATTGCTTGTGACCCATTAACTTAGCCTCTGCAAGCCTCTGACATACAGAAAAATAATATACCTTTTAGAAAAATAAGAACTCTACATTCTGAATAGGTAATTTACCAAGTTCAAGGTTCTCTACACTAATTTGACTACTAATATTAAATATCTGCCTTATACGCTTTTTGCTGCATTATATATATTTTTTTAAGAATGCCTTTTAGAGTGTCACAACTCTGTATATTTGATACTTGCTGCACATTGTAGGCAACTTATGTTAGGCACCATGTTGGGTAACGGTTAGCACATATTCCTCACAGTCGAGAGGGTCTGGGTGAGAATCTCTGTTCCAGCCGACCTATACGTGTGTTGGTTTCTGCCCACATAAAAAAAAAAAACTAAACTGTCCATAGATGTGACTGTGAGTGTGAATGGTTGTTTGTCTCTATGATGGGCCGGCGACCAATCCAGGGTCTACCCCTGCTCTCTCTAACCCAAAATCAGCCGAATCCCTAATGAGGGTAAGCTGTAGCAAAACTGTTTGGCTGGATGGTTTTGTACAGAGTCAGATGCTGATGCAGATTCTCAGTGCTCTTCATGGTCTAGTGCTTTTGTCCCCTCTACTTCCAAATGTTATGGGATGGAACTACAGAGCATGGACATCTTAATCCAATCCAATTAGCTGTAAACAGCGGAGCCTCTGAAGTTGTACCACTCTTAATTTGAGCAAAACATTGGAGGAATAATGTGGCTCTGAAGTTGAGGTTCTCAAGAAGTTCGAAATGCGGTAATGCATGACAACTCGTGAACCAATTTGGCAAAACGCATCTCATTAAGTATTAGAGGAATTATTCTACATATGTGGGTTTTTTTTTACTTTTTTTGGGGGGGGGGGGTTGCAAATCTGCACAATATCTCACACAGCTCTATGTGTTTTAGTTTCTTGTTATGTTTACAATATTCAACAGAAGTAAGTTGCAAAATTGTTTTTAAAAATATGACAAGTTGCATGTGTGACAGGAATTATCTTTGAATAGCATCATTAAAGTTACGACAAGAGTGTAGTGGGTTTTTTTTAACATGCCGGTATTGTCATCTTAACTTCTTTTTTTACACTTACATGTTACTTTTAAACAAAAAAAATTTAATAATATTTCTTGTCCATGTGACTAGGGTGAAGTTATTGACTGATTATTTCTGGTTTTTGTGGATCACCCTGAGAGGTTTCACTGAAATTAAATAAATGCATTTCTAACTACAAGCATTTTAAAAAGCATACTCAGAAAAGGGGAGTTAGATAGTAAAACATCAAACAAAACAAAATCGAATCAAATCAACGTCAACAAAAATACCTATAATGACATATTGTGACAACTGCCTAACACAACAATGAAGAATAATTTGACCCAAATTTTTTTCTGCAGTCGCTGTTTTTAAAAATAACCACTCCTGATGCTAGCATCTTTCAAACAAAACAATGTGCGATTTCCTCCTGGCGTTCCTCGAATGACTTTGTAATTCATTTAGCAGTGTGTAGTGTGGCATCATCATTTCGCTGCATGCTAGTCCCGCATGGGAACTGCCTCGGCACCACGGGGTGCTCTTCGTTCGGTAAAACAGCAGCATATTCTGTGACTGTTACGCAATCTCGCAGCATAATCAGCAGACCTAATGATCCCCGGTAGATGTCTGCCTCTTCTACCCTATTACATTTCCGATGCCATGTTTAACAGTGGGCATCAGACATTTTGGGTTGAAAAGCATCACTTCACTTTTCTCACAGTCTGAAGACGATGAAAGATTACTCAGAAGATGATATTGGCTCAAGGCATCGCTTTGAGTCTGGATCAGGATATGTATCTCCATTTGATCTCTTTATTCATCAACTTTTTTCATTTCCAAGTACAATTGGTTTGTGCACCACCAGCTGTTTTTTATTTTAATTTTTTTCGTTCATTTCCCCTGACAGCACTCTTCCCTTCTCACCAGGCTCATTAGAGGGGAAGTCAACCCCCCAAAAAAATGCTTTACATTAACATGTTCTAAGGAGCCCCACTAGTCTAAACTTTTTCTGATCCATTTCAGGCGGTGGCCATTTTGCCATTTGCCGTCAACTGAAAATGACATCACAGTTGCTCAGGACTCAGTGAACGACCAATCAAGGCTCAGATTCAGAAAACAGGTGAAATAAAAACCTTAACCAGAATCCGGCGTCGCGTTGTAGCCAAAGGTACAATCCTGGTGGATTAATGCACTTTGTAAATCATTGTTCGGGAAACCAAATCCAAGTTGCCATGACTACGGTTCTCTATTTGTACTTCTTTGTCTTATTTAGAAGAATTACATTTATTCATTGTGATAAATGTTTAGTACTTTGCACATATTCACCTATCGCGGGGATCATGGAACCTATCTTCCTTGAAATGTGAATGCAAATGTAAGTAAATGTTCCTTTTATGGAGCCAAACTTTCATTGTTCTGAACATGAAACCTGATCTTTCTCTTCTGGAAATGCCATTGTGGGATCAATAAAATCTCGATATCTTTGCTTGAGTTGGTATTTTTATACTGTCTTAAATGGCTTTAAGATCAAATAAACAATACAACAAATGTGAAAAATGTCACACTTGAAGTGTGGGCAGTCTCTCCAGAAACTAACTATAATAAGTCACTTTCTGATGTTTGACATAAAAGTGTACCGTATTTTGCGGAACTGAAATTTGCACGTAATTGCTCATTCATCATTAAACTATGAATTCTGCAAAATTGAAATATGTTAACAGGGTTTCTGTCATATGGTTTTCTGTCACTATGTGTTCCCTATGATTGACATCTTGGCTGGATTCCAATTCTCATGACTATGAATGGAATAAGTTGCTATAGAAAATGGATGGATGGGCTGCTGCTATTTCTTTTTAAAAGCGAAAAAACATGAATGGGAGAATGACTGCTGTTCCTTTTTGTTTTCATTCTAAAGGGTCCGCATAAGCACGCAAATTGAAAAAAGGATTAACTTACAATGAAGCCGGTGAAAGTATACATTTACAATATTGGTATTAAGCCTTTAATAGTATGTTTTGTATATTAAAAGTAATGAAAGATGCACGCCTGGAAAAGCTAATTGGACATTATAGCATTTCATCAGACTTTATTTTACAGAAAAATGTTGGAAATGGAAAAAAAGTGTAATAAGCGTTCTTTCAAGGCAAAGAAATTGTAGACCGACAACATAATTCTAAAGTGACATTTCTGTGTTAAGGGCCTTCAGGTACTGCGGCCCCGTTAGCCTCAGTAAGCTTGTCAGTCTGCAGTGTGGAGCTGCACATCACATCACAGCTCGCATTGCAGACACACACAACATCATTAAAAGTCCATCTATCTGCACACACTGTCTGTGTCGCTTCCCCCTCGGGTCATTGTGAATCATACCAGCAAGGAGAGACACAGTAAAAATTTTACATACTTTTATATTACCGCCTATGATGGATCCTTCTCTCCTACAGTGCTAAAATTAGAAGCCCGCATTCATTTTCTATGAAAAAGATTTGATTTGGATTTTTTTGTAACCATGTCATTAGTCTCCTCCAATTCCTGTCATCTGTGTCTCTTCAGTTAGCCAATCCAGATGCATGTGCTATTCCCTCTATTTAGACAGGAGGCTAACATGAATGTCAAACGTGAAAGAAAAATGGTGTGAATTTCTGTCTGTGATTCCCTTTTGATTTGGTTACTTTAACTCAGCCTCTGTTTTATTCACTCGCGCTCAGAAGTCACTTAAGCCGTCAGCACATAATGCGGACGTATGAATAAACATTGAAGTGACCTGACAATACTTTGTCTCGTTGATTTTGGTTTTGTTTTGCCGCGACAAAATAAAGAGCAAGAGTACGGGGAGGCAGAGGAAAATTGAGCTAGGACAACTAATTATGCAGACAGCCAATTAAGCCATGCCTGTTTTTGTTGGAGACTAATAATGATTAGGAATGGAACATAATCATTACAAATTCATAGACATGGAAAGAGACAAACAGCACCATACATCTTTTCATCAACAATTAAAAGCACGGCTAACCAATGCTTCCTTATCACATAATTCACATTGCGAGCTGGTTCACTGGCAACAAACTACGCCTGCTGATGAAGAGAACGGACTTGAAAAACATTTATGCCATCAAATTTTGAAATGGTGAAAATATGTTCACTGCGATTGATTATTAGAGCTTGTTGCACTGAATTTATTCTTAGATGATAAACTTAGGAAGGAAATCCATTTTTTTGGTTTATTTTAAAGGCATCAATAATCTCTATTATTTCTGCTACATGAGAAGGAAAAATACATATTTAAAAAACCTAATTTCAACATTTTTTTTTCTTTTTGGCATATAATTCTTCATCTCTTTAAAATGTGCAGGTGTGCCTTATGCTGTGGCCAGTGAGTGTATTTACTGTATTAGAGCAACCTGGACTAACTCGGGCGGCTGAAAGATTTTCTAGTCTAGCACCATTCTGAAACCTCACATATAAGACACATAACAGCATGGAGGCAGGCAGCAAGTAGGACACGAGATCAATAAATTGATGATACCTCATGATCCTCACCTACATCTAGAATGAGCATGTGGACTAGAGACTGTAAATTGGCTGTCAGAATGATAGACTGCACATTTTGATGTGGTGGACAAGCAACCATCGTGTCGGACGGCCAAGTCGTCCGTTTTGGTGCACGGTTATAAAGGCACCTATAATGATGGTAACATTAAAATAAAAATGACAATGAAATTGGAGAGCACAGTGGTGAGTCAGATTCTAAATTGTCCGTAGGAGTAAATGTGAGCAGAACGGTTGTTTGTCTATATGTGTCCTGCAATAGACTGGTGAACAGTCCAGGGCCTCTTACCCAAACTTTAACTGCAAGTGGCATAAAAATAAAAAATAAATTGTTAATAAAAGTAATAGTAGTAGTTACGTGAATACTGGTCACCAGAGAAGCAAGTTCGTTAACTTAAATGCTCACTTGAGAATGATAAGGGCGCACTGAAAAAACTAAAATCTTAAGTAAGAAATTTCTTAAATTTAACCTAAATTTGCTTATTTTGATTTGACAAGTTTTTTTTTTTACTTAAAATGAAATTGTCAGGCAAGATCATTGTGCTCATTTTAACGTACTTATTACTTAATTATCTTATTTGATCAAGCAGTCTTGGCATTGAGTATTAACAGCCAGTTGTAAGTACTGTGAGGATTAAAATAAGCATTTCCGACATTTTAAGATGACAACTAACCAACATCAAAGGCCCTGAACTGGGGTTTCATGAGTTTTCTTATTTTAAGATTTTGCATAATCTAGTAATAAGATAAATGGTCGACATTACTTTTTTTTTAGGCTGAAAATACTATTTTCAAGACCGCAGTGGTTGATATGGACCTAGTATTATTTTCTTATTTTTCAAAATCTTACAGGTAAATTTAAGTAAGATTTTCTTGTTCTGTTGGCAGATAATTTTGCTTATTTGAAGTAATAATTTTCTTATTTTACTATATTTTTTTCTTAAATTTTCTACAGTCTTTTCTTGCAGTGCGCGGTTTTCACAATGAATTTGGAGTCATGTTTTTGTTTTGTTTTTTACACTATGCACAGCCAAAATGGCACCGTTTTAATTATTTTTTATTGTCAATGTTTTCACTAAATTGGAATCATCAGAACTAAGAGTAAGACATCAGTTTGGGTTATTGAGGAAAGGATCAGGTAAGCTCCAGAGCCGATCCCATCCCGACTGCCTTGACATGTCCCTCTTCTCTTTGACTGAAGGGCCCAGAGGCGGGTGGGTAAAGAGCACCCCTCTCGCAAAGGTAGAATCTCAAAGGGGGGAAAGTAGAAGGTTGCCACAGAGGAATAGAAAAGAGGAGGTGAAGACTGATTGTGAGTGAGCAGAAAGGAAGGACTTTATCATCTAAAGTGTCAGTCAGGTGTCAGTCATCTCCGAGCGGCACCTAGCTAGAACGTCAACTTCAACCAATAACTGTCCTCAATGAGGGAAGATGTGCGAAGAAGGGGCGTAGAACACTCCATCAAGCTAAAAGAAAAAAAAAGAAAAAAGCAAGACAGATGTATAGGTCTGGGGTTGATGCAATTCCTGAAGAGGGTTGTGAACGTTAAGGGACCAAAAAAAGAAAGAAAAAAGAATAATTGTGTCGAACTAGATCACACCTCACTCTTTCACAAGCCTCTCTTATTCCTTTTCCACATGATCATTAATTGTTGCCTGCTTCTGTCTCACCTTTTAAAGTCTCTGCTCAGACACACCCATCTATCTTCCAACAATTGTTCTGACTCGTATCGGTTGAGTTGAGGGCGGCGAATGTCTATACTCCCCCAAAGCTGGCCACTGTTATGGATTGTCTGTATTTTGCTATGGAAATGCCTTAACGCTACCTCGGTATGTCCGTCACACGTATTGTGTATTTTTAAAAACATCATGGCTCAAAAATGTTGAGAACGAACAAAAATACTTCAAAGATGATTGCGATCATCTAACAACATGCCGCAACATGGCGGTCTGCTGGTGGCATATTGCTCACTCACAATCAGTACAAGCTAGCAGACGAGCCTGGCATTAGCATAAAGCTATTAAATTGAGGCTAACCCCAACCAGCGCTATATAGCCGTAATAGATTCATACCAGCGGCATGGAAGCAAAGCTTCATCGCCAGAATATTATGTCCAATAATGCACAGACAACACACTAATGACAACTTTATTCTATAGAATAACGAATGTCATAACACTACACTGCGTCGGTACAAACGGCTACAGCCCGTTCAAGCGTAGCTAACGGTGAGTGTAAATAATAATCATTTGTTGTTTTCATTTTGGTCTTTGAAAATATGTCCATCCATCCATTATCGTCACAAGAAGGTGGCTGGTGCCACTACCAGTGGACAGGTTATCAAATGGGATGGATTTGGGTTCTAAACACACTCATTACAGTTTTGGTGTTTTTTGAAGGCTTATGTTCCATAAGGTATATGTGTAACCTTTCAAAAAAGCTGGATAATCAGGACAATTGGATCAACACCAGAAGAATTAACACTTTTTGGAGAGAGAAATTCCCCTTTCTCTTACAAAGTATTTAAAAAACTTTAAAAGACTGCCTCAACTGACTCGAATCTGTGAGCTGGAAGACACAATGTCTGCTTTTCACTGGTAAGCTTGTGAAAAGTGCTAATGTCGTGTGCACGGCTGAACAGTCCCAGTGGTGCTTGGCTCCTTCTGTCCCAGCAGCGGCTGTCTGCTCCCACGAGACCAACAGAGGAATAATCAGTCATTAACTGGTGCTGGCCCAGCCTCAGCTCCGGAGTGCCGTGTCCCTGGGAGGATCAATAGTCCAGGGTAATTAAAGAGCTGACCAGGGAAGGGGGGGGGGGGGGTATGGGGGGGGGCAAGTTTGCCAGTAAATCCACCGCAGCGACAGGATGCCTGCAGCCACAATGACTACAGCGCTGACACTGAGAATGCCACTAAGGGAGCTTGACTGACCACACGTATAAGAAAGACGACATATGAACCGAAACATCGCACACGGGAGACCTGAGCACATTCCGTAATTGCACAACGTTTTGGATGTGTCTGTTATCACAGAAGGGGGGCCAAGCAAGTGAGTAAGAGAAGATGCTGTAAAAAAAAATTGGCATAGATAATCATAATGATGTTGATTTCGAGTTTTATGCTGCGCACAAACACCCGGAGATTAATTGTGTCTCGTGAGCCAAATCTGTTGAGCTGTCAGGACACATGGTGATTTAATATGGTGATTTAATTCCACTAAGCTGCTTTAGCATGAGTGATGATTTAGTTTGAAAAAAAGGTATAGGCAAGGTATGATGCGTGAACATTAGCTACGCTGCTTTTCACATCCAAAACATCAAGCAAATACAGGGAATTTTGATGTCGAAAATCCTTGTCTCAAGCTGTTAAATCAGACACATCCTTAATTACATCATAAAAGAGAGCAAGGAACTGTGGCATCCTCCTAAAAGAGATTTATTTTTAGAGGTGGGTAGAGTAACGAAAAATCTTACTCACGTTAGAGTTAGGTTACTTCAGAATAATGGCTCAATTAAAAAGTAGTTATCCAAATAATTAAGTGTAGTACATGCGGGTGGCTCCTCAAGTACTTCTGGTTAAATAGTCTTTCATCACCCACCCAGAAAAATTCACTGGTCTGTGTTTTTGTCAAAAACACTCATTGCAAGATTTGACCCAATGTTCGCTCTCTGCTCACCATGCATACCACCACCCGCACTCTCAGTTCCAGCATTTTTGTTGACCTTTTTATTCCAAAGGTCTGCATTACTTTTGATTGATCTTTGCTATTGTCTGGCCCAAACGACACTGAAAATAACTCACCTCATTCATGCCAATATTTTTAATTAGAAATAAATAAATACATTTTGAGGGCTACTGTAGGGGAGACTGTGGCTTGATGTCACTTCTTTTTTTTCTTTTTCTTTTTTCAATCGATCAATGCATCATAAATAAATAAAATGTGTACTAGATGAAAGACCAAAGTATATATTGTGTATTGATGTGCTTTTCATATTTTGTGTCAGTATAGGAATTAAATAGAGAGTGTGAACCGTGTTAGGTTGTCTCACTACATGGGGTTAGATGTCACACTGGATTTTGTAACTGATAAAACAAGGACAAAATTATTATTTATTGTTTTGTTTTTTACTTGTAAACATTGAAGTAAGGCACAGAAAATGTTTATCATTGAGCTTTAAAAAAAAGTCATTGAAATAGTCATCGAGCAAACTAACAAACTATTATGCAACATGCATGGATTAAAGTCTTTAGGATTTTGCTGGGCATGTAGGCTATGGCTCTCAGCCTCAGCCATGCTCATTTTACCTAGCTAGATTCAATTGAATTGCAAAAAGGAAAACATAATGAAACTTAAACCCGTCCTGAAATGAGGAACAACATGAAAATGACTAACTGGAAGATCCGTTTATAGACACTCACACAAAACCTGACAAAAGGATTGTCTCACTTGTCCGACTCATCATCCGAATGACAATTTTGGCACACGTAAACCGATTTGCCAGGGGTGCATTCTTCATTGGGCCATTCTTTGCAAATGTCATCTGACAACTTACCTCAAAATAATTGTGACATGTTGCCCCAAACTACCATGTTTGCTAATACCAGCTCTAGTTTAAAGTTACTGCTAGAAGATTTTTTCACAGAATCACTGTACAATTTATCCTTTACTTCACTACTTCAAGTACTGTAACTACTTGGGATGTGCCAAAAAATAAATTCTCATAAGAATCGCAATTCTAATTTAGTACGATTCAGAATCTATTTTAAATGTCCCAAAGTCGATTTTATTTAAATTATTTTAGACTGTATTCCTTTTGTTTGTGTGTGCCTTTAATGGGAGCGCTGTTCATGTTGTACCCAATTTGGCCACTTAGGGGCAGTGTGGTTTGACGCGGTCTGATACACTGTTCAGTTGTAGCCACATTAGAGAGTAGAAGGAAAAAGTCACGATCAAGTTATTCCAATAAAAGTTTTTTCTTTTTTTGCAGCATGGAGCCGTTCTTTTGAGTGACAAAAGTGCCACAAGTAGCGCACTAATTAGCATTAGCAAGTCAGACTGGAGTAGATCATTACGATTCCTTGAACATCTATAAATTGAAGCAAAATTATTGTCAATCAAATAATTTTGAATCAAAAATCGTTCTTAATCAAAAATCGACTCTGAATCGAATCGCACACCCAAAAATCGGATCTGAATCGAATCGTGAGACATTCCAAGATTCCCACCCCTACTAACTACCCACCTCTTCTTATGAGAATCTATTTTTTGGCACACCGCTAGACAAAGACCGAAGATGAGCAGTCGCATTGTCTTCTTGTTTACTTACTTAGTTTGACTTTCCCCAATAAGATCTCAAGGTCTCTGTTAAAGATCAAATATAAGAACTTAACAGAATGATGTTAGTAACACTCCTGTGAAAGGTGTTGTTTGTTTTGAGGCTAAAGTTCCACATGCGGTCTAAATCCCCCAGCATTTGCATGCTCCACTGCTTTCTTTAATCTGATCCATTAGTGCCCCTTACTTCTTTCGAGCAAGGACACCCACGGATTGAATTGCTGTGAAGCCTTTCACTCTGTTTTCCAATCCAGACTGCGCTTTACTTACAGTAAATGCAAGCATATAAGTGGCGTTGTCGAAGATGCAGGCATTTTTTTGCGTCTACTGTTGAGCAATTAACACTTACATCCAATGACATATCACCTTCTAAATAAGGATCATTAACTAGCACAGTCCCGTGTCAAAAAGGGCAAGGCGACTCATTTGTCACAGGAGGCCAGTCATTCCTACAGGAAGATGTCAGCTGTCAGTGAAGGAAAGGCAAGATTGTGTTAGATTTATATCGTTTTCTTTATTACATTTTTTAATTTACTGAGAATGCGAGATACTTGAGTGATTGGGGGGAAAAAGTAATTATTAGGTTAGTGTGACTGGCATTTCAAATCACATCAAATGTCATCATCGTTTCACTCTCATGTCCATTTAATTCACATTGATCACATTTTCTTCCTCGTTGGGCAAATGCCGGCAACCGTTTTACACGTTTCTTCTTCAGGATGATACCTCTCAAAGCTTCCCTGCTGAGTTCTTAATCTCTGTTATTTTGTTTAATCTTCCACAAGCTATTTAGAAAATTAGAGTTGATGTGTTTGTCTACTGTGGAGGTTCTATCGTGGGTATTTTTAATAATACACACACTAATGGACTAAATTAGACCGAGATGCTTGGTGGTGGAGTGACTGGAAGATTGCAGGCTCATTCTCACTTCCCTTTCACTACTGTGGAGTACTACTTAGTAGTAGAAGTACATTGAAGGTTCACCGCTCACTTTCTACCTAATTCACTTTTTTTTTTTGTGCTCCAGCATATTTCCAGGAGGTGAACAAAAGATCCTTGTTAAACATTGCCATACCCTCCGCCCTCAGATGTATTAGTTCAAGTGTGCTACCAACATTGATGAGTAAGTTTGAAGTGCTTCACATATGAGGTATAGTTGTCTCGTATGATGTGCTTGAACACACAAGATGATCACAACAACCCTAAACTATGAGGGATGAAGACGGATTGAAGGTTCTTTTATGTAATAGAAATAGAACCTTTATTCATCACTTTAATTAGGCCTTTTAGCACACGTGCTTTACTGCTGCTCGTAATGTACAGGAACCTGTCAAAAATGGTCCAAATCGGCCGCATCAGATCACGTGGTGTTCCCCAGGGATCCATTCTTAGCCCTCTCCTGTTTAACTTATAAATGCTGACACATGGTTCCGAATTCAGGTACAGAAAGTAAAAACCCTGTCACAACTTGCTTCTACCCAATTGGCAGGTAATCTACGAGCTTGTTGCCTATTCTACGTATCAGTACGGAGTATGTATCAGTACGCTCTTTTGTATGTAACCTTTTCTGGGGTTGCATTCCAGTGCATTAGCAATGCCCCACACTGGATGAAAGAAAAATGTCTGAAATGTAATTGAGGACAAAACAGTCTCGTTAGTAGGCCCGAAGACTCTGAGGCATCGGATTTCATCACCGTTGACTCACTTTTTCTGTAAAACCCAGGGAGCACATCGGAAATGTAGGTGTGATTTTTTGACGCGGATCTCAACTTTGAAAAGAATATTTCTTCTATTTCCAAGGCTGCATTTGATCATTTAAGGAACATAATCTAAAGTTAGATCACCATATCTGAATCAGACAAATGGTTGATGTATTCATCTCTAGTTAATTAAAAGATTGCATTGCTTTTTTCCCCCAGCTTAACAAATCAAGCACTCAGCAAACTGATTCAAAATATTGCAGCTGGAATTAAATTAAAAAAATAAGCACATCACTCCAATTTTAAAGTCTCTTCATTGACTTCTGGCGACATACAGATTCAACAACACATTTTGTTGCAATGTCTACATTGCAATTATTTATTTATTTATGTTATTTTATTTGATGCTCAGCCAAAAATTCTGAAACTTTCAATGATCAACTTACGTTTAAGGGCATATCATAAAGAGACCTTTGCACTTGAATTGTTACTAGACTGGTTCGTCCAGGTACTCTTTTCTGCCTGCTCCCCAAAGCGCATTGATTATTTGAGCTATTGATCGGACTGATGTTCTTTGAATTAGGATATACAGGAAAACTTAGTCCAGCATTGAAGGAGGCAATGAACGAGTAAGACAGGGGCTGAAGGAGCAAAAGTCTATTGATTCTGCCGGACGGTGACTCTGATGGCTTTGTACAGCCTTGGATCGACAAGCCGTCTCCAGGCGAAGGATGGTTTTGATCTGGCTGCGGGAAAAAAAGCAGCCGAAGGGGTGTGTCAGGCAGCAGCAAACATTTCGCAGCTTGCCAAAAATAAGAGTGGGTATTAACTATGATGCCCATTGATCTGTCCGAACCTCTCAGTCAGAGAGACATGCTGACCGATTCGATTTATCTGGGGGGACGACATGCTACGGAGAAGAACTGCATCGTTTAACAGGACGTCTTCATCCTGAGCACATTATGGTGCCTCTATACACACATGCTGTGGGGTGAAGTAACGCTAACTCGAACCCATACACGTATATATACAGTATACTTAATATATATGTATTGGCTTTTGTATGCCACTGACCAAACGTGGAAGGACACGGGCAAGAAAATATGTTTTGTAAGGTGTTTAGTGCCTTGCTCAAGGGCATCTTAACATTTGTCAGGAAGCTCACCACAAATTCACCATTTTCTCCTGCTGTGAGAGAGCGAGAGGTTTTCCACAGAGCCCAAAATTTCAACAGTTTCCAGCCCAGCATAATAAGATAAGTACATGGACTTTTCCTTCTTGCATGCACTTAAAAAACAATTCTGATGTTAAAGTAGAATGGATAAATATATATAAACTAATTACTAGGGGTGTGCCAAAAAGCGATTCTCATAAGAATCAGGATTCTCATTTAGTACGATTCAGAATCGATTTTAATAAAATTATTTTAGACTGTATTCCCTTTATTTGTGTGTGCCTTTATTGGGAGTGCTGTTCATGTTGTACCCGATTTGGCCTCTTAGGGGCAGCGTGGTTCACGCGGTCTGATACACTGTTAAGTTGTAGCCACATTAGAGAGTAGAAGGAAAAAGTCACGATCAAGTTATTCCAATAAAAGTAGTTTTTTTGCAGCCGTTCTTTTGAGTGATAAAAGTGCCGCGAGTCGCGCACTAATTAGCATTAGCGAGTCGGACTGGAGTAGATCATTACGATTCCTTGAACATCTATAAATTGAAGCAAAAATGATTGTCAATCAAATCATTTTGAATCAAAAATCGTTCAGAATCAAAAATCGATTCTGAATCGAATCGCACACCGAAAAATCGGATCTGAATCGAATCGTGAGACATTCAAAGAGTCCTACTCCTACTAATTACCAAATAGTGCTGCTTCGGATTAACAAGCCTCTGACAAATTGTGTTGAGATGTTTTCATATCAAAATATTATCTCGCCTCATGTTTCAGATAATGATGCAAGTTAATCAATTAATGAATTTGTTTATTTCTTTGTGAGACAGTTGTCTGAATAATTAAGAGCATTGTATACTATACTGGAGCACACGCTATTCTCCCTCCCATCTCATTCACACATAAAATGTTCATCAGTGCAAATCATCTCCATCCACCTCTTGTGTTATTTCACCCTGTATTACGTGATTGATTAATCAAGTCCACATGAATGAAGTCGCCGGCCAAATCTTGTGAAATGTCAGAGTGAGTGAGCGAAATGACAGTTTGATGACGAACCAATCTGGCGGCAGACAAGAAAAGGTGATTGAAATTCATTGCTTTTGAATGGCTGTCATTTTAGCGCAGGTCAAAATTTGCCATGAGCGGCGAGTCCTTCCAAAAGCGGCAATTAAAAAGGCGGGAGCTTGACTTCCTGACGTCAACAAAGACAGTCAGTGACTCTCTAATCACAGGCACTCATGTGCTGAAGAAGGAATTTGTATTCAAATGGGACAACAGCGAGTGACGACATTTCAATCAAAATGTTATCACTGAAATGAAGTTATTTTGGTTCGCTTTTTCCAGTCTTATGGCTGCATCCTAACAATAACAATACGATGGCTAGCATTCTCATTCATTTCATGGAAGAGAAACGTGCATCAGATTTAACTTCATTTTTTTTCTGACTTTATATGAATCATTAATCAAGTGAACCCTGGTTTATCATGGCAGATATGTTCCAGGCCCATCCACATTTAGTGCAAATCTGCACTACGCAGAGAGCATATTTAAAAATTGTTGAAATAGTTTTACCTTTCCCACATACATTGAATTGTGAATATTAATTAAAAATGTGAATCAAGCAGCAAAATCCACCCATTTTAATCATCTCTTGCTACTTGTTGTCAACTGAAAATGACATCACAGTTGCTCAGGGCTCAGCTAACGACCAATTATGGCAAACTGAGCCATAATTGGTCGTTACCTGAGCAATGAGCAACTGTGATGTCATTTTCAGTTGACAGCAGGTGGCAAAATGGCTGCCCCATGAGATGGATAGAAACGGGTGGATTTTTCTGCTTAATTCATATTTTACATAAGCATTATTAATCAGAATATCGTGTTTAGACCAGTGGGGCCCCATATAAGAAATTGTTGTAGAGAAGATTTTTAACTTGATTTCCCCGTTAACTCATTCAAATCCACAACTTTTTAATATGTTTTTTAATACTTTGTCCTTCACTCCCTTGGTTTATGCTACAGCACACAGAAGACTCTGATGCAGCTTCTGACCTGAAGAGGTCGCTTAAAGCAACGGTAGTTATAAAAAAAAAAGAGAAAAAAAGAGTATAAGAGTTCATTCAGGGCCATGTTGCAACAAGCTCTTTTCCCCAGTGTTTTCAACAGATTGGTGAGTAATGATGAAACTTACCTATATTATAATTCTAATTGCTGCAAAACAGAAACAGATACAAATGTACTTTTTTTTCTGATCAAAGAAGATACTCTAATCTTCTTTTTTTTGGTAGGTACCATGTTTTTTATAGCAATAAAACTGAATATTCAAAATCAGACAAAATCCAGTAAAACAGCCAGGAGCGAAGGGGGTTGCTTCAGTGAAAATGGCTGGGAGTTAAGTAGAAAGATTTGATTGTGTGTACTAACAGTTATACTTGAGTAAAATGTGCCTTTTTGTATTTTTCAGCAATATATGATTAAAGAAAACACATTTTCATCAAACTTGCCAGATGTAATGGCATTACCAAGTATCAGTACTCAAATTCAAATATTTGTACTCATAAGATATAATAAGAACAAGCGCACAGGAAACATTATTATTTAATTTTTTTTAGAGAGCACAAAATTGACATCATCTACCTTTTACTCCTGATCAATGCGCACACGACCGAGAACATAATGACACAGCGAAAGGTAAAGTAGCTGCTGGGTTACATCAGGTCTCCGGTGCAATTTAAGAGAAGCCTTTATAACATGCTAACTGAGACAGATGCTAAACATGTTCTCCAAATTAATTGTCATCCACAATTGCTAATGGGTCACTGGATGCATACAGCAAAGATGGAAACGGCCCAGGAATAGATTAAGAGAGCAAGCTTTTATGTTTTATCACTGAAACACACACAGATGTGGTCAGGTTGCTTTGAAATGATTGAGTCAATTAACTCGTCCATATGGTGCAACAGTGATTTGGGTATGAAAGAACAGCAGAGTTGAATGTCTCAAAGGCCCCCACGCTCCCCCCAAAGCAGAAACGTCCCAAAAGGCAATCCTTATGAACACCTGACTGACTGATTTGTTTCTGTGTGCTGCTTGTGATAGCTTGAGCAGAGCTAAAGGTTTCCAATGACACGGAGACAGAGCACCTGATCCAAAACACGCCGTTAATAAGGAACTCACAAAATGACTTTCACATCATTGCACCTTTGAAATATGTTGTGTTCTGTCTGACTGCACTGCGACACTCAATGCAAACTCATGTGACACTCATGGTGACTGTTTTGAATGAAAAATAGGAAACATTTAATGACCATTCTTCAATCAGCATGAATTTTCCACTTTATTCTGCTTTAACTCATTAGCTACCATTGACGGCTATAAACGTCAAAAATTCATTTTAACTATTTCTATTAGATTAACATTTTTTTCCACTTTTGTTGAAAATCTTGATTTTTTTTATTGTACATTTAGTTTTGTACATAAAATTTGTGATTAATCGCGAGTTAAATAGTGAAGTCATGCGATTAATTACGATTAAAAACTTTAATCGCCTGACGCCCCGAATTTTTTACATTTTCTCATCTCCCACCCCCCTTCCTATTGTTTTTCCTTTTTGCTATCTTGAGAAACTAGGCTCGCTACTTAACGAACCGCCAGTCAACCTGTTCTGTCTCCCTCTGCTGATCATTGTTATTATTTCACGTTCCTTGGCCAGGTTGGACATTCTTCTGATTCAGATTCGGATCTTCCAGTTGTGTATAATATCCATCCAGTATACAAATTCTCTCATGTAAAAGTACATATAGAATTATCCGATCCAATCCACTTTATTTCTATAGCACATTTTATAAACACGCGTTTCCAAAGTGCTGCACATAAAATCTAGTAAAACCAATTATAAAAATACAATAAGTACAATTAAAAAATAAATATATTAAGAAGTAATAATAATAATAATAATAATAATAATAATAATAATAATAATAATAATAATAATAATAATAATAATAATAATAATGATACAAAAAATATAATTGTCAAACTTTTTTAAAATAAAGAACACTTTCTTTTCTATTCTGATGGTAGGGTAGAAAAAGTAAATTAAAATCAAAAGATGAATTCACATGTCCATTTAGATCAAGTCAAAGAAATCACACTGTAGCCTACTTATTTATTATATTTATTGATTGATTTGTTTATTTGGGGTTTTTATTTTAACTGAAGTGTGACTTTTTCTATGAGGACATCTTGACTATCTGGTCAATCTAATGCAGTGGGCTCCCAGACAGCTGTGAATAATCCAAGTCATCAAGTGGTCTTAATGCAATATGAGGGCTTTAGAAAGGTCACCTGCAGATCTGCCATTTCTTATAAGTCCCGTCCCCTCCTCTGGCCTGACAGTCGCTAAAGGTCATAGCAGACGACTCTCTTGTAGACAAAAAAAAGATGACAAGGGCTCTGCCAGGATATTTCATCAAATAAAAACACCCTCTCACATATTAGCACAAAGACACTATTTTCAGTTTTGAAACAAACTTACTCAACAGTAGCTTTTATTGAGGTAATTATTATTATTTTTTAATACTGGGGGGATACACTTTTAACAATAACAGTGATATCATGGCATTGCCATAAATCGATGAAACATCCCATCAGATTGCTCCAATATCCTCCATATGCTGGTCATGTTATTGTGTGAAATTGATTGTTGACTAGTGTTTTATCTTGAAGTGCCAGAGAAAAATTGGAGTCCATTACTTGGCTGCAGCCAACAAAGAGGCTGTTGATTCACTATGGACAGCATTTTTTTGCTCATGACAACACTGACATTGAAACTGGAGATCCATCCCATTAAAAATAGACCATGCATCCATTTTCTATAGCTTGCAGGTAACTGGAGCCTGTCGCAGGTGACGTGGAGCAAGATGCAGCTAATTAAAAATTCATAAAAATATAGTAATTGATTAATTCATTGTAATATTCCACGTATCTGATCAAGGAAATGTAGTCAAAAGCCCATCCAGTGCCCAATTAGTTTAAAATATCTACATACGTTCATCTCATTTAAACTCAGACAGCGTCTCTCAGCATTCTCACCCAATTCCGGAGGGACGGCAATTTCTCGTTACTCTTCTTCCGCTTATCTTGATGATGAATGATAATACCAGCACCGCTGTTTCAACTCACACGTTTCATGTTTGTGAAATATTGGATTCCTGCAGCATATTTGCATCATATACGTCTATATTAGTGTGTGTGCTGTTTCTATATAATGCAGTGCGCCCTCTATTAATTTATTTTGCATTTTGGCTCAATAACAGCATCACTCAGCACTCATAATAATCCAATATGCATGGATTTGCAGTTCCCAATTTAAGACACAATTCATTGTGCTATCAAAACGCTTTACAACCTCAGATAAATCACAGATAGGTCTTGCATGACTTCTGAATGTGAGATAAGATAAAAGGCTGCCCCTCGCTATCAACGTCATGGCCAATACAGAAAAAGATCACTGTGGAATCATGTTGTGAAGTTTCTTTTCTGTAAAGACAAATCAACAATGATGCTCCTGATGAAGTCTCTCTAAGGTCAGTACGGGTGGCTAGTAAACACAAACTGCAGCACCCTGATCAGCACTTTCTTCCCACCTCCGCTCACAACATCGCCTGTAATTGAGGTCTGGGGAGTCCATTTTTGTTCAAATTGCATTTGTAGGAAACACAACAGGCTCTATTTTTGTAGAAATGCTTGTGTATCCAAATTGTTGTACAGGCACAAATCTCGCTGTGCATGAATGCCAATTTAACATACTGGTCTGCACCATGCTGGACGTTCCGGCGCAGTAAGGCTGTGTCCTTGAAGATACGTCTGGCGGAACAATAATTTGGTGGCAAAATTACCGAATGAACAATACTGAGCTCTTAGAAAAAAATTAAAATAAATAAATAAATAATAATTTGGTGGCAGCAAAAAAGTATAAAGTTACGCCACGTCTAAATAATGGCGCAGGTAATCAGCATAATTTTGGTGAACTCATGTGGTGCACAGACTGACAAATTCTGAGCTATGTGGATTTCAAACATATTTCATTCATGAACGTGACATTATTATCGTTTTTAAACCATCCCCGTACTGGCAGTATTTGGGATGGTGCACATGAGGTCCAGCATTGATCACTAGCTTATTCTGCATTTAGTGAGGGTACCCACTTGCGTTGTACCAGCCAAGATCAGTAACAAACAGATCACACCCTATTACACACAAAGATGTCTCCATGTGAGATGTGAGTGTACCACATTTCAGGGGAATGAAAGCTGCTGCTTTGATTGGAGTGAAATTGACTGTGTTCACACCAAAAATTTCTCAAATTGCCCCCCCCCCTTTTTTTTTTATAAATATGCCAATTTGCACACATCTGCAAAATTACCAACACTTGGTCTAATCCGCCTCTATTGATTTAAAACCATTTCAACATAGTGACATTTTATCTTAACTAATTCACAGCCATTAATTCATTAAAAAACAAACAAAAATAATATTAAAAATTAGGAGCAACAGGTGATGATTAAAATTTGTAATCGGAATTAATTGCATGACTTCACTAGTTAACTCACGATTAATCACAAATGTTATATCTGTTCTTCTTGTACAATAAAAACATTCTAGGTTTTCATACTCGTGGAGAAAAAAATGTTAAACTAATAGAAATAGTTCAAAATAATTGTTGACGTTTATAGCCGTCAATGGCAGTGAATGAGTTAATATGTACTTAATATATTTTCTTTTATTCCCCTTTTTTTCCTTCCTTTTACTGAGAGAGCTCAGTATTGTTCATTCGGTAATCTTACCGATTCGACATGTCATCATCATTGCTTTCTCTCTTTTTCTTTTTCTTTCCTTTTTCTTTTTTCCGGTATGTGCGTGAGTACGTGCATGTGTAGGTGTGTGTGTGCATGCATGCGTGCATGTGAGTGTGTACTCATTTATTCACCTAAAACCTATTAAAAATCCTATACCGTTCACCTAAACCGGATACTTCAGAATCCAGCTAGAGTCGTGAGGTTGTCAGGAGACCCGAGGAAGGATCAACGAAAAGAAAGGAAAGTGAAATCCACTTTTCAGTTAAAAGTGCAGGATAAATTTTTTACTTTAGGAGGGAACCTCATTTTGACACAAGCGATGTCAGTTTTTTTGGGGGAGTGATCTCAATCTTGTTCAACCAATGGCCTTAAAATCCATTACAAAGGACCATCTTAAAAAGGTGTTGAGAAAACACAAAACCCAGAAATAGCCTATGGTGCTGCATAAAAGCAAAATTAGTTATTATTATTATTATTGTTGTTTTTGTTGTTGTTATTATTATTATTATACAATTACATACAATTTTGTGATTGGTATATATTTTCCCTTTCTGCCGACTCCATGATGACCTTGAAACGTGCTTGTTTATGAAGATGATAATGACATGTGACCCTTAAATCAGGAGCTGCAGCACCCCAGGTGGTTTTGGATTTATTGTTGGCTTGGTTAAAAAGAAATAGAATAGATGCTTGCTGTAACACATTTTTCCTGAAAAAAGGTGTGCCTGTCTTACCAGCATCTTCATCAGCACCTCTTCAAATTTCCTGCAGAAACCCAATGTGGCATCTTCAGTTTCCAGAGCTTGGTATCTTGTTGTTTTGTGAACTAAACAGTTCAGTAACAACAACTGCAGCAAAGGAAAGCGACACAAGTCAAGGAAATCTATCTAAAAATTCTCAGACGTGTACCAGTCGCTTCTCCCGTGAGCGCAGAGACATTTATAATTAATCGAGGAAATCATAGGAAGCTTTTAATTGGAGATGCTCTAGTGGGTGTCTCAGACGTAAGCGAGGTGCTGTATCTGTCAATCTGCAAACTAGCCTAGCTCTGAGGAAAACGGCGGGATGTCGCTCTTTCATGTGCACCTCCTGTTGACTGAGAAGGATGTAATTTGAAGATATCCTTCTCCTCTCACCGTAGCTTCTGATTAGCAAGCCCAAGTCCCAGGCTGAAGCTTGCATGGGGGATGCATGACCACTAATAATGACTTGCTGATGATGGAAAAGAGATGTATTGAAGGATATATTTAAGTGGTTCGCAATCAAAGCCAACTGTCTGTATGTGTCGACTGTGATTATACGGGCAAGCACCCGTGTTGGCGATAAAAGAAAATCTGTCATCTTCTATCTGGAATATTTGCATAATGATCGCTGATAGATACCATCATTAATGTAAAAGTCAGCCTTCTGCAATGTGAGCATACTGTAGCAAATGACAGGGATGAATTTGAGATACATTTTGTCGCATTTTGTCTGCATCTCATCTGAGCACATTTGACAACCCTTTAGTCACAAAATCACACTCAATAGAGATCGAATGAGTCACTAATACATAAACAACAGTTTTATGATGATAACAAAAAAAATTAAAATACAATAATATCGTTTTTTTTTTTTTTTGCGTTTTAATCCTTGGGGGGAAATACCTGTATAAAACAATATTCACTCACAGTCTATGCATACTGCATTCTGACCATTTTCAAACATCATCATAACTTCAGTCGGTCTGGTTCTGGGCTTATATCTGATAACATTAATTCTAAAAAAGGATGACTCAGATCTGTCAACCTTTTTTTTTTTTTATGGTCCCGGAATAATGATTCCACCATCGGTGAAGGGCATTGGGTGCTTAAAAAAGGAGGTTTGAGCTCTTTCCTGAGGGAAAGTCCTGTGAGAAGTTGAAGATGAGGACTTTGTTCACATGCTGTTCCATTATCGCGACTGCCAGACTCCTGCCACAAATCAGATGCGCATCACTTGTTGCTCATGTTTGTGAAAACAAAAATCTTTTCCCCCTCCTTCTGGAAATGTTTGTTGTCTCTTACTGATCTAAATGTGTACCACTGCAATTGTTGTTAGCCTAGCGAGCTAGCATCCCAGCACCTGCAGGTCAGTTGAGTCGTCTCCCATTCCAATGGCAGACAGCACTACAATGTAAATGTTTTGAGTGACCACTCGTGTAAACATTTTTTGAAACACCGACAAAAACTGTCGTAACATATCGTCTATTTAGCAATGCAGTTTTGTAGCATATGAAGAATGTACAGCAAGAATTAACTAAACTCCTTTCAACTTTGCATTTAGAGTTATTTTCTGTAACCGTCATATGTTTGTCTTCCACTTGTCTTCCACTTACACTTCCAGTTCCATCACTTCAAACTTCCTTTTGTATTTTCAAAAATGTCCAAAATGAAAACCAAAACGACTTAAAGTACCATGCCCTCTTTTAAACATAACGCATTTACACCTGTTGTCAACAGTGTGCACCTTCTGAAACATAAATAAACATTCAATTTAGCGCCTCCCTGTGATGAATAACTTGTGAGACATGTTATAGAAGCACTCAACACAGCCAGTTGCTCCTCTTTGTGTCTGGCAACAGCTTATGCTTCAAGTCGGCCAAACTCAGTGTTGATCACACGCATAAGCATTTGAAAGCACAATTCGAGTTCTGCTCTGGACAAATGTAAAAAATAAAAAAAAACTAATTGAAGAAATGCTAGACTGTTTCCCATACAGCAGAGTGTGAGTGGAATTTCCCCTTGAGTAATTCTAATTATTCAAATGGCCAACGGATCTACAATGCAGTTGACAAGTAGCGTAACAGAGACAAAACATGATCAAGTTAATATCACAAGTTCCAAAATGGAAACAAAAAAAAACTTTGTAAATGTAATGATTAGTAAGTGGCTTGGTCCCACTGAGCATTGGTCATTGGGCTGGCTGGCATGAGGATTTGAAAGTCCCACGTGTCTGTCACATATTGACCCACTTTGCCTGACAGCTCACACATCGAGGCAATCAGGTTATGTACCCTATATATGAGCATGTGTGTGTGTGTGTGTGTGTGTGTGTGTGTTTTCACGCCCTTCTTTGCCACCTCCTCTGTCGTTTGGCCCGCAAGAGGTTTCCAGGGCCTTACCTCATTTGCCCTCATCATGGCAACTTGGGACTGGACTGACAGGCTCATTTTCCCCACTCTGCATGGAGCAGCTCAGCAGCAATGGCTCCATACAAGCAGTCAGTCAGAGTGGTTTTATAATTAGCCACTTGCTCTATGCCTCTAATGTGCCAGGAGTTTCTCTCTCTTTCTCCGGGTTTATATCACTTGGCTGATATGTAGCATATGCAAGCTACCACTGATGATAATAGTAGATGTGCGGTGTTATGTGTTGATGTGATTTCACAGCTGAATTGAGGTGACAGGAGAAGGGGGAGGCGGTCTCGCCATCATGTGTTGATAGCGCTCACCGTCTCACAGCTCAGTGGGTGAGAATTGGGCCTGTGGCTGTTGGCTGATTGCTTGGATGTGAAATGATTGTGTTTTAAGTGGCTCTGAGGCGAGCAAACTGCTGGTTTGGCATGGTCAGCCGGGCTTAGGTTAACCTTCTGCTGCTAGGGCCAGGAGGTACATATAGTACTGTGTAGCTGTTGCTACGTGCATGTGCTATGGGGGAGTGAGAATAAGGTTGCAGCTGCTATCAGCATATAAAAAATAAAAAGAGCCTGTCTTAGGCAAAAAAAGGTGAAAATGAAACAGGGGGAAGTCTTTTTAATGGAAGGTTAGCAAGTTCATGTTCCTCGTTGAAAAAATGGCCTTGGATAGATGGCTAAAGAGCTAGCTAGATATCTAGCTATATCTGGCTCTCTAGCTAGCTAGCTATTTAGATAGATAGATAGTGTTGGAAATCATTTCTTTGATTTCTGCGTGTTCAAATAAAACTCAAAGTTGAAGTCTCGTGGAGAAGTTTGCCAGCTTTATTTCAGAGTCTGAAAGACATCTTTAGAACCTGGCTCAAACAGCTCTGGTCCAAAAGTGTAACATTCTCAAAATACATTCACTCATTTATACAAAAAAAGTTCCCACCCCCTTAGTCTGCAAAGAAGTATCTTTTGCCCCTACAGACAGAGCCCCCCATTCTTATCTTTACTTCAGTTCCTGTCTTAATCCACTCAAGATGTGGGTAAACAATTGGCCCCCGGCGCCTTCTCGCACAAGGGATTTTTATGGACTGACCTCTGATTGCATTTACAGACACCCCCTCATTTAGATTGAATCAGAAACCTTACTTCAATTGAGGGAAAAGAACAAAGACTATAGATTAACTCCCATGTGAATGAACTGTTGGTCTCCTCAATACTCATCTTTAACTAATATCAAAAACAATTTAAAAAATATAAATTGAAACAGAAAAACAATGTTAATAATCTAACAATAGATAGATAGATAGATAGATAGATAGATAGATAGATAGATAGATAGATAGATAGATAGATGGATGGATGGATGGATGGATGGATGGATGGATGGATGGATGGATAGATAGATAGATAGATAGATAGATAGATAGATAGATAGATAGATAGATAGATAGATAGATAGATAGATAGATAGATAGATAGATAGATAGATAGATAGATAGATAGATAGATAGATAGATAGATAGATAGATAGATAGATAGATAGATAGATAGATAGATAGATAGATAGATAGATAGATAGATAGATAAACAAGTGTTACGTACATATTTTTGTTCAGTATTCATATACAAACAGACAGGCAGATATAGTTCAAATGGCACCAGGCAAAGAATTGTCTGAGGACATAGAAAAATAATACATAAAAATATGAAAGGCTTTAAGAAGCTTGCTAACACCCTGAAACTGAACACATGGGTTGTGCAAGCACTGGTGCACTATGGTTAGTTGAGGGAACCATAAATGCCTGGGCAGTATTCCAATATAATAAATGACCCTGATGGTAAAGGTTATTGACTGGCCAAGCATGTCTCCAGACCTAAAATCCGAATGACAAGGGTGGAAGAGTCCTTAAACATCCACCAGCTCTGTGATGTCATCGTGCCAAGATTACAAGGTTCGGCCTTACTGTATGTTATAGACTTTTGAATAAAAATTATGTAGTCAACAAAAAAAGCACAATGTGCATAATAATGAGTCATAAAACAGCCTTCATTAAGCGAGATTTTAACAGACGACTGTTCCAAGTCATTTGTGGTAAGCTGTCTGATTAACTAGATTGCAAGCAATGAAGTCACACTTGTTCTACTTCCTTTCTTGCCTTTTAGGACAGACGACATCTGTTGTTCAGCCATGCATACACAAAGGATAGAACATCCACTGAGTGTAGAGGTGGAAACGGAGCGATCAATTAGATTTTAAAAAATGACTCTCTGTGTATTGCCCAGCAGCTGTTAAATCGGTCAACCCTAGCAACAGCCCCCTCTCTGCGAGGCGGATGAGGGGGCTTGTCACCGCCGCATGTTACACCCTGCAAAACTGCAAAGAAAGTCAGATGTGGCCTGAAGCTGGAGTTTGCTTTATACAGTGTCGCCGCGGACAGAGATGGAGGAACAGACGATGGAGGTGGGTCAGCGGGGCCCCGGGGGCCCCAGGAGGGATGGTGCGGGGACTTGGGGTCAAGAGATGGGTTCGTTACAAATGGAGGTCCGCCATTTCCTCAGGCAAAGGCCGCCCAAGCCATTTCCTTACTTGCTCTGCTTTATAAATCTATAAACGAGAAGTCATGAAAACGCAGACCTTCACCAAGGCCGAACAATCCTAATTTGCATCCACACTAAACCTTTAGATAGAAGCACCTCATCCAAATCCAACTCGGAACCTTCCACTGCGACGCAGGTGTGCTAACCACGTGCATCACCACGCTGTCCTCCACCAAGGCCAAATGTTGTATGAAACATTCTGCCTTGACAAAAAAAATAAGGTTCAGTTTTGATTCATGTACTGTAATAATATATTGTGTTTTTTGTTTTCAGTGGTAATATATATGCGACTTCACCATGCAAGCTGTTTCTAATGTTTTTAATCTGTAATATAACCGACTTCACCGAATACTTCAGAAAGCTCATGTATTGAAAGTCATTATATTATTTTTTATTTTTATTTTTATTTTTATTTTATTTTATTTTATTTTTTTCTAAAAGAGCTCAGCATTGTTCATTCGGTAATGTCATCATCATTGCTCTTTTTTTAAAATATATATATATTTTTTTTATTGTATGTGGGTGAGAATGTGTATGTGCGTGCGTGCGTGCGTGTATTTGTTAGCTCACCAAAAACCTATTAGAAAAATTCCCATACCGTTCACCTAAACCGAACACCGCCGTCAGGAGACCTGAGGGGACCAAAGAAAACAAAGGAAAGTGAAATCCAGCACCGACCAGACACCACCCTCCGGGCCACCCACCAGAATTCTTCCCCAACCCCAGAAACATCTAAATTCCAACAAATCCAAAAAAAAATAAAAAAATCAGGGAGACCTCAAGAGACCGAAGGAGACTGAGGAAAGGAAGGAAGAACAGACGAAGCCGAGTGAGATCCACAGACACCAGCCTCCACCGATTCAATGACCTGAGGAGGAAGCAGATTGTGTCTGAGTTTCGATCGATGCTGGTGTGGTGGATCTGGCATGCATGAAAATCTCCACCAAAGAGGGGAGCCGTCGACCCCTGCCAGGACAGAGCAAGCGCAACACCTCAGGGCCCCCCAGGCTACGGCAGCGCTAAAGGACGACCCCCGAGCCCCGCCAGGGCCACCGGCCGGAGAGCAAACCCAGGAGCAGGAGCGCCCCCCACCCCAACACGGCCCGCGCCCCTGACCCAACGCAGCAGGACGGGGCACTACAGGCCCGCCAGGCACCCCACCGGCCCAAAACCCCCGCACCCCCCACGACCCCATATATATATATATATACTGGTTTGGATTGGTTTTTAATTAATTTGGGGGCTAATGTCGGCACCCCACCATTAGCCCCCCCACCCCCATTTCCTCTGCATTTTTTCATGGGAAATACATGTTACATTTTTATCAGTGTCTCTTAAAGAAATTGGGGATAAAAAAAAATCCAATGCATTTCAATGGGCTGTAGCAGGTATTGGTATTGGGCCGATACTTATTTCAAGGTATCGTTACTTGTGACAGCAATCGTTACATAGTGGCGATTTTAGTGTCAGAAACTAGAAATGAGAAGAATATAAAATTGCTATTAATTTTACATAATATTAAGGGAAAATGTCATATTGGGTTATATGAATCTTTTTTTTGGGGGGGGGGGGGTCATAGTATCAAAAGTTCTTATGATATCGGTACTTGCTATTTGTATCAGTCTTTAGATATGCTGTCTTGGCAGAATGCAGAAAATTTGGAAACATCGATGATTCCAATCAAAATTAAGAGAATCCCGAGCCAGGCCGCAAATGTGTAATGTAATGATCAATCAACGATAATATTGATGCACAAGTGCCAAGGAACAATATCATACATACATTGCTTTATCAAAATCACTATTAACAGTCTTTGCTTAATCCTGTTCACTAACAAACAAACAGTGACAAAAACACAGCATCCTTGATGAAAGTAGTCACAGTAGCGTGTGCATGCAAACGACCTAAACATAATCAATAACTATGGGGTTCCATTTGTGCCAAAAAATATGTCGTCACGCACACTGCTCATGCCCACTGCTCGTGTGACGTGTCATCAGACAGTTAAACAATGACGTTTGAAGTTAAAGTGCTGCCTCAGCAGAACATTTAGAAGAGGTTGAAAAACTAGCACCGAGCAAGTGAAGCGGAAGTGGGAACTCAAGAACAACTTTAATGAGCTCACATCTGAGTGAGAAAAGCAACGGAGTTGCTGGTGCAACGAAATGTGTGACTTCATTTGCAGGCACACCTCCAACATTTCACTTGCTTGGTTGTTGTTACATGGAGGTCTAACCTACAGGGGGGGTCTTTTCCACAGCTTCCAGATTGGTAATGCTTGATACCACATGGACGTGTGATGATGCAAGGGAAAGTTATTTTCGCCTTGCGTGCGTCCACAGGTTGAGAACCCGACCCATTTACAAGACGCATGTCTTCACTCACTTGACCGTCACAGTAGATGTACGCAACAATGAGAAGCCGCTCACTCATTTGCCGTCCATTTTAGTATGAAGTAGAAGAAAAGAAGGCACAATATAATTACTGAGCACAATGGATTAAAGTGCTACAATTAGTACAGCATAATGGCAGACGGGGGAGGTTAAATCAAGCTTCCGTGAGATGTTTGCCATGCTCACAGATGGTGACAGAGAGTACTGATTCTTTTGATTGGATCCAATATGAACTCAACTAAAGGTGAGGAAGTTGGGAACTGGGCGACTAGTCGCCAACCAATCGCAGTGCACATCTTTGGCATTGGAATAAACTGATTTCTTCACTTGTGGGGTGGGTGGGAAAAAAAAGAAGGTGTTCACCTGTTGGAGCTTGGGGCTTGAGTCCATTCTTTACTTATTCACTGCCATTGACGGCTATAGACGTCAAAATTTCATTTGAATTATTTCTATTAGTTTCACATTTTTTCTTTTTGTTAACAAGATTATGAAAGCCTATATTTTTTTTTATTGTATATTTAGAACATATATCAAATTTGTGATTAATCATGAGGTAACTATTAAAGTCATACGATTAATTACAATTAAAAAAAAATATCGTCTGACACCCCTAATTTTTAATAATCTTTTCTTATTATTTTTATGAGGGGCATCAGGCGATTACAATTTTTAATGGTAATTAATCACATGACTTCATGAGTTAACTCACGCTTAATTTTTTAAAAATATCTGTTCTAAATGTACAGTAAAAAAAAAAATCTAGGTTTTCATACTCTTGTTAATAAAAGTGGAAAAAAATGTGAATCGAATAAATCGTTTAAATGAAATGTTGACGTCTATAGCCGTCAATGGCAGTGAATGAGTTAAAGACAAAGTACTCTGTGTTGACACAGCTGTTTCAGGTGAGTACTTTATAGCTGTGTTGAATTAAAAAAAATTCAATAAAAAAAATTAAAATAGATTAACCATAATGAATCACCATTATCTCAAATTATATCTGTAACTTTTTTTTATTTTTATTACTCAGGCCATTCCATGAGACAATTCAAACAATTTCCACAAGCAAATGAACACCAACTATAATTATATCTTTTCCATTACAAGTTTAAAAAGTGCTCCCAATTATTGCATTTGCTGATTTAAATATGAAATGGCTATGTTGGGACGCATTTGGCCCAAGACTGCCATTGGTGTCTTTTAATGTAATTGGGTGCAGAAAGACCAAACAAACAGTGTTGCATTGCTGCTAAATGTGAGCTGTAGGCACAAGCAGCTATTTAATTGCTTTGGGTGCTCTTTTATATTCAGGCTGTGTCGTCCTCATAATGTTCTGTCTACTTCTGTCTCTTGCCTAATGTTTCACTCTGTCAGCGCACCCCTCTTTGGAATTATGATTAAAGCGCAGTATTAAAAAAAACACACACACACAAATAATATTGCAGCGGATCTAGCGTAGGAAAGATAAATCTTGCTGCTTGTTTTGCATTTTTTTTATGATTTCTTTTGTGCCTTCAATCTTTGATGTCCCTTTAGGCCACCTGTAGAGCGTTTTCTCTCACCTAACTATATAAGCAGTTTTTACACACGTGTTTCCGCTTAAAAAATGCTCATACTTAAAATCGTACATGTTAAAAGTGTTTGTGTTCCACACTGTTACAGTTTTCCTCAGTTGCTAAAACACTAAACCCAATTCTCTGAACTAAATTCTCAGTTTCCGAGACAAATTTCTCAAATCAAACCCGTTTTTCGGCCAAACCTTACACACTGTTCAGGCTTAGACCCAATTCTCAAAACTCTTTTTTGATAAACCATTTCACATTTTTCCTAAACACTTTTCCCACGGTGATACATGTGTGTTGCAAAATTTTAAACACTGGCAGCAGACTATGAACACAACTCCAACACAGTTGTCATCTTTCAAACATAACAAGCCTTACACCAGGGCAAATTTATTGGAGGCAATGGAACGGGCCTGTGATGATCTACACAGTCAATTCTGTAGAGTAAATTTGACTCTATTTTTGAGTGGGACCAAATGGACTCGGTTTTAAAAATAGGCTAATATTTACACTTGGAAGAGAGTAAAATAAATAAATAAATAAATAAATAAAAGTTACCCAGGGGTTGAGGAACAACTCACGACCTTCAGCTTGGGAGACTGCCACAATACCACCACTCTTACTTTTTGCTTATCTCCAAGAGACCAAAAGCATCATTTTTGCTCTTGGAGTAAGATTCAAGATGACATGAGCGATATACTAACACACAGCAGGAGCTGCGTGGCTCAGGGAGTAGATTGGCTGTCTCCCAAGCTGAAGGTCATGCCTTTGATCATCAACCCTTGAGTAACTTTTATTTTCTTCCAAGTGTAAATATTACTCTAAAACTGAGTCTATTTGGTCCCACTCTAAATTGAGTCAAATTTACTCTACAAAATTGGCTGTGTACCTGTGGAGTCATTTCAAGGCACCAGAGCATTTTTCCCCCATTGCCTGTCAAGGGACAATATTGCCTGTGACGGGGACGAAGTCCTGTGGCCACACGCAGCACGAAGAAGATATGATGCATAATGAGTATCAGTGACTTATGCAGTAGGCCTGTAATGTTCCTTTCATTTACGTACTGTAGGGGGGGGGGGGGGGGTTATACGGAAGTGCTGATAGGCGCATCATTTTGACTATGATTTGCTAAATGCGTGTTTTTGGGTGCTGATATCCTCGATTATGTTTTACTTAATGCATGTTTTTTTGCTGAAAGTGACGATTTTGGTGTTTTCTTTTCACAAATATGGTAACAGACAAAAATATCATTGAAATGCATCATTTTATGTAAAAATAAATAAATAAATAAAATCCAACGGCTGTGGGGGGGGGGGGGGGGGTTCTAGTTCATGGGGCCAAAAATCCTTGGCAGCTCCCCTGCTTTATGGTTAATATGAAGTCTAAAAATGTGATTTCCCGTGATGAAACCAGCTTCTAAACAAAGAAGTATTTGCTATTTTACTAAATTGCCCTGAAGCAACTACTCTGATTGTTGTTTGTTGCTGAGCTAACTTTTCTCATACTGTGTAGGTTTAGCTAAAGGGCGAGAAACAAATACTGCCAGAAAGGAATACTTTTCGGTTATGCCGGGATCTGGTTTTACTAGATGCAGATAAAAGAATTGTCATTACTATTTCAATATTTAGCATCACAGTAACAGTATTACATACATGCATGTTTCTGTGTGCATTTTTTTTTATAGATATATTGTAGTTTTGTTTGTTGTTTGTTTTTTAAGACAAAAGAGATGCTAACAATAGTCACTAGCTATATTTTTGTACATATGACTTTTTGTAATTGGTTGTGTTTTCAGACATCTTTCGTTAAATTGGTGGTTACTACTTTCTATTGTATCCTTGAAGTTTATATTAATAAATCAGAGACATTTTCAATGTTTCAATTTTAAATGTTCTTATACCCTGTGGGATTATTATGGATGCCCGGCCACTTGTCTCTGTAGTTCTGAAGCATGTTAGCCTGTGGGTAAGCTAGCGAGCTAGCTCGCGGCACGTAGTCAAGGGTATTTGATTGACTGGTGGAGGTTTGAGTTTTCAGCGTATTCAGCGGGCATGCCAACAGTGTCTGAAAACTGGGAGCATGTTTCTATTTTCAATATTTTGTTTTTAAAGTTTTCGGTTAGGTTTTATGATGGACATAGTTTGAGCAAATTTTCATTATATCCTAGTGGAGAAATTGTTTATGAAACAGTGAACTCATCAGAGGTCATCATGTGTTTGGCCAAGGTTTCGAAGTAGAAAATTAACATTTTTCCACTTTCAGAGCTGGATTTGAAGTCATCTTGTATTCAAGAGAAACGATAAAACATAAAAAAAGGTATTGAGACCAACACAGGTGATTTGCATGCTCACAAAGAAAACACATTTTAGATATCGGCGCAACTCATTTGGGTATAAAGTGCAAAAGTAAACATTATTTTGAGGCACCAGCACTTCACCTTGGGTTCTGTGTGGTTTCCACCTCCTTCACATTTGCTCTCAGGAGATGACAATGTTTGCACCACTTCTCTTTCAGTTATCGCTGAAGTAAAGGCTGTCTATTTTTGTAATTCCCTACAGGATCAGGATTATACAGAGAAAGAGCTCTTTTGATGAGCTTTTTGTAGAATTACCTCCTCTCCACTAATTTGATCTGCCTTACAGGAGGAGCACACAGTCTGCCCCTATATGTTGGGGCACATGTATTTTTTTCATAGCACAAGTACTGAAATTTCTGCATACAATTAAAAGGAGTCGAATACAAGTGTGTAGCGTTCGTGGAAAGTGGGGTTTGCTGTGCTTGGTAATCAATGCTATCGAGTGTGCCGAATGAATGGTGAGGCAAAGGAGGATAACAGAGAGAGGAGAGGAAAGTGGACTTTGGAGCCAAAAGCAAATCGCATCAGTAACTGCTGCAACCCGGGGTGAGGGCAGGCTCAGTCAGTCATGCAAGTGGTATAATTAATTTGGGAGCGCAATATCAACTGATATAATTGAGCATTCTCCACTAATGAAGATCCTCTGTGTTGTCACTGGTGAGGCGCTAATTGATGGGACAATGATGGGGTAAAGCGGAGTGGGGGTTGGCCCTGTGCAGGATATGATGATGGAAGTGCTGCTCGCACAGACAAGCACACATTTGTCAGCTTGGTTGCCTTCTATTAGGCAGGTTTTTATTTAGTTCCACCAGTGACTCACTGTCTGCTTTCATTCGCACAAAAGCCCGTTAATTTGTGTGTGAGAAGCTGCTTCACCACCGTTTACCCTCACATGAAAGAACTTAGCATGGAGGGTGAACAAAATAGGTCTCGGAGCAAAAAAAGAAAAAAAAATCACAGGAGTCCACATGACGGGGACGGAGGGAGTTTAGGGGTTGCACAGGTCGTGTTGGGAGTTTCGATTGAGGAAAGTGCAGGGTCAAGGATTTGTGAAGTGAGGGGCTGTGAGGAGGGGTGATGGTGAAATCGGTTGAGGGAATAATAGGACAGCTAATTGGTTTTGACAAGTTTGGCGAGCTGGAAGTAATGTAGACCTTTTTAAAGCCGAGACAAGAGAATGTCCAGCAAAGCTATGAGATAATCAGGGGTACCATTCAGGAGCCCAATGAAGGACAAGGGTGTGGGGGACTCGAACCATAACACAGGGCCTGATCATGACCCTGATGGGTCTGTGGAACAGGACTTGTCCTCTTGTACAACCACTAAGGAGCTAAAGACTGAAAGGAGACAAAACCATCTTAGGAAATTGAATATGTTTTTGACAGAGTATACTTTTGACGCTGCTCAAATATTGGACTAACCAACTAACTTGGGTCAATTTGACCCAACTTTCTAGGCTGTTTTGTACAAAGAAACCCATTTTTTGTAATAAATAAATTTTTAAAAATCATTTAAAAAATAAATAAAACAATAAATAAAAAATAATAATACAAATAAATAAACAAATAAATCAATCAATCAATTAATAAATAAAGAAATAACCCAAAGTTAGCTCAAATTAACCCAATTAACTAATTTACCAAACTTTATTAACTCTAAATTGTTAACTAACTTGGGTCAATTAGACCCAACTTTGGGTTGTTTTGTAACAATAACATTGGGTTTCATTGTACAAAAAAAAACAGAAAGTTGGGTCAAAATAAGTGCTGAGTCAAAAATAACCCAATTCTGGTCAAATAATGGGTCGACCCGCAAGTTGGATCAATTTCACGATCTAAATTAACTGTCCCAGTAACCTGGGTCAATTAGACCCAACTTTGGGTTGTTTTGTAACAATAACATTGGGTTGCATTGTACAACAACCTAGAAAGTTGGGTCAAAACAAGTGCTAGGTCAAAATGAACCCAATTCTGCTCAAACAATGGGTCGACCCGCAACTTGGGTCAATTTGACCCAACTTTGAGTTGTTTTCCAGAAAACAACCAAGAAAGTTGGTTCAAATTGACCTTAGTTAGTGGGCGGGTCCATATTTTAACCTAGGAGTTTTACGAGTGCACTCTTGAAAATGCTTGGTAAAAAATAACCCAATTTTTGGAGTGGCCTGCTAATTGGGTCAGTTTGACCCAACTTAGTGATTTAATTTGTACAAAACAAAACAACTTTTCATTTAAAATTTTTATTTTTTTTAACTACCCAAAATTGGGTCAAATAAGCCCAAGTAGCAGGATGGATCTTTTTTATTTATTTATTTTATTTTATTTTTTTTAGCAAAACTGGGTTATTTTTGACCCAGCAGTTTTAAGAGTGTATGTGGAGGTGAAGTTCAAGGCAGTGGTGGAAAGGCGGTGGAATAGTTAACCCCTGCGTCCAAAAGGGACCAAGCCAATGTGGATTATTTACCAAGCACACTGGGTTTGACAATTTGACCCAACGCGTTAGGTCAAGATTTTGATCCAACAAGGTTTAAAAAGTAGGCTACCCATAGTGATGGGTTAATGCTAACAAGAAATAGGTTACCAGGTTGTTAGTAACTTACGTGATCATTAATTATAATGCTTTTTAAAGAATGTTTTCTTGTTGTACAGTATTTCTAACGTGTGTTTAACTGAAGGGCAGCACGGTGTGCTAGTGGTTAGCACATCTGCACCACAGTTGAGAGGTACCACGCCAAATCGTGATTCAGATCCTCCGGCGTGGATCCTTACTCTGGCTTCGTTCACGTTCCAAAAACATGCATGTGGAGCTTTTAAATCATCCAAAGGTGTGAACGTGAGTGTGTCTCTATGTGCTCAGCAGTTGGCTAATGAGGGCAAGTGATATAGAAATTTGATGGGTGGATGGTAACGGAATTTTACATGACAATTACTGTGTTCTCCCACTCTATTCTATATTGCGATTTTTTTAAGCTATCTTTTTTTGCTATGGATTATTACGTGTGTATTTACTCTTATGCCCTTGTACAGTATGTGGGAAAGGAGAGCCAAAGTTACAGGTGAGTAACGGTGTTGCTGTACTTAAAACAATGCCTTTATAGTTAATTCAGGTTTTATGATGGTGATAGAAAAAATTGCCCCTGATTCAGCCAAAGTCAATGGACATTATCGATCCACTATGTGTCTCATGCCAAGAAAAAAAAATCGTCCCAAACGGCATGCTGTCACATCGGCTCCACTGGCAGCCTGATTGACGGCCAGCTCTCAGCATCAGACACACTGATGCAACGCAATGAGGTGTTTAAACACCAAAAGCGGATTTACTGATTTATGGGCCAGCAGGTCGTGGTAAATAAAAGGCCAAGCAGGCCAACTAAGTAGGAAACGCATGACGCACACAAAATTCCATCCTTTTTTGAAATTAATGTCAAGAAATGCAGTCAAGTTTGATTAAGGGGAGCAAAGCAACCAGCCAAGATGATCCTTAAAAAAAAAAAAGAAATGCTGAAATATGGAAGTTTGATAAGCCTGATTCAGAAAATGTGCGAGATAATGACAAATGGTATCCTCACCCATGCTGACAGCTGCATGGCTCCGTAAGCCTTTTCAGATGGCATCACACTGTAAATATGCGGAGAGAGCAAGACAAATGACAAACAACATATCGACAACAGAATCTGAGCTTTTATACAGCATCCGCCGATAACTGACCGAAGCAGTGATCACCACCCTGAAAAAAAGCAGAAATCTTCACATTTCACATTCACATCCTCCTTTGCCTTGTTTTCCGTGAGACTCCACATCCTTCACATTAGCGCAGCTCCCCGCAAAGTAGCTGCAAGAATCAGCATGCGGTCAACTGTGGCAGGGAAGGGGGGAATAAAAAGAGAGAGAAAAAGAAAATATTTAAGGCCTTGCTCCCTCTGTCAGCTTTCACCTCACTTCCCTGCTAGTTCTTGTTTTCACAGCCTTTAATCCGGGCCTCCAACACGAAGCGGTCACAGGTTTTGACAGCAGACTGTAATGACCTAAGCTGTTCCCTGTGGGGGGTGAGGAGGAAGAAGGGGGCTGGCGTATGAAGGATGGAGAATCGAGGTACAATATTGTTTAATGAGAAATGATTTCGTATTTATTACCAGGTTTACTGCAGTTGCACAACACAATCTCCAGGGGACCAACCTACCGGTACATCGGTCTAAGTCTTATTAAGAGCGTGTACAGTCAACAAGTCCTCATTATGTCGTGTAATGTAATATAAATTGACACCAGAGCTAGCTACCGCATGTTTCATTATTAGCTACAATCAATTGATGAATTGATTAAAAATGTGGTTTGGTTTATCACTATTTGTTCCTTCAAGCAATTGAAGCCAAATGGAGAGCAAATACTTGAGTACAACGGGGAGAGATGCTGTTGATTCAGTTCAACGGTTTCCAATCTGAGGAAGAAAAGTATGACATCAGCAATGGGTAATTGAGCTAAAAGCTCCTCACAACCCGGCAGAAAGTTTAAAACGTTCGCATTTATTTTCAAATAGCCGTTTCTTTAGGTCTTAAAACACTGCCACATGGGTGCTATCCGTATAGCCTAGCTTTTTAGTCTATGGCGTTTCCAATTATGTACTAGCATTAAGCTAGCAGACTTACAGGCAAAGTTAAATACAGCATGTGGTTGTTTTAAATACATAAGGTGTAATTCTTTGGTTTTGGGTCAAACTTATCTCAAGGCACCACTGTAATAACAAATTGACATTTAATCCGTTTATGTTTCTTTCCCCCATATTAGGTCACTAAAATTATTAAATGCCCAAAATTAGCTGTAGCGGGGAAGTCAGTCCAAAAATATTCTTGACAATAATATCTTCTCTGCAACCTGACTCCCCTAAACATGATATTCTGGTTAATATTTTGTTTGTGGAATATGAGTTAAGCAGCAAAATCCACCCGTTTTTATATATCTCAGTCGGCGGCCATTTTGCCACTTGCTGTAAGACTGAAAATGACATTGCAGTTGTTTCAGGCTCATGGCTCACCTGTTCTCTGAAGCTGAGCTGTAATTGGTTGTTACCTTAGCACCCAAGTGGCAAAATGGCCGCCATTTAAGATAGATAAAAACACAAATAATATGAATCAGAATGTCGTGTTTAGTGGCACATACAACATTTTTGTTGTATGTTGTTTGGGTTGACTTCCACTTGCTATAGTCGTCTGTCAGCATTCATGCATGTCCGTGTTAATAAGGATTTGTCCATTGAATACTGTTGTCAGGCTAATAAAAGGAATATTCGGCCTCAGACAGATGTGTCCTCCGCATCAATCCATCAAATTCCTAAAAATAGATTTATAAAAGTAGTGAATTGCTAGTTTTGTTTATCAGTGTAATCCCACCTCTTCCATGCTAGTTTTACCGCCTTCTGTTAAACAAGGATCATCTCATTAGTTTCCATCTATTCACATGACAACTGGCTCACCTCCTCCTTGTTAAGCCTCCAGCTTTAGACAGACAAAAACTGCAGCCTTTACTGGGCCTGATGTTCACATTATAAACACCTACATATCCCCCCCGGGGCTTAAACCCTTCGAGTTCATATATTGGACTGGATTGGTACATCTCAGACTTCACCTCCTCATAGACCAATCAAATACATAAATAAAGGTTTAATTAAGAAATGCTCCTCAGTAGTAGGCTTTAGGGGCTTGGGGATTGGTGACTGGAGAAAGAGGCTATAATATATTATTAAATAAATGAATAAATAAAACACTTTTGCCACAAGAGGAAATCCATAAGCCTCACCTTTACAGAGCACAATAAAAGGATATGTATTTAATATCTGAAAGATTACATGAATGTCACCAGCCACATGGCCCTCTGGAATGGAAAAAAAATAACTCAATAGTAAAAATACAATAAAAAAAAAAATACGATACAAATGCAATTTTAAAAACAACAAACATTTTTCTTTTAATCATCTTTCCCAGTAAGCAGACTATAGAACGCGTCAAGATTAATTGCTGCGGAAATGAATTCCGAGCATAAAAATATGTCTCGTCAAAATGATACTTTCCTTTATCAGGACGAGTCAGGGCAGCAATATTTGGTCTGATTAACATTCTCTGTGCGGCTGCCATTACTCCATGGGCCACTGACATATCTGATTCTATTATCAAGTCTCCCTTCATTTGAATATTTGGATGCTTGTGGAATTCCTACATCAAAGTCTTCGCATGCAAAATAACCCACAGACTGGAAATACACTTCTGGATAAAACAAACTTGGTACGTAAAAACATTGTCTAACTTTCCACCAGAGTTATAGATAACGTTTTCAAAAGTGAAGACTTGATTTTGCCGTTGTTTCAGGCACTTCCCCTCTGTGGAGTGTCTGCAGCTTCACTTTGTCCCTGCCCTCCAGCCGGCTGGCCTCACAGAAGGTGGGCCAGTTAGTTATGTTTCAAAGTAACTCAGGCAGGGGAACACACTCATTAAACACAATTCTTCCTCTACTCTCTACATTATGCCCCCCCCACCCCCCCTCCCTCATTTTCTTTCCTCTCCTCCCTTTCTCTCTGTACTTCTCCTCTTCCTCATTTCACAGACTAAAAAGCCTTTCTGCTCTTTCGTCCGGAGTCCGGAGGTAGATCACTTTAATTCTGCTTCACAGATCTTTTTCAAAAAGACCCAAGACCTCAGAACCATTGACCGTTGGATGAACTCGGGCCGACCAGCCGGGTCCTGGGCGCTTGTAAACACGGCCATCGTCTCACACGCTCTATATTGCCCCCCTCCCGCTTCCCCTGCCCTCCAAAGGCATCAACATGTGAGTGTTTGCAACCACTTGTCACACTATCTGGTCTTGTTGGCCGCTTAATGATTTAAAGCTACATGGCCAGCTTATAATTCATGAAGTCTTTTTGGAGGAAGACACTCAACGGACAACTGAGACTGGCCTAAGAATTATTTTTTTTTAATGGGATCATTCCACTAAGTGATTTTCTTTGCGTACAGTAAGGAGAGTAATCCATCTGCGTCATCCTTGTAATGTTCTCTCAATTAGATCACTCCCTAAAATATGCGTTGATTCTAATTGTTTATTGCCAGTTTTTCCTATTTGACATCAGCTGCGCTGCAGCTTGCCGTTATCACAAACAGGCCATGCATCCCAAGTCTATAAACTGCTGTCTTATACAGGCAGGAAGATGCAATGCATTGCTTTTATTTTGCCTTTTTACTCTCCCAATTGCTTCCTTAAAGGGCAGGTGGTGGGATTTGTGGTGATAATGTCTCCGGGTGCCTGAGATTTGGGGATAAAACACAATTCCGATGGAAACAGCTCAACTGCGATGGCGATGGCCTTTGCTTGGAAGACATACTTGTTCATGGGGCGTACATTGACTGACATTAAAACCACGCACGGGCTTTAATTCATCCATGTGCTTTAGCCATTATTGCATTTACTGATCTGCCTATCATATTTTTGATACTGCTTATCATGTTCAGGGTCACAGGCAGCCGGAGCCTATCGCAGAGAAAATGCTAAATAAACCTTGGAATGGTCGCCAGTCAATCATAAGCGACATAAAGCCAGACAACAATTGACTTCCATCACCATAAGTGAACATACGCTGCCAGTAAACCACTATACCACCAGTGTTTTGGAATACTGTACCTACTGAAGGCATTTCTTGCCCATTTTGGGGGTGATCAAGCACCCGCAAATAGAATCCCAGCGTCCCAGCATATACATACATATAACTTGTAGCCGGTGTTTGTTTGTTTTTTGCTTGAAATATTTTGGGTAGATCTACTATCCTCTGAATTGGATTGAGAGAAGCTAGCTGACATTTTAGCTATTAGGACACATAGAGAGAGGATTTTATATTAGTTTTGAAATTCTGTTAATGTTTTTTTTGTTTGTTTTTTTACATGTTGTGCATTGCACTGCATGTTAATATAAAAGTCCGAAAAATTCATTGAAGGTTTATTTTTTATTACTGTTCACTATAGAGGCTGGTTTACTCCAGATAAAATGGCAGTCTTTTCGGTGAAATGACGCTCTCCGCTTATTGAAAAGAATTGGGCTTTGGGTCGTTGTCATTTGATTTGTGGGGATTATCTTTATTTCAAAATGTGATCAAATGTCGTTTGACTATTAACAATCTGCCTGGTTGCTATGATAGTCCAAGGCAGAAACTTTCTGCCAGAAAGCAATACAATCTGCCGTTTCTTTTCACCATGGAAAGGAAGTGTGTGCATTGTGTTGCATTGGGAAAATATCAGAATAACATAAACTGCTGGCTGTTGGGACAAATGTCATAAGATTTTATGTAACAACATGCTCAGGAGAGTAGAAACTTTTACCATCGTCCACAAGTCCAGAAATCACAAAATGAGCAAGAGAAGAGCCCACGAAAGGAATTCAAAGTGTAAATAAAGCAAGCTATCAAAAGACAGCAATTAAATAGCACTACTGACATTCTCAACAGTAACTTAAAGAGAAAATGGTCAATTGAACTGTACGGGAGGTTGGAGCGTGTTTGTAGAAGTTAAGTGTGGTTAGACTGCCTCCCAGTGGTGGTTATGTGAACATACATGACTGGAAAATTGAAAAATGCACGGTTGATATATTCACACAGCAAAAAAAATCCCTTTTTAGTAATTAAACCCTATATTAGTCATTTTATTAAGATGTGTTTTATTTATGTACTTTGTATTTAAATTATTATAATGTTATGCATTTAATAAAATAACGCACATATAGTAGTTACGTTGTAAAGCTGCCCTGCTTTTTGCCTCGCCTTTCTTTACCGATTTCAGGATTCATGGAGTTGTATTATTTTTAACCAATCTGAGCAAAGATCTATTCTGTCAATGCGTTCACCAAATTTAATTTAGATATTTCCATGTAAATATACTACAACTGTTCATGTTTACATGTTGGAACCTAAACATTGTACTCATTAGGTTTCTATTTGAGTGTTGATACTTGCATTTCACTCTATTTGAGAAAATTGAGACATATAAGGACACAAATAATAATTATGTTCAGAAATATTTAGTTTATTCATTTTGACATTGAAAAGGTGAACATGAACACAGCAGCACTTGCAATAAATTTATTTTTATTTTTTTACATTCCATTATGGACATACAATTCTACAATCATTCATCAGCAATGATCCACTGCTAGCGTAAATGGTGGCCTACTGTAAATTGTTTTTAGTAGAATAAAAACCTGCATCTGTAGCTTTGTTTATTGACACACACAAAGAAAACGTTGCTTAAAGTATTTTATGTATTTTTGAGTTTCATAAACTTTTTCCTTTATTGCATTTTAATACAGTAGTGATGAAAGCAGTGGATGCCCCCACTTGTGTATTATGTACACGATCGTCCACAGCGTCGCCCTCACTGAGAGCAAAAAGCCTCGTCCGTGCAACACACCTGGTCACAGGTTAAAGGCTTACGTGGATTTGCAGTTTGTGATAATGACTTTCTCACCACATTCCAAAATAGCTCATCAAACGACAATAGGCCGATGACGCAATGGCACGCCAACTCGCTTCTACTCGCGCCTTCCTTTTTCTCTCTGGCTCTTCAGAAATGATCAACACATGTTATTTCAGTACTTCCCTTCTTCCTCATCTGATTAATTTAAGAAAATACACCACAAGCCAGAGCCACGTGAGCTCTTTAATCTCGCAACTCAATGCGCATGAGCTTCCCAAGAACGCATTAAATATGTTTGTCGATGGCATTTTAGGTTGAAGAGTATTTGAGCTGTAATCATATACAGTAGATGAGATACTTTCTAGAGTTTTTTTTTTTTTTTTACATGGTCTACCTGAAAAAGCAGTGGTAGAGCAACGTTAAAATCGACAAGAAATAGGTGCGTGTGCGCGGCCTGTGAGCGGCGCTTGTGACGTTGCAGTCGTCGCTGTAGCAGCAGTGAACTCTGTAGCTGCGACTGCCAGCTTGGCTGCAGAAGGACTTGTAGGAGCAGGACTTCATCACTCCGCCTGACAACAGACAATTCGGTCACGCTCATTTAACTTTGCTCTTATTCGATTATGTTAAGTGGGAGTTTAATGGCTCAGAAAGCCATCAAGAGGTCCGTTTTTTTTTTTTAAGGAAAGCAAATTGATTAAAAAAAAATTTTCTAACAGCACACCCTCTTATAAAAACTGGGGATGTGGCTGTTTTTTTAAATAATTAACCAGTCACACCGGTGAGTCAGCACACACCAGCTACCATTTAAATGTTATATGTTCTAGAAGGTTTTTCCTGTCATTTTTTCCTATTCACTATTGATATGGTGTGCTGTGTTTGTGACAAAAATATATTGGAATTATGCTAAAAAGTCTAACCTTGGTTACATTGGACCTTAACGAAATCTCCCCAAAACATGAGAAATGTGTTGCAGTCTTATGACGCCCAGGTTGATTTTTTTGGGCCATAATTGCAAAAGTTTCCACCTGATTTTAGAGGTTATATGTCACATTAATGGTGGGATTATTTTTTTTTAATGATCTCTCAGTTTTTTTATTACACAAACCTAGCATTCGAACAGGGGTATGGATACGTTTTATAAGCCACCGTATGTGTTGCCATGGTAGCAGCACGTCATCTATGTTTTTAAAGCACTCTTCCCTATAAAATTGACATTTACCAGAAAATGGCTGTCATTTATTTATTTTTTATTTGGCTTGGACTTTATACACTATTTGAAAAACAAATGACCAAATATACAATTGTGTCTTTTATTTTTGGTATCAGTGAGTTTGAAGCTTAAAAAAAAACTGTCCGTGTTGGACTCACTATTCTGGCCCACCACCACAGCACAGGCGTCAGAGTAGCTGGGACATGTTCTGGAGCCTTGTCGGTTGCAGTCTTCATTATTGGAGCCCATACAGGTGTAACATTGGAGAGCCGTACCTGAGGAAGACACAACAGAACAGAGGAGTGCTTAATAAAAAAAAATTACTGAATGGTTTCATAATAACTGATTTGGTGCCAAAACGACTGGCTTGCTAGTTAGGCAATACAGGCAAATGCTAAATTTGTTAATAAACTAATTTATTGCTAAAGTGGTTATTAACTATTAAAACAGAAAGGCTAATAAAGATACACTAACAAAATCATCATCATTTGCCAATATCAGTTATTTATCCGAGGGTGCTGTTAATGTGAAAATGTGCTTTTTAGCTATTAGCCTGTGGTATGCTAATCAGTAAATAACTGTCAATCAACATTTCACTGTACAGTAGTGACAAAGTTGTACCTAATCCTAATACTGTATATGTACATAAAAATACAGTGTAGTATATTATACATGTATAGACGACAACATATATATCTTTTAACATTTGTGTATTTTCTAAATAAATAATTTAGAATACTCCCCAATATAGATACTAAGCAATGACTATTGTGAAACACCGCCGTGCAGGTTGTTTTGTGTGGGCGCTATTTGAAGGAGTGCATCTTGTGCCCTGCAACTGTTTGCGTGAAGACGAGTCACTACTGCTGTAGTGCAGGTGTTATACTTGGCATGCCAGGCCCCATGCTGACTCCAATCAATCCCCTAAACACAAGTGCTATACACACACACGATAAAAGCATTAGCCCGCAGTCCTATTAAGAGATTAGATGCGGGGATTGCATGCCGGTTGATGGACAACAACTAAACAGAGGCAAAAATAGAAAATCTGACTGTGCTTTTTTTTTTTTACAAAAAAAATATATATATATATCATTATGAACACCTTATGTCTCAAATTTTAATTGCACAGTGTTGTGTAGCTTGGATTCACTCATCATGCTGACAGATTAAAGAAAAGAAAATCAGGCTAATCGCAAGACGGACAGCGACAAAAGAGTAAACAATGATATAAATAAGTCGACAGAAAGTAGAGCAGCAATCTCAAGGGTGGAAAGAATACTAAGAAAGACTTCTTACCGTTTGATGTGAGCAGGACCACACAAAGCAAAATCAATAAACAGGACAGCAAAGCTCTCATGGTGCTGTCCTGTCAACGTCCTTGTCCTGATCTCAAGATGGAAAAAAAGCGGGGTTGTTTTTGCCCCCAATGAATCCCCCACCCCAACACCACCTTGCAAAACTTAATCCGATTTGTCGGACAAGCTAATATTGTCTTGCGCGGACAAGATTAGCAGACCCTCAATATGGCCGTCGCTGTTCAGAATTACCACTTTACTACAGACAGATATATCCTCAAACGGACACAAAGTACAGAAGTAGAGTTCTAGACCTGGAGCTCTCGCATCTCCTTCTATAGGCCACACCCATCCTCGGTGTGAGTGGTCACTACTTCATCCCTACTTGACAGTATATCCCCTCTAAACTGTGACTCATTAAGTTTCTAAGACCCTGTGTACTTTGTATTTATATATCCATTTGTCGACGGTGACGCTGTGCCATATTTAAACTGTTTCTAATATGGCACACAAAGACAGGTAAATAAAGTAAAGCAAATACACAGAAAAAAAGGTTTGTTTTTCATCAATTTAATAATAACAATGTCATCAATTGCAGTCCAAAAATAGTGTATAAACTTACTCATTATGTGTACAACACATACAAGTTTACAAACAGTTTTTGCATTAGCGGGAAAAAAACACCAGACAAGCCTAATTCTATGTTACAAAAAAAAATAATCCCAAATATTATGCATATCTGCACTTTTATATACAATACAAACATCACATCAAATGGATCGCCTCTCACACTCAAATGTTCAAGCAGGGCCTTCTGTTAACCCCAAATAGGCCACAAACATCCCAATACGCAATGCATAAAACTTGCATCTGACCCTATTATGCAATGTAGACACATCCAATCAAACTGAATGATTCTTGCATTAACCAGGAACCTCCCGGCTACTTGCCCTTGCGCGATATTGATCCCGTTTATGGATTGTTGTTGGTCGGCGCCTCTGTGTGCTTTGGCTGCAGCGCTGCCCAGGGATCCTCCAACATGGACGGACTGAAGTACCTCTCGATCGAGTCAGAAGACTCGCGCTGAAAACAACACAAGTCGTATGTTGTCATTTTATTCACACATATTTGCAAGATTTTTTGCATTCAGCACAGTCCGCTTATACTAACACACACTAAATATTGTTTACTGAAAACACATCAAGTAAACACTTAAGAGTGCAGGGTGGAAAAATCAAGAAAAGGTCTGGATCAATCATTTTCAAGGCTAAAATGTGACTGCTCAACCTTATTAAGATTGGGAGGTAAACTAAAAATGTTGAAATAAACCGCACCGGAAACGAAAACAAATACTCGTGTGGCGTTTCACCGGAAGTCGTGCCCCTCTTATGTATTTGTTGCTTGGACGGCAAAAAGTAACAATTAAGTTCCAACGAGTCGTAAATGTGTATGTTGTCATTTGATTCCGTCGGAATGAAGGGCTGGGTTCAAGTACCATGAGATGTTTTGTAGCTTACCGGACTGAAGTTGTTTGGCCTTCCGAAACAGTTTCCCCTTCGTTGTTTCTCTCCGAAATTGCGGCCACCACTGCCGAACATACCAGGAGAACCTCCGTAGCCCCGTCCTGCGCCACCGGACCTTCCTGGCGAACCTCCCCAATGGCTACGGTTAAACCCGGGGGAATACGTCGGAGAATTGGACGAGTAAGAGGGGTAGCCCCGGGCGTGAGGACCACCGCGGTGTCCAGTACCTCTGTAGGGTGTGCGAGCCCAACCTGAAGGCGGGGAGGGAAACCGTTCGTTCCATCCAGGTCTGGTCGGGGTTTGATCCATATTGGTTGAAAATGGACTCACTCAAAACAGAAGCTGTTTGCGATGGGATTGAAACAGAACGAAAATGAACCGGAACAGGAAATCAAGTGTTCTGAGTTTATAACTGGAGCGCCACCCAGCGGGCATTCCATTCTCCACTCGTGTTCCTCTGCTTTTTTTTTTTGAACGGTCATTCTTTTTGTAAAAAAACAAACATAATCCTTGTATTTTTGTATTATTATTTCTAATTAACCAACTATACATTTTGATTATTCCTTTTATGGAGGGGGGGGGGGTTAAATTAATAAATAAATATTACAGAACCTTTAATAATGTAAATAACAGCAAGTGAAACTCAAAACACAATTTATTCAGACAAGATTTGTTGCTAATTGTTGAAAAATATATGCTTGAGGAATACAAGATTTGAAGATCTATCGGTGGACGTGGACACATATCCAATGCAATGGGATAACCCCATTGTTATTTATAATTTATTTAAAAAAATAAATCTTACTCAATAGGTAAGTGTGTGACGGGTGCGGCACAAGGAAATAACCACTGTCTTCTATTGCCATCTTTTATTGCACTTTGTAAGCATATGCTGTACAGCAGCTGTGCATACATGAGTGTGACACAACAACCCAGGAAGAACTGGGGCACATCTGAATACAGTCAAAATTTGTTTGGTTTATATCAAAATAAAATAAGAAAAATAAAGTCCCATGGTCTCATCAAGACGGCTATGACAAGTATAACAAATATCTACAAGGTTACATTGAGAAAGCATTTTACTGTACCTACTGCCTATGAATAATTCAGACAAATTAATAATAATGTGTTTTATATAGAGCACATAAAAAAATGTATCTTCCAGAATGAACATTTTCTACATTGTATACAAAACGGACAAGATTTATTTTTTCTTGCATGCAATAAGCTACAGTGATTATTTTTATTCTTTTAGCACTGAATCATTCTACAAAATAGGCTGCTGCCCCATTCTTTATTTGTATTTATAGTTTTAGAGGAGGAGGCATCAAGAGGAGTGGGTAAACAGTCTTCTCCCTCAGTGGCTGTCATGGCAACATCATAAACAACAATAAAATCCACAAGCAATCATCAACATATGCTCGCACGCACGCAACAAATTAATGACATGGTACACTTTCTAAAACTTTAAACTAGACCCCTGATACAGTACAATACAGTGCCACATCAAAAATATACAGCGTGATTAAAAGGAAGCCATCTGTGTGCAGCTCAGTAGAAAACGTAAGCCCAGTGTGGCTTTAAGAGTCCTTCTAATATATATTTTTTTCTCACACAACTCATCCTTTCATGTGTGAACACGGCTTGTTGCGTTCGACTGATCCTAAACGGCGTGTGCGTGCTAACACTTGCCCATCTTGGCTATTAGCTCATCGCAAATCTTGGTTAGCTCCTCGATCTCTTTGTTCTGGAAAACAGTTTTGCAGACAAATTCTGTAGTTAGGGTACAACAAAACCCACACATATTTGCAATTCATGTGATTTTTTTTTTTAACACCCGAGGGTACTAATTGACATAAATGTACATTCAAAATGTCATTATTGAACAATATTGACCACCACGTCCCATTGCATTTCACTTGATGAACACCCAAATATGATTCCCGCCTGGCCAGATGAAGTGCTTATCCGACTGACCTTTTGCTCTAATGTGCGTTCCAGAGACTCGACTTTCATCTGCTCCTTCCTCAGACTGGCCTGGTAGGCAGCCTGCTCCTGCTTGGATTTAGCCCTCACCTGAGCTATTTCCAAATTGGCCCTGGAAACACAAAAGTCACCTTTGCAGAATCTTCTTTAAGATATCAGAGGGAAGTCACAGGTTTGGAAACGGATCATGAAATATAAATGTGTGTTTACAGAATTTTGCTGTTTTGGGCAAAGTGAGTAACCATCATCAAAATGACAAGCACGCGTTGGATTTACTTGTCTAGCTTCTCCTCTGCGTGAATCTTCAGAGCTTGGTACCGCTGTTCCTCTTTGCGGACTCTGGACAGATACTCTTGAGCGCACTTCTTCAAAACGTCTTCATTCTACACAGAATGACATATCATTTTCCTTATCTTCATCTTGGTTTCCAAGCTTTTTTTTGTCAAGCCCCAACCAAAAAAAGTTACCTTGCGGAAGCCCTCAAGCACGTCTTTCATCTTCTCATAGCGTCGGAAGAGGTCTGCTAGAGATTTTTCCACCGAGTTGAGGTCGGCTAAAGCCTGGTCCTTTTCTATGATCAGCTGTTGAATGGTGTGGTGGGACAGAGACTTCTCCTTCTGGTCATCTTCTAACACGCGTACACATACACAGAACATGCATCAGTGTATCTGCTGAAGAGAATTGAACTGGCTCAACAATGTCAAAAATGTATCAACAACACACATTTGGAAAAATATTTATATGGATCATTTACATTGAAGACTGAATGAAAAATGGGATTTTTAAGACAGCTATCACACTGGTTCTGTTCTGTCCAATTGTAGAACAATAATTCTTCAAAACACTTAAAAATGCCAATAAAGTGTCCACGCACAAATGAGAATGAAATGAAATGAAAAGGGGCAAGCACGAGTCAGTGGACGTGAGGCAGGCTGTGAGCGGTGTTGGCTCCCTCGGTGACAAACGGATGGAGAGATGCGAGCGGGCACAAATGAGTTGAAGCACAAGTCTGCGGTACTCACCTGGCATGCCTGTCAGGGTTATCAAATAGTAAGGCGCAAACAGAGGGGCAGAACAGAAACAAAAAGGACTGTGTTAAGTCAAGCTGGGAGCCCAAGGCAAATGAGAGCCGAGCATTAGCAGAACGTGACTTTCAGGTTACGGATTTGAAAAGTCCTGTGGAAAAAGGACGAGAGCAGGCGGTCAAGCTGGCTTTGAGCTGAAGCACGTTAAGGTACTGTGGAAATGGATTGGCATAATGCACATGTGTATACTCCCAATTTGAAGTGCGGCAAAAAGTTGTGTCGGGAATTGTGACTCAAAGCAATTTGAATGTGCACAAAATAGCTTGCAGTCATATGGATGTGATCCCAAACTCACCGATCATCTGAGCAATCGTCTTCTCATACTCAGAAACAATTCTCCTATAAATGAGAATTTGGATGTTATTAGACAGATAGATATACAGTATAACCACTGAAGTTTGAAATAAGCATTTAGTTAATATAGCACAAAATAAAATACACTTGTGTTGATTTTTTTTTCTTCTTCTCAGAGTTATTACATCCATTTTCCTTCTCTATGATTGTTAGGGGAAAAGAAGGCTAACAAACGTAAGAGGAATTATTAGCATTGCCCCCTCCCTTTGTCCTCCTTATCCTGATCACAATCTTCTAAATGAAGTAAGTCTAGCCAAATATATTGCCAGATGGACCCCGACCCTAAACCTTCTGACGTTTCTCTCCACATCCTTTTAAAGTCCATGAACAGGCATTTGTTTAACAAACTGTTATCATAGTTGTTGAAAAAGAGCATTATAAAACCTGACGTACAAATGGGTCTGGCTGAGGCGGTTGTATCCAAAGCCCCTCCCTCCATATGCCTTTTTTTTTTTTTTTTTTTAGGGAGCATCACAATCATCTGCTCATCCCGGGCATCTGCTGACTAGTTCAGGGGTCGGCAACCTTTACTATCAAAAGAGCCATTTTAGGTTAAATAAACAACATATTTTTTGTTATTTATCTGTCTGGACAAAACATTGGAAGATTGTGATGAAGGAAACAGTGTGTTAGTGTTAGTCTAATGTACGGACGGCCCAAGATAGTGTTAATTTGAGCTACACTATAAAAATCTTCTGTTTTTGGATTTTTGTGCGTGTAATTTTTCATGCATTTTTAGACTTTTCTGACTTTGTCAAATTTCTTAAAATTTTTAAATATATAATTTTATGGACATGATAATGTTCTGCCTCTGCCATTTAATGACTTTTTTGCTATCCCTTTTCTGAAAATTTTGGGCAATTTTGTGGACATTTCATGGTAATATTTGGGATTCCTTCTTGTTTTTGGAGTACTCAATTAAGGGGAACAGGAGAGCCTGCCTTTTCTTAAATCAATGTTCTGACTTTTTTTTTCAGGGGTGGGAGGGCGTGGTTGACAACGTTGTGGACATTTTATGGTTCTTTTCGGGATTTCTTCTTCTTTTTTGACAGTTACTTTTTAAACATTTTCTTTCTTTTCTTCCTTCCGACTGTTTGGGCCATTTCATGTTATTTTTCTGCTTTTCCTCTTCCTTTTTGGACATTTTTAAGTAACTTGAAACTTAAAACTTTGGACTCTGACGGTTTTTGAATATTTAATTATTATATATATATTTTTAATCTAAATTATAAATTTATTTAAATAATATTGTATCTAAAAATAAAGATAAATATGTACTGTATTTAAAAAAAAAAATCTACTACCGGGTACGTTGGGGGACTGGGGGGGGGGGGGGATCCACAAAGAGCCACAGGAGGGGGACTAAAGAGCCGCAAGTTGCAGACCCCTGGACTAGTTGCAGTGAATCAATGCATTGGCGTAATAACATTAAGCCAGATCCTGTGTACCATTTGACAACACGTAATTAGTGACAACTAAAAGCACAAATTCATACCTCATCTCCTGCACCTCCTGACGGCTGTCTTCATATTTCCTCTGCCACTCCAGCACCTCCCTCTCTTTTATTGCAATCTAAACCAGGAAGCATTGTTGAATAAAGCTTTGAAACACTCATGCATACAAAGACAACAATATGAATATTGGACACATTTTCAACACAAATATTTGACAATCATTCATTCGTTGATAATCATTCAGCAATTTATGTTGGTGTAAAATTGCATCATCCTGAGAGCTGACCCTAATATCTTGAGGGGAGGAAAAAACAACCTACATACATGCAATAAATAGGTTTTTGGGTACCTCCTCTTTTGCGATTCCCAGCGAGTGGTTCATCTCTTTGGGAAGATGCGGACTCTCTCCATCGATGTATCCGGTGGCGGTCCGGGCGTACAGTGAACTCTTGGATACTGAACTCTCTGATGGTAAAGACACATCTCTGTGCTGCTTCCAGAATCCGAATGAGAGGAGCGAAAGGAAAGGAAACATCGCCAGTTAAATCCCAGACAAGACAGAACACACCGCCACACGCCGCCGGCTGGCCTGAATGTTCTCAGCAACCTGAACCTCAACACAAGGCAGCATCCAATTACGTCAAAAGGTACCACACAGCAAAATCAATATGTAAATGAGGCAGGCTTGCGATGTTCCTGAAGACTTGGTCAGCTGCAGAATGAATTGATAGAACAGTCTTCATAGCCAAGTGTTTGGCTTGTTAGGGAGCGGAGCTCTTTTGCGATTGGTACAGGCAAGGGGGGAGGGGATGAGGGCAGAAAACGGCATCATAAGAGGAGGGACGGGATAGCAGACTGCACAGCATGGCAAACATGTTAGTCTCATGTTAAAGTCTGTTAACTTTATTTAACTTACCGCAATCAAGTGTTGGCTGATTGATGACTTCTTTCCCACTTACATATTATGAGGCCACAGCCAAATATTAAAAGATGTAAGTGGCGATGCAACAAACCAAAATACATCAGGGAAATGTTTCAAAACCTGTATAGTTCACTAAAACTAATACATTCAGAGGGATTTACTCTGAGACGGATTAGGGTTAGACCACAGGGAGTTGGATGAATGACACTGAGACTAATACGCAGAAAGGAGAGTAAAATGTTGAAGCAGCAAGGTAGACACCAAAATACTGAACTTTTGGTTTTACGCTCTAAGTTTGAGCGCTTGAGAAATATTTTTGTCATTACATAGTACAAACTGGTTAAGGTTAGAAAGTGTTTGCATTGTCTCATATGCACGACAGAAAGCGCTGTTCCAGGTGTGAGGGTGCTTGTTCTGACAGCTCGCTACATTAGGGAGCTGTCATTTAAATGAGGTGTCTGGGGTCTAAAGGAGCTAGGTGGAAACAGTGACATACAAAGCTAATTGACTGAAAAGTACTACTGTCAAAATAGCAAAGGACTGAGCAGGAGATGTGTTACAAGGGCAGGTTACATACAGTAAGTGTTCCTCTTACTTTCAGTAAGGGTGAACCGTTGATGTTCCACCGCCGTGTGCTGGGTTTCTTAAGGCGGGACTGTGAAATGTGTGGGACAAGAGCTTGAGATATAGACTGCAAACACCTGAGGATTGATGCACTTGACTATAAACAGAATGTCTGTAAGACTGAATTTAAGTGCTCTTGTATAGTGAAGAACACTTTAAGATGAAAAAAAACCTGCTGAATTTTAGAAATTTGACATGAAATTGGGGATAAAAAAAAATATCTGATGGAAACTCTTAAGAAGGGATGATGCCTCGCTGGGGATGGGGGGAGGCAAATAATATTTTATGACTAGCATCTTTAAATGTGGGAGGTAAGTGAAAAATACATGATTTCAAGTCATAAAATGGAGGCCGAGCCCTGCAGCAAATAGCGAATCCTTTGACGCCCACCTACACAGCTTTAAAAAAAGAATTGCCAGTAATGATAGTTTTAAGTGTAAATATACCACAAACTCATCTGACAACATTACCCTTAAAAATCGGATTTCGATTTTGAAAAGTAATGCACTTAAAGTGAACATATAACCATGGCTAGAATTACTGTAGTTTCTCCTCAAAATATAAAGCTCATTGCTCAGTCGAGATGTCGAGCCCTTCAACATACTTCCTTGACACCAACTCATATTTCGACATGGCTTTTGGTGGCATCTTAGGGCGTTTAAGAAAGAGCACAAAAAACACAACTTCAGTATCTGGCTAGGATTGCAGCTATCCAATATTTTTGGTATACTATAAGTAAGTATTTGGATAAAATATAAACATGTTTTTGCTTGGGTAAAGCTGAAATAGGAATACAGAAGACAAAATAACAAACACATTTAAGTTAATAATGAACAATCAACATATTTATTTATTTATTTTTATTTATTTTTTTTTTTAAGAAAAAAAAAAAAAAAATAAATAAATAAAAATAAATAAAAAATAAAAAAAAAACAATCAACATATTTAGATGAACATGTTTTTTTCTAGAAAATGTATTAAGTGAGATTTTGGGCTATGAGATGAAGTGATGTCAGAAACCACCGTCGTGATTTTGCTAGCTAAAAAAGAAAGTTTAAATAAGCCTGGTTTGTTGAAAACTGATCAGTAAGAACTGAAACTGTGTCGGGGAGTCAGCATCAAAGTGTGCTGAGCCATTTTTGCCCATTAAACTGCTTTTGAAAAGTAATCGGATGGCTCTTGCCAGCCTATATGAGGCACTCGACTCGTGGCTAGCTGCAAGCTACAAACGCTAGCAAAAGGCGCCGTATTATACAATGTCAGCATAGCTAATTAGAGATTTTTAATGGGAAGTCAACCCAAAATTTTCTTGACAATATTATCTATACAGCCCCATGAGTCTAAACATACTATTCTGATTAATATCACATTTGCGGAATATAAGTTAAGCAGCAAAATCACCCATTTTTTCCCCATCACATCACAGGAGCGGCCATTTTGCCACTTTCTGTCGACTTAAAATAACATCACAGTTGCTCAGGGCTCAGGTTAACAACCACCAACCATGGCTCACCTGTTTTCCAAGGCTGAGCACTAAACACACCGAATGTGACCAGCATTTTGAAAGATGACGAACCCAACAAATGTGTTCAATGATGTGCACTGAATGCTCTTACTGCTTTTACAGTAGTAGGTAATACATTACCAGTCCCATTCCAGCCTTTTGTAAACAGGGCAACATGCAAAAGAGAAGCAGGGATCTACAATGATACAACTCTGTTCTTTGGGGATCAGCCTGCGAGCGCTTGCTGCAATTTTGAAGCCATGTTAGATTTGGGATGAGGGGGACTTGATACTGGTTGATCACAGGGCTGACAATGCTGTGGTTCAGCCGCCATGTTGACAAGGCCATGAGTTCACTCAGAATGGTGTGTTTTAAGGAGAGGGATAACTCATGCACCGTTTCTGAAGTCTTGATCTTATACATTCATCAAGATGCATCAAAACACACACGCGCGCACACACTTACATCAGGTGCAGGCTAAATCAGCGCAGTACCTGGGGGGTTACAGTGGAGAGGGAGGGGCACTGAGAGATGTTTTTGGCTACTTGCAGAGCCTCTATCCGCAGGGCAGCAAGCACCAGCTCCTCCTGGGCCGCACAAATTGGGAGTTATCGTCCAATGTTGGGGGTGCGGCCCAAGGATGAGAGTAAGGGAAAAGCATATAGAATACTTGAGTTGGATCTCAATTCACGCAATCTCACAATAAGGGGGGGTGAAAAGGCAAAGGTGAAGAAGAGAGGAGCATGAAAGTCATCAGGTTGTGAACACACCTGTAGTTTTTGGGCGAATGCATTAGGGTTGGTCTCAGCGAGGTCAGGCTCCAGGTACTGCACAGGATCATCACACTCAGACAGTCTTTCTAACAGGGACATGGTCAGGGCTGAAGATGGGACCTCTTGGCTACCGGGCTATAGTGGGTGACCAGGAGGGGGTGGGCACAGGGCGGAGGGTGGGGGAGGGGGTGGGCACAGGGCGGAGGGTGCGGGTGAGGTCAGCATGGCAAAGCGAGCGCTCAGCGACGTTAAACTGGGGACTTGTTGGTTTATTGAGTGTCGTGTGGATTTCCAGATCCTGATTGCTGTCAGCCTGACTCATAGGGATCGTACGAAGACTAAGAGTCACGTGACTTTCGGTCCATGAGGTACATGGCGTAACAACAGACATGGTATACATACTGGAAATTAAATGACAGTGAAATGAGAGTGATATTTTTTAACAAACACACAAAGGTCTAGACCAGTAGTGTCAAACATACAGCCCGCGGGCCGGATCATGCCCGCAAAAGGGGTTTCATCCGGCCTGCGAGATGATTTTGTAAAGTAAAAAAATAATAATAATGTCGGACTAATTAATCAGATAGCCACAATCAAAACATATAAATTTGTAATTTCACAAGCAATCCTCAGATGAGCAATGCAACCTGTACAATGAATTGCCTTGGATGTTATTATTTTAAACACAACCTAAAGTTACTGTTTGTTTTAAAACAAAATATATACATGGCAAGGTATAACGTCCTTATAACTTCATTAACTGCACCACAGAATACATTCTGGGAACGGGTTCCATTTGCATTCGGCTTATTTTTTGGCGCAATAAACAATTGAGCCCCGTAATTTGGGGCTGGCCCACATATAGTGAAAATCTGCGTATAATTGACGGCAATTGTTTAAAAGTTATATAACCGATCCAGTCCACTTGGTAATATGTTTTCCTCCATGCGGCCCCTGAGCTAATATGAGTTTGACACCCCTGGTCTAGACAGTATTCATAACAACGTAGACTCTTTTTTTTTTCTTTTTTTTTAACACACACCTGCTCATCCCTCTCTGTGCTTTGTGTTCGACTGAGCACTTCACTCTCTCGTTTCCTGCCCTTTTCTCCAGCAGAGCCTTCGGGACCTGGTCTGGAACTTAGGACTGGGGTCTTCATGCTGGCTGTTATTTGGGCCTCCATTTCCTCAAAACTCCTGCACAGAAAGAGAGAACATTCAAAGTAAATCTGTCAAATTTGATCCACAAGCAAATGCATGATTTGAAATGTTAAGAGTTGTACCCTGTGCATGGTGAGTTGGGCTCAGATCCATGTGTATCCTTGGTTAATGAGTCCAACTTTAGGTATAAGGATGGCTTCTTCGCAGACGGTGGCTACAAGAAATGTTGACAACATATTTTGGGGATTTTATTTCGTAACAACTGAGCCATGGAGCATTTGCCAATACATTGGATGTAACCAACTTAGACCAAATACTCACAGGTGAAGTAGAGCCAATTTTCTCCATGTACTCTATTTCATAGTCTTGCACTAAAAAGCAAAACAGATGCAGATGGGTTGAGTTAGAGCAGGAATTTAAAAAAAATTCCTCCGAGGGCCACATACCGAAAAATTTAAGGATTCAAGGGCCACTTGGAAAATGTAAACTTTAATTTATGCACCAAAATCAGTTGCGCAAGAAATTGTACGTTGTCTACAGTAATTTCTGGATTACAAGCCGCTACTTTTTTCACTTGCATGCTAATACAAAGGCGGCTAATACAAAGGAGTGGCTTATCCATCAGATCACAAGGGGGCGCACTATAAAGGAAGCGCAAGAGCGTTAGGCAGAGCAAAACAAACCAAGTGAGCCCAAATACAGTAGAAGAGACAGCACGAGAGTGACACAATTTGCGCCCTCATTATGGAAAAGAAAGTAGCGGGAACCCAGTGCAGTAACATTAAAACACCTGCGGCTTATAGTAGGTGCGGCTTATATGTGTAACAAACTCTAGTATTCCCCAAATTTAGCTAGCGCGGTTTATAGTCCAGAAATTACTGTATATATTGCAATAACTTGGGAAAAAAATATTGTATTGTTAGATGCAATAAGGCAAATAGTTTAGGATTTTTTTCCACAATATTGGGGTGGCGTGGCTCTTTATCCCATTAGATTAGAGCCGCCCCTGCACTAAACAGCAGCCAAAGACCACCTTTATATTTAGAACCAAAACGAGAGTAGTAATATGACCATTTTTAAAGCAATTAATTAATTATATACATAATGTAATAGGTTCACAATTTGGACATTGACACAAAACAGAAGGCAGTAGAAGCTATTTTTTCTTCTAAAAATGAATTATTTATTATTCACCCCTTTACTTGTAAATAGTTAATTTGGACCTTTTTATAGTTACAAAAGCTCTATAGAATATACAATGAATTCATTAGTGGAAGTGGTAGTCTCTATAAACAGTACAAATATAGATTTTTTTTTCTTTTTATTTAGTCGGGACAGTGCATGATAATGAACATCACCTGGAACACATGCATGTAAACATACCACACCTGATTACAGCCATAGGCTAATTTCCCACCTTTGTCATCAGGCAGATCACAGAAACCGAAACAAAACGACAAGGAGAAAAAGCACAGTATATGCCATGAGCCACGGGAAAATAGTTGGCGGGCTGCAAATGGCCCACGGGTCATAGTTTGGACACCACTGAGCAACTAAGAAGAGTAGTGATGAACTGGGACAAAAAGCTAATGTCAATGACAACCAAAATCAATAACGGGGGGAAAAAAAACAATCCAGCTACTGGAAAGCATGTCTCACCTGAAGATTTTACACCGCTCTCGTTAACAAATGAAGTCAGATCCGATGGATGAGGGAAGTCCTGCTGGTCAGAGTTCAATTCCGCATCGGAGTCATGCAAGCCTGCCCACTTGTGATTGGTGGAGGAGGCCAACTTCTCCTCATCTGTGGCGTGGTCGTCCTGTGGAGAAAGGGAGGCGGGGTCATCTGCATCCTGGCACACAAATAGACAGTTAGGCAGAACTAATAGAGACAAGTAAGTTATATATACGTACCTGTGAGTTGTCGGACAACTGTGATTTCTTTGGTGACCTCTTGACCCTAAAGGTGTTACTGAGGAAAAAGAGCATCATTAATCTAGAGTCACACAATTTGATTACAATTTTTTTACGATACCTAACCTTTGCTGAGCAAAATTCTCAGATGTTTGCATAGTCATAAGATTTAACAGGTTTTTGATTTCTGCATTGAACAATTTAACAGAGTACCATAAGTCTGCTTTACAGTGACATTTCAGTACATCTGATTACTTCACTCGTTGCCCCAAAAAATCCTTGGAAGCAACAGAGTACTTGTTAACGTAGCAATTTGGTTAGGGGAACATTCATGAAAACATTTACTGACAATTGTTAGAAAGCGGCATGGTGCAAAAAAAAAAACAAAAAAAAAAAGAGAGAGAAAGGGAGAAAGCGAAAAAATAAAGCTGTCATATTTTAACACTAATGCTCTCAAAAATGCACTTAAAATACTGATATCAAAGCATTGGAAAAACAATATTAATTATTCACTCGTGATTTTATTGAGTAATGAGTAATGATGTTCAATACCAATTTTTTCAGACCGATACCAGTGCGAGTACTCAACTCTTGAGTAGTCAACAATACCGATACCAAGAACCAATACCATTAGTACTTTTGATACATAAAATTTCCCCCAAACACAATGACAGATCATTTTAAAGAAAGACCAACAGTTCCCTTAAAATTGCATTGAAATTAAGGGCAATTTTTACATATTTTTCTTCTTCTAATTTTTAGTTCCTGATCGTAAAACAGCCCAATCTGATACCTGGCATCAGTACTCGCCCATCCCTAGTAATGAGTATGAAAGTGTGGTTAAAAGTATTGATTGACTAACTGTTGCATGAAAGCTCCCCACTGCTTAATCATCATGAAGCACTTTCAGGTGCAATCTAAAATAAAATAAACTAGAAATACACCATATATGAATATATAAACATCAACTAAAAAGAGTAATTTATTGTTAAATTGTATTCAAGTAATTTTTTGCTTTAGCGGCGGGTTTAAAAGAAGTCTAATTTAATAAATGCCACTCTAAATAGAATGTCCCTTATCTTCTATTATTAGTGCAAAGAAGATGGATTGTTGATGCGTCCGACAGTCATGTCATGGATGTTGAGATATTGAAGTTAAAAGGCTGACTGATTACAACAACAAAAAAGAGAGAGAGCTGACATGCTTGTTTACAGGGATCCACATGGAACAGGGAGTGACATATGGTGGATAGTTGTGTTGTCCCTGTACTTACAACAAACAACATAGAGGGGACACACCTCTGGACCTCCTGTGACATGAGAATACAATACATAGAGCAGATATAAAAAGTCTTCACACCCCTGTTTAAATACCAGGTTTATGTATGAGACCAAGCCGAATCATTTCAAAAGTTGTTTTTTTTCTCACAATGTATGTGGCCATTGTGACCTATAACCTTTACAACTCAATGGGGAAAAAAGACAATATTTTAGACCGGTGAAAATAGTAAACCACTGTACAGCCTCTTAAACTGGATATATGGTTGTGTTCAGAATTAATCATTAATGTCAGCACACACCTGCCACCTTTAGTTCCTCTGATTAACCTGAAAAAGTTCCACAATGGGATGAGTTGATTCAAACAGTCACATCCTCAGTTATAATTATCCCAGTCATGTCCCCATTTTTTCCAGATTTCACTTTTTTCTCAATGGAGTTGTACAGATAATTGATCACATTAATGGTGAAAAATATCTAGACATTATTTATCATGATAAATTTTTTTGTATATCGAAACAAAAAGCTGGCATTTGAAAAGGGTGTGTGTAGACTTCATATCCAGGTGACAGAGAGACAAACAACACTAACAACAAAAACAAATCGAAACAAGCAAAACAACACAAACGGCCAAAAGTAATAATGTGCAATAATCATTGAGTATGACTTCAAGCGACTTACGATTTGATGGGAATTTTCTTCTTTTTGGCCGGTTTGTTCTGATTTTGATCTTCCAGCTCGCCAATATTGTCGTTTTCCATGTCATCATTTGACGACAAGTCGAAGGAGGTCGAGGCCTTTGGAGGCGAGTTTGTCATCTTGTTGGACGATTTAAAAGGGTCGACTACAGAGTCGTCAAAATCAAAACTGTAAGTCGGCCCAGATGCTTTCGGAGAGTTGGCCACGGCTGTCTTAGACAAAAACGGATTTAAATTTGCATCGTCCCACTTATTGGAGTCAAAGTCGCAAGAACCTCTGGAAATGGGCTTTTCCTCTCCGTTACCATTGTGTTCCGCTGGACGGTTATTGTCCAGCTCCTCGGTCTGTCCTGGGTAGGCCTTCTTTAACCCCAACTTTGGCTTCCTCAGGGGCATCTTGGCACCAGGTTTCTTGCCCAGTTTCTTAGGTGGCCGAGTAGCCTCACTATTCTCCTCTGAGTAATCAAACTCCAGCCTTACAGACTCCCTTTTGGGTAGGATAGGTTGCTCTTCAGGGTTGGCAACTAATGGTAGCTCAACAGAAGCTGGATGAGGAATCTGGCTCACAGCAGGTATAGGGGGACTATCTGGCGGGTCACGTGCAAGACCTTTACGAGCAAGAACAGGCGAGTTGGCAATCTTACTCTTGCCAGTCTTGAAGGGGTCGATGCTGTCAAAGTTGTCTGGATCCCATTTGTAGGATCCACTGGGAGGGATGGGGTGGTTTTCTTTGACAGGAGGACTAGATGGAAGAAGGTTCTCCTCCTGACACACGGGTAAGGTAAGGACAACGAGGCTCCCCTCTGATTCGATATGAGTGTTTTCTTCCGGTAGTGGAGGTGGAGTGTCCACACGGGTTTTTCTAGTTTTTCTGAGGGTTCCTGCAGGACTTCCACCTTCTGCAGGACTTACACTTTCAATCCCCTCCTGAGTCACAGTTCTCTTAATGATCTCTGGGGTGCTACTAGTAGAACTTGGCCTCTCCGGGTTGGAGTTCTGCCTCACAAGAGGCTTCTTCTTCACAGATCCAGGCCGGACTTTCCTGGGCCTGCGGAGTGTCCCTGGATTACTCTCTGTGCCTACGCTGAAGGATTCTGAATACGGGCGGAAGACTTGTGTTACAGATCCATCTGAACCAGAGGTGTCAAGTTCTCCACCCTGGAGGCTGAGGGAACGAGTAAGCGGTTTACTTGTTGACTCTGAGGCTATATGCTCAAGGTTGTAGGTGCCACTGGCAGCAATTGGCTTGTCCTCATCAAAACAGACAAGCGGCTCAAGAATCGAGTCGGGCGAAAGCGCTCTGACGGATGTGTCTTCTCCTGAGAAAGATGAAGAAAAGACCATCATCATCACGATTTTTGTTCTGTTGTTCAATGTAACCACTTGAAATGTCATTGAAATTACAATTATCAATTGATGTGGTGATTGAGCCAAGCCATGTCCAATATAAAATTTGGTGCCATCTTGTGGCCAAAGACCTATGTTGATGTGAGCGAAAGTGTTTCTTTTAGTCAGGCTATCGAAGATCATCTATAGCAGGGGTGCTCAAGTTCGGTCCTCGAGAGCCCTTATCCAGCCTGTTATCCATGTTTCCCTCCTGCCGCACAGCTGAATCTAATGATCAGCTCATCAGCAAGCTTTGCAGAAGCCTGATAACGATCCTGATCATGAATCAGGTGTGTTAGTGGAGAGAAACATGGAAAACAGGCTGGATAGGGGCTCTCGAGGACCGAACTTGAGCACCCCTGATCTATAGAAAAAAAAGCAGGTAGCCGCCATCTTGTGTCATCTATAGGAAATTACAAATCTTTTTGGGTGGGTGTCAATTACTCATAGATTTTTGCTATATCCTCCACAAATAGCCTCGCTAATACAAAGCAGTGGTTAAACTATAAAATGAATTTGGACTAAAAAAGATAATATTGATTACCCAAAGAGTGTTGAGTTACTATATGAGAAAATCCTCATTGTGCTCTTTAGGACACAAATTATTGCACCCCCTGAATTTTGCATACCAACGCAGTGCCATGCGAATGACAGTGAATTTTTTTTTAGTAATTGGGTTGATCTAATTTATTACATCTGGTTGATATGTATAATGGAACTTCATTTGTGCTGGTCTTGAACTTTGTATAGTGTATGTGTTTTATTTTAGGACTGGGAATCACAAATTAACAATAGCACTGTATCCGCAACACTGTGCGATAATCAATATTCTGGGACAAAAAATCTACAATATGTCATGTTATCTATTTTGTGTATTTATAGTAAGTAGTTGGCATTATTACACTATTTTTTTTAATGTAAAAGTATTACTCTTGCAATTTTGCTAAATGAGATTGTTGACATAAAAAGACAAATCTACTCAAATAAATCAACAACAGACACATGTGGACCATCTTAAGAAATTATCACAATAAGTGATCATCAATCCACACAAACATGGATGGATAAAAAGAACAAAGAAATGACATCTTATTTCCACTAGATGGTGCAAGAGGATACCCATTTTTGCCTTCTTCGACTACCTTGAAGCTGTTTTTTTTTGTTTTTTTTACTGACCTTTGTCATCAGTGGTTGCTAATTTGTTTTGTGGATCTGCAGGAGCCTTTACTGGAGTTGTCGATTCAGGAGTCTCGAATGCTCCATCAGAGTCAGAGCTCCTGCAACAAAAAGACAATCGCATTCCGAGTTAATGCTGCTATGAATCATTCTGACATCACCATAATCGCAAAATAGTGGTCATTAATGGTTTACCGGACTAGTATTAACCAGGGGCAATATTTTCGTGTCAATTTGGAGTACACATACACAATTTCAGGTATGGAAGGCAATTACAGAAAGATGAATAAACAAATAAATAGTTAAGATTTTCCTCAGCACCAGACATTCATTCAAAAGAATGAATAGCACGTGTCTCTCGCATCCCATCCTGTCTCACCTCTGTCTGACCAGCGCCCCTGCAGTCTTAATCATGTCGTCATGATGTGAGCTCCAAGAGAGACGGCGGAACGGCCCGAAAGCCGGATCCAAGTCTGGACTGCCTGCTGCCCCTCCCAGTAGCGTGTCCCAGCCCCAGCGAGCCCACTGCAGTGGAGACAGAGCCTGCCACGCACTCACCGCCATAACGTCCAAAAGACAACAGCCGGTGTCTGATACACAGGTAGACGCCCACCGTCTGCTACGCTACGCACAAGATCACATCCACTGCGATTTTCAATATTCAGCTCTCCTCTTTCCTTCTATATTTCATACACAGTAGTTCTCCATAACCGCCGGTCTGGAGCAAAAATATGTCTCCCCATCCGAATGAGCCTGTCTGCAGACTGCTTGCACTATCTCAGCCTTCCTCTCTTCATCGACTTTCCCCCTTCCCTGCCCGTCTTCCTCTTCCAGTACTTTGCCAAATCTACAGTTTATTTTCACTGCATTTAAAGTGTTATGCTGAAGTTACCATGGCATAGACACAGACCTTTGTCTTGTTATGATGTGGCCACTCTGGCACGTGAGCATCTCAATGGGAGTGTAGTTGATTGCGCAATGAAATGAGTCCCAAATGGACAATAAAAATGAAGACGGGGAAATAAGGCACTGAGCAGAGCAAGCACGTCAGGCCGAGAAGCGATTGAATATACAGTACTGTATTGTAGCCAGTACGGTTAGTGCTACACAACTTCAACCACATGAGAAAACCACATTATTACAATGATATGACATTATATGAAAATGTCATGAGTAGATTAGACCAGACAGAACCTTCTGGATTTCAACAACCATTTGCACTTATGTTTCATTACAGGAGTGAAATAGTCAATGCATATTTAATAGTTATAATAGTAGAATATATTAACAAATCTTGCTGGTGATTTATTTAGATTAATTATCTAACCATCTACAAGCTAGTGAAATACAAATATCTTATACAAGCTGAATATACGGTATCTAATTTCAATGCCCAATTTGTCTCCTTTCTCTGAGGCACCTTTTTTCCTGCAAGTGCATAACTGAGGTTGCCATGGTAACTAGAGCGCGCCCCCCCATGTTTCATGATGGTGTGGGGAAACTGTCTGGCTCCACGTTGCACATATACATGCATCGGAGAACAGGCAAACACTGACCTGCAAAGTGTATCTAATCAATACATTAAAGATGTGTATTCAGCAACCATATTTAGTGTTACATGTGTCTTATTTCGTGTTGTAATGCAATCGTGAAAATTGTGTCAGCGGACGGGAATAAACCGAAACAAACAGAGCAGCAGCCAATGTTGTGAGCGAAGACAGCCTGCCTGCCTGGAGACAAGACGCTCCGTGGTGGGAGGTGCTGCGCTTCAGACAGAAGACGCGCAGCTCTCAGCCAAATCCACAGTGCTGGAAATTAGACCTGAAAATCCAACAAATATTTGAGCTGCCTCAAAATACAAGCCAATGACAAGAGGATGGAGGAGGCATGATACCTGCCGCTTTTCTTCACACTGATTGACTGATCCCTCCAAATCCGATCGCTGATACCTTCATCCCATTTCACTGCCCTTTTTTCTATCTTTAATTCCTCACTTTTCTCTTATGCTCTACCTTACATACTATCTCTCCATCTATTTTTCCCATCCATCCGCCATCTCAAAGCCAAAAATACATACTATGTAAAGGTAACAAATTTTGAGCTCCTGTTGTACATACTGTATATTGAGCTTATTTAGCTCTACTGCTTATACAAGTTGAGTAGACCGAGTAGAGATAATACAATAACAGAATAAACACATCATTGTAAGTGATGAACCATGATTAATGAAGCATTTATAATGCCATTATCAAGCGATATATATGTAGTGGAGGGGATTAACTAATTGCTTATTTTTTATTGTAAATAACCAAAAAATAATAATCAAAAATTGGTCAAATAAGTAAATTTCAGATCATTTAAAAATATTTAGATTCAATTATTGTTGTTGTTTTTTTTACAATGAAATTTATTATAAATAATACAATTAAAAATAATAATTGTATATATTAAAAATATTGAATATACAAATTGAACAAATAAGTATGCAAAATGAGCAAGTATGTGTGTAAAACATATAGTTATACAAATTATTACTGTACAATAAAGGAGAAATAAAAGAAATAAAATTAAATTAAATAAATACAATTTACTTTTCTGTAGCTTTTTTTAAATTTTTACTACCAGGTCATTCATAGACATTATGGTACATCCTGTCTATTTTAAAAATCTAATGCAGCCCATGGGCACAAAATTTTGCCTACCTCTGTATTTGTGGGTGCTCCTAAAACTGGGGCATGCATAGTATAGTAATAGTAAACAGCAACAGCATCAGTATTAGAGATTTTAGACTAGTATTGGTTCAAATCCGCCCATTCGTCACTTCACTGAGCTGTACTTAACCAGCAGAGGGAGCTACTGTTATATTATGACCCCATGCAATTGTGTCCAGAAAAGTGATTATGGTGATGATGATTTTATGGGAATTGTACAACCTATGAAACAGAAATTTTGTTTTGACAAGGAACAAATCATGTTTTTCACAGGTATCATTATGAGAGCAGGGCACAGCTTGAATAGATTTTAGTCAGGTTTTATCAGCTGCAGTTAAAAAAAAAATCCAGAATACGGTAATTCTCAAAAAAATTAAGCAAGAATGAGGTAATCCCACATCGCCTAATCTGACATGTTGAGAGCAGACAGATGGCACATTAAAAACCACAGTGTTGCATGAGAAGCAAAGAGAGGGTTAATAAGATTACCATTATGATAATGAGATCAGATTCAAGGTAGAGGAACACAATTCCCACACACAACACAGTAATTCTTATTTTGGATCCTGACTTGTGTCAAATAGAAACACATTATAACCTAATTTACTAGGTGCTTTCTTCAGAGTCATAACTGTAAGCACAGTAAAATAAACATTGCGATGTGAAACTCACACAACCATCCAGCAATAAGAAGTGAACAAAAGTCTTCAGTCCATATTTAGAAAATCTTGCCTGCAATAAATCATTCATCCCTACATTATAAAAGACACCTCCCCCATCTCACTGCACGGGTCCTTGCTCCCCAGCGCAGAAGTGTCTGCACTATAAATAAAACGAAGCGGAGCGTTCTTGCCTGTCTCTAACTCTCTCCTCCAGTCCTGTTCCTGCGCACCGTGCTCCATTTCTACACTGGCTGCTGCTCCCAGCAACGACAATGGGAGCAGGCAAAACATCAGCCCCCCAGCTTGAACTCATTGGCTCCATCTGGCTTCCATATTCCACAGATAGATGATTCACATGTGCAAGTGAGTGCGCATGTGCATTATTTACATCACAAACCCAAATGACAACAAATATCTGTTGGCTGCGACACGCAGCCTGAGTAATAGCAAGAAACTAGAAGCTTGAGACTCACATGTGTTCTTGTGTAGGACAGGTAGTCTGTCCTTGCTCCATGGATTCGTTGGCTCCCATTCTCGGCTACCTCTGTGCCCCCTCACCTGTGCCTACACTTCAGCCACTGTCCACGTCCACCTGCTCCCTGGAAAACTCCTTCTTGCGTTTGTTGTGATCCTTGCGGTAACGTGCCAGCAGACGTGAGCGCCAGCTCCTAACGCTGCACTGCAGAAAATGACCTCGTCCCGCTCCTCGCATCGAATCACCGGATGATTAAATGCTCGTCAATTTATGCATCGCTCAATCTCATCTCCTGCACATGTTGTAGACAAGACCTTTTTTCCCCCCATGTAGTTCATCTGTCAAACGATGCTGAAGCATTAAAGTCCAAGGGTAGACTAGTCCAAAACGATGCAATAACAATCCAGCTAGCTTTCTTGTCGTCTTGCATGTGTGTATGAGGTGCTTCTGTTTGAGCTGTGATGCTGCACACACTGCCTCCTCCCCCTTCTCTTCCCTCTGACACCCCCCACAGCAGCAGCAGACGCCTGCGCCGTTAAAAAGAAAAGCAGTCTTTTTCTAGACGAATACCACAGCCATGCAGCGGGGAATCAAACAATAGAAGCCCCCTAAACAGACACAGTGGTTTGGTTTAGCATCCTTTTAAAATGATGCATTATGCTTTTGCCTTCCACCTGAATTCTAATATTTCATTTAGCACAACCACTATCCTGTCAGAAGTAAACAAAAGCCTTGGACACAATAATAGTGATGTATTCAACTTTGAGACTAGCCCAATCCCTTGTGTCAGTAATTCTATACGAGTATTTACAGACTGTAAGATCCAAATTTTCATTATATTGTCCCGAGTTATCAAAGTAAAAGTACATATATGCATATACTATTGGGGCCATCAGTTGATTACAACTTTTAATTGTAATTAATCGCATGATTTCCGTAGTTGCGAAATGTACAATCAAAATTTCTTCCAATTTTTTCATGCTCTTGTAATTAATATTTAAGTGGACAAATATGCTTACCAGATATGAATTTTTCAACCATTGATACAGTAATTTTATAGTGCATAGTTTATAAAGTGATTTGTAGTTACAAATATATACTTAACAGTTAAAAGGAGAGTAAAACAGTGAGTCGTACATTTGTGTGTGAAGGTAATTTTCTGCTACTAGGTGGGATTAGTGTTTCATGTTGGACATCGGTGACATGCCGGAACAGTACGCTCTTTAAAAATTCAGAGCAATTGGTATTTGGAACATAAAGCAACAACTCGAGGACTCCAGGCCATTTTGTTTAGTGTAAATGTATTTAATGTTTAATCATATTAAATGCTTTTTAATGCCATTTGAGACCTTAATTTCAGCAAAATCCATTTTAAGACGTTTAATGCTTTTTAATGATCCGTGGAAACCCCGCATTACAATGGAATTTAAAATGCACTTGTAAATTAATTATTTAGAATTATTAATGTAACAATTACATCTCATTGCATGCCAATAAGTTTCAAAATTCACAACACAAATGCGAATTTGAGACGTTGTTAAATTTACATTTTCTAAATACCTTCCATACTAAGTGTGAATGGCATTAGAAGAGACCAGTTATGTAGTCCAATTTGTCATTTTTAGACATCTGCTCTACAACGAGTCCCGTGGGATGAAACAAGAGCAGGAACAAGTTTCAAAAAGTACCTATTGATTGTCCAAGGAGCCAAAGAGGGGGGGCTCTGAAATTGAAGGAGAATGATTCAGTTGTGCATTCATGGGAAGGTGTGTGAATGAAGGCTTTACTACAACAGAAGAAACTGCCTGTAGCACTTGAAATCTTAGTAGGAGAGATTCAGGTGGTCCACTGAAAATATGAATGCCGACTGAAAAATAGAAACTCATCAGTTTCTCTGCTTTTTTTTGTCTAAAGGGAGAGTGATGCGGGTTGCCTGTAGACCATCCATTAATGGATGCTCAGGGAATATTAACAATTCTACTCTCAAATGGGCCTCATGGTCGATTTTTAACAGCCAGAGAGGACAAGAGAAATTGCAACCCCCTCACAGCTGCCCACATGCTAAAGCAAAATTATTGATTGACATGCCCAGTTCCATGTTCAAAGCATGCAACAAAAACATGTACTACTGTGACGCGCTATTCATGAATGAGCTCTTCTTCACGAGTCTGGTCTTGCACTTTAGCCTCATTTGCAAATCAGAGAAAGAAATAAAATATTCAACGCACTTTGAATGTAAAAAAAAAAGCAGGGACAGCTTTTTCTGAAAGATTTATAACACGACCCAAGTGAATACAAGGTCACTATGAGCTGCACTAAAAGGATGTTTGCCACTTGTGATTGGAATAAAAAGCTGCTAAACAAATAGTAAGGAGGCTGACATTTGCTGTAAAGCCAAACTTAAGTATTTGTGACATACAGTATGAAATCATAGTAATTCTGCAGTATATGTAAATCCAAAGTTAATAAATAAATAGACTTAAAAATAACTAACATACCAAGCTAGCTAGAGAAAGACCCCCATCAACTGAAATTTAAATGCGCTCACTCAGTGGAAAAAACAACAACAAGTGAACGCATGAAGCTAAGTCGCTATGTCAGGGGTAGTGGAATAGCTCATAAAAAATACAATATGTAGACAGCTCGTAATGGGGTCACAGAAAAACCGTACCACTGACAATGCCATTGAAATCAGCTGCTTTGTAAGTGAAAAGGCAAAGGTGCTTTCAGGGAACCTTGGATATCTGAACACTGCATGCTGAACAGTCACTGATGAAGCGAAACACGTGACATTTGTGACATTTTCCAGAGCTTTGTTTGAGCAATTAATGACAACTTCAGTTTGTGGGAAATAATCTAGTTATACATTCAGTGTATTGTGACGATGTTATGTGTTCCCTCGCGTCACCGTTCATGGACTGACTGTTTTGCAGATTTTGCTTGGTTTTTGTTTTTTGTATCTATGAAGGTTTCAAAACAAGAGAGAAATATCACGACTCATGAGAAAATGTTAAGTGAGGGTTTTACACCCTTAAAACATATAATAAATGTAAAAAATAAATAAAGCTGACTTCTTTATGGATTTCACCTATAGCAGGCATTTTTTGGAACACAACCCCAGCGATAAACGAGGGAACAATGTATAGTGGTATGTAACCACTTTTGTGTGTATGTGTGCGACAATACTAAGTAGCAGAAGAGTGGATGTGTTCTGTGAATAAAAGGGAGCGATTCCATCTGGTGGAGGTAAAAAGCACTGCACTGTGCTTTGCCTTTTAGTGCTAAAAGAAATACAGAGCATCATTTGTGTTACAAGTAAAAATCTTTGTGCTCCAGTTTGAAATTGTGTATTTGTAAGGCAACTTTCACTGCAAGAAATCCATGACAATTTATATTAGGATGTGGTAGATTTATTTTACGGATGACTCTGCTTGGTATTATCATTAATACTACCAGAATAAAGTCGTATTAACACAATATAAAAGTCCTAATTGTATAAGAATAAAGTTACAGGTATAAGAAAACAGACAAGTTTCATAAACAATAAAATGTTACCAAAATTTTTTTGCAAATCAATCAATCCTCAGTATGAACTGATTGTGTAAACATTTCCTGAGAAATAAATATCATTCACATGCCACAATTACACATTGTTTCTGTGGTATACATCTATATTCAAAATTATTATCTTTAGAATTATATTGTTTCCACAGGTATTTGATTCAAATTTCGTATTTTTGTTTTATTATCCTTATTCTCTAAGGAGGTTGCAATTACTAACGCCAACCAGCAGAGGGAAACATTCGCTACTAGGCGTTAATGTGCAGAGAAGAGCCACATGCAAGGTGGAAACAGCCGTGTCGAGCGAACGTTGTGAATAAAACAATATTTTGGGTGTTAAACCCAAAACAAAAACCTTTAAAAATTAAATGTGTAGCAACTACATTTACATAAGCACAATGTCAAAATACAAATCTTTTTTCCAATATTTTATTTATTTATTTTACTTTTACTGACTGTGAGTAGGATATTGTTGGTGTTGTTTTCTTTTTATACCAACACAAAGAAAATATAGATTTGATTTCTGATCACAATTGCTTGAATAAGCTAATGGCCAATTTTCATCAAGCAGGCTAAAAGGACTAGTGTCAGACATGAGTACAGCGACCATCTGAGCTGAGAGCAGGAATGGAAAGCAGCTTAACCCACATCCGCACAAACACAAACAAACAGTTTTGTCAATCACACACAGAGCAAAAGGATAGTTACTGAAAAAGCTGATACCTTAGATGGAGGTGGCAAGATGCAGAGGTTGGGCAGGGGTCGTCAGGAGCTGGAGGAAGAGGAGACTGGTGGGGAGATGCAGGTGGTGGCGTCCTCTCGGGGGAAGGGGATGTGGGTGGAGGAGTGGGGAGTTCGGGAAGGGGAGCAGACGGGAGGTGTCTGGATAAACTTATGGGAAAGGCAGCTCTCCTGTCGGTGTGCTCAGTGAGGGGGGTTCTGCGGGATGGGGAACACAGAACATCAACAGATGCCTCTTCTCAAGTGATCCAGACTTACCTCACAACACCTCCGTGACCTCAGCTAAACCAAATATTGACTTGAAGAATGACAAGCTTGCTCAAACCATCCCAAGTATGGTTTTGGATTAGAACCGCATGCCGTTGACGCTCAGTCTTCACCCTCTATAACGCGTGAATCGAGAAGCTCGGCCAAATGTGTCATGCTTGGTCCTAATTGGCCACCTGGGGGACTGGATTTGGCCCTGATCCAGGTTCATCTTATCAGGAGCGTTAGGCTCTAATCCGACAGGCAATGCAATGGACGCCCATGCAGCTGTTAGCACTTGGGACAGGCCTCCTTGCTTAGCTCTAAAAATATTCCAGGGAGTCTGCAGAAGTAAAGCATGTTTCGGGTAATGGAGCATCAGTTCGGCTATATTAGGTCCTAACTATTCAGTAAAATTTCAAGGAGCACTTTATTTGTGTTTGGCCAAGCACAATGCGGTGAGTGGCTATTTCTGCAATCAGCAGTGTGTGCTCCGACAACACCAATGCATTTTTAAATGCATTATTATTTATTATTCCTATTAAAAAATTTAGACAAACAGGACTAACTTTTTTGGGGGGGTTTGAATAATTTCATCATGACTCAAACACTGAATTTGAAAAATCCTACAACTCTACACTGTAAATTGGCCTCATATTTCTTATTACAAATCATTTTATTACCAAAGCCATTTGTGCATGCTGGAAATAGACAAAACCAAGTCACAACATAGTGTCATACAATCTGCTTGTAGCTCCAAAGCCAGACAAAAACAATGCAGATAGAAAATAGATCGACAAAAAGTTACCCTGTTTAGTGTATATAAATGTCAGCTGATACGGTCAAGTTAACAGCTGGCCCCTTTCTACTTTGGCCCAGATTAAATTCCAAATCAGCGTCATAAAAGAGCGCAAGAAGGGAGAACATGTGCTCTTTTTCAGTGACACACTTTAAACATAGTTGAACTCTTAATAACACCTTGAGAGTGCGTAGCTGTCAGAACACGTTTGGCTATGTTGACTGCTGGAAAACTCACATTTTCTGATTTAATGTGAGAAAGTAACAGTAAAGCGTTTTTCTTAGTACACGGGGGAAAAATATTACCAATCATGTAACTCACAGGGATTAAAACATGATCCAAAACCTTAGAAATACAACACAGCAATGAGATTATCCACTTCACTTGAGCCATCAGAGGCATATGCACCTACAATTACCATGGCAACCAGTCTAACTACAGTTTACTGTAGGACTAGCAGTACCTCCTTTTTAAAAGTAAACACATGGATGAGAACTATCTTGCATATGTTTTGACCATAAATAAACAGTGTGAGGACGTTTCTCACATTATTCTGACTTTTAAAAGGAAGTTGATGTTTAAAAAAGGCAGCAAGTTAGTATATCTTTAACCGAGCACTAATCATGTGTCATATCAAGCAGGTGAGGAAGGTGAATCACGTTGTAAATGTGTGAGTCATTTTAGCTCTTTATCACCTTGTGTCCCTCTGTCTTTCTACTTGACCCTCCCCCCCTCTGCCCATCTGGTGAGGTCAGAAGAGGGCAATAGTTACCTACACGCCATATGCTATGTCCACCTGTACTTACTTAAACACACACACACACACACAAACTTTGAATCCAACTCACCCGTATTTATGCCATGGAGTTAGCCTAAATTTAGGCTAACTAAACTGATGGAAACGCTTCTGTAGAGTTCCAAACAATGCAGAGGGCACTTCACAGCAGTGTGTCCCAGTCCCCCCCGCCCTCGTCACTCTGACCGAGTCAGTCATGCACGCTCAGCACACGGCACATACTCAAGTGTTTGTCTTGAACTCTGGCTTTCGTTCAACTGTCTGCTCTGTGCAAATGACTTCAGAGGGCCCGTGTACAAGAGGGCAGGCTGGGGCTTTACAGGCAGGGGAGGGAGGACATGCCTGCTCAGGGCGGGGAAAACACACGCATGTACACGCACACACACACGCACACAAGGAGACAGTGCCCCACCAGGTTTAGCAGTCTGTGCTCTTTTCCCTGCAATTCTATCGGTAGCTCTCAAACTGGTGTCCCAAAAAAAAAAAAAATAATAAATAAAAGTGCATTCCTATATATGGCGACCAGTGAGCCAATCAAATAAAATAAACAAAAACTCCTCCCGACCTTACCAAAGCTCAGATAGGACTGCGACGTATCACATAAATCTGACATCCTTGCATGCAAGCAGGTTTCTCACTTCTCCTAAGTAAGTAAGTAAGACCATTTGGTCGATAATTTTTACTAAGGGTGTGAATTGCCTAGTATTGGTGATTCAATTCGTATCACAATTCATAGGTGACGATTCGATTCGATGCAGATTAATCCCGATACAAATCTATAAATTGACTAATGCGATTATTTTTTTTAAACTCAAATTTAGAAAATACTAATCGGTAAACTTGTACATGTACACTGTAAGATTTGTATGAAAATGTATTGATTTATCTGAAAATTCAGGCTTATAACTGAGCCACTGCATTTAACAAACAGGTTGCAGTCTGTTTCATGTTTGAACAGCACTGAAATAAAATATTATGGCTTAATGTTCCATTAATATAACATTCTTCCATGCTTAATGTGTGAATCCTAAACCTAAGTAAGACATTTTGTTGAATACTTCTATAAAAAAATTATGTTTAAAAATTGATTTGGCCGCTTTTTTGAATCGATTCGAGAATTGCTCGCTGTAATATCGCCGAATCGATTTTTTCTAACACCCCTACTTTTTACCTTTACTGTATGAAGTTGTACAAAAGAAACACTAGTCTCGTCTCATTATTTACTACATAGAAATCTATACCATAACCTTTTATCTATACGAGTGTACAATCACAACGAAATTTGTTGATTAGGTCATTCAATGGACCTGTCATTCAAAACAAATGAAATCCTAATTTTTACAAACAATGCTTGCTTAGGTGAGCAATCAAATTAAGCAAGGAATTAACCTAGATGTCACTATTTTAACACATGACTAGAATTAACATCCTTATAACTGTATTAATTAAATACAAAAATATGTTATTTTATGCTTTATATTTTCAATTTTTTATATAATCGGTCGATTAATCTGTAATTATTTTTTGCCATATATATATATATATATATATATATATGTGTGTGTATGTGTAGATAGAGCGAGAGAGATCTTTGGTCTCTTGGTGAAAAGCAAACGGTAGGAGGGGCATAGCTCAGGTGGTAGTGTGGCAGTCTCCCAAGTTGAAGGTCGTGAGTTTGAACCTTAACCCTTGAGTGACTTTTATTCATTTTATTTTATTTTATTTATTTTTTTAATCTCTTCCTTCCTTTTGTAAATCTTAGTTTACTCTAAATCTGAATCTATTTGGTCCCTATCTAAATAGAGTCAAAATTGACTCTACTAGAGTCAAATGTATACTTTGTCCGCATAAATTTTAATTAGATATATATTTTTGGTATTGCCTGACTTAATTAATACCATTTGTGCATTAATCTGCGATTACGACCCCTACAACAGAACGACTGTGCCACAATTTGAGGACTTCTATACAATGCTGCTCCATTAAAGTCCAGCTGATGGCGGTAATGCACATTTCATTCTGTTGACAACTGTCAAACAAATTGCCCAGACCCAATATTTATGTGGCAGCATAGACAGGACGTGTGCTTTGACTGACAGGCAACAAGCACTATTCTGGCATGTCACAGGGCTGCTGGGCCTGCAGCAGTGATGGGAGAGTCACTTATAAAAGAGAGTGAAAATAAAGTCAATTGGATATTGATACCCATTATACGTCATCCGTCTTAGCAAGACCCAGCCCACATGTACTGTATTCCTGTGAATCACACAGACTTAAATCTTCAACCGTCATAACTTTTCAGCGTTTACTGTAAATGTAGTACATATAATATTCAACTGGTGAGACAAAGAAGCAATGCATGCTTGAGGCGAAGCAAAGGCAATAGTGGACACTGAGCAAGAAACGTTCCTCTGAAAATCTTAAATACTTGAATAAAAAAAAGAGTTGTTTTTTTTTATTATTTACATATATGTGACTTCTTAATTATGGATTACAAACATGTGAGTGTCCATCCATTTTCACAGTGTAAAAGGCCTTAGAGGGAAGCATAACCTCAATGTTTATTCTCACTGCGGTCAACTTACTGACTTATGACAACAACATACGCTCCATCAGCTTTAGTTTGTAGTCTCTGGTACCATGAATGAAAGACGTTTGTTGTCGCTGTTATTTCAACTTAACGTACTGTGTTCATTGAAACGAACATAAAGGTAATAGTTGGAAAAATATTACATATTATTTATAAAGAGTAGACACTTACCCACTTTTATGTAGCACCCAAACAGGATCACTGACTGTTTCTGTGCTTTCAGGATTCTCCTCTGGACATTCACTCTTTGGTTTCTTCTCTGGTTCTAGGTGCTCTGTTATTGTCTGACTTTGTTCTGAAGATTCCTCCTCTGCTTTGTTCCTGTTGACCTTTGCTGATTTTGAGAGCTCAGTTTGATGTGCTGTTATTGCTGTACTACTTATTGGATATTCTTCTATGCGCTCCTCTTCTTTTGTGACAATTTCTGTTATCTCCTGTGTCTGCTCGTGGACTTTTTCTGGCTGTTCCGCAAGATCCACTTGAGGATGTAGCGGTGTGATGTCTGTTTGCTCCTGAGGGATCTGTTCTGACCCCAGAGGAACAGCTCCCTCCTCAGTAGGAGTGAGAAACTCTTGTTGAGGAGACTCCAGAGATGGGAGGGGTCTGAGAAAACAAAATGAGAAGAAGGGGAGTGGGAGAATCGTTTAGCTTACAACACATGCATGAGGAATGACTGACAAATGACAAATGTGTATGTTTGGCAAGGTACAGCAGCCTGAAGTGTCTGCTTGTTTGAGTTTTACTCTAGTGCTTTAAAATGTGCGTGTTCAATTATGTCAAATTGTGCGTGCTGTGTGAAAGAAGAGGAAAAAGGCCCATTCTAGTCGTGGAGAGATGTCGCAGCTGATGTCATCCTTTCGACATAAAGGGCTGCATTACTTCCATTAGGCCCCAACATCTGACCTCAGATCCAGTCAGGACAAAGAACAGCTGTGTATTTACCTCCTCATTCATATTCATTGCAAGACTGTTCTGTTCAACAACACTCTACAAAAGTGTTTAACATAGTGTCACTGCATTACAAGTGCAGCTACACAAAACCGCAAAACTGATTTAAATTATTAAAAGGTTCTAAATACATGTATTTATGTTGTAATAAATCATTAGGTGTGCTTTATTTTGAGTCAGATTTATTGCTGAAAAAGCAGCTAGAATTCCAGTCAAAGTATGCAAACTCCAGCCAACCTATAGGGCAGACCTGCAAAATTTGCATTAAAAAAAGCTTTTACAAATATAACTAGTGAATGCATTTTCTGGAGAAAATGCATGTGAAGGCTGAGTGGCTGAATGAAAAATTGTGCAATGATACTGATTACTGAATGATGTGGAATGAGATACATACATGTAGAATGAACATGTAGAAGTTGGAATGGTTTGAATCAGTCGAAATTAGAGGAGATAAACAAAACAACGGGTAATTTTTTATTTTGTAAGTTTGAAAAAAAATTACGGTACGGTACGGATACGTTGACAGATTAACGTTGGAATGGTTTGAATTGGTCAAAAAATTTAGAAATTACAGGGGGGTAAAAACAACAAAAAACGGATTTTTTTGGTCGCAATTTTAATGGTGAAAATGCTAAACTTATGGTAAATTTTAATTTTTAGCATTAGCAGGTACAAGCTGAACAGTTTGGTCAATACAAACAATCAGTCAAAAAAATTACAGTAGAAACTGGAAGGGGGGGGATTCTGTTTTGTGGGTGGTGTAAATGTTGATTTTTTGGAATATTGAAAATCATTCACAAAATTAATTTAATGAATTGGATGTTTTCAATTTCAAATAGGAACAATGCAAATGTGTAATGTTGAATGTGCCACTGGGAATTAATGGCCAATTTTTGAATGAAAAATGTGAATTTTTGGAATGAGAAAAATGGAAGACTGAAAGGCATGGATTTTGGGAACATGTTGAAGTTGGAATGGTGAGAATCGGGCAAAAATGTGGAAGTAGTAACAGGATGAAAAAGTGTGAGGAATAAAAAATATATAGTAATTAACCCAGCCACAGTCTTCATAAAATAATGCACAGTTCTGATTACGACAGTCAGTGATTTAACAAAATGTTGATGATTTTTGTGGTTGTACAACTGTGACACATAATACTGAAAACTTTCTAATATTCATGTAATTAAATAAGGCAACAAGATCCACATATTGGACCCCCCTTCACTAAAACCTACAGTCAATAGAGATGTCTCCCTGTATTTCTGTTCATTCCGCTTACCCCCATGTAAAAACGCATTTCCCTTACAGAATATAAACTTATGAACACATTTCAAACTCTGCCATGCTCTTTTAATTACCTTGGGATTTCTGTGCTCTCAGGCTGAGCATAGGAAGCAGCTTCTCTGAGAGCTGTTATCCAGTTTGTATCTGGCTCTTGTGTCGTGAGTCCAGCAGAACTATTTGACACATGGGACTCCACTGTGTCTGCAGACACGTGTTCAAAATCAGCGTTGCAGGCAGGAGGATGTACCACATCATCAGCCGGTTGGGTAGGCAGAGAGATATGATCGGGAGGTTCTTCAGTTTGGGAGAGCACTGCCTGAGAGAGCATTGTATCATCATGTTGGCTTTTTGATGAAACATTGGGTGTGTCTGAGGCAACACTGGGTTGTGGATGCCTAGTTGTCTCACTGTCATTTTCCATTGTCTTCAAAAGACTGAAGTTGCCATCAAAGTGACAAGCGTGGTTTGAAACGTCAGCAGATGATGGGTCTTTATCTTGAGGAACCACTGTTGCTCTTGTTCCATTGTTTTCTGTCGCTTTCTCGTCTATTACGTTAACCTCACGTGGTCCCTTCGCTGGGAAATCTGCATTTTCTTCATCTAAAGCCGCATTGTTTCCCTCTACAGCCTGCTCTACATGGGGCCCTTTTATGGGAGTTTGTGTTACTGAAACATTTTGTATTGCTGAGCTTTTATTGGAGCGTTGCGACTCAAGAGGCTCACATATTGTATCCGGGATTTTATACCTCTCATTTTCACTCATTTTGGTATCCACAGCCTGAACACCACTGTGATCCTTTTCAACAGAACTGAACATTTTTCTTTGTATTGTGGCATCCTTGTTTTCGCTCGGACTAACATCTGTATCATACTCATGACTATGTATTCCTTCTTTTTCCAAAACCAAATCAGAGAAACACAATCCCAAAAGTGAAATGTTATGATCCTCTAAAGGCTCAGCAGAAACAGCGTTGCTTGTAAATGCCAAATGATTTCCTTGTAGCTCTCTAAATGAATCTGGTTGGTTGCTTTCTGTCTCACCTTTACTATCCATATTATTCAGAAATTCATTGTCATGTATTAAATATGTTCCTGAACCCTCGTCTGCAAAACCACATTTATCATTACTCATCTCATGCCCAAACTCGTCCATGTCAGCCATTTTTGTTTGGTCTAAAATTTTCTGTCCAATTGATTTTCTGCTATCAGTTAAATCACAGACAAGAGGAACAATTTTGTCAACTCCCGGAATAATATGAGATTCCTTCTTTGCAACGTTTTCTATATCGCCCACTTGTTCAGTGATACAGCTGTCTTTACAGATATCTTCTCTTGACAACTGACCCTGACCTACTATCTCTGTTCCCCCAGAAAACGGGTGTTGAATCAATTTGACTTGTCTGTTAGTCATTCCTCCCTCTTCAAATGCAACCACGCAACCACCTGGCACTCCATCTGTGGAATGCTTGGATACCAAATCTTGCTGTGGTTGCTCCTGTTGCAGAGACAAATCGTTCAGTTCAGGATTTGAATTCAAGTCTGTTGATGTGCCCTTGTTATCCTTGAGCTCCATCGTTTCTGCTAAAGTTTGGTGCAAATCGAAATGAAGTTCACTTTTCATTTCTGTTTCCAAATTGTCAACCATATTTGGTTTAGTAGTTTGGACGTCATATTCATGTGACCGTGCCAGATCTCCAGATCCCACTTTGGTGTCTTTATCTGACTCTTCATTCAGTTGTGTTGTTGCATTTTCTATATGCAGTTTGTCACTGTATTCTGTTTCCTTTTGATTATTGAGCTGCTCGGTTTTGTCATCGAGTGACACAGAAGTTTTTTCATCCATGTTCTGTTTCTCCTTGACATCACACAGTTGAGTGTTATCACACATCCCATTGGGCTTGTTAGAGCTGAGCGGGCAGATGTCATTTATGAGGTCGGGTGTTGTTTGAGTCATTATATTATTAGAGTCATCATTTGCCAGTACACACTCTGGAGGTTGCTTTTCCCCTTGTAAAGGCGTCAATTTGGAGTCAGATGGCTGAGAGTTGACACACTCGGCATGATATTTACCCTCTTGCATAAAACACACCTCTGCTCCTACATCATTTGCTTCTTCATTATGCTGATCATCTACTAAAGATATGTGCATCTTGGTACTGTCACACTCAGCATTGTCATTACCAATTCCTTCAGAAGGAGTGACTTCAAATTCATCAGCTAAGTCCAAGTCACTCAACAAAAGGCCTCGAGGTTGCAGAATTGACGTAGAATTACTGGCACATTGCTCACCAACAGAAATCGCCTCTAAACCTATTGACCCATCCTTTATTAGGTCAACAGGAGTCACAGACTTTGAGTAATTCCTCATTTCAATTGGCTCTGCGCTAACTAGTGCATGAGAGGGTGGTTGATCAAACTCAGCAGGAGGCTGAGAGCTGAGGTCTGTGTGTTTTGTCTGAGGAGAGACTGGGCAGGTCGACATCCCAGTTTCCGAATTAGAAATGGAATCAAGATCACTGGAAAGCTGTCTATTAGGAGACTCCATAAAGAGATCTCCTTTTGGCTTAAAGGCAGCATTACTAGAAGAACTTGAATTTTCTCTTTCTTTAACCACAAATGCATCACTTTTGAGCTCTTCTGGGTTGTCAGGTATAATTGATTCTTTGATGTCAAGAGGAGTGTTAGTTTCTTTTGGCGTTAGACACAAAACGGCTACGCCCTTTTCTGTCACAACTTCTTGTTCCTTTGTTAACATCTGATCCATTGACTTCTCTCTTTTTAGTTGCCGATCCCTTTGTTTTGGTGGCTCCTTTGTTGCTTTATTTACTTCCTTCTTGTTGAGCTCTATAGGCTCTTCAGTGTTTACGGCATTTTCAAGACAGTCACTATGTTCTCTACTACTAAGATTTTTCTCAGTTGTCCTTTTTCCCTCTTCACCTAATGGATCGTTCTGAGTATTCTTGGATTTATCTTGTGTTTCCAAAAGAATGTCATTCTCGGACATTGGTACGGCACTTTGAAATGCAGCTACATCCTTGGTAAAAGATACATCACTGCTGGTTTCTGGCTTCTTTAAGGTGAGGAAGTCTGGGTAAATATAGCTGGCCTCAACAACAGGATGGTACAAACTCTCGTGTACTGTCAACGGAGGCAAAGAAGCACATCCCGAAGTCGGCATTGACATGTTTCTCACCTCTATAGCAACACTACAGTCTTCTTTCACACTGTCCGCAAAGTGAACTCTGTTGCTGCCTCCAATTTTGCCACATGTAGACTTACCCAGACTACTGGTTGGGGTCTGAGCCGGCTCTTGAATCTTGATTTCTCCGTTAGTGGCTGTGGATTTGAATGTGCTTCTTTCAGGTTGAACCTGTTGATTGTTACTGGTAGAAGTAAGTGAGGTCTCTGTAATGGCTGACGCCTCACAAGTGGTTCCTGAACAGGGTAGCTCCGCAGAATTCAAATGGTGCTGGGTGCTGGCTCCGCTTTCAGTATTGCTTTGTTCGGTGTGAGGTGGCAAAGGTGAAAATGCTGCAGTAAGCTCCTCCTCGGGGCACAGGCTGTCTGTAATGGTAATGATCGTCTCACCACCGCTCAGTGACTTCACACATGACTCTGCAACATCAGTGGGTGGGCACGGCTTTTTCTCAGCTTCCGACGCCCCTCCAGCAGCCCCCTCTGGAAGGCTGAATGAACTGCACTCAGTTACTCCTCCTCCTCCGCCTTCCAGTCCTGCAGCACTATCGTTCAAATGATCAGCACAAGCAAATATCCCATGGGGAAAATTATTCAAATTGCCTTCAAACCACAGTGGCTCCTTTTCTGCCGGAGAGATCGCTGCCTCTGCACTGCTCGTCTCCCTCTGTCCTTTTGAACAACTCTCAGCCGAAGTGTGTGGCATTTTGCTGTCGTAGCTTTCCTCGCTACCAGCCCGTCTCTGTTCGTTCGGGAAACTATTTGAGCACCCGACAGATGAGAGCTGAATGCTACTATCTAGAGGACTCGTCCTGTCTTCATATCCCTCCGGGTGTCTTTCTGCCTCTCCTTTCCCGATGCCTGCAATAGCTCTAGTAGCTACTCCCTCCCATGAATCACAGCTCACGCTTTCTCCCTCACTTTTTATCACTTCTCGCACCGTGGGTGTTGTTAGTGGCAACGCAGCAGCCCCCACTAAAGCATCTTGAATGGCCATCTCTACGCAACTCTCTCCCACACAAGCAGGGATGTGGCAAAATGAGCTCTCCTTTTTTTGTATTTGTGCTTCAGTGTTAACAATATCCACATCTGATTGATTTTCTGAAGCCTTATCAGGAACATCAACGGTAGTTTGGACATGAGTTATCTTTTCCTCAGTGATGAGACTTGCGGTTGTATGTTGTGTCGTCTGTGGGGTATTGTCAGTGTTATTTTTGCCACACTGAGCATCCATTACATTTATTTTATCAGAAAGATTAGTGCATGAAGGACCTAAATTGGATGCAGAATAGGCCAAGTCAATAAAATGGCACTGCTGGCTATGAAATGATGATTGGGAGGAGCTTGGCTTTCCCTTGCGACAAAAGCCATCATTAGCCTGTGCTCCACACATCGTCATCTCTCCACATGACACTGAAGATGCAATTGGTTCTGAGTGACACTGATTCCCTGTATTTATAAGTGGGTTAGCCTGTAATTCCGTTTCAGCTCGTCCTGCCGTCCTATCTTCCACTTCAGTCTCTTTGTTTAACTCCGCCCTTTTCTTTTTCTTGTGTTTCTTTTTGTCTCTCTTTTTCATCCTTTTGTTATGTGTAGGTTCGACCTGCTCATTACTTGCGGAAATAATTTGTGTATCGCCCTCAGCATGACTATTTGATTCTGCTTGCTTTTTCTGCAATTCCTCCAGTACATCTTTATTTTTAGGACTTACAGATTCAGAAAATTCTTTAACAGAGTTACTTGGATTTATAGTGCATGTAGGAATCTGATGTCCAAATTTTAAGTCGACCCTCTCTTCAATTCGATCCATGTCTTCCTCCATAGCGTCCCTATTATAATCCTGTGGGATAATATCTCCAGTGACTGTGTTACAATTAACATGTGCGTCGTTCAATACGGCATCTTCAGCCATTTGCTCAAATGACTCTGTGGATTTTTCTGAATGTGTATCGGGACCGGTTTGATTCTGCTCATCGTCTTTTGTTGTTTCTTCTGGCTCAGGATTTTCTTTTCCAAGTATGTAGTCCCTGAAACTAAACACAACTGTATCCATCTGGCTGCACCCAATCTCACTGTTTCCATGTGTATTTTTGTTTATGAGCTTGCTGTTACCATGTCCAGACGGGTCTGCAACTTGAGGCAGAGATGATGACTCATCACACTTTATAACTGTTGCTTGTCCATTTTTCCTATCCTTTTCATCAACTTTTTCATGACTGGTGACTTTGATATGTGAAACACTCAGTGAGGCCATTTGTTCCTCACATTCTTGGAAGGCTGCCTGGAGCTCCTGGTCGAGAAGCGCACATGAAGGAGGGGTCAAGTGTTGGCCAGCTGGGTGAGGTGTGGCAATGGGCTGAGGTGAGGCTGGGGCATCTGCGAGGAGTGGGTCAGCGCCGTGAGGCCTGAGACCAGGGTAAGGTGACATAGTTAAGAATGTGGACTTGCGGACAAACAGCTGCTCATTCCATGATGCCACACAAGGCCACTTGTGCTTGACAAGGCTCATGCTTAAGCACTGCACTCACACGGGTGCACGCACAATGCAACTGTACTTGAAATGCCTATCATATACAAACTGTCTAAAAACAGTTGGCTGTTAATAAATAGCAGTGCTTAAGTCTACATACATGACCACAGCATTTTATATAAAGTACATTAATTGTTAAAGCCTAGCTTTATATGTTACATAATCACAGGATCAAAATTGTAAATGGTGCACCGATCAATCCGTTATTAAAGCACTGACCCAGCATAACAAAACACCAAGCTTAACAATGCAACTGTTAGACCGAACCCTGTTTAGCCAAACTGCACAATGTTGTGGGATCATCTGCACCTCTTTGATTTAGCAGAGATCCATTATCTAGTTGCCTCATGAGGGACACCCCCAAGGTACTGTTACTTTATCATGACTAACTTGGATAAACTCACTGTACACAACATTAAGTACGCACAATATAAAAATAGATGTATCAAATATACAGACCATAAAAAGATAATTATTGTCTTTTTAGATTGTTGACAATAGCAATTAATTTAACAATGCTTATATTTGTTATGGTTGCATGTCTACTAAACTCACCTTTGTCCTAGTCAAACTATTCTTTTGGACATGATTCCACAATGATTTGCAATTTACGCCACATATTTATTACATTTTTATTTTCCCTCACTATTCAACTAAAATTGTTTTTATACCTACTGATTGTATCTAGTGTACTAAAAAATGTATTGCTTTATGCACAATGAATGTAGTTTAGATGATCTTGGAGAAACCACCTTTCATTTAGTTTTACTCTTGAAATTATAATAAACTAAAAGCTTCATTTAATTTGTAGAATTGCACCAAATCATACTGAGAGAAAGTTTCTAAAACGTATATGCATGTTTGTAATATGTAAAACTAGACTCAAAACACGCCCTGGATTGGCTGGCAACCAGTTCAGGGTGTACCCAAAGCCAGCTGGGATAGGCTCCAGCACTCCTAAGCGGTTAAGAAAATGGATGCATGGATGGACTCAAAACACACCAATTTCAGACCGCTTACCCACTTTAATGTTGCCAATATCATTTGCCATTTTAATTTATGCTTATTGTGGTGCCTCTTTTTTTTCTTTTATTATATTGTACGGTGACCTTGAGTATCCTGAAAGGTGCCTAAAAGATCAAATGAATTATTATTATTATTATTATTATTATAGTAAGGGGCTGCATATTTTAACCTGAAAGAAGATACAAAAAAGTGTTACTCCTGGCACCTGGTTTTAATCAGTAATATACAGTACACCCTGGCTGTATTATCCTCATTACGAGGAGCAGCACACAATAGACAGCTACTTCAACTTAGCATGAGCAAGGTTCTTTTGTTCCCCCAACACTGTATTATATCCGAGTTAGTCCATAAAAAACACTATAACCCAATCTACCAATTTGTTTTAGTAAAACAACTCACCTTAATATGAATTCACCCAAGCATTAAAGCAACTCATTTATCAGGCTTTGATGGGACAAAACCCACACAGCAAAGATCGGTATCATACGCTAACATAACCATAGCATTCTGTTTGTTAGCTTTATTGTATCACTCCATGCACTCTGGTTATAATATTCATCATACAGAGTTTACTACCTGCTGTCTAGAACTACCAGAGGATGACTGACTTCCATGTGATGTTGCAAGCCAGCCAGCAGGGGGTTCACCTGCTCATATGCCCTTTCTCCTGTGCTAGTCTTAAGCCTGTCAACATAGCCCCGGCCGGGCACATGCGTGCACATTCACAAAAACATACAAAAAAGAAAACAAATGAAGGTCTAGTCATCATTACTTAATATGTGGTGCAGATCTGCTCCCTTAAACCCACAGATCAAGTATGAATCAGAGGAAAGTTTAAGATATTCTTACTTTACTTGCTCACTTAATATAATACACCAACAAGCCTCTTGTCTATTTTAATGACCATTTGCACCATTTTTTTTCTCATAGCAAACATTTATCACGTATATGTGACCATGATGATGTAACCTACAAAACATGTATTTTCAATCTCAGACTCACCCTAGTGAGGACTCCCAGATATTAAAGTCACTGCTAAAATCTAGACTGGGCAGCAGGTCATGGGGAAACTCAAGTTCCTCCTCGTCCTCAGGGGCATCTGCCGTAACTCTGCTCTCCTCCACACCAGTGATGACTGGGACATCTAGGAGCACTGGCTGGGACAGCAAACTCTGCTGGCTAGTGGATGCCAATGTCAACAGCACGCCAGCATCCTTCTGGGATTCAGTCTGTAGAAGAGAAAAACATACTAATGGTACAAGCACTCTACATATCCTCAGTGTTTTGTCGGTTCACTGTTCACCAATTCACATTTTTTTCTGTGGAACTTATCACTAGCTAATCACTAAAAAAAAAATCACCTTTTTTTTTTCTCTCTTTTTTTTTTTAAATATATATATATATATATATATATATATATATATATATATATATATATATATACACACATATATATATACATTTTTTTTTTGTATGTGGGTGAGAATGTGTATGTGCGTGCGTGCGTGCGTGTATTTGTTAGCTCACCAAAAACCTATTAGAAAAAATCCCATACCGTTCACCTAAACCGAACACCGCCGTCAGGAGACCCGAGGGGACCCGAGGGGACCAAAGAAAATCAAGGAAGGTGAAATCCAGCACCGACCAGACACCACCCACCGGGCCACCCACCAGAATTCTTCCCCAACCCAAGAAACATCTAAATTCCAACAAATCCAAAAAAAAATAAAAAAAATCAGGGAGACCTCAAGAGACCGAAGGAGAGACTGAGGGAAGGAAGGAAGGACAGACGAAGCCGAGTGAGATCCACAGACACCAGCCTCCACCGATTCAATGACCTGAGGAGGAAGCAGATTGTGTCTGAGTTTCGATAGATGCTGGTGTGGTGGATCTGGCATGCATGAAAATCTCCACCAAAGAGGGGAGCCGTCGACCCCCGCCTGGACAGAGCAAGTGCAACACCTCAGGGCCCCCCAGGCCGCGGCAGCGCCAAAGGACTCACCTTTTTGTAGTTTTTCATGCTCTTTCTAAAATGCCCCAAGATGCTGCCAAGTTGTTCGAATTTGAAGAAATAAATTCCATAACAAATAATAAATATCACAATCATTAAAAAATGTTAATTCAAGATTGTTTTTATGTCCCGCTTTAAAATTCTAAACTGTCAACTGCAAAATGAAAACAAAATCATGACCCCCTAAAAGACAATAGAATGGTGTTTGTAGAACGATACTAATTTTGGCTAGTGTTTGATTAAATATATTCAGCATCACTAGTAGTACTATAGGCAGTCAAATGTTATATCGCCTTTTCTGGTTACATGCAAACAAATACAACTAAAAAACAATGTTCTAGGGCTCCCCTTACACCTGCGAGGTGTAATTTAAAACAAAGTGACAGTCACTGATAGGTACAGTAAATGTGCATTTGGTGACAAGATGACTGAACTAAAGCGGGTTCAGTTCCTTGAGTAACAATTCCCTAAAAAGCTTTAATGGAGGTAACAGACAAGATAAGATAAATGAACCCAAACCAATGCTAAATGCTAACAATCCAACATCTTGAAAGTCTTTAAAGAAACTTTATCTGATCAGCTTAGTGCAGCAAAGTTTGTAACAAAGTTGCTAGCACTGATGCTAATGCTAAAAACAACATTAGTGATGTCCTGGCTGGTTTCACAAATCTTTTCAACCACTAAAGTCTCTGAGACATTGACAGAGATGCTTTCAAGTCTGATATAGTAGAATGCCTTGGTCTATTATTGTTTATTTTTCTTTTTTTCATTGAATAGTAGGCTAGTTCCAGATGGATTCACGTTTACATCCAGTATGTACAGTGCCATATCCCTTTAATGTGTTTACACGTTGCAAAAAATGTACTAACACCAGCAGACTTACAGCTCAAATGCAAACAAAGCTGCGCAAATAACTCCACCCATGTGTTAGACAACATAATAAAGGTTTGTGTGTATAGCCTGCAGTGATGTGCAGCTAATATTTACTGACAACTGATACTCCACTACACCTTCACAATTTGCTTTTAGAAAAATGAAAACAGATACTTAAGCACTACACCTCTTTTAAAATCAACATGCCATTTAAACACCTGCAGACAAATATTTAATTTATTAAAAGTGACATATAATTGCAGCAGCCTGGGTTTTTTTTACTCCACCAATGGAACTACACTTCTCATAATAGTACATTTATTGTTTTAGGAGACGTACGAGTCACAATAGGCATTGAAGACAAACCAGCTGGGTGAGTAAAATCCAATACTTGACTTTCATTTTTATCTTTTTTTTTTATAAGGAAAGGTTTGGGTGTCTATTTAATTACCAGCAGGTGTCTAAATGACACCCAAAGCCTTCAAAGCACAACCAGAACAGGGTCATGTGCGATGTAAACAGAGGCTTCCAGACACACTCCAAATACATTATTATAAACAATATGTGTGGGAACACAGTATGTCTGAAATGCACCCAGCGATAATGTGTAGATTATGTTCTGCTGCAATTCAGAGAGGAAAGCATTCCTTCATTATTTATGAATGTTTAAATGCAGAGGCATCGCATACACACACACATACACGATAGCAGCTAGTATAAATGTTAAACTCATTATCCGTGAGCTCTTGCTCAATATAGATCATTATTGTTTTTTGTCAGTTGAATACAAAGGTCTCCTTCGTCACATTGCCATCTCTGAGGTGGCGTTGTGTGGTGAAGTAAGTGGGTGCAAATATGCATTTCAGTTAAGGTGGAGTTTAAAGTGTGATGAGGTGACTGGCGTCACCTGTATTGTGACCACAATTAGCTTTATTTGTGCCAAGTCATGTCGAATGGATGCAAAACTGCATGTCAGCATCTACATTTTGAGGTGTCAGGCGAACCCCCAAACCTTTCGCCTAGCGTTCTGATGTTTTTCTGATTGATATTCTGCTATTTTTAAATGATCTACAGGTTGCTGTTAAATTAATGAATTTATCTTCTATAATTACATTATGATGATAATTCACCCCGGCTTGAATTGTGAATTTGAATCATTAAATGATTAGCACTAACTTATTATTAGATCATGTCGTAATATTATCCAGCATTCACTACATGAGAAACACCAATCATTGCAGCAAACTCAATCACACTAACAAACACTGAAACTTTCTGACGGTGCCCCCGAAAACTAGACATTATCTATGCAAAGACATTTTTGTAAATATGGCTCATGTGCAAGTGTACCCAATGACACGTCCGGTGAGTGCATGTTGCTGATGCTACTTAAACTCTCATCAAGAGCAGCTAATGTCACATGGCAACTGTCCACTCAGCACTATGAGAGGCACAAGCAAGGTTACGGCAATACAAATAGCCCTTTAATTAAAGGGACATTTACTGTATGAAACCCTTTTGAAGCTTGTTGAGACAGAACAGTACAGCATTTGTTTCAGTCCATCACAAACATGCATATAGTACACTACTTGAAGTAACACAATGCAATTCGTAAAATTAAACTAAAAACAGGCCTTTAAAAGTAGAAGACAAAATACAAAGTTGCGTAATGTACTTACTAGATATGTTCAAGGTTTCCTTTCTGTCTCTCCACTGTACTCGCTGTACACATGCCGCCTCTGAGGGCTCGTGTACTGTTTTGGAACACAAAAACATGCTGCAACACATGCAGCCGCTCTCCTCGTCATTTGGCCAGCCCCTCCTTTTCCTTTCTGCCGCCTCCCTTCTAAATTTCCATGCGCCTCCTCAGACTCTTGAACTGTGCAGGCGCGTGTGTGTTGGTAGTACAAACAGTGCTGCTGAATCACTTGGCTGGCAACTGGGAAGGGTCATGGATTCTCCTCCCCCTTCCATCTTAGCGCTGTTCTTACTCCCTCCTCTTCCTCCTCAATTTGCCCTCCCCCTCATGCTGTACCCCTCCCCTCCTCTTTCCACCCTCCCTGTGGTTTGTGTGTCTTCCGCCTGGATACACGACTGTCTGACCGACAGTGGTCCTTGCAGGTGAATGCTGGGATTTAGGCCAAGGGGCAGGCCTGTGGTGCCCCCACCCCCCAGGAGAGGATCAGGTAGCACAGCATGATGCTTTTGGTACGCAAACACACACACACAAGTACTATGATCTCATGTCTTGGGGTTGTTTGTATGTGACATCATCACATGACAACACAATTTCCCTGATGAATAGAGCAAAACACTGACGACGAATATGTTAATATTAACAAGAATATAAAAAATACTATTTTAATTAATTATACTACTATACTATATTTTCCATTATTGACAGTGAAAAATATTTCTAAAGCGAGAAATGTGGATTATTTAATGTCTGACTATTTTATTTGTAGTATATTTAAAATAATAAGGGATAATTTTAAGAGTTTATTAGGATTTTTATTAACTAAACTTTTATTAGGAAAGCTAATGTTTTTTCACTAAACATCCACACTTTTTTATTTAGTACCTGTTCGGTGTGATTTTCTTGGGGTGGAAACAGAACAACAGAAGCGCCCTCTTCTGGAGCGCCCTCTTCTGGCTGAAATTACAAATTTGATGATTCAAAATATTTGGCGGTGAGACTAGAGTGCTGATATTGTTAGTGAAAGTATGCATCATTGTTATGTTTTCCATCCCATGCCATGTAAAATACAACTGCCTGGGGTCCTCGACTGTTGAAGAGGCCGATTTGCATTAATCCCATCAGGATAATCCAGAATTCCAATTGAGGATCTTGAGTCACATGTGGGTACGGTTCTATAGCTTCAATTCTACATCATTACAGAACGGCCCAATAAAACGAATAAATCAGTGTACCCCAAATTAGATTATGTCTCATAAAAGTTACACAAATTAAAGAAGTTGATGCTTTAACAGGGGTAAAAACGTTTTTAAGGTTAAGGATTTTTAATTGCTTTAATTAGTAGCAGTCTTAAAATTAGTACTGCAGTAGTAGTATTAATAGTAGTGGTTAGTAGCATTACAAGCAGTAGTAAAGTGAGTAACTTATTGGTAGTAGTAGTAGTAGTATTTGCATTAGTAGTAGTAAAAGGGAAGTCAACCCAAACATTTTCTTTACAATAATACTGTATGTTGCATGGACCTCCACTAGTCTACAGTCTTAATTTTGACAATACATTTTAATTTAGTTTTAGTTACAGTCTTTTGACTAAAATTTATTAAAGTTTTAGTCATCATAATTTAGTCATCTGATTGTATTTTAGCTTTAATCCAATTTTAGTCTACGAAAATGGAGAGCAATTTTAGTCAACTAAATTGACAGTTTAGTTGATATTTTCCTTCAGCATACATTTCAACTTTTATACAGAAAATTATAATGCCTATTTGTAACTGTAGTTTAATACGCAAGACACATTTAATACAAAGGTGTCTTTATTAATTGTTTCAATGAAACATGTTGAACTTGACAAAAATATAATTTAGTTTTCAAGTGCACAATTGCTTGAGATTAATTTTACAGCTGCACAATGAATGTAAACATGTTTGAAAATTAAATAAAGTGCAATGAACACTGAACCGTTTCTGAGTGGGTCTTTTCTCCCACCTGCGTTTCATTCTTTCTGATTGGACTGTGTGAATTTTCATCACTGTGTTGTTTTCATTTTCGTTTTAGTCATTGACGAAATTGTCAGTCAATTTTAGTTATAGTTATCGTCTCAATAAATGGCATCTATTTTAATTTTCGTTGGGACCAAAACGAAAAAGACGAAAAAAAATTGTCAACGAAATTATCACTGCTAGTCCAAACACTGTATTCTGATTAATACTGTGTTTGCCGAATGTGAATTAAGCAGCAAAATCCACCTGTTTTTCTCCATCACAGGCGGCGGCCATTTTGCCTCTTACTGTCGACTGAAAATGACATCATAGTTGCTCAGGGCTCAGGTAACGACCAAACATGGTTCACTTGTTTTCTGAAGCTAATCAGAATACCGTGTTTAGACTATAGTAGAGGCCCAAACAACATAATATTGTAAATAACAATTTGTGGGTTGAGTTCAGTTGCACTAGTAGTAGTAGTAATGGTTGCAATAGTGAAATAAGTACCGTAGTTGTAAAAATATTTGTATTAACAGTAGTAGTAGTAGTAGTGGTGGTGGTGGTGGTGGTGAAAGAAGTAGGAGTACAGGTTCGTAGTATTACTAGTAGTAGGGATGTAGCGATAATGGCAATATTGTGATATTGTGATATTAAAACTGCCACAATATATCGTCGTCGTCATGTCACAATATTAAAAGCAGCACATCTGTTAAAAAAGTTGGGTTGATTTCCATTTGTGCAGTTCTAGCACCCTCTCGTGGCTAGTTTTTTAGTGCAGTTTAATTTTCACAAGGCATGTTTTGGCCCTTCTATGTTTAAAATCCACGCTAATGGTCAGATGAAGGGGAACGTAATATGCTTGTGAACAAAGTCAATATGTGTAGGAACTCAATGTGTGCCTCAATATATATTTTATTTAGATATTTTGTGTATATGATATTTAAAATGATTTTTATAATATTTACCATTGCTGTAATGTACAAAAGCACAATATTGTGTGTGTGTGTTTTTTTAGTATGAGCTCTTTTTCTATTTTTTTCCCGATATTGTAACCTTTTTTTGTAACGCTAACCTCCCCACAAAATCGTGATAATTATCGTATCGTGACCTTCATATCGCGATAATATCGTATCGTAATGTTTGGATATCGTTACATCCCTAACGAGTAGTGCTAAATTAGAGCTTCAAGTTATGAGTATTGTTAGTTCTCTAAATATATTGTATAAAAGCGGTATTATTAGTAGGAGTAGTGTATTGGTATTTGTATGGGTACTGGGTACCATAAAAAATAGAACTCTAGTAGTAGTAGTAGTCGTCGATGTAATTGTAGTGGTAATAGTACTAGTAGTAAGTAGCAGCAGCGCAGCAGTTTATTAGTTCTCTGTATAAAAAAAAAGAGTTGTTGTTTTTTTAAGTAGTAATAGTACTAGTATTAGTAGTGATACTACCAGTATTTGTATTGCTAGTATTAATAGTAATATTGTGATGGTAGTATTAGTAGTGCAAAAAAATCCTGGCAGCAAATGTGTCTCTTACCAAAGCCTCAGTCGTGCTGCTCTCGTTCCCCATGTCTCATCAGGCCGAGCGGCACAAGGAGCCTCCAGGCCTTCCCAGGCTCAACACAGAGAGACAAAATGTGCAGGCGAGCTGAGGTCCCGCCTTTTCCACAGGATTAGAGCAGCAGACAGAGAATGGTAAGTATGTATGAATGTACTGTATATGTCGTTTTAGAGATTAGAAAAATGCCACTTTGCTCAGGCCAAAGTTCAACCTTAACAACCCTAAGTAGGGGCTGAAGGCCAGAGGAGCATGTGCAATTATGCAAAAACGTACATTTTCATATTTTGGGTACCTTATTTAGCAACGTTGAGGGGAGCAAAATATGACACATTACATTGCAAACTACAAACATACTGTATTGTTAAACAAATACCTTTGAGCGTCAAAACTGAGCACATTTAGCCTTTTTCCGCCCAAATGCTTTCAGTACAGTATTGTAAATCCGCAGATTCACTCACCCTGCAGGGAGGCTTGTTTGTGCATGATACTACTTAAAAGCGCGCATGCACAATTACAAAGCACTGACCTGAATATGCTAGATTTTATAAATAGATACATCTGCCTTGTACATGACCGTTTTCCCCCACCACACACAGTTTTGTGAACAGTTCAAATTGAAAAGTATATCAACCCCACAATCTCATGGGGTCCAATATAATCCACAAATCTTTAACTGCGTCACAGCTGATCATCATTGTTGTTGGAAAGCCAAAATGATGTATACAGATACTGCATTTGTTTAAATCTCATTATATTTAGATATGTTTGCATAATATTATTAATAGGAACACGTGTTTTGTGCTGTGTTTATTCTGTGGTGTGGCAATACTTCTCCGCTCCAGCCTGCTTGCTGTCTGGATGAAAGGGATGTAATTTCAGCCTCCATGTTGTAATTGTGTGCACATTTGAACTAGTGGAAACATTTCAGAGCTTTTTGCCATGACAAAAAAAGCACAACAGTTATAAACTGGATGATAAGACTATTATATTATAACTGACCATCCAACACGAGCCCCTACATGGAGAGTGGTATTTACTGCCCTTTATGCTACCCCTGCACTTGCGCAGCCTTAAACACATCTATTTATAACAATATTAGCATTAAATTGCATGTATTGTGCATAAGATTATTCATAAACAGTCTGCACGGTAGAAATAGTTTCAAATGTCAGAGTCCCACTTCAATGCATTAAAACAATTAAATTCGGCCAGAGTCAATTATTATCACATTTTACCTTACGATCTTCATCACAACACTTCCAAAGAAAAAAAGAGACACCAAAGAGCAGCGCTTTGCTACTCACCGCCGCTAAGAAGAGAATTCAAGCTTGCACAAGAGTCTCCAGTCCGTGTTTACGGTCTGACTAAAGTTCTGTCGTCTCCTGCGCGGAGCCTCAGTTTCTCTGATGCTATTTTTGCATTGCACGTGGGGTGAGCAGGTGGGGAGCGGGCGCTAAAGGGGGTTTGATAGGTGGCCCGAGGTGAATGCCGGACAGGAGGAGAAGTGAGCAAAGTGGCATCAGGGGGAGGGAAGGCGATATTGGAGAGAGGAGACAGAACTGGAGCTGAGGAGGCCATAACTGCTCAGAGTGAAAGTGACAGGTCGGCCTGCTCATGACTCACTCACACTTGGAGTGTGAGTGAGTCTTGGAGTATGCACTTTACTCTCATTCTGATACGGATGGAGCACAAAGTTTTGAGACACACCTCTCTTAGTGAATCAATTAATTCATCTGGATCAACACTCAAACAGAACGAGTTTGGGCTAGTCCATGAAGTCATTTTTTGAAAAGGTAAACTATAGGCCACAGATTAAAAATTATTGTATTTTTTTCTGCTAAAGTATTATTTTTTTTAGAAACAATTTAGTGAAAACAACTTTTTCTGATACTACACCACTAGATGGTGTAGTATTTTAACACCACATACCATTGTAGTGTAAAATCAACACTGACCAATGTTGATTAGTGTTAAATTTCAAATACCATCAGAATTGTTTTAACTCCTTCGCAGTGTAAAAAATAATATATTGCACTTTCAAAATTGTTGTTTTAACTATATTTAGTGTGCACCAATATAGAAAGTAGAAACCTTTTGAATTTAACTGCTGGTGTTGAATCAACGCTGCCAATTTTGCTGCATACTATTCAACGCAACATTTTATGAGACAGCCATTTTGTGCCTGTATGACTTTGCCCCAATGTAAGATAACCTGAGAGCGCTGACCACAACCAACCAAACACCTTTTCGGATGAACTAGAATAGAAGTTGTGAGGCAGGCACTCTCTCGGGTCCAACAACATTGCCCTCCAAAACGGTTTCCAAAGATAGACTCCAAAACATTGTAGAAAATTCCAGAAACTAAGTATAATAGACCTGTGCATCCACTTGTTGCAATACATACAGTGCAATCGAATACTAGCTTGTAGCAGGCTCCGATTTTACTCCTCCCCTTTTCACTCTACAGGTATGTCTTGATCTTTCCTACCTGCAGCTCTCCAGGTGTGACTACAAAAGACAAGCCGGACCGAACAGGTTTGAGCAACAAATCTTGACTTCCTTATACAAAACTGCATTGCATGAATTAAAATGTTAACAAAATCATGAAATTCCATTCTACCCTTTTAATCCTCCTCCACCATCTCCCTGTGGCTTCCCTCTTTGATGTCACGCTTTCCCCCCATCACAACAATGCGCCTACTCGATTTGCCTTTTTAATCACAACCATCTATTCTCTCGCAAAAGCAGCTCCCTCCGCCGATTACCTGTCTTGGTGAAATTCTGATGCAGCCCCCCATCTTGTATTCCATGTCCTCCTCTGGCGAGGTGACTCTGGCACTACAAGGCTTGCAGAGCACCTTCCTGCAGAACTGCATCCTCGTCGCTCAGCCACAGCATCGCCGAAGCAGCAAGATCTTTGAAAACATGCGCATCTGAGTGACTAATAGATGCGCTGCCCTGCGTGGCATCTGTGACATTCTTTCAAGCCATCGTTATATAAAAATCGACATGACATAAGGAATCCTGCCTAATCAGATGAGCGGGAGATGGCAATTGCTGCATTATAGCCTTGGCTGCAACTCACATCAGTTCCACGGAGGCACGCGAAGGCTCGGCTTTGGAGGGAAATGCACAGGGAGGGAGCAACATAGGAAGCGGAATAAAGGGTGTCTGGCTCTTTAAATGCTCTAGGAGGCATTGAGAATGACGGCAGTACATGGTCATAGACAGCATTTACAAGTGCAGTCAACCTAATTGAGTATATCCAGTAGAAGAGGAGCTGCAATGGCTTTTAACCTATTTGTATTTGTTATATTTACATCCAATTATGAATCAATAAATTGTATGTGTTATATATGTTTGCATTTTCGTCCGTGCGACCCAAGTACTGTTTCAATTGAAAGTATGACTACGTTAACGAGTGTCACGGCTCACCTGCTTTCTGGGTTTGGTCATGTGACATTCGCAAGCTGAGCTCTTAGGCACTGTGATGTCATTGTTAGTAGACGACAAGTGGCAAAATGGCTGCCCCCTGAGAAGGATAAAAATGGGTGGATTTTGTCATTCATATTCCACAAATACAATATTAATCCGAATGTTTAGACTAGTGGAGGTGCATAGAATCTCTTAACTCACCATACATCATCAGACAAATACTAAAAAGTCCAATGTTGAACGAAAAAAAAAAACTCCATATGAAGTATATGGTTAAAATCACTCCAACTTACATTTAGTGGAAGGTGTAGCCGCGTAGCACTAAAAAGCCACTGATTTGATCTTTAAAACGCTCCTCTTCCCCTTTTTCCAGCCAGTGGACTCCCACGAAGGACACCTGTCAGCCAAAGAGAAAAAGATCCCTCATAATGATGTGGAATAAATAACTTCTAATGAAAAAAACTGATGGGGGCATGTGTAGCTATGTGGCTAATAAGACCTGTGACTGAAGGTATGAATACTGGTGGTGGTACTTGACTGACAATGTGGTGATTCACTCACCTGAATGAGTTGTAACATTGACCGAAGTCGTGTACTTGTACTTTTGGCTCTGGAGGCCAATGTCGTTGTCGCCATGTTGCAGACAAACCCCACTGGAAACATCCATATCTCGATCCTCCACGCATTAACTGGACGGTAGATGGCGCACTAAGTAAAGTTGTAGAGCGAGCTGGACACAGTGTAGCTGCTCTTGTTTTGTCTTTACTGAAGTTGTTTGTCTTGCTATGGCAACAGCAACCACAAATAGTCCCAAATCACATTCAGCTGCTGGCAAAAGGTTAGTAGATTTTTTAATTATTATTTTTATATATATATATATATATTTTTTTTTACATTTTTGCACGTTTTGTTTTCACATTGACGATAATTTAGAGAGGTTATCATATTTTAATTTTAAAGTATTTTCTGTGCAAATCACTGCATTCATAGGATTTAACTTATTTTTGTAGTCAGATTTGTTTAGTACTTTTTTTGTTGCTTTTTTTATTAATTCAAACTCCAACATCCAATTCAAACCGATTTTTTTAGTACTTATACAGGACGAACATTAAGTATTTTTTGTCTAAAAATAACTTGTTGATGAAATGGGTTCTAAACCCTATACAAATGTTAAAGAAAACGCACAATATTTTATCTTGGTAAAAATATCTTCTTCTTTTTATTCCACATATATGTCTATTACGGTAATTTGCTTTTTAAAACTATTTGTTGAATTCCAAATAATTTTGTTTATATTCATCATAATTTACTACTACTTTGCTTTAATGAAATTTAACATTATAGGGGGAAAATATTGTTGCATACTGTTTTTTTTTTTTTTTCGATTGCAGATTTCACATGATTACATTTGTTTAGACTGATTGAATTGTTTTCATTTCATTTTTGAGGATAGGCATAATAGACTGGTCACGTGGACAAACTAATCCCTTCATGACCCTGCTGTCACGCTGAAGAACCGACTGAGCTGTACTCCACTTTGAGGCTTTTCAGTGCGTCTTTGCAGTCTAGTAACATAGGTCTTGCTTCAATATGGGGGAAATGAGGTCATCTTCGCCTCCACCTCACTTGGATCTGAACAACTTTGACTCTGCTGATGCAGAAAAGAGCAGGTACGTTTTAACAAGCCCTCGCTCCTTGGAGTCCTGTGCACGACTTGGCATCAAGCCTGTTGACCTTCTGATGAAATCTCTGAATGATTTATTGTCTGAGCAGTGTGACTTGACTTTAGAGGCAGTGAAAGTTATGCACGAATCCCATGAAAAGGAGAGAAGGAAGCTATTGCAAAAGTGCCGAGATGAGAGGGAGAGGATTATCCAGCAGGTTGCCAGGTGGCAGAGCACTAAGAAAGTCTCAAGCCTGGAAACAAGACATTACACCAAGACAATGGATCAAATTCCATACGCGGATCTATGTATTAGGGACAAAAGTGTGAGTAAAACATCCTGCTGTGCTGCAGAAGAACCAGACAGGAACACAAGCTGCAGCTTAGGTGACCTCAGACACTCTCCGGCTATCCAGTTGAAACTACAGAGGCTCACTGAAGACATCAGGAGGGAGATGTGTGTCCCAATTTCACAGACGGACCGCAAGATTGCAGCTCTCATGCTGCTGAAGCACCAGGAGGAGGTGGAACACCTCAGTCACAGACAGCGGAATGACGAAAAGCGGGAGGAGGCCCGCAGGCAGGAACAGGCCCGGCAGGCGCAGGCGGACAAAAGGAGGACGCAGCAGCTGATGCAAAGTGTGCAACGCTGGCACGAGGAACTGGAGGCCCGCAGGAGGTTGAGAGCGCGCCGGGAAGAAGAGAGAGCAGGGCAGCTCAAAAGGGAGGTGCTGCTGCAAGAGGAGCGCTGGAGGAGGCTGAAGGAGCAGGTGGAGGTGCAGCGTAGAGGACAGATGGCGGCTGCGCAGAAGGACGCGCAGGGGAGGAAATGCTGCCGGGAGAAAGTGCTGAGAGAAATGGAGGAGGTGGACAAAAGGCAGCGAGACAATGAGAGACAGGGAGCTGCGGAGATGGAGCAGAAAGCAAGATGGAGCAAATTGCGCTTGGAGAAGAAGCGTCTACGGGAGGTGAACAGAAGGGAGCTGCTCAACCACATGCTCCTAAAACAACAAGTGGAGAAACAGGTAGAGGATGAGGAGTCACGTTTGAGGGATGCGCTGGAGAGGAAGATGCGGCGTTCCCGTGAGAAACACGCTCGCGACGTGGAGGCCCGGCTGATGGAGCTCCAGGAACGGGCGGCCCAGGAGGAGAAGCGAATGCTGAGGACGCAACTCCGGGCCAAGCTGCACAGCATCCAGCAGCTCACACACAAACACCTCCTGGTCAAGCTGAGTCAGCAACGCACGCAGAGAGCCGGCGAGCACACGTGGGCCCAGCAAAGGAAGAAGACCCAGCAAACGCGTCAGTACAACAAACTCAGGCAGCTGCGCCACCAGCGAATACGAGAGAGCCTGCAGAGAGAGGAGGAGGTGTTGAAGAAGGTCAGGGAGAGCAGCGTCGCCGTGAAGGAGAGGAGGTGCGAGAGGCTGCTTCGAGAGCGGGAGAACGTCCGGCAGGAGGCGCACAAGCAGGCCTTGGCGTCATTTCACTTGAGGGAGCGAGTGAGGCAGCAGACTCAAAGTCGCTCTTTCGCTCAGATGGCTCAGGAAGCTCAGCTGGCCGCCTCCATCAGCCGAATGAACCTCTCAAATGACAATCGTTAGCTGTTTTGAAAATAATGTGAAGCCTACACAGAGGAATCCATTTATTCAAGTTAGGCTCGTTTAGCAAGTGTGCAGCATAAGATGACCAAAACGCATACAAGTAGTTCAGGCCAAGATTCCTTGCGAATAGAGCAGAAGACAAACTAAAGATCAGTTCAAATGAGGTATCTACTATGCGTGTTTATAGTATATGGCTAAATATTCGGATTTTAAAAAAAACCCTATAAAACCAAATTCTGTTTTTTTTGCGCGCTTTTACATGGCCTTTCAAAACCCAAATAAGTACTGTAATGTTTTGAAAGGGTTTTTAATTGAGCATTAAACCTAACTTTCTGGATTCCTTTGCATAAAACAACCAAAATTCGGTTACGTTGTTGACATAAATTGGTTACTTTTGACCCAGAAGTTTTAAAGCTACTGAACATAGAAAATTCAATTTCGAATCGCTACTGCCACCTGTTGACGAAAAATGAAACTGCACTTACACAATGCGCACATAACGTCACATCCGCAGACAGAAACCCGAATACTGTGTGAAAACATGGCCAGAGGCTTGCAGGAGTATCCATTGTGAGCAGCTAAGGTGTTTATATACTAATAAGAATATTTTTCAGTCATAAATGGTCAAATAAAAAAGCTACTGTAAATATATTTTTGGACAATTTGTTACAAAGAGCAGCTTGCTATGGTCAAATAGATTGGCAGTGAGCCTTAAGAAAAGTTTTTGGTTTTTTTAAAATACCAGGCGAAGCCTTAATTTTTGTACCAGGGGTGAAATGTGGCTTTGGTAGGATTTACAGTCAACGACTGTAGTGCATTTTCAACCCGTGTCCACTGCTAATCGTCCATCTTCTGTCTGTAACAAATATGCTACTACAGGAAATGATGAGTGATTTAAAAAGTGTTTCTATAATTGTCATATTGATTTTTAAAAAAACCTGAAATTTATGTTCACTGTTCAGTGAAATCCAGAGTATATATAATATATATATATATAAAGAATTTGTTAAGTCAAAGAAATGTCTTTGATTTTCTAATAAAAATAAAGTATTGGCAAAACCAGTTGTCATTTTTATGTTAAGATGAGTTGTCGACATCTGCTGAAAATAATAGTCATTTGTACTCTAATTTAGTTACTTTTAAAATCAAGTAATCAGTAAAGTAACTAGGCACTTTTCAAGGTAGCTGTGGCAACAGTGAATTCTCACGAGGCCTTTTTTTTTATATAGTTTATGCAAATATGCACAGACACTCATGCTTTGCTTATACTTGTGCATTAAATATAAATACTGTATGTCCAAACTTCCCAAATTGCATCCTCTGTTCAATCCTGCATGGCTTTGTTGTCTTAGTAGCAGTAGTTAACAATAAATTGCGCTTATTAAAAAAATAATTACAAATCAGTTAGTTTTGAACATCAGCTATATGGCCTCCTAGTGTGGAGTTTGTACGTTTTACTTGTGCTTGTGTGGGTTTTGCAGCTTCCTCCCACATGACCAAAACATGCATGTTAGATTAACGTTCAAAAGTAACCTGCAATTGGCTCGTGACCAATCCAGTGTATATTCCGCCTCTTGCGGGTGGGTCATCTGCAATATGTTCCAACTCACAATCCACCTTAATGAAGACAAGTGCTATAAAAAAAAAAGGCTGTATAGTTATCCATCTAAAGCCATAGCGTTTTTCAGTGTACTGTTAACATGCATGACAAGAAAAACCTGATTGAAGGTAACACCTTCCTGCCAAGCTTTTCGTTATGGAATGGAAATAGTGCACCAAGGCCAACATATGAGCTATCCACCATTTAGTTACACCCAATGGAAAGCTGAAAGTGATAAATGGACCCAAGGGAGAGTTTCCATGGGACCAAATTAACAAGGGTAAATTGTCTCCCAAGGTATTTGACAAAACGAAAAGCAATGATGTCATAGCAGTGCCTGAAAGCACTCACAGTGCTGTTTTATTTGAAAATAATTGGCATGGCTACAAAACGGGTTGCCTGTAGTAATGCCTGCAGTGTGCTTTATTTAAATGTGTGATTTTCCTTCTGTGTGCTGAAAGAACTAATCCACACAGACAACAAATAGTCTGTCATTTATTAGCGCCATCTTGTGGGTAACTGTCCCACTTGTCCCCAAGGAAAAATCATCACCGTGACCTGCATCCAGAATGTCTTTCTGTACGGTCTATTTCTCTCCTCGGCATGTCAGCTTCACTCCGTGTTCACTTTCGGAGCGAGCCGCAATTTCCCGTCATTTCGACATCCAAGCCCCTTTCTCAGTCATCATGAAGCCCCAGAGCCAGCAGAACAGGAAGCCCCACTCCGAGAACAAGAGTGACGCTCTCCTTCCAACCCAAGTGGCTCTGCGGCTGCCGTTGACCGGGAACATGGCCTGCACGAGCGCGACCGTTATTGCTGATGATGTCGGGAAGAACGTGCACCGTGGCCACAAAGAGGAAAGTCCCACCCGAGAAAAGCATACCGACGCCCGTTGCGCTGAGTTGCTTCTGAAACGACGAGCAAGTCTGCAGACACAAACGCATTCCCAATTAGTAAAGCAGTTGAGTGTCGAATGACAAGATAACTGGTTTGGGCTGTCTCACCGCGTGCAGTACGAAGTACGTAGCGATGGCAACAATTGGTGCTGCAGCTGAAAAGGCCAACAAATGGCCCTGGATGAACTTCTTTTCCAGTCCTGCATGCATCAAAAAGGCGACCAGACCAAACGCTGCCGGAGCCTAGCAGACAAATGGGAAAGATTTATCATACGTTGTTCCAATGACACAATTCTGATATTGGGAGGTGGGGCTCAAGAAACAAACTTCATTTATCTAAAAAAAAAAAAAAAGCAAAGTTGAAACCATAAGTTTACATACACTATAGAAAAATACTTTTTTTGCACTGTCTGTCATAAAATCTGACATTTTTGCTGTTCGAGGTCAATTACAATAACCAAAATTATTTACATTTGCCGAATGCCACAACAATGAAAAATATTTTTTAACTCATTCACTGCCATTGACAGCTATAGACGTCAAAAATTCATTTGAACAGTTTCTATTAGTTTAATTTTTTTGTTTTTTTGTTAAGAGTATGAAAACCTAGAATTTTTTTGGGGGGGGGGGGTACGTTTTGAACAGATATAAAATTTGTGATTAATCGTGAGTTAACTAGTGAAGTCATGCAATTAATTACGATTACAAATTTTAATCGCCCGATGCCCCTAATTTTAATAATCATTTCTTTAAAAAAACATTTTTTAATAATATATTTTTTTAAGATTATTAAAAATTAGGGGCATCAGGTGATTATTATTTTTATCATAATTAATCGCATGACATCACTAGTTAACTCATGATTAATCACAAATGTTATATCTGTTCTATTACAATAAAAAAAATCCAGGTTTTCATACTCTTGTTAACAAAAATGGGAAAAAAAATGTTCAAATGAATTTTTGACGTCTATAGCCGACAATGGCAGTGAATGAGTTAAAGACAAAAAAATGTCAATGTCAAAAATGTACATACATTTCATGAATATTTTGTACCGTTGTCTTTAAACTGTTTGAACAAAAAGTTATGTTAATGTTGGTAAAGTAATGTAAGAAGTAAAAAAACAAATCTGGGGCTGGGGGCTTCAATTACTCAGTTTTGCTCTTGAGCTTGGTCCCTTTCCACTGCTAATAGCGGTGATTACTCTAAAAACACCTGCTGTAAGTCAAAACAAAAGTCAACCATAAAACTTCCTTACGTTGAATGTCGCCGTTGGAATATGATTAAGGAGCAAAATCCACCCGTTTTTAGCCATCTCATGAGCAGCCATTTTGTCACTTGCTGTCGACTGAAAATGGTATCATGGCCCAGGTAACGACCAATCATGGCTCAGCCTCAGAAAACAGCCGTCACCAGCCAATATTTGTATTTCTTTTGCATTTATTTCCATATTGTCACTGCATGGTGTCAAGTCGACGCTTGGGAGTTTTTTTTACACGCAAGTTCTTATCAAATATCACTTAATGTCAAACGTCACTTGAAATGTACACAGAAACAAACAATCAAACAAACATTATTGTGCATTTGGTCTTGCAGCGTAAAACCAGATGTGTTATGCTGCATTCCAGAAACCTGGGAAGTTGTAAATTTATCTGTGACACTAGGGAAGTTCCTACTCACACACTCAAGGGAAGCTGATATACCCGGACCGCCCCAAGATTCAGTAATGTGACACCATAGAACAATGGCAGTCCACAAAGACGCTATGCTATATTTTTCTAAATACAAGATGCAGTCGTTCAGCATCACCAGTTCTGCGTGGAACTAAATCATCTCTGGATTATTTACACCTCCCCAACAGTCCTGAATGCAGCATAATTCATCATCGTAATACTCTCACCTTGTGTAGAATCACAGCTAAGAACACAATGACTTGCACGGTCACCTGGCCCGTGGCTACCACCGCACCAAGAGCGAAGCCGTCAGCTGTTTGCAAAACAAAACACAAACTGGTCACAAAAACGGCAGCCAACATTCAGAGGGTGCTGATCTCAAAAGCCAACATTCAGTTTGTTTGCTTCTAGTGTAGTTGGTGGCTGCCACAAAATCGACCTATCACAAGGATCTTTACACTAATTGCCAAGTGTAATTTGACGGCTTGGTGATAAAGTGCTGCCTCCGTGAGAAAATAGAATCCATGCTGTCTTTTGTGCTGGGCTTAGAACGGCTTTAGATTGTGACCAATATGTATTGCGTCGCCTTTAAATGTTTCTTCCCAGTGACCTGAAAATTAGGGGTGCGCCCAAAAAATCGATTCTCCTAAGAATCGCAATTCTCATTTAGTACGATTCAGAATCGATTTTAAATGTCCCAAAATTGATTTTATTTATTGTTCATGTTGTACCCGGTTTGGCCACTGAGGGGCAGTGTGGTTCCACACGGTCTAATACACAAGTTGTTTTTTTGCAGTGTGGAGCCGTCCTTTTGAGTGAGAAAAGTGCTGCGAGTAGCACGCTAATTAGCATTAGCGAGTCAGACTAGAGTAGATCATTACAATTCCTTGCACATCTGTAGATTGAAGCAAAAATCATTGGTAATCAAATCATTTTGAATCAAAAAGCGTTCTTAATCAAAAATTGTTTCTAAATCGAATTGCAGACCCAAAAATCGGAATCGAATCGTGAGACATTCAAAGATTCCCACCTCTACTGAAAATGTTGGCCAGTTAATTATCTGTTCCTTATGTTAGGCATATAATTCTGCCTTGGTCCTTGGAAACAAATAGTTTAAAGATGCGAAATCCTTCACATATCCACCCAGGGTAAAGTTTTAGGAATCTGAATCCATTTTCTATGTTGCTTATCCTGTTCAGGGTCACAAGCAGCTAGAGACTATTCCAACTGGCTCTAGGCGAAAAACAGACCTTGTAATGGGCGCCACTTAAATCACAAGGAAATCCTTTACACAAACAAACACAAGTCAATGAAATTAAACCTCCCACTGTCACCCCGGGTTAAGTTGTGACCCACTTTTAGTGAAGTTAAGAGTAAAAAGAAAATGCATTGAAAAATATTATGAAATCATAATATGTGTACTGTCATTTTTAAACATAGGTATAGAAGTGATGGCACAGTTATAGCATTCATCTTGCAGTTCTACAGCTGGTGGTTTGAGTGTTAAACTTAAGTACAAGCGGTATCAGAGTCTTGAATTTTATCAAATCAAACTTTATTTATATAGCACTTTTCATTTAAAAAAATGCATCTCAAAGTGCTGTACAGTTAAAACATCCAAAATACAGCAAAACACCCCCCCCCCCACACACACACACACCCGCCGAATGCATAACCTGAAGAACCATGTAAAAAAAAAAAATATATATATATATATATTTTTTTTTTTTTTGTCAGGGTTGGGTACAGAAACCATGTGAGGAAAACCACCCAAGGGGAGCTCATTCACATCGAAAGGGATGACAGCGGTTTTAAAGGGTATTTATTGTTTGGTAAGTGTCTTAAGTGTCCTTTATCTCCAAGAAAAGGCGCGGTAAATATACTGCACTGAACTGAAATAGGTCACTGTACAGGGGGTAATCAGTTCATGATTTACGCTTATGTCACAACCTAAATTGGTACCAAAGTCAGAATCCGCCATTTCACTAACCTACACTCAGAGCAGCAATTTTGACAAAATCATAATTACGGTGAATATTTACAGTATGTACAGCATTAACTGACGATCTGTAGTTCGAAACCAAAATTGTACGTCTGTGTTGACATAAACCCTGCAAGTTGAGTATCACTACTCTAAAGCCAGGCTTTAATAGAGAAGAAACAAAAGCACACATCGTGAGTCACATGAAGTCTTGCACATTGCTTTGTGGATGGCCCTTTGCCCTAGTGCATTACAATGTGAACACAAACTACTACAAGTGGAGTTAATATGACTGTACCTGCAGCGTGAATAACCAACCCCAGTGTGGCTGTGATGGCATCACTATTAGGATTTGTTTTTCCTGAAATGACAAAAAATAAATAAAAATCAACATGGTGATTCCGCCGCACTGACCTACATTTAAAAATTCCACTACTTTTGGAAGTTAGATGTCCAACCAGAATCAGCGCTGGCGATGTAATATAATATAGATTAGCAATGTTACTTTAAATTCAACACAGAGGGTCAGCTAGCTGGTTCACGTCAGTAATTTTCCGTCAAGTTCAAATGAGCCAAATGTCACACTTCTTAGGCCTACCACACATGGAGAAGTAACTGGCCAGCTGATCCACCACAAACATGAAGATGAATCCGAACGTCAAAGCCACTCCGATCCACAGCTGAGGCGAGGGGGCTCTTGCTTTGGAGGTTTCGTTCACAGCAGATAAAGAAGCTGCAAGAAGAAAGGGGATGCCAAATTAAGACCATACACACGCGCATGAGAATAGAACACGTGTCTATGATATGATAATGACCGTTCTGGTGTGACCAGGACTCTTGCATTAAACCCACTCCTTCAGGGATGGTGATGGCGAGAGCCGTTCCACACAAGAAGCCTGCACCCAGGATGGAGATGAAGTGCAGGCTTCTCTGCAACACACATACACGTATTTTTAACTCCAGGGCTACGAAAAGCCGCGTTTCTACCGCTAAATGGCCATATAAGGGCACACGCCATACTAGCAAAATGTATCGTTTTTAAACATGGAAAATGTCGATGTTTTGTGACGCGACTTACCTCCGAAAGTCGAAACAACAGAGGGATAAATCCGAGTAGGAAGCAACCGACAAACATTGCTACTGATATTAAAGTAATGCTCAAACCCCCGTCCATTTCGCAGACTTGTTTTTACGACTGTTTTTTTTTTTTTAATCACGAGTGGTGTCGTTATCTTTTTTCTTGCTACATTAAACGTGACAGCATGCGTCCACGAGGCCAACATGTGTTATAAAGCATGTTGTTCTTCCATTCTCGTCTTCCACGTCGAGCCTCCGTTCCGTTCGTAACCGTCCTGCTACTGCTGAGCCGGTTCGGTCGTTGCACCAGCAGCAGCAGGGGAAGAAGAAAAGGGCACGCAGTCGCAGTTGTTTAACTCTTTGTAGATAGAACACGCCTTGAAGTGTATTTAACATGATCATCTTGCACGAAGTCACTTTAATCTTTTTTTCCATGTTTTGCGTTAGAAGGTGGTTTGCTCGTTCATGGCTCTCTGGCTGGTTCTGTTACTGTCCCCAAAAACTGTTACACTGTCCAAATTATGAAGCACGCGCATTATCATTCAAAGTAATATCAGCTTCTATATTTTATTAAACAAACCCACTTTGATAACGGTATTTAGCGAGAGTAATAAATACGTAGTGTTAACATATATTAAAAAATATATATAAAAAATAAAAAGCTTGTAAATATTGGTCAATAAAAAAAATATTTGGAAAAAAAAATAACAGTCAAATGTAAAACCTAATTAACTATTATATTTAGAATGGTTGCATTACAACATGTTCCTTTGCTTTTTAGTTTGTTTCCACTGCCATTGGCTACTAGAATAACTAGATATAAAATATCACTTTTATCTGGGAGGGCTGTCAGTCAAAGAGTTTGAAATAAAGCCATAACAGCCGTAACAAAAAATGGAGAAGCACTGCAATAATGGTAATGTTCCCAACTCATGCTGATGTCAGACCCATGGCTCAATCTAAATCTAGCCAATTTAACTTTGGCTCTCACATTTCTGGTTATCCACTGGAAACCCATTACCACATTTTGTTTTTGCCCAAAAACATTTATAAATGGGACAAATACCCCCCCTCAAAAAAGGCAGTACATGAAGTGCATGACAACTATTACGTACTGTATACTGTATGGTTATACTCAGAAACGTTACGCTGGGTAATCATTACCGATCATTGGTTGTAAAGTTGTTGTGATCTAGTGGTTACACATCTACCTCACAGTTCAGAGGTTTGGGGTAAGAATGTTCTCCCCAAACTTGTTTTTTCCCCTCCCATGTTCTAAAAACATACATTTAAGACACGGTGAGTGTGAATGGTTGTTTAACTTGTACAAGTGTGCATGTCTCCACTATAAGACAATTTGGTATGTATCACTAAACGTGGGGTGCAATGCTATTCACGTACGGTTCAATTTTAAAGTAAAACGTTTCCACTTGGTTCAATTCAATAGGATTTTGATTCGATTTGATATGGTACGGCTTAGTTCAAGAGGGTATGATGCAATGAGTTTCTTGTCATTTAACATACTGGTACATATGAATGAACTTAGTCAGTACTGTAATAGTGGCGATTCCTTCACTCCAATAACAGACGATTCAATACGCTGTTAAAAAAAAAAATATATATATATATATATATATATATATATATGTGCAATTTTGAGATGAAGCATGACTAAACTATCCAAAAACTGAACAACTTCGACAACTTCTGTTAATGAGGGTTTTGTTGTTAACAAAAACTATAGTTTTATTTCCAGTGAGTCCACAGATGCAGAGCAGATTAATTAAAACAAGATTCACAATATTGATGAGTTTATACAGAATATTTTAAATGAAAAGACATCACTAAGGATAAACAGTCAAACACACATAGATTTCCTTGCCGTGACATTACACCTGCTAGCTCTTTTATATACAAAAATGTATGCGTGTCCAGTGAACCAAATCTGCTCACCTATTAGCTAGCACTTTAGCATCTTATCAAAAGTTGTGGAGGTCATCTACATTCAAAGTTAAAGAAATAGTGTTGTCAAAGTATTCCTCCGGAACCCGTTCTGAGATTTCAAGACATATTAGAGGTATGCAAATGTAGAGGTATGGAACAGTCTCCTCACAATCATAAGAGAACGCCACTTGAACATATCGGACAACTCTTTTGTTAGTACCAAAATAACAGACACATTCTAACAACAGGTCATGCTCGGTGTTGGTGTTGTGAACGGACCCCTTGTGGGAGTTTCTATTAATCTTAGCAGCTGTTTTAATGGAGTTGTCATTGTGAATGCGAACCATTAACTTGATCAGTATCAGTGATGGGGAACTTTTTTTTTCTTTTCGTATCCGGGGCCTTCTAAGGGTCAGTAGTAAATGTGAAGGGGCGGTGGGGGTTGCAACAATTGAACATATTACAACCACACATTTGGAGAACCGTTCACCTGAAAATGTGTTTTTATAATTGCTTGGTGGGCCAAATCAAATCATCTTTCAGCCACCCCTGCTCAATAAGAATATTTTTTTTTGGGGGGGGGGGGGGGATGCAGAGTAAGGCCACAATTTTGTATGCGTGCGTGCGTGCGCGCGCTACATTTCTCATTTAACAAATGTCACTTGGTTCAGCTGTTGACTGATTCTTACCCACAATTGTGGCTGTCGAGTTATTTTGTGATTTAACATTTTATCATAGATAATACCAAATTTAATTAAAAATAATTTACAAATCAGCTTCGGGAGGCTGTAACATGGCTGCTAACAACTTATAATACACTTAACAGGATATACACAATCAAACGCCTATACCAAGGTTAACAAGGACAAGACAGAGACAAACGAATGGTCATCCAGTTACCAACGTAAAATGAATGCAAACGTCAGTATCTGTACTATCTGTGCGTAAGTATGTAAACCTATGAGCAAAAAAAAAAAAAAAGAACAAAAAAGATACAATGAAAACTAATATCAACGGAGTATCATAACAGACTGACCCACCAACCTCCTGTCCGTCCTATTCAACTCAAAGTCCTCTTGTAGCAGGGGTCAGTAGCAGCAGTCCAACAGCAATCCCGACTGACTGCATCGCATCAATCAGTGTAGTGTGCTAAGATACCACTCACCTCATCTTCCACTCTGGAAGGAAATGTATGCATTCAAATCAATGCCCAAGGAGGTTATGTGCTAAAAGAAAACAGTGTTATTCTCTTTAAGGCTTCTATGGGATTGCATGAGCATTGTGGAAAAATCTCCACTTTTTGAAGATGTTGTCGACGGTACCTTTGTGGAAAGTCGAGCTTATTAGAGTTGTAAGTCTTCTTACAACGATGGTAAGAAGGAGAGAACATCATTCCCTTCCAGATGTTTGTCTACCTTTGTGTTTGTTCACTGGGTCCATGCGCTGTGGTGGAGGATCTCGGGGGCTTTGTTGCGCATGCATTGCTTGTGCAAAAAGTCCCGATGTAAGTACGGAAGAATCCATGAGCTAGGATCCATATAATCATTAGTAGACATCACGCGTCCATTAGTTTTACATCCCACCATCAAATTGAGATGCTTTGGTGAACTTGTTGGTTCACTTCCAGTTGAGTTCATTTATTCAGTACATTCCTCTCAAAGTTTCAACATTCTGTTGTCTCAGTGTCGCACTTCATTATCGATGAGGCTGTCCTCTCCGGACTGGAAGTCCTCATTGAGGCCATTTTCCACATTGATTATTTCCTCGTCCTGTGACGAGCCCTGACCGTCGTCCTCGCCACTGCCTGTACCGACCTCCTCTAAATTTGGGTCTTGCAGAACCTCAGCGATGTACATCTGCTGTTGAGGAGGAGAACAATAAAAATTAAATTCCGTTCTCAAAAGAAACTTTGCAAGGCAGCACCAATGATAACAAATAATGTACATTATTTTTTTTCTACATGATCATAAAATTACAATGTAGGTTATTTGCTAAGGACTCCAAATGTATATGAGTTACTGCGCCCCCTGCTGTTATATGTGAGGGTTGCATTGAGTGGCAGAGAATAGTTACTTTTAATCAGGACTTTATAGTGAGTCAGTTTGAGGAAAGAAAAGCATGAGTTGCATACAGCAAAAGCTTGGATTTGTCCCAGCTACTCCCAAACTCCAGTTTAGAAAGGCCAAACGGTATGAGGCCATGATTAAGGTGTAATTATTGCATATTTTTGTCAGTGTTTCACCAAAAATGGGAATATCGAAATGTTTTCACGTAGCCCCTGCCATTTGCTCACGTCCGCCTACTTGTCTTGATGAGATCGGCATCTACACTCTTACATGTCATCTCTGTGTCACAAAGCATTATCAGCGAGCCTTTCAAAACGATGTCACAGAGAATTGGAGGAACAAGGTTTCTCTGAGACTTGAGGAGGAGCTTAAGTACATGAAACTGGGATGTTACTACAGGCAAGAGGCTGAAAACTCTAAATACTGTCCACAACAAACCAAAGGTAAATGTTCTTTGCTTTCATTTATGTCATTGTATTTGTCTATTGTCCCATTAGTCGTGTCCTGTTCTCTGAAGGTTAGCTACGGAGTCTTTAATCTTATATTAGCACCCGTTGGCAAGTAGAACAAGGTAATTGTTCTTTGTGTGCTTCAATGTATTTGGTCTTGATCTGGGAACTTGTATTGTGTTCATTTGTACTTAATTTTCATGGTGGTTGATGACTGCACATGGTCTCTAATAGTACCAAATCACAAATAAGTCACCAGGTTTTTGTACCATTAACTGGTAAAACACACTCAATTCAACATAATAAAAAATAAATAAAGGATTTGGTCAGGGTATGGCCATTTACACCAACTTGATCTATTTGGACAGTGGGAGGAATTCCTTTCATTACATATATGGAAGTCATCAAAATGGCTGCAGCCAAGAGTCCCTGAAATACACAAATATTTGTGCCTGACTACTTACTGCAGCTTTGTTGGAGTCAGTAGTGCACTCTGTACGCCCATTCTCAGTCACACCTAATTCGTGAGTGTCAATCTGGAATGCACAATATTTTTTTTAAATTGAAGTTAAGAAAAATGTTAACCCCCCCAAAAATTAAGTTGACAGAGTTGGTTACCTTGTAGTTGTGAGCGCTCAAATACTTAAAATGTCCAAAGCAGACATGCGAGAGGCAGATTGTGATTGTGATAATCAAAACTACGAACGTGAACATGGAGATTGCAGCTGAAAACCCTGGGAAAGGAAATTTGGAGGACATCAGTTAATCAGGTGCTTTAAATTGCCATGACGGGAAAAAAAAATACTGATCATGCGCGTCATAGACATTTGTGGCCTGTAGATGGAGTGCTTTCCTACCAGAGCGCATCGTGGAGAAGAAAAGAAGCCAAAATAGACAAAGAATTGGAGCAGCCACCACTTGGTTGACAGCTCCAGAATGGATCTTCTTGTCCAGTTTGGAAGGTAGGTACGCATAGTACATGTTGTACCTGTCTGCTAGGTGTTTGAGCAGCATGTACATCAGCCCTGGGTAGACAAGTGGAGCATGACGTAAGAGCAAATCCAATTAGGCTGGCTGATGAGCGAGCATATGAAGAACAGAACAACATAATTGCATCAGGTGGCGTAAGCAATAGCAGACCAGTGCAAATTTAAAAAAGCAGAACTAACCAAAGGGTACGATGATCGGGCAGGTGATGCTGTAGGTCATGACCACTGTGAAGACACACATCATCCAGGCATAGGCCGCTCCAAACTGGAACTCGTAAGCTTGATGCTACAGAATGACAGGATAAATAATATCACATATTTATTTAGTTGAGCCATTTATTCAATTGTAATCTTCAAACCAGGAAGAAAATGATAAAAATATATGTGGTTCATAAAGCTACAACAAATGTAGTAACTAACCCTCTTGACGTTCCTGCGCTCAGCTGCAGATCGAGCGAGGCAAAGGCGGATCATGTACATAAGCAGGCCGGGGATCCTGAGCAGGTCCATGGCGTTTCCAATGAATGCTGATGCAATGACGTAGTTCACAAAGAAGGCTCCGTTGTCAGGAAGGAACACACACCTGATGTGGATACCACAGACAGGTCAGAGCACTTTATAGTTTGGATTCAAATCCATCCACCCGTTTTCTATACTGCTTGCCTTCATTAGCAGGTAACAGGAGCTCAGCTAACTTTAGGCTAGAGAAAGGAAAAACACCCTGGACGGTTTGCTAGCCAGTTACAGGACAGACAATCATACCCATGGCTTATTTATAGCGCTCAATTAAAGCTACTGAATGTAGAATATTCCATTTCGAATCGCTACTGCCACCTGCTGACGAAAAATTAAACTGCACATACCGTTCTTCGCATACACACCACGCACATTAGGTCACATCCGCAGACAGGGCGCGGGAAATTCTAACCCGAATCCAGTCTGAAAACTATTGGCCAGAGGCTTGCAGGAGTATCCATTGTGAACAGCTAAGGTGTTAATCTACTAATTAGAAGGCATTTCAGTCATAAATGGTCAAATAAAAATCTTACTGTAAAGTTATTTTTGGGGAAAAAAGTTTTGCAAATATTGCAGCTTTAACCACATCTTTTGTTTTATTTTGTTTTTTTTACTAGGGATGGGCATTTTATTTATTTACATTAATTTTAATGTGTGTTCAATACAAAATACCGGTATGCATTTTAGGAACAAATGGAAAAAAGATAATAAAAAAATTCCATTAATTTCATGCAATTTTAAGGAAAAATGCTATATCATGAAAAAAAAGTTGTATTGAACATCCCTATTTTTTCACAAACATTGCTTTTTAAGTACAAATGTGCATCCTAAAAATATTAAAACTGCTCCAGTGTAAAATGATTGTTTGAAATAATAGCATATGTTGGTAACGCAAATTCAGTTCAGTGAATAAGTGCAGCAAAGTATTAATTGTATGTATGCATGCAACTTACTCAAATCGCACTTTAGCATCTGCCAAGAATCTTTTGTCAAAAAGCCACCGGAAGAAGACATCCAAACTAAAGACAAAGAAGAAAAATGTTAAATTGATAACAACAATAAGATTACATACTAAAACGTAGTAGCCTACAAACTCTTGTCACTGAAAACAAAAATATACAGTACCTGCTTAGACCAAGGGAGGGCAGTAGGAGCACCATTAAGATTAGGAAAGTGTAGCATTTATGCATAGTAGTTCTGTTCTCACCGGACCTGTAAGAACAAAAGGACACACTATCATTCTAGGAAAACCAAAACAAACAGTACACACACACAACATCAGTACATCTTGAAATGACTGTTCAAAGTAAAAAGCTTACCGGGTCCAATGGGCTTCAAAAAAGGCAGAGTAGTAGACAATGGTAGGAAGTAACGCAGAGAAGGACCACAGAAGGAGGGTGGGGAAAAACTGAGTGATAATTGGATTCTGTGGACAACAAACAGACACACATTGAGATGTTGAGACAAGAACTCAACAACTGAAGTCAAACGGTTTGATCTTTAGGTACATGTTCCATTTAGTACTGAGTGCATTTTTCCAATCAATTTATTTCAAACCTTTCCAAGGCTGCAGATATAGCAAGTCAAAGGACAGATTTTCATACACAAATCTGTATTTGTAGACGGATGGTGCAGCTGTGCACAAGTATAAAAATCACATCTTTTTCTTACAACGCATGTATGTAAAAATATAAAAACTTTTGTCGAACCCGCCTCCATGCGGAGTTCAAAAACTTGACTTGAGCTGGGCACGGAAATCGAGCACTCGGCGATTACTTTTGCATACAAACAAAAGATTACCGGTAAAGACTTTAAAGGTTATTTTACTGCAAATGCTAAAGATAGCTTGTGGTGAGCCATTACTTCATTACGGTACTTGTTATTCACACACTTTGTCAAATTTTGAAACCGGATGGCTGAAGATAAAGCATAATGTAAATGATATGAGATTAGAATGAACCCTTAAATTGCCTCACGTTTAAGTACTCCACTGGTTTGGTAACATTGAACTTGTCCATGGTGGAGATAATGATGGCTGGTGTGGTGAGGAAGAAGAGGAGGAGGAAGAGGACACAGTTTATAATCAAGCAGCGGATCCACCATGAGAATCCTCCCAACGAAAGATGCTCCCTAGGGGATAAAAAGTTATCTAGCGGTTAGATCAAAAGCCAGAGTGGCCAAGACATATTTGCTGACTTTAATTCACACTCACCAGTACACATTTTGTGGATCAGGGGCGTAGCTCACAGTCCAGTTGTGTGTCTGGAGTTTGTCGCTAACTGCAGAGCTCTGAGGCTCACGGCGACACTGGCAGCCTTGACATTTGCAAGCATTGAAATCCTTCAAGATTCTAAGATGAACCGAGAAAAATGGTTAAACTGCGTTTAGATGTTCTTTTTTAAAATTTATATGTATATATATATATATATATATATATATATATATATATATATTAACAGTGGACTTCTTACATAGCAGTTATAGATTCATTTTGAAAGGTGACAAATGCCATTCCTAAAGGTTTCCTGTTGACCTTCTCCCGCTCCTTCCTGTAGCCATCTTTTAATTCAGCTTCCAGCTTGGTGTAATAACTAACAGCCTCTTCCTGTGAGAGAGATAAACATCCAAATATGGTTTGTTTGTAGGGACTTTAAAATTACATTTGTGAAATGAACATAAAGTGGATAGAAAGCCACAAACACCTGATCAAATGCCAGTTTTTTTTGGTGACCAAAACTTTTTCCACCCTTAATGTGACCTATAGACTCTACAACTCAACTGGAAAAAAAAAAATACAATTTTGAAAGGAGAAGTAATAATAGAAGACCATAGTCAAATAGCCAAGTTCGGAGGGATATATGAACGGTTGGAAACATTCAGGCTTCTTGAAATCCAAAAATGTCAGGTCAAAGCCTACTAGAACATCTGAACTCCATTTTGTGTTAATCAAAGGCACTTTAAAAGGGTGGCAGGTGTGTGCCAACTCAATTTAACATAAATTTGCAGACTGGTGCAACCACATTATCTTTTTTTATTTTATTTTTGTAAATACAGATCATAGGCTGCTTAAATGGTGAAAAATATTTTGAAATTATCTTATTTCTATCACCAAAAAAATTGCATTTGAGCAGGGGTGTGTAGACTTTTTTTCCCTCCACTTTTTTGAAATGATCTGGCAAGAAGCTATAAACATCTACTAAAAAGAAGAAAATAAACATTTGACTGCCACAATGCTCGAGCGGTGTATGGTTTTAAGTTATAAAGAATGGAAGTGCGCTTCTGACCTGCTCACAACCTTTGATGATGCAACAGCAGAGATGTCCACATGGCTTTGGGTTTATCATGGTGGTTATGTGCTCTTTGGCCTGCAGATCAAGGAAGAATCTCTTGCTGCGTTCTGCCTTCTTCCTGCATGCAAAACAGTAATACTTCACACTGACGACATCGCTCTCATCGATGCCAGGTCAGTCAAACTTTGAACAAACTGGTACCTTTCAGAGTTCAGATTCATCAGCTTGGCCACATTGTAACAGATGCGGGCTTCCAGCACACCGCAGTTTTCATACGCTTGCCTATTAAAAAGGAGCGAGGGAATTGTATTACAACAAGAGTGGAGACAACATACTGCTTAATAAATGTTGGTGGTTAAGTGGGATTAGGGCCAAGCAGCACCCCTCACTAATAGGAAAGGACACATGACTTGCATAATTCTGCTCATCGGGCTTCTGTTACGGGCATTTATACTTATAGGCCTGCCATTGTCTCATGTAGGATACATATTTGGCAAGTCAAACTTTAAGAGGAAAAAGCATGGCTCTTATATACTCTAATGCAGTTAGAGTACATAAGCAGGTAGGAAATGAGAAGCTATGCAAGAGATGTTATGAGATATTTCATATGAAATCACAGATTTTTTTTTTTAAAAGCACTTACTCAAAATGTTGCTTTATTTCTGTTTCTTCTGCATATTTGGAGAGTCCATTGACAAATAGTGTTCTTTTGACCTGTAGTCCATTGGGGGAGGGGGGTTAAAAATATATATTTTTAAATGTATGCTTGTGAAGTGAATTCTGTGAAACCAACCAGGTCATCCTCTGCGTAGTGCATCTTGGAGGTGTGTCTTCTCATGCTGCATACTGTCAGTAGCAGGTAGAGGAATGCAAATATTGTGTGCAGCCACAAAAGCGCATTACTGGGTAAGATAAACAGTTGACAGTGTTAAGCAACACAGACGGTAAATCACATTGGCGCTAAAATGACTGCCCAAGAATCACTCACTCTGCATCGAGATTTGCTATTGTAGTTCTTCCAAAATTATAAGCATTGTTTTCTGTGGAAAAACATAGATGACAAGTATTTTGTTGTAGAGTATAGTAGATGAAATATTAAACAGTAACAACGGCTATTCCTGAAAGACATCCGAGCCAAAGTAGTTCAACAGCTTCACATGATAATTATGTGTCAAAGTGGTCTCATCCATTAGTGACTCACCAAGTAGGTTTCCTGAGAAGTTCACAGGCAATATGATGCCAACAGAGAGCACACCCACCACTACCAGTAGGCCGATGATGTGGCGCTGGAAGGACAAATAATGTACTGCGTCCTCGCCACACTTCTCCCTTATCTCATCATCCCTACAGGGAAAACACATCGTTTTATATTTCATTTAAGTCTCTTTTATTAATAATGAAGAGCAGGCAGATTTACTTGATGCGGAAAATGGCAGTGAGCCATGAGCAGAAGCCCTGTAAGAGAGGAGAGCAACACTGTAATATGAACGAAACAGGGCCAAACACAATTGCCCATTCTGTAACAGCAATGGCAATCTTACGGTGTCTCTCTGATCCATGTCTACCGAGCTGGAAACGGAGGTGAGGCGCTCATAGCGTTCAGGTACCTCTGTTGTCAAGGCAGCGGCCACACTGTGTGAATAAAACACGACCCAAAGCATTGTCTTGGTGTAACGACAAAGTATTTGTGTCTCAACACACTGAGACTGCCATTAGTAGTATGGGAAAGCTTATACACGTACAAACACAAGCGTCTTTCACACTGCATTTCTGGTGAATTGGCACATTGGAGGTGTAACAGTAGAAATTATACTTTCAAACCACGAGGGCATCAAAGGTCCGTCTTGGATGTTGAACTTCACAACTTCTGTTACTCACCCCAGAAAAAACCCAGAGATAAACAAGAAGCAGATCATTCTGAGTTCAGCAGAGCCAAGATGCTTTCCCTTAAAATGGAAGTCAACCGTAAGCATTTTTTGACAATAGTATGCTATATATATGTGACCTCACGGGTCTAAATATGACATCCTAATTAACTCATTCACTGCCATTGACAGCTATAGACATCAAAAATTCATTTGAACTATTTCTATTAGTTTAACATTTTTACCCACTTTTGTTAACAAAAGTATGCAAACATATAATTTTTTGGGGGTATTAGAACAGATATAAAAGTTGTGATTAATTGTGAGTTAAATAGTGAAGTCATGCGATTAATTACGTTTGAAAATTGTAATGGCCCTACGCCCCTAATTTTTAATAATGTTTTCTTAAAAAAATAAAATTAAAATTAAAACATTATTAAAAATGTATTTTCTTTTTTTAAAGAAAACATTAAAAATTAGGGGCATCAGGCAATTAAAATTTGTAATCGTAATTAATCGCATGACACTAGTTAACTCACGATTAATCACAAATTTTATATCTGTTCTAAATGTACAAAAAAATCTAGGTTTTTATACTCATGTTAACTCTTTGACTGCCAGACGTTTTCAGAAAAGGGATGCCGTCAGTGCCAGCCGATTTAAGCATTTTGACTGATCTTTCGAGGTCCACAGAAAATGTTCTGTTTGGACTATGGAAACACACGTACTACCAAATGAAAGAAAAGTTTGTTTCTACCTTATTCCGTTCTTTAGTAATCAACAATAGAAAATGGTTAGTTTGACCCAATTTCATCTGTTTTGGACCAAAATACGGAGAAATCAAGCTTTTAGTGAAACGATATTATTTCATGCATTCTAGTGAATTTTACACTTCTTTTTGTCCATGAATGATGCCACAAACACCTAAATAGTGCTTTACTTCTATAAAACACTACCACCAAGAATGAAAAAGTGTTTTTTGATAGCAAAATACGTTTATTTACATTCAACAGTGTAACAATTTGACAACAATTTGGCAAACTATTTACAAATGTGTGCAACTGTGGTGCTATTTACAAATATGTGGATGTTTCAACGACAGTTTTTCTTTTTGTAACACTCTCCTGCGTGCAAGAAGACGCAACAGCATTTGCACAACAGATTGCCTCTTCGCGTGCTCCACTTTCTTGCAGGCCGTTTTTTCCGGGGAATAGCAAGTATATACTGCAGTGTGTGTTGCCATCAAGTCTAATATCAGGATCATGCTACGGTTTCGTTACGTCTCGCTTCCTCGTGTCCTTCAGTTGCTACACCGGGTTGTAAGAGATGTTTTGATCCATTTTATCCACTCCATTCATGGTGGCATCGTAGTCCAGAAACAGTGTCTTCTCCGTGATCAGACTGTACCCGCTCCTCCGATGAATATGCATTGGACTCGGGGTAATCTTCATTGTCCGACAAAATGTCCGCATGTGAAAGCTCCGGCGTTAGCAGCGGTAGCCGCGCTTAGCCGGTGAGGCTTACTACGTGATCATAACAGTCGCATCAAGGCTTCCAACTTTGGCGTCAAGCTCGGAGTCATCATCATCATCATCATCAATCTGCATTGGTCGATGCCAACTCTCCATCGCCCGATCGAATGTCCGATTGTGTAGAAGTACCCGGTCGGCTATTGTGCGCGTTTTGCGGCCTTAGCAGCGGTAGCCGCGCTTAGCCGGTGAGGCTTACTACGTGATCATAACAGTCGCGTCAAGGCTTCCAACTTTGGCGTCAAGCTCGGAGTCATCATCATCATCATCATCAATCTGCATTGGTCGATGCCAACTCTCCATCGCCCGATCGAATGTCCGATTGTGTAGAAGTACCCGGTCGGCTATTGTGCGCGTTTTCCGGCCTTAGCAGCGCTAGCCGCGCTTAGCCGGTGAGGCTTACTACGTGATCATAACAGTCGCGTCAAGGCTTCCAACTTTGGCGTCAAGCTCGGAGTCATCATCATCGTCGACATCAATGCGCTTTTTAGTATTGATTGATGCTTTCCGTCTTTGAAAAAAATGCTCAAGCGTGAGCTGCTTGCAACCGGTTGATTGGTCAGCCATTGTGGACTTATTCAGCCATTGTCTCCTCAACACTCTAGCTCCGCCTCACGTCTTCTACTGACGCCCACGGTGGGCGGCCCATCCAACCTTGTGCAAAGAGAGTCATCGCTGCCCTCTAGGGGCCAAAACGAGTCTTTTACTAATCAGATCTGCCTGATACTTTCAGCACAGCTGCCCAAGGCTTTCCTGCACCCGTTTTCAAAAAAAACAAAAAAAAACATAGGGGACGTCTTTTAACGTCCTCTGCGCCCTTCCCTAGGTTTATGCTAAACGTTTTATAACGTTTATGGCGGTCAAAGAGTTAACAAAATGGAAAAATAATGTTAAACTAATAAAAATAGTTAAAATGATTTTTGGACATCTATAGGTGTCAATGGCAGTGAATGATTTAATATTAATTTTGGGGAATATCAGTTATGAAGCAAAATCCAGCTGTTTTTATCCATCTCAAGGGGCGGCCATTTTGCCACTTGCTGTCAACTGAAGATGACATTAATGTTGCTCAGGGCTCAGGCAACAACCAGTCACAGCTCACCTGTTTTCTGAAGCTGTGCTGTGATTGGTTGTTACCTCAGAGCAACATTGATGTCATCTTTAGTCGACAGCAAGTGTCAAAATGGCTGCCCCCTGAAAATGATAAAAACGGCTGGATTTTGCTACATAACTCATATTCCAAAAATGTTATGTTATATTAGAATGTCATATTTAGACTCGTGAGGTCACATATAACATATTATTGTCAAGAAACTTAACTCATATTCCACTAACACAATATTAACCAGAATACCATATTTAGACTAGTGGGGCTGCACAGCTATCACTTTGAAAAAAAGTTGTTGACCCCTGTTCTACACACAAACGTGGGAGCGAGATGAGCATATATTTTGATTAAATGTACAGGAAATGGGCTCTGCTGCAGCTCAAAATATGGTAGCTTTGTTAGGAGAATGATGTCAACCTCACTCTAGCAAGAAATTAGAGAGGGCTGTCTCTAGCGTAGTAATCAAGAATAGATGAAGTAGCATTACTACTCAAGTGTGTCTTGTCTGTGTGCATCATGCTGCGCAGGAGGCCATGATTCAGATTCAGAAAGAGGTTAATACAGAGATTAGTACGCGCAGATCTAATTAAAGACAAGGACACCCAGCAGCACAAGAATGACATTGGCATGGAGAGGGGGGAGAATCATTTAGGACCCCGGCACTGGGAAACACCTGGACGAGAAACACTAAACCACCAAGGACGAGGAAACCTAAAAGTGGTAGCTAAGTTAACGACACACAAAGAGGGAGCAAGAGAAGAAAAAGGCAATATACAAACAGAACATACTATTCCCGATCATCCAGACGACTGTAATGCTGATCCATTCTCCTGGTGAAAAGACAGGCAAAGCATTTACTTGCGCGGATACGATGCAAGTCTGCTTGCTAATATGGACGGGTTCAGTTCATATCACACACTCTCTCGCAATAAACAGATACCGTAGCGGATCGCTGTTTTTGACTTTGACCACTGAAATAGAGTCTGCTTTCAATAAATAACATTTGACAAATGACTCAGGCGGCTGCCACCCCCTCCCATCATCCCGCTACGCTACAACCCAATTATCAGTTTGCTCGCAGCTGCAAAAATAGTGGAGGAGTAAAATCCAAATCCACAGCTGGGAAATGTGGGTTATAAAGCAGCGTGTCATGAGTTGAACTTTTTCAGAGTCAAGGTTTGCGGTGTTCTCTCGCGTTTTTTAATCTTGCTATGTGTATGTATTGGTAATATTATTTCACTAATAATCATAGTTTAAAAAATAAAAATAAAAAAACACTTTCATGAATCAGATCTTTGGGGGGACAATTGTTGTTGAAACTTTTATTTTTATTTTTAATGTTTTCTTTTTAAATCAACCATAAATTTTTACATGTAAAGTTTGTTAAACAAAGCAATACAGTGTTTAATTCATGTATGAGTCCATGGCTTTAAAGTGTTTTAGATGTTAATAGGATATTTCATTTGACAATACTGCTGTTAACCTAAATGTACTCACGAACTTCAGGTCTAATTATACCTACAGGGCTTAGACTAAACCAGACACAGCATGTGCTGCTGACATCGACTTCCTGTCTGGGTCAAAACCTCGAGAGGTTTGCTTCAGTTAACCTAAGATTGCTTCATTTTGCTGTGTCAGTGTGTATTCAATAGATTTTTTGTGTGTCTTGTCTGAGACAAAATCTGACAAGGCATATGTTCCCTTTGATGCACGCAGTGAGCATATGTTCACTGTTGGTAAACGCACGTTTCCTGTCTGTAACCTAATCCATGACAATGACTCTGTAAAAAAACAAAACAGATCCTGAGTGGCTGCCTGCCACACTAAGCTCTACAGAAAATGCCTTCCTGACCCTAAGACGCGTCACATGGCTCTGAATAAGTAAGGTGTCATTAATTTCTTCCATAAATAAGAGTAACGCTAATACTTCAAACTTATCAATTTGATGTACTCTACCTGTCAGCGTCGGTGACGAGAGCGAGACGCCCATAGTCCCACGCTACTTTTCTCAGGAAGGAGAACACAACCAGCAAGCCCTAAAAGCGTACAATTATTTGCAAAAAAATCTATTAGAATAATAAATAATCGAATATTGGTAATCCTTGGGAAAACATTTATAGGATAAATGTACTCACCAAAAAGCACATGAAGTCAAGGGCGAGGACAGTTGGTACGCCACCAAAGGGCAAGCCCTGCAGCACGGTGCTGCGAATTCGGGCCGAGTAGCAGTATTCTTTGGAGGAGGCATTGGGTGGCAGCGTTGTGGCACAGCTTTGGGAGTCAGAGCAAGCTTGTGCCCCCCAGATGGCCATCCCTAATACCGGCACTTGCATCACTCACTGCAACATGCTGAGAATCTGTAAAGAAAGGCCAGTGCGTTTTCAACATTCACTAGATAGTGATGTAAATCATAAACAAGATATAAGCAGAAAATACTTTCCATTCCAATTAAGACAGATTTAGATCTAGCGAGAAGCATGAAGATGAAAAGTTTTGTCATCTTCCTCTTAGAACAAAGGTGACGTTTCTCATTCGTCACATGCCCAACTGCTGACAACACATATGACATCCACAATTTTATTAGATTTTTTCTTCTTTGCATCAGCTTTCGCTTCCCATTTTGTGCTTTTACAATAAAAATGTTTTTGGTGCGCTCCATACCAAGTAAATTAGGCGCTTCCCAGATCAAATTCAAGCATTTAAGAGGTTCTCTCATTTCCTATCTAAATGAAGATGTACAAACTCAAATGGATAGATCATCTTATTCTTACTTATATTTTACTACTTTAGGTACAATTTAACTGCAGTACTGCATTTTCCTTTTCCACAAGAAATAACGGAAATAGAAATAATCAGTGACAGTGAAAAGTGTTACCATCAAAAAGCCTCAACACTCGCCTTTACACTTACTGTAAAGACAGAGATCGGAAAATTGAAACAAAGGTCAGAGGAGATGTTTGAGAGAAAAGTGCAGCATACAATGTTGAACTTGACTGAATTTGGAATTTGTCCAATTTTTCAGGGGGGGAAAAATGCATTAAATTAATGATAGGCAAGTACCGATACCAAGGATCTTTATCGGGATGCTACATGTCGACGACGGCTGATACCAGTATCCCATTTTACGATCCTGAACTATAAATTAGAAGAATAGAAAATTGCCATTCATTTTAGGCAACTTTTAAGAAAAAATTATGTGTGATTGTTTTTGGGGGGGGAATATTATATATCGGTATTTAGTATTGAATACTCGAGTTGAGTACTCGTGCTGGCATCAAGTTAAATTAAACATGACACAAAATGTTAAAGACTTGACGATAGCTTAGCACACTTCAGCTGCGTGAGCATCGAAAGGATTAACTAGTATTTACATCAATATTTTTTTTTAATAAGCAGTGGGAATAAATCTGAAGACCGTAGACTAGAAATGGATGATCAGGAAACATATTTCTTGGCAAAAGTATCCACACTTGTAAGGATACTTACTTGTGTTGTAAAAGTACAAAGTGAAAAGCATTTAAGAGGGCAAATAAAATGTTTGCTGTCATTAAATACACAATAGCATTTTTTGATAAATTGGCACAACAAAAATAAACTTCCACACTGTGTTTCCCTCTTTTATGAACTTTTATAGTGGGCATACTGAGAAGGGGGGGGAAAAACGACACAATCGCCACAAATTAGTCTTAGAGCCAACAACACAATTCTCTCAAATAAGGTCATGGATTGGGAATACCTTGCTTTGAATCTTTTCTGAGTACAAAGTATCTGTTTTCATATTAGGGAGTGAGAGTAAAAAAAAATAAACATTCAAAAGTACAGATACCTGCAAAATCTACTTGAGTAGAGCAACTACGTATTCCGTTACTTCCCACTACTGTGTACTGTACAGGCAACAGTTTATGGCTCACATGTTTTGCATGTTTTGACAAAGGCAACAAAACAACACTGATTTCCCGGAGTGTTGGTACACGTGTTTACACAGTTGCACTCCTTTATATTTGCCCTTCGACCCACTCACTATTAGCGGCGATGCTGCTCATCTGCCCTAACACTAAGTCGTTTATCTGCTCCAAGGAATGCTGTGACATCACTGCAGCGAGATGCAGCTAGAGCCCAACAATAAACCAATAGAGACCGCAGGGTTCAAATGGGCCGATGTGAGCCCAAGGAGGACACAGCACAACCAGCTGTGTCTTCATCTACGCGACGGCACACTTTTGGACTGCTGCTTAGCCATCCTTACTGAGACCCGCAAATGCACTTGACGCGATGCACTTGTGGCTGGTTAGTGGAAATACAACGTCAGGAGGTTGCATTACTCAACCGCTATGTAAATTGCTGATTCGATTTGGGTTGAATTCTTATACATGCTCAGAGCTACAACTGCATTACCCAACATATCGTTCGGTATCTTTACAGTGTCCCTGTAAATTACGTACATGGAATCATCAGATGACAGACCAGAGATAATCTCTAGCATTCCTACGCAGTTGTCTCAAGTCAGCCGGGCCATTAGAATTATTATTACAATTATGTAGTGTTCTTTGACCCGGTAATAAAAATTACCACACTCGTTTATTGAGGGTATTAGTTAGCCTGCTAACGCTAACAGTATCACTTTTCTCAGTTTACTTATCGAGCTGTCAAGCATAAACTTTATTTAGAAGTACCAAACGGCCACGTTAACCTCGCCATCGTTTCAAATATGGACAAATGGTGTGATTGAGCTCAAATCCACACCGGCAGACTTACCTTTCCGTATGCATTAAACGAGCGGTGTAGTCGGTGGACTTGTCACTTCGTCAATGAGGCTAGCAGTCAACCGTGGCGTTGACGCTAGCTATTAGCTGCTCGATGTTGTCGAAGACAATTGGGAGTCGACCGAACTACATGGATTTTTGTTTTTTAAGTTTAACTTCCCTCGTCACAACGTAAAGTTATGAGATCTTTTAAAAGATAGTCAAGCAAACTGTATACCATTAACCTGTTTACAATGATGCGCTCGTCAACGCAGGGACTTTCGTGCATGTCAATGCAGCCGGTTGGACAACTCTCAAGACGGACCAGTCTAGCTGGCGGAGACTCAGATCATGCTTAGAGTATGACAGCCATAGACGTGTGACTTCTGGAAATGTAGAGCAGCTTCGCAGCAGATCACTTAAACAGCGCTTTCGCGGTTGGGATGAATCTATGCTGTATATTTCTGTAAGCAGAAGCGTATGTTTATGACGTAATGCAGAAGTGGGTGGGGGCAGTTGTATCATATCTATGGCTGTATCTGTCACATAAGTGTTGTTTGTTTTTTGTGCTATTTTATTTACGTGCCCATAGGTTAATATGTAGATAACCTAAAAAAGGGTACGTATTTCCGGCATTTAAAAAAAAAAATGCCGCTTGTCGCTGATTAATGACGTCATACTTTTGACATTGGCGTGGACTGAGGAAGAACGGTAACATAATTAATATTTTTAACAAAACCATTAGCTCTGTGGATCAAAAGCAGGCGTTTTAATTGTGTGTAAATTTATTCCGATTGATTCATAATCATAATAGACCTTGCTTTTTTGTTTGCCATGCGATAATTAGCGAGCGCTAGCGTTAGCATTAGCCACAGTCACATACTTTATTGTACGTTTATATGATCCTAAACACTATTCTTTGTAGCTATGGCGATGCACCTGTTTGCAAGATCTGTCACCGGGCTCTTCGCTGATACATTGTGCTTAATTCCTCAGAGGACATTCGGGTAAGTTTTCTGGCAGTACACGGGTCACCAAACATCAGCCTGCACGATGTGTGTGTTGTTTGACAGATCATGTTGAAAAGTTGTTTCACCAACAGCAATCTATTTTGAGCATTGTGTAAGCCCACTATTAATCTTATCCTTCTGTGTATGCGTTTATGTACAATTTGTTCAATTGTCCTGGGGTCTGTCAATCACATTTTATATCTCATAACCTCTGGATCACAAAACTCAAGCAAACATATTCTAACTCACTTTTTTAAAACTATATATTATACATATTTTGTACTCACATTGTCAAATTCCTGAAAAGCTTGTCCATATCTGTCGTTATGATTATTGACTGAGCATCATGTCAAATATCTCAAATTTCTCCAGTCTGTCCGCTGCTGCAGCTGCCATTCAGAAAATGACCAGAGTGCGAGTGGTGGATAACAGTTCTCTTGGAAATACACCTTACCACCGGCCTCCAAGAGTGATCCATGTGTACAACAAAAACGGCGTTGGAAAAGTTGGTGACAAAGTGTTACTTGCCATTAAAGGACAGAAGAAGGCAGCACTAATTGTTGGTCACAAAATGCCTGGAGACCGAATGAATCCACGCTTTGATTCAAATAACGTCATTCTGCTCGAGGAAAATGGGAACCCAACAGGAACAAGGATTAAAGTTCCCATACCAACTCATTTACGTGCAAAAATGAAGGGGGACTATTCAAAGGTGCTGGCAATTGCGAGTTCTTTTGTTTGATTGGACTCTTCTGCACTTGTCATCCTTTAAATTACATTATTGTATTTAGTAGACTCAAGTTTCTGTTGACAGTCATCTCTTTGCTTACAATAAATACAACCTTTACCTTAAATGCATGGTACGGCCTGTTTAACAAGCACACGTGGGTCAACTTAATGTTGTGAACACAATGGACAAACCTTACAACGAAGGATGTTAATGGCGTTATTTATTGAAGGCACAACACACATTCTGAACACAAAACACAACTGGCACATTTTAATTCAGCTATTTCTAGCTAAGGACATGTATAAGGCATTCCAATATTGTGATCCCTGTAAATGTTAGCGACAGTGTTTCTCAATGTGAGGCATTTTTGCTAGCAGCTTCCTTTAACTAAAATTTCAGTGCAAAGTAAAACCTTGGGATGAAACCCCACATAGATCTGCTGCTTATGACTAACAACACAAAAGTAAACAAAAGAGTCATATGCTCAAGTTTGTATTGCTACCTATGGGTGCAAAATTGAATCAAAACTATGCTGTTAATGTCAACAAAAGTCATACAAAGAAGGAAAAACTCAATGTAATTAGTAAAAAAAAACATTTTTTTTTTTAAAGCACTACCTTAAATATGTTTTTGTTGCAAAATATTCTCGTAGGACCTTTAGAGACAGCCAACCTAAAATATAGAAATATCACCATGCAAATAACTTGCCTTTCTGTGGTTACGCATATACTCATGCAGGAGTGATAGCTGCATACTTCTGGTTTGCATAGTTGTACAACTTTTGACACTTGGCCTGGATGGACTTTTCAGTGTGTGTATGCAGCTACTTTGGGTACACTAGGGTGGCTAATGTTACAGGATTATCAAGGCTGAGCGTTAAAACAATCATGGCAGTCTGCAGGCTACGGCCGCCTCTCACTCGGTTTAGAGTCGTCTTCAACCACACATGGTCAGGTAAAGCCACTAGCAAAAAGAGAAGATTAATATGAGTGGGGAAAAAAGTTGGATGGAAAGGTTTGCAATTTACAACTGAAACACTACTCACTTCTATGAGAGTCAATTCAGCCACTCCTGATGACTCTTTGTCAAATTGCGAGAAAGACCCTGTATAAAAAAATAATGCAGATGTCATGTTACTGATTGTGAACAGTTCAAAAGTTACACACAAAATGGCGGCAATGGGGAAGAGTACTCACTGAACATGACCTCAAGCTTGACTAAGCAGCAGATAAAGTTATCAAAGTCGACCATCTCATTCTCTGCATACCGGGCCACCAGAATCTCGTTCAGTTTGTTGTTGAGTTTAAAACCTTCAAAAAGGAGGACAAAAGGTAAATTACGCTCGCCAACTATTATTTAGGTGCATCAAAATGGCGAGCATTTCTACCTGCTGCCTCCACAGCAAGACGCATCTCATAGGAACTCATGGTACCTGACGTGTCAAGGTCAAACTGTCTAAAAACAAGCTGTAAGCAAAGAGAAGACGTGTTTAGCTTGGTTAAAATGCTTGTGATGTACTCGTTTGGACATTTCACTCACTTACCAGCCACTTTCGGATCTTATTCCAAAGAATCTGGAACTCCACCACCCCCAAACGAGCACTTCCATCCTTCTGATTCAAATTTTGTCAAAGTGATTTAACTCAGATTTGACACAATCACACTGCTGCATATTGTAAATTGTAGTTTAAAAAAAACAATTCTGATAAGGCAAAGAGGATACATCCATAAGGTTGACCATGGTTCTGCAAGATTCCAAACTAAAGCCATCCGTCTTCAAGTCTTTATCTGGGAAGAACACCATAAGTGGAGTTACAGACGTAGGAGAGGGAGGGAGGAAATAGACTGCATATACAGGAGAGACGCTTTCCAGCGGCTACCAATCTATCATTGCGAATAAACAAAACTCACGGCGCGAGACGACTCTGTTCAGAATGGTCTTCAGCTCCCGAATGGAAATCTCCATGTCCTGTGTAAAAAATAATAATTTTTAATTAATGCCTTTTAAATAAATTCAATTACATTATTTTTCAAGCTTAATGCATCATTTATGTATTAGGAATACATTTTCATTATATTTCTAAAAATTATGTAATTTTTTTCTTTATTTTGTTACAGCATTTTCATCATCATCATGAAGTTTAAACCCTAAGTGAGGTGGCGCTTAATTTTAATTGACTAAAAATGGCTCCCTGAACGTGCAAGAAAAAAACAATTCCACAGCCTACCTCGCCTGCTAGTTGGGCAAACATGGACTTGAAGGAATCATCAATGTCATCTTCAGTTATTTCTTCCTGATGGGACGGTGAATCAAATAGCAGGTTATTTATCACTCCATAAGTTTTCATTTATTCCAGTATACGTAACTCGTGTCAGTTATACATACATCATCTTCCAAATCAGCAGAGATTTCATCGTCCAGTTCTCTGCAATACACAATGACATCACCCTTGGCTTTTACAACCCTTGACGTAACATAATTCAAAATATGAAAAAATAAAATAAAACATACTCTGTTTCTGATTGCTTCTCAGTGAAGACTCTGAGGACAAAGTCAGCCTCTTTACCGGCTTCAAAGGTGGAGGGGACGATGAGGTACTCTCCAGGAGGTAGACGCAGCCGTGTGCTCACCTCACGAAGGTTAATGAACGTCTCGGAGCGAGCGCACGATTGTTTGGTTAGGAAGAAATTCTTCTTCAGGTGGACATTCTGGCAGCCTCTAAACTGAGGGCAGAAGGAAAACTATTTTAATTATGATTTTAAATGTAGTTATTATGGATTGATTTGTGTTTTTTTAAGCAACAATATGAATGAATCCCAATTCATTAGCCGAGCTGACTGCTTCTAGTTTTAATGTGTTTATCGTGGCGTAGAAATAGTTTGCCCCTGTAATGTAGATATTAACTCATTCACTGCCATTGATGGCTATAGACGTCAAAAAATGTGAACTATTTCTATTAGTTTTAACATTCCCCCCCCCCCACTTTTGTTAACAAGAGTATGAAAACCTAGAAGAATATTATTGTACATATTGTACACAAATATACAATTTGTGATTAATCGTGAGTTAACTATTGAAGTCATAAGATTCATAATTACAAATACAAATTTATAAATTTTAATCGCCTGACGCCCCTAATTTTTAATAATTTAATCGCCTGATGCCCCCTAATTTTTTAATAATCTCTTCTTTTAAAAAATAATATTATTTTAAAAAATGTCTAGGTTTTCATACTCTTGTTAACAAAAGTGAGGGGGGGGGGTTAAATTAATAGAAATAGTTCAAATGATTTGACGTTTGTAGCCGTTAATGGCAGTGAATGAGTTAATGTAACTAAGATGACCAAACTAAACAAACAGATCTCAATAGGCTAAAGTGCAGTTGTACCACTGCCAATAATAAACAAATACTTAAATTAAATTACACCTCTAGACGATGCCATTCCAGACTGAGCACTATCTTTGCAAAGACAGAAGTTGTAATACAACTCTTGTGTTGAATCTCAATGGATTGCAAATATGTACCTAATAAAGTGTCAGGTGGGCGCAGCATAATGCAAAACCTGGTATGAAAAACAAAAACCCAAAAACGTGGTGCTGATGCTCTTACCTCCTCTGGGATCTGCAAGAATACAACCAAAGACAAAAGCAGTCATAAAATAAGCAGTTAATAGCATCGAGAAGAGAACTTGTTGTCTGTGCTCGCACCTCATACAGCGCAAAGCCAATGGTGTGCATATCCTGACCGTGTCGGCGATATCTGCGGCGGTCTTTCTGCATCAGCGCTACCAAGAAACTACAGGCCACCTCGTCATCGTCGGGGTCATCATCCTCCTCCAGCAATGTGATCTTATACTGAGGGTTGATCCAGAATGTGTCTACAAACATAAAGAGGCATTTTTGAATGCTGGATTTTGAGAAGAAGAGCTCAAGTCAGAGCAGGACTCACTGGGATTGTTCCTGCAGCCTCCAGCGGTGCTGCCCCGCCTCCATGTTCCCTGAAACTTGATGGTGTTCCAGTGGCTGAGAGTGTCCTCCTTCAGGGCGTCGGCAGTCAGGTTGCAGATTTCAAGTCGGGAAAACTGCCTCAGGAACTCACTGAAGGACATCCTGGATGGAAAGAAAAAGACGGAATTGGAAGTGCAATAAGTGCATTTTGGAGTTCACTTCTTTTGTTTCAGGGGAGGTCAACGCAAACATTTTCTTTACATTACATATGTTGTATGTACCCCCACTAGTCTAAACACGACGTTCTGATTAATATTCCATTTGTGGAATATGAGTTAGAGGCTAAATCCATCTGTTATAATCCATCTCAGGGGGGCGGCCATTTTGCCACTTGCTGTCAACTGAAAATGACATCACAGCTTCAGAAAACAGGCGATTTTTCTTTAAGAGGAAGTCATATCTTTTAGTATCCAGACTAGAAACAAAGCTCAAATGTAACAACAGTGAACTCTGTCACTATATTGTGTGACTGATTTTTAAATCTATATTATTGTCAATTTGATCTTAAACCATTAAGGCCTAAAGCGCCTGGCAAAACCTGTCTCTAAAACCTATGGATGACTTTTGAGTCACCCCCGAAAACCTTTTTCATGGAAAAAAGTTTTCATGGAAATGCAACAATATTAAAAAATAATTTATCTCAGCTCCTGAAGCAGATAGAAACATAATTCCCAAAGCATTTCAGAGCTTACACCTGTGGCGTTCACACAAAAAAACTTCAATAATGTCGCATCTGCGGGTATATTTACCTTCAACACTGGAGCGCATAGTTGCCCACGAGTGGTATATTTGTCGTCCATAACGTTACAAAGCCGTTGAAATTTTCAACATCCTAATTGTCCACAAACATATTTCTGAACAAATATGCCACTGTCAACTGGTTACACTGATTTCAATTTTCCTCCCGCACCGTCCAATAAATGCTTGAATACAATTCCAGGACATGCTACAACGTTACCCTCTCGTGTATATTCTGATGCATTTCATCGGCTACGAGACCAAGAATTGGTCAAAAACAAAAAACAAAATGACTTATCCGCTCTCCCGGATTTAAAGGGAGAAACGCTTCCCGTCCTTAATGGGTTAATTAAAGACCCTAAATTGTCAATTGTGAATGTAAGTGTGAGTGGTTGTTTGTATGTGCTCTGTGTTTGGCTAGCGACCAGTCCAGCGTGTACCCACCTGTTTCCCAAAGTCAGCTATAAAATGTCTTAAGATGCCAATGAGGATAAGCATTATAGAAATGGAGTGGATGGATACTATACATTATTTACTGCCTCAAAAGACCCTAAATTGTCAATTGTGAATGTAAGTGTGAGTGGTTGTTTGTATGTGCTCTGTGTTTGGCTAGCGACCAGTCCAGCGTGTACCACCTGTTTCCCAAAGTCAGCTATAAAATGTCTTCAGACGCCAATGAGGATAAGCATTATAGAAATGGAATGGATGGATACTATACATTATTTACTGCCTCACCATAAAGTTATTTCGATTTATGTAACCAATTATGAGAAGACAGGCCATACCCCATTTTAATCTTTAATGAGTTATTTTTATTTTGTATTTTTTTACAAGACCCGACTTTTTCCATTGTTCCCTATTAATAATTGAAGTAATGCAAAACCATGGCGGCCCCTGTCGCACATACCAGAACTCTCCATCTTCCATCTGCAGATGCACTTCAGCTCGTTCAGATGGATCGACTTGGTCCCATTCCGATGAACTATCAAGTGCAAAAGTGCAGCGTCAGATGTTAGTTAATTTGTCTACAATGGGACAACATGTACGCGGGGCTGACATTTTGTCAACTCGAAAGACTCACTTGTCACTCCAGGCACCGGTCCACTCCACCTGACCCCAAGGATTACGAATTCGGATTAAACGCTCCAACCTGCCACGGTAATCCACCTGCACACACACACACACACATATTCAACAATTAATATACATTATACAATATTGCTAATGGCTGCCCAGTAGTGTCCAAATCGCACATACATCCTTAATCCCAGTGACTGAATAGGCGTGGCCCTTCACCAGCTTCTTGAAAGTTACAGCTTCCATGTCAAAGGCACTGGTTATCTGTAATAAAAGTGACACATAGCTTTTTAGTGTGAAGCCTCTGCTGTATGATTAAACAGTAGTGCTGTTAAAAAAAATATATATATAAAAAGTCCTGTGGTGGAATCTAGGTGCAGTAGAGAAAACAGTCTTGGAAAATTTTTGCACCATGAACTGGACTGACCATCGCCCGTGCATAATAAAGCAAATCCATATCAATACAACACATTGTGCTTGGTCACCCTGTGTCAATCATTAACATAAGTACAATGACTAAACACAGTGAATATTACATTATCCAAATCCCTATTTGAAACAGGACTATGTGTGCACATGATCACGTAATTTCTCTTAATGTAAACACATTGAATCACGAGAGTTTCTGGCTCTGAATCTTGGCTCAGGCCTTCAGTGTGGCGTTTGCCTGTGTTTGATGAGCGATGGTTTGGTGGTTAGCAAGTCTGTCAAAATGCAGAGTCAGGTTGGGATGGCCACTTCAATTTGAGCAAAAAATACCAAGAATTTTGATAATGAGATTATTAACCAGATATGATGAGTTCCAGAGAAATAGATTTTTTGTGTGTGATATTGCCGATCGAATATATTAGGGGTGTGAATTGCCTAGTACCTGGCGATTCGATTCGTATCGCGATTCATAGGTCATGATTTCATTCGATACCGATTAATCCCGATATCAATCTATAAATTTATTATTGCGATTTTTTTAAACTCAAATTTAGAAAATACTAATCAGTAAACCTGTACATGTACACTGTAAAATCTGAAAATTCAGGTTGCAGTCTGTTTCATGTTTGAACAGCACTGAAATCAAATATTAAGGCTTAATGTTCCATTACTATAACATACTTCCATGCTTAATGTGTAAATCCTAACCCTAAGTAAGACGTTTTGTTGAATATCCCCATAAAAAATTGAGGTTTCAAAATTAAATTCGGCCGCATATTGAATCGATTCGAGAATTGCGCGCTGTAATTTGCGATATATTGCCGAATCGATTTTTTCCAACACCCCTAGAAAATATGGACCCCAAAAAAATGTCCTCAAATTAGAGTAAACCTCCTCAACCATTTTGCTTGGTCTTTTACTCAGGGAACCATTTCTCTGATGGGCTCACAGTTTGAAAACATCCACCAATAAGCTTGTAGGCTACAGGTGGAACTTCTAAAGGTTACTCCAAGTTGACGCCCCAAAAACTCAACTTTACTGCACAAATGGAAAATTATTTGTGAGAAGAGTAGTGTAGGCAGTATAATAACATTTAGAATTGAGTAATCCTTTGTTTTTGGTGAATTTGTTTGTTATGGAGGATTTGCAGTGTTAATCCCATGTTGTTGTTTTTAATTCCACAAAACAATAGCATCTTGTGCATTTGAGCTCTGACCTCAAAAGCGTCCCACTCTTGATATGAACATTAAGCAAGCCCAACTAGTTTAAGTAGGAATTCTTGTTCTACTCAACTTTTTCTACCCGGAGGAGAAATGTCCAACTTTTCAGTTTTCTGAAATGCAGCATCAGTTACGTTACGTCACTTACATCAATGGAGCAGCCCAGCAGGGAGCCTCGATCCAGAGCTTTGCCGATGATCTTGTACAGATCTCTGGGAGCTTTGCTGAGTTCGTAACTCTCCGACACGCCACCTGTGAAGTCCTCAAAGCCTTCAGTGGTGCTTCCTCCAGACAGAGCCTCATAGGTGCCATTCAGCCTGATTGATGTAAAAAAAAGAAAAGAAAAAGAAAAAAAAATATCACCCACTCTTCACCAATATTGACGGGAAACGGCAGCACTTCCTAATGTGATGAAGATTTACACTTTGCTCTTACAGTACATGCACTCCGCTGAATAATTTAAGGCCAGAGGCTGAGCAGCCTTCAAAACGACCTACTTAGCATAAGCCTTCTCCAGCAGAGCACTCCAGAATTCATTGCCCTCAGCAGAATGCACAAACATCAGCTCGCCATCTTTGACAGGAAGTCGGTCATCTATGACGACATCGACCCATTCACCAAACTGCCAGAACTAAAACACAAGAACAAAAAATATATAACATCCGTCCAAATGGCATGACGATCTTGCACGAATCAGGATGCGTCTTCAAAAGTACCTGAAAGTGGAAAATTCCAGCGTAGCTATCGTCAAAGGACTGGCCATGTGGCACAACCCGATGAAGCAGCTTCTCGTTCAGGGTGAGAGAAGCAATGGCTGCCAAGAGCCAGCAGTCCCCTGAACCGGAAGGCATAAAGTAACTATTATTTTAATGCTCACGCAATAAACACGTAGGATGAAGAGGAGGGATTTAAGCATGAGTGGAACTGCAGATGAGAGGAGATGGATATAAACTACTTTTGATGTTTCTTCTCTTATTTGAAGATGCAGAAAGGTCAGAAGCAGAGAATTCCAAAGTATCCACCATACAGTTTTGACCCCATTAACCCACCGTCAACCATGGCCCACAAATCGGAGGTACATAATGTAAAAAAGAAAAGAAAAAAAAAGTTAGCTCACAATGCACCATTCGCCAAAGATGAGCTAATGTTAGCTTGTTACGCAAACGTAGCAGTGTGGTTCATGACCTGGTGTATGTTTTCCAACAATCTTTGGAATTTTTTTTGCTTATTTAGGACTTTTAGCCAACTTTTATTTCATATATACCAGCCATTTTCATATATCCTACCTTTAATTTGACGAAGAAAAAAAATTCTCAAGTAACATTTTTCAAACTTTTAATGCCTAAATATCTAACATTTTGTCGCAAATGATGTTTGCTTAAGATTTTTACGCCATTATTGGATATTTGTTATCTTTCTTTCTCTCTTATTACTAATATGACTTTTCCATGAAAACTAACACAAATGCATCTTGATGTCTTCAGACATCCTTTTCAGGTTATTTTATAAATGGTCCGGTTATCTTTGTCACTCAAGCTGTCATTACCGTGAATGCCAGTGGAGAGAGCCTCATTATGTTGTTGCAATACACCAGAGGGATCTGTGAGCTAAAGTGCCATGACGAGATGTCCACTTTGTATTCACACAATAGAAGACAGCAAAATAAACGGTTCTTGTTTCATTTCTGACTTATACATTTGTAAAGTGTCAGAAATATTGCAGGTCTTTACTGTGAATAATTTTTTTTGTCTATATGTGATTGTTTGTATATCAGTCCAGAGTGTACTCAGCCGCTCGGCCGAAAAACTGCTGCGATAAGCTCCAGTTACTGGCAACACTAATGAGGATATAATGGATGTATGGATTGATTCCAGTGAAAAATGGTGCACTTTAATACAACATCTAATTTGATTACTTTTGAACATACCATTGTATTATTTACTGTCCTCATAGAACTGGTAATCCTCACAAGGGCCGTGGGTGTGCTGGAGCCTATCCAGTTGACTTTAGGCAAGAGGTGGGGTACACCCCAAATTGATCGCCACTTTTATTATTAATATTATGATTATGAGTATCATTAAAATGATTGACTCCATGTAGAAACCGTATTAAGGATAATTATTTTGATAGGGGGCTGTTGAAATCCTAGACTTACCACTGCTGTCAACCACAACGTACTGATTGAGAACATCAGGGGATGTTAATGGTGAAGAGAGCCAGAGGTCATTAAGTCGGTTTACTATCAGGTTTGGGCATGTCATTAGACAAAAATGTATTTACCCAGTGCTCCTTGACAGATGTCCGTCCTGGTGGCACCACCAACAATGAATTGAGGCTGATTCACCAGATCCTTAGTGGAAATAAAAACACATGTTGAGTACAAATACACATTCCGAGATCAATTAAAATAGAAATCACACCAGCCTATATGGATTACCATCATGCACACAGACTATTCTTGCATCTAGGCTACGAGGGACTAATCATGTAAACAAATGTCCCCCAATGTGTGTGTGGGCGGGGGGGGGGGGGGGGGCGGGAATGCAGACAGCTGCAGTGGCCTGACAGCCCCCTGCCACAACTTGTTCGATTCAGTCTGCATTTTCAGCCGTCAAAAACCATGTCATTGATACGCCGTTTGCCGTGTTTACATTCCGGTCATCACCACAAACAGCCATGGCTGCTGTACAAGTTACATGAGAAGCCAATCAGAGAGGTCAACATTTAGAAGCTTGTGAAGTAAAACAGATGTCCGGTACCGCGCATCATTAGATTGATCTCTTTTAGCATCAACATAACAATCGTGTTCCATTGAACAATGCAAGGGAATGATACCTAAAAACATGGCATTGAACGATACGTTTCAGTGGTCTTACCATGGGTCTCATCCACTCAACACCTGCGGTTTTGGCAGTATGGGGAGCGAGCTCCTTGAAGCCAAGCGATGGGGGCTCGGCCGGGAAACAGGGGTCTTCGAAAAGGCAGCCCGACTCGATGCACTGTTGCTTGAGTGCCTCATAGTCTTGGTTGGAGAAGTGCACCGCCTGCTCGTGGGAGCCCATGCCTTCCGCTCGCAGCCTGTTGGCGTTTATGGTTGCAGATATCCCTCCAACAGGATTCATACTAGCGCAAGATAAAAATATGGAAGTGGGTGGCGGAGCGCTGAACTGTTTATTTTTAGTATCAGTGACACACACTTGCCAAGATTGTACAGCACCGAGTGTGAAGGAAGAGCAAACGTACAAAGTACTTGCACCGACATGTTCTTTCTACTGTATACAGAATCTGTCCACCTACATTACACTGACCATATTTGGGGGGGCATTAAATCCACATGGGCTCCATATTATGCAAGCATGAATGTAGAAAAATATTTGATTGATACACCATGTCAGGGCGTAGCTCAAGAAGCTGAGGCATTTTAGCATCACAAAAGGGGAAGTTCGATTACCAAATTCTATTCACTACACTCTATACAATATATTCTATTGCAAATTACAGTGGAACCTCTAAAGTAGAATGTCCCAAAGGCTGTACAAGTGTTAAGTACAATTTGCAGAAGTGAACTTCTTTTCACACTTGTGTGACAATTATTCACATCATTTATTTAAATGAGAACAAGGTATTGAAAAGTTTCATGTCCTCTTGGGCATTTACTGTACATGTATTGAGATTCTATTCCAGTGAATGCCCTTTTGAACTTGATTGAACTCTCAAGAGGATGAAGGGGGAAGTCCTGCTTTTTACTACTTGTCTGTTGACCACTACTTTATCATTGTGTATTATGACCGAATATGGTCAAAGACTAAACTGCTACAAAGTGAGACACATGGGTCGCATCTTTGACACAAATCAACTTCCCATTACATCGTTGTCATTCATCAATACAGTTAAAGTAACGCCGTTTAGTTGTATTCACTTTTTAGCAAACCTATTTTTTACACTTCTTTAACAGTGATAGATAAGAATGTTATTTCTTCCTAACCGTTATCTCAAAAGGTTATAACTTATCAATTAAACCGTTTAGAAATGCAAGCAAATCAAAAGTTGACCAGTGTCCAGGAAAGCAGTGTATTCGACCTTAGTGGTTCCAAAGTATAGCTCATATACAATCAAAGTGAACAGTTAGGCAGCGTAGCGAGAACATTCGAAAGGTATGCGCAGAGGAAATGAAACTAGTAAGATCAAGACCACACAAAGCTGAGTCATGATAAAGAAGTTAGTAACATGATACCTGATGTGCAGACAGGCTGAGCGGGAGAGCGACACAAAAAGAGGGAAAAAAGAGAAATGTCATTCACTGAGGATTTTGAGACAAAATGCCCTTTTCTTTGATTTAATTTGGAATGTACAGAGCTGCTGATGATGCGGGTGCAGCCTTCAACAAGCCCCGATGCACTTTACTTAATGAACGCTTCGTTTATTTATTTATTTATTTTTCCTTGAATGCATTTGACTGCTCAGTGTTTGAGAGGCTCATAAATCTCAGAGGAGGAGATAATAGCGCTGCGAGGCAAACAGGCCGAGCAGCTGGCTATTAGTTACTCCCGGCAAATGTGGTTCCCAATCGGTGCTTTCACATTAGACCATCTTTTGTGCTGCTCTGAACCACTCGACAGAATCCTAACGAGCGGTGGTCAGTACACATTCCAGGCAGTGGTGGTGAGCTAATGTTGCTAATGTGGTGAACGAGTGAGGAAGAAGTCACCTGAAATGGGAGAGAAGAGCTGTTTTGTTTTGAATGAAACGTGTAACGTTTTGAACACAAGAAATGCAGAAGTTAATCACGTACAACCAATTTCAAATCATGGCAAAATAACAGCCTTGTTCCAACTTCCCTGATATTCCTTTTACCTGGCAGTCTGGGTAGAAGATAATTTTACTTGCTTCAAGCATGTTTGCCTTAAAAAACTTAATGGGGAAGTCAAGTCACAAATTTTCTTTACAACAATATGTTCAATGTACCTCCACTAGTCTAAATACGTCTTTCTGGTTAATATTGCGTTAAAGCTGCTGTTTTTGTCCATCTCAGTGGGCGGCCATTTTGTTACTTGATGTCAACCGAAAATGACAACACGACCAATCCCGGTGAACCTGGTTTCTGGGTTTAGTCATGTGACATTCGCAATCTGATGCTACATTCCACGTTCCAGGGATTTTTTTGGAAGTTACATATATCCCACTCTGATTCAGTTTCAGGTGAATGTAAACGACAAAGATTGCTAATTCTGCTGAATTGTTTGTTGTTCTGGTTCACGCAGTACAAATCCCATTGTGTTGCGAGAAGTTACTAGTTTCTAAATAACTCAATTAATGTAATAATAAAGAGATAAATATATGTTTATGGTGTAAATCATGTTTTGCCATTCAAGGTCTGTGTCTTCATGGAGGTCGCCATTGTCGAGTGACGTCAGATTGAAGCTAGTCGTTGAAGTTGGTGTCTTTTCTGTTTTCCAACTTCGCAACTTGGGACTCCTAGTTCAAAGGGGTGTTCCAGTGCACTTTTCTTGATCGGAGTTTGGAAAACACAGCATGAGCCCTTAGGCACTGTGATGTCATTTTCAGTCGACAGCAAATGGCAAAATGGCCGCCCCCTTAGTTCATATTGAATAAACACAATATTAATCGCAATACCATGTTTAGACTAGTGGGGCCGCATAGAACTTTTTTACATTTTTTATTTGACTTCTTCTAAGATAAATTTTAAATTGAATTCAATTTATTATCACTTGCATGGAAATCTAACTTACACTCGGTTGGATCTACAGTATGTTTTGTGTTACACAACACACAGAGAGCTAAATCACACACATGCAGACATGCAAGGCGACATAAATGTCAGAGTGAAAGGGGTGCACAAAGCAGAACTTGAACTTGAGATTTTATTACTGATTATTCGAATCCCCAAAGTCAGAACTATGGGGCAAATGTGCGAAACATGCCTAGTATAATTTCCTGTTCTATTGGCAAATAATTATGTTAAAAATATATATATATTCCCGATGTTCCTTTTTTTAAAGACCAGCTTTAGCAGTGGACATTTGAGACTGTTATAGTTGACCCCAGGCTCCCCCCCCCCCCCCCATGCTGTTGCTGAGCCCTTCCATTCTGCTGCAGGAATGTTCTTGTGGCTCTACTCTGGCTAATGATGAACTCTAGAACTCCTCCAATCCACAGTTGTTAGCAAATAGCTGATCGACGCAGTTCTGTGGTCAGTGATGTCATCTGTGGGCCTCAACCTTTGTCGAAGTGCTGGACAGGAAGTCCCAATAATGGTGTTACCCACTCTCATTTGCACCATTGTGGCAATGCATTCACAGGCTCGCCGTGATTCAAAAAGCATCTAGTATGCCAGGCATGTTCGGCCTCAGATTATTGTCGTGAGCACCTGTTCACAAGGCCTGTGTCCCGGCTGCCCCCCAGTCATTAAACCAGTCTTCAAAATACACACAATAGCGCATAAAGTGACGTCACTACCCGACCCTCAATGTGCCAACTCATGTCGATCTTTAAACAAACAGACCCCCCTCCCCTCCCAAAGCGAGATGGGTGCGTGCACCGTTAGCCGCATATTAAACATGCAACATGCACCTCCTCAGTTAAATGACAACAAAGGGACAATAAACAAGACAAAAAACACTCACCACCGCCTTAGAAACGAATCGTGGCTTCCTCTGTGGGAGTCGATTAGAACTAATCGTGTAAAATGGGGGAAGTGAAGACTAGCGGTTCGGATGCCAGGAGGACAGGTCCAGCCCTCCCACACTGTATACACACACACTCGCACCCGCCGGCACTGCAATAGGAGGGGCCACGTCTCTCACACGCACAAGCATGTGTTGCGCCACGCACCAGCTGCCACTTGAGGCGCTAGTGCGACGTGGGGAAGTGTCTTGTGCGGGGACGGAAATCCGTTCCTACGACAACGTCGTAATAAACATGCACGTAAGTCGGAACACACAGGTGGGCACAAGTTAATTGTACCGGCGTCTGCCATCTATAGTGGAAGAGCATTTATGCTCTGCCTGTCATTATACAGTACTGTAGGCTACACCACTATCATAGATAAATTAAATGATTGTACATTAATTAAATTAAATGGAATTGGAACATTTTTAGGCACATATTGATGTCTCATGACACACTGTGTGAGACATTGGTCACTAACGCAGTAGTTAAATCATAACTATAGTATATAATTGTATATTAAAGATTGTTCTAATTAATGCCATGACTATAAAATAACATAACATAAGAACACAATTCCTTACCTTTACTCCCATGTTAGTCTTGTATACATAAATTGCTTAATATTAAGCAAACACTCATATTTCACCACAACCAGCAACATACCCTCAAGGCTAGGTTAGTTCTTTGCAAATACTAAAACAAATTGATTACCCTATGATCAATTTGAAATAACACACATGATGTTATAGTGGTCTATATTTGGTCCCCCATGACTTGAATTTTAATTTCTATATAAAACAATAGAGTTTTGTTGATTATTAAATGAAATGTTTTTAAACTTGAAGGGCTGTATAACTATGGATTAGCTTTGCTGTGTTAAGCTTTCAGGATGTAGAAGCGGAATAAGGATATAGTGTACATCTCAAAACAGGATTATCCAAATGCAGGAGGAGGGACAATGGACAAGTACGTAATGTCAGTTTATCAATTATGAATTTGTAAGTGAAAAAAAAAAAAATCATGGGGCCCAGACAGTCCCAGCAACCTGCTGCTGCAATGTCATTTACAGTATATCACTTCTTTATTCCTTAGAATTGTTGCGTCATGTGTTGAAGCCTCTTTCATAACTTTTAACTCCAAGTATTAAATCATCCATCCATCCATTTTCTTAACCGCTTGTCCTCATAAGGGTCGCGGGGGGCGCTGGAGCCTGTCCCAGCTGGCTTCAGGCAGTAGGCGGGGTACACCCTGAATTGGTTGCCAGCCAATCGCAGAGTATTAAATCAGTTCAATTTTTTTTTTTTACATGTGTTATCAAATGACAGTGCATAACCAGTGTGTAAATATGACTCAATTAATAATATGTATATATTTTTTTTATCTGAACTGAATGCAGGACATTAAATGTATTTTAATGCTTAGTTGCCTAAATTTACCTTTAGGTGTGTCCCTGTTTGCCTTCCAGTTATGGTCACACAACTGTGGTGTTGGTCTGCTTTGTTTGCCTCACCTGCACAGTGAGAGCCCCTCCCTGTCTGAACCAGTAACCCCCCCTCCCTATAAAGAGGCTGCGTTCATGCCTCGATCACATCAAACTGGATGATCAACTCACAAACAGGCAAATCCTTTTCAAATTGCTACGCTTGAGAGGCAAAGATGACTTCTACTGCAGGTCGCCTGGCCCATCAGCAGGAGAGGAAGCGCGGAATTGGCACCACGCAACATGCTGTCAAGTTCCACCAACAGGACTATGAGACTCTGCGTCAGCAGTGTGTGGAAAGGGGACGTCTGTTTGAGGACGACTGCTTTCCAGCTGGGTGCAAGTCACTGGGCTACAATGACCTGGGTCCATACTCATCCAAGACCAGAGGAGTCGTTTGGAAGAGGCCAACAGTAAGAAGCTGTCAAAAAGAATTTACAAATTAGAACTGTATTACGCTGTTGAGTAAAGTAATATGATTGACACCATTTTGATTTTTCATTTAAAAGTTGCATTTGAAGAAAGAGGGGAAGTACATTCCCTCACCAGACACTTCATTAGGTACACCTGCACAGAAGCATCAAGGTTGCAGTTTACATTTACACAATATGAGATTTTTTTATTTTATTTTAAGCCTCAGTAATGTAGCTCAGTCGGGTTACTGAAAATATTAAAATGGCTTTTTAGAAATGAGAAGTGAGTAAGACATACTTTTTTTTTTTTTAAATCTAAAACTTTTCTAAATAAATGGGAAATACATTTCCTGAAGCATGATGGTATAAACTGCTTTACTGTTTTTGCCTGGAAGTGTAGAATACTCCATCCACACTTTGCAGTCATTTGTGTTGTCTATCAGTCAGCTACCGTCAGGCTGATTTGCTTATGATTCAGAACATTTGCATGCAGTTAAATGAGAATTGGGGAGGAATGAAGAGAAGTTTCTGAACAATAAACTGAAATATGAGACTGGTAACACGTCTCTCTCTCTCTCCCCCTCCCTCCCGCTCAGGAGCTGTGTTCCAACCCTACATTCATTAATGATGGAGCCACGAGAACAGACATTTGCCAAGGAACTTTAGGTAATTGACACAGGAGGACAATTTGATGGTTCTATGAAAAAAGGCCTTTTGTATTTAGAAGGTGAAACAAACGTCATCACAATACACATCTTGAAGTGTTTGCTCTTAATGTGCAGGTGATTGTTGGCTCTTGGCTGCTATTGCCTCGCTGACCCTAGATCAGCGGATTCTGGCACGCGTGGTGCCACCTGGACAGAGTTTCTCTGAGGGATATGTGGGGATATTTCACTTCCAGGTCAGAGAAAGTCATTTGTTGCTTTTGACTCTTTTTTTTTTCAATAAAAAAAAAAAACACTAACTTTTATTTGATTTACTTATTTGTTACGTCTCTCCATCTATCCATATACCACTTGTCATTCGGGTCACGAAGTTGCTGTAGCCATAGCCAATTGGCTGACATTGAGCGATGAGTACATCCTTCAATTTGAGATATTTGCTGGAGTCTACAGTAATACAAAGACTGCCATGGAAAAGTTCATATTTACAATAGAAAATCACATTTTCTTTTAACATACTTTCCAGAACTTGATATAGAATGTTGTGCATCGGATATATCACAATAATCATTTACTTTTGTTTATAACACATTTGAGCTGATATTTTAAAGAACACACTTCGCTTTCTGTTTGGGTGAACTTATGTATTTCTGCAAATATTGCCTGCCATCATTTATCCACTCAAATGAAGACGGGGGTAGGTATCATTAGTGGAAAAGCCCTTATTCATACCAACATTTATATATAAACATGTATATTAAACAGTTCCACAGTTCCAATAGTTTATTACATTTATGTCAAGTAAAATTGTGATTTAAAGTGCAGAGAAACATCATAAACCAAGGCAGATTGGGCACAACAAATAAAGCTTTGAAGGTCCTCAGAAAATGAACACGGGTCCATACAACGTGAAACAGTCCCATGAGAGTCTCTTAATTGTCGTTAGAGATGCAATCACAACGTAAGATCATCTTTAATACTGCACAGCAATATTGTTTACAACATACTGCAAGTCTCAACACTTTAATTCATCTGAGTTTACGTGCTTACGTGCTGCTGTTTTGGTTAGCAATGGAAGTTCCAACTCGGCTGAGTAGTAAACTCTTCATTGTACAGGTGTGAGTGTCTTTAAACGGACATAATAACAACAACATGTTATCTTCCTGATGGTAAAAGATCGGGATTTATTTGTCTTAAATAGATTTTGCGACAAATGGGCATGGCATCTACTAGATACTGTAATTTGGGGGATTGTGGTACGTTACGTTTTAAATCACATGTTACCATGTTATGATCACTGACTTCTGCTTTGGGTGAGGCCATACAATAAAGATCCATTCATTTACTGCCTCCTTCTAGTTAGTGTGCATGCTGCTGATTGCAGAAATCTGCCATGTTTATGGTCAAACAATTAAAAAACATTTTCTTACATGAATAGTACATTTTTGGCAAATGTCTCTCCAAGCAATTATTTTTCAATGCAGTCGTTATGTCGAACTGCTCATGGTGCTTTTGCTTTGTTCACTTCAGTTTTGGCAGTTTGGCGAGTGGCTGGATGTCGTGGTGGATGACCGTTTACCCACCCGAGATGGGGAGCTGCTGTTTGTTCACTCGGCCGAGGGCTCAGAGTTTTGGAGTGCACTGCTGGAAAAGGCCTACGCCAAGTACAGATTCTTTCTATATCAACAATTCAAGAAACCGTACAACAGTTGTTTGAACGTGACGCTGTTTTTGTCATCTGTATCTGACAGAGCATGTGGCTGCTACGAGGCTTTGTCGGGCGGAAACACAATTGAGGGTTTTGAGGATTTCACTGGGGGGATTGCCGAAATCTACTCTTTGGACAAGCCTCCGTCTCAGCTCTTCCAAATTCTACGGCGGGCGCTGAAGCTCGGCTCCCTGCTGGGCTGCTCTATCGATGTAATTTGATTCGTGTGGATTTGCCTTCTTACCAACAAACATACTGATATATACTATTTATCCGAGCATTTTCAACTACTTTCAGATCACCAGTGCCTATGAGGCAGAGGCTGTCACAAATCTCAAACTTGTTAAAGGACATGCATATTCAGTGACTGGTGCAGAACAGGTACAGTATACCACACTTTAAACTATCAACAAACAAGGTATTCATATGGAAACTGCACTGCTAAGAGAAGAATTCAAACTGAGTAATGACAAGTTTTGCAACCGGTCTTTTTATATTGGATTTAAAGAGTACGTGTGCGCTAATATTGTCACCAATGAAGAGAGAGTGTTGCTCACGGTTCTAGGTTCACTTTCGGGGCACGCTAGTTCCGCTGGTTCGCATCAGGAACCCATGGGGGCAGGTGGAGTGGACCGGGCCTTGGAGTGATGGGTAGGAAAATGTTTTCTTAATGCAGATATGCGAGGGGGTAAAACACTGGATTTTCCCACAAGAATGATTGTTTATCACATTTAGATCCACTGAATGGAACTATGTCAGTGAAGAAGACAAATCCAAACTTAACCATGTAGCTGAGGACGGAGAGTTCTGGTAAATATACAGTTTTATGCATGTTATTCAAGTAAAAAAAAGAGAGATGGAATTGAAGAGAACTTGTTTGGTCTTTCCAGGATGTCCTACTTGGACTTCATCAGACAGTTCACCATATTGGAGATTTGCAACTTGACTCCAGATACGCTCAAGAGTGACGACGTTGGCCACTGGAACCACTACCAGTTTGAAGGCATGTGGCGGGTCGGATCAACTGCAGGTGGCTGTCGCAATCACCCTGGTAAAGAAATCATGTGTAAATTTTTATATTAGACAAGACACATTTGCATTTTTAGTTCTTTGCTGTTTTCTATCGTGGGAGGTTCTGGAAGGTAAGTAACACTCACAATAAATGAGGGATTACTGTATCTGAATACAAACAATTAAAAAATCTAATTTTCGTAATCTCATCATGTCATATTTAAATAAAGATTTTAGCATAGTTAAACATAATCTTCAATTAAATCTTCTTTTTTTTTTGTTGCACTGACGACTTGAGGCCAGACATTCATAAATTGCATTCATTAATGTTTTAAAGTGGCAGAAGGCTTTTGGTTTAATGTGTTACACTTGTGTTTGCTCCAGCGACCTTCTCATCCAATCCTCAGTTTGTGGTGCGTCTGGAAGATGTGGACGATGATCCTCTGGATGGGGAGGGTGGATGCACCTTTCTAGTGGGACTGATGCAAAAGGATGGACGCAGGCAGCGGAGGCTGGATCGCGATCTTCAGACAATTGGCTTTGCTATCTATAAAGTATTACAATGATTTGTAACAAAACATTTAGAGTGATTACTTTTAACAATATTTTTGCTATTCTCCAGGTCCCAGATGAGGTAAAGTATGCCTGAAGCATTACACATAACATTCTAAACATGACAACATGCTGAAATCTGTCTTGTGCTCATAGTCTAATTAATCATTAAAACAATTGTGTCGATGTCATTGTGAAGTACAACGGTCGTAGCAATGTTCACCTGGGCCCGGATGTCCTGCTGCGTCAGAGAGCTGTGGCCATGAGTAGCACCTTCATCAACACCCGAGAAGTTTGCAATCGCTTTACACTTCCTCCAGGCGAATATGCCATCGTACCCTCAACTTTCCATCCTCACAAGAATGCCAGCTTTGTTCTCAGAGTGTTCTCTGAGAAACAAGCTTCGACCAGGTAACTGAAATATCAGAGCTTTGTGTTACACTGCCATCTGGCGGACACAAGTCAGAAGGCTCGAGTAAAGGATATGGGCATCTTTGAATTGCCGTGGCAACCCAACATCAGGCCAAAAATTATTATTATTATTTTTAATCTTTCTGGGCCTTATGTTTGCAATGTTTGAGGTGTAGCCACATTTGCACGTAAATAGTTAACTTCCTCTAATGCAGAAAAATAACAATTACAGTACTGAAAATGTATGTATGAAAAAACACTAAACCAAAAAATAGCCAAATGAAAATCAGTAAGTTCTGCGGTAACTGAGTGTGCCTTCGTGACGACGTATTCTTACACCACTGCGCAATGTACAGTATTGTAGTTTAATATGCATCGATTCTAACCTTGAAACTGTCAGAACCAATATAAACAAAGGACTTCCTGTATGGCTCGTTAAACAAGATAACTCACATTAGGACTATTTGGTTCACTTCTACATTGCCAACAGGACCCACACGTCACGACAGAGGCCACTGAGTGCACCTACAGGCATATATCTGTAAATTACATTTAACAACACTAAGGGGAGCCCTGCAGCACAAGAAAATAAAATCAATATTCCTTAACTCATTCACTGCCATTGACGGTCATAAATGTCAAAAAATCATTTTAACTATTTCTATGAGTTTAACTTTTTTTTCTACTTTTGTTAACAAGAGTATGAAAACCAAGATTTTTTTTCATTGTACATTTAGAACAGAAATAAAATTTGTGATTAATCGTGTGTTAACTATTGAAGTCATGCGATTAATTAAGATAAAAAAATAATAATCGCCTGACGAGATGATTATTAAAAATTAGGGGCATCAGGCGATTAAAATGTTTAATTGTAATTAATGGCATGACTTCACGATTAATCACAAATTTTATATCTGATCTAAATGTAAAAAAAAATTCTCTAGGTTTTCATACTCTTGTTAACAAAAGGGGGGGGGGGGAACAAATAGAAATAGTTCAAATAAATTTTTGACATTTATAGCCGTCAATGGCAGTGAATGAGTTAACTTCATTTTGAAGATGCGTTCTGTATGCCTCGGCTTAGTAGGCTCTATATTACAAACATCTCCATTTCCATTACAGTCCACTGGAAGAGGACATTGATGCTGAACCCGAGGAGGTAAGCAAAGCTGCCTTGTTTGCCAATGTAGAACACCGATGCCTACTGGAGCTTTTGAACAGAATGTCATCATGGAGTCAAAACAATCAGTTACATGTGTTTGAACCTGCATCTCAATTGACAATCGGCTTCCATGTTTCTCGCATCTTGCCATAGCAAGAGGAGTTATCAGAAAGTGATGTGGATCCTCACTTCAAATATCTCTTCAAGCAGATTGCTGGCAATGTCGGTAACATGTTAATTGAAACCGAATCAGCTTTAAACTGGATCAATTGAAATGACATGCGTTTATTTAACAGGACACAGAGGTTTCGGTCTTTGAATTGGTCAAAATTCTGAACAATGTGGTTTCACGTAGTAAGTAAAGACAACCACCTCATTAATTGGCGTGTAGCTTTTTCACATTTGAATGGTTGGAGAGTTCGAAGCTTCTTGTCACTTTCTTACAGGGATTGACGTCAGGACAGATGGCTTCAGCCTTGAGACAGGCCGTCTTATTATCAGTTTACTGGATGTATCCTCTTTTAGAAATATAGCTGGCAATGTTTTGAATAACATTTTAACTACAGAAGGAACGGGCACAGGTTCCAGTGCCATAATTCACTTTTTGTTTTGTCCTCAAGTGGCACAATATCAATATTGATATTAGCGTCAGGGATGTACCTGTCAGATACTTGCTAATGATGATACCTGCTAATGCGAGGGCAGCCAAATCCAACAGACTGTAATCCGCCACTGTGAGTTTGATGTCATACAAATGCACCATCTGCACAAACAACACAAACACATTCAAAATCCACACTTACATATGAAATACAGCAAAAGCTTAGACAATTAAACAAAAGATTGATAGATGACGAATAAACAGTCATTTCATTTCAGATATCTGATGTGTCATTTTAAAATATGAAGAGCTTTATAAAAACCTTAACATTCTACAGAAGGATGAAAGCTCCATGTTGGGGCTGTTGGAATTCCATAAACTTTGGAGCAAAATCCAGAAATACTTGGTAAAATTGTCACTCGCCTGCTTTGCTGTCATTTGGTCGAACATGCCTGATGACTCATGGTTTTGCTTTCTTTAGGATATCTTTAGAAAACACGACCAAGACAACTCTGGCACCATGAGCTCCCATGAGATGAGAAGTGCTGCCATTGAAGCAGGTAACACATTTGACAAGTAAGACAACCTCTAAGTGGAAACGAAGAAAGAGGAGTACTGAAAGAAGCAATCGAAGAAGCTAGGCTAACTGTTAGCCTATCTTCTTCTAGGGGGAGACACTACTTTACCCCACAACACAGGATAATCTGTCCAATAATCATCGGAAGGAGGGAATCGGGCTCAAATTCGGAGCATGTGTGTAGACCACTTAAACAACTACATTAGGGGCAACACCGGTAATCAACAACACGATAATAATAATGAACAAATAATACAGCATTGAGTGGGCCTGGACCGAATGGTTCGGTAATTGTGTTGTTTGAGTAGATGCACGTGTGTGTACTGTATTGTATATCATGCATTGGCCTATATTGTTGGCATACGGCTTGAGTAGATCTGTCCATGCTGCAGTTGCACTGGCTGCGATTCAATTCACATCTGAGTCAGACAGTAATCCACAATTGAAAGAGGCCTGATTCCAATCGGATATCCGATTCCATGTTTGTCTTAAAACACAATGATGCATATCCAAACTGTGCAAGCAAAGACACAGCAACGACAACAACTTTAAATACTTGTAGGTTCTGTATTTGAAAAAAAACGGCAATGACGGAGTGGCCATCGCTGGATAAGCAAACATACACCCATGATACACTCACTAAGTGAGTTTTTTTTTTATGGGTGTGAGTATAATGCACTTGTGATTCTCTCACTCTCACTGACTGAGTGAGTGTATCATGGGTGTAAGTTTGTAATTAACTGCATCTTGGAATGTCTCCAAATGTCAATATTCAATAAAGATCTTGAGAAAAGTGATCTTGACAAGTCAAATCATAGCCAATAATAATAATAATCATAATAATGCATTGTGCCAATCATGGTGGGCAAGATCACAGTCGACACTACAAAGTTTGTAATTTCCTTATTGCGCAAGATATCTCAGTCATTTTGGTGTCTTTTCAAAGAGTTTTGTAAGCCTGTCTCAATAGGAAAAGTTTTTTTTATTCAGAGCAACTTGAACAATTTCTTCACATACCTAAACCTTATATAAATCCAATTGAAATACACAACTTGGACATCTGACTTTATATATATATATATATATATATATTAGGGGTGTGAATTGCCTCGTACCTGGCGATTCGATTCGTATCACGATTCATAGGTCACGATTCGATTCGATACATCCCGATGCGAATCTATAAATTGATTATTGTGATTGTTTTTTTTTTTTACTCAAATTTAGAAAATACTAATCAGTAAACATGTACACTGTAAGATTTGTATGAAAATTGATTTATTTATCTGAAAATTCAGGCTTATAACTGAGCCACTGCATTTAACAAACAGTTTGCAGTCTGTTTCATGTTTGAACAGCACTGAAATAAAATATTAAGGCTTAATGTTCCATTAATATAACATTCTTCCATGCTTAATGTGTGAATCCTAACCCTAAGTATGACGTTTTGTTGAATATTCCCATAAAAAATTGATGTTTAAAAATTGATTCGGCCGCATATTGAATCGATTTGAGAATTGCGCGCTGTAATATCGCTATATATATATATATATCAATATATATATATATATATATATATATATATATATATATATATATATATATATATATAGCGATATTACAGCGCGCAATTCTCGATATATATATATATATGTATATTAGGGGTGTATATATATGTATATTAGGGGTGTTGGAAAAAATTGATTCGGCAACCACCACGATTGGCACAATGCATTATTATGATTATTATTATTGGCTATGATTTGACTTGTCAAGATCACTTTTCTCAAGATCTCTATTGAATATTGACATTTGGAGACATTCCAAGATGCAGTTAATAACAAACTTACATCCATGATGTATATATATATATATATATATATATATATATATATATATATATATATATATATTACAGTAACCCTATTTTCCCCATTTGAAATTTGCCTGTTACAAAAAAATACCTGTTTACCAAGGTATGAGACATTCTCGGACATTTTGACTGACTTCAAAAGGTGCCACACACCCTTTTTATTGTGTTAGTGGAGAATGGTAGCCAAGCAATTTTAGACGGGCTCAGCTAACCCGACTCAATTGTGCTGTTGAGCGGTTAACAGTAAACTGGATAAACCGGTCGGACGGGGGTGGAGCATGTCAGCTTCATTCACTCGCCACAAGATCAAACCAACCATGGGAGAGGCTGTGAAACTTAACTCGGGTTTTACGCGACACCCAGTAGGATCTGAAGTAATCCACAAGCGCTGACAATGACCTCAGCAGCTTTAAAAAATAATGACAAGTGATTGGTTGTCTTCCACAGGTTTTCACATCAACAGCGCTGTACTGCAGGCCATTGTCGGTCGCTATGCTGATGCTCAGTATGCAATCGACTTTGACAGCTTTGTTGGCTGTCTCATTAAAGTGGAATTGCTCTTCAGTAAGCATGGAAAAACACACTTGATATTGGTCTTCATCAAAGTTGCATAGTACAGCAGGTTCATCATCTGCATTTTTTGTTCTTCTTGTTTTCAATCAGAAATTTTTAAGGCTCTCGATCAAGCTGACTCTGGGAAAATTGAGCTGGATATACAGCAGGTACCTGCATGCACAGTCTGCTAGTTGCTTGTCATGCTGTATATTTTGTTGTATAAATTATTTTCTCTTTAATTCTTATTCTTTTACAGTGGCTGTGCCTGGCAATCTGCTAGCTGGGGGGACCACACAAACAAGGAACGTTTTGTTAAAATTGATGGCATTGGGACTATCAATCATTTTTTTGAGATCAGAAAAATATTAGATTTAAATAAAGTTTTTGAAGACTGGTATGGGAAAGAGATGATTGTTTATTATATGTTTAGTAAAGCAGTCAACAAAACACATTATTATTCACTACTACTTGTAATCCTATTAGGCCAGGGGTCTGCAACATGCGGCTCTGGAGCCACATATGGCTTCTTGTGGATCTCTGAAAAAGCAGAAAACTGACAAAAATGAATTGAAAATTTTAAAAAGATGATTAAAATTGTCACAAAAAAGTCCGAAATTTTATTTAAGAAAAGGCAGGAAAGGACACGTTTAAAAAGTAAATATGAAATTAACAAAAACAAAAGAAGAAATTCAGAAAATGACCATAAAATGTCAGCAAAATTGTAAAAAAAAAAAAGTCAGAAAATTGATTTAATTTAAGAAAAGGCAGTAAAGAAAATGTTCAAAAAGTAGCCATAAAAGTCCCAAAACAAAAGAAGAAATCCCGAAAATTACCACGTCCACAAAATTACCAAAACATTTTAGAAAATTGATAGCAAAAAGGTAGAAAAATGTCAGAAAACATAGAATGTCCAAAAAAGGAAGAGGCAGAAAATAATCATAATATGTACATAAAATTGCCAAAATGTCAGAAATTTGACAGAAAGGCAGAAAAGTAAAAAAATTAAATGAAAAGTATGAAAAATTACCCCCCCAAAAAATCCCAAAAGGGAAGAGGAAAAGTAGAAGGAAACGAATGTGTACGCATTGGATGCTATTCAATTGCTAATTAGCTCTTGGGCGCTCAGTACATTCGACTAACACACTATTTCCTTCATCACAATCTTCAAATGTTTTGCGGCTCCAGAAACATTTTTGCTTATTTATTCGGCCTAAGATGGCTCTTTTGACAGGAAAGGTTGTTGACCTCTGCACTAGCCATATTAACGTGACGTCTGAAATAAAATCAGAGTCAATATCATTGACATATCACCATGAAGCTATGCCAACGTGTTTTAAACGTATAAATTAAGGGCCGGAAAGAGACCACCACTCCATAGTACCGCTGACTGAAAGTTCCTACAAATGTTTCCACGCCACAGTCTTACAAATGCTATGATTAGTTCAACACTTAACAGGTGACACAGGGCCTCGAGGCATGACAAACAAGGGCGTGGCCAAACCTGAGCTCCCACTATTGTGTATAAACACACCTCAGACACCCGCAGTCACTTGGCAGACATTTCGGGCACCTGAGAAGACATCGAAAATGACCGGCATTGTCAATAAGCTTCAGCACAACCGAGACAAATTGAATGGCATTGGAACTAACGATCATGCGGTGCCATACTTAAACCAGGACTACAAGTCACTGAAGCAAAGCTGCCTGGAGAGAAGACGCCTATTTGAGGATGAAAGCTTTGAGCCGCTTCCTGCATCTTTGGGATTCAATGAACTTGGACCCGATTCCTATAAAGTCCGGGGCATCAGGTGGTTGAGACCTTCGGTGGGTACAGCGGCGTTGACGCAAACAATTGCTTGGGGTGGCTTCACAGTCGGTCTGATTTTAAGGGAGACACATAGCATTTAAATTAAATACATACAGTCTTTATTCATTTATTACTTTTTTCCCCAATGCTCGTTAGTTTTGTGTGTGTTTTCACCTGTGCTTGTTAAGCTGTCCTCTCGTGTCTTGTCTTGTCCAGGTGTTTGTTGTCATCTCGTCAGTTTCCCTAGTTTCTGTTAGTCCTTGTCGGTTCATTTAGCAAAATTTTTTTTTTATCCCAAGTGCCTTTATGTATTTGAAAGTACTTCGTTTTTGAGACCAGTCCTGCATTTGTGTCCTCAAACATGCTAACTGGTGACACGTACCTAACGCTGCACTGCAATATTACTGCCAAAATCTGACATGAGGCAGCAGTAGGTGTATCTTTTTTAAAAAAAGGGACTTAATTATTTCCTCAATGTCTCAACTCAAAATGACTTTGTGCTCTACCATACTACGCTTGTTTACAATAAACATTTTCTTTTTCTTAGGAAATTGTATCCAATCCGCAATTCATTCAGAAAGATGCGACCAGGACTGATATTTGTCAGGGAGCACTTGGTGAGACATGTACACACGCGCACCCAACATTCCTTTAGCCATACTTTGCATGCTTTAAAATGATGGGCTGTATCTATATAATTAACAAATAATCCTGCTTGGATGAATCTCAAAACAACAACAATGCCTTTTAGCTAGCAAACGCCCGTGTACGTGTCTACACCCTGTGTGGAACAATGCAAACGTGGGTGGGGATAAGTGGCGAGTGCTTTAATGTGAAAGGCAAGACAGTTACTGGGGCTTAACTAAGACATGTATGTGTGTGTATATATACTGTATTTTAAAACAATCAATTTTGTCAGGTGACTGCTGGCTCCTGGCGGCTATTGCCTCATTGACGCTCAACAAGCAGATTTTGTCCCGCGTTGTACCGCATGACCAAAGTTTTGAAGAGGACTATGCTGGAATATTTCATTTTGAGGTATACCAATACACTGTACTGTGTACACACGCACACACACACCGTGCCTTCAAATGTGTACTAAAGAGTTGGATGAAAGAACAATCTCAAGAGTCTGTTCAGGGTAGGTGAGCCTGTTTTTCTACCTTAAGTGGCAAGCCCAAACTATATCCAATTGGCGTGGTATGAACGGGAGTACCCAAAATATGCCCTAATTTCACATACCTGGATTGACTGAAAATTCGTGACCCTACAATGCTGTAGGCCTACAACCTGACCAAGGAGATAAACTGGATTAGACCCGAATAAACCATAACTTTGGTGTAAGAACGCCAGGGTACGATCTGAACTAGACCAGAAGAGACCACCCAAGGGAATTAAAAGAGCCAAGCTCGACTATACGAATGAACTAACGGGCAAGCGGCTACACCACGTCCTCTTGAATTTTTCAGTTCTGGCAGTTTGGCGACTGGGTGGATGTGGTGGTTGACGACCGCTTGCCCACCAGAGATGGAGAACTGCTGTTTGTCCACTCAGCAGATGGATCTGAGTTTTGGAGTGCCCTGCTGGAGAAGGCCTACGCCAAGTATAACTCAAACGTCCGATTTCCTATTTGTTTCGGGTTTACTTATGGTTCTGACTTTTCCGGCTACAGGTTAAATGGATGTTACGAGGCGCTCTCTGGAGGAACCACCACTGAAGGGTTCGAGGACTTCACTGGAGGCATTGCTGAGAGACATGATCTATCCAACCCCGATCCGCACCTCTACAATATCATAAGGAAGGCCCTTGAGAGAGGTTCCCTTCTGGGATGCTCCATTGATGTCAGTTTGAGCTTTTTGCTGTACTCGAACATTATTAACATAGGTCACTGCTCTTATTGTTTACGCTTCTATCCATCGCAGATCACCAGTGCAGCTGACTCGGAAGCTGTCACGTATAGCAAGCTGGTGAAGGGCCACGCCTACTCTGTGACAGGAGCTGAGCAGGTAAACCCACAGCTGAGTAGGATTGGTGACGCGTAAGACATCGGAGGCAACTAAAGTTGATCAAGTAGCAAACACAACTGACAAGATGTTACATTTTGATATTAAAATGGAGTAAAGTACACCTTGTGTGTCAGGTGGAGTACAAAGGAAGCGGGGAAAAGCTGATCAGAATCCGAAATCCATGGGGTCAGGTGGAATGGAATGGAGACTGGAGTGACGAGTGAGTAAACGGTGGCTGACTAAAACCTGTTAAACACACGATACACAATATTCGACGCATGAGAAATTGAACGCTGGTAAATATTCATGTAAATTGTATTTGTCCGATAAACAATATGTAGCAAGAAAAACTTTTTTTTACATACAGTAGGTGCAGCAAACTTACAGTAAATGGTGGGATGTCGAGTTGTCCAATTAACTTCCCTGAATAAATTAAGGTTGAGTAAAATCAAATGAATAAAAAAAAAAAAAACTATTTGGCAAGTATATCCAGGTAGGAACTAAGGTTATAATAATTTGGGATTTTTCATTAGATTTAGTTTGTATTTGTTTATTTTTTATTTATCTATTTTTAAATCAGTTTCAATTCGTTTTTTTACAGGATGTTTTTTTTATTTTTTCAAAAATGCTTCACTTCAGATTTTGTTTTTGTTTTAGTTTTTTAATATGTGAAGTATTTGTAGAATGCAGGATAAAAAAAAATCACTGAATATTGTGTAATAAAGTACAGAAAACTACAATTCTCTTCTGTAAGGATATACTGCAATACCAAAATAAATAAATTAAAAATGAACCCCCGAAAGCCCATGTATGATATTAATTGACAAAGACGAAAAATGACATTTTCACTATAATTTTAATTAGTTTTGTTTTGTTTTCTTTCTTTCTCTTTTTAAAGCATTTTCGTTTATTTAATTTTGCTAACGAAAATATATATTTTTTTCCCCATTAGTTTTCGTTAACTATAATAACCTTTTGTAGGAACTTCTGCTTGTTGTTGGTCGACTGATTAACTGAATGTGAGTTGGGTGAACTCTTGAATCTATACTTTGAATGGATGTTAAGAATGAACATAATGCTACTGTCCAATGGAGAAAAACAATTCTCCCCCAAAAAATAGATTTTTATTGCTATTTTTCTAGTTCCTCTACGTGGAGATATGTAAGTGATGATGACCGCGAGAGGCTGAAAAACCGCAGAGAAGATGGGGAGTTCTGGTAATTGATCACTGTCTCCTACATTACACTCACTGGCATGGGAAATGTATCTTCCGAGACCACAACAACTTAGAAATGTATCTATTCTCAATATCTTATGCAGGTGGACCCGAATGTTCATTCCTTCACTAAGATTACTTTTTTTGTGCTCGTCTTCTGACTGCTTTTCTAACAGGATGTCATTGTCTGATTTCCTGCGAGAGTATTCCCAACTGGAGATCTGCAACCTCACACCTGATGCCCTAACATCAGAGTACAGGAAGTGGGCGGAGACAGAGTTTGAAGAAACGTGGAGAATCGGAGTTTCTGCCGGTGGCTGCAGGAACTTTCCAAGTACTTGACTTAACTTCTACAATGTTCCTTTTTTCCTGATTTTTGTTTTACAAACAGGAAACGTCTATATTTTTGCTAGCTGCTGCTAAAATTCTGTTTATCCTGTTTGCTTAGATACCTTCTGGACAAATCCTCAGTTTGTCATCAAACTGGACCAGGTGGATGATGACCCCTATGATGAAGAGGACGGCTGCACGTTCATCATAGGATTGATGCAGAAGGGCAAGCGCCGCAGGAGAAAAATGGGGGAGGACATGGAGACTATTGGCTTCCTCATGTATGAGGTGAATGACAATAAAAGTCCAAATAAACTACAAGTCATTAACTCTTTTCTTATAGTGGATTTTTTTTTTGTCTTTTTCCAGCTGCCTGAGGAGGTACGAGCGCAAGAAGCAGCTACTTCATACATTTGTATTATGTTACATTTTCACAAGACAACGGCTCGACCCGTCCTCGCGACCTCTCTGTCAATTTCTAGTACTCTGGCTCCAGTCAAGTGCACCTGAAGAGAAATTTCTTCTTGAGAAACAGCTCGGCGGCGCGCTCTGAGACCTTCATCAATCTTCGAGAGGTCTCCAGCCGTCAACATCTGCCGCCTGGGGAGTATCTCATCGTTCCCTCCACCTTTGAGCCCAACAAGAACGGAGACTTCTATATACGGGTGTTCTCTGAGAAACCGGCAAATTTTCAGTATGTACAATTAAGACGCCATTTTGAAAAACGTGTCGCATCATATGGAAGGGTGAAGCAAAAATGTTTTTTGCTTGCCTTTTAGGGAGATTGATGATCCAGTTGACTGCCATGTTGAACAGGTAAAATCATTTTTTTGGGGCGGCATTTCAACCATTAATTTCTACCATTGGTAATCTTTAGATTGACATCGATGAAAGCGATATTGATGACAGATTCAAGAGAATGTTTGGACAGCTGGCCGGACATGTGAGTTATCAGTACTTTGTTTTTTCTTGAAGTACTCGATAAGAATATTGATTTTTCTCTCACTGGATCTAAGCATTTTAATCTGACTCTTAGGATGTGGAAATTTCTGCATTCGAGCTGCAGAGAATCCTCAACAAAGTGGTGGTAAAGCGTAAGGAAAAAAAAAAATCTATAAACTGGTTCAATACGCAAATTTCCATCAATCTGATGCACCAAGAACTTGATCCCTTTACCATTTTCAGGAAGTGACCTCAAAACTGACGGCTTCAGCCTGACCACGTGCCGCAACATGATCAATCTGCTTGATGTATCCTTTCTGTTTAGTCATGTTTCCAAAAAGTTGTAAACTCTCTGCAACGATGCTTTCAGATATCTAAATCCTATCGGGCTAGACCAATTAACTTTAACAATCTCTTCAAAGAAAGATGGAAGCGGCAAACTAGGACTTGTGGAGTTTAAGATTCTGTGGACCAAGATTGAAAAGTTTTTGGTAACTCCACACTTTTTTTTTTTTTCCCATGTTATCGCAATTTACAGACACCTCAAATAATAACTGCCTTTTACAGAAATAATAATGCTAAATTTCGACTGTGGTGTATAACTACACAGCAACGTAATTAGAGGTTAGAAATTCTGTGTGATGCAGTCCAGTTGTACACAACAAACACGGAGTTAAAAATCTTTCTGGGAGAGTCGGTGAGATGAGACCCAAGACAATTTTGTGGTCTAATGTTGAGGCTGGAGAATAACTCTGTTATATATTTATCCTAGGATGGTGCTTGGAGATAACAAACTATTTGATTCTACCCATTAGGCCATTTACAGAGAAAAAGATTCAGACAATAGTGGCTGCATGAGTTCATCTGAGATGCGGTCTGCAGTAGAAGCCGCTGGTGAGTCCATTGCAAATAATATAGGTTGATGTTTTGAAGAACCTACAGTATCAATAAATAGTCATATATTGTTTTTAGCTTGATTTTTAAAAATTTGACGTCGCACTTTTGCAGGTTTCTCACTCGACAACCCACTGCACCAGATCATTGTTGCTCGCTACAGAGAACCAAGCTACTCCATTGACTTTGACAACTTTGTGTGCTGCCTAATCCGCCTCGAGTCACTTTTTAGTGAGTCTAGCGTCCACTCAACATCTTTGTCTAAAATATTACAGTAGGCTATAAAAAATATGCAGTAAACGGATAATAATTGCAACTTTCCTTACCAACAGATGCCTTCAAGGCAGTAGACGATGGTTCTGGTGTGATAAAGTTGAATTACACAGAGGTACGAGGCTCTCAGCGATGGTGGAGTGAGTATATAAAGATACAGTTGACAATAACACATTTTTTGTGCTTGTTTTTTTTTTTTTTCTTCCCAGTGGCTGGAATTGTCCATGATATAGAGGAGCTGCTCAGACTACTGAAAAGAAAGAACCAGCACTTAAAGGGGGGAGTTTGCAGTTTTAAGTAATGCACACTTATCAAGTATCAACGCAAGATGTTTTTGATCCGGTGACTTCAATTCTTGCTAAAGGCCAGTTGGTGGCATTACGTGTCCAGGCTATTTTTAGATGTTTGTGGCACAAGCGCAATTCTCACACATGGCTATCTCGAATGGCATGCAATTTTGTAAGTGCATTGTTATGATAGAAAACGGCAGCACTGTAAACAAGCAGACGTTAACGACGGTTGCTGCATTGACATGACTTAATCATAATTATAACGTTAAATGTTATCATTTTGAATGTTTATTTTTGGGAATATACAATTAATTAAAAAAAATCAAGACATGTTAAACTTACCTGTCGAGTAGCAATGTTGCTAATTCCACGCTGCTTCTGAATTCTCAGATGCGTGAGGTCCCTTTTTTTCTGCTAGACTTCTGCCTAGTTAGCAATTTTATACTGACAGTTTTAACACGTGACAAAAGTTTTACTGGAAACTCCCCCTTTCAATAAATATTTGCTTAGTTTGCATTACCCTTGGGATATGGTGTGTGACTTAATTGGTTTGAGAACATGATTTATTATTCTACAAAATACTTACTCTACCGCAACTATAATTGTGTGTACAATAAAGTTACTTTTGAGAGCTTCATGTATGACTCAGGTTCATTGCAGTGACTTCACAAACTTTGGTCGCCCCCTGAAGACTAAATGCAGAAATCAGCTGAACCAACTAACATAACATTTTATATAAACTTGCATCCAATCACTTCCAAAAACCTTATTTTCGTGATTCATGTTGCAACTAGTGCTAAAGTAACTTACCTGATGTAACGTGTGGTGGTGTGAACTGAAGAGGTAGTTACCCATGAACAGCTGGTGCTGTTGGACAGCAAAACGAGCCAAGACTTGTAGAATTTTCCGCAGTTACTTACATGGAAATTACCATTATTTAGCAGACAAAAATAAACTAAGCTGTACCACCCGTTACTTAGGTGAAGGAAGTGAAGTGACAAAAAGTGTAGTGAAAGTCAAGAAGCAACTTGCTGTCGTAACAAATTAAAGAGGCGCCACCGTGTGGCGTAGTACCATACTACTACTACCATAAATGGCTGCGACATCTTGCAAGTTGTGAGTTAAGTTCTCCACTTGCGTACCATGTTCATAATGTTCTATAAATGGCAACAGCTGGCTATACAGGTAAATTAGATATCTTCCGTTCTACATGTCACTATTTGTCGCTGGCATAGAACAAAACTTTTTTGGGTAGTAAATCAATTTCTAGATCATTTGAGTGAAATTGCCAACTGGTAGCCCTTGTGAGGATAAGGTGATATGGAAACTGGCTGGAGGTATCAAATACAGTTTTCAATTTCACTAAACTGACAGTAATGTTGAAATGAATTCATGGTTGTACTTGCACTTACATACACTATCTTATGACAGAAACAGAGAATTTTGCAGCATATACTAACCGCAATAATTCATTATTGCATGCGTATTGACATTAATCATATATTAAAAAAAAGTGTTATAATTAAACTGATTACAGTGCTGCTGACTGTGGCAAAAAGAAAACGAATAAATCTGCATTGACACCAGACCCACCTCCTGCATCTTAGAATGTTGTCATTAAAATTCATACTTCATTGATTAATAACAGAAGTAAAATATTTGGTGCAAATTTTACCACCTTAGTTGAGATAAAAACTTCCTACATGTTGATCCAGCAATCAGAACAATATTCCAGACTATCAGTTACATAGTTACACTGTAGTTTATTCATTCATACAAATTCAACACAAGTTGGTGGCCTGCTATGGAGAGAAGCAAGCCCGAAGCACTTGTACTGTCACTGAAGTGTTACCACCAGTCAAGCACATAAAAAAGAAAAGAAAAAAGTAATTGCACAGGTTGATGTACGTTTAACGTACACTCGGTTTCCCTTTTAACACTGAACCGTGGGGGAATGTTTGGACTAATAGGCAGGGTTGATACACATCTTCGGACATAGTCAGAATTGTTGATGGAATGTTGAGTTTTCAGTCAAGACTGCAGCATGAGCTCATCCTATACTTAGAAATGCTTATATCAAACATTTGATTAGTAGCATTGCGAAAAAAACAACAACAACCCACAAAATAAACTACAGTACAATAAAGAAATAGTTTTGGAATGCATAACTATGGTAATCATAAGGCATATTTGGTTTGATGTCCACACGGTGAGCTTCCTCTCAGACGGACGTTCCCTCCTTTAATTCCACATACTCTCCCTTGACAGGAGAAAGGAGCAAAATTGAGCGACACGAAACAGAGCGTCATCGCATATACTGTAAAAGTGTGCATTTATCTCCGCTTACCTTGCCGTCCATGTGCTCCTGTAGTGTTACCACCGTCTCTCGCTCTTTATTCAGCTGCTCCTGTGTGGCTTTAAGAAGCTGCTGGAGCTTGGTGGCTGCCTGTCCCAGGTCTTTGGACAACTTCTTCTCCTTCTCCAGACGTTCCTGCAGCAACAGCAGAGGCAAACAACTGCTACGGCACAACTTTCCCCCAAGGTCATACTATTTGGAATTCCACCAAAAATGTCCACATTTGCAAGGGATCAGTCATCATATTAGATTCAATTTTAGACATGTAACGCAAATGTTCCCTGGTCAAGTGTATGTTTCACAACTGAAAGATGCTGTTGAGTACAGTTATACTTCCTTCACTGTAAACAGTTGGCAAACAGGTGATTTTAAATCTAAAATGGTACACTGCTACTCTGCTGGTGGTTTGAACAAATATTTTTTTCCCATGTTACATTTCAAAAGCATCATTCTTCTATTCATCAATGCACTGTTCAGTGCCTAAATGGCAGAAGATTAAAAACTTTAATAATAATAATAATTTTATAGCCAAATCCGATGCTACAATGTCAAAAGAACAATCCCTGCCATATTGGACACTGGATTATGACCACACCTTGAGCTGAGCAACATCTTCTGAGTCACCTTGCTGTGACTCTGCTGAATCCTGCAGAAGATCCAGTTGAGTTTGAAGTTCTGTGATGGTTGCCTGGGCCTACAAGTTGCCAAAACACACTGAGGTTAGCAAAATGGGCTAGTAAGAGACATTCTCCTGGCTAAAAAAAAAAAAAAAAAAGTTAGCTACTTTTGTTATCTCCATTTGAATTATGATCAATTTCACAAACATATTTCCCCCACAAATTGATACTATTGGTTTGTCCTTTGTTATTTATGTTTATGCATTATTTAAAAAATGATAATAACTTAAGAACAAATTACTGTATAAGTCGTTTTGGTAAAAATATTTTTCTAATTGTAGCTTCAGTGCAGAAGGAAGCAAGTCAGCCACAAATGTGAGTACAGATTCATTTCGGCCTATTACACTGATTATCTTCTCATCGTTTTATTTACTGTACCACTTTTTACGTATCTAAAGACCTTTGAAAAGGAGTTTCACGAGATGATGTAACCACAGTTACATAGTTTTAGTTGCATAAACCAACACTGGCTTCTACCTGCTGAAACTCTTCCAACAGCTTCTGCCTCGCAGCCGTCTCCCCTTCAAATTTCTCAGTTGTCTGATTCAACTCTGATAAAACCTGGTGACACACAGACAGATTTAATATAGGCGTGTATACTCTGTGTGTCGGCAAACATTCTTGCGCTAAACTAGCATCACACATCCACACACAAAAGCTGCTCGACCTGCAAGGCTCTACTGACGGTCATTTGAACAAACAAGTGGAGAGGAAGCTTGCATGCCATAAAAGAGGCCAGTGGTTAGTTGTGAGCTCACATTACAACCAACAAATGTTAGCATCAAGTCTTGGAATGTCAGAGCAGTACAGGACAGACTGGAAACAACACTGGCTCTGTACATAATGGTTTATTTGAAGGGCTCTATAAATAAAGTTGAGTTGAGATTAGCCTGAATCCAGAGTATTGTTTGGGGGGGGGTTACTGTCCTGTACGCTCTGACAGGAAATGGCTGGTGCCCCAAGGGTGCCCCTGTGACGGCTGCACCCTGACCTGACTAGGATGAGCCTGTGTTGGGCCGTTCTGTTCTCGTTGGCCGCTCAGCTGCTCTCTGACCTGAAATGGCAAGTTGTTGCTAGTCACACATAACATACCACAAGACACGGCCATATCAATGTGCAGGGATTTCTCAACAGCTTAGAAACTTAATATATACAAAGGCACCAATTCCAATCAAACAAGTCACAGGTGTAGAAACCTTACCCATATAGCCATTTAAACCTCCGTGTGTCAACATGTGTGTATAACATTCTAAACATTCAAGGCTATGCAAACTTTAGATGGGTGCCATTTAAGTAATGATTTGAAAATGGCACACACAAGTTTTCCCCCATCAGTTGTATTTCCTCAAAAGTGACAATATCCCACAAATTCTGCCAAGTAGTAAGATTAGTAGTATGATTTTTCACATGTATATATTTCAATAGGTTTTTATAATATATGCAGTACAGTGTTCCCGTGCTACTTTGCAGTTTAGTAATTGCGGATTCACTATAGCGGACTTTCATTTGTGATTATTTGTTACCTTATTTAACCTGGTTACTGGTTAAAGTAAGCCATTTTAAGATTAAAAACAAACTTGAACGCATTCATTAAGCAGAAGTTTCGGTGTCGTCCTGCTGGGGCGCGGAATGCGCATCCACTAACCTCAATTTTTGAACGCAGCCTATAATCAGCAGCTTGGTATTTATTCTACATTTTAAAAGTTACATTTAATAAGTGTAAAAATATGCCTAATGTGGGGGCGTAAAATAAGGGAATACTGCATACAAAAAAATTTATTAGAAGAACAGAAAATTGCCATTAATTTCATTGGAGAAAATAAATAAATAAATAAATAAAATAAAAATAAAAGTCATATTGGGATATATAGGTCTTTAATTAAAAATGCCTTTTTTTAAATGTAATATTTTAAAAGTGTAAGTGGTATTGTTATTTTGTATTGGTAATGGTGACTACTCAAGAGTTGAGTACGCGTACTGGCATTGGTGTGGGGGGGGGGGAAAAAAGTGGAATCGGACAACCCCTAAAAATAATGGATGTACTACATCTCTGTGTTTAGTATTGGGAAACACAACTCGTTACAACTCTAATACCATCTCCACAGGAAGAAAAATTGCGGGAAAGGGAGTACAAATCTCAGCGTAAAATGTGTGATGCAAAACATACTATTTTCTGCTTCATCTGAAATGTAAACAGACCCTAAATGAATTAATAGGAATCTAGGTGGTAAAGTAAGGGTTGAAAAAACAAACAAAAAAATACCTTAGCCAGCTCCTCCTTGTGCGCCTGGACCTCCTTGTGGGCCAAGTCCAATTGGTTCTGACTGCCAGACAGCTGCAATCTTAGCTGAACACAGAACCCATCGTGCGGTCAAATGCATGAAGTCGTTTCAATCGAGAAGCTTTTTTTGCACGTTTCCTGAAAAACTACCTGCTCCATCTCCTCCGCCATGTATTGGTTATCTGACTGCTTCTCCAGCTGCGCCTCCAGAAGCATCATCTGCTCTTTTAGCTGCAAGACACAAGCAGTTTCACACCCAAAGAAGTTGAAATTTTGTGTTTATTCATAAAAATGAGATTTGTTGGGGGGAACTAACCAACCTGCTTTATACTTTGGTTTTCTGACTCCAGCTTTTGTACTTCAATCAAAGCCTGGTGACAAAAAGAGATAAGAGTATGTTAGAGAAAAAGTACAGTGGGATTCAAGTGTTGCAACTGTTAAAAAAAAAAAAGAAGAAGAAGAAGGATTTCAGCCAGGTAAATATAACTTACTTTTTTCAGCTGCTCCTCTGAGCTTGTCATTTTAGACTTCCACACCAACTCCTCCTCCTCCACACTCTTCTGCAGATGTTTCAGCATTCCTTCCTGCAGCGGAAGCAGAAAAATCTGTCAATATAAACACTCCACTTTTCAGGAATTTGTGTACTGCAATCGTTCCTTTACCGTTTCAGCTAGAACTGTTCTGTACTGTTCACATTCTGCTTGCAGGGTGCTGTGGTTCTCCTCGGCCTCCTTCAGCTTTCCAAGCAACTCCTGAAACAAATTCACTTGTGACATATGGAATCATGTGCAGCCAGTATGTGAGACAGCAAAAAGATTGTGGCTTACAGGTGATTCCTGACTTGACTGGGTTTGTTGGCTATGCTGTCTAAGAACATCCTGGGCTTTCATCGTGAAACCCTGTAACCAATTTGGCTAAGGGGCACAGAAAAAAAAGGTAAGCGGGCTTTTAAAGGAACATGACCAGAATTGTAAAAAAAAACGGCTTTAGGGACAGTTTCCAAACCTGTTGTGTTTCTAGGGGTACAAGAGGGAAGAGTTTTTGGAAAGATTCTTTGGCTTCACTTTGAAAAGCTTTTAGCTGGATCATTACAGCCTGAAAATTGGATCACATACACACACACACACATCAGCAAAGCGATTGGAATGCGACGTGTTCTCAATGACAAGAATTCCAGACATGCTCACTTCATTTTGTTTCGACTCCTTCAGCTGCTCTTGTAGTGACGTGACAAGGGCCTCCTTCTCTGTTAGACTAAACACAACCATGAAAGATAAACTTAAATCTCTGACCCAAAAAATGGAATAGAGATTTTCTTCTGCGCCATTTACCTGCTCTTTATCTGTTCTGCAGACACAGCAGATTGCTGGAAGAGAAAACGCGTGAAAATAAACCAAAAGGATCATTTGTTATTCTGCATGGAAGGCAGTGAAGTGTACTCACTGTAGTGTCCTTTAGTTGTACCTTCTCTTTGAGGTTTTTAAGTTCATCTTGAAGTGAGGTGATGAGGCTGGCATCCTCACTAAAAATATGGCGATCATGTCAAAACAATCAGATCATGAACATGTCACGAGTGCCAAGTGAAAACAATAGCAAGTCAAACCTCTAACATACCTCTTATGTCTCTGTTCAAGGTCAGAAATGGTGCTCTCCTGAAAGAATAAAAGTTTGTGATTCGCCAGGCCATTCGTAATTCACAGATTTTAAATAAGACAATAGTTCCACATTGTTTTTTAATGACACGATTTATAAAGGTCACAATTTTGTAATCATTAGGGTTGGCCACTGAGAATTGAGTGGACCTCTGACTAATATTCCAAATGTTAGTGCAGACGTTGATACGATTTCATGCCCAAAAATAACTCTGGTTAGCTCACCTTTTCAAATAATGCCCAACCCTATTGCTCACAATGTAAAATACTCCTCCTTTCACGCAAAGCACTAAATGGCTGTCAGTTATGCTGCCATCGACCTAGACTGACAGGGATTTTCCCATGACGCACTGAGCTTCCCTTCCTCCTTTCTATATAGCCTTAACTATTTATCTCACCTAGTTTCCAAAAACATCTCAGTTAAATTACTAAGGATACAGCTAGTCTTAGGGGTCCCGTTGTGGTGCTTCGATCGATCAGCCGATTTCCATGAAAAATTACATGATCGCCATATGTCGACCAATGCCTTTCATTACCAATTAAAAAAAACTGATCGCCCGCAGCTCGTACTTCATCTCCTCACACTTTTCTTAATACTGCATAGACAATTTGGATAGAATGTTGGGAAAAAAAATCAGATTCATCAACTAATCTAAATAATTGCTAGTGGGAAACTAAATTGAAAAATGAGCAGCTAATCCATATGATCGGTATTGACCAATCTCACTCATGGATGATCATGCCGGAATTGGCAGCCTAAAACCCTGATCAGAACACCCCTACATATCGCTATCCATGTAGTATGTTACTAACCTGCTTCACTTTTCTTTGTCTTTCTCTCATTCTCTCCTGTGGCTGGCTGCTGCTCCCTGCTTCTGGGTTGTACAAATGGCGGCGGCGCCATTGCACACTCACATTGATCTACTTGTTATTGGTGGTAAGGCCAGGGACCAGTATCGTTGTTGTCGCTGTCAGCATGGGAATATTAACATGACTTTTGTTGTGTCCATTGTTCTTTCATCTTTCCCCCGGTTCCTCAAATGCTTCTATCCTGTTTTGTCTCTCTGTCTATCCTCTGTCCCTCTCTCCATCGCTCAACTGGCCGAGGCAGATTGTTGATTCCCAGATTCTGGGTTCTGTTTGAGATCTCTTCCTTAGAGGAAAGAGAACTAGTATGTGTGAGGAGTGTCGTTCTTGACCTGCTCGGCGTGTTAACTGCCTTAAGACAATTTAACTTCTGTTGTGAGCTGATGCTATACAAATAAAATGGACTTGACTTGCGTTTAACACTTACCGCTGCCGCTGCCTTCATCTGACTTTGCTTCAGTTCCTCCTGTAGAGTGTTCAACTGGTCATTCCTCTCCTGCAAGCTGCACAGGGAATGTAGAGTTTGATTCAGACATATTTGGACAATGTTCCATCAAAGTATGAACAATGTTATGGTTATTTTAAAAACACACGTACCTGAGTTTGAATTGCTGCAGTTCTGCATTCATCTGATGAGTAAAAAACGCAATGTTAAATGGGAAAGGTGGTCAATAAGCACAAAAGCAAAGTTGACAAAACAAAAACACACCTGCTCAGGAGCCTGCTCGTTTTTACTCTGACTGGCCTCCAGCAAAGAGTTAATGGATGCCAACTGTTGTACAAGCTGTTGTTTTTCAACCTGTGTTCCTTCCAGCTGAGCAGTGAGAGTATTGACCTGAGCACCGCGCTCCTTGACCTGAGCCTCAAGATTTCCCACTCGTATTTGAAACTCTACATGGGGGATCAGCATCGTGAGTACAGGCCATTCAAGAGGGCAATTAGATGCCATGATGCACAAATCATTAAATATAAGGTGCCATGTTCATTCGATTCTTGACCTGAGAATGCGCCGGTGTCCTGCTGGGCCTTCTTCAATGAGTCCTGCAGGCTGCTGTTTGCAGTTTGTGTAGTTCTCAGCTCCTCACAGACCTCCTCCAATTTCCTTTGCAACCCTTGCTGGCTCTCGGCATGGTTGGCCTGACAATGTCAAAAACAATTTGCACAGGTCAAACAGCAGGAGGCAGCAAAGACTAAACACGTGAAGGCACAAGACTACACTACACAAGGAGTACTTTTGCAAATACTTTTTTTAAACCACTGGAGGCATACATCCTATGCAGCCCAACTAGTCTAAACACGACATTGTAATTAATATTGCACTTGTGGAATATGAATTCAGTAGCAAAATCCACCCATTTTTATCCATCTAAGGGCAGCGGCTATTTTGCCACTTTCTGTCTGCTGAAATGATCACAGGTAACGACCGATCTTAAGCTACATTCAAGGATGGTCTGAAGTTGGACTTTTCCGACTTCAAACCAGGTAGTTTGTACGGAAACGCCCCCTTGAACTCAGAAATCCCACTTGCGAAGTCGGGGAAAAAAAGGACCCCAACTTCACAGACGGAATACAATGCGACCGCTTAGAAAACACAGACCGTAAATGGTAAAACACAATTTACTCGAGTATAAAACTAGATAGCTTTCTTCATTCCAAAAAATTTGACATAACACCACCGTACGTGACAGCACGCCGCTATCTCCCTGCATGAAATTATACAGTGAACTACTGAACTGTATGGAATGCTTACCGCCACCACAGTGTGAATGCGTGAGTACATGAATAATGTATCCATTCCATTGTAAATCGTCTTTGAGTGCCTAGAAAAGCGCTATATAAATCCGATGCATTATTATTATTATGAAATAAGATAAAAACAATAAATAAGCAAAATTGTGAGAAGGCAAGTTTGTTGGAGGTCAAAATGAGTTTTGAAGACCAAAATATAAAACAATGCATCACTATCCGCCATTTTGGTTGTTTACTTTCACCACGAACGCTTTCAGGTCGGAAATGGGAAAGGCCAACTGGGATAAGTCCCACTTCTGACCTTCCTCCAATGCAGCATTGGTCTCAGGGGGCGGTTATTTTGCCACTTGCTGTCAGCTGAAATGATCACAGGTAACGACCAATCATAGCTCAGCTTCAGAAAACAAAAATGATCTAGACACATGGTTAGTGAGGAGATCCATAGATGCATTGTCTTTTATTAGTACGTCAATTTGGGTGTACAGTTAAATCAGTTTTCAAGACCTTCAACTACAATAGGTTGAGTTCATGATTAAAGAAACTAAACAGCTGACTGCCAGGAAGCGCTGACTCGCTTGCTCCAAAGGAACAGAAACCGAAAGCATACATAAGTGACAAATTAGATGGCGGGATGACTCAAGATACAAATACATGTACCAAAGTCACCTGTCACTGCATTCTATATTTGTTTTAATTTTATTCTTGAGTTATAACAAACTGGAGCAGAGAGACCCTTAGACATGTACAGATTGTAGCATTTTTGTGTGTTTGCATTCCAACCCAGTCTGTGATGTCAGCGTAATTAACTTACCATAATATTGGGCAAGATCTAGGCTTGTTGAAAGACAGTAAACTATATCTAACTGGATGTTGAAAAATAAATAATAAATAGCTAGTGATCTAACCTGCAGTGAAGAGAGCTGCTTCTCGGTGCCAGAAACCTTAGCCTCCAACCCTTTCCTCACGTGTTCATCAGCATGCAGAATTTCAGTCTTCTCTCCAAGTTCCTTGGTGAGCTTTGCACATTCCTGACGCAGTTTGGCCAACTCCGCATTTTGTCTGGGGACAGGAAAAAGAAACATTTTCAGGCAAAACGCATGCTTTTTAAAAAAGTGGAAGCTTTGTTGGCAATGGGCTCAATGTGAACGTGACTGAAGGAACGCTTACTTGCTCTCAGCCTGACTGGTAGCTTGGTTGAGGGCATCACGGAGAATAGAGTTCTCCTGCTGGAGACGGGCCAGCTGCGCATTGGGACCCTTCTCTATCTGGTCTTGCAGATTGAAAATCTAACAGAGAGTTTAATATTTTTATTTTGAGTGAGTCATGTTTGAAACTGAATTGTGTAAAATCTTCTGGAAGATTTTAATGTGAATTGACTAAAATGTGCCAATCCTGACTACACTGGGGGGATTTATATTACAATACCTTGGCATTGAGCTTCTGGGTTTGTGCTACGTGGTCCTGGTAGCTGGCCTGCATGCGGGCTTGCAAAGCAATCATTTCCTGCTCCCGCTTACTTAGCTGGGAGCTCAGCCTGGTCTCAACACCAGCCACCTTGGACTTCTCGGCAGCAAGCTCCTAATCAGCACAAAAAGAGTAACGTTTTTGTTTTTCCCTCCTCCAATTTTAGGATCATCTCTATCAGGGTTATGTGGTGACGACTGATTTCGGCCTGAAAGTTCAAACACTTAGTACACAAATTGTAATGTATGTTCAATTAACAGGCATTCTATACTATAACAGCACTTTTTGTAATAGTTAAGTAAAATATACATATATAATTCATTAATGATAATAAAATAAATGTAGCAAGACATTCAGGGATTTTGCTAAATTACAAAAATATGTGCTTCAGTTGTATGCTGAGGACAACTAGAGATTTTTTGAGTATGCATTACCTTTCCTCTAGGACAACTAGAGATTTTTTGAGAATGCATTACCTTTCCTCTAGTGCCAGCTAGAGGGGAAAATAAGGACTTCAGCAAGTTCTCATATTTTATACCAAAGGAGTTCCATGCATAGTGTAAATAACAACAACAGTTTTCTAGCTAAATGAACGTCAACACCCAGAGTGTACACATGATTCGTGTGTCTGGCGGATAGATTTCATGAAAATACCAGAATTTTGAGTAGACATAGACATGCTCAAACCTTAGTGAGATCTCTGAGACGGTTCTTTGCTGCAGAGGAATCCTCTTGTTGAGCTCCCAGCTGTTTCTCCTTCTCATCCAATTGTTTTTTTAGCACGGCAATTGGGTCTCCTTTCTGAGTGGCCTGCAAATGCACAGGAAACACATTTGCTTACACGTGTGTCCCTCTGTGCAAGCCACGCCGGCAGTGACTTCAAAATGTCCATACCGTGTGCCAGGTGTCCTGGATGATGCCAGCTTTCTCAGACAACATCTCGATGAGCCTGTGAGCTTCTCTCTCACTGAACACCATGCTGCTGATAGTGGACACCAAAGTTTTGTAGGGCAGATAAAGTGGAGTGTCAGCGGAATCCCCGGCTTCCACTGTAGAGGCAAATACAAAATGTACAGTTCAAACAAAGCAATACAGTGGATGAAATTAAGACAGTTGGCAGTTTGAATGAATCTTGAGATTGTCTCAAATCGCTCTGCTACTTTGTTTTAAGGAAAAATTACTCTTAGTTACAATATGAAAGCAGACACAATTAGCAGTGTTTATATACTGCATTTTTCAGTTTAAATGTCTATATTTTTTTGTCATAAAAACACAGATATAAAAAAAATGATAACATAGCTCTAATTTTAAAAAAAGCAAGAATTTTGAGTAAAGTATGTGGCAAGGCTAGCTAGTATAATTAATGAAAACTAACGAAATAAGAAAACTGAAAAAAACATTTTCATAAAGAAGAAAAAAACAGCAGCTAATACACAGAAACGAGAAGCAGAACTGCTCGTGCTCCTCGACTTACCACTCTCAGGTTTTTTCTTGGAGGCCTTCTTTTTGGGCTCCTGAGATTTTGGTGCACTAGATCCCACAGGGGGTACGGCCATGACAGGGACATCTTTAGTGACAGCTTCAAGAAGAGGGGCAGACTTGGTGGGTGCTGCTGAGGATTTGGTTGGTGCAGCAGCAGACTTGGATACATCCGAGGTAGACTTGCCTGATGCTGGCGCAGACTTGGTAGATGCGGGGGTGGACTTGTTTGGGGCGGGGGCAGAGGACTTGCCAGCGGCCGGGGCGGACTTGCCAGAGGCCGGGGCGGACTTGTCTGTAGCCGGGGCGGACTTGCCAGTGGCGGACTTGCCAGTGGCTGGGGCAGCCTTATTTTTGGCCGCCTTACCTGCGGCTGGGGCGGACTTGTCTGCGGCCGGGGCGGACTTCTCTGCAGCCGGGGCGGACTTGCCAGTGGCGGACTTATCTGTAGCCGGGGCGGACTTGCCAGTGGCGGACTTGTCTGTAGCCGGGGCGGACTTGCCAGTGGCCGGGGCAGCCTTATTTTTGGCCGCCTTACCTGCGGCCGGGGCGGACTTCTCTGCAGCCGGGGCGGACTTGTCTGCAGCCGGGGCGGACTTGTCTGCAGCCGGGGCGGACTTGTCTGCAGCCGGGGCGGACTTGCTAGTGGCGGACTTGCCAGTGGCCGGGGCAGCCTTATTTTTGGCCGCCTTACCTGCAGCTGGGGCGGACTTGTCTGCGGCCGGGGCGGACTTGCCAGCGGCCGGGGCGGACTTGCCAGCGGCCGGGGCGGACTTGCCAGTGGCCGGGGCGGACTTGCCAGTGGCCGGGGCGGACTTGCCAGTGGCCGCCTTACCTGCGGGCGCAGCGGGGGCGGACTTGGCTGAGGCGGGGGCAGACTTGGCTGAGGCGGGGGCAGACTTGGCTGAGGCAGAGTTATCAGAGGCAGGAGCAGATTTGGTAGAGGGTGGACCGGATTTCGCAGAGGGAGGAGCAGACTTGGAAGTAGATTTGCTTGACGGTGAAGCAGGGGAACCCTTAGCAGGAGCAGAAGTGGGGGGAACTACTTTGGATGGGGCAGAGGCAGCCGATTTTTTGGCCTTGGCAGATTCTGGGGCCTGGACTGAAGCAGGAACTGGTGAGGGTTTGCCCTGTGCAGGGGAAACTGCAAGTGGAGACTGAGCAGAGGTTGGTTCAGTCTTGGCCGCCTTCTTCTTTTTCTTATTTTTAGGCGAAGGTACAGGTGAGGACTCAGCAGGAATTGGGGATGGTTTGGCAGCTTTGGGTTGTGGTTTCACTGGTGTGGGGGTTGCATTTGGCTTTGCCTCAGAGACAGATCGAGAGGCAGGAGCAGTAGCCAGAATTGGTGCAGCACGTGGCTTAGAGACTTGATCAGCTTGACTTGTCCCATCTGTTTTTTTAGCTTCTGGGATCATTCCATTGGGCTTTTCTTCCTTCTTCTTTCCACGGTTCTTTTTGTCAGCTGTTTTGTCCTTCTTCTTTTTCTCTGTGCGTCCAGATGGTATCTTACCAAACTCATTACGCTGTTTCGCCAGTGCCTCTTCATAAGAGGTCTCCTTCATAGAGAAGGTAGAGAAAAGAGCAATCCCAACTGCAGAGATCACCATGAATCCACCAAAAACCATTATACCAAGGGTCTGGGGGTCAAAGATATCCATTGTTCAAAGTTAGTTCACCTAAAAAGAGAGAAACAAATCGTTCAACATGGATTGGTGTAGCAAAATTTTAATACAGGGGCCTCCTGGTTTAGGATGGTACAGTCCAAAGAGATTTTGAGGATCTGGATAAGAATTTCTGATCAAGTGGCACCAGTTCACCAGTTCACACTGTACTTTACTGACTTTTGGTTCCACTGCAGTTTCTCTTGAATCCCCCAAAATTCTCAATAAGTTGTGGTTTAAAAACGAGGAAGGAAAAACTCACATAAAAATCAACAAAATGTTTCTGCAAACAAGCAGACTGATTACAGTTTTTAAAAGGTTGCCTGAGCATAATTGACATAATTTATACCTGTAACAGCCTCAAGATGTCCCTGTTTTGCACTTTCAAAATTCCTAGTCTTGAGGCTACAAAAATCAAATCAGTAAGTGGCCAAAATAAATTGGAACCAGGCCTTTTCTTAATTTAGAATCTATTCATTATTATTTATGCTATATTGACTATGAAATGTGCTTAACTTGATGTACTCAAGCTTACTAAACGCAGTAATGTAGTTCAAAGTTTTGTGATAAAGACTATCTCAAATTCATTACACAAATGATGAACTTTACTTTTTTTTTTTAAACCCATAAATCCCTTTTCAGTAAAACCAAGACTATACAGTAGGCTCACAGGAGTCCCAAAGCTCTGTTCGTGTCAGGGTCTAAAAACTGGCAGAGAGGGAAGAGTTTATACAAGCTCGAATGTCACGTCACACTTGAGGACATCTGCGCTCACAGTCTTCTGATGACTGTATCTTTCAGAGTCCCCCTTTCCTGCAGATTTGGACTCTTTAGAAAATAAAGACGCTAATGTCATAATCCCAAAGAAATGCATCATACCGATTAAGTACATTCACACTTGGATTTGATGATTATACAACAGAAAGATTACGACCCCCCCCCCCCCCCCCCACACACACACACACACACGTACGTGTATTTTTTGATAGTCTAAAAATTGGCTCAATATAAAGTTATTAACTTTTCAACAAGCAGGTAAGTGTCGACTCGCGTCCGAAAGTCAATACGTGTACATTGCACAGCAGCCGACAGTTTCACATGCACGCGCCCACTCGAGCACGCAAACACACACAGTTGCTGTCGTATTGGAAACAAACACTTTTATTACATTTAAAACATAATCCAAACCATTTACAACTCTAATTACAAATCCGCATATTCATTTAATGTAAAACAACACTTTAAACGACTGTATTGCCCTAATGCTGACCATACTAAGAGACATGAAAAACACCTTCTATCTGTCAAACTGGCAAATGTGGTGTGTAATTGTGAAATTATTCGAGTATTATATGCATTTAATCGCTCATTTTCACGGTAGCATTATAGCTAACAGTGGGAATCAATGAACTTGGCTAGCGACGTGAACTTTTTAGCATGACGTGTCAAGAGAAGTGCAGCCAAAACGTTCTTATAACATGTGCAGGCGAAACACAGATTAGGCAAAATAACTTCAGTGAAGTTTATGCGCACAAATAGGCCGATTTGGTCTAAGTAGGAGGTAGCTTGGCAAGCTAGTTCTCTCCCTGGCTTTATGAATCTGAAAATTCCCATTCCCACAACACTTACCTCGCTACTGATGAGAATGTCTGCTTGGCTCAAAGAAAAACAGGGATTGCCGAGAGCTTTCAATTGAAGATTGCAGTGTGACGTTTGATTCACTGTATTTGCAGCGGTTTAGTTTAGTTGCGTTTTCCCAGATATCTTCCCTCGAACTCCGCCGGGCAACCGCTGGACTACTGTGAAGTCGTGGCACTTCTAGCTGGCTAGACGTGCTGGCCCGGTGCCCCAGATAGCTAGCGTTAATCCAGGGAAACTGTGATTGGCTGGAATGCGTTCATACAGGAAATGTGGAAGCTGGGAGTTGAAGTTTTTGATTCACTTGCCATATAAATAGGCTCACAGTTCATTCCCCCCTCTCTCTGTTAAACAAAGGGCGGTTGTTTAAAATGTTTTTTTTTTATTTGCTCAAGATGAAAGTGGGGGTAGCCTAAATATTAAAGTATTGTGTACCGTAACTTTAATTTAAAGCAACAAATTTTACATTTTACACTGTGAGAGCGGTGATTTGTTTCGATAACAGGTAACTAAAAAATAAATATATATATATATATATATATATATATATATATATATATATATATATATATATACAAAGCTGAGCTCCCAAACAGAATGTAATTGTTTTTTTGGTGGTAACATGTCATCGACTCGTTGCCAGTCAATCACAGTCACAGGGCATGATCAAGTACCATATTTGACAAATACTGTAAATAAAACACTTTATAGTACAGTATTTAATTACATTACTAATCTTGAAAAGAGAGGTTTGTGTATTACACAAAGAGACTGAGAAGAACATTTAAAAAAATGACTTCTGCTTCATGCTTTGTTAAATCAACACTGAACAAAGACATAAATGCAAAACTTTTGTGTTTTTTTCATGACTTCAACTCAAACATCCAAGACTGTTTATGGGTACACTAAAGGCCTTTATCTTGTCAGATCATTCACAAATCTGTGTATGGTATGGGCAGGCGTTATAAATACACAGGTGCATTTTAATGACATCCTCAGGCCAATTGTTCCATTGTGCCATTTTTCCGCAACCATCACTTCATGTTTCTGCATGTTAATGCACATCCTCACTTTGCAAGGTTCTGGACACAATTCCTCTAAACTGAAAACACCCCAGTCTTTCCATGGCAGCATACTCACCGTATGTCACCTAGTGAGCACGTTCGGGATGCTCTGTATTTGCGTATTCAGTAAAATCTAGCAACTTCAAATATTAAATACAAGCCTAAAAAATAATTATGCTGTCTAATCAGCATCTTGATATGCCACACCTGTGAGATTAGATTAGCAAAGGTGAATTGTTTACACGGATAAAGACAGATTTGTGAAAACTATTTGAGAAATGGGCCTCTGTGTACATTGAATCTTAGATCTTGAGTTCAGTTCGTAAAAAAAATAGGACCATAAATATTTTTTTGTTCAATGTAAATCATATTTCAAGATAAAGACCTGCATCTTTCAAACACTTGATTTTTGTCTTTTGTCTGTAGTTTGTCTGTCAGGTTTCTCCAGAGTTTCTCATGTAGGTTGGCCTTTAATCAATCTGCTATTAAATGTAAAGTCATAATCTAGAAATACAAATATTATGCAATGAGTAAATATTTAGAAAGTGGGCGGTTTTGGAATGAGTGTTTGAGCGCAAACGGCATGCCGGGCAGGGCAAACTGACCTTGGGAAAGGTAAGTATTGATTTTAGACAATGTATTATTTCAGGCAAGACATACATCCCTTGCACTTCCGAGACACATACTGTGCACCCCATGGGTTTGTAAAACATCTCCTTCTATTCTCAAATTTCAACTGAAGTCTACCTGGAAGAGCTGTTTTGTTGGGAAGATAAGGCGGTTCTGTTGTGTCAGCTATTTAGCGTCCATTTCTGTATGACCTTACTACATTCAAAGCCCTTGTAAGCATTTATCTCGAGGGACATGGGATACGAAGCAGGTGTTTAGCAGGTGAATACTCGGAAGAGATGTTTCAATGTCAACAAACAAAGTTTTCTACATAATAAAAACATGATTTTTGCAATTAACTTCACAGAAGTTTAAATATTTTCTAGTCTGTGGTTTGGTAAAACAAATATTTTAAAAGGTTGTTGAAACATAGGACAAGTCTGGAAACTTGACTTGAAGACATATCCACGTCTATGACCCACTCATTGGAGGCTTGCTGAACTCTGCCCGTTTGGAGGGGTTGGGCCAATGAGCCTCCCTCTACTGCGGGGTGTGTCAGCATGTGAGTGTGGCTTTCAGCAGCATGTGTGCAAACTGCAGCGCCCGTGAGCCTCCCGTGAGATGTGAATCGTAGGCTTATTATGTAAATTAGACACCTAGTGATGTCACAATGAGGCGAAATTCCGAACATCTGATTTCACACTTGATGGTTGAACAGCCACCCCAGAGGACCTAATATGTTTTTAGAAGCAATTAAAAAGCTACTTTTCCATGGTATATCCACTTTAAATTTGTAAATATATCAACATGATTATCCGGATAGAGGAGAAAACACAAGACAGGTCCTGGTCTTTGGACCATACTCCCATGCTATCTATGTGCTTGCTCTAATCACAGTTGCCAAACGTATCTGTTTGCACTGATGAGTTGTCAAAATTCCATTGGTGCAACATCTGCTGTTTCAGCCAATCAGAAACCTTCAGGTCACTATGACTGCAGTACAGTTGGATTCTAGAAATGCTAACTCCCTTCAATTAAAAGGCACATTTTTTTCAGTTAAATGTACATAGAAATGTTGCAGCTGACAGGTGCATTATTAAGTGTGATGCTGTATTTTGATGAATACATAAAAGCAAAGCTCAATTAAGGTATGACTGGTAATGCATTGCAGTACATTTCAATGTTATTTGAATTCGACATTGGACTGATCTTGGGAAAGTAGGATTTATTCAGTATTGTTACAAATTTATAAAATGCTAATGTTGCATAAGAAAAGTAAAAAGGAATTCACACTGTTGGAATCAGAAATACATTCTTTTAGAAAACTATAATGCATCTAACACCACTGTGCTTGGTGACGATTGTGAAACTTCTTTTTCCCCCCCATCTTAGTGCATTATTTTCTGAATTATTTAGATGCCTGGCAGCCGACCATAATACATGAGAACCATTTAGGCGATAGGGCAGAATATGGTAAACATCAATTAGATCCAAAGGGAAGGAATGAAGGGCAGTCTAGAACTCATTTACTCACATAATTTTTCTGTGGGTCTGCTGTGAAGAAAAAGAAACAAGAATGAGAGTATCAATTGGAAAATATATTTTTTAAGTAATGTAGAGAATCTCATGTATAGAGTCTGGCAATGAGTGTCAAGCTCAACTCGCTAAATTAAGAAGCATTGTGCTGAAAAGTACGAAAACGTTGGGCTTTCCATTGTGTGCATAACGTGAAAATGAGACGTTACAAGAAAGAGAAAACAAAAGATAGACCTTAACGATGGAGTCAATAATTATGGGTTAGCCTTCCATATATCTGGGGAAGCATGAGCTGTGGACTGAGTAAACGTAAGAATGCTGTTCTAACAAAGCTGTTGGTCAAGAGGCACCAGTTAGGCGAGTGGTAGCTTGAATTCTTGTCTGTGTGAGATGCGAGGGACATCAGGATTTCATTGGCCGGGAGCGGTCACTTGATGGCAGCGGGACAAGAATACTTGCAACACTGTCAGTTGTTCTTGAGCAGCTCAATGCACCCCTGCAATAGTGTCACGTTGTTCTGTGGGAGATAGGGAAAATGGCCGTTAGTCCTTTTTATAGGGTGGGAAAATGTTCCTGATGCTGAATGAAAGAGCCAATAGACACTAAATTATTCAATGAGAAAAGATGCTGAATCCTCTAGAAACTAATTCTTGTTTTGAAATCAGGTTTGACAGCTGCTGCGGGCTCATCTGGTTTATGTGGCTATCAAGGAGCGGAGGTACTAAGAGCACTCTGTAGACGGGCTTGTACATTATTTGAACCAAATATGCAAAAACAAACTAACAAAACCAAATTAACAACAATTAAGCAATATCACATGAGAAGGAGTGATATACTCAGCAACCTTTTTGAAACTGAGAGCTACTTGTTGAGACTGCTTCAGAGTCAATATGTCAATTACAGGTATTCATACTATGGCTACAAGCAACGATTATTGTCAGAAGAGATTAAACGTATTTTTCCCCCTGAACATTATGATTCAGACACGGGTTTGATCCGTAACATGACAGAAAATGGAGGAAAATGTGGAGCATTGTTTTCCAATGTAAAAGCAAGTGTTAGCAAATGTCTTATTTTGATTAAAAAAAGGACAGAAAAAAGAAAAACCTGTACTTGTCACAAGAGCAATGTGTCAGAAGCTTGTCAATATGCATTCAGTCTCATACGTTTCAAGTTATACAATGATGACTGTGGTCTGGTCGTTGCTGACTGAGCCACCTGTTCCAGATGGTTGGCTTTGGTCAGTATGGTATTCTCAAAAATAAGTCTTGTATTTCTTTTAGAGCTGTCAAACGATTACATTTTTTAAATCTGATTAATCACATCTTAGAATTTTGATTAATCATGATTAATTGTTTAATAAAATAGGCTTTTTTAATCCAAAAATGTTCCCCGCCAAATTTGAAGTCCACCGGTTATGTGTCAATTCTTTCGACATTTAATTTTAGATGGACGTCTTCAAAAAAAATTTATCCACTGCACACGCTCATCTTTGTCTTTTTCTAATCAGTTAATTACTTGCATAATTTAAAATGGGAAAAAAATGACACCAATATTTTGACATGAACAAATATTCAGAATGTCATACGCAAACATTTATTAAATGCTTTACATTAATGCATGTAGTTATGTTGATTGCTCAAACACAGCCTGTGCTACCTTTAACGTAACCATCCGCTGTCAAGCTAAAGGATCATCTGCAGTAAAAATTAATAGTGTGATTAATCTGCGTTAATACGATATTTTTTTGTGATTTTTCAATTCGTTAACGCTTTAACTTTGACACCCCTTATTATTATTATTATTTATGCTCTCTATTCATGTAATGTTAAGGCAAAATACTATATTGGGATGTATATACACTCCTCTAAAATTTAATTTCAAATTGCTTCATATGTTTGTTTGTTTTTACTCATTAACATCAACAGACAATTCCAAAGTCTGTGGTGGTCTACTGATTTTATAATACTCCACTGTAAGGTTGCTTTTAGCCTTGTATCTTGAATTTTTACCTTTAACTATAGTCTTTCAATGTCATTAAGTGTTGGAGAGCCTATGTATTAATTTTCTTGACATTGTGATTATCATTATTTACTTAAATTATTTTCTTGCCTTTCCGTCTTGTCCTCCTCCTCCTTCAGCCATCCTGTTGATTAAAGATTTAAGACAGCCGGTTGGGCTGATGCTTTTTTTGTTGTGTTGGAGAAGTGAGGAGAGCAACAGTTTGTCATCCACTAAAACGCTACTACATCAATGGTTCAATAAGTTTTGATTTGCTTTTTTTTGTTTTGAAGTCAACCACGGAGATTGCTTAGCAAGTCGAGAACCTCCTCCCTGGAAGCTATTCTTGCGCTTTTGGAGCGCAAGAGTAGCCACAATATTATGGGTTGTTTTGGGTAGATCCTCTGAATTGACTTGCATAAGTAGAGCAAAAATTAAGTGATATAAGCAGAAATTCACATCAAAGAGACAAAACTACTTAGGAACATTTGAAGGCAATGAACAAACAGACAACAGTTCCAAAAGAAGTTGAACCATCACACCGACTCACATTACTCACCTTGGCATGTTTAATCTCCAGTTCAGCCATTTCTATGAGATTCTTTCTAAATGCCACAACTCGCCTGCCATTGAAACTGGTGAGCTCTGTAAGAAACACAAAGTGCCGTTTGAGATACAGTATAGAATACAGAGTTAAATATACATTCACTGGCCACAACATTATGCTCACCTACACAAGTGAAAAAAAGTCATACAAAGAAGTTCAACGTGTACACATACATCTAATAAATTGTTTTCTACGACCTACAAAAAGAGGCTTTCAGCAAATACAACTATTTAAATCGAGTCCACAAGGATGCACAAACCTTTCTTCCCAGACTCTGAGAGCTTGTCAAATTTCTGTAGACACTGCTGCTGGTGTTCCTCAGCCTGAGGAATGTCCTTACTTTTCAGTCGAGCCTTATCCAAAGCCTTGTTGGAGTTTTCATAGTCGACTAATGCGCGAGCTCGTCTGTAGAGAAGGTCCTATAAGAGGGAGGCGAGAGACCGGGATGAACCGGCGAAAGAAAATTACACATTTTGAATCTCGTTTGCATCAATTGTTCGACTTTTAGCCACCCCCTCCTCCTTACATTGGCTCATCGGTTTATGACCGAGAGCATCAATAAACAACACCCATCGCCTCACCCCAAATCGACAAATAAAAACAAATATACATATATTATTTCACACTGTTTTACTTATGTGCACGTTTTTTTCCCCCGTAGCATCATTTCAGCAGGCTGGCATGATATTGAAGTCAAAAGTATTGGTATCGCGGCAACACAAACGAAAAGTATTTCTAGGCCACAAACATAAAACCTAGACATAAAACAGTCAAATGAAAATCAGCAAGTGTGATGGTAACTGATTTATACCATGTGGTTGACGTATTCTATCAAAAACAGTTTGTAACATCAAAGTGTCATGTCAGGAGTCAGGACCATTGTAAAACAATGACCCACTTTAAATATGCTAAATATATGTTTCTACTTGATAATTGTTGTCATAACAGTAGAAATAATTAAAGCAAACATATTTTGCTAGTAGGCATGGATTTTTATAATACTTCCATTTTAAATATGTGGGCAGAAGAGGGTAGGAATGTGCTACATGTTCTCGGTTTTATTTACTGAAAAAACTTTGTAGATAAACTGTATTTGTCAAAGTAATTGTAATGCAACGCACTTTTATTTTACTGTTACTCAAGCATTTTTGCAAAAAAAAAAAAAAAAACTTTGACTTTCCTACATTACATTCCACTTGATGTACAGGTACTAGTGCTTGTATGATCTATTTAAAGAACTCCACTTCTAACTTGTTCCTGTTTTTCAGTGTAACTTCTACCTAGTGAGGCGACTACGCCGATTTACAACAAAGAAAGTTCATTTTTAATTTATTGTGGCGGAATTTACTTTTATGTTATTTTACAAAGATTAAATAAATTATTATATGGTTAAAAAGATCGGGCAACATTTTGATTTGTGCATTTCTATTAAGTTTTGTTTATTTGACATTCATGCTCTGATTAAAAAATAATAACAACAATAACAATAATCAGAAGTTACTCATCAATTCCCAGAGTAGTTTTTTTATTTGAAAACTTGTACTCAAGTAATTATTTGGAGGGCTGCATTTGTTTTACTTTTACTGAAGTCAACAATCAAAAGTGCACATTTACTTGACAACTATTTTTGGCTACTCAACCCATCAGCCTAAAGGACAACTGGTGGGACTCGCTCACCTTTGCCGCCTGGATATCTCGCATGTAATATCTTAGCAACTCCGTGAGCTTGAGCTCCTGATCAGATGCTACTCTTCCCTCCACTTTCTGGGACAGACCAAAGAAAAAAATAATTACTAACACCATTAATAAAATAATGTTTAAAATTGAACAAACATTCCCAAAGATATCCATTTCTGTTTAAATATACTCACTCTGAGCTTCTCGAAGAGATCTGAGAGCTTGTCCATGTGTCTGAAAGGAAGTAAAATAATATAGACATGTACATTACATGTGTTTAATTTCACTACAGCCACCAACATGAAATCATTTTTTTATTCTTCATACAACTAAATGTAGCACTCACTTCCTATTTGCTGTGCTATCTTCAGCAGAAAGTGCATTCAGAGTGGCTGAGATCTGAATGTAATCATCGGCGATATCTGAAACGACCGAAAGAAGCACAAACAATAAATATATATATATATATATTTTTTTAAAGACAACATTTAGGGATTGCACAGACAGATACAATTTTCCAGACCAAGTACGAGTGCAAGTACTTTGATTTGTGTACTGGCTGATACTACTAGCATGAAAAAAATAGTAGACTTTTTAGAGTAACAATTTTTCTTGCCGCGCATTTCAATTCATATAACCCAAGACATTTGAACAGTAAACTAAAGCTGTGGCTAACAATTGAAGTGATCAATTCTTCCACCATTGTTTCGTCTTGACTATTATGAAAAAGTGTGGTAAAGATTATTTTTATGTTGAGGTCAGAATTGTCAGTTATTCGGTAATGGCAGCATCTCCAGTCTCCACACATCTGCCATAGCTCTTAACCGGAAGGCAAATTTCAGGCTGTTGAAGTGCTTGTACTGTCGTTGTATCAAAGTATTTTTACGAGTACAGACTACAGTACTGTCTGGCACGACCAGTGCATCCCTAATGATCTGATAGCGTGTGTCATGCATACAGTGGAGATCGCATTCAAGATCATATCAATTACTTTTGTGCGTGCGGGTCATCTTCTCTGCTTTGGAAGTGGAATCTTTAATCTTGCTGTAATAGTCGAGTAGGAACGTCTTCTCCTGCTCAAAAAAGTCGTCGACTTCCTGTGGGGGGAAAAAAACAGCGAGACAGTAGCTGGTTAGGAGAATTTGCCTGCAAAGCTTCCATTGATTCAGCAAGATCCCGCAAAAGCCACACCTTTATTCCTGAGATAAGAACCTCATCTGCTGACTTCACCATGTTCTTGAAGAATCCTCCAAACATCTCCTTGGCATTCTTTCTTCTGACACTGAGCTAAAATGAGAAAATGCAAATTATAAATGTACTAAATCATTGTAGTAAGTAGACTGATGTGCAAAATAAAACAAATTATAAAGGCAACATATGAATCAAGCTATTACACTAGCCTATGTAAAAGGTGTAATTCTTTAAACCCACCACTGATAGAAAATGACTTCATAGATTCTGCAACTGCTGATCACAGCAGGATGGAAGCCATGAGTCACAACTGTCCAGTAAAATAAAACACATACACTACTTCCCCTCTTTCCAACTGACAACTAAGGAAAGGAAGTCAGCATTATGCAGAACTCACATCCTGGTCATACTCTAGGAAAATATGAAAGTTTCTGTCTTTGCTTAGAATGGGATGAGACGAGAGTCTCTGCAGGAATACTTCATGTACTTGGACTGTTTTCTTGAACACAGCCAGGTACTCACTGAAAAAAACACACACAACAACAACACAATGTTACAAGCAAACTTGTTTTACCAAACATTGGTTTAATGCGGGTTTCATTTATTTGACACTCACGCTTCCAACTCCTGCTTCATTTTAGTGTACTCTTCCTTGGTCATAGTGGCTTCACCTTCTCCCAATTTGTGCATCTTCTCTCTTGGGCTTTCAAAGTCAGGCTTAGGGGGTGCGGGGGGAATCTAGGAATGATAAACAAGGGAGATGGTATTTTAGAGGAATGAATTTACCCTAAAATGAGTATATAGGCAAAGAGGAGAATTTTACTATTAGGCCAGCATAGTCCTCCGTCTCCACCAGAGTGTCATGTAACCAGATGAAATCTTCATGCTGCCGAGGGACAGAGATTTCTGGCTTCTGGAAAGAATTAAGCGTAGTCTGGGAAAATAATGAAGTTATTGGTCAGTGTTTCATGGGAATTCTTTCACTTACACAAAAGTGTTTACTGAAATGTTTTACCTTTGTGTGGACCGTAAACTTGACTTTGTCTCTTTCACAGAGTGCATCAGGAATGTCGATAAGTAGAGATGCATCATTATTTAGGTCAACAGACACAGAGCGTATCTAAGGAGAAAGCACTGCAATGTGAAACACTTCAAAGTCTTCTAGGGACTTCACAGACTTTGTGCAAGTAAACATTACAATTATTATTCAATGGCTTGTAATAAAATGTAAAATCACCACTACAATTAAACAACAAAATTGGAGGCGCCTTTCACCCAAGGTTACCTTACAGAAAACAAAAGCATCAATATAACGTAATATTAACATAAAAACTAGTGTGTCCAGTTTAAGGCAATATGCCAGACTGAACGTTTAAGTAGGCATTTGAATTAAGTGATGACCAATTACAAAGCTTAGTATTTCTAACTGGGTCCTAGTTTAACTTTATGATGCTAAGTTGACTGCTTGATTTAAAACTGGCAACCAATCACACCTTCCAAGAAAACGGCATGAGTCAGCCTTCGTCAAAGTGATTCTGAAAAAAGCCACTGCATAGTTATCTAAGCACTTGTCAAACACATTAATTAGGTAATTAAATTGCAAGTAGACGGGATGAAGAGTTGACATCCTACAGCTTGAAAACAAGAAAGTTGTGTCATTTAAGGTTGGATGACAGTCGACTAGCCTTTGATACTGTACGTCAGTTAAAAACGAAGATGCCTTCATTTTGATCTGCACGATATATGCACTTGAATGTCAACACGTTTAGTCTGTTTTGTAAGTCAAAAATTAGCTGATAGCCGGTTGCTATGTTGAAGGGTTGTGGAAAGTTAGCGACAGAAACCTAGCTAAACGCTAAACTTATTTTAGTGCCACTAATGATTTCGCCATAACGTTCAGAAGAATGTACGCGCTATGCTGGCAATGCCTTACCTTGTCCTTGTCGCTTTCGTTTAAAGTGGCTGTCATAACTGGACCGAAGTCAGCTGAAGAGGAAAAGTGTTGGATGCAGTGAGGAAAAGAAGCGCTATATCCGTGTGTAAGTGAGGAGCTAGCGGTTTGACGAGCTGTCAATTTTTTTATTTTTTTTTGCTCCGTAATAAAGGAATTGTATTATCGACCAGATCTTCACCCCAGCTTCAACTAAATCGCAATCATGTCTGAATCTGCAGATGCGAATTAACCTCCTTTTTAAGCCATTACCATTAACGTTACTGGTTTTGTTACCGCAAAGTAATGGTAGAGGACGCCAAAGTTGTAACGAGACACCGACGGTTGAATTAGTACGCACGGACGTAACGTTTCAATGAGCATTGTGGGTAATGTAGTTTCCCCTGTGGGAATTTCGCTGTTTTGGTGATACCCAGGACTTCAATTCCCAGCTATGCCAGCGAAGGCCGCGCAAACTCCAGACGGTGGCGGAAATTCGCAAAAAAAACATCAACAACTCGCACATTTGAAGAAGAAAGTTGCATTGGATACGCGGAAGTTATAGGACTACGAAACATCAAGTCCGAGTACTTAATCGAAAGTATTAAGTCAGTATTTAATGCATGCATACGTGGTAGTAAGCAACTAAGACGCGTTGTACGAACAACAACAACAAAATGTTCATATTGAAACGTTTGCCATTCGCCGGAGGTATTTCTGTACGGATGCTTCAGTGCACATCTCTCACTTACGGCTTTTTCATAGCATGTCATCGGTCCAGCTACCGTAGGGGGGCGAGTCCGTACAACTCGGTGGACAGAGAGCGCTACTCATCTCTTGTGAAGTCTGTCATGTCTTCAAGGGTCAGCTCTCAAACCCCAGATACCATTCAAGCTGAGGATGAGCACGTGTTTGGACCAGTTGTCAAAGCTCATAATGTGTTAAGACAAGAGTCGAGGCTTCCTAAAGTCATGCATCCCTTCATACATTGCGAGGAAACAGAGGAGCCTGAATCAAGTCCTCCAGTCCGGATTGTAGTAAACCGCGACCAAGATCGGTCGTCCATACCGAGTGTGACCAGGATTCTTCAGGCAACACTTTCACCAGAGCAGCTCTTCTATCTGGAGAGATGGAAGAAGATGATGATTGCACAACTGGGGGAGGAAGGATTCAAAGAATACACCAAAAGTAGGTTTTGTACCATGCCACATTTTATTAATTTAATATGCTTCCTTTAATTACATTTGATGTTCAACAGTTTTGTTTAGGCAAGGGAAACTTTTCCATTCAGCCCTGGAGAACGTTATGTCAGGCGCAACAAAGGAGGACGGACAGCATGAACCGCATCCACCTGATGTGATGGGATACATGAAGAGCATCACTTACATTCTGGAAGATGTCAGTGCACCAAGAGCAATAGAGAGCAGTGTACAGCATGACACTCTCAATTATTTGGGCATTGTGGACTGTGTGGCCCGCTACAGGCAAGTACATTGCTAGAAAACAGTGACTTTCTCTTCAGAATCAATGTTTTATTCAATATTATACTACAAGATACGTACTCCCACAAATGTTGATAAGTAATTCTCACACAAAAATATTTCAATGTTGCCAAATGACTAATACCAATGAAATCAAAATTGTGCTTGTGTTTGATGACAATTGGAAACACAATCTACTTTTCAAAGGGGCTTGTACTCATTTACAGGGGGTCCTTGGTTTGTGCGGCAATGTAAGAATATGTCATTGTGCGCTACAAAACTTTGTTTTTCATTTGATTATTCAGAGGTGTTCTGTGTGTTATTGACTGGAAGACTTCGGAAAAACCTAAACCGTTCCTGAGCAACACGTATGACAACCCCATTCAGGTGGCAGCCTACGCTGGAGCTTTGAACAGTGATGACAGATACAAATACCAGGTACTCTATTCTATTGTTGTAAGTGATTGTATTTAAATCATTCACTTCCAGCCATTATCACTGAAGCAACCCCCTTTGCTCCCGGCTGTTTTATTTGATTTTGACTGATTTCGCAAGGCCCACGGAATATTGCGTTCTATTGCTATAAAAACATGGAATCTACCTAAAGATTAGAGTCTCTTCTTTTATCAGGAAAAAAAAGTATATTTGTATCTGTTTCCGTTTTGCAGCAATTAGCATTAGAATATAGCTAAATTCATCATTGTACACAAACTTGTTCACTAGTGTCAGATCTCGGTTACCCTGCCGGCTCTCCGTGCAATGGGTTAAAGCTCCCCTTTATCCCCACCCGCAGCAACACGTTTAAAAACAAGGGGTTGACGGGAACCCTCCAAGCCGGCTGCGAGAAGGATTCTTTCATGTTCTCACCGCCCCGGTTTTAGAGCGTCAGCCCAGTCTTACTTCAGATAAAATCCTTGTTGAGTAACCGCTTTGAAACAAGGATAAAACCTGAACACGCTCTTTTTACTGCAACTCCTTCTCTGAACGATGGGTTGCACTTGTTAAGACCGAAATAAATGTTGCTGTTTTTGTTAAAACCTCTCGGGCCTGTTTCCTGTTCTAAAATAAGCCAAAGTAACTTTATAGGTTCAGAAAATAGCAGTCACCGTTGGTAGGGTATTGTTGTTCGTTCACTAGGAGACCTAAGTGGTTTCTGGGAGCATGACTGAAATAGATCTGAAAATTAAAAAGTGTTTAAAGTGAGATATAGAAACAAGATACCTTGCTGCTTTTACTAGTTAATGCTTGAGTGTGTCTAATACCACACTAATCCATAAGAGGATGGTAATAATCATGTTTCATATAAATCCAATTTGTAATTGAATTTTTTTTATCCCTCAAAACGAGTCTAATATTAGAAGAAAATCCTGTCGCTGGATGTTTATACAAAGCAGGGTTTTATCTACTAAAAATAAATAGATGCAGACAGACACTAAGAAAAGTATCAGAGTGTACATGTAACTAACTGTTACTCTTTTATGGCTAGCTCGGCTCCCAAGGGCTGGATTATGATCTAGTCCAGTGGTTCTCAATCGCGGTCCTCAAGTACCCCTATCCAGTCTGTTTTCCATGTCTCCCACAGCCAGCACAGGTATTCCACACGATCAGCTAACCCATAGGTGTCAAACTCCGTTCCTCGAGGGTCGGACTCCTGCAGGTTTTGGATGTTTCCTTCTCCAACACAGCTGATATATGATTAGCTCATCAGCAAACTCTGCATAAGCCAGATAATGATCCTGCTGATTGGAATCAGCTTGTGTTGGAAGAGGGAAACCTCCAAAACCTGCGGAACTACGGTCCTCGAGGACCGGAGTTTGATACCTATGAACTAATCAGCAAGCTCTGCATGAAGTCTGATAACGATCCTCAGCTGTGTTGGCTGAGAGAGACATGGAAAACAGGCTGGATAGGGGTACTCGAGGTCTGGGGTTGAGAACCAGTGATCTAGTCAAATCTGATTCTAGATGAAATCACTAGTCACTACTATTAACAACTATATCTATAATTGAAAATGTTGAAATGCGTATATAACCTACTCCTTAAATTAATCAGGACTAATGGGAATAAAGGTTAAGATTTTCTTGGATTTACAATTCAAAGATAATACATGTAGTCCAATAAATGAGTTGAATAGATAAAATGATTCTTGATTCTTAAAACAATTTCCAATATCATTTATAAGTTCTCACACTTAAAATCAAGCCAGTTGATTAGGTTTATAGCAAGGCAAAGCGTTCTGCTAAAATCCAGTATAAGTGAGTAAAATGAAATAATAATTCCATCCATCCATCCATTTTCTGTACCGCTTGTCCTCACAAGGGTCGCAGGGGTTGCTGGAGCCTATCCCAGCTGGCTTCGGGCAGTAGGCGGGGTACACCCTGAACTGGTTGCCAGCCAATTGAAAAATAAAATCTTAATTAAGTGTTACTCATTGGAAATAAATAACAGTACTCAATAGAGTAAAATATTCCAGTTCCAGTTGTAAAAGAGAGTAGAAACCCAATAAAATCCAAAGGGCAAATAACTTTGAAGAAAAGCAATCCTTTTTAGGGTGGAAAAGTTGAGAAGCTATTTCGCCTATATCCACAATTGTCAAATAAAACTAAAGCAGCTTGGCCCTAATAGGAGATAGCGATAAGCTTACTGGCTACCCTTCTGGAAATGCTAAAGTCTCTCTCCTATTCTGCTTTAGTCTAGTTAATTTAGCAATCTCCGATGTAAAACATAGTTCAGTCCTACTATCTGTTGTGTTTCCCAGCTGCAAAAAGAGACTATATTTCTATATTAGATTACCTCAACTCTAGCAAAGCTCATTTCTGTGTATGGCACAGTGTATTGGGGTCAAAGGTAGCGTCAAAAACTCTTATTCTGACTTTTCATACTATCAATGGGGAGATATTCTTAGAAAGGCCTCCCTTTCTCCAAAGTTCGTAGATGACGTTTTCCTGAACTGCTGTATAGTATTTTGTGTCCTCCCCATATCTGCGTAAGTGGGAACCCCCTACTCTCATTAATCACTTAACACTGATACTGAATGTCCACCCAGTGGATCACTTCACGTCAAAGTTTCACATATGTCTTAACATCGACACATTTCATGTCATCAACACATCATAATAAAATATATGAACCCACAATATAAATGCTAACGTGTCATTACACCTAGCTCGCATGTAATCGACAGATCCTGTAGTTATAGTGACTGTCATTAAGTACAGTCATGTTTCATCCTAACACACGAAAATTGTGTGAGAACAATGGTTCATGGGCTTTAACTTTCCTTATCCAAACACAAGTTTCTTGAGTAATTAATGCGATGTCTGTGATTCACCATACTCAACAACTGAACTAGTAGAACATTATGTGTGCATGACAAACTCCAGCACGACGTTCTTCCAGTTCAAGCAACCTGTTCATGTCACGCAACATGCATGTTACAGATCCTTTTCAAAAAATTTGAATATCATGGAAGTTGATTTATTTCCAATATTCCATTTTAAAAAAAAGTCCAACTTCTATAGATTCAAGGTCCACCATTTTAATGATTTCAAGTATTCATTTTTTTATTTTTGCATAATTTGGACTTCCAGCTCATAAAACCTACAAAAACAGAGTTGCAAAAAATTTGAATACTGTTACGAAATCAGTCCAAATTTTGCAGGGCAGGAATTTTTTTTAAACTGAGTGTCATCTACTAAACTCAAAGCATCTACACAGGCTTCTCCAGGTGTCATTAAATTGATTCAATTTGGTTCTATTGTCTCAGTTGGGTTCAATAATGGGGAGGACTGCAGCCTTGACAACTGGCCAGAAGAACATCATTGGTAGGGTATCAATAAGTAAGCCACAAAAGTTAATAGGCAAGGAGGCTGGTTGTTCACCGACTGCTGTGTCCAAGCATATCAATGGGAAGTCTAGTGGAAGCGCTAAATGTGACAGGAGAAGATGCACCACCAAAAGAGATGACCGTGGGCTTCAGCGGATTATCAAACAGAGCAGATTCAAGAATCTGGCAGGGATACAGAAAGAGTAGAATGAGGCAGGAGTCACAGCACAACAGTCTGGTTCCTCGAGTCAAGCCACTTCTGAGCCTGAGCCATCGTAGGAAGCGTCTCAACTGGGCCAAGGAGAAGAAGGACTGGACTGTTGGCCAGTGGTCCAAGGCATCTTTTTTGATGAAAATAAAGTTTGGAGGAAGACGAGTGAACTGAATCCAAGCTGCTTGAAGTCCAAAGTGAAATATCCACAGTCAGTTATGATTTGGGGTGCACTGCTTGTGCAGGTGTTGGTAAACTATTCTTCCTTAAATCCAAGGTCACAGCAATAGTCTACCAGAATGTTTTAGAGGACTTCAAGATTCCCTCTGGCCTCTGCTGAGGATCTGTATGGAGATGCAGATTTCATCTTCCAGCAGGACCTGGCCCCTGCCCATGCCGCCTGAAGCACCAAAAACGAGTTTGATGCCCATGCCATCACAGTGCTTGAATAGCCACCCAACTCGCCGGAGCTCAACCCCATTGAGAATTTATGGGGGGGAAATGAGGGACATCAGGCCCAAAAACCTATACAAAGAAGCGCCTGACAGCAACCATCAAGGAGATCAGGGCTTCCATAACCCCCCGGGCGATCCCACAGGCAGGTTGCCTCAATGCCACGGCACATTGAGGCAGTTATTAAAGCAAAAGGATTTCCAACCAAGTATTAAAGATTGACATATAGTTTTGAAAAGTACAATATTTGGATTGATGTGATCTTAATTTACCCCCCCCCCTGAGAATTAAATGGTGATTTCTTAACAGTATTGTAATTTTTTGTAATCCTGTTTTTTGTGGGTTTTATGAGCTGGAAGCCTAAATTATGTAAAAATAAACAAATGAATACTTGAAATCACTTAAATTGTGGGCCCTGAATCTATAATCTACAAAGTTTAACTTTTTGAATGGAATTATGGAAATCAATTATTTTTTTCATAATTTTTTGAAAGACATCTGTACATGAGCATGTTACACGACACTGGGGAAAAGAGATTGTTGCAACATGGCCATGGCTGATCTCTTTGACTTTTTGTAATAACTACCATTGCTTTAAGCGACCTCTTCAGGTCAGTAGCTGCATCAAAGCCTTTTGTATGTTCGAGCATTAAAAAACGCATGAAAATCTGTTTTTGGGTTGAAGGACAAAGTATTTAAAAAAAAACAACAACACATATTTATACATTTTGGGGTTTGAATGAGTTAACTCATTCATCACTCACACTTTGTTTTTTGTTTTTCTAGGTGGGGAACGGGCTTATTGTTGTTGCTTACAAGGATGGCTCACCTGCCCACGCTCACCAACTGAACCGTGAGCTGATGTCGGAGTATTGGGAGAAGTGGCTGATTCGCTTGGAAAAGTTCCGACAAGAGAGGTGAAAGCGGTTATCATTTCATCAGCATTTTCAAATTTGTCTTCAAATGAAAGACAGTATGAGTATGAAAGTTTTCAAGAGGTGTGAAAAGGCACCAAAATGATTTGTTAGTTCAGAAATATGTCAATGATGCAGGATGGCTAACACTAGTCTAACCATTATAATATTTTTTTCTTCATTTCAGATCCAGTGAAAGGTGATTTATTTCGTCAGGGAGAAGATGAAATCTGGAAGTCTGTTCAAACAATGCACTGTGAGAAATTAGGGCAAAATCATCACCCCATCTATGTTCTCAACACATTTCATTTCCTTTATTTAACCAGGTAAAAAAAAGTCATTGAGAGTAAAAATATTTTTTCAAGAGTGACTTCACTTGATGTAACTTAAGCTATCAAGTCATGTAAAGTAAATGGAATGCCATCCATTTCAAATCAAGTTGTCAAGCAGGCGAGTTTGCTCACGTCCACCTCACAAAGCAGTCTACCAGAAATAAATCATATAAAGGCCACAGATATGTTATGTGCATGGCAAGTGATTTACTAAGCTGTAATACAAGTTTTTTATATCTGATTATAGGTTAGTTGTCAAAATCAGGTGTTGAACGCAACCCATATCTCTCTGTAAGAGGAATCCTCAATAAAGCACAAACTTTTAAACAGTTTATAAGAGACCCTGTTGTCTTCCACTACATGGCAGAACACTGGGTAGCCCTCAGCAAGGAGCCTCTGGGCCATGGTGTAGATCAGGACTGTGGCGTAACCTTTGTGTCTGTGATCAGGCCATATATTCATGTAAAAGCAGCCACGATACAGGCTGACCCTGGCCGTCAGTGATGCAGTATGAATGGAAGTTGCTGATCTGTCTCACAATTCCCTTGTAGGTCATTTCATCCCCCCTAAACATCCAGGTTTGATTCACCAGCTGAGCATGAGAAAGCTCTAGAGATATATTTTTTTTTTTAAACAAAACAAAAGCATTCAAATGTATATATTTTTTTTATAGCAAATAATAAATTCCGTAATCATGTTTTAGTTTAGAACTTGATTTCTGTCAACACTGTCAGATACATTAAAAAGTGTAATTTTAAGTGAGAGGTCTGAACGCTACTCTGATAATCTGTCATAAAATACAGTATACATTACAGCAACAATAATAAGGAAAGTCAACATTTTGCAGTAGAGATGCCTGAGAAGAATTGTGAAAATCACCTACAAAGACATAATCACAAATTAAGAAGTTTTAAATAGAACCCATTAGCGAAAATGGGTCAGAAATAAGTTACTAAGAAGAATCTGATTTGCACGACATGTATTGAGAATGAATGAACATCGGTATGCCTTGGTAGCCCTGAAACCGATCCCAAAAGCAAGAGATAGCTGCGACAGCCGAAGAAGACCTGGCAAGCAACTTTCAAAGATCTGAAACAGATGAAAGTGTAATGGGCTGATATGCCATCTGTTGCAATGAATAGGTTGAAATGCTGCCCAATACGCAACCGATGCTGGAAGGACTAAGGTCTCGGTCTAACAATATGCATACATGGATTAAAGTAAAACCTCAGGCTTTTGTTGTGGTATTTTGTTTTCACATTTTAAACAGCCTTAGAACATAAATAATAAATGTAAAATAATATTGACTACTATCTTTTTGTAACATAAGAGCAACAATTAATAAGGGAATGCTGTTTGTATATGACAAATTATTATTTTCAAATTGTAGTTTATTTTGTGTAATTTAATAGCAATGATTTCATTTTCTGTACACATTTTTAAGGCCTGGTGATTGGTGATTAGTCATGTTTGTATAGTTACACGTTGCAGCATTGATGGCGTAACCTTTGTGTGTGCTGCTAACCTGTCGAATGCTGGTATGACCAGATGGCAAATAGAGAAGATGTACACAAGACCGATGTTCGAAGCTGGCTTGTCTTGCTTTGATTGAAATTTGAGGTGCCAGTTTCAAAGAGGTCGTCAATGTTATCCTTTTCAAAAATGTTGTATTCTATTACAATAATAAAATAAGTGCTCCAGTCGATTGTATCCTCTTATAATAACGTTTTCCTCAAAATCTTCTCATCCACGCTGTGTGGATATCATAGACCTACAAAGATAGTGAAGGAGCAGCATTGGTTAAAAATAAATAAAACAATGACTTAATTCAATGAAAATTAAAAGGTTTAATGACAAAGTTCAAATGTTTGCAGGTCTACCTGAAAACTCTTGGGTAAGTATTTCAGCAGAACAGTCTCAGCGGTCATCCGCTCATCTTTTTGGAGGACCTTCATTTTTGGTGGCTTGATTCCAGTATAGTGTGGTTCAGCAAGCGTCACTGCTCTTCCATCCTTAATCAGTGTGTAGAAATTTTTCAATGTTCATTTATTTTAAAAAATAACACAATTTCAATAATATGCAAAAAAAGTTCTGTCTCAACATCCATTTCTTTTATGTACAAGTAGTTGTATATAAACCATACTTTTTTTTTGCAAACTCACACACATTAGAAGTAACAAGGAACCATGTGATCGTACACAATATGTCCACCGATAATTGGGATCTGTTGCTTTGAAAATATTGTAGTGTCATGTATGGTGCTGTACCACTTAGTTAACACAAGATGGTGCTCGAACAATGCAGAAGTTGCTGTGGATGTAACCACCACACTGCATTGCCCTGTATTGTGTCACAAATGGAACAATCGTATATGCATGTCTTCACAACAGATCTTATCTTTACTATGATCCTGAAAGAGGACACTTTATTTTGATCATTTTCATGTGCTCGAATCTTTATAAGTTCTTTCTTTTTCTTTTATTTCCAAATAGTTAGAGACCACTTTTCAAATTGAGTTCCAAAGTTTAATAAATCAGACCCTCTGTTTTAAGTGCTAAAAAACAGCCCTTATGTTCTGCTTGTTTGAAAAAACAAGATTCGCACCTCTTTCAATATTCTCTGTAACAATATTCTTTGGTTACGTGTTAACGCACGGAAAAGTATGCAGCCCAGTTGGGGTAAAAGTGTGCAAAGAGAACAAACTTTAACATGGTGGCAGTGGTTGAGGTCTCTTTCTGAAGTGTAGGTACGTACAAGTTTTCCTCGGCGAGGACCACCACTAGCTTAGCCGCAAGTGTGAGCCTGCCTTGCGGGGCGCAATGGATGGATTAAGGCCTCCACAACAGTTGTGTTTGGACTCCAGTAACGTTTCGAAGACATGGAGGGATGAGTTTTCTCTCTGTGTGGATTTGGCTTTGGATGAAGCGGATGACAAAAAGAAGGTGAAACTGTTTAGCAACAGTATCTTTTGGCGAGAGTGTCAGAGAACGTTTAGACACGCTGATGGCCGACACGGATAAGGATGCATGGAAGATATTATTGACAAGTTTAATGATCGCCGCACAATATCGTTTCTTTACAAGAAACAAGGACTCCAGTGAGAATATAGACAGTTACGTCGCAGAACTCACGTACTGGCTAAAGTGTGCAACATTGGGACTTTGAGAGATTCGCTCATCAGGGACAGGAAGTAACAAAGTGCAAAGTGTGTGTACATATATATATAAAAAGAAGTAATCACTTTGATTTGCTGTACGAAGCTTAACAGTAGAAGTGAGACAATTGCAATTTAAGCTATCAAGTAATGGAAAGTCATTGGAATGTCATCGATTTCAAATCAACGTGCACTTCACAAAGCAGTCTATAGGAAATAAATCGCATAAAAGCCACAGGCTTAATATATGCAAGGCAAGTGACTTACTTAGCTATGATACAAGTTTTATCTGACTGATCATTCTGTATGTCAGCTGCTTCTCAAAATCAGGTGTTGAACACAACCCATATCTCTCTGTAAGAGGGATCCTCAATAAATCCCAGGCTTTTAAACAGTTTATAAGGGACAATGTTGTTTTCCTCTACATAGCAGAACACTGGGTAACCCTCAGCAAGGAGCCTCTGGGCCATGGTGTAGACCAGGACTGTGGCGTAACCTTTGTGTCTGTGCTCAGGCAGAGTATACAACATGCCTATTGCCATGTATTCGTGTAAAAGCAGCCATGATACAGGCTGACCCTGGCCGTCAGTGATGCAGTATGAAGGGAAGTTGCTGATCTGTCTCACAATTTTCTTGTACCCAATTTCACCCCCTCCAAACTTCCAGGTCTGATTCACCAGGTGAGCATGAGAAAGATCAAGGGATAAAATCCTTGATTTCATATCACTGTTGAAAAAGAAAGAAAGAAAGAAAGAAAGAAAAGCATTAAAAAGTGAATACATAAAATTGTAGTTTAATTTGGTTAATTTCACAGCTTTGATCTCATCTATTTTAAAGCCTGGTGATTAATTAGTCATGTTTGTTTGCCTAAAATTGCAGCTATGATAAATTATGAGATTTACATAATTTCTAATCTTATTATTAAAAACTGCTAACCTGTTGATTGCTGGCGTGACCAGATGGCTACTATGTGGCAAATAGAGAAGATGTGCATGAGCCAGATGTTTGTGGCTGACTTGTCTCTGTGTTGAAACCTCTTGGAGCATGGCGGTATGAGAACTGTCATAGCCTGCAATGAAAATGGATATAATAATATTCATTCCATAGCTAAATACTACAAAGTTCATTCAAATCTACCTTCAGATTCATATATTTACTCCACCACCTGTGAATTACCTCCAATTATAAAATAAGTGCTCCAGTCGATTGTATCCTCTTCTAACAACATTTCCCTCAAAATCTTCTCATCCAGGCAGTAGAACATTACTTTTTTGGTCCAGTCCGAGGCTTGTTTGTTCTGTGGAATACAAACAAAAATATTAAGGTGGACCAAGGAAAATTATTATTATTTTTTTAATTTGGGTTACAAACTCACTTCACGGTCAGGGCGACAAATTATGACCTTAAAATCGGGCCACGCATCAACAATGAACTGCACGCAACTTTGTTTGTTTCTGTTACAAGCATATAAGTATCCATAGACCTACAAAGACAGTAAAAGAGCAGCACTGATTTACAAAGAAAGCAATGAGTTACTTGAAATGTTTCATGACAAGGTTCAAATATTTGCAGGTCTACCTGAAAACTCTTGGGTAAGTGTTTCTGCAGAAGAATCTCAGCAGTCATCTGCTCATCTTTTTGAAGGACCTTCATTTTTGGTTGCTTGATTCCTATGTAGTGTGTTCAGCAAGCTTCGCTTATCTTCACCCTTTGAGTTCAAAGGTCGACATTTGATCAATAATTACCGGTTGTTGGGGTGTGTGTGTGGGGGGGGGGGGGGGGTGACCATGTTGAAGTGTCCTTTAAAAGTGAATGAGGAAAGTTAAAGTAGCTTGTAGGTGGAAAAGTGATATATACAAGAGAAAGCTCATTTCCTTTCTGTGCCATCTAAAAAGTGTTAAATACAATATGACCTTTACTAAAACAAGAGACATGACAAGACAAACATTTGGTGGTGTTATTCCTCTATTGAGCTGGATGAGTCTACTCGTGTATAGTATATCCAAATTATTACCCAACTCCCGTGGACATCACAAACATGCATGTTTAAGTAAGTATGCTCATGTGAGAGCTTAAAACAAAATAGGTGACAAAAAAATCCTGTCAGAAAATAAAGTCAGGTGCACACCACACTTACTGATTTTTAACACCTAAAGATTTTTTTTTTAATATGTAATTGGCATAACCCCGCACATGACATGCACACTTAGTGCTCTTGTAAGTATGTGGCGTACCAACAAAATTAAATTAATTTCTTATAAAAAATATACATATACTTTAGCCAACCACTATGTATATGTTGACATTTAACAGATTTAGATTTCTATTGCAGTTTTTGTGGTGAGCTAAGAGAAACATAACGATATATCCATTTATTCTGGGCTTGTCTATTACACAAAACAGTTGTGGTGCAAATTGACAGAATTTTATTATAGATCATATTCATCCCCATGTCTCCTTACTTTAGAAACTTATTTTTAGGTATTTTTTTTAATATAAGACTGCCCACGTGCAGTTTTATTTAATACACGTTATTATCATTTTAGCAAAATTCTATATTCATAGATCCAAATTCATGCATAAGAAACCAAACTCAATTGAGTTTTTTTTTTGTACGTTTGACATTATCTATCTGTCTCAAATCAAAAAGATGTGAAAACATAATTACAGCAACATTTATATAATATTCTCTGTTTACACAGTTGTTGTTGTTTGGTAATTTTATTTGGCTTTTATATAACATATATATCTTATATGTAGAAAGAAAACGAGTAACGTGTCAACCTTAATGGGAAAATGGCAACGTGGCAAACGACAATCTAGTTTGTCCAATTGATTTTGCCGTAGCATTTTATAAACGGTTATCAGAGAACGTCTGAACACATTAAATATACCAGAAACGCGGGATAAAACTAATAGGAAGACACTCTCAAATAACCGCATTTTACAACTTAATTATATGAAGTCTGGGTCGTTTACAGTTCTATCAGCATCACTGTCGTGCAACGTTCCAAATCCTAGTACGAATAATCACAGTTATGCTCAGATTTTACCGTCCATAACTCGCTTCCCAAAAGAAGGTCGATGAAGAAGACACAGGAAGTGATGTGCGGTAAGTGGTCAGAAGCAACACAATAAAGTAACACTTCCAAAATAAAAGTGAATTATCAAACAGGTGAACAATTTGGAAACAGGTGGGTGCAATGCTTGGGTATAAAAGAATAGAATAAGTGCGTCAGAAATAGCCAAACAGTTTAAAGACAAAGTTCCTCAACGTAGAATTGACACTATTTAGGCATTTAGGCTATCTTTATTTTTATTTTGTAAAATCATTTAAGTACAGAGCCTGTGTTTCACCCAACTCAGCTATTGGGCTACTTGCACTGAAGAAGTACTGAAGTAAAAGTTAAAAAGAACAGACCCTCCAATGTCCCCAAGTACAAAAGTAAACAAGTGTCCCCTCACTTACATACTATTCATACTGAAAAGAACAAGAAAACATGTTACATGATGACGCTTTTTTCCACAAAGTAGAAAGGACATAGTCTTAGACAATCAGACAAATTGCCAAGTACAGTACAGATACCTGAAAATCTACTTACAAAGTATTTGTAATTCATTACCCCACACCCACCACTGAATAAAATATATTTGAGAAAATGTTAAAGAACAATAAAATGATTATTAATACACAACACAAAAAGTTAGTTTGAGCCTGTGCAGCATCAGAATGGTACCACCCCTCCCTCACTTAGCAAGTGACACGTCAGCTGCTTTTCAGAATTGGGATGATTTCAAAAGTTAAACTCAAACCACAGCTCTCTGTATGAGGGCTCTTCAATAAAGCCGAGACTTTTAAAAAGCTTGTAGGAAACCATGTTGTCCTCCTCTATGTAGCAGAACACTGGGTAGCCCTGAGCTAAGAATCTCTGGACCATGTTGCGGATCAGAGCTTTAGCATAACCTTTCTTTCTGTGCTCAGGCAAAGTATACAACACGCCCATCGCCAAGTACTCATACACAAGAAGCCATGACACAGGCCGACCTTCATCATCAGTTATGCAGTACGTCGGGAAGTTGCTGATGAGGAATGCTATGTATTTGTATGCTTGTTCAGTTCCTCCAAACTTCCAAGTTTGATTCACCAAGTGGGTATGGGAGAGTTGCAGAGACGAAATCCTTGAGTCCAGATCACTGTACAAACAGAGTGGAATAATAAAAGTATGACTGAATCTTATAAATAATCAGTCTGGATCTATATCATTACTTGTGCCCACCTGTTGATTGCTGGTGTGACCAGATGGCTATGATCTGGCAGATGCAGAATACGGGTGTGTGCCACGGATTTGTAGCTGACTTCTCTGTTCAACGAAACCTCTCGGAGAACACAGCCGTGTGAAACGTCGCAGCCTGCAATAAAATCACACACAAGGTTTTTATTTGTGACAGGCTGCTGCAGAATGTCTTTAACTGCAGCTATAGACGTCAAAATTAATTTGGACTATTTCTTATTAGTTTAACATATGTTTCCATTGTTCTTAACAACAGTATGAAAACCTAGATTTTTTTGGCACATTTAGAACAGATATACAATTTGTGATTAATCGTGAGTTAACTAGTGAAGTCATGCGATTAATTACGATTAAAAATGTTAATTGCCTGATGCCCCTAATTTTTAATAATCTTTTATTTTAATTTTTAAATATTTTAATTTTAATTTGTAATAATCTTTTCTTTTCTTTTTTTTATAAGGAAAAGATTATTACAAATTAGGAGCGTCAGGCGATTAACATTTTTAATCGTAATTAATCGCATGACTTAACTAGTTAACTCACGATTAATCACACATTTTATATCTGTTCTAAATGTACAAAAAAAATCTAGGTTTTCATACTCTTGTTAACAAAAGTGGGGGAAAATGTTAAACTAATAGAAATAGTTCAAATGAATTTTTGACGTCTATAGCCGTCAATGGCAGTGAATGAGTTAAAGGGAGCGCCGGCATGTGAAACACAGGGACAAGTGCTCGTTTGTGCATTACTATAAAAGTCCTTAACGTTTAATATGCATTTTGATCTATGTGGGTGATCATTTGGACGCTGCTCTGAAACTAACTGCATCTGAAAGAACCATTGAATACCAACATGCGCCATCTGTTCAGCAAGCTACCGTATAGGTTTACAGCCTTCTCTCTTTGCTATTAGGGCTGGATATCGACTCTAATTTCCTGAATCGATTCAATTTTGATTCACAAGAGTGAAGAGTCAATCCAATATTGCTTGATTACAGAACATCAATTCTTCTTAAACATCAAGGACATGATAAAAACTCCACAAGAGGGCAGTAACTGGTTAAATGATTCCGTTTATTAACGAAAGTAACACATGTTATATTATTATCACTTATGTGTTACACAAACATTGACATCGGCAAGGATGAGATGGAAATATTTTCATAATTCTAATTGAATAATTGTAAATATAAATTGAAAAAGATTCTGAATTGCCTTAAAGTGCAATAAGTCAGGTATTTCATAAATGTAAGAAAATACTTTTAAATTCATGTGAACAGTAAATTTCAAGAAAATAGTAAGATACACACAAAAAATGGTCAAAAGGGTGTTAAAATAATAAATTCATGTTTTTTTTTATGTTGGTCGACAAATGATCACTTTAAAATCAGGCCATGTATCAACAACAACCTGTATAGGACTTGGTTCATTTCTGTTATAAGCATATACAAATCCATACACCTGCAAGGACAGTCAAACAGTCACATTGGTTGACAAATAAAATGTGTTGCTCCAAGAAAACCAAAATGAAAATGTCAAAAATGCCTGCAGGCCAACCTGAAAACTCTTGGGCAAGTGCTCCAGCAGAACACCCTCGGCTGTCATTAGCTCATCCTTTTGAAGGATCTTCATTTCTGGGCAGAAAAGATCCATTGAATAAATACTTAGCAAAAATATAAACGCAACACTTTTGTTTTTACTCCCATTTTTTTATGAGATAAACTCAAAGATCTAAAATTCCTTCCACATACACCAGTTATTTTCTTATATGAATGTAATAAGGTAAAATGTATTTAAAATCTTTACAACAAATAAGGTTAGTGTTTACTGGCCTGTGAGACATTTTTTTTTTTAAGTATAAAGAGAAAAATCTCTTACCTTCACCAAATCAATTATCAAATGTTGTTTCCTTGAGCTTGTATGTCACCACTAAACTCTTGACCGGAAAAACAAAAAACAATTGCATAATTGTCTGAGAAAAGAAGACCGGATGAACGTCAAAGCACTATGGCATGTGAGGTTGACTTCAAATTACGCCATTAAAATCTACTTTTAAAAACAAGGTGCAAATTATTATTATCATTTTGTTCTAAAACGTGAATAATGGGGTAAAAGATTTATACCCCCCCCCCCCCAACTAAAGTGCAATAACAACCAATGGCATTATCTTGAAATGGCTTCTTAAAGTTATGAAAATGTCAAAATGGTTCCATATTCAATGTCCAAGAAACTTGGCCTACCTTAGATGATGATTTTTATCGCAGAAAGGCAGCTTCTGTGCATGTCATGAAACATTTTACAATGTCTGGAAGGTGGAGGAGGGGGATTCAAACCATGTTGAATAACAGGTTACAGCCTTAGCCCAACCTGCCGCCTCGTGCGTCAATTTTCTAGCACAGATTGTATTGTGTATGGATAATCTACCTGATATACATAGATGACACCTTATGAAATTCATTCATGAAATCATTCAACAGCAATAAAGGAGAAAGAAAACTCAACATTTTCGAATCAAAATAACCCCGCGTTCTAAAGAAGATTTAACGGAGATGTGGGAAATATATTGTGGACAAGTAGAGTCTGGTCTCTTGATTGCCTCCCTAGGCGTCAAGTGTGAAACTAAACATCTACACATCGTGAAAATGCGTCAAGTGTGAAACTAAACATCTACACATCGTGAAAATGTCTGACTTGAGCCACATTGTGAGTATAGTTACTTGAACCATTACTTGGCAGGATGGTTCAAGGTCTGCCATTGTCAAGCGTTAACCAAAGTCCGTACATCAGACGACACAAAACTATCAAAAGGTAAGCTGAGCTGCAGTGTTATGTTAACAGATTGGTGTTAGATTACAACTATACCAGTGTTGTGTGTGTTGAAATGATGAAACCTTCCGTTGAGAAATTTGGAGGTGGGGGGGGGGGGGGGGTGCGACCCCCACAAGTGTGATGATGACATATGCGCCACAATTAGCTATGTTAATTGACAAAGTGTCAAAAAATAAATTGTTTTACCCACCTTTTTTCGTCATTTCATGTTCACTATGCATTGATCGGAGAAGATTTTGTTTGGTTATTTATGATGATTATTATGGTTATTTAATGTGAAAGCGCTATCTACAAAAAAATTGAATGTCATGGAAGTTCATTTATTTCCACAATTCCATTCAAAAAATCTAAATTTCATAGATTATAGAATCAGGGCCCACAATGATGTCAAGTATTTATTTATTGTTTTTACATAATTTGGGTTTACAGCTCATGAAACCCACAAAAGCAGGATTAAAATAAAATACTGTGAAGAAATGACCATGTATACTTCTCAGTGTTTTGCATGGGGAAAAAATGACGGATGGATTATATTTTCAAAACGATATGTCAATCTTCAGTATAGTTGGTTGGGAATTCATTTGCCCAAATCACTGCCCCGATGCGCTGTGGCATTGCCTGCGGGTCCTGGAAGCCCACGTTTGTTTTCTTTGAGGTTTGCTGTCAGCTCTTTGTTTTTTAGGTCTGGTAGCCCTCATTTTTCTCTTGATAATACACTATTACAAGAGGAAAATGAGGGCCACAATACGGTATTATCAGATGATGGGCGGTATTTTCGTGCAGTCAGAGTCTGATTCCCCCTGCCTCACACTCAAATTTACCCGTGGCCAATTTAGAGTCTTGAAAGAACCTAATGTGCGTTTTTGGAATGTGGGCAGAAACCAGAGAACCTGTGAAAACCCACACAGGCACAGAAGAGAATATGCAAACTCCATACAGGCCTGACCCGATTTACCTCATTCCCAAATTTCAGTAGTACACTTTGCAGGTTTTCTTTAGTGTGTCAAATTATCATGGATTCCCAAGTTTACACGATGGGCATGTCATTAGTCAAAAAGCTTACATGAGAACGGGAGAATATAGCCCCACATAACATGAGTGACTCACACAAGGATACATTTGTTAAAAGTACTTTAATTTCAAAACACAACACTTTGTTAGTAAAAGGCTAATAAGCAAAATAGTGCACATGTATTACATGTGTAGTTAGCTTGTTTCACTAAAATGATTTATTTTTAAATTCAAAGAAATTAATACAAGCCAATATGATTGTGAAATGTCTATTCTGAAACAATACTGCTACAGCATTATAAAATGTTGACTAAGGATACAGAAATTTTCCATACTGAAGAGGTGTTTGAAAGCTACACTGATGTTTCCCCACGTGGTTCATTTGGCAAATTGCACACTCGGGACGTCATCTTTAAGCTTCCCATCCATGGGCGGCTCCACACAGTGAATTTGCACTGGTAAGGCTGAGGAAACAGTTTGAAATCCATATTAAACATGTACTGTATATGTGACATAATTCACAAAAAGGTTAAAACTATGTACCATACATGCCATGATATTGTTTAAATTTTTTAAGCAGGGTAAGCACATTTACGGTAACTTTTTTTTTTTAATATGGTGGAGGCCTTAACCTTTTGTTTTTTTACGTGTGGGAGGCCACACATGAGGGGATCGTCAAGTATGTGCCACTCACTCTTACAGTTGTGTATTGCATACCATTCAAGATGACAAACAACAAACACATCTCCACCAACATGAGTAATCCCTCTCAAACCTCAAGTCTGATGTAGTACCAAAAATGACCTGTTAGGGGCAGCAGGGTATCCAGACTGATGGAATATACAAGGACTGCAACAACTAATTGAGAATATGTATTTAAAAGTATTGGCAACAAATTTGCATGATCAATTTGTTGTGTTGCGCCATTATTACGTCACTGACCAATTACAAATTGTATAATTTTCTATAATGTCTTTATAAAATACACATAAACTTGCACTGTAGAAGAAGAACAACTAAAGAAGCTAAACTGTCTTGTCATTTTGACTGTGGTCAGTGACTTGGCTCATTTATTTTCGCCGAGAGGCCCTGACCATTTTCCCGGCAGACTACAGGGTTATTAGAAGATCTCAGCATGATCTTTAAGAGACATTACAGAGGCCTTTGATCGCAAACTTGGTCCTGTAATCAGTATGCGTGTACACCGCTTTAGAAAGTAACAAAATGCAACTTCCTTTCAAAAATAATTAAATCATAAATAAATAACATAATTACCATACTCGTGACAAAGTTATATCAGCAGGCATTTTTGCAGCTGCTTACTTTTAATTCGAAATTACTAATGTATATGGTCCGTTACTTGCAACCAGACCCCTACAACTACAAAATCTTTGGTAACCGTGATCCTGACCAACTCCAGAAAAACTGTGCAGACTGTGCAGATCCAAACTAATGATGACAAATCCTACCTGATCCACGACTGTGGTGTCGCACTCTACATCTGGAGGGTGCTTCCTGCAGTTAGTCTTCGCCATGTTAACAGTGATTACGTAATTGATGCCAGCGACTACCTAAAAAGAAAGAAAGAAAGAAAAAAGACAAAAAAACAACAACCATACTGTGTTATTTGTTCCCCTCCCACTGTCGTTTACATTGCACAAACACTACAATTGAACTGATATGTACCGATTTGTTGTTATAATCTGAACGTCACTAACCTGTTTTTGAACGTTGACCACTCCTGTATTTACTCTGAGGAACATGTCGTTCGAAGCCAAATTATGTTGAGTAACGGCGAAGTTCAGGGCTTCCTGCACGCCTTGCTCGTTGGGGTCCGCATTGCTGAATCCTCCGACAAGCTGGCCGAAGCCTACGACGCCAACTACCCCAAGAAATAGAAACGCTGCCGCTACCCTCACAATCATAGCGCTCTTTATTTAATCGGACTCAAGTCAACTACACAGTTAGATAGACACCAGTCTCGCCACTGCTTCTCACGTTTATATAAACAACTGCGTCACGTATGAGCCACGCGCTGAGATTGGCTCATTTTTGGCCCAATCAAAATCACTTTTAAAAAACAAAGTCATTGCTCTTTGGAATGGTTGCTGTTAGCATTTTTGACCCGGAGTAACCCCGTTTAGGTGTTTACGTCCAACGTTCGTATTCGGTCCATTTTAAACGGCTTGCATTCGGTCAGCATCAATATTTGGTGTTCATTTACAACAACTGTGAAAGTTCTGTGATTTTTACCTTTTCATTCAGTGTACTTGAGTGAATTCCAGAGGTGGGCGTTCACTTTACGACCAAAATGGAAAGGGTACATTCTTTGAAGTAAGTGAACTTCTACAGCGACCAGCTACTTCATTTGATTCATTGAGGAACAAACTAAAATGTGTTTTCACTTGGCACAGAGACTCCTTCCTGAGTTTGGATGCTTTCCACAAGCAGATTGTGATCGGAACAGCGGTTGCAGCAGGCGTTGCCTTGCTGTACATCCAACACAAAAGATGTCACAACAAAGTTCAAACTATTCCTCTAGGCGAAGGGTGGTGGGGAGCAGGCGAAAAAACACAATCAGAAGATGACAAGATCTATTCTTTTGAGGTGCAAACATCAGATGATGAAATCAAGGTAATGTATCATTTTTAAAATGTAAAATTTAACAGACTGCAAAAATATGTGTAATCATGTACAAATTCCTCAGGATCTTCAAGAGCGCCTCGACAAAACTCGCTACACTGACCCTTTGGAAGATGCTGCCTTCGAGTATGGATTCAATTCAGCGTATCTTAAACAAGTGGTTTCCTATTGGAGACACGAGTTTGACTGGAAAAAACAAGTGGCAGTGCTGAACATGTATCCACACTTCAAAACTAAAATTGAAGGTATTCATTTGATGTACCGGTACATAATAGAGAAGAGTATTAGAGTTTAGGGCCTTACATTAAAAATAAACTGACATTTAGTGATACACCGATTTGTTTTTTCAGTGCCGATGCTTAGTATTTTTAGTCAAGGAGGCCGATAACAGATATTTAAAGTGGATATTCGTTTGTGGTAAAAGTGAAAATATTGACAACAACATTTTAAGTCATAAAAACTTCCAACACTTCATTTGAATGCATTTTAGCACGTTTGTGATTTGCAACGTGAACGTCTTTGTTTTGTTTTCAATCTCAGCGAATAGACATCTTTAAAAACTGTAACAAAAAGTGGAGGGAGCGTGTTGGCTAAGCAGCAATCTTACTAAGTTAAATAAAAATATTAATAAATAAATAGTTCCCTACAGTTTTGTACAGTAAATCAAGTTTGACAACATTTCAATATAGTTGAAGTTTTAATAGTTTACTTATCACAAATGATTATTAAATCATTATTTTAAGTTAAAAAACAAAAGCGTATCCTCAACACATCTACCGGCCAGCATGTCACCAGTGTGAGCTGCCAGCGGAAACTTAACATCTCAAAATATTGATTTTTTTTTTATTGGCCATTGGTTTAAATGAGGGACCAGACAAAGCATGGCTCGAAGGACCCCAATGATGCATACAAACTTTGGATTTTCGTTTCCCTTGTCCGGACGCGGGTCACCGGGGCCCCCCTCTGGAGCTAGGCCTGGAGGTGGGGCTCGAAGGCGAGCGTCTGGTGGCCGGGCCTACACCCATGGGGCCCGGCCGGGCACAGCCCGAAAAGGCAACGTGGGTCCCCCCTCCCATGGGCTCACCACCGGTGGAAGGGGCCAAAGGGGTCGGGTGCGCAGTGAGCTGGGTGGCAGCCAAAGGCGGGGGCCTTGGCGGTCCGACCCTCGGCTACTGAAGCTAGTTCTGGGGACATGGAATGTCACCTCTCTGACAGGGAAGGAGCCCGAGCTGATGTGCGAGGCTGAGAAGTTCCGACTAGATATAGTCGGACTCACCTCCACACACGGCTTGGGTTCTGGTACCAATCCTCTCGAGAGGGGCTGGACCCTCTTCCACTCTGGAGTTGCCCACGGTGAGAGGCGCAGAGCAGGTGTGGGCATACTCATTGCCCCCCGGCTGGGCGCCTGTGCGTTGGGGTTTACCCCGGTGAACGAGAGGGTAGCCTCCCTCCGCCTACGGGTGGGGGGACGGGTCCTGACTGTTGTTTGTGCTTATGCACCGAACAACAGCTCAGAGTACCCACCCTTTCTGGAGTCCTTGGAGGGTGTGCTGTAGAGCGCTCCCCCCGGGGACTCCCTCGTTCTGCTGGGGGACTTCAACGCTCACGTGGGTAATGACAGTGAGACCTGGAGGGGCGTGATTGGGAGGAACGGCCCCCCCGATCGAAACCCGAGCGGTGTTTTGTTGTTGGACTTCTGTGCTCGTCACGGACTGACCATAACGAACACCATGTTCAAGCACAAGGGTGTCCACATGTGCACTTGGCACCAGGACACCCTAGGCCGCAGTTCGATGATCGACTTTGTAGTCGTGTCATCGGATTTGCGGCCGTATGTGTTGGACACTCGGGTTAAGAGAGGGGCGGAGCTATCAACTGATCACCACCTGGTGGTGTGTTGGCTCCGATGGCGGGGTAAGATGCTGGTCCGACCAGGCAGGCCCAAACGTATTGTGAGGGTCTGCTGGGAACGTCTGGCAGAATCCCGTCAGAAAGAGTTTCAACGCCCACCTCCGGCAGAGCTTCTCCGTTGTCCCGGGGGAGGCGGGGGACGTTGAGTCCGAATGGACCATGTTCCGTGCTTCCATTGTTGAAGCGGCCGATCGGAGCTGTGGCCGTAAGGTGGTTGGTGCCTGTCGGGGCGGCAATCCTCGAACCCGCTGGTGGACACCAGCGGTAAGGGATGCCGTCAAGCTGAAGAAGGAGTCCTATTGGGCCTTTTTGGCCTGTGGGACTCCGGAGGCTGCTGACAGGTACCGGCTGGCCAAGCGGAATGCGGCTTCGGTGGTCGCTGAGGCAAAAACTCGGACATGGGAGGAGTTCGGTGAGGCCATGGAGAACGACTTCCGGACGGCTTCGAGGAAATTCTGGTCCACCATCCGGCGTCTCAGGAGGGGAAAGCAGTGCGCCATTAACACTGTGTATAGTGGAGATGGGGTGCTGTTGACCTCGACTTGGGACATCGTGAATCGGTGGGGAGAATACTTCGAAGACCTCCTCAATTCCACCAACACGCCTTCCTTTGAGGAAGCAGGGTCTGGGGACTCTGAGGTGGGCCCCCCTATCTCTGGGGTCGAAGTCACTGAAGTGGTTGGAAAGCTTCTCGGTGGCAGGGCCTCGGGGGTGGATGAGGTTCGCCCGGAGTTCCTAAAGGCTCTGGATGTAGTGGGGCTGTCGTGGTTGACACGTCTCTACAACATCGCGTGGACATCAGGGACAGTGCCTCTGGATTGGCAGACCGGGGTGGTGGTTCCTCTTTTTAAGAAGGGGGACCGGAGGGTGTGTTCCAACTTTAGAGGGATCACACTCCTCAGCCTCCCAGGTAAGGTCTATTCGGGGGTGCTGCAGAGGAGGATCCGTCGGGAAGTTGAATCTCGGATTCAGGAGGAGCAGTGTGGTTTTCGTCCCGGCCGTGGAACAGTGGACCAGCTCTACACCCTCGGCAGGATCCTTGAGGGTGCGTGGGAGTTCGCCCAACCAGTCCACATGTGTTTTGTGGACTTGGAGAAGGCGTTTGACCGTGTCCCTCGGGGAGTCCTGTGGGGGGTGCTTCGGGAGTATGGGGTACCGGGCCCCCTGATACGGGCTATTCGGTCCCTGTACGACCGATGTCAGAGTTTGGTCCGCATTGCCGGCAGTAAGTCGAATTCGTTTCCTGTGAGGGTCGGACTCTGTCAAGGTTGCCCTTTGTCACCGATTCTGTTCGTAATTTTTATGGACAGAATTTCTAGGCGCAGCCGGAGTGTCGAGGGGGTCCGGTTTGGTGGCCTCAACATTGCATCTCTGCTTTTTGCAGATGATGTGGTGCTGCTGGCTTCTTCAAGCCGTGATCTCCAGCTCTCACTGGAGCGGTTTGCAGCCGAGTGTGAAGCGGTTGGGATGAGGATCAGCACCTCCAAATCCGAGACCATGGTCCTCAGTCGGAAAAGGGTGGAGTGCTCTCTGCGGGTCGGGGATGAGGTCCTGCCCCAAGTGGAGGAGTTCAAGTATCTTGGGGTCTTGTTCACGAGTGAGGGTAGGTTAGAGCGGGAGATCGACAGACGGATCGGTGCAGCGTCTGCAGTGATGCGGACGCTGTATCGGTCCGTTGTGGTGAAGAAGGAGCTGAGCCGAAAGGCAAAGCTCTCGATTTACCGGTCGATCTACGTTCCTGTCCTCACCTATGGTCACGAGCTGTGGGTCATGACCGAAAGAACGAGATCCCGGATACAAGCGGCCGAAATGAGTTTCCTCCGCAGGGTAGCCGGGCTCTCCCTTAGAGATAGGGTGAGAAGCTCGGTCATTCGGGAGGGACTCAGCGTCGAGCCGCTACTCCTCCACGTTGAGAGGAACTAGTTGAGGTGGCTGGGGCATCTGGTTCGGATGCCTCCTGGGCGCCTCCCTGGGGAGGTGTTCCGGGCATGTCCTACCGGCAGGAGGCCCCGGGGACGACCCAGGACACGCTGGAGAGACTACGTCTCACGGCTGGCTTGGGAACGCCTTGGGATCCCATCGGAGGAGCTGGCTGAAGTGGCTGGGGAGAGGGAAGTCTGGGCTTCCCTGCTAAAGCTGCTGCCCCCGCGACCCGACCCCGGATAAGCGGAATTGAAGACGGAAAAAAAAAACGGTTTAAAAAAAGAATTGTCGATGCCATTTAATCATCCTGGCTGATTAAACTAGTCGATCACTAGTCAAATTATGATAAAAGTTGTAAACTTAAAAGAAACAAGTTGTCAAATATGGTAATGTCAAAATTCCCAACAAAATGTCAATACAACTAATTGTTTTCATAATTATTTCTGATCTGATTTTCAGTGTGGCACTAAACAACGTGCATATCATTTCCCCGGTGCTACTTCTCAAACGTTCCTCCTCTTCAACAGGAATAGATGTGCACTTTATCCATGTGCGGCCAACTCCCAAAAATAATCAAAAGGTCGTCCCGCTTATGATTGTTCATGGCTGGCCAGGCTCCTTCTTTGAATTCTACAAGATCCTGCCACTTCTCACAGAGAGCCACAATGATCTCGCCTTTGAGGTCATATGCCCGTCTATACCTGGATATGGTTTCTCTGAGGCGCCTCATAAACAAGGTATTTCTCTCTAGTAGAAAGATGATTCACAACATGTGGGTAGTTAAGTTTTTACTCTCTATCCTTCCATGTAGGTTTCGACTCTCTTGCCGCTGCCAGAATTTTCCTGAAGCTGATGGAGCGTTTAGGGTTCTTGCAGTTCTATTTGCAGGGAGGAGACTGGGGCTCTCTCATCACCATGAATATGGCACAGATGAAACCTCAGTAAGACAGTCTGCAAAATAAGCAGGAATTGAAAACTGGAATTGTCTCCACACTCTCTCATGGTAACAATATGGTGCCTCAGTGCGGATCAACGCTTGCATTGTGCAAAAGATACTGATGCTGCAAATGCCTCAATAGGGCAAAGCACAGCCGGCGAGTTGAGTCATTTTAATGACGTTGGGTCTCATTCACTAATAAGTGTGTAGAAATGTTGCTACTCTGCACACAAGTTGAGCATATACAAAAAAACCCATCAGAGTTTCAATATGATGTGCATCTTGGCTATTGTTTTATCCTAAACAATCTTATTTTTATTTGTTTTCAATCTGTCATACAGGTGTGTGAAAGGTCTCCACTTAAATATGTTTATATCGAAGAAAGGGTTTAAAGTGATGCTGTCTCTCCTGATTGGCCCTTATCTGCCCTTCTTGGTGGGCTTGACTCGGGAAGATGTCCGCCGCTTGTTCCCATTCTTTGAAAAGCAGGTGTGGAACGTCTTGAGGGAATCAGGCTACTTGCACATTCAGGCTACCAAACCAGACACCGTAGGTAGGAACACAAACACGCATGAACATGCAGTACAATTGCGGTACGCGGATCGACGGTATTGCTATTGATCGATTTCAGTGTCTGGGGATCTGGGAGTTTTCACCATACAGTATTTTAGTCTTCAAAGGCATGGGAGAGAGGCAAGGTAAACATGGCTGCCATTGATTTAACAGGCTGCGGAGTGAATGACTCTCCTGTAGGCTTGGCTGCTTACATTCTGGAGAAGTTCTCCACCGCGACTAACATTGAGAACATACGCCTGGAGGACGGTGGGCTGGAAAGGTCTGAGAGTACATTTGAGCTTTTTCCATCAATCAGCAATGTTTATGGGATTACTCATAGCTGTTGTTTTGCACAGGAAATTTAGCCTGGATGATCTCCTAACAAATATCATGATCTACTGGACCACAGGCGCCATTGTCTCGTCCATGCGCTTCTACAAAGAGAACCTTAAGACTAATATTGACAACAGGATTGATTCAAAGTATGTTAATTGGATTCATAACTATACTTGAGGCCCCGTGATTTTGGAGTCAAATGATGAATGTAATCTTTTGTTATAGGACAAGAATATTTGTGCCGACTGGATTGGCTGCCTTCCCCGGAGAAGTGATGCACTGCCCGGAATCGTGGGCCCATCTTAGATTTAATAACATTGTCTCATACACAATGATGCCTCAAGGTGGTCACTTTGCTGCCTTTGAGGAGCCTCAGCTGCTTGCCAGTGATATATTCCAGTTTGTTAGAAAGGTGGAACTTTGAAGAATGCGCATTTAGTCTGCACTCCCAATGCTCAAATATTTCACACCTCATAAATGATGCTCAATAAATTTCAATCCATTATATAATTCTGAATTGCCACACAATTGTAAAAACAATAAAGACTTGACTAGATTTAACACTGTAAATTCAAGTGCACAAAATCTGATTTCCTTGACTCTATAAGTACATTTCAAGTGACACACATCCCATTCACCTGCACTTGGGAATTTCGGTATTGTAAATCCAAGCACCTGATTGGCCGCGTAACACGAACCCGGAAGTTTAACGCTTCAACGAGTCATCGTCGAACAAAATGACATTTTAAGATGAATGGCTTATTATTTTGAGGTGAAACAAGACCACCTAATTATTAGCTTTTTGTCATCAACGTCATCTAGAGGGCCAGATATACAGTAATTTGCGGCGGGTCAATTTTGGCCCATGGGCTGGATGTTCTCGGACCCTGGTGTAAAGCCTAGTAGTATTTTGCCACATTATTAAAAAATAAATAAATAAAAATGAAGCATACCCTTTGTGTGAATCTATTTTAATAACAATAAATGTTGCAATATTTCATAAAAAATATAGTAAAACTTTAAAATACACATTCAAAGCTCATATGAACCATGATTTTAAAAAGTAGCACATTTGCAGTCAGTTACGAAAGCCTTTGATGGTCGTAGGTGCTTGGAACCACACATATTCCCTACAGTCCACTATTTCTGTGCTTTCGCTCCCGAAACTGACCAGATCCGTACAGAGGGCAATCATTTGTTTTTTGACAGAAGTTGGTACTTTAAATTTGAGTTTAGGGTGGAACCAACCGACCCCACAGTCCCTGTGGGCCAGTGCCAAGACGGTGGTGGGCATTAAATGGGCTGTTCTACTATCAGACAAAAGGTCAGCTACAAAAAGTGTGCGGAAGAGTTGTGTTAAACATGACGATACCCGTAGGCATTGATCGCCACTTCCCAATCGCAGGGCATCCAGGTTGACCTCGTATATCTCTTTGGGGAGGATGAGTGAGCCACCCATGAGCAGCAGAACTCGTGGTACCTTACTAAGGGAGAACAGCACCTCCAGCTGATGCAGAACCTCCTCCAGGTCCTGGAGTGTCTTTTGACACTTACGGCGGTTTGCATCTGCTAAATTGACTTGCCTTCCACAAACACCATCTTTATCCTAAGAAGAAGAAACAAACAGAAGAAGTGTATGAAGATAAACTAGAACAAAAATATACTGCGCATCTATGATGAGATTCTATGCGATTGGATTGGACATTCACTTTTGAGTCTTGCCATTTCTTCTGGGAGTACACTAGTTGGTCATAGGTCATGGGGAGTTGTTGCCTCTGATACAAAATGCACTTGAGGATTTCGCTGACAAAGCGGCAGCAGCCTTCCTGAGTCACGGTTCCCGGGAAGAACACGCTGACAATTCCGTCCTCCTTGGCCCTTCTCACCATCTCTGCGTCACTCTCAGCTGCTGTGTTCAACTGTTGTTTACCGGCTGTCACGCTGCAGTCTCGCTCTTGCTTGTTTTCTGTCAACACAAGCAGTAAATAGATGAACAATGGACAAAGATTGTTAGATGGTGAATAAAATGTCCTGAACCAAGACAGTGTTATCAGTGAACAATGGTTGGGAGTACCAAAGTACAAATTCAGCATTTATTGTACTTAAGTAGATGTTATAATTGGATAATTTAGCATTTTTGTTATTTAGTTCACATTAGAAAACAATATGGGAAAAGGTTTTGCTCAGCAAATGTATGCAACTGTGATCCCCCCCTTCTCAGTAGTATCACAATGTAAGTTAACAGTGAAGTGTAATTTATTTTAAGATTACATATGATATTATTTTTCACATTTGTGCTCTTTCAGAGTCTACATTTTTAGTTGTACTCAAGTGCAGGAGTTGAGTCAGTGCTTATGCTGTCAACCCTCAACCCCAATATATCTGTACTTTAAGTAGATTTTAAATACTTGCACCACCTCTGTTCGTCAATGTACAGGATTAATTCATTTAACATGAAACGAGTCAACATTATAATATAGTTAAAATGACACAACAACTTAACACAATGTCAAACGCTGCGGTGTAGATCGACGAAAAAATAAAAATAAATACAGTATGATGAGGAAGTAGAAGTACCGGTGTTCCGCAAAATTAGCACTTACCAAGAAAGTTGCTTGAAGACACGGTGATGTTTTCATTATTTTCGGCGCTGTTAACACGATCCTGGCTTGCTCTTAACTCGTGTTCAGAACGTTTTAACTCTTTTTCGCCCACTACCGTTTTACGATCAGCCTGGCCGACAATTTCTTGCGGAAATCCGTGTGAATATGAATCGTCCGGAACATTCTGTACTCTTGGCGCTACAGTCACTTCCACTTCATCAAATTGTTTTGTAGACGGGGACGGGTTCTTCATTATTCCGTTGTCCTCGTCGCTTGCGATGGCGTTTTTAATAGTTTTTTTTCCTCTCGTTTTTTAAAACTCGAACCCTGTGCTGTAGATTTAAATGTTGCCGCCGAGTGACAGACTGCCTACCGCAAGGCATCATGGGAGACGTGGCCCTTGGCTGCGTTCAAATGCAGGCGGACCAGGATGAGTTCCAAGACTCCGCATTTTCCTGTAAAAACAAAACAAAAACACTCCCATCCCACTTTTATATACATATTGTAATAAGAACAATAAATATAATAAAATAACAATAAAATGTATCTTCAAAAATAGCCTTTGGAAACAGCCTACTTTTATTTTTTTGTACATATACACATTTTAAAACAGAACTATACATGCTTACATGTTCAAAGTGCCTTTCAGAGTACATTAGCTATTAAAAAAGTGAGGCTTATCCTGGCAACTGCATGTTAAAATATAACAAAGCTACATGGCCAAAATATAGCCACAATAATCCATTTCGTGCAACAGTCATGCTTTTTAGGAAATTAAGCCTGTGGAAATATGCAACCGTAACAGTTTTAACAGTCTGTGTGTTACAAAAAATACCATGGTAGGTCTGAATTTCCTCTGAATATATATTTGTTTATTGGACCATCAATGTTTAAATCTGTGCTTGTAAATGGCGACCTCCACTGGAGAAAAGGTGCAAGTCCTTAAAAGGTATGGGTGAAGACAGTTCACAGGTGTATTAATTGGCAGTGGATCTTCTCACACGGTCTTATTACCGACGCTCACGTTCAACGTGGAAGGTTGCAGCTTTTTTTCCCTCCGAGATGGCTTCAGTGCGTGTTGCAGTTCGAGTCCGTCCACTTAACAAACGGTAAAACAAAACCAACTATACTTAATTAATTTATTTACTCACAAAACGCTCTTTTTTACTTCTCCACAGAGAAGAGCGATTATCATCCAAGGTGGTGACTCGTTTGGAAGGAAACACCATATATTTGTGTAAGGTAGGTAGGGTGTTTTTTTTGTTGTTGCTTTGTTTTGTTTTATTAGCAATGTGCGATTATTGAAAAATAATGGGTGCTCTTGAAATTCTTCAGCCATCATCGATTCGAGGGGACGATAAGAACACAAAGATATTTACTTACGATTTCTCATATGACTCAAGTTACAAAAGTCCCTCATTTGCATCACAGGAAAAGGTATTTTTGTGTGCGTTTGCACATTTTGCTTGTAAATGTTAATGAGTCTTAAAAGTTATTTGTTTGGTTAAAACAATCTAATCTATTATTTTTTGTTTTAGATATTCAATGATCTGGGGTATGATGTTTTAAAAGCTGCATTTGAAGGTTTCAATGCCTGTGTTTTTGCCTACGGCCAAACTGGATCAGGCAAATCCTACACCATGATGGGTCATGCGGTAAGATTTCCAGATTTCCCAACACGTTTGAATTTTGAATCCATGTATAATGTTGTATGCGATTCTTGCTATGGTGATAAGGTACAGCTTATCAACAGAAAAAACATAAAGTGAATCTGCCAATTTAGTTTTTAGCCAGGACAGTGCAAGTTTCTTATGTCAGGAGAGTGAGTGTTCCAGAGGCTCAATGACTGTTAACCCCATTCTGTTCAAATTAACAGTTCGTAGAAGAGGGGGTTAATGAGGACATCAGTAAGGCACTGAGTAGTCTGTTTTATGGTCACAGGTATGCTGGAGCATGTCCCAGCTGACCATGAGCAAATGGTGGTTTACACCCTGGTCCATGTGATAGATAATTAGGAGCCAATGAAGCTGCTGAAAGTCAGGTGTGATGACTAATTGAGTGGGTCCTGGGGTAAAACCTCGGGACTAGTTTTTGTGTGTGCATGCTTTACACCAGTAATGACCTGCAATAGTTAAGGCTAAAAGACTAAGGCTAGGTGATCACAAACATAATCAAGGATGTTTAGATCCTGATTTTGACCAAAGGCCCAATTACGTGAAGGCTTGACACAAGAACAAAGTGAGTGAAATGAGTGCAGCCAGAGATACAGTTGCAAAAAGTTTGTGACCCATATGGAATGACCATGATTTCTGGGTAACTTGTTCATAAAAGGTGTCAAAGCAATAGACATTCTGCTGAATTTTTACTGGCAGCATCATTAACTAGTGGCATCCAAACTATGACCCAGGGCCATTTGTGGCCCGCAGTCTATTCTCTAGCGGCTGTCACAGGCATTTCAAAAAACAACAGCAACAACCTTTTGACATGGCCTGCAACCCCTTTCTGTGTGGGTGTATGTGTGTTAAAAAAAAGTGGGATGCATTTGACAATACATTTGGAATTTGAGTGTTTCTTGAGATTAACTAAACATCTCTCTTTGTATTGCCTCGTGAATTTTTTCCGAAGCAAAAATGTTTCCTCCTTTATGTACAGTAAAGGCCTGATTTGTGAACATCATTTTAAGTAGATCATCATGTGAACACCACTTTGTAAAATGTGATCTTATTACTGATTGCGCTTGCTTTTGATTCTGAATGTGGACATCTGCTGAGGGCAGGGGTGGATCTATTCTAATGGGATATAGAGCTGTGGGTCCCCCAAATTCACCTATAACTGCCCCCCCCCCACACACACAAGTTACTATGATACATAATTGCTTGCTTGGTTTTAGTTTGTTTTAAGAAAGCTGGACAATGTCAAAGTTGCCTTTGCAGCATTTGATATTGCTGTATAAGTTTGGATATTCCTGATGTAAACATTCATGCTTGTGATTCATGCAATGACTTCACTAAAACCTAATTAGAACTGTGCGATTTCAACTAATCCAGGTGTATCAGAGATCCTGGAGGAATGTACTACCAGGACAGTTTGGGTGCCATAAAGACAAATGAATGAAAATGAAACAACTCTTTAAACCCCAATCCACTCTTGGAACACATCAGCCATTCACCTAATACACTCCTCCTGTCACAATATAATCAGCACTGAGGAGCTTACACTGCCAAACATTTTAGTAGTGCTTAACCAGCGTGAACGCAATGCTGACACATTCCTACATTGGAAAGTAACCTCATCAGACATCTCTTCTTTTCTCTTCATTTGTCTGTTTTCCTGCACTAATCAGAAAATGTGATGAGTGCAGCAGCGCGTAGCTTTTCCATTTCCTACCTTGCACTCAAATGTAAATTTCACTCTACCAAGGGGCAAATGGATGTCTACCAGGACAGCATCACTGCTTTTTTCAACATACTTGATAATTAGTAATTACATATAACGTCCTTAATGCTCACTATCAGCTGCTGTGTAATTAAAACAAGGGATCAAGAAATTGCTTTAACGCTTCAGTAACATTTTGTAGTAGTTCCACCGCTTGCCGTTTTTTTGTCAACCGCAACACATGCACTCACATGAAGAGAATACAACATCAATACAGAGTTTTGAGTGTTGTAAACATTTGTTTTGTTTCATTTGCCAGGAAGAAAAAGGTTTAATCCCACGGATCTGCGAAGGTTTGTTCTCCAAAATATCAGAGAGAAGCATGAACAATATGGTGTCATTTCATACAGAGGTCAGGTAAGGGATCATGTTTATTATTTTTTAAGTAGAAGTCAACCCCCCAAAAGTTTATTTTTAAACAACTTGTTTTATATGCCCTGCTAGTCTAAATACGGTATTGTAATTAATAATGTGTTTGTGGAATATTATTATATATTTTTTTTATCCACCATTCGGTGTGGCCATTGTGCCTTTTTGCTGTCGACTAAAAATTGCAGTTACTTGGACATTGACCAATCGTGGCTCACCCGTTTTCTGAAGCTGAACTATGATTGGTTGTTACCTTAGCCTTAATCAACTGATGTAATTTTCAGTCAACAGCAAGTGGCAAAATGGACGCCACTGAGATGGATAAAAAGGGGTGGCTTTTGATGCTTAACTTGTATTCCATAAACACAATATTAATCAGCATGTCATGTTTATTCTAACATATACAACATATTATTGTAAAGAAACATTTGGGTTGACTTTCACAAACTAAACAGATACAGAATATTGTTTCCAGTGATGCAAAAAGCAGAACAGCAACGAAGAAATATGACCAGTCACGTTTTCTTTATCAATTTGTCGTGTTGGATATCATCAGTACAGTAATACCTATATAGTCGTCCCTCAGAAATTTAGGTTTGTAGTCTGGATTTTTTTGCTTTTATAAAACACTGTTCCTAATCTCCACATATAGGTCTCAAACCTGCAGTCTCCCCAAAAAACTCACCTCAGTTGCATTATTAAATGGCCGCTATTAATCATTCACCACACTAATGAAGTTAACTACAATATTCTGAAAGTCAATGCCTCCTTTGTAACCAAAAAAAAAAAGGTTGCTCCACTTTACACCTTACTACCTGCTGCTTACCCTCAGAGTGCACCTTGCCCTACTTCATGCCTCCTTTTTCCTCACAAAGAAAGAACTTGCAAAACAAGCAATTTTTCCTGTGCCCCCCTCCGGTTTACCAGATCTCCTCCTCCTTGTATTGAGGAAATTCAAGTGTATTCACATTTTGGCGCTTGCAGTGCATTTGTAGCCCCACAACTGTATTTTCATTTGCTTGCCTTCTTTAGTCTTTGCTTTTAGTTAACTTTATATTGACTGAAAAAATGCTTACATTTTAATATTGTTTGTTCTGCTTGCTTCAGTTCCCTCATATGCGTGGTCAAAAATGGTACCATATGTAGCTGGCTTCGTATAAATAGGGGAACAACATAAGATCTTGCAAACTCAAATTAATCTGAAATTTGACCTTTTTTGTCTGGTCAAGACAGTCAGAACAGTGTTGCAATTAATTCTGGAAAATCAAAGAATTGCTATGGCTCTTGTGTCAAGCCAACATTTGTCTAGGCCATAGAAAACAAATTCAATGTTTTTTTTTTTTATTCTTTTACTGTATATTGTCACATCTCAAATCGGGTTCGATCAGAGTGAACGTCTGGTACCTCTGGATGAAACATTGGTTCTAGAAGTTTACTTTGTTTCACGAGTGAACTTTTTTTTTTTTTTTTTGGCTTTTTGATGGTGTGCGCTCTTACTGTTTGGTGTTGTCATTTGCAAACCGAACTTGCACTAAAACCCTTTTGGACTTTGTACACCAGCTTTATGGAAATCTACAATGAACGTGTGAATGACCTTCTTAAAAAGAAGACTGTAGTCATGGAAGGTGGAGGATTAAGAGTGAGAGAGCACCCGAGGGATGGACCTTATGTTGAGAGTAAGACATTTTCACCCCCGACACACATACACTTCCTTCTAATATCCCACTCTCCTGAGTAAACTTCTTCTGTGCTTAGATCTGTCCAAGCATTTGGTCCACAGCTACGGCAGCATGGAAGCGTTGATAGCTGCTGGCAATGCCAACCGTATCACTGCAAGCACAGGGATGAATGACTCCAGCAGCCGCTCGCATGCAATCTTCACCATCAGATTCACTCAGGTAGAGTGCGGTATACATGAGTGCACTGTATTAAATTGGAGTACATTTTGAAGTCCTCTTGATTTTTTTGGGGGTTGATAAAGGCTATTGTGTCTCAGGAGTTCTAATTAACCTGATTGTCTGTTGGTGTCCTGAACTTTTTCAGTAACTTAAAAAGCCCACCCACCATTTTGTTTGTAATTTGCTCTTTTGCTGCTATGTGCAAGGAGTATGCCTTTTCTTTGCCACAGACCTGGTTTGATGCAGAATTGCCACGTGAGATAGTGAGTAAGATCCACCTGGTCGACTTGGCTGGCAGTGAGAGGGCCGACACCACGCAGACTTCAGGCATCAGATTGAAGGAGGGCGCCAACATCAACAAATCCCTCGTCACCCTGGGCAATGTTATCTCAGCTCTGGGTAAATGGCACTAAAAACAGGATTAAGCCTACTGACACCATGTTTGCTATTGTGCCAAAAGGAACATCAATGGGAAAGTGACAGTTAAAGGGGATTTCTACCCAAACATTTCTTTACAATGTTGTATGCATCCACACTAGTTTAAATTTGGCATTTTGGTTGATGTTGTGTTTGTGGAATATTTTATTAAGCATCAAAATCCACCTTCTTTTATTACTCCCAGGGTGGCCATTTTGCCACTTGCGGTCGACTGAAAACGACATCACAGTTGCTCAGGTAACGACCAATCTCGATTGGCCTGTTCTGAGTTTGGTCATGTGATGTTCGCAAGCTCAGTCGCGATTGGTTACCTGAGCCAACTGATGTCATTTTAATTTTTAAAAAAAAAAAAATTATTAATTAGAATACTGTTTAGATTAGTATATATTGTTATTAATTATTTTGGGGTGACATTCCCTTTTAAGCACAAAATTATTCACAACCAAAAGAAATCTAGTGAAAGTGAATTTTTATTTGAGGGTTGGATTACTTTTACTTCCTGAGGACTGATTAGAAATTATTTTTGTTTTTAATATATGCGCTTGTGACCTTCCAGCTGAGCTCAGTGTAGGACAACTGACAACAAAAAAGATGACCTTCATCCCTTACAGAGACTCTGTTCTTACATGGCTGCTTAAAGACAGTCTTGGTGGAAACTCAAAGACTACTATGATTGCAAGTATGTACTGTATACACAAATCTACACTTGAACCAGGTAATCCTCTTTGTTCATGCTTTATATTATATCACTCATCTGTGCTTTTCTCTACGATAACCCCTTGTTGCAGCCATTTCCCCAGCTAGCGTGAACTATGGGGAGACCCTGAGCACATTGCGTTATGCCAACCGGGCTCGAAACATCGTGAACACCCCCACAGTGAACGAAGACAGCAGTGTCAAGTTGATCCGGGATCTACAGGCAGAGGTTACCAGGCTGAAAAGTCTGCTAGAAACCAAACAGGTTGTTGTATTGTTGCTGTCATGCAATATTGGCAGGTGTTTTTGCAGAGTTCATTACCATGTATATATTTACTTACAGGTTTCTCACAGTCTGTCTTCCTCACTGAGAGTAGAAGAGGAGTTGCATCAAAACGAGGAAAAGGTCAGTATACTATACATTAATAATAATAATAGTTATAATATAGTTAGACTGAACAGTTTTAGGGTGCTTATTTAACTTTTGCAATCCTTTCTATTTCTGCAGGTTTATACTCTAACCAAAGAGTGGACTTGCAAATGGGAGGAGACTCGTGGTATTCTGCAGGTGTTACTTTTGTCACAGGTTTCTCCTGTTCAATGGAAGTTTATTTTAATTTTCTGAACAATTGTTTTAGGAATATTTTTTTCCATCCTTTCAATACCTACTAGAATCCTTGTTCACTTCTGCCTAGTCAAGATGGAAGCAGTTTTGACACTTATGCTTGCAGTAAAGTCATATCACCAGTTGGTGTCCCCACAGCTCCTATAAACATCCAGATATGTTGCAAAGAGTATAGTCGGGAGGGAGAGAGAAAAACAGAGTCAACCTGGCATGAAATATAACTTTGCATCTATTAAGATTTAAATGGCACCCAAACGCTGAGTTGCTGAAATACTCCTCAGGTGAGTGTGACAGTGTTTGGAAGTCTGGCAAAGAGGAACCAAAATGACATGCACTCTGCTACAACCCAATATTGCTTCTGAGGCTATGAGCTTGCAAAACCCTAAGGTTCTAGGGGGAGAGAAAAAGCACAGTTCAGTGACTGCTGAACAATTTTCGTCTGAATGTTTTCCCAACATCCCAAATCACACCAAATGTCATCATTCTTGGGCCTCATCATAGTCAAGTAGCTTGTGCCATTATGCATAAAAGGGATCGTGCCTGTCATGAGAAGCAGGGGGTTGATTTATTGTCCAATAATACATGTTAGATGATATGCTTTGAGTATTGAGCAGGTTTCCTCACACCTACACTAGTGATATTTCAAAAAATGTCTTGAAATATATTTAATATTCCAAGATTATATTAAGCAATTTATTCGGTACATGGTTAAATTTTTGGGTCAATGTATGTTGATTTAGCATATCTTTAAGTGGCCATTCATAATATCCATGCCTAAATGCCAGTGTACCGTATGTTGCGGTATTAGTATTCTATGCTCTAAATTGGTTAAAAGGGAACACTTGGAGGGGCTTGGCAGTCTCTTATTCAAAACAATGGTACTGGAACTCATTAGCAGCTGCCATTGCTTCTAATTACAAAATTTTGATTATTGGCATATTGCACTTTATTCTTGTACTGGTGGGCATGCAATATTAATGAACTGTCTTTTGTCTTAATATATTTTAGAGGTAATTTGACTAAAGAAAATGGGAATTTTAGCTGTTTTCATTCCTGTGGCATCTGGGCAAAAATCCACTGCACTGGTGAACAGCAGGCGCTTTAGTGATGCCAAAATTCGAATCATTTTAACAACTTTTTGGATTTGACATTTGTCTCCCAGTAGTAGTACATTTGCATTTTGTCTGGGTGAAAAATTAGAAGTGGGATTCTGTCATCGAATACTTTTGCAGACAATGGAGGTGGGGTCGGTACTTAATTTAGAGAAGTGGAATATCTGCATCATCACTTGGCACCCATCTATACAAGGGGTCACCTACCATTTTTTTTTTAAACTTAAGTTGATGCAAAGGGCTATAGTTTGATACACACACAAATAACTTTTACTAATGTTATTAGTAAATACAAATTTGTAAACATAAAATTATAATTCTTTCTCACAATAATTAGATAACAAATCAATATAAATATGCAGCACTTAAAAAAAAAAGATATAAAAATCTATGGCGGTGTTTAAATTTTCAAATGGTCACTTCTACATCCTGAGAAAATCACAATGTCCCATCATTTGTAAAGCATACAGGCCTGTAGGCTACCTGTTGCCCGTGGACAGGTGACCTCTGCTCTATACAAAAATAAAACCCCGAAACATTTCTGTCACATGCTTTGTAATTTAAACGCTTTTCACACGTTTTATTTTATTCTATTGCTGAAATTCAATTAAGGCCATTGAGACAAGTGAACCAAGAGCTGTGGGTATGTTGTGTTTTCATATTTAAAATCTGAATTTGATTATGAATAGTCAGCTTCCCAGAATATGGTAACAGGGCATATGGGAAGGAGAAAATTATGAAACGGATCCTGAGCTGATTTTACCAGAATTGAAAGTGTAAATAAGAACAGGAAAAATACTGACACTACATATTTGAATATTTGTTTTGCGTACTCCTCCAAAGCTGAAATTTGCATATCACCATCAGCTTTGCACCCTCTGTTTCCTACATGTATGATTCAAAATGTCATTTGAAATTTGGCACATCTGGGCAAATTACTTGACTGCAAAACACGAAGAGTAGTTGTAGTATTCATTTAGTATTATTGCATTTTTGTGCAATTTGTTATAAATTCAGTGTAAAATGGTAAATTGTGGCTGTGGTGTTGCATTAAAAATGAATTGTAATTTTTAGGATACGCCGGTTATTTTGTTTTTCAGTAGAATCAATATTTACATGTAGTAATGCTTGACAAATGCATGTATTTTTCTCTGCTGCAAATTTCTGCTCAGCTGGCATGTTGCTCCAGGTGACATAACTGATGGTTATTAAGAATGATTAGTTGGGTGATTGGAATTCATATTGGTGAACTAGATGGAAATGTCAAAATGCTCAGAGGAAAGTAAAATACAATTTTGCTGATCGTGTTTAATGGAAGTCAATGTTCCTTTAGCCAGTGTCTTCATGAACTACAATCTGTTCACTAGCTGCCTCTAGTGCAAAGCAGATTTTCTTTTCTTTGGTCAACATGACACACTGACTGACTGTGTGCCCATCTGAAATGCGGCGTTCACTGTCACGTATGTGCATGTGAGGGGACTCTAAGAGCATTTTATCTGTTCCTGATGTCAGAGGAATGTGACACAGTGCATTAATCTGCCAGGCCTCTCCCAACTTCTAATGAAGTCTGTGAAGAATCCCTTTTAATTAACAGGCCCCGGTCGATACCTCTCCTGCTTCATTAGGGGGCTGGTGGGGAGGATTTCTTCAATCTCTCAACTGCCACTGAATGAGGCGGAGGTTGTGGACATGCTTCTTGTCACCATCCAATCCATGCCAAAGTGAGGAGGAGGAGGAGACAGGCGTTTATAGAATGGTGGATATACAGTTCCCCATATGCAAGATTTTCTACTCTACCTCTTGGGAGGTACTCCTGATAATCCATAGCAATCTGAGGTGTTAGTCCAGCATTTAAAAAGGAGCATACCTCTTTGAGGTGCACTTGTGCTTGGCTGTAGACTCCGGTTTATCGAACCACAAAGTCCTGGGAGGGACATTATTGGCCGTGAACACTTGTCTAGGGGTAAATTTCTCTTTTATGGCTCAATTCAGTGTGGCCTTTGAACCCAGTGGGTCATCCCAGGCTAAACGCTTCCTTTCTTGTCAATTGAGTTGGAAATGACTTTCTGTACTCTGAACAGTAAATCACTTAAAGGGGAAGTCAACCTAATTTTTTGTTCTTTGCAATGGCTCACCGGTTTTCTGAAACTTAGCCTTGATTGGTTGTTACCTGAGCAACTGCGATGTCATTTCCAGTGAACAGCAAGTGACAAAATGGCCGCCCCCTGAGATGGATACAAATAGGTGGATTTTGATACTTTTTTTCCTAGTCCACAAACGCAATACTAATCAGAATGCCGTGTTTAGACTAGTGCGGCACGTACAACATACTATGGTAAAGAAAATTGTTGTTGACTTTGCCTTTAAGGGGCAACTTTGTAGTCCTACAATAACTTTGGAGGATCCACTGTTGTATGACTGGCTTGTTTTTCTATCTCTCTTTTCTATAGATACATTCTTAATGATGTGGAATAAATTTATGTTGTACAAGCTTGCAAACGTTAAAAGCGACATATCCTTGGTTATGCATCACCGGTGGCAATGGTGCATGTTATACAATCTGTGTGTGTGTGGCTGCTGGCACTGCGTCTTTTTCGCTCGGCGAACACAATGTACAGTTTGACTCTCGCCATGGTAATCTAAATGATTTATTGCGTCTCTTTCCCCGTCAGCCACTCGACTGCTTCATAGCAACACATGGCCCAAATTCGGCTCTTCTGCTTGGCCTTCAGGCAAGGAAGAGCAGTCATAAAGAATTTAGTTGTCTGCTGCTTGTCATTAAATGTCTGTCAGCTTTTTTTTCTTTTATTATTGTGTGCCATTTCGACTACCGGCTATTGAGATGGTCTCTGTCCTTCTCAGGATAATCTTTTTTGTCCCATAGGAGGAGGCGGTGGCTCTTAAGAAGGAAGGAAGCGCAGTGGTTTTGGACTGCCAGTTCCCCCATCTGATCAGCATTGATGAAGACTTGCTCAGCACTGGCGTCGTTTTATATTATTTGAAAGTGAATGAAGCGTTTCATCTTTGCATTTTTTTGTTAATTGCTCGTTAGAATTGTAGTAGAACAAAACACACCTTACATATTGTCTCCTGATTAATCACCACTGTAGGAAGGCAGAACCACGATAAACACAAACAAAGCATCTTGCCGTTTGAATATTGGTGAGTCAGGGTTACTAAATTATAGAGCCCATTGTTGCATCATCTGTTGATTTACTGGCTCTAAAATGCATTGTTGACATGTTTTTGTTTCTCATAGAAGATGGTGATTCTGGGCTCGGCAGGGAACATTGTGCGTTTGAGAACCACGCGGGGACTGTGACTCTCATCCCTCAGGAGGGTGCAGTGTGTTCAATCAATGGCACTGTGGTAACTCATCCCTGTCAGCTGACTCAGGGTAAGTTTCATATTCTCCCAGAGAGTGAAATGAAAGGAAAGAGCTCGTTCCCATATTTGGTTATTGAGCTGTTTCAATTGATGAAATCCATGTTGTCCTTGGCTCTTGCAGCATCATGTTTTTGCAGCTTTTAAAATGGATAGTTTTTCTTAATGAACATTTCCAAGGGCGAGAGGCCAACAAAGCCCTGGGCTGTTTTCCTTAATTGGCAGATGGAGTTGATAGAGGCCCACAGGTTGAAGTGGTAGCTGAGCATTACTTTTTCAAAGGAGAGAGTCAAACAGTGTTGAGACTCTTAACCTCTTTTGTCCAAACAGGCACTGCTTGCTGGGCCTTGGAGCCTTTGCGGCTTTCTGCCTGCTCTTCATCAGGGTTTGGCTTCCTGAGATAACAACTCAACAGAGCGGCACAGCCTTCTGCTAGCCGCCTTTTTATAACCATTTCAGCTTTTCCCATATCCCCTTCACAAACAGCTGTATCTTAGGGCGTTTTCTTCAACAAATGTTTGTAATTTTCTGTCTAACAGCAGCTGGAATCCATCAGAGGGTCCTTTGTCACTTGTCTAAGTAATTTGTAGTTGCAAGATTAGAAATTGCCGGAGCCAGCATTGAGGTGGAGATTGCATGGCAAGGCCTTGAGAAAATCTCTGGCTGTGATTGCATGAATCTGAGCCTGATATATACACCCCAATATCACTTCAATTCGATCACTTTTTGAGGATTACCAAGCCGTCCTTGACCGTTTTTTTTTCTCTGGTAGATCATCCCGTGGTTTAGATCGCTGCCATTCACGTTGGAAATTGCTTTCTTCGTAGCAAGTCATTCCCTTTTGCTCATTTCAGGAAATGTAGGCCAGCTCCCGTTTTATGCCAGCAGGTTTTTTAGTGAAGACACTTCAATGTGTTGAAACATTGACAGGAAGGTTTCTAACGGCCAAGTCTGGGGTTCTTTAGTAACTTTTCATGAATTATAGATGATGTTCTGACACTACATCATTACTCTTGGTGGCAAATGTTGTGAAGAGCCTCAAATCTTTAATTGCTGCACCTGTCTTAGTAGGGCTTGCATTATTAATTCCAAATATTTGGCGCTTGCAGGTAGCTTGGTCATTTTCCACTCTCTAATTAACTCCTTTTTCGTCAGGTTCCATCATACACCTTGGAAGAAGAACCACATTGCGTTTTAACCACCCAACTGAAGCCGCCAATCTCAAAGAGAAACAGCAGGTGAAGGCAGAGTCTGACCACAGCAGAAATACTGTCTGTGGTCGAATGAGTAGTTGCTAAACTTCTTTCAGTAACTTTATCATATGCATGAACTTAGAACATTTAAAATAGAACGTATTTATACGTTTTTTAGTTAAGTGTCCCAAAGACTTATTTATAAGTTTTTTTTTTTATGCTAGAGCATAAAGAAGTTGAAGAAATTGTAGTCATTACACACACTGCCAGCAGGTGGCAGCAGAGCAAAATAAATCAACCAGGGGCCATGTTGAAAAATAGCTCATTACTTTCATTTCTAAATAGATTTGTGAATAATGATGAAACTTAGCTGTATTCTAATGCTAATTGCTGCAAAACGGGTAGAAATATACTTTTTTTTTTTCACTGAAAGAAGAGACGCTAACCTTTCTGTTGGTAGGTTCCAGGTTTTTATAGGGTTAGAACACAATATTCTGTGGGCCAAAATTCAGTAAAACAGCTGGGAGTGAAGGGGAATTGCTTCTGTGAAAATGACTTGGAGTGAATGAGTTAATTGCCTTATCCATTTTTACTAAGCAACAGAAATATTTTCTATTTGCATTATTTTCATTCCAGTCTTGTCTCCTTCTATTCTCTGCAGAGTGTGCTGATATCGATCACATTGTCGCCAAAATCGACATCTAACAATTTGTCCAAGGTGACACTTGGTCTTCCAAGGTAAGACTTGAGGCAGATGCATACAAAAGACTCTTGACTCCTTGTGAAAGGTCCAGTTAAAACCTGGTTCATAACTCTATCTTGATGTGCAAAATCAAAGCCATAAATCATGGCAGTGTTTCTGTGACAAGTGCGAGAATATTTTTCTCATCCTTGTTTGTGTAACACTTAAGTGATTCTAACATGTTATTTTATTTCATTAATTTACTAAATAATTTCACCAGTTACTGCCTCCGCAAAATTTACTTTGGAATTTAATATTTGTGCAGTTTTTATCATGTCCTTGACATGTAAGAAGAATTTATGTTCCATAATTAATCAATATTGGATTGAAGTAAATCAAATCTGGAAAAATTGAACTGAACTCTTGTGAATCGAAATGTAATCGATTAAGGAAATTAGAATCGTTACCCAGCCCTACTTGCAAAGTACAGTTGAGGGTGCTTGGTAAAGGATTGCATTGTCACTGGTTTTGGAAGAGTATAAACCTAATGTAGCCTTACTCCTGTAATTATTATTATTATTTTTTAAAGATTGCTATCAGTCAGATTACACCTGTTTGTTCATTATAGCCTAACAGAAGCTATTTCTATTTTGCAATTGACGTGCTCTATAGCTCACTCGCCTCATCTTGGAATGGAAAGTAATTCAGCTTGAGACTGAATTTAAGATAGAAAGGCAAATTAACTCTCCCTCTCCCCACTTCTAGTAGCGTTGTTGAAAGTAGATTGGGGCTCATGTTTTCTATTCCTCAATATCAACAGTTATGGTGGTTTAGTTTTCCTGAAAGTATTATAACAATGAGTACCAAGAGCCATAGGCTGCAGTAGAGGCTGATTATTATGTTTTTCTCTCACAGGATTCCCGTGGGATGGGAGTGAATTTTACCTTTTAATCACAGGATTGGGAAGGGACAGGAAAAAACATCACCTTCACGGGAGCGGGATTAATTTAATATCCGTTCGGGGAAAAACTTGGACAGATACACACACTTGTGCAGCCATTTGTATTTTCCTTTCCATACGCTATTTTTTAGATGATGCAGTTGACCTCCATAATGGGAGCGGTATAGGAGTGGGACAGAAGTCGTTTTACCCGGGAGTGGGACGGAACAGGACTTAAAAAACAAACCAAAAAACAAAACAAAACAGTTTTTATAAATAACTTTTTTTCAGGACTGGGACCAGACGGAATTTTTGCTTGTGGGATGGGACGGGAGTGAACATCCACTCCCGTGATACCTTCTAGGCTAAAATGTATTTAATAAGCAAGCACTTGTGTACTAGGTAACGCACGTTGGACAAGTCGACCATGAAAAACGACATCAGTTAATGACAAACATGTTTAGTGCTAGAAAGAGACTGCAAAACTCTTCCTGATATGAACAACCTCAGAATGGCAAAATAAATTCATAATCTTTTTGCAAAATAAATTTTAGAATAACAGTGCACTTTTCTCCCTGTACTTTAAACATCAAAGAACGTTATCTGTTTTGAGAAGTTGGTCTTGTCTCATGAAAATGATCTAGTGCGTTTTGGTTCTGAAAGTGGAGATGGGAGGAGCCCCCTACCTCCAAAAACTGCAGGACTGCGACCCTCGACGACCGGAGTTTGACACCTCTGGTGTCGGCCCTATATATAATTGCGTAGCATGTCTTTAGCTCCCCCAATGCATTGGATTGAAGCGTGTTAAATAAATTAAAGGTGAAGGATGCCAGTGGCCCTTTTTCTTCTTCTCTGTATGCTGCCCTAGACACGCTGTAAGAATTCAGTAGCTACTAATTTGATACATATTTAGTCAGCATTCCATCATTTTTCAAATTGTTAAACTCAAAAGCATTAGGGTTTCTCTAATCATTTTTTTTCTTTTTTTTAATTAATGTATAGATTGTTTTGACCCTGCAACCCTGAACAGATAAGGGTTATTGAAAGAGGTCAATGGATTGATTGTTTTGGCAAAGTATGACTTTACTTACTAGAGATTCTGAAACTTTGATACTTTAATAGTATGGTTGCTCTCTCTACCTGTAAAACTTTTCACTCTACTGATTTCTAATATACTTTTGCTTATTTGACTATATTGAAAAGTAACAAGCAATTTAGTTATTTGGGAAAATACAAATGATTGCTTTGAGATGCAACATGGCTATTTCAAAACATGAAGCAGAAAAGGGCTACTATGATTATGAGTCAGAGCTCGGTCCTGTGCTTTTGCTCTTCTCCAAGGCTGTTTGTACGCTTTAAAATGAATAGCATATCAGGTCAGCCATCAGCGCAGTCCATATCAAGACCAGCATCAACTACTGATGGCACTGCTGTTTACTATAATTACCCACTCGGTATCCAAATGCAGGCTTGAACTTTTTGTTCACTCTTATTTAACCAGGAAAATATTTTTGAAGCAAAAATATGTATTTGTGCCAGCGCTAGTACGAACTTTGACACCAACTTATTTATGTTGGGTATAAAAAAATATATAGATGATTCAGTTGATCACGGCTTTTATTAAGTAGCTTTTGTACAGATCATGAAATCAATTACATTGCTTGTCACTGCTGAATATTTACCAACTGTATAGTCTTCTAGGTAAGTAATGCAGGCAGTAATTGGTGAACATGTCCTATTTTCACAAATTTACACTAAAATGGCCACCATAAGCAAGATGTAAAAAAAAATTTCTTAAATAAATACTTTGTAAATTCAAGTAAACAGCAGCTGATATATACTGCATGCACATTTAAAATATAACAGTTTTATTTTCGTTTTAGTTTAGCATTAGTTATCTTGCCGACAGTTGTATTCAATTGACATACTCTTTTAGTAACTACGTCATTGCAACATTTTTAATAGCTTCCTTTGTGGATTCTGATAAAAAAAAAAAGGTTACTGCTGTGGGGTGGGGCTTTCTCGCTGTCATTTATGCAATGTTGGTTCTTCCCAAGGAGTGAACTTTTGAGCCCAACCCCAAGGTTGTGCTTTTGACACTAGTACACAAATTTTGAATTTGATTGCAACTAATTTTCTCATCGATTCACAGCAAAAATACTATACATACATCATTTGTGATTGATCTGAAGCACATTCATTCCACTACGATCTTTAAATCTCATATCAACATGCACATATTCAGTTTTTTATTTCACAGCCGGTAGGATGGCTCCAATCTTATCCAGTGCTTTTCGCCATCCAATGCTGCTTTATTAAAAGTAGAGTCCAGGCTTGTTGCACCCCTATCTTTAATTTTAACTGGTTTTAATTGTATAAATGGAAATCCCTTGCAGCATTGGCAATGAGGTATTGTTGCATTGTGTATTTGTTATTATTTTCTGTTCTGATCTTTAACTTTGTCCATTTTAGTGAGCTCAATCTACCTACTTCAAAGACTGCGGAGGCTGAACTCGTGACCCGCTATTCCACCTTTGCGGAAGCAGATCGTTTCACAATGACTGTAAGTATGTGTTTGTTTGTTTTTTTTAAACTACAGCAGTTATGCACTTTTAAGATGAGATAAATTTTGTGAGCGAAGATAAACTGTCTGTAGTATTGAGGATAATGCCTATCCACTCTGTGGGCCACCATACAGAGGCATACAATTTTCTCAAAGCATCTTCAGACTATGTCATTGTTTATACCTTTTATTACATTCTCCCACATAGCTTAAATTAAATTACATATTTTAAAAACTAAATGTAGGGATGTTTGATACCACTTTTTTTCAGACCAGTATGAGTACTCAACTTATGAGTAGTTACTGATGGAAGTGCCAATACCACTTTTGGTACATAAAATACCCACTCACCCAAAATAAGCGGTTTTGATGATAGCTGGAAAGATAATAAAAATAAAAGACCTATACATCCCAATTTAGCATTTTTCCTTGAAATTGCATAACATTAATGGCAGTTTTCTCATTTCTAATCGTATCGGTGACCGCTGCGAATACAGATACCTTGAAATAAGGCCTGATACCAATACCTGTTATCAGTACTTGCCAATTCCTATAAAAATATATAGAAGAAAGGCATGTAAAATGTATTTTTAGTATTTCATTTGTTTTTGTATTCTAATGTAATAGTAAGCAAATTGATTGTAGTTGGCATAAAAAATGCAAAACATCTCTGTTTTCTTTTTATCCACCGGCACCATATAAAATAGAAAATACCTGGAAAAAGTCCTGTCCCTCACACAAGTTTGGATTTGGATGGCGGCACACAACAGAATGGGGTAAGCACCAGGGGTGACCTGGAGCCGGAGATAGTTCTGTGTCATAAATCACGGCCAGAGCTGATGTCTGAGCACCCTTGGAGGGAAGCCGGGAATGCTGCTGAAGTATCAAGTTATACAAGAGCGCAAGTGTGGTCAGGGGATGGCAGCCTCCAGCAGACAAGTGTCCTGGGCCTAGGTGATGGATGTGTCATGAAGCCAGAGGGGAATGCTAACGAGATCCAAGGTGTTGTGGCTCATTGCGGCAAAGGGAGACCTGGCACTGGTGGGAGCTCATTAGGCAACACGTCTCACCTTCAGCATACAGTCGAAACTGGCTCCACGTCTGTCCCCCAACAAACCAACACTCATCTTAAGGAAGATGCTTGTAGCAGTCCATCAGAGGACACCGTCTTAAAGGGACAGTTGACTCTTAGAGGCATAAATGATTGTGGATCTTTGGAGGAGTCTGGAACACAGGTTGCAGTTAAAAAATCAGGACTAAGTGCCTTGGTCAACCGAGTGAGTTGGATTGCTCGGCATTTCCTTTGGAGCTCATCCACGCTCGTGCAGCCGTTTGAAGAGGAAAGAAAAAAGCATTTTGTCACCACCTGGTTCAATCATCTCATTTCTCTAGTGAGTGAAAGCAAGGTCATGTCTATAATTGATAGCCAAATCCTCTCCCTAGTCAAAAGCAGTTATGCCTTTTCATGTTTCAAGACTAGTGGTATTTATTCACTGGTCAAAGAGCTCCCATTGGTGCAGCAAGTCCAGATGGAAATAATGGAACACCTTTGGGCCAGTTATCAACAAACAACACCAGTCATGTCTCGTACAAAGATCATCAAAGCAGATTGGAACCCGGATGGCCAACGGGACAAAACGAGCGCTGAGATGTTCCCAATGAATGACACGATTACCCTTACGTCCACGGACGAGGATCAGACATTCAATGACTCCGCCACTGTGCAAAGAAAAGAGATTAAAAGTTGTTTTCTACCATTGATAGCTTTTCCTGCTGCCCTTGTGAACCTGCAAAATCTCTCATATAAACACCTAAAAAAATCTCTGCTGTCAGTCCTGCCCAGCACAGTGCCGGTTTCCCAAAATATCGTAGCTCTCTTTGGGTTAAATGTAGCTAAAGTTGGTCAACCTGAACCCCGTCCTGCTCTCCTGGTCCTCTTGGAAACTGGTCTTTACACGTTGACTGCAGAATCTGAGCAGCTGATATTGTTCCACCAACTCCCCTTCTTGCATTTGAAGGAGATGCAGATCAATTTTTCAGGCCACGGCTTGCGTTTGATGGGAGCGACACAGGAAAGCATCCTGGGCGTGTACACTCACAGCCAGAAGCTTACCGAAGAGGTGTGCTTGGCCATACTAGAAGTCGTAAGCCCAGAGGACAGCCAGGTCTCTCAGCACCTGCTGTTTAATGGTGACTCGATGACATTCGGGAACAGGTTATCATTGGACTTGCAGGCTTGTGTGCCGGATCTTCTGTTGGATGCTGGTCTGAGATTGTGCTGCCAGTTTCAGAAGAGTCTTGCCGTTCTGATTTATATTCTTTGCTGCAACATGGAAGAAGGAACATCAGTTACCCTTGGTGATATGCACATCTTATTCTATACAAGCGCGAAAGTCTGCTTAAGCTCCAGTAGCTGCATTGAAACTGTGACTCAGCTTTTACTTACCGAAACGCACATCGGTCTGGTGCAGGAAGATGTTGTCTTTTATCCAGCCCCACGCTCGGTCGCCATAAGGCCCTGCCATCATCAATTCCGCAACTTGACTCTTCGTCGCCGCGCCGATGTGCGCTGCATGTTGTTACATGATGAAGACGAGCGCGGAGTTGTCAGTCTGGATCTAATCTTTGCAAACATGAGGGCCAGAGGTCACCCTGAAAGTGTGGCCAAAGAAGCCGCCCCGCCTGCGCTTGCTTCAAATTCATCTCCACATGCGGAGGTGTGGAAATTAACTTTCAACTGCTCCGCTGAGGCAGCATGTCTGATTAATTATTTGTCAAATGTCTGATCAACAACTGGCAGACAGTAATGAGCTGCTCAGCTTGAAGATGTGGAAAATTAGCAACCAGTCCAAAGAACTGCTAATGCTACACAAGTTTGATGTCTGATTTTATTCTTTCCATTAAATTGATGTTTTATATCACATGGCTTTAGAAATTAGTTTTTAAAGCCCGCATTTTGTTCTTCCCTGTTTTACCTAGCTTGTTTTACCAGATTACACAGTGGTGAGTGATTTATTTGAATGTTCAATTAGTTTGATAGTATTTATAATTAGATTTTAATAATTTCAAATGTTTGTCATTTACTTGTCATTGTTGATCCTGAATGTTTATGTACAAATTTTTATGTTTGTTTGCAAATAAATATAACCCCTTCACTTATGTGAAGTTTATTTCCAGTTAGACTGCTTTGTCCAACTTTATCCTATTCAAATTTGATGACGTTTAACTGGACCTATCATAAGGATTCTACCAGTATCTGTTTTTTGTTTAGATTTAGTATTACATATACATGTATTGGGATTTAAAAAAAAATCTTAAAGGAGACTAACTAATTTGCTCCCCAAAACGTATAAATATTTTAAGTGTTCCAAAGACTCATGTTTTTTAATTTATGCTAAAGCATACAGAAGGCTTTGATGCAGCCTCAACTGCAAAAAAAAAAAAAAAAATACATAAACGGCCAGCAGGTGGCAGCAGAGCAAAAGTGATCAGCCAGGGTCATGTTGAAAAAAAAACCCCACCTCAATAACTCACAATTCTAAATAGATTTGTGAATAATGATGAAACTTTGCTAAATTCTAATGCTAATTGCTGCAAAATGGAAACTGATAAATATACTTTTTTCCTAATGAAAGAAGACTCTTTAATCGTTCTTTTGGTAGGTTTCATGTTTTTATAGCAATAGAACACAATATTCCGTGGGTCTGGCAAAATCAGTCAAAATCCAGTAAAACAGCCGGGAGTGAAGGGGATTGCATCTGTGAAAATGGCTGGGAGTGAATTTGTTAACAGTTCCCAAATGCTTTAAAGAGACGTGATGGAAAATTGACTTTAATGACGTTGAATACAAAGCTGGCTATTTGGTGTGCCTGCCCCATTCATCAAGCACAGCAAATCTAATTTACATATTTCAAAAAAATGTGCCTCAGTGAGTCAGAGTCCATCTGCTGGATAAAACAAACACTTTCATGCTCAAACACCAATAAACCAAAGTTACTTTTGTGTGGAACTGTGGCAAATAACTCTTTTCTTATTCACAATTGTCTATGGTCAGAGGCAAATGGTCTCTCCCTTGACGGGCCCAATCCAGTTTAGGCAATGTAGTGCAATAAGCCCTCGTTTGCTCCAGCATCAAAGGTGCCTCAGATTTGTACATCTACTGTATATAAAAACATGAAAAGCATTTTTCTGACAGGCCTTTTTTAAATTCTATTTTATTAATTTTTTATAAGCATTCAGATGGTCTGCTGATGGAGCAGACTAGTAGTGTCAAACACTAATCAACTCAGTATTCACGCTTTAACTAGTGACTGATTCATAGCGGCATTTAGTTACATTATGAGCTGCATGTAGGTCACTATGACGCTCTTTTAAATCACAGCTGATTTATTCTTAGTTTTTGGTCTGCAAATGCTTTGAGCGCCTTTCATTCTCCTTTTAATTGCATCTATGCCATTTTAATCTTTTATGTTGATCACTCTATATATAAACTTGTCTTTCATGACGGCCGTTTACAGCCAGCCAGTACAAGATTGATACAAAAAGCTGCTAAAAAAAAACACTTTTCCTCACTTAGTTTTCTATTTAAGGTCAAGGACTGACTCTTTTCTACTTTAAATCGGACATTACTAATCCGATATTCAAGCGGAGTTCATCGACGGGTTTGTGTGTTAGGTAGTCGTTGCGACTTCTTGCTGGGCTCCCACTGGTGATAAGGAAGCGTTTGCTCTTGCACAGACAGCCGATCCAGCTCCTATCCACTGGTGGGCACCGACTTTCTAATCACACCTTGTGACTTCCCCGTGGGTTCTCTGGTCCGAAGACATGCCATCATTGACAGCCCCGTAATAGGATCATTTGTTTACCATCTACTTTGGAAGCATGTGAACGTGACCCAGACTGTTCTCTCACTACTTAGCTGTTGATGAGATAAATCTTTTTGAGCCAATCTTAATCTTTCTGCCTGCCTGCAGTGGCCAAAGCGATTTAATGATTTACTTTTTCAGCAGAGGTGTTGAAAACTCTCCTGAAGCCATTTGCTTGTTTAGAAATGGGTTCATTTAAATATTTGGACTACAGCTAGTTTTCCCGTGATGTCTCACGCCACTGGTTTCGCTCCACTGATGACTCTAAACGTGACATCATTGAAGTAGTAGCCAACAAGTCGACTCTCCGACAAGCCCCACCAATGTGGTCTATGTTCTGACAAGATGATGTGCTGGTTTATTCTCGCTGTGGATTGTTAAATCACCGTGCCGCTGTCACTTTCATTGCCGCAGTGAATCTCCACCAGTGGGCTGCATAATCTGGTGCGCTGACTATACTGGTTGCTCTCTTATGAAGCTCCCCTGTTGTGTTTTATGCATGTGGCTTTTTGTTTGATGTCATGCTGTTGAATTATGTAGTGCTATATTAGCACCAATAACTTCTGAATTGTGGCGTGCCTGCGCAGCTTAAAGCAGTTTCTATAAACTAAGCTCTTTGGTGGATAAAAATGCATGGAGATTATTTCCCCGTATTTGGTTGCACGTTAAGACAAGTCTGTGGAAGAGCCCTGACTGTTTTACACTGACTACACCTATCAGCTTTTTTTTTATTATCTTCCCTTTATAGTAGAGTGTGCGGACCCTGCACACTCCACAGTTTCTTTGGTGAGGGGCGGAGCTTTTCTTACCCCATTTGAAGTCATGTCTTCGTTTGTCAGCTTAAGATCATGCACATACTACGAGCCTGACACAGATGCTGCAGTTACGCTTTGGGCCAGAGGTGGCAGTCACGAGTAAAAAATAAAATAAAAAAAAGTGACAAACTGCACAAAGATCCTTTAAGGTTGCTCAATAGCATTTTTTTTTTATGTTTTATTGTAGGATGATGGTGTTTATAAAAGTATTGATTTCCTCCACTAAAGGCCAGTTTTTGTGGTAGTTAGCAGGTACACACCCTCGGTGTTGATTACGCAAACAATCCTTCTACCCTGGAGGCCTGCTCTCCAATCTATGCCCCCTGTAGTTCTATTGTCATTTGTTGTTTGAGAAATTGGAATCAGGAAAACATTCAACCAATTGCAAACGGCTTTGAGAGAAGAGATGAAGCGGCTGCACAGCAGGTTGCCTAAATTGGCTGCTGCGTAAAAGAGTGCTCAGATTTGGGACACGTCAGATGTTCAAGTGAAGTGATTGAATTTGGATTTTAAGGATCCCAGAGATTTGAAAATGGATGTCCTCAAAATAATTCTCAATTTTGCTCCTCTGTTTTCGTCTAAGAATAACTTTAAAATAAATAAATAAATAATCCATTACATTCGGGTATAAAAGTACTGTTGTAGCAATTAGACCATGCAAACTGCATTGGAAATCTTTTGGGAAAAAAAAAAGGAAATCTTTTGGAAATAAAACAACCATTGCAGGTATGACCACATTTTATTTACAAGAAAAGCTGCTCTGCATTTGAATGTTATCGACTTTTAGACTACTGTTGTGCTTGTTATTGACCCTCTCAAGAATTATGCAGTTTCTGATATGAAATAAAATAAACACGACGCATCACAAAAGCAACAATAGATACTTGGCATAACTTGTCAATACTTTTCTTTGAGGTGAGAAGCTATTTAATGTGTGGAAATGTCTCCCATCAGTTAGCTGGTGAATTACAAATTTAGTTGCAAAATATACACATGGCCTTCATTTTACAATCAAGTTCAGTTCCTACGAAATGTATGTAATTCGATTTTCTACATAAAGTTTGAACACACCGCATCTCGCAAACCCGGAGGAAGACAAAATAGCCCAAATTTGTACTCAAGTATGAGCTTTTAATAATTTTGAGTTGAGCATGAAAACCCAATTTGAGTAATAACTGGAGAGTAACTTCAGATTTTTCCTTTCTACAGGCAAAGCCTAAAACACAAATATTTTCAAATAAAATGTCCTATTTTATCTGTTATAACAGTGTTTTTGGTTGGGTCATAGAGTTTTTGTGTTATGTTGTCAGTCGTTATGTCCTTTATGATTATTTATTATTATTTTGTAGTTGCTATGCAGTTGCAGTCTCCCTTGTGATGTTGTCAGTATGGTCCTGTATTAGTCGCTCTTAGGTGGTCTAGGCCAGTGTTTCTCAACCCTGGTCCGAGGGGCTCACTATCCAGTCTGTTTTTCATGTTTCCCTATTCCCAATGCAGCTGATTCCAATCTCTCTTTGTCTTGTCTGAGCTTGGGTCCAATTGCCGCATGTCACGTGAAACCCTTTCAAACGTGATGGTAAAAATCTTCAACGCTATCTGAAGCGTACGACCCGCTTTTAAATATCGATCACTTTCACACCTCAGCAATCTGTTATAAACACACAATTTAGTGGTCCCTATTTGGGATGTTCGTAAATCAACGTGCGGTCATGTGACTGACAGGTAAAGTCAAACCTCGCTAGTGGTTATCTTGGAATTGGTGAAACTGGTCATGTGACTGTGCCTGAGGCAGATTGGCACACGTCTCCCTGTAGATTCTGCAATCATAAATAGATTAACAATAAATGTAGCGAGCATAATGTAGCTCAAACTACTGTTTGAAAAAGTAACACTTTTTCTTCACAAAATGCTCAAAAAGTATTGACTAATATATGCAAATGAAAATGTAGTGTCTATTTGTGACAGACTGCTATGGTTTATTCAAGGCCAATACCTATTAGTAGTCAAGGAGACAGAAAACCGATATTTCAAGCCAATGTTCATTTGCAGTAAAAGAGAAAATATTAACGTCAAAATGGAAAGAAAAAAAAAACTTAATTTTAAACTTATATATATATTTTTTAGATTTATTAAAAAATTCTAACAAAAATTGCAGGCACTTTTCCAATCTCAGTAGCACGTGTTAAGCTAAATTAAGAACTAGGCAAGTAAATAGTTCCCTAAAGCTACCCAAAATCAATATGCAAACTAGTTCATTGTGCTCATAAGCACTGCTCATCATCACTCTTGCCCCTCTAATGTAATATGGCCCCGATGGGCTGTGAGATGTACAGGCAGTCCGGCAACAATTTTTTATCAATCTTTTCGCAAGCTTAATGTTTAAGGCAATGCTCATTTCTGAGTTTCTTCCACAGCAACACCAGGAAAAAAAGTGTATTTCAATCTGTTGCCGTTTTGCAGCAATTGGCATTAGAATATAGCTAAGTTTCATCATTATTCACAAATCTGTTTAGAACTGTGGGGAAATCAGCTTGTTTTCATCATGGCCCTGGTTGCTGCCACCTGCTGCGTCAAAGCCTTCTGTATGCTCTTGCAAAAAAACAAAAAACAAAAACAAACGTATAAATACGTCTTTGGGACACTTAAAACATTTCAAATAGAACATATTTATAAATGTTTGGAGCAAATTGGTTTAATATTGCTAATGCACACACACATTGAATTCCTCCACATTGACTCAATTCACAAGCATATTACCGTCGCCTTCATTTGGCGATTAATGTGGAAGAGCCAAAACATGCCGTATGAAAATTAAATTTCACTAAAATACATCTTAAAAAAATCAACCTAACTTTTTTAACAGATGTGCTGCTTTTAATATTGTGACATGATGACAGTGATATTGTGGCAGTTTTAACATTGCAATATCGCAATATTATCGTTGCATCCCTAAATGTGAATAGAACCCCCTATTTAAAAGTAATAAGTATTGCTGTTAAATCCTGCTTATATGGCCCAGCGCTTCATAAGCGTGACTGGCACCTGCAGATGAAGTGTGTGGTGGTGATGAGCGCTCTCCCACAGCTCTCCTCAAGAGGCCGGCGAGAGCATTATTTACGACAATCCCTGTACAAACAGGACAGGGCTGCTTCCCCAAACCTGCCGCATTTTACTTTTATGGGAAGTTGTGGAGAGCGGTGACAGCATCAGACTGCTGATGCAGGCAGTGCCAGCGTCTTCTCCACACCCTCCTTGTCTGGACTCGCAGCATCCTATTGGTGCTATTAATCAAAGTTTGGGAGTTAAGTGTTAACAGGAGACATCGCTGTGCAATAAATTGTATGGCAAATACATAATCTGTCAGCAACAAATACAACAACATGCCGCAGTTTGTTTCTGTTGGAATAGTAATCACTGCTTTTGACGAGAGGAAGTGGCTCCCACGTGTCATGTGAGAGAGTCCAAAATACTCAAGAATCCCGCCGGGATGCGCCGTTCAGCGGAGGGGGTTCTTATTTTACGTCAAAGCTATTTCCTGTATGCCATGTGCTGCCTCTATAACCTCTATAAAATGTCTTTCATAACTCATAAAGCTCGGCACACTTTTGAAAAGATTTCACATTTCCATGCGGGTTGTGTCGACCTGCATGGAAATGCTCCATATTTCATCTGATTGTTGGGAGATGTCACATCTGCTTCAATCATAAATAAGGAGGAAGAGAAGTTGCTCATTACTTCCCATATCTTTAGCCATTCCCCGGGACCTTAACCCAGAGAGGGCGTATTTCCACCTAATTGCTGCTGATGTTGCCTCTGCTGCCATTTAGTATTTTAATAGAGCCCATGCTCCTGAAGGAAAGAGGGGCACAGTGCAAAGTTTTTCTCACTACAGGCGGCAAATTACTCCTCAGAACCAGGCGCGCACTCCCGTGCAGAACCGAGCCACTGTTAAGGCAAAACAATTTGTCCAACATGAATAGGTTCCCTGGAGACTGTCTTTAAGTGTTAAATGACCTGGATGAACCCAATACTAGTCCACGGCTGGGAGATTTTCCGGCTCGGATGGCTCTCGCTTACACCCTCCGCGTTGCTATTTGAAGGCTGTTTATGCAAATTCAAGGTGATCCGATTTTTCTCACGCTTCGTTTGCTTTCTCTCTCGGCTCCCTTGAGGGACTCCTGTGGTCACTCTCTTCACTCCACAACGGGCCAAGCAGGCATACACTGACTGTACCGACGTTAGATAATGAAAACTAACAAAAATAACTAATACTAAAACTGAAGAAACATTTCCGTTCACAAAATAAATTGAAATTGCTTTTTAAAAACATAAACTCAATGAAAGTCCATTTTATGAACTAAAACTATAATTATTAACCTGGCAATAGCCAGATTGATCATTTTCAATCTGGGGCTGCTCCACGGTGATTTGCTCGGGAACATTCTGTACAATACTTCGCGCTGATTGGACAATGCGGCATCTTGTGCACATTTGTTTTGACTTCAGTCTCGTTTTAGAAAAAAACCAAACCAACATCTTAAAAAGATAAAACTGCACGAAGCGCCTCTTGCTGTTCAATATTCAACAAGGTGAACGGTGAGTAATTCTGCCAAAACTAATTGCGGCGTCCATTCGTCAATGTTGGGTTTGTTTGTTTCTCCTGCGGCGGCGCTTCCTGCCGGTACCAGATGTGATTGGGTTGCCAGATCGTATCGGGGTCGACGACCGAAGACGTCATGCTAGAGGATTGGCTGGAGATTGTCCGGTTGACATCAAACAATGGAAAGAAGATATTAAAGATGCAATTTATATAACAAAATGTATGGACTAAAATTGTAAAAACATAAACCTAAGAATGTAAAAGCAAGATATATTGAATAATAGATTGAATAAATCCCTGATTTTTTTGGATTTGTTGGAATTTAGATGTTTCTGGGGTTGGTGAAAAACTCTGGTTGGTGGCCCGGTGGGTGGTGTCTGGTCGGTGCTGGATTTCACCTTCCTTTGTTTTCTTTGGTCCTTCTTCGGGTCTCCTGACGGCGGTGTTCGGTTTAGGTGAACGGTATGGGATTTTTTTTAATAGGTTTTTGGTGAACTAACGAATACACACACACACGCACGCACGCACACATACTCACCCACATACAAAAAAAAAAAGCAATGATGATGACATTACCGAATGAACAATACTGAGCTCTTAAAAAAGAAGAAAAAAAGACTGTTTCTGTGCTGCATTGTGATTTGTGAACAGCTAAAACAACAAAACAATCCAAAGCGAACAGATCTGACTGCGCATTTTGTTAGCGCTGCTGTACTAATGTCATCGGCAAGCGCGAAGGTGCTTTCATCTATTTTATGTCTTCAATCTTGATGTAACCTGCTTTTATATTCTTAGATTTAAGTTTTTACAATTTCAGTCCATACATTTTATTAAAATGACATCTTTAATATCTTCTTTCCAATGTTTTGACGTCAACCGGATAATTTCCAGCCAATCCTGTAGCGTGATGTCATCGGTAGCCTTGGCGACCCCGATACAATCTGGAAGCCCGATCACATCTGGTATCGACGTCGCTTCTCGGCGATGAATTTGCATGTTTGAGTTTTGGCTCCAATGGCTCGCCACCTGCTTTTTCATTTAACTTAGCCCGAAACGCTATGCTAGGTAAGAAGTGTGTTATTTTTGGTTCATATAAATAAATAAATAAATAATATAGCACACAAGTACTTTACATAAAAATACTAAAACAAAGAATATTTGGAAAAAAACAAAAAACTAAAAGCTGCCCTGAAAACTAATTAAACACAATTTTAAAAAACAAAACTCAAAGCAAAAATAACTATAATGAAAATTCCCAAACTATACTGTAGCTATTATACGTATGCTATTTATATCATACAGATGTGATATTTTTGTAGTTGTTCAAATTGGTTTTTATAATTCTTCAAAACATGCTTGTGTCTTTGCATGAGCCTGAAGGGATAATAACAGGCCATCAAGTCCAAGAGCCACTGTGACAATGCATAATGCTACTGAGGTGTGCTGATGCATTAAGACACAAAATTAAGACCCCCCAGGCTACAAGAAAACAAATTTTTTGCTCTACTGACAGTAACAACATTAAAAGCTTTAAAAGTGACGAGTCCACAAAACATACTGCTATTTGGACGGCAGGGGGCAGCAGTGAGCTAATGGATCATACGATTGCTTCCTCCAGTTCTCTTTTCCCTTTCCTTGTTTCATAATAGGATTGTGGCGTGCCCTCCAGACATCTGGTTGGTTGTAAAGGGAACGGATAAATAAAAAACAAAGCCCTGTGAATGAAGCGCCAATAATTTATGTTCCATGGAAACATATCTTCGGTTTCAGTACTATAATCCTTATTGGTACGTTTATTGTTCGTGTCAGCATTTGTGCTTTGGCTCATCCTCCATAATATCTTTGCAAAAATACGAAGAGGTCAAACAAAGTGAGGCTGAAGCTATAGGGAAAAAAATGACAGCAGTCACTAACAGATCATTAATGCTTCTATAGTGTGTGTGAAGGTAATCAATTCACCAACATCTTGCAAACTCATTGTAGGTGCTGGTGCTGGGAATTCACCCCCCCCATGCCAATTCACCTCAGTTTTAATCACTTCTAATTATATCCACTGCTGCACAATAAACATCCCGACAGAAGAATGCATTGAACTTACACCCGCTGGCTCTTTTAATCAGCTTCTTTTGTCCCCTTTACATTGCGTATATTTATTTTTGCCCTCCCTCTGCGAGCGCCTTGATTAAAGTAGTTGCTGTTTAAGTGGATTGTTTGCTTGTGCGCCTGTTTCAGTGTTATCCATGAGCCCAAAGACAAGTGTGTGCTCCTGTCGGGGGGTGGGGTGGGGGGGACAGCTGCTTCTCTCTGCCCCTCTCTGCCCCGCGTTGTTCCAAAGAGGCTGGGACTGCTGGAGTGTGACCAGCCCGGAGGCCGCCTGCCGGCCTTCCAATCCACCCCCGCCCTCCCTTACCCTCTCTGCAGCCTGCTCTGCCCTGCTACTTTGCTTGTGGGCCTCTCTCTTTTTAGAGCCATGAAAACCTGCTTAGCCCAATTAGAAGCAGCCGCCAGCTGGGCGTCCCCCCCGTTCTGCCGTCCTCTTCCTCTCCAGTAGTGTCACGCTCCGGCACGCGACAATCGGGGCCTTCTCATGTCCGTAATCATGCCAAGTTGGTGGGCATACTTTTGGGTAACGGCGGTTGGGGACATACTTCACCTCTGTGTGTGCACATAGCAGAACAGATGCTGCACTTTGTTGTGGTCTCAAATGCTGTTTTGACGAAGGAGCCTGGCAATATAAACAGTCTGTAATTGGGTTCATTCTCCGTGAATGGACTGGACTATTTAAATCTTGCTCCTCAAATTGGCCTCGCTGCATGGACAGAGGGGTTGGAGGAATGTGGGATTACTTCAATTATAGAACTTGAACATTTTGTTAAGCAGCACATTGTAATTTATATTTAACTCATTCACTGCCGTTGACGGCTATAGACGTCAAAAATTTATTTGAACTATTTCTATTAGTTACATTTTTTTTCTCCCACTTTTGTTATCAAGAGTATGAAAACCTAGAATTTTGGGGGGGATATTTAGAACAGATATAAAATCGTGGGTTAACTACTGAAGGCATGCGATTAATTACGATGACAAATTTTAATCGCTTGACACCCCTAAATTTTAATAATCTTTTATTTAAAAAGTAAAGATTATTAAAAATTTGGGCCGTCAGGTGATACTTTTTAATTTTTTTTAATTAATCGCATTACTTCACTAGTTAACTCACGATTAAAAAAAAGATTATTAAAAATTAGGGGCGTCAGGTGATTACATTTTTTTTTTAAATTGTAATTATTTGCATGACTTTACTAGTTAACTCACGATTATTAAATTTTTTATATGTGTTCTGAATGTGCAATATTTTTTTTCTAGGTTTTCATACTTTAACCATTAACTAAAGTGGAAAAAAATGTTAAATTAATTAGTCTAAATGAATTTTTGAGGTCTATACGCGTCAATGGCAGTGAACAAGTTAATTAAGGTACTGTGGTAAGTATAAATGTATGTTTTGAAACATACAAGACATGGTTAGAATCTATCCATGAAAACCAAGACAAATGTACAGTATCCCGATTAAAGGGATACTTGACTCATTGAGCCATTTTCAGCAGCAAAAAGTTTATATTTTGTACAGAATGAATTTGGTAACATTATTTTTCATGTACAATTAATAGCTCAAAATAAAAAAAAAATCCACTTGCTGTCGACTGAAGGTGACATCACCTGTGCTGAGGAAATAGGTAACGACCAATCATGACTCAGTTTGCTGACCAAACCCAGAAAACAGGTGAGCCATGATTGGTCGTTACCTACTTCCTCAGCACACGTGATGTCATCTTCAGTCGACAACAAATGGAAAAACTAGTTTTAAAGTTATTAATTGTACAAGAAAAATAATAAAGTTATCAAATTCATTCTGGACAAAATATTAACTTTTTACTGCTGAAAATAGCTCAATAGGCCAAGTATCCCTTTAAGTGAGTACACACCTCTGATTTTTGTAACTGGGTCATTGATGGATAAGTTTGTCCGATGATGGCCATTTTATGAATTTTCATGTGGCGTGACCCAAAAAAACAAAACAATTGCAGATTTGTATTTTGAAATAGTACGAGTACTCAACTCGAGTAGTCATCAATACCAATGCCAAGTACCATTTAATGCCACTAGTACGTTTGATAAATAAAAATTTCCCCCAAAACAATATCATATAATTTTAACTCTTTGACCGCCATAAACGTTATAAAACGTTTAGCATAAACCTAGGGAAGGGCGCCGAGGACGTTAAAAGACGTCCCCTATGTTTTTTTTTTTTTTTTGGAAAACGGGTGCAGGAAAGCCTTGGGCAGCTGTGCTGAAAGTATCAGGCAGATCTGATTAGTAAAAGACTCGTTTTGGCCCCTAGAGGGCAGCGATGACTCTCTTTGCACAAGGTTGGATGGGCCGCCCACCGTGGGCGTCAGTAGAAGACGTGAGGCGGAGCTAGAGTGTTGAGGAGACAATGGCTGAATAAGCCACAATGGCTGACCAAGCAACCGGTTGCAAGCAGCTCACGCTTGAGCATTTTTTTCAAAGACGGAAAGCATCAATCAATACTAAAAAGCGCATTGATGTCGACGATGATGATGACTCCGAGCTTGACGCCAAAGTTGGAAGCCTTGACGCGACTGTTATGATCACGTAGTAAGCCTCACCGGCTAAGCGCGGCTAGCGCTGCAAAGGCCGGAAAACGCGCACAATAGCCGACCGGGTACTTCTACACAATCGGACATTCGATCGGGCGATGGAGAGTTGGCATCGACCAATGCAGATTGATGATGATGGTGAATCCTGAGGTTGACGCCACAGTTGGAAGCCTTGACGCGACTGTTATGATCACGTAGTAAGCCTCACCGGCTAGCGCGGCTACCGCTGCTAACGTCGGAGCTTTCACATGCGGACATTTTGTCGGACAATGAAGAGTACCCCGAGTCCAATGCATATTCATCGGAGGAGCGGGTACAGTCTGATCACGGAGAAGACACTGTTTCTGGACTACGATGCCACCATGAATGGAGTGGATAAAATGGATCAGAACATCTCTTACAACCCGGTGTAGCAACTGAAGGACACGAGGAAGCGAGACGTAACGAAACCGTAGCATGATCCTGATATTAGACTTGATGGCAACACACACTGCAGTATATACTTGCTATTCCCCGGAAAAAACGGCCTGCAAGAAAGTGGAGCACGCGAAGAGGCAATCTGTTGTACAAATGCTGTTGCGTCTTCTTGCACGCAGGAGAGTGTTACAAAAAGAAAAACTGTCGTTGAAACATCCACATATTTGTAAATAGCACCACAGTTGCACACATTTGTAAATAGTTTGCCAAATTGTTGTCAAATTGTTACACTGTTGAATGTAAATAAACGTATTTTGCTATCAAAAAACACTTTTTCATTCTTGGTGGTAGTGTTTTATAGAAGTAAAGCACTATTTAGGTGTTTGTGGCATCATTCATGGACAAAAAGAAGTGTAAAATTCACTAGAATGCATGAAATAATATCGTTTCACTAAAAGCTTGATTTCTCCGTATTTTGGTCCAAAACAGGCGAAATTGGGTCAAACTAACCATTTTCTATTGTTGATTACTAAAGAACGGAATAAGGTAGAAACAAACTTTTTTTTCTGATGAAAGATGAAAGTCCAATCTTTCATTTGGTAGTACGTGTGTTTCCATAGTCCAAACAGAACATTTTCTGTGGACCTTGAAAGATCAGTCAAAATGCTTAAATCGGCTGGCACTGACGGCATCCCTTTTCTGAAAACGTCTGGCAGTCAAAGAGTTAAATAAAGACTTTGATATCCCAAAATAGCATTTGTCTTAACATTTCATTAGATTAATGTCAATTTTCGATTCTTCTCATTTCTAGTTACTGATCACAAACTAGCCAAAAGAGGGCAATCGGCATGATGCCAACACCTAGTATCGGTACTTTCTCATCCCTAGCTACAATGCAGAAGTAGTCAGTGTACTGCGCATGGTCAAGTGAAGATCCGGTATGTGCCATGCAATAACAAAATGGCGGAGCAAAATTTTGACTCTTTGGGTTCATTTGGAACATTTTCACTTAGGGGTATACTCACTTTTGTTGTCATTTCTTCATAGACATCAATAGCTAAATTGAGTTATTTTGAGAGCATACTAAATTGCTGCACATTGTTAGCCTGGAGTGACATTGCTCACAAAGACAACGTCACGCAAGTAGTCAAATTTGATTGGGCCGTCCTGTTTTCGGACGGCGCTGAATCGCTGTCTATGGCCGCATGTCCAGACCCACTTTCTTTTTGAAGAAAGTGGGTGTGGCTCACCAGGCTAGTACATTGTAGGAAAGTGTCGAAAAGACAAAATATTTACACAAATCTGACGGGTGTTTTGTGAGGTAATGTATGTTCTGCTATTATAATATGTTTTGGATAAATATTTAAGCAGCTCCCTGCAAGGTTTTTACAAGCAAAAGCAACACAACTTGTAATGTTAATGTAAGCACTGATGCTAGTGCTAACATAACATTGTCCTGGCTGTTCCAGACATAAACATCCATCGTATTAATACTAATAGTAGTAATACTAATAGATACAATTAAAGAAGCTCTCCCTTTGCATTTAGTGCATAGGAGGTCTAGAGTTTTACTCCCTCTTGTTGCAAAGGCTAAATGTTATGTAGTTGGATGTGGGAGTATCTCAAACAATTGAATGGACAACTAGTATGCGATCTAGGGTCGCTGTGCCAATAAAAAAGATCTATTTATCTTCATTTCAAGTTATTCATTGTACCATCAGAACTATTTTCAAGGTCTTATTTGAGCTGAATTGATTTTTGAATTGTAATTGTCTTTTTCCTGAACGTCACTCTCTTGATTATGTTTCCTCAAGTGCAAGGTTTTTATCGAGTCCACACACACACACACACACACACAAAAAAAGTTAGCATCTTAATAATTTACAAAACGGATGATAGCAGTTATTCAACTTCAGCATGGCAATGGTGCCACTTCTCAAAAGTGAAGTATGCTGTGACTTTTAATCATCTTCAAGATAATTGCTTTCTCAATGAGAACATCTGTCAAGCCAGAGCATTGTATTACACTGGAGAAGTTATCGCTTATTGTTTGGCTGTTTGCTCTGAGCATCGTCAGGCATCTGCAACCATGTAGTCCAAATAATTCCTCTGTCAATTGTTTGAAGTCATACCCAATGGGGTGAACAGCCATAAAAGCCGGCATCCCATTCAAATGAAGACATTGGCTTTCATGCACTGTCTGTTCGAGTTTGGAAGCTTGAAGATCCCCTTTATTCCTCCTTTAGTGGATATCCTCCGAACTGACTCGTGTTGGGCAGAAGCAAAGGCCATAATTGATTTCTCTCTGTTCTCCAAATTCCTCCCGTCTCTCTCAGGTGCAGGCTAACGTAGCGCCTCAGAGAAACAGATGAATAAAAAGACGGAGAGTGAAGTTCATAGCCGAAAGGCGGTGACGCTGGCAGCCGGTCAAACTGATGCAGAGTCTGGAACATGGCAGTTAGCGTCTGAATTGGCTTCTGAAAGGAATGCTCACTGACCAGCCACAATGAAAGCTTGAAAGCTGGAATTTCCGTTCAAAATGGTCAGGCTACATTAAAAGGTAACACTTTACAACTATCCGTTATAAGTAGTTAATAGATCATTAGTTAACTGTTTATAAACTCTTTCACTGCCAAAGGTTATCCAAAAACACAACCCCTACAGTGCCAGCCGATTTGGAGCATTTTCACTCATCTTTCAAGGCAAACTGAATATTGTGTGCTGTGACTATGTAAACATGGTGGATATCATATGAAAAATTGGATCCCATTCTTTAGAAAAAAAAGAGTACATTATTCCGTTCTTTAAATTTGAAAATTGGTAATTAGCAAAAATGGAAAAAATATGGAGAAAAAAAACTTTTTGTGAAGATACATTTTCTGCACAACAGTGACTTTGACACTAATATTTTTTTGTTTAGAGACGCTGTGTGAATTAGATTTAATGTGACAAACGCTTCACCTCATCCTTGAAATGTTCTATTTCCTAAGATCCGCCATGTTTTCATGTCATTTGATACACGGGAGCCCGTTGACAAGAGATACAATACTGTCATCTGCTGGCCATAGTTAGTGGGTGTTTTTTATGTTTCCACCCCATTCACAAACCAGAGCTGCACAAGACGTTGCGCTGCCCATTGAGAAAAAAAGGTAGTTGACGTTATTGACGGTACTCAGGTGGGCGTGTCCTTAACGTCAATTAACGTTTTGGGCGGAAAAAGAGTTAATGAGTTATTAATAACCTGTTACGTGTTAACACTTGTAAGATTTATAATGATGCATATAAATAGTTATATTAATAACCTGTTAGTTGATGAGTTATAAACAACCTATTAGTAAATTACTTACTAAAGCCTCCTTAAGTGTCAGTTTATACATGTTTTTGGGACGTTATTCTAAAGTTACAACTGTTCCACATTTACTAACAGCTTATAAATGAGGAATATTGAAACAGGAACAACATAGTCAACAAGTCATTTATAACTCATTAACTAACAGTTTATTAATGGTATATTAACTAGCTATAGATATCATTATAAATCCTTAAAACTGTTAATACTCAAGTCATTAATAAATAGTTAATTAAGATAAGTTTACTAATGATGTTTGACTAGTTTATAACTTAGTTATAAAGTGTTACCATTGAAACTGCTTTTGTTTTGGTGCAGCATTTAAGACAGTATCGAGGAATTTGGATGGAAAAACCTGTATTACCCGGCTGATGACATCACCAACATTTTGCTGCTCCCACCCGAATCATGCGCATTCACATCCCCCCCCCCCCCCCTTGCACCGCCTCGTGGGTGAGTATTTTTGTGTGTGAGTTTAGTTTCATAAGCTTTATCGTTGGTATTACTTGGAGACTGAGACATGTTCCCGACAGGAAGAGCAACAAATGATAGAATTTGTAAATTTTGAAAATAAATAATTTAGCGGAGTCACAAGCAACTGGTGGCTCCACTGCAGGCCCTCTGGCCTCTTCCATTAATAACAGGCTAGGCTCCAGTCCAAACAGTCCACCTCTGACCCGCTCCAAACTTTGTTTGCAGAGTTTATTCACTCGTATTTCACCTCTCTACATGAATGAATGAATAACATCATTTCCAGCAAATATGCACGTTTTAGGAATTTATTGTGAGCTGTTAGGACAACTGTGATATTCTGTGAGAAGGAAGCTTATAAATGGAATCATCCCCATCATCATCATCATCATCATCCTTGAACCTTCAACACCTTGCCGCTTGGCTCAGGCAACTTGACAACAACGCTAAATTAATCCCATTTTGCAATGTGACTAAAGCTGATGTGCAAAAAGAAATGAACTAACACCAAGGTAGCGGATTTGGCACCCGTGAAAATTCAGTTTTAAGTGTAAGCTATTCAGCTTAATGAGGAATTGACTCAACACGTCAATAGCAGAAAGCATTAAGACTTGACAATCAGCACATACAGCTCCTAGCACGTCCTTCACCCAACATCGGCCTATCAACGGATCTATCCACACATCATCTATGAAGGATTGCTCGTCAAATAGCACTTTTAAATTGCATGCCGTGTTGGAGAGATTTTCCTGCTTACCTTGATGCTTGTTCTCACACATTATCATAACCAGTAGGAGTTGGCAGCAAAAAATAATGACTCCTGGTGGGAAGGAGTAGGACACTGGCGTGTGAATGAATAACACATACGCTTATGTATTGTACAGTATTTATGGTTCATGCCACATACGATCCAACCATTGTTAAGTGAAAGGTGACGGATGAACATGATGACTAAAAAGCTGTCTAAGTTTTTGACTTAAGTTTTTGATTTCAGTGCAGTTTATCCTTTAATGATGTATTATGGCAGTCCTTTGATTTTCTTATTTTTAAAATAACAGACCAGAAGCAGTAGAGTTGACAGTGGCATGAGATGTTGAAAAAAAAAAATGCAACAATTTAAAACTCGTTCAACTGATTGAGAATGCCCTCATTTAACATGCAGCCTGTTGCTATGGCTACAATTCTCAGTCACACTGGAGTACTGCAGATGCTTGGTGCTCACAGTCAGTGTTAACAGCCAAGATGCTGAAACGCAATCAAGCTTATCTGTTTCCTTGTGATGGGATCTCAGGTTTGTTGTGGAAAATAATCAGGTTGATGTAAATCTTCCTGGCACTGTCAACAATCAAACTAAAAAGGCAGCAAATGTCTCGCGTAGGAATCCGTGCTGAATTCCATCTGAATTCTGACTAAGTTGGTGGCATCGTTCTTGGCAACGTTGCAGAGTGACGGCGGCCAACAATTGGTACGGAGTTGTCGGCTTCATCACTTATGCAGACGCTTGAATACAGTAGCTGCAAGACTCGTTTTGTTCATTACAACTGTTGGCTCGCATGAGCAAATTAAAATTGTAAATTTCATGACAATATCCACATTTGCGAGTTCTACAGGATTAAGGACTTTATGAATATAAGATATTCTGGTGACTATATATATATATATATATATATATATATATATATATACATTTAGTTCCAATATACTGCTCAAAGGCATCATGCTAACTAAATGTTATACAAAATTGTGTGAAGGTTGACATTCCATAATTTTTGTCACTCCAAATATTTACATTTTCTCCAAAATTCAACATTCTTCACCCCAAAACTCTTCATTCATTCCCAATGAGGCCGGGTTCACCCCAGAGGTTGTTTGTCATTCATTCCAATGGCACATTCACCATTACACATTTACACCGTCAGCTCATTCATTTCACCTTGAAAACGATTTTTAAATGACTACTGACTAAAATTGACCATTTTCACCATTACAATAACACACACACAAATCCCTATTCATTCGTGATGATTCATATTGTCCCCATTTTCAATTCAAACGTTCATAAGTCTGATTCACCAAAATTTTCACATTTTCTCTTAATAAAGTTCCCCCCACCTTAACCCCAAATTAAGACTTTACAGCCACAGATTTTGTATCAATCCTGATCCATCTGGTCAGATCGGTGTAAAGTCTCATATCTTCCAATATCATTCCATATTTTTCGGTATTAACATCATTCAAAATCATTCCATGTTTCAATACTTTTTTCATTCAGCATTTCAGCCTTCACTACTCGAAATTTCCCCAGAAAGGAGAAATGTCTAGTTTACAAATTGGAATTACAGCAAATACCAAAATCCTTGTGATGGTACACTGTCAAGTAATATTTGCCAGTGTTGATCAGATACATTTATTAGCATTTAGCTTCTCTGCATGATGATGTCAGCTAACAAATGCATCTTCACAACAGTAAAAGCTGATGTGCTTCCAGCAATCTCATTGTGCTTGATTGTTCGAGCAATGTTCTCGGCATTGACGGAACCGCTGAGCCTTATCCGGCACTGAAGACTGAACACAATGATACGCTGCAATTTAGCCCGATGGCAGTCAATGCTGTTCAACAATGGCACTGATAACAAACCATGTCACCGCTGAGATCTCACTACTGAGTCATTTATGAGTACTTTCCACATACATTTACTTTGTTCTCACTGAAAGTAACATTGGAAGATTTCTGCAGCGTAATGATCCAAAATAGGAGCAGCTAATGATGATAAGCTAATGGCTAGCTTAAGTGGTATATCATGTTGTTGGCATGTCTTTCAACACCATAACACAAATGCAGAGAAAGTAAAGCTGCCAGGATAGCATATTAGTGTACTATAACTGCAAATTGTGATCCAATTAAAACAATAGTGTGTGAGGTGACGCGAGCTAATGAAGCTGTGAAAATAGGTAGCATTGTTGTTAACCCTTGACAGTCTTAAACGTCACCAGCAGTGATTGTGTGTTTCCCCCCCCCCCCCAGAGGCTGGCTTTTAAAAAACAGGACTTCATGAGTGACCTTTGCTACTTCCTGACTGTTCTGCTAGTTTCTGTCCCGTAAGTGACTGTGCTTAAGTGCTTTGCCATTTAGTGGCTGCAGTGAAAATCTGCGGGAATCCAGGAAAACCTGATCTTCCCCCAGCGTGACTTGTTAAGTCACTACTTATTCATTATCACTGTCCCTGGACAGTAGGTGCTTTGTTCAAAAGGAAAAAAACAGAAAACATGCGGCAGATGACAGCCTGTCGTCTTCCTTGCTGCGATCAATGATTAGCTGAAAGGCAAACTGCAATGCCATTCAAAATGTTCTTGCTCTAACTGTGAGCAATATTACCTGAAACTTCGGGAGGATGCGTAAAAACTGCCCAGGAACAACAAATTGTACTGAAAAACTACTGGCCTTGGTTATCTTGGCCACATATGACGTAAGGAGTAGAATTTGGACCAGAGGAAACAAGACATTCTGGCGACGTGTTACAGAGGAACTAGAGATAAAAGACAGCAGGAACCCGTGACAAAATATAGAACCATAGCCTCATAGAGGACCCAAAGCCAGTCATAACATCACATTTGAAGTCAGTGTGTGTTTGAAGTATTTGTTGAATTGCTATCTTTTAGCGGAAAATCACACATTGGCACTTCCATTGTACCACTTCTACAACCTAAAAATAAATTGGGTTGCATTTTTTTTTCCTCCTGATAACATACCTACACATTCTATACCTATATGTTTGAACTGTGAAAATATTTCTCGCTTAATGCCTCCAGTGGAATCCCACCTGGTTGTTGTAAGGCTTTTGCACGTTGCAACGAGGCACTCTAAAACGGCCATGCCAGCACGAAGCCGTTGTCTGTCATGTTGGATTAAATTTTTTAATTTTTTATTTTTAAACTTTGTTCTTCTGCTTTCTCTCCTTGGCAAGCACAACCACGGTTAACAACGAGGCGCTCTAAAGCAGCCACGCTAACTGCATGTCTGAATTGCACCGGATAACCGTGTTTTGTTACTTTGGGCATGGAACTTTTATTCTAAATGTACAAAAACAAAAATATCACTTGAAAAAAACAAGTGTTAGGAAATTACTGTGGTGAGGAAAATCCACCCATTTTTATCCATTTTAGGGGGCGGCCATTTTGCTACTTATTGTCGACTGAAAATGACAACGCAGGTTAACCAACTCACTTGTTTTTTTAAGTTTGGTCATGTGATGTTTGCAAGATGAGTCGTGATTGGTCAATACCTGAGCAACTGTGATGTCATTTTCAGTTGACAGCAAGTGGCAAAATGGCCGCTCCCCTGAGATAGATTAAAAAAACAGGTGGCTTTTGCTACTTAACTCGTATTCCACAAACACAATATTAATCAGAATACTGTGTTTAGACGAGTGGGGCTGCATAGAACATATTACAAAGAAAAGTTTTGGCTTGACTTCCCTTTTAAGAAAGATGGAGAATAGAAGAACAATCCTTACGGACCAAAATGAAGTCCAGTCCTCCATGCTGCAATCATGGCTGCTCTTCTTCATTTTCCTGCATTCAACCCACGAAACAGCTTCATAATTTTCCTGCCACAAGGCCGCTGCGCACACATTACTTTCATCCTCAGCTGAGTTTTCTTATTTTCCTTAAAGCAGTCTGATCCAATCTGTGTTCCGTTACTGACAACAGGAGGGAAGTGGATGCAGGTGCCGATGTCACTCTTGTGCATCGTCACTAAACGATTTTCTCTGAAAGCAGATGGGAAATCATCGGAATAATCTTCCTAACGATTCCCAATGCCTACATAGCTGATTTGTAATGAAAGTTATTATGATTTTTATAGACAAGAAAATAAAGCTACGCGATACTGAATGACCGGCCTTATCTGCGCTCCCACAACAATGGTAGTAAAACTTCGCCCGAGTCAGCACATTACTATCGCGTTGATAATTAGAGCAACAAAAGGGAAAGGGCCAAGGACGGAATTAGTTTATCTAATTCTTTCTCTTGTCTTGTCACGTGGGGCCATCGGTAGCAGACAAACGGGCCTTTTTTATTCCAGTCAGACAATAAATGTGATCTGCGTTCTGCGCTGCGGGACTTGAATCGACACATTCTCTCTCCCTTGTTCAAAGCGGCACTGCAGCTCCTTTCAACATTTTTCAGAGCGTCTCCACACCTTTGAAGGCAGGCATCCGTAATGAGTGGCGTCAATTTTCATCCCAATTAGAGTGTTTATCTCAGCTTAGTTCACCTATGGTGTTGCCTTTGCCTCTAGTGGGGCGCTGATGAATTTTCATGAAGGACAAACACTGTACTTCAGATGAAAACGCTTATCTTGTGCTGGGATTTAAGGCTTTCGAGCTGGAATTATTTCTCCCCAATTTGTTTGTGCTGTGTTAACATCAAGCGTGGCGCAGGCTGGCCGTGGAGTGGCGTTGGCGGGGGGGGCTGCTAATGCATGTTTATGTAAGATGGGTCTCTAAGAGCTTTCGTGTGGAAAATGGAATAAATGGCGCACGTCGCGTATCATCCCGCCGCACCTTGATGAGGCCTGTCAGATAGAAAGTGACAAACAAGAAAGCTACACGTGTCACTCAAAGCTTTTTCCAGCTTGTCACAAACACCAAATAAATGCACGTGCAGATCCGTAGGATTTGCTGCTGCCAGTTTTCATTCTGCAGTGACGGATGAACAATTTCTTCCACGGCGATTCCGATATTGGAGCGAGTAGAATGGAGGGCCGCGGGCTGTTTTCGTGGACTTGCCGCTTTGTTATTGCACTGAAGTGGCTGTTATGCCAAAGAGCCTGTGCACAGCAGCAGGACGATGAAGCCGTTTCCCCCCGACACTGATCTATGGCTCCGATTCACGGAACCCTCGGCTCTGACATGCAACATTTAAATGAAGTCATTAACATTTAAACTCTCTTTCTTCCAGGGACAATCTGTCCTGACATCCGCTTGGCCTTTCTGCAACTTGGTGGAACATGAATATGGAAGCTGCCAAAAGGCTGTGAAAACGTGTTACTTGTCAGCTTTTTACCACAAAACTGTTGGAGGCCCTATTTGTGTTTTTATATGATCTCATAAAAATAAAATGACAATTCATTGTACACTGTGCAATGACAATGAAAGTTGTCATTCGAAAACACAACAATGAATAACTATGCCATGCAATCGAATTTGCAGTACCTTGATTGATGAAATGTAATCCGTTCCATCCAATGAGTCTTTCTCACACTCGGTGGGAAGCCATATTTGGAAGTGCTGAAGTAGCAGCCTACCAAGAAGTAAATGTGACAGGCTTTTCGTACCATAGACGAGGAATAGACCGCACCTAGACAAAATGTATCTTTCAAAAGCACTGTATTAAGGCGTCCTCATGCAAATAGCTTACATTGAAAGATCCCCCCTTATCCAGTCATGCAGCTCTTTAATAGAATATTCTCTTTATTCATGATGATGTCGCACAGCTGTACAACGCCATCCAGCAATGAATGGGTTCGACAACGGCGCACTGCACCCAGCTACCGGTAAGTTCATAGCGAAAAGGGCTTCAAGAGCCGCATTGTGGTTTAAAATCCATTATTTTCATATTTATTGTGATGAATGACTCGCAACAAATAGTTGCCCCTTCATTCGTTGTCCAAGCTTCAGGGCGCCTCTCGATTAGCTATCGTTCTGTTTGATATTACAACCACAGAGCAGTTCACTTGAGGTGATCAGGTTTAACATTGGATGTTTAGCCTTGTCCATTTTCCAAGCAAATCGCGGAGAGAAATGAACGCGCCCAACACCTTACGATTGGTATTGGTTTGTGTATAGTGTGTACCTTATTCTAGGTGTTTACACTGGTCAGGTTTTTTTTATTTTTTTTTATTCTTCAGTTCAAATTCTTTTGTGTTATCTAATCCACTTGCTTTCTGCCGCTAACTCCACATCATGCTCACAACTGCACCAACAAGTTAATTTTGCAACCATCCTCCCTACGTCTGCGGTATGAATGTGCATTTAGAATATGGAATAGTCCACTGCATGAGAAGGGAGCACTCAAAACAATAATGATATTTTTACTTTAAATAGAAGCAAATTAATAATCTGTTTTTTTTGTTTTTTTTTATGGTTGGGAGCTCCTGACAATTTTGGCCCCCCCAAGCTAGTGCCTGTTTGCCTAATGCAGTGATTTTCAATTAGGTTTTGTTACGCCTCCCCCCAGGAAGAAGAAAATATTTCACCCCAAACTCTCTGCCACAAACTATAAATGGCATCATTTGTCTATAAAATCTAATACTTCTTGCACAGTCTCTGGCAATGACAGCACCATTGCCACCTACTGTAGCGGATGTGCAATTACGCTTTATTGTAGTACACAGTCAATTCTGTAGAGTAAATTTGACTCAATTTGGAGTGGTAACAAATTGACTCAGTTTGAGTAATATTTACAATTGGAAGAAAGCAAAATAAAAAATATACTCAAGGGTTAAGGAACAAATTCACAACCTCCAGCTTGGGAGACAGCCGATCTACTCCCTGAGCCAAGCAGCTCCAGCTTTGTGTTAGTGTATCGCACGTGTCAGCTGGAATCTTCCCAACTTCAAGAGATTAAAAACAATGTCTTTGGTCTCTTTGAGAAAAGCAAACACTAGGAGGGGCATAGCTCAGGTGGTAGTGTGACAGTCTCCCAAGCTGAAGGTCGTGAGTTCGTTCCTCAACCTTTGAGTGACCTTTTTCCCGCCCCAATTCTTTATTTTAGTTTCTTCCTATTGTAAATCTTAGCATACTCTAAAACTGAGTCTATTTGTTCCCTATCTAAATAGAGTCAAATTGACTCAACATAATTTACTGTGTAGAAGAAATGTATAACTTCAGTAAAAAATTTAATAAAAAATAGTTATCCAAATAATTTACTTAAGAGTCATTAAGCATTCAATAGAAAAACTACTGAAGTATTGAATAGCTGTTGAGTAACAAGTAATGAGTAACTTTTTATTTTATTTTATTATTTTTTTTATTTTTAGAGCAGAGCTTAAATGTAAACCAGGAAAATATATAAAACAATACATCCAATTTTTTTTAATATATACAGACGTAGCCACAATAAATGGTCTTAAATTTACTTTAATCACTTTGCGAAAGTCTTTTAGCTCCCCGGCAGTATCAGGCCAAAAAAAGCTGGATAGTAAACAGATTATTTTAGTGAGAATATACAGTACATTTTGCTAAGTGTTTTATTTTGGGAAAGTATTCACCATTGAATTATTTAACAGTACTGGCTCATGGGAACTACGCAGTAAAAGTCTAAGAATTAGGGTGGATTGTTTTAAGTGCATTTGGCCACGTCAGGGAATTTTTTTTTGATGGTTCTACACAGTTTTTGCATTCCACGTAATGCGTATACATATTTACAAGTCACAACTAATATGCGCCGCAAGCGAGGAATGTGGGGGGGATGAGAAGCCCACTTATGATCGGAGTCGTGAAGTATTGATCATGTTTGACTGTAATTTCATTCCATTTGAACAATTTCGCATAAAGTGGACATGTGGGAGGGAGGAACATGGAGGTTGCAAATAAACGAGTTTTGGCTATTGGCGCTGACGTCGCACCATGCCCAGTGGCAATCCGTCTCAGCTAATTACGTATTTTATCATGAATGTTAGCTTTTTGGCTTTCCTTTAGTGCAATAGTAATTGTTTTGCTTATTGCAGGGCTGTCCAAACCTTTTCATTTAAGGGCCATATACAGAAAAACAGAAGGATAAATTGGAAATAATAAATAACAAATAAATGTGAAATCCTTTGACTGTAATGTATTAAAACAATTCAAGCAATTATTTATATTTTCTAGTTAAATAAGCTGCTAAATAATAGCTTTGTGTTAAGCAGGGCTGGACCGGGCATCTGCCCTGTATTGGACTGGCCATCTGCCATACAGGGCAGATGCGCGGTGGGCCGGTGTCTTATGGGGCCAATGTGGTGCTATTCGATTATTATTTTCCTCCATTTTACCCCAAGAGACCAGCCCACAATTTAGAGGGAGCAGCCAATTAATCAGTTGACAATATAGAGAGCAAACTGAACCAATCAACACGGTAGCCAAGGGTGATCAGTAATCGGACTGGGCGGTCGGGCAAAATGCCAGGGCCGATTATTTGTGCCAGTCCAGCCCTGGTGATAAGGCAATTAGTCTAGTATCTCACTAGAGACCAAATTCCATCACACAAGATGGAACTGTACTAAGCTGTACTTTTCAAACACTTACTTGAGAATCATTAATATTCATAAATCAGATATCAACAGAGTAAATTTTAGTATATGCCGCTGTTGACAGAATTGGATGGCGGACAGTAAATGGCCCCCGGGCCGTAGTTTGGACACCACTGACTTATTGTCTATCATTTTGTTGTATTGGTGCCCTAAAATCATGTTTTGTATAGTATCCCGCACGTGATTCCTTTTTATTTTTTTGAGGTGAGTGGTTACTGAACCAAAACCCCCAAAACAAGCAGGTCTCATGATGTGGCCAGCGTTATTCAAGCTGCAAATCCCAACTTGATACACTTGAACGCTTGCACTTTTAACTCAACAGTCTGTGAATCGCTCTCAAAAGTCGAGGCTTCACTCCCTTGACCTGCCAGCAATGCAGGTGCCAAAGTGGCAAGTGAAGAAAGCGCGCACACAGAGAAACTCTGAAGCTTTTTTTTCTTCTCTTTTTCCTTTCGTCGGATGACACCACAAACGTGTTGATGTTAAACGCTAGCACCGGAGGCACTCGCATCAAGACTTGCTTGAGTTTCTCAGCGGGTTTCTAAGGTGAAGAGAGAGGCCTGTCACGCAAACTCGTCTCATTTGATTCCGGGGGACGCCCGAGAGGTTGCGTGCGGGAGATCACAGGACGCGCTAATTATTCCTGTCTGCCCAGAGACGCCCGACTGATTGCTCTGTTACAAGCGGCTCGCGTATAATGTATGAGCTGAGGTAATGTGAACTGTACCCGATGCAATCAGGATTAAATAAAACATGAGATCCTGTCATCGGGCAAAATTGGATGTGTGGCATTCAAAAGCGAGACGCGGCTCCCATTTCAATCTTTATTAATTCTTTCAGTTATATTTTAGCAAAGCAAACATCAAAGTATGAAGGCAACGTTTCATAGAACTCGAACCCATTCGATCCGCAGTGTGGCGCCACGGGAAGTGAGCCATGGAGAACATTGAACTAAAAATCCTTTCAATCAACTCAAGAACAATCAACAGGTAGAAGCCATTTGATGACTCCAATGACAAAATCAAATCTGAAAACTTAACTTGGAACGAACAGTTGGACCATCTCCTAAAGTGTGTGATAGCGATTGCGTGTTGGATGTGAAATAAGGCAGATTCTTCCACAAATGTTAGACAAGCAGAGATGACTCATTTTTGTTAAATTGCTGGCATGCAGTGGGAATGATGAAGAAAAAGGCAAAGTGGGGTGGGGGGTGTGGGAGGGGGGATATTGTAGTGTAAGTAGATGGCGAGTCCATTTGTTAGAAGACAATCATAACTTTTAGACCGAGTGTGTGTTGAGAAGTAAAGAAACACGTTTAGAAGTTTTAATCTAAGAGGGTCGTAAACTTGAACCGAAGATATTTGACTTTTATGAACGAAACCTCACTGATACTCGAACCCGACTTGGAGAGGCAGCACAATGGCTTGCAACAATTCAACTGGCACATTGGCAAAGTTATGCCAGTGAGGTATGGCTCATTTTCTGCACGATATGTTCGAGGTTCTCCCCGGAAGAATTCAGATGCACGGAACTTTAGGGGTTGTATTATTAACAAAAGAGAAAAGGGCAAAAGAAAGCGACAGGATGTCTTGAACCTGTGACAGCACCCAGAACGCGTTTGGGCTTGGCTGTTTCTCTTGTGAATGGTCTTCACTCCGTCTGCTGGCTGTCAGATGAGGTTGATTGTCCTTCCCTCAGACGGTCATTCGTTCTTCTCGGCAGCGTCTGCACACAAAACAAAGTTATTTTCAGAATTAAGATTGTTGCAGGCTTTCAGTTCTGGCTTCAAAATGCATTTAGTTGTAGAACATGGTTGTGTACAACTGTGTTTTTAAACTTTTTAAACATCTCAGGCGGCCGCCGGCCTTTATTTCCACAAGGGCTCAGGGAACGACCAATCACGGCTCAGCTTAAAAAAACAGATGAACCGTGATTGGTTGTTACCTGAGCTCTTAGGCACTGTGATGTCATTTTCAGTGGAAAGCAAGTGACAAAATGGCCGCCCCCTGAAATGGATAAATGCTGCTTAATTCATATTCCACAAACACAATATTAATCAGAATGCCGTGTTTAGACTAATGGGGGCACATACAACACATCATTGTAAATACATTGTTTAGGTTGTCTTCCCCTTTAAGAGAGAAGTTTAAGACAGTTTTGACTTGGGATGTTCGATACCACTTTTTTTCCAGACTGATACTAGTACGAGTACTCAAGTTGAGTAGTCAACAAGACCGATACCAAGTACTAATACCACTAGTAAAAAAATAAATAAAAACATTGACAGAATTTTAACAAAATATCTATATATTCCAATATATAACATTTTCTTTAAAATTGCATGAAATTGATGAACATTTTCGACACTTCTTATCATATATATTACTGTATGGCTTTGATGCGGATGAACTTTGAGATGAATAAAAACACAGACATTGACCTGACAAATGGTCTTCAAGATGAGTAGAAAACCCACCCCCCTTTCACAGAGACACACTTTATTTGTATTTTTTCAGTGTCCTATGCATTGAACATTCAATCATTCCATTAGGAGACTCCAAAGATTGCATGGTGCCTATTTAAAAAGCAATCTTTAGTTTTAAATCCCTCTTACCTATTTGTTTGCTTTTTTTCCCTTTTTTTTTTTTTAAACGCTGTCTTATTGATTTAAGCCAAACTAACTGTTCACAGTTGCTACCCAAGATGTGTTTTTTTTCTCCTGCAAAGCCATAATGATCAAATCAGATTCCCATTTATTTGACTTTCCATTGAAAAAAAGCTAAATGCAGAACACACGCAGAGATCCAAATTCTTGGTATTCTGTAGAACAGCTTCATTCAAATGACATGCCCTGTTATTATGCCCAAATCTCAGTGGGCACCTGAGAATAACAGTGTGGTATTCTTATCAAATATGATTTATTTGCATGATTATCGCCCCTACAGTCTGTCTTGTCCGCACCTTGGAATAATATGTATTGCACACTTGATTTATTGAATGTCTGATTGTGGACTTTGCAGGCAATTTATCACACTCAATCTCCACAGACGCGCTGACACATTTATACCAAAATACCAGGGTCATAGCTGTAGATCTGGAATGGGGCTTGGGAAGGGGGCGCATTTACAAATGCATTTGGCCCTGAAGGCGCACGTAAAGACTGTCTGCCTGATGTCTTTGCCTGCTAAGACTAAGATGGAGACAGATGGGGAGGAGAGCGCGAGCTGTGCGAGAGCGACGGCACAGCGACGTGGAGGGTGAAGCCGCGTCGCACTCGGCTGCGCGGCGTGGGTCGGCAGATTTGGCTAAGTAATTCCGAGGAAACTTCGGGACGGGAGTGAATTTTAATTCGGCAGCTGTGGCCTCTCAGACGCATCCTTTTGTGGCGTTCGGTATAAATAGGAACACGTCCTCCGTGTTTTTCTTACCTTTGGACTTAATGCTGTCAGTCACAATGGATTCATGTTCCCCTGAACTCTCAACGTGACCTTTCATCCCCTCTAAAGTTAAAAGAAGTGGGAGTGAGAAAGAGAAGACAACAAAATGTGAATGCTCAGTTTTCACAATTGTTATGTTAGATGTGTAGGCAAAGACAATATAACCCAGCTTTTTGGATGGATGACACATGCTGAGGAAGTGTCCATAAAAAATGGTTTTGAATCTAAAGTAAAAAGTTTTAAAGAAGATATAGTCCGATAAAGTCCACACATCGGTGTTCAAACGTCAGATTTTTGTGATATAAACAACAACAGATACAAAACACTATTAATGCAACCTATAAACGGTACAGCTCAACTAAAAAATACAAATAAAAAAATTTGAGAGGGAAAGTAAAATAAAACGGAGATAATGTGGTTGCATAAGTGTGCACACCCAATCATAAATGGGTATTTGGCTACCTTTAGTCAACAAATCACATTCATAGTCATGTTTGGGAGCCAGCGCACAACTGCCACCATTGAAAATAAGTTTAAATAAGCGAGAATAAAGCTGAAATGTTGACTGCTGATTAATTTACGATGAATGTGATTTGGTGAATTCTGAACTCAGCCACATCTCTATTTATGAGAGGGTGTGCAGACTTGTGCAAGTACATTATCTCAGTTGTTAATTTTTATTACATTCTCCAAAAGCAAAATGTTTTTGATTGACTTATACAAGCTATAAATCACATTACGGTTTTGAAATGATTTGTTTTGGTCAAAATTTTCTGTGTCACAAAAACCTGGCATCTGAACAGGGGTGTGTAGACTTTTTATAGCCATTGTATGCACCTTGATGTGTCCCTACTTTAGATCATCTTTGTGCCAATCCCCCCCCCCCAATATTCTATTAGTAAGCATGGAAATAGTTAAATCTCTCCACAATATATACACGATATAGGGGTGTGAATATCTCTGTACTGTAGATCACGTGTTGTCAAACATACGGACCACGGGCCGGATTAGGCCCACAATGCGGTTTAATCCGGCCCGCAAGGTGATTTTCTTTTTTTGTAAATTCAGATCAATTAATCAGGCGGCCACAATCAAAACATATAAATTCGTAATTTCACAAGCAATCCTCAGATGAGCAATGCAAGTTGTACATGGAATTGCCCTGGATTTCATTATTTTACACACAACCTAAAGTTACGGTTTGTTTAAAAAAAAAGTGGTCAAAATCTATTCTTCTACACTGCTTCTCAAAGCCTTGGTGCTAATCTCAATTGTGATTATAGCAGAAATGTACATGGGCAGTGAACATACATCCCTTTAACAACAGGGGGCAGGATGGAGAACCAAGTGATTTGCTCACCTCCAGTGCTGGTGCCAGGTGCAGTCTCGGAAGCATCTGAAAAGTGAAGCACATTTGATTGTGAGATATTTCATGAAGTAGTTGCATAATGCTATGATATTCCATGTTTAACATCCACACTTAATGGCCTCTCATGCCTGGAAATTCTGTGCTTTTCTTGGGTTGCACTTAAAAAGAAGAAGAGAGAAAAACATAAGCGAGAAGGGAGAGGGATGCGTGCAAAATTAATTACAAACTGCCATCCCTGTAAGGCAGCCCAAGTACCCACCCCTGCACCAAACCTCCCTCCACATCCTCTATACGGCCTGTTATCTCCGTAGTCACACAACTCCTTCCTTCTTCCTCGCTCCCTGAGCAAACCTCGCCGCTTCCCCCTTTTGCAACAACAATCAGGCAAACAAAGCACACCATAAAAAATACCCGCTCTCCCCCGGCGGCCCGGCAGCCCAGCAGCAGCGTGAAATACAACCGCTTGGCTATGAAAGAATAGAACTAAAAACATTCTGCAGCCTGCAGTGAAGGTCAGATCATCGGCAAAAGAAATGCAAGGAGTGATCACGGTAACGACGTTGCGACAAAAATGACCGTACCATAGCATGGAGTTCATTGAAAACAATAATAGTATCATACATTTGGGCTTCTTTTCTTTTTTTTTTTAATCACCGTTTCATCTCATATTCTTCTTTCAGTCGTCACCTGCTGCGTCACTGTTTGACATTCAGCCTTTCTATTCGCTGCAAATCTTCGGATTCCAGCTATCTTATGCTGACTCAAAAATAGTTTCCCCAAAAACAGAATGGATTTTTATCTGATGCAACTATCTGAAGTGAAGTTTCTAATCCCTGTTAGTCTAACGGTAGGAAGGATGAAGCAACAACAGTCTCAGACTTTGTGTGTGTGTGTGCGATTCCTCTCAAAGGCACAGAATTGCCCTGAGGGGATATAAGCATCTACAAACCAAGTTAAGTGCTGAGGTTTTAGAAATGAAGCGTCAATGCCTAAAAGAGGTTAGACGAGGTAAAAAAAAAAAACGGAAAAAAAAACAATAAGTGTCTATGCAAGCACCAATTACAGCTAGAGGTTTAATTTTAACACATACTTTTTTTTGTTTGCAGTTAAGCCCAAAACAATAAAACGGGCATTTAGTAGACATAGTGTAGTGGTCCCTGGAGAAGTGGGTATACTCACAAATTTTAGGAAGTCCAGAAAAATGTTGTTTAAAAACAAACATAATTCATCATTTATACAATAATCAAATTAGGTCAATCATATTATGACTTGATTAGGCACACTTTGCAGTTTTTACTAGCAACACAAGCAGCCTGAATGAATATGAAATGGATTTATCATGATACATGCATATCAATATATACAATTTATAAAACAATATTTAGTAAACAATGAACCAAAAAAGTCAAAAAGGGCCTCAATATTGTTTTAGGCAATATCAACTACCATTTTGGGAGCTCAGAGCGCTTTACGTGAGCTAAAAATTCTGGGTCGCAGACACAGCTCAGCACCGTATTTGAATGGCTGCTTTTCTTGGTATAGTAAATTAGGAGTTGGTATACACAATGCTGACTGAAAAAGAAGTATACACTGTATACCATAAACCACAGCACTGCTTTTTAGCCATTTGCTAAGAGGGTATATTGTGAGAGGAAGTGACACAAGAAAGAGTCAAAAGACTAAGTCCGTTTTTCAATATGAACGTGCATCCTGAACACAGTAAATGGGAACATTTGTGTACATACTAATATCAATACAAATTTTTTAAATGTTCTATTTGAATGTTTTTTTTTCTATTTCACTGATGAAATATAATACCAGAAATACCGTAAGAAACAGACCTGAGGCTTTTTAGTTCTAAACCACTGGCAACTACAGTCAGAAAAACAAAACTACTGTTAAATCAATACTTCTTTGAAGAGTGTCAAACAATACCCAGTTGATGCTTATGAATATATATCACAGGAGAATTACTTAAAATGTACCTCAAAGATTGCTGTCAAAAATGTTAATATGTTCACAGGTTGTATACATGAGAATCAACCAAACTCACTCAATAGTCATGATGAATTATTAATGGTACCCATTTAGTTTTTTTTCCTATTAACTCCACACATTGACTCTTTACACCAGATGCTGGTGTTCAAGCTGATGGTGGAATGAGGATATTGCGCGTGTGGGAAGAGAACTTCTGTCAAGATTGCCTTATTAGCCAGGCTAGCATAGCATCATAGCAACAGCATTGTGTGCAGCAGCAGGAGCTCAGTGAATCGCTGGCCTCATTCCAGAAGCTCCTTTGCTGCTTTGTTTCAGCACACACAATACTGCTGTAATATAAACTCCTTCTATACTATCAATTAGTGATCCAAAGAAAGCAACAAATGTCACAATTTCATTCTGGTCCTATGAATGCGGCCCTCTCAAGGCAACATTAGTCTGAATTTATTACAAGTTCACTCCCATGTGTGCTGACAGTAGTGAAGCCATCTTTTAAGGGAGAGGGTGTGTGGATTGTGGTAAACACGTAAACAAGATAGGAGGGAGAGAAAAACAGTCCTCTGTCAAGGTTCTAGTGAAGGAAAGGCCCACTCCACCGAGGGCAGATAACGAAAGTAGAAAAACAGTAGGCAGAATTGACTCCCTCAGCAGGAAGCGAGACCGCTTACACTAGCGGTTCCAAACACTACGACCACGGACCCTGAGGGGTACTTGAAAGTGTCTCGCTTTTTCCTTTTTGGAATGCAAATTACCAGTATGCATAGAGAAATAATTTGAGTTAATCCGGGGCTCTGCTGACAGACATAATAAACACAAAATCCACAAAGATGAGCGACTTGAGTAGGAACAGTTAGATGCTCATTTAAAAACAACCACGATAGAAAATCAATCAGTAGCTCAAGTGCGTGCAAGACAAAGTCGTGGAAGGAGAGCTGTATTCAAGTCATCCTCATATGCAGACAAGCAGAACATTACCACCACCCCACCTTCCATCTGCAGCATTAGTAGGTACATAGCCAGAGATGTCAAAGATAAACATAGAAAGGTTAACTTAACCGATTACTATGCCCTCTCAAACCCGTTAAACTTCATCCAGGCAGGGTAGAGAAGCTGTGTGTAGGGTTAGTCAGTCCCAGACTAGAATTAAAAAAGGCACACAAGAAGCCGTTACTAGTACATACTAAATAAAGTGATTGGGTTGGTCTGCACCATAAAACTCAGTGGTCTATAAGAGTTGTGTTTGAGAGGACCTTTCATTATTGAAGGGGTGCACCAACATCAGCAGTCGGTGTACGTTTAGTGAAGAGGAGTGATGGTGGTTCCAGTTATCTGGCTCTGGAGCATTTTGACACTCCAGCGGATTATTTATCCTATAATTCACGTGTGTGAAAGATGTTATGGAGACAGGGATTAAGACCTCCAAGGGCTGACCCCTTTCCTCGAGCCTATGGGGAGAAACCAATACCAAAGATGAGATCTGAGGCACATGACAAATTCAACTGAGAGGCATGTTTGTGACAATTCTCTGGAAACTACTGGCAGGGGTCAGCATTATCTGATTATGGCACCATGAAATGACTGAAATGTACCTTGCATGATTGTGGTAAATTACAATGGATTTTTATGGAGGCAAAAAGCTTGCATTTGGACCTACTTGGGCCGGCAGGGGTGAACACAAATGGATGAATGTCTTGTACATAGGGAAAGAGAAAGTTCAAAGAGGTGTGGGTTTCCTTGAAGCACTAACGATTACCAAAGCTGTACTGGGTTGCCAAAACTGTACTAAAAGTCCAACCAATACCTAAGACAATTATTACTCTTCGTTTTAATACAAAGTAACAATCGATGAGCTAGCCCAGGACTACGTGGCAACAGAGGAAGCCGAGGATGGTGATGTACTTGCAGTATATGCAACGCTGCAAATAGTAGTAGATGAATACCCAAAGAATGATTGACAAAAGTATGGTCAGGTCATGGAGAAGATCGCGACTGGGGGCAACTAATTATTGACTTGTTGAGTAATAAGATAGTTGCTGTGAAAACCTGCTTTCAACATAGATGGAAGGTGCTCACCTGGATGCCAACGGGAAAAAAACGAATTGATCTCCTTGCCACCAAGCGGTGTAATAGAGCTGGGTACTGTGATCAGACCAGCTAGTGTGGATGAAATTATGTGGTGGTAGCTAGAACAAGACAAAAGCTGCATACCAAGCTGCCCAAACTTAAAAATGGAGCACTTGCAAGATCCTGCCATGTCAGCTACTACCTCAGCAAAGAAAGAACACTATTCAGTTGTGAGAAAGGCAGAAAAACCACTGATACAAAACCTTGCCAAGATCTGATACACAGAACTTAAAAGGTGCAGAATACAGAAACTTGTGCAAACCCATCAAGACAAAATGTCGGCAAGCAAAAGCAATTGATTGGCTAGGTTGAGTGGAGAGGCAAATCAGTCATGCAGGTCTGGAAACACAAAACATATTTACCAGCTCATTGGGCAGATTAGTGGAAAATGATCACAACCCAGAACTGCTTTCAAAGATGACAATAAGACGGTGCTGTTTGAAGCTGATTAGGTCAAAGGGTAGAAGACCAAATAAGAATAAATGGAGAAAATATGACAAGCAACTCTTTGATCTGACAATACGGCAACCTGTTGAGGAACAACTTCCTGAAACACTTGAACCACAAGTTACACAGAGTGAAATCAAAATAACCATCAATAACCAGAACTCATAAGATCCTTGCAAAAAAAGAGCAAAACAGAAGGAGGAGATACTGTAGTGTACGACTTTGCGACCCAAAGTACCAGGATCCCACATCTGCTCCATCCACCACTGCCACGGCCATTGATGCTAGTCAAAATTTTAAGGACTCAATCATAACTTTCCGATCAGCAAATGGAAAACATGACTAAAGCTGGATCTATTGGGCCCCTGCCACTTAAGCATAGTGATCACCACTTCTTCGTCATTCAGGCCTTGTCAGCTCACAATGGAGTTAGATTCTGCTCAAAGTTCCAGACAGAATCGTTGGCAACTACTGAAGCTTTCTTTTGTTCCACAGCCATCTGACTTTTCACAGTCAGATGGTTGGGATTCAACCACCTCATTTCTTGAAAAGAGGCAAAGGTTAAAAAAAAGAAAAAAAGAAAAAAAGAAAAGAAAGTTGGTGAGTATCTTCCCTCAAAGGAACTTCTATTTATTTATGTCAGAGAAGGAGCTTTGGTCCCAGCTTGATCAAATGTGTAACCAGCTGCTGACAGTCTAATGCACATAACCTGAGTGAAGGGCTCAATGTAAGCAGAAAGCTTTCATTACAGCAGCTATTTCTTCAACCTTAAGTACCAGAAACGGACCAGATCACATATGAAAATCAATTATGGACTGAATCACTTTCATTGCTGCAATTTCTTAAGCTGATTATCTGGTGAAGAGCTTAAAGTTTTGCAAATTTTTTTTAAGGAGATGGAAGGCCATTGCTTGCCCAACAGCAATTCATTTTGAGAGAATAAGTGAGAAAAATGTCAAGGTCAGCGTCAGAGGATTTTCGTTGCTTGCAATGGCTGAAAAGAATGAAATTCCAAACACCAAGTGGGTGGCCTATGAGTAACTTGGTCCTGGTCTGTCCAAGGCTATGTATATTAAACAAGCATGAAAAAAAAAAACCTCATTAAAAACTTTGCATGGATGAATAGCTAAGGGCCTGATATGCCCAAATGCAAAGATAATTAAATACATCTTCCACCTAAAGCGAAACAAGAACTGGTGAGCCTCAACAAGTTCCCAACAAAAAGAATTAATGAGCTGGTAAATGTGGAAAGAAGCCCATTTTCATATGTTAATGTTACATTTGTTGTTGAAGCTCGTGCAAATAGCTTAGCTGTATGAGCCTTTGCTCTCAAAACAAGAGGGTGGAAAATAGCTCGTGTCCGAGGGGGGTAAACGTTTCATCGCGGGAGATTTCTTTGCTTTAAGATGGAACACTGTCTGACAATCTGAGCCAATTAAGGAGCACTGAGCTGTGACCTACAGGCTCAGGAGATGAAAACAAGCCTGCTTTGTAAACCTTGTGACTGACCCTCTCTTTGCTATCCTCCTTAGAAGACAAGAGGTTTCGTTGATATTCAAGCCTTTCTTTTCCATAAGAATGGCCAAAGCGTTGTGAACATGAGTAACATTGTGCTTCCTTTTGGGTTTGGGTAACCTTGCTCTAGCGACTGTTTTGTTGCGGTTCCGCATTGGGTTAGGGTGCTCTAAACAGACTGAAGAGGAAAATTCATTACGAGGGCTTGGGCCTTGCTTGACAAGATGTGTCATTGGAATGAGTGAAAGACGATGGGACAGACACCATCTGCTTTGGGTTGAGCGAAAGCACAGAGAAAGTGCCGATGATTTGATGGCAGAAGAAAAGACAAAGTTGTCAACATATGCTGCCAAATAATAAGGAAAAAATGACCATTCATGAACTTTTGATAAAGCATCTCTACTGGCTTTCTAGTCATTTTTAATCTGTAGTCCGAACAGTGTGAGAAGAGTAGAGGATGAAATGAACATACGAGTTCGGCAGAGATGAGAAGCCATAAGTGAATACCTGATTAAGTGAAGAACTAAGAGGTGGTGGAGATGACACAAAAATAGACACAGAAGGGGGAGAATGCAAAAGAGGCCTCCCCCTGTGTGACCTACATACCTGCTGTCAGTGGTGGCCTGCTCCTCTCTCATCACTTGCTGAATAACTTTACATAATCTTTACACTTTTAACCACACTTGCTGCAGGAAGCTCAATGCTTGTCTTCAAACCCGATTGTGGCTTGCTATATCAATCCAGTGACGGTCTGGGTGATGCTTAATGTGACACAGAGGTAATGCAAAACTTGCACTACATTAATCGAACGCACCACAGGGATGAATGTGGAAACAGGGAATGTTTGTATGTGTGACAAGAGGCTGCAGCGCAGGCCTTCATTTGCAGTTACCGGGTGATGCCTCCTCTGGGCAGCTCCTGGCTTTCCACAGGAAATCATGCAATGAAGCAGTCAGCGTCATCAAAGTGCTGGTCTCGACTGCAGTAAAAAGCAGGAGTGCTGGTCGAGTCCTGCCCATCACCGCAAAGGTCAGCAATAGGGCAGCTTAATTGGCAGACCTCAAGAGAAACATGCACTAAACAGCTATGATATTAAAACCACAGACAATGAATAACATTGACTATCTTGTTACGGTGGCAGCTGTCAGCAAGTGGTATATTATAGACGGCAAGAGAACACTTCCGTTCTTACAATTGATGTGCGCGCAGCATGACAATGACTTTTACAGCGAGCCAATTCATATTTTGTCTGTCCATCAAGATTTCAGAACCAACATGACGCGTCTGTCTGCACTCTCTGGAGATTTATCACATTTTGGAGAACAGTGTGCATTTGAAGGTTACATCCACCATATCAAACTGACACAAAGAAAATACACTTAAATTGAAGTTAAAGTAACTTCCAAGTTTGACTATTTTAGGGGAAACTTTGGCATATATTGTTCGTCCTGTCTTTCAAGTTCACTGATTTAAATTTCAGACAAGTTTGCCGGATGATCTGGCTAATATAACTGTATTATTGCAATACAATCACTAAAAAGCAAACCTCTAACCCTGGTGTACATAACCTGTAGCTAGCCTAATTAGCATTAGCCAAGCTTGTTTGAGCCACTTTTGGCTATTTTGGTTATTGGTTAATGTGCTAACAATGAAGCATTACTTTATGGCTAACATGACAAACTGTACATTGCTTACCCTGGCACCAAATTGTTCCAGTTGTGGATGATAATTTGGACTGTTTGAATATATTATGATTCAAGCTCTCAGAGTCCACTGTATCCCATTTCCTTGAAAAATCTCTGGCGAGAATAAGCTGTCACCAATGGGTATGTACAAGCATATCAACTGCATTATGAGAGAAATAGCGCCGATGAATAACCATTTTCTTCAACGGGACTTGAAGAGGCTGCTGTGTGTGTGTGTTGTGCAGTGTTTACCTGGGGAACAGATGGCACCAGGATGCACAGGAGAAGGTGGCAAGCTGGTGGAGACTGTTACGCTCAGAGCAATTCTCACTGGGGAGACGTTGGCACTTGATAGTCAGGTGTATTGAATTAAATATTGTTTCACACTAGGTAAATCACGGAAAACCTGACGGCATTGGCCTCTCTCAGCAGTGTGATGTGCCCCATTACACTACAAAACATGCTTAGGAATGAGAACATTTCACAGGTTTAACCATGAAGCCCATTTGGGGTTATATTCTGGAAAAGATCCAAAAGTGCCGATTGGCTCTTAGCTGTTCTTTTTTCAGGTCATAAATAATGTGTGAAGCCAACAAACAGTCTATACATCCATTCATTTCTTATATTGTCTATTAAATATAACGACCATCTTTTCGCTAGCTTTTCGCTATTTGGGAAGAGGAATTGTCATTGTTCTTTGTTTAACAACGTATAGTTTAGTCAGTGTTGCAAACTTAGCCACTTTTCTAACAGGATTATTTTCACGTACGGGAGGAGGGAGGAACTTCAAGACAGCTAACCACGCGCTAACAGTGCCACCAACATGCATATTCATAGCGCCTTTGTTAGAATCCATCCAGCACACACGCCCACAGTGACACACTTAGTCGCGTCACAACAAACTGCACAAACATGGGAGACACGAGCTGCAAATCATATTCTATCTTGCCCTTACAGATATTCATATGTAAGACTGTCAACACCAACACTTTTATTTTGGCTCAACCTTAGTGTTCGGTATTCTTTGTACATTCTTAGTCCTAGTCTTTTGCACTATTCTCAAATGCTGAGCTTTCCAAGTGAACGAGGACATGAAGAGTGCTTGTGTTTAAAAACGTTACGCCATTTTTAATCCAAAGAATGACAAATTGATCATGTTGACTGTGATCTTTTATTCCCAAAGACAACAGTTGTCAGTCAGCATCTCACTTGGGGTTTACTTCTTTTCCCATCTGAAGCAGCAGCTCCATCAATTCTTTCCCACTGCCTCCAGCAGACAGGCAGCCCATATAGACATCACTCAGATGCCGTCTTGGGCTTGTGTTGGCTTTTAGAGTGGATGTGTGTGCGCGCGCGTGTGCGCGCGCACACACGCGCATGCTGGAGAATGACAAAGATGTGATCCAGACGTTTCAAGCACACATCTGATGCATCTCTCGCCGGCTGATAAATTCTCACTCTGCTCAGAGTTTATTCATTTGGCGTTTTTGTGAAGAAAACAGATGAATAGAGATAAGAGTGCTGATTAGAAGAGAAGCTTCAAAAGGGAAATAGAAAAAGGCTGCAGCCAACGTGACCCGTCCCGTGTCCAAGGCTAGAGAGCTGACCAAACATCCCTTACAATTTGTTCACTATGAGCGTCTGTTCTCTATCTCTACATAAATAACCACAGCTACGCATGATTTCAACAGAGTGAGATAGGATTTCTACATTTTGAAAAGCATAAAATAGTCCCAGTTTCAAACCCAGCTTGGCCAAATTAGCATAACAAGTGAACACAACACGCGGCAGAGAGAGTTTAGAATGAGGAGCCGAGCCAAATGGAATTCAATGCTGCATAAACACGCAGAAAGATAAGAACTATGGCTTGTCTCCGTGCTCAAGATGCCCCAGCAGAGCTTCTCTTCCAGAACTTTAAAGAGTGTGAGAGCGTAAAAAGCTACACAACACGCGGGCAGACTCGTGCCATCAGGCAGCAGTGGCTGCCTCCCTGAGGAGTGAAGCACTATATACTGTAATATTATGCCCAAAGTTCACTGTATGCCAATAACTCTTAGCCATTGGAACCATAAGAAAGACCATGCCGCTCTCTAGGAGTTACATCATCAGTGTTATGTTGTTCATAAAACGGTACATTTACATGAGCAATCCCCAAAATGCTTCGGTAAACAAATCTACTTTTGAGATAAATAATGAGCAAGGATAATTAAATTAGGATCTATGTAATTCCTTGAGACGTATGATCCACATGGTAATTTGATTTGATAGATTGGGACATTATATTTTTTGGGACAAAATCAGCTCATGAAGCAGTCATGATTCTTGGTCAACAGCGGAGATTATGCTACAAATGTAACAACTTTTTATTTTTAAAAAAAAGCTATGAGAAAGCACATCAGGAGGACTGAAAGTTACACGTTTTTTTTTTTGTATCTATGTTTTTACTTCTATTTTAATCTGCTTTAAAGGGACCCCAGGGCACTTTAATCATGTTGTTTTGGCATTTATGCCATGTAAAAGGCCATTCAAGTACGAATGTTATTGAAACACCCCCTTGTGCTTTTTTCTTCTTCTAACAAATCAAATGAAAACAAAATATGGTCTCCCTGTAAAACAGGAAGATCTCTTTGTGTGAGAATAAGAGCAGCCAAACACACTCATTGGGCTGCCACAGTTGAGTGTACCTTAACATCAATAACAAGCCTGCTGGATTTCCGGAGAGCTTTTTATGTCAGCTTGTTGTTCTAAATGTTAGCACGGAACGAGTCAAATATAAACTGAATCAATCAATATCACCTCTCACATAACAGTAGCTGACTAAAGAATAAAAGTGATTCTCATAATGGTTAGAGGCAGATTTATGGTCCCTCCTTTTTATTTTTGATGCACTCCTTTATTGTGTGAAGGCATTTTACAAGGAAGAGAAATAACCACATGACGAAAGTGAGTGTGTTTTGTGCTCACTGCCATTACAATGAGATCTGATAGGAGAGTGACCGTGCTAAATGAATCTGTCACTGTCCACACATAAGACAGGCGTCTGTCATGTAATCAAGGCATTGCGGTAACTGGAAACAGCACACTGTGTTTATGTGTATGGATAATGACGAGCGCAACACAATACATGCAAGAGAGAAAGGGGAAAAAAATGTCACAAGGACCCTCAAGGCTGATGTAACTGTTGTGCCTCACTGTTGTGTTTTGTTGCGATGGCCTACTGGGTGTGTCTTTGTCTCCATCCTCTTCCTCACCATCTCCTCTGCGGGACCCCTCATGTCTGACTTCACAGACTGTTTCCTGCTTGTCTAATTCTAATGCACCAAGTCACAACCTTGCCAAGGCCTTTAAAAGAATGGAATGGCGTGTAGCTAGCTTTGAGGTCCTAACCATGTCGACATTATGTGTGTGATGTCATGTTATGTGCGTGGCTAGGCATTTATGTTAATATCTGGTAGTTTTATACAATGTATGTAATATGGATGTTCAATAGCACTTTTTTTTCTGTCTGAACTATTTATCCCAATATAGCATATTAAATAAATGGCAATTTTCTCTTCTTTGAATTTCTAGATCCTGACAGAATGGACTAAAAATGCACCTTACTCGACGTCGGGATAAGTGAAGCCATCTTACGTTGCTACGGTAAGCTCGTCTAATTTGAATACATTGATTTCTCTGCGATTTTTTCACATTATTTTCTCTACAGCAAGAATGCCACCGTGTATAGCATACAGAATCACAACATGCACTTATCATCACTAAGAATGATTTTAATTTTCTCTAATATAATATATTATATAATATAACTCGAGGCGCTACTCAAAGATTTGTCTAAATCATGTTGTCAGAACCATCAACAATCAAATTAAAGTAAAGCCCGTCAAGAAAAAAAAAAGCTGTGAAATGTGAACCTAACCTCTCATTACGCCATGCACGCATCCCGTCGTAAAGCATGCACTGATAAGTGTTTTCAGAGAAAAAAAAAGTTGTTATTAAAAGTGGCAACACAATATGGCTGCTATCTGGCTTCAGCTGTGAGGGACCCATTGATAGCCCATTCATATATAATGCTGCATTCAAGAAAAGTGGGAAGTCGGACTTTTCCGACATCAAACCAGGAAGTGTGTACGGGAACGCCCCCTTGAACTCGGAAATCCCACTTGCGAAGTTGGAAAAAAAAAAAGACCCCGACTTCACTGACCGACTTCAATGTGACATCACTCTACAATGGAGACCCATTTGGCAACAGACTGTGAATTGTAAAACACAATTTACTCAAGTATAAAACTAGATAGCTTTCTTCATTCATAAATATTCGACATAACTTCACGTAACACAACATACGTAACAGTATGCCGCTATCTTCCTACATGAAATACGGTGAACTACTAAATTGTATGGACGCTTATGAAATATGAAGCAAAATTGCGAGAAAGCAAGTTTGCCGGAGGTCAAAACGTGTTTCGAAGACCAAAAAATTAATAACAATAAATTACCACTAAAAGAAAGGAAGAAAAGAAATGTAGAAAAAAACAACCATTCTGGAATATACAAAAGGTAAGGTGAATATCATTCATTAAATAAAAAGAGAGTAAAATATTCCTACTTTTAGTATTCAGACATAACGGCTGTGTTGACTGTGTGGTGCATATTTTTTAGGAGGATTAACAAAAACAAAACGGTAAACTGTTCAGCGGTGCATTAGGAAAAACTATCAGGTAGAAGAGAAAAAAGCTTGTAAAGTACAAAACTTGTTTGTATTTTCCAATGATCATCATTCAAATATGGAGGGGAGAAACTTGTTAAAATTTGACTCAAAAGAATGATAATGGCATATGTATACACACGAGGATTGAATCTGTGCTGCCATTAAATCTTACTTTCGAAACAAAGACAATTGCTATTGACTCCTAGCAGAGAATCACAGTGCATGAAGGAAAAACAATTTCTGTTCTCAACTCACATTTATTTATTCCTTGCTCAAGGCAAAGAGCGTCTTACTTTAATTTATGGGTGTTCCATGCGCTTATTGAAGCAGGTGCCCACTCACAATTCAGCAGAACAAGGCTGAAGAGATAGGCAATAAGGATGCAGCCCTCCAATTCTCTTTTTAAAGTATGTTATGAATATTCATAAATAAAGGATGATTGGATTCTGATTCAATTTGGTGAGCCTTTCTAACCACAAATATCGAGCTAAGAATCTCATTACCTGCATGCGGAAGGTGATATTGAATACATATAATTCAAGTAATGTAGCACGCACCCCCAATTTAAAATACAAAATATTTCCTCTGCCCACCACCTTACATATCTCTCTTCCATATGAATATTTTATCACACTATAAAATCTCCACATTACGTACTGTGCCTTGTTGTATTATGCCTGTTTGGTCATTCATATTGCTGACATTAAATTAGGCTCTTTCTGCTCAACTATCTATCCATCTATCCATCAATATCACCATCTATATCTCTATCCATCCATCCATCCATCCTTATATATATATATATTAAAAGTCTTGTCGTGCCAACGTCAAATGCTACGTGCTAATAAAATAAACTCAAAAAACATCCGTAGCAAATCTGCATCCAACATCTGCATCTAAAATAAGCAAACAAGCCGTTCAGATTTGATCACAGGTTCAAGGAGTGACAAGGGTGAAAATGAACAGGAAGCTTTTGTCACCCCACGGTCTTAAGTGTAGGCAAGCTGGGACTGAACTTCTTAGCTGTGATACGCGCTAGCATATGTGCAATCGTGAGCTATGTGAGAACAGCAGGGTGTTAAGAGGGAGTGGATCTAAATGTGAAAAACGCAAAAGGAGGTATTTGAAATGTCTATAACACACTTTGCAAAGTGTGATCAATGCCTTGTACACATCAATAGCAGCTATTGCTATGATGTGTTTAAACAAATAAGGAACAAACACGTGAATGCTTACACAGCTTAAGTGCCGAAAGTTGCAATTTTCCCATTGACACTAAAACAGTGAACTCAACTAACTTACTCAGCAAAACACTTCAATAACATGTGAGAAATGCACAAAAAAATAGGGCTACTATAGTACAGATTAGCACGTTTCGTTATTTCAGCTCCGTTAACGATTGGATACCATTACCATTATACCATTACTGTACCAAAAAATAGCATGTTTAAGACACATACTACATGACAAGCACTCGCTCCAGCAGATAGAAATATGAACAGATACGACACGCTCCTTTTGAGCTGCATGCTTGCGGTGTTGCTAAGCTAATGTCCATGCTTTCCATGACCTTGATTGCCCCTGCCAATATGGCCGCCATATCAGCACGTCTGTTAGCCCGCTCTAATCTGCTGTGTGACAACTGCGCCACAACCTGCGAGAGACAGTCCTCCAATAAATACGACCACATAGGTCATTTTGAAAAGGTGCCAAATTACGACCAAGTGTTACGCGTTTTAGTTTAGCGACCTCTATTGGCCATGTTGAATAGCGCAAAAAGGATCCAGAATCCATTGGTTTCAGATCCATTAAATTGAGGTTCCACAGTACCAGGTGCAGCTTAAGAGGGACTTGATCGATAGTAGGGCTGGGGAAATATTTATAAATACATTTAGAATATCATATAAAATGCTGTATGATCTTAACTCATTCACTCCCAGCCATTTTCACAGAAGCAATCTCCTTCACTCTCGGCTGTTTTATTGGATTTTGACTGATTTTGCAATGCCCACAGAATATTGTGTTCTATTGCTATAAAAACATGGAACCTACCGAAAGGAATATTAAAGTCTCTTCTTTCATCAGGAAAAAAAAATATATCTCTATCTGTTTCCGTTTTGCAGCAATTAGCATTAGAATATAGCTAAGTTTCATCATTATTCACAAATTATTTAGAATTCTGAGTAATTGAGTTTTTTTTTTAACAAGGCCCTGTTTCATCTCTTTTGCTCATCTGCCACCTGCTGGCCGTTTGTGTAAAAGTTACCATTTCTTTAACGGTTCTTCGCAGTTGAGAGGCTGCATCAAAGCCTTCTGTATGCTCTGGCATTAAAAAAACAAAAACAACGTATAAATATGTCTTTGGGACGCTTAAAACATTTAAAATAGAACACATTTATACATTTTTGGGAGTAAATGAGTTAATTGGGCGACACAGATTTCTGACGAGGCTGTAGCCCCCTTTTGCACAGTGCCATCCCTGATAATTGCTGAAAACATGCCAAAAGTGTTGTGGAGACAGTGACAGACTATTTTTAAGCATTTTTTTCATTTTTTGTGCTGTGATGCACTTGGCCATCCGGTATGTGTTGGCCCTCGACCACTATACTATATAAGAAATAGAGCTAACCAGTGACTAAGGGTGTGCTCAAAAAAATCGATACGGGAATATATTGTTGCAGGCCTCGCCAATCCATATATCGGCACAGAGGTGTCAGAATTGTTCATTCATAACGTTTCCAGAAGTGCTGCTCAACATTCGAAGAAAAAAAAACTTTTTTCGCCATGCAGCATAATAAAAATATAATTTGGGCCATACTTCAGTCACGTGTGTGATATACATCTGCCCTTATAAATTATAGGATATTTATTGTGTGTTAGGTTAGCACTGTCAGCATATAGAAGTGGTATAGCTTTTTCAGCCAGCCCTCGCAGTGATGACCGGTCAGCAGTCACAAAAAGCTGAATATTATGATTGGTTATTTTAAATACGGTTCTTAACTTCTTTTTGCACAAAGTTCCCTTGTCTTCAATTCCCACTCAGTGACTGTGCGAATGCGATCGTAAAAGGTTCTCTGTGTCTCAACGCAACACGTGCCCTATGATTGACGGTCGAGCAGTTGAGGGTACAGATGGCATTTCATCCCAAGTCAGCTGGGATAGGCTCCAGTTCACTGTAACCGTGCACATTTTCAGCGCTACAGAAAATGGATGGCTATTAACAAATCAGAAGTCAACCAGCATGCTGGAAAGGATGTAAAACCTGGGAGGTTTCCCCCCCGCAGTTTGATTCATTGCTCCTCATTCCTCACATCATTCTGGACCATTTTATGACTCCATCTAAAGACTAAGATCTACACTCTATGGCCATGAGCAAGGAGCCTTATTGCAGATATTATTTTAATCAAATGTATTTGCTCTGGAACTATTTGCTCAAGCGATAAGCTTGGCTAAGCTCAGCTATGAGTGAGAATCAAGATCAGCGACAGTTTGCACTTATGATATCCCGGAGAAGCTCGCTCTTTGGCACAAAATGTAATCTGCCTGCAATCATGAATGACACCCCTGTTTACCGCTCTGCCACAGCCATCCCATAGTAACCCTTGACAGTGACAGACAGTGGCAGGCACCGGCGCGACACAATCAACGTGGTGGAGTGCGGCTTGCCACTGATGGACAGGCTTGTAGTGTTTACGGGACGTATTCCGATGGCTTTTCAGAGCGGATGGAGAAGCCTCTCTCAGGAAGATCTATCTGGAAGGTTCACTCTCACCCTAAATTAATTGAACGTCACTCAAAGAGAAGGCCAAATGGCGAGAGAGAAAATGAGAGTGTGACTTAGACCGGTGTCTTAATGCAATAGTGGTCACAAAAGCCACACTCAATTTAGACAAAGCTTAATTTGTAGCTACGTGGACTAAATACAATTAGGGCACTGCTGCTTCCGCACCACAATATTTCCACACCAAACTGAAGCAGCAATGAAATGACCACATTGCAAACACTTTAAATGGAAGGATAGATATTTTACCTTCCATCTCTACAGTGGATGTGTCTGTTTCTTTTTCTTCTGTCTTTGCAGCAGTTGGCTCCTCTTCTGCTGAAAAAAGAAGAAGAAAGCAAACAATGGTCTTGTAGGTCTTTTATTCATGTTACCGGAAGTGTCTTTGGGGAGAGGTTGTCATACCTGTGAGGCTGCAAAAAGATCTTGTCTGGAATCAAATATTGTAATACTAACACAGCTAATATATAAATAGTGGTTTGCACATCCGCCTTACTGGATTCAAATCTCATTTCCGCTGTTTTTGCATAGGGTTTCATCCTGAAGCTTCCATTCACATTCCAGAAACATGCATGTTGCGTTACATTAAGACTATAAATTGTCCGTATGCGTGAGTGTGAAAGATGATTTGACTATACGTTACATGCCTTGCAATTGGCTGACAAAACAGTACAGGATATGTCCTGGATAGGGATGTAATGATATCGAAGGCTACGTTCACGCTGCAGGTCTTAATGCTCAATTCCGAATTTTTGTGTGAAATCAGATTTTTGGGATTATGCGTTCTAATGACCTATTAATTGCGACCTAATGCGTCCCCAAAGTGACCCGAATGCACAGAAGAAGATACGTCACTCACAACGCTGTGTTTGCGGAAGTAAAGACGTATGGTCCAGCAGCGTGTCAGGGTCACGGACTTTTATCATATTTTTACCATCTCATATCTACAGAGGAGTGATGCGGGAGGAGGTAGAAATAATATTTTGTGAAAATGGGGCGAGCCTGTTCGAGAGCCTCATCTCACGGAGACCTCTCCTTTTTTTCTTCTCCCCAACGATGACGTCACGTCATTGCCGCGCGTAATAAATGAGCCGGCTGCATGGCTAAATTGCTAATATCACCACCACAAATGTCATCTTTATACTTCATGTTTTAAGTAGAATTAAATTAAAGTCAAATATAAAGTCACAACTGTTACTCGAAACAACTTTTCCGATTCACGTACGTCTCCCGAGCCGTGCGGACTTTGCAAATGCGTCAAGCATAAATCAAGCTTCTCCCCCCGCTCGCGTGGAGCGCATATTGGAATTTTGATGACGTTGGATATATGCGACCTGGCCGTTTAGACTGCCGACGCATTGCAAAAATTCGGATACATATCCGATCTAAGACCACATATGAAAGTGACCCAGGTTGAATATGAAAAAAATCGGAATTGAGCCGTTCCGACACAGGTCGCATTTGGGCAAAAAAAATCCGATCTGGGTCGCATTTGCCTGCAGTGTGAACGCAGCCTAAACATCATGATAAGATATGAACCTCACAATCCGATTATTATCCCAATATTGTGGAGAGGATGGCGATACAAAATAACTCATGGTAATGTATAAAAGCTCAGGTTGAAAAAAAAAAGAAGTAAAATAGTGTGTTTTTTGCAAGGAACGACGAAATAGGCTTGGCCAGTCATTAGATTGTCATGAGCTCCGATTGGCTCAGCGGGGCAAAGCATTATGGTCTATGTAGTTCTTTGGACTGTTTAATTTGTTTGTGTGGTAATATTTGGTTAAGTTACATCTCGTGCTGGATAGGCATATATGCTATTCCTAGCAGGTAAGCTGAAACCTGCACGGACAAGCACTATATGCAGTAACATGCATGGATGGATGCAAGGGCGGTTGTGTACCTTTGTCTTCATCTTGATCCTCGTTTTGAGTGACTGTTTCTTGATGTTCATTGTGTTCAGTTCCAATATCTTCACATTTGTCTTGACTGTTGTTTTCATCCGGATTCGGCTCCTCAAGGCTCAAATCTTCATCTTGACCAGCAAAAAAACGAAAAAAATAAAAAAAAACATGAAAGTTGTGATTAAAGATTTCATGTGAGTCAAGTATTCAAACAATGATGCAAAGTGTTTAAACGATTTTAAAGAGTTGGAAAAACTAGTAGCTAACTAAAAAAGGATCATAATGAGAAGTGCCCAGAATTTTCGTTTTTCTTTCTGCATTAGCCTACTGCTGTTGTTTTATGCATTTTTCCTCATTGTTGCTCCTACTTTTCTGTTAGTGTCTCACGAGAAGGTTAATTAAAGATTGAATGCCTTGGTTAGCAAGCCAGGGATGCATTTAGCACAACACATTTATCGAAAATCTACAAAATTCACCCTTGGAGACGCTATGGCCGCTCCATCTGTCAAAATGTTGTCAATGGAATAGAATTTACATAAAAGAAGAGATTCAAGGCGCTGCTCCCTGACAGCAATGCAAATCCTGAATGTTAATGACACAAGGAGGTGGAAAAGTTCATAATCAGACTAAAAGAAATAATTCATGCTCTCAGTTCAGTTGTCCTTTTACAACACACAAACAAAGAGACTAAATGAATTCACTCAAGCCTGTTTTAGGATTTCCTTTGTGTGTGATTAACTCCTGCACTTCCAAAATGTCTGATCATCTCAACATGACCACATAGACGTCGTTTGCAAGTGTACCATACCTGGGTTCTGACTCTCCATCACCACGTCTTCAACCGCTTCCGCATCTAGAAGCAAGGAGTTCAAAAAAAAAGTCAAAAATATTTACGCCCAGAGTCAAAATGTCTCTCCTTTCGATATCAACTAAAACACCTTTTTTTATTCCATTGCTTTATGTCGCTTTGTCTTTGTACTGCAGCGCGAGAGCAATGGAACCACAAAGGCATGCATAAATTAAGCGACAAAAAGAAAGGGGAAAATAATGTCACTTCCAAAGCCATACATAATTGAGGGGTTCTTTGTTCCACGCGTCTGTGAAAAGAGAACTTTTTGTTGTTGTTGTAGTGTTGGCATGTGGGATGGAAAGACCGAAGAGGAGCGAATAGTGCATTCAATTTTTGATGACAAATGACACCCAAGAAACAGTGGCGGAGCCAAGGGGCTGTGAGCATGTTAATGAGCCGTAAAGTGACATTACCATTGTCAGCCTTGTTTTCATCACCTGCTTCTTCTTTTCCTAGAAAGGAGAGCAAATGTTCGTCACTTCAACACCAGAACTCATATCATGAAAAACTAAACATACTACATTTTCTAGTGATGAATGATTCATATACAGCAGAATCATGAACCTCGAAAACAAATCATAAAGCTTCATTTTAGCGTGTGTTTCTTTCGTCTCGGGGCCGTATACACAGGACCCTTTTTTGAACAATGTGAGGTTTTCCATTCTTTCAGCTCAACAAATTCAAATTTGTTTTGTCTTTCACATATAGTCTCCCCATTTGCTGTGGCACAACAGGGAGTATAATAACTACATAAAATAATCATTTTGATTTGACTTTTGTAGTGGAGTTAAATTACTTATGTGTTTCTATTTATAATACTTTTACTCCATCACCATTCAAGTGTACTGTAAATGCATTATTATTTCATCATCCATCCATCCATCTATTTTCTATATGGATTTTCCTGTTGAGGGTCGCAGGGAGCTGGAGCCGAACCCAGCTGACTTCAAGCAAAAAGCAGACTAACCCAAACACTGGTTGCCACTCAATCACAGGCAACATGAGTTTATTTTTTATTTTTACTTTTAAGTATAGAACACACTGAGTGATGCAGCTCTTGGGATGCGTCAAACTTTTGACTGCCAAATATATTTTTCTTATTCTCATGCTCAGAATTTTGAGTGCCGTCACTAGGTGTCGGTATCAGACCGATACCCGCAGGTACTTCATGGTATTGGTAGGGTACTCGCGATGTTGGCCTCTTGTGGCTGTTTTATGATAAGGAACTAAAAGCATTTAGGGACTTTTTCTGGCCACTGAAATATTAGTTTCATTGTATTTACTCAAATTCATTTTATTGTGTGTTCTATGCAAAATGAACTAAAGTAAATATGTATTTTTATAAACGAATGGACCAAATTAATAGAAAATTGCCATTAATTTCATGCAATTTTAAGGAAAATTCTATATTGGGGTAATAGGTTGTTTTGTCTTTGTTTTTAGCTTTATGTATCAAAAGTGCCAGTGACTACTCAAGAGTTGAGTACTTGTACTGGTATCGGTTAAAAAAAAAGGGGTATCGAATATCCCTAGTATTTTTTCATGCATCATTTTAAAGCAATTGGCTTTGTCTGCTACTTTAACAGGGGTTTCTGCAGGTATCATCAAATCTAATTTAATGCTTTTTAAACTGAAAACTAATTTAATGCCCGTGTCGTACTGAATATATTGTTTATATATTAGGGGTGTCAGTCTATAACAATTTTAATGCATGATTTCTATAGCTAACTCAGGATGATTAACTGTAAATTAATCACACTGTATATTTATTCAAAATGTACAATGCAATAGCTTTCAAGTTTTTCAAACACTAGTTAATTAACATACAAGTGGGCAAATATGGTTACCAAATACACACGTGGTTGTATCTTTCTATCTCATTGATACAGTAATTCTATAGTAATTCTTAGTTACAGTTAACAGTTATGAGTCATATATTTGTGATGAGGTAATGCCTCTAGGTGGCATTAGTGTTTCATGTTGGATGTTGGTGACAGGAACAATACATTTTCTTTTCAAATTCGGAGCAATTGTTATTTGGAACATGAAGCAACTCCAGGCCAATTTGTTCATCGTGAATTACAACTAGTCTAGTCACCAGTCCCCACAAATACATATATTTGCATCATATTTAGTGCTAAATTGTGTTATAGTGACTCGTTTGCAAGATGAAATAAAGCATGAACAACAACTGTATTTAAAAATTTTCATTTAAGGCCTGTATTTTAGCTTCCTTCATTTAACGACTTTTAATGCTTTTTAATGACCCACGGAAATCCTGCTTAATTAATGATTGGACAATTAATATTGGTTCAACTAATGACTGACAACCTTCACTATAGTTTGGACTCACTAAGGAACTAAGGTCACCTCTTATTTGTAACATTAAATGAATGCAATTGACAACCACTTTTACACATGCTCTCTAGCACGTGCACACACTGCATGTCCACCAATGACATTTGGCAAAGTCTGTAAATGAAAGCCATGACACCAATAAGAGAACATGTTTCACACAATGGCTATTGTGCAGCTTCTATAATTGCTTTTTTTTAACAAGCCGCACAGAGAAACCATTTTCCATATCTGCGCAATTTTGCCATGCACTCTGAACAATAAAAACGCCAGCCTCTATTAAAGGGAAAAAAGTCTGGTTGTAGCATGGCTGCATGTTTATCTGAAGTGCCTCTGCCCATCACGCCGAATAGTGGTGACACGCCATCGATGACAATCCTTTCTATTAATCATGACTGACATTTGGAGATGGAGTCTTACCGAGAGGGCCACAAGGAATACCTCAGTGGGAAAAGCAGGTGAAGATGAAGGCTGAGGTCACCCCCCCCCCCCCCCCCCACCCGAATGAATGACTGTCATAATTATAAATAGTGATCCCAAACAACAACATGTCAGATGTGTAAAGGGGCCGAATGCAACTCCCCCCCACATAATTTGATCATTTATACTGAGCTTATTGAGAATAAGAATGCTTAATCTACAATAAAGAATGCCTCGCACACACACGGTGACAACATCTTATGTAGGGCAGCTGTGATTTATAATGGCTCCAAGATTAGGACCATTTGAAGAATGTCTTTCCACAATGACACCACCCCCCAAAACACAACTCACTCATGCGTTACAAACAGCAGGTGGCAGCATTGTCACAAGCGTTCTTGCCAACTTCAAGTGGACTTAAGCCCCTTTTCATTGTGAATGCAGGTCCAACATACTTCACTACTGGTCAGCAACGACAAACAAAATGGCTCTCAGCTCAAACCCGCACTTCTACACTTAGTATTAATGATGATATATTTTTTAAATACTGTTTGTTAATGTCGTATTGTTTTAAGTGAATGTCCACGCAGTTTTGTTAAAAAAAAAATGTCTTAAAGGCACGTGGATGATTTATTTATGACAACAACAGGGTTAAGTATTACAAGGACATAAATGATTTAAAAGTTGATATGCAACCTTCCCTTCTTGACTAGAGTGGATATCTGGATGGAGCTCATACTCGGCAATAAATGAAAATCACACATTCTTTCCACTGCCCTCTCATCCACCCCTCCTATTAAAGCCAACTGGAGCAAAGAAAAGGAAAAATTCATGAGGCACGCGCAAGAAGGCCGCTGGGATGACCAAAAGCTCACATTCAAAAATTTTTTGCTCGTGTTTGTCCGCATCATCGTCTTGGAGTGGCTGAGTGTTGGCCCTCTCAGTGTTATTTATCTCTACATTCGGTCCACACTCACCACCATTCCGCTTTGCTTCTCGCCTCTTTACCAGAAACCTTAGCAACCCAGATAAACACTTTCAGCAAGACATTGATTCCTGGCTAAAGGTTCACATTTTATTGTGCCCTGTGACACCCACTAAATCTCACTAATACCGCCCTGCCAAAAAGTAAACACTGTGGGGCTGCTTTCCAACTCAGGTGATGTCTCAGTACATTTTTGGACCTTTATTTCTGATATTAGTAGTGTTGTTCCGATACCGTTTTTTGGCCCCTGATACCGATACCCAGCTTTGCAGTATCGGCCGATACCATAAGTCGAGATGTCAACAAATGATTGCAGCTTTAGGACATTCATGCATTCCGCATTTAGACTGCATAAAAACACACAAAAGCCACAAACCCTTTAGACATCTAAAATGATTATTACATTTTCTTTTCCTTTTTTTAACTTTGACTTCCCGCTGCATTCTAAGCAGCCCGTCGGCCATATTGGAGGTGGCCATCGTGTTAAAGCTGGCAAATGATACTCGTAGAATTGAGTCAGAATGATAGTTTGGAATGTTTGATACCACTTTTACCAGTACGAGTACTAATTCTTGATCATAAAACGGCCACAAGAGGGCAGCCAAACTGGCATCAGCTGCGTTGCAAGTTCCGATACTTTGATACAGTATACAAAATGTACTGTAAATGTTGTCTATGGTAATAATTGTCAGCTGTTGTCACAAAGGGCATTCAAGACTATTGACCTGGTATGGTACGCATTAAATATGAGGGACGAAGTTTGTACTTTTTGTAAGGCAGTAATACTAATTGGGCCTGCCCATGCATTTCATGTGCCCTTTTTAAAGCAACACTAAGGAACTTTTAGTTTACGTTGATTATGGTGACCCCATATGGACAAAAGCGGTAATATTATGCCTGAAGGAAGACCACATTTCCCATGAGGACAAGCGCCATTACGTCGTTTTTGAGCTCACGTCAGCGAGTGAAAGCCGGACCAACGTTGATCCTTAACTGTCCCCTTTCATCCGGATAGCTTTCTTTTTTGTCTTCTCAGACAAAACTTTGCAGTTGTAATTGTGCGTCGACATTCAAACTGACTTCCGTCTATGTGATGAATGGGGAAAGGGGGAAGTGACATTTTGCCATAAAGCAGTCAATTCACATTTGTAGTTTTTTTGTGTGGCAGTGTTCCTTCCATCCTCCTCAAAGTTGCTTAGTGCCAGTAACAATTATACAGACCCCCTCAGGCCATGACAAAGGTACCATTCAACTAGTTTTAAGTCGATGTTTCATCAGAAGAGTTATGCAAATGTTTTATTAGGGTTGAAAAGTTCCTTAGTGCTACTTTAAGTCTCCATCATTATTAACAGTTAACAGATTGTACCTGTAGGAAGAACCAAACATGCTTCTTTTGTTGCTTTTGGCTAATGCTGCTGCAAAATAGTAAAGTGAGAGCATAATACAGTGCTTAATTTATTATTTGCAACTAAACTTGTGAGAACAGGGAGAGCATTCGTTTAGAAGCTGATGCTTGCTTCCTTTGCGTTTCCTCCCTCTCACAACGTTGTACCTTCTTGCAGTAATAATAGTCCTTGTTATTATTACTATTATGTGTCCCTCCACTAGCCAGTGTATTTTTTTTATTTTTATAAAGAAAGCGCACTGGAAGCAACCTTAATGTTTTCCTTTCATCTGCACGACGGCTAAAAGCCTCTCACGGCTGACCCGTGGCGTGGGGAGCATGAAGTCCCCCGAGGAGTGTGATGCATCACACTGAGATATATTGACAGGCACATTCCACCCAACACTGCAACAGAGTGTAATTTATTCCAACAAGTGCTCCACATATGAACAGCGACCGATATGTAGCCCTCAAGATAAAGTGCATTCCATTTTCAATGGAAGCATTTGGTGGTTGTGCGAGACGCTCAAGGATCTTGAACTATGAATATCACATTGCTGATATGCGCTAGTTTTTTTTGTTGCTTTTTCCTTAATGTGCGTATCCTGCACTCTGCGCTATCGGTGACATCCGAGTGTTTTCTATGATTAATTCATCCCCCCCCCCCCAACACCCCCCAACCCACCTCCACCATGCGCTGCATCCACACCTAACCTTTACAGTGGAGGCACTACAAAATCATTTCATTCCCCTCCTGTAAAAGAGGTTGTCTCAAGGACTGAGTGTTCCCATGCTCGAAAGCTGTGCCGGGGCCTTTTGTGAATGGATTAGTTACTATTAAGCTGCCAGGCCTGATAAATTAGGATTTATAAAGATTATTACAAAATACTTATGCCCTCCTAATGCTGCTGATTGAATTTGCGAATCATTTTGAATTGCCGCTGCAAGATTATATAGGAATGTATGCTGAACAGGCAGATTGAAATGCAGGCAGGCAGAAATGCAGCAAAAGCGCGCTTTGTTTAAAAAACACAGAATTATTGACGCCCTTGAAGTGACTGCGCTATCTAGTCCAGCCTTCCGCAATCAGCGAGATGAGCCGTTTCCCCGGGGAAAACAACCATGACTGCTATCTTTAAAAATTCCCTGCAACCTTTAAGCTTGAAGACAAATGGATGGTGTACCATTTTAATTGCCTACTAACACCCTCCAGTGTAAAAATCTAATTATCTTTGGTCCATCGTATCGGAGAAGCCTATAATTGTTTCAATATTACACATCCAAAGGGGCTGAAAGTGCAGAATAGCCAGATAATGGCTTCTTAAACAAGTTTGCCTCCCAGAAAACATTCATTTGAAAAGGACCAATCTTTTGCCCAAGGAGCAACTTAGGAACACTTGGGAGTGCTGACCATGACTAGTCAATTTTTTTATTTATTGTAAACATGGCAGTGATGAGTCACTGTTAGTATCAGATACAAAATAAGCATTCGTATTCATTCACTGGTCAGCGGTTACCATGTTGTCGCGCAGGTCTACATCATTCCAAACTACGGTCAAAATAATAAACTGTTAAATCAAAGTTGAGCATTTTTCTCTGGAAATGTTGTGATACAGCTAGGGGTGTCCTAAAAAATATATCGATACAGGAATATATTGTTACACGTATCGATACGAAGGCGTCAGAATCAATATTGCACATTCATTCATGCATAAAGCTAGCTTGTTCCTTGCTATGTAGTGCGCACATATTTCGACCAGGCACGGCGCCGTGGGTAAACCGGAAAGTGCTGCTAATTTTCGAAGAAGAAAACAGTTTTGCCATCCATCATAGTAAAAATATCATTTGACTATACGAATGTGAGTGTTTTCATAAAACTGTATGTAACGTTATGGAACGTAGCGGGATACGCGACACCTTGAAGGCCATGTATTGGGATACAGTACGTATCGCATTGTTACACCGTATCGTTATACCCGTTATATCGTGAGCAATATCCAACCAACTAACGGACATCATTTTGTGGATGCTTTACACAAACCTCTGTTATTGTCGTTGTCATCCATGGCTGTTGACTTTGTAGACGGTGATATGTTATCTGCAAGAAAACAACGATTTAGTGACACAAGAATAACAGATTGTCAAATCATCTGAGTGCTCGATAAGAGACAATGCATGATGGAATCAGATTTAGTATTCCAACTTGGCTATTCTCTCAAGTCTGACCCCAGTACAAAATTGTAAGGGAGGAGTGAATTGCTTTAACATGCTGCTGTTTTATAACTCCCTGACAAAAAGTGACTCCTGTGAGGCAATGTGAGGCTTTTGAGAGCGACCCCAGAGTACAGTTGTTGACAAAAACTGCCAGTGAATGTGAGCCATTCGGCAGCCATTCGAACCTTTGAATAGGTTCCACATAGCAGTGAGTCAAACTCTGGCTGATGGAGCACAATAAAAGGCCAGCATTTGGCACAAGAGCAAAGGCCCGTCCAAAAAAGGCCCAACTGGATCAGGACAGTGCTGGCAATGCGATATGACATGACTAGGAACCATTATGGTTTATTGAAATAGTCTAACACTGGAAGGTGATGTTGCGTAACATCTGGTTCAAAACCAAGAGTAAATAACAGATCAGGACAAGTTGCCATCAGGAAGTTGCCGTCAATCAAATAAGTATAGTATCTCACATCTCTGCACATATTCATCTTTTCATGGAACAACACTGAAGAAAGGACACACCGATACAATGAAAAGTAGCCATTGTACAGCTTATACAGGTTTCTGTATAACTTTTTTTTAAATGGAACTTAAATTACTACACACATATACATACAAATATACTGTTAAGGGCTGTCAGTTTATTACAATTTTAATTGGAATTAACAATATGATTTCCGTAGTTAACTCGCACCTAATCATAAAGTAATCACACATTATATGTGTTCTAAATATACAACAAAATATATATATTTTTATGGAGTACTTCATTTTTATTCATCTGTCTCGTACATTGGAGAATGCACCCAAGAAATTGGGACTCCATTGCATTTCAGTTTGAAAAGAAGCCATAATTCCACAAAGCTTCATGGAAAATGACTGCTAACCATCAAACAAAAAACAGCCAGCCAGCCAACCAACAAAAAAGCAACCAAAACCTCGTTACTGCACCTCACACACTCTTAGGGAGAAAATTCCCAAGGTGGCAAAAACATTCAGCTAAACTTCAGCTTTATAAAACCCCGTCTCACTTGTTTATGGAAATAGTCCATGCCGCTTTGTATTGGTGCCCGTCTTTATTCAGGACATCAGCGCATAGACAAATGTCAATAGTTAAACATGATAAGCAGTATCTGGGCGCTACAGGCCATTTGCCAAGATGGAGGAGCGATAAAAGCGCTGGTGCTTGCGTTTGTTCTCCAGCCTAGCACACGCTGCTGGGAGATGTTTCTTTGACGCTCACTTTAGGTGGTCTGAAGGCTTGGTGCCAGTGAGCCGGATAAAGAGACTGACACTGGGAATTAGCGGCGGACATAAGCTCTTGTAATGCAATGCACCTTAGCTGGCATTAAGTATTTTTAAGAGCAACGCATCAAATCGTGATTCAACTTGTCAGCGAATGAATAAACATTCAATTTCCTCTGCCGCATACAGGAAAAAACAAACAAAAAACACCCCGCAAATCACTGTCACGAGTCAAAGCTCTGCCACTCACTTACTTAGGCTGTGTGTGCAGTGGAGGGGGGGGGGTGTTAAGGGGAAAAGGCAAGCATGAAATATTCTGTCACTCACCTCCCTTCGGCTGCTCGTCTGCAACCTCCATGTCATTGTCTGGGAAAGGTGGGAAAAGACAGACAGTCAAAGCATGTAGACGATATAACAAGTCTTTAAGATGCATCTCCATTGTAATGACAATCACTTCATATAACAATGCTGCGTTTTGCATATCCGTTTAACAAGTACCGATACTGCGAGTAAAAAGAATTTCATATCCAATGAATGTGATGGCAATTTTCTATTCATCTCATTTCTAGATCATCGGCCCCCGACGCGAAAACTGCTACCTTGGTATCTTGTCCATCCCTGCTATCAACAGTATATATGCTGGTTGTGTTTACAAATAACGCAGAAGATGCATTTTGTGAGAATGGAAATGTCTATAACGGGGGTTATATTAATTAAATTGAAAAAAAAAGGGGGGGGGGGAAATTGCAAAAAATGCAGACTGTAGCATTAAGTTGTAATATCACCATTTCCCACCAGATGGCAGACGTTTTAGTTGCGCTTACACTGGATTTTACACTGCCCTATACAACATAAATGCGCAAAAAAACCCATTAGGCCTCTAATATTTTTGGGCCGATTTGGAATATGTTGGACAAATATTGTACTTCAATAACATTACATTTTGAATGAATGAGTTGATATTTGTGGAAGAATGCACAAAAATAAATGTTTGCACTTAATGTTGGTTTTCTGGATTTTTTATTTTTTTATTTTTTACAGATGCTTGTTGATTTGTTGTTTGCCCTTTGTTGTTGGGTTACGATAGTGGACCTTTTATATACATGCAATGAAAAATGTAACAAAAATAAAACATATTAAGAGCACGTCTTTTGTTGTTATTTAAAATAGGATGTTTTTTGTACGTGGGTAGATGCTCGAGTAGCACTGATGAAAAATTGTGGCCCCTCCAGCATTGAAGTTGCCCATCCTTGGTCTATAACATGGCAGTCAAAACAACAGGGTAGTTTTTATGACTCTCTAATCCTTCTTCTTACTCTCACACCAGCTCAGACGTTTCATAACAGCCTCTCTAAATTGCACCACCAGACATCCTTGGATCAAGTGAGTTATTTCATCAAAATCACTCATTTTGTGTGTGCGTGTGTGTGTATGTGTGAGAGAGCGAGAGACATCCCTTTTCAATTAAATCTATAGAAGTTGGCTCAGCATATATTACACAAAACCTCCCGTTTCCTCCCAGTACATGGAATGTAAGCCGAGTTGGACAACCGGGTCTTAAAAATCTCTTTGATTTCCTGGCAGCCCGACGGAGTGAACCAGAGGTGTTTCTACTCGGACGGGTTTTGCTGCAAAGTGGGAGATGAGAAGACGGCTTTGGATGTTGCTTCCTCGGCAGATAGAGAGCAACTGCGCTTGGCTCACATTATCCAAACACACACAGATTGGGCTCAGATCAGCATGCAGCTCCAAGCTTTAAAGCGTGACACTATATGCCGCGCGCTGCCTTGAAAAATACACACAGGCTATTAGTATGTGTAAGGGCAATATGGCTGCGAGAGTATGTCTGTGCCGTGATTGCACCTTGGTGAGCAAGCATCCGATGTGATGAAAGGCTTTTGTCATCTGCTCTGAGCGCATCAGAGCTCCCGGTGGAGTCAGTGACAGGCTTTTTTTTTTCCGATTGTATAACGCTGAATAAAAGGCTACAGTGCATTCATCTCAGCTTGCTTTGGGAAACATGGAGAGGCTCAGTTCCTGTCACACGCTATCACGTTATTACCACTCATCAACACTGTTTCCGTCTTTGTTCCTTTCCCTCGCAATATTTCTTCACTCACTCAGTTACTCACTGACTGACACATTCTCCCATTGTTCAATCGAATCAAGGCAATATCGAAATATTTCATTCTCTCATCCATCCTTCCTTCCCCGTTTTGATGTCATTTCTTGGTTTTCGTTGCTTTATTCCATTCATTATTCCTAAATGGCCCTTCCTTACGCTATCTACTCACTCAGTAACTCCCTTGATTCATCCATATTATTTTTACAACTTTCTACCCCTCATTCTTGCCATCACCATTTCTTATTTTATATTTTCTTCTTTATGATTTATTTCACCTTAAAGATGTTGTCGCATAAATGAATCACTTCCTGTTTATCAGCTTGCCAAAAAGGTACACAAGTTTGACTGCAGCTCTGTGTCCTCAGTCCTGTGGCAAGCACAGCTCGTACCCGTATGTGTCATCTTGAAAATGTAGTCATTCTACATTAGAGAGGTTGTTGAAAGTTTGTATCCGTAGAGCAGTGGTTCTCAACCTTTTTTCGGTGAAATGTTTTTTTCTGCCAATTACGCCCTAACCAGCGAAAAGCATTTCTAATTGAAGAAGACAAAAATGAAAACAGAGTGCTGTGCCATCATTGTCTGATTTATTATTAAAATTTGGAATTCTATTTGTATTTATGTAGTCTCTTGAACTATTTGGAAATAAAAATATACAACACAAAAAAGAAATGATTTAATTATAAATAAAGATTTGTGCACATACAGATTATTATCAACATAAAGTGTCATCTTTTGGGATCACAGTAAATCTCTGTTCTCAAAAACAAATAACTGAGTTTTAAATAAAGTTTTCAAGTAGTGATGGGTGATTCTAGGTGGCATATGACAAGTTGGGTCAAACCATTCTAATATGGGGGAAATGCTGGGTTTTTAAGTCACTGAAATTCAATTGCCTACTGAATATAAAATTCATTATATTAACCTTTTTTTTTTTTTAAGAAATATTTACATATACTTTTAAAATATATTTTAAAATATCATCCCCCCCCCCCCCCCCCCCCCTGCTATGTGAAAACACTTATGTCCGTTTTTTTTTCTTTTTGTTTTTGGGATAAAACTAAATACAGATATCGCCCCCCAAAAAAGGAAAAAAATGGACATAAGTGTTTTTCACATGGCAGCGACTATATGCAAAGAGCAAATAGCCGAATTTTGTATCTTTAAATTGTGCATGTGAAAGGCCGCAGCAAATCAGTCGGTGCCACTGTAGCGGAGGTGAAATGAACAAAGGTGATGCAATTTGAGTCACCGTAATGACGGGACAGTAGCAGATGGGACCGTAAAATGTGTGTCATTTGTTTTCACTCCCTAGTCTCGTATTCAACAAAAATGATCCAGGTCAGACTCTTCAAATCTCGAGCTTCTTCAAATTTCTGTAGCTCAAATCCTGCACTCGTGTTATTTACGTTTTACCGATTTTACATTGACGCTGGATACAGTCACTAAAACTATGAGTAGGTGAATGCGCAACAGGGACACGCTAACGCACAACCTCTCAGCAAAATTTATTGTAAAAGTGGAAAACCGTAGGCCAAAGATAAGGGCGTATTGTCCTTCATAGAGTACAGTCCCATCTGTAGTAGTTAAACCGTGTATTCTCACATTCTACATGCCTGCAACATATGCCTAAACATGTTCACAGATGTGCTTAAAGTGTATCGCTACATCCGCCAAAAGTGACTGCAAAGGTGTGAGCCAACACGCTCCATGGCGATCGCATCACTAACACACTGTGGTCTTCTCATTTCCCTGCCCCAAGGGAAAGCCTTGTGAAACCAACAGACTTCATTTTCACCCCTCACAGGGCTGCTACGGCCCCTCATAACCTCTGTCAACATATTACGTGTGTGTGAGACAAGTGTGTGTGTGTGTGCACACTGTGGCTTTGACACTTCCCAAGCAGTGGGGGGGTGGAGGGCGGGTGTTTCTGTCACAGACATTTGCTTGTGGGGGGCAAGGAATTGGGAGTATGGAGTGTATTAACAGCCATGTAAACAATTGTCAATTGTAAAGTCAGTGAAACAGTTGGCGAGAACACAACAGCCCCTATGGATCCGAGGGCTGGTTTCATATTGTCAGCACCGAGGCTCACCGAGGAGATGAAATGATGGAAACCAGCTTGTGGGCAGCCACCCTCATCATATTAGTAGAGAAGTGTAACCAGAATCAATTTCAACGCGGTTTTGCTGTCTAAAACCACAGCTGCCTCACTGCTTGCAAATTATATGTGCCTAGGCAAGCACGGTGTCAATCAAACATTACCCAATGGGATCATGTTATTCTGTAATAATTGATTTACTACTCAGATTTTTATAGAGCTGTCCTGTTTGATGGGAAACTTGGAATGGAGATGCAAGGATTAATCCTCCTGTTAGGTTGCTTTCTCAGGAACAGCAATAATGTTCCTGGGTCAATTTGACCCAGGATATATTTAATGATAAAACAAAACAAAAAACACTACAAATAATTATTAACCGCTTTCAATGCAAACATTTAATTTGAGCCATTATAAACAAGTTTCATCATGAATCACTACTATTTGTAGTCCTTTCATTTTGAAATGGGTCAGTTTGACCCGAGCTATGTTTAATGTTCCAACAGCATGAGAAAAAATAAATCATTGCTCATGATTAACAGTTTTCAATGCAAATATGCAAAAATGAACCATTTTAATTGTCTGTTGATTGATGAAGGCATCATTATGAAAAAAATACTAGTTTGTAGTTCTTTAACTTGGAAATGGATCAACCTGGTTTATGTTTAATATTGCTAAAGCATAAACATTGGTAAGCATTTTAATTGAAAATACTGTATGTCAAAGAAAAAAAGGGAGAAAAAATTCATAGCAAAAACAACAAATTTGTCAACTTTAAAATGGGTCAATTTGACCCAGGCTATGTTTAATGTTCCAAAAGCATTCCAGTAAACATCTAACATTTAATTGGAAATATGTCAAAGTGATGTGAATGTTGGGTTACTTTGACCCAGTATTTGCTCAATGCTCCAAAAATATCCAGACAAACATTCGTATAACTCCTTATTGACTGATTTCAGATATCGGTTGGCAAATATGTTGAAATGAACCGTTTTTTTTATCATCTATTGCTGCCACGTTTGATAGCAAAAAGCCAACATTTGTTCTTGCAAGTGTGTCATTTTGACTTGCAACATCAACAGGAGGGTTGATCAATTTATCGCAAAATATTTTTGATCTTTTTCAGTTAAAAATTGTCCAAATGCTCTGAATTTCAGATCTTCAACCGTATATATTCTTCGATTTCTGTAGTCCTCCATGAAAGCGGACTGATTATATTTGCTTTGAATCGATGAGCAGCGATGATTTTTGCCCATTTTCCTCACCTTTCAAACCGAACCAGTAACTGTTTCAGATCCTTCCGCACATGCTCAATATGGTTTAGATCAGGGCTCTTCAAAATAGTCCACAAATTCTTTGTGTCTTTCTCCTGTTGAAACAAACTGCCTGCTATTGGGTAGCACAAATCACTCCTGAATGTCTCTAAACTCTAAACAAAGAAACCTTGCGGGCCTGTGGCCATTGTGGGCTTCCCTTTCTTTAAAGAACCAACAATTTATTGCCACGTAAATAATTTAGTGAATTTGATAGTTGGGCTTGTTCTCAAGTGTTTTATTTAAAAGCAGGACCTAGTATGGGGAGAAAAATGCATTGTAAGGAGATTGGTTTGCTGTTCACAATGAAAGCCATCAAGAAATGCATGACAACATAATACAGTAGTGCTAAAGCAAAAGAAAGGGTAGAAACGAGTGCCAAAAGTGGCATGAAGACGAGGAGAGGTCTAAGTGATAGCGAGTGAGGACGAGACGAGACGATAATAGGCAGCGTCCATGAGATGTGACACATCAAACGCTCAACGACGTCAGGGGACCCAACAATGTCTCAGGTGTCCGTGTGATGCATCGGATGCAGCAGCAAAAGGCAGCTGATTGCCCGTCTCCAACCGTGAGGATAATGAAATGTTCTGAAGCACACCTGGCTGCCATCCTTTGCGGGCTAAATGTGTTCGTACATGTTGCGGTCTTTCCAATCAGCATTTCTTTGTTTGTTTGAGCAGTATCAGCTTCCCAACAGTCCTTAGAACCACAATGTCAATTCACAGCAGAAAGTGTTATCATTATTTTCCTCCATCTTCATAGAGCTGCTGCTGTCCATGAGTATGGTTTGAACATGTAAACAATGTCGTGATTGATTTAAAGAGATGTAGACCTCACACAAAGGCACAGAGCAATGTTCAGATGCTGTCATATGGAAGCACACCTGGGTAGGTACATTTGAGTGCAGATATCTTAACACCACTTGGTCAGCACATATTATTTACTGCATCATTAGAACTCTGGAAAAACAGTTTTGCAAGTTGACGTAATCACAGTTGTTTGCTTTTGTGAAGCATGAACAATTATTAGGGATGGGCGGGATTCAAATTTTGACACCCTTTTACCGTCTCCTCACTATACCGGAGTATACAATAATACTGGCACTAATTTAATATCACTAAGTCCTTAAGTACTGCAAAAAAAATTATGACGTTCATTAGAAACTGCGGGATACCGTATTTCCGTAATGCCGTCTCTAATATATTGGGTCCTTATGTACTGCATAGTTTTTCTTTTTTTTAATGACAGCGTTAAAACACTTGTTATTTTCAGAAATGGCGGGATATTATCGTAATACCGTCACAAATGTAAGATCATATTAGATTTGTTTTTAGAAATTGTAGGATACCGTATTAACATAATACCCCCCAATGCTAGTGGCTAGCTGGCAGCAGCGATGTATCCGTGCCATTTTAATTAATGACAGCAGAATAAATTTGTGTGTGTGCTTTTTTTTTTTAGCAGTCTTAATTTCATTAACGAAAACCAAATAAAATATGTTCAACACACATTTTTCACTGGACGAAAACTAGACTAGACTAGACGAAAACCCTCATTAAACAATAACTGGAACTATACAGTCTGCATTTTCGTCGACTGTTGAAAAAGAGACGAAAATGTACTTCACTTAATAAAAACTGGACTAAAATCTATGGACATTTTAGTTCATGAACAAAGACGAGACAAAAATTATATGATTTTGTAAAATACCGTCTCTGCTAATCTGTCACTGTAACGCTGTCATGTGACACAGTGTGTCACACCCCCTTTCAAATCTGCAGCTAGCAAGTGCAACATGCACAAACACATGGGACAGGAGGTGGATTCACGGTGAAAGGTAAAAAAAAAAAAAGAAGAAAAAAGTAAAGTACATAGTTATAATGCAACATTAACCCAATGGCTAGAATGTTCCAACAAGAATGTTTATCCGACCGGTAACTAATACTGGCTAACTTACTAGCTCGTAGCATGGAGCCATAGTAATTGTGTATGAAGTTGTTTTTCATAAAAAAGATGACATCCTTGTATGCAAAATAGTTTTTGATCCGAAATGCTCATTATCTGCTCACAAAAAATATACAGACTAAAACTGACTAACTATACTAACACATTGACAGTTGCTGTTGACTAAAACTAGACAAATTAAATTATGTTTTCTTTGACTAAATTAAAGACTAAAATTCTAGATTTATAGTCGACTAAAAGTGGACTAAATAAAAACGGGATGAGGTTGACTAACTGATTAAAAACTAAAAAGCATGATTGAAACTGGACTAAAACTGAGACTTTTAAAAATGTCTGATAAAATAAAACATTTTTGGGGGGGCAAATGAAATTAAGATTTTTGTATGGTGTTTTGTTGATGTTGGTGCATTTGGAGATGCGAAGATTCTGCCCGACTGTGACTGCACATAACATAACACCACCACTGAATCTTAAACGTTCTCACTGTGACAAGCACAGAGAGCTGTTTTGTTTCTCCTCCATTGCCGCTTATTGCGAGATGTGGGGCAGTTATCTAGTGACAGCTCTTGTAAGTGGCTGGAGTGATAACTGGAGAACAACAGCTCCAGATTCTCATCTGAGAGCACTAATATGATGAGACGGCGACTGGGTACGCGAGGGCAGGCGATATAATTAAGGTCTCTACCCAGAATGTAATCTTTCAGGAAGGCGAGCGGGGCAGATGATGGGCGCACACAGGGAACAAAACACTCTCCATCTGGGAGAAGCGAGACGTAGGCCTGAGAGCCGCTATTCCGTTGGGGACGCGGGGGGTGAGAAGTAAGGTAAATGGGAGGTAATGCAAGGCTGGTAAAGCCAGACAGCCTCAGCTGAGTGGCTCCCGAGCTATTCAACTCAATCCTCTATGGAGCCCCCATCAGAACTTGTTACGCCTTCTGCCCTCGCCAAGAAATAATGCTGCTACCAGGGATGGAGAGTGGAAGGGAGAGCCGTAAAATAGAATGGGAGTCGAAGGTAACAGATGTTTATCTCACATAAAGAATTGAAGAGCACATCGCAAGGATTATCAAAGGCTGTTTTGCAATACTACATTTGCTTCTTGACATATGCATTTCCAAATGAAGCCCATGATGATACGTTATTTACAAACTCCAATACCAAAGAAGACTGTGTAAGACGTAAATAAAGCAAGCCCGGCAACAGCAAGACGATGCCAAGCTACATTCGGCACGTGTGACTTTGTAGTAAGAGTCCCTGCCAGCAGTCCAGACCTGTCTTCACATTGGCAATTTGTTAGTAGCACAAAATACGACAACGCAAACGAAAAACTTCAAGCAAGAAGGGGGAAAGAATGCCACATACAAGGCTTCATCAATTCAGTGTTTAGAAGGAAAGGTGCTGTAACGAGAACATATTTGCAAAACTGCATTCATCAGTTTAAACATTAGATATCTTGTCTTTGTAGTGCATTCAATTTGATATGCGTTGAAAATGTTATTTTTTTTTTTTTTTTACAAATCATTGTATTTACACGTCACACTTTATTGAACTATGTGTCTGTGAGAGATAGACTGCTATGTTTTTTGTTGTTGTCAGGGCCGTTACCGATTATTAATATTAGTCTAGGAGGCCGATAACCAATATTTGGAGCTGATACTCATTTTCAGTAAAAGAGAAAAAAATATTGGCATCAACATTTAATAAAGAACTAAATGCCTTAAAACATGTTTATTTAACAACTTTTCAGATTTTCTAAATATATATAGTTTTTTTTTTTGACATATTGAAATTTTTAACAAAACTTTTGGGGTGCTCCAGGCTCGTCAGTATGTCTTAAAAAGTGAAATGAAAACATATGCACTTATTTGACCAAACTGTCAGAATAAATTTGCGCTGTTATTCTCCCCGAAGATAGGGTGAGTGTATTGCAATAGGTTACATAGCATGGTGGTGTGTCAAATACAACAACAATCCTGATGATGCATTCAAATGCATTTACAAATAATGATAAAATTATTCACCATATTTATTAAATGAATGTCAGTTGGAAAGTTTCTGAATGTTAGAGATAAAATAATTGCATCATAATAATCATAACTTTCAGAGTTAATTTTAAATTTAGAACACGTGGAAATACAATCTTAAACACTATTCTGACGGATCCTGGTAATTTATATAATCTACAGTATATGTGGATGGTTATGCTAAATATGAATAATTCTGGCGTTTTGTTGTTGTCAAAATAGCAAATATTTCATCATATAATCAATCTGCCATTTACCTGCATCATTTATACCCATCGTAAAAGAACAACTACCAATTTTAGAACAAAAAAATCTTTAACAAAACATTTGGCCAGGGTATGAGTGATCGCAACTGTGTGTGTGTAAAGATGTGCATGCAAAAAGAACAATTGGTAGTTAAAGCACATACCTTCAAAAATAATGGACATTTTTTTCTTGTAGATGGTAAAGTCAGTTTCCAGGAAGACGCAGAAAATGACTCGCGTAATCTGCACAGAAAGAGGATGAAGAAAAACAATTAGTTCAAAAGTAAACTCAGCATGTTCAATAACAGAGTAACCAAGCGGAACATTTTGGATATTAAAACTTTATGCATTAGCAAGACAATCAGCTTCGTTCAGGAGTCTGATTAGGTACCATCCCTATTGAGACCACCTGAATTAGCCATTTGAGAGCGCTTTTAGCAAATAGTGGAGCACATAACCAGAATTAGTAGCACCAAAAGGGTGCACGTTACAGCAGAGCAATATCCTTCAAGACCACAAAAGGAACAAGCAATTTAGAAAGCTTTCACTGAGCATGCAATTTACTAAATTAAAACGGCAAATACATGTTTTTACCACACATGTGGGAGTCATAAAGCCACAATTACATTTATATTGGTATCTTTAAAAAAAAGCAAACCAGCTTGAACACTAAAAACAAAGTTACATAATTTTGTTTAATTTTAAAATTTACAACTGTGTTATGAATGGTCAAATAAAATACAAATGTATGGACACAGACATAATATAATAGAGCCATAAACTCAGCCCAATAAAACGCTGGCTGCCAACTGTCCAACATGATCACTTGTAATAAGTGAAGTTGAAAATGGTTCCCTCTCCCCTCCCCCTTCCTCCCCCTTGCTGCCTCTCCCTCCTCGCCTCTCCCCGCCCGTCCTCCGCCTCCCTGTCCCTTCTCCCACGTCACCCTTCCTCCTCCTCCTCTCCCCCTCTCTCTGCGGCCCTGCCGCTGCCCCTTGCTCTTCTTGTCGTCTCCTTCCCCCATCCCTTCCCTCTCCCCTTTACGCCTTCCTTCCCCTCCCCTGGGCCGGGGGCTCCATCCGTGGCCCGGGTCTCGGCGCTCCGGGGGCCGGGGGGGTGTAGGTTTTGTGTTGTGCCCGCCCCGCTCCGGTGGACATCCTGGCACCTCGGGCGGGCCCCAGTATCCGGGCTGGTCCCATATGCCCGCCGGGGTCCCGGTGGGGTGGGTGGGGATTTGGTGGGCGGGGGCAGGAGGCGCACCCGCCCACCAAATCCCCAAATCCGGTTGGGGGGGTGGGGTGCCATCGGTTGGGGCAGACCGCAGTATAGAGTAGTGCTGTGGTCCCCTGTCCGTGTCCCCCCCCCCCCCCCCCCCTATTTATTTTTTTAATGCAACACATACACTCACTGACATGCCTGGGAGGCGGGTGGATCGGAGCGTGGGGATATCATGCACCACACACACACACTTGTATATACACTGGGTGGGGTCACATTCAAGGTTTAGGGGTAGAGTTCGCCAGTCGGCGAGCTGGCGGACTCAGTAACAGGGGTTAGCTTTCACTAAGAATGCTGGAGTGACGACCGGGGCCTTTCCCCGCTGGACCTGGGGTTCGGGGGTGCCGGCCGTCCTCCGGTGCCCCCATCTCCCCTTCTGCCCCCGGTGTTCCGTCCCTCCACGCGGCGGGGGTGGGCGCGGGTGCCCTCTCCGCTCCGCTGTCCGACCCCTCTTCGGCGCTGATTGCCTGGGTGCGGGGGGTCCCCGGGGGCTGCCGATTGGTCGGGGTGGGGGGGGGGATGCTGGGGTGGTGGGATGTCTGGGGGCCTGGGGGCGGCTGGGGCTGGGTTGAGGTGGATGGCGGGGGTGGATGGGGGGCGGGGGGGAGCGGGGGCTGTGGACTGGTGGGGTGCCTGGCGGGCCTGCAGTGCCCCGTCCTGCTGCATTGGGTTGGGGGCGCGGGCCGTGTTGGGGTGGTGTGGGGGGCGCTCCTGCTCCTGGGTTTGCTCTCCGGCCGGTGGCCCTGGCGGGGCCCGGGGGTCGTCCTTTGGCGCTGCCGCGGCCTGGGGGGCCCTGAGGTGTTGCGCTTGCTCTGTCCTGGCAGGGGTCGATGGCTCCCCTCTTTGGTGGAGATTTTCATGCATGCCAGATCCACCACACCAGCATCTATCGAAACTCAGACACAATCTGCTTTTTCCTCAGGTCATTGAATCGGTGGAGGCTGGTGTCTGTGGATCTCACTCTGCTTCGTTTGTCCTTCCTTCCTTTTCCTCAGTCTCTTGAGGTCTCCCTGATTTGTTGGAATTTAGATGTTTCTGGGGTTGGTGAAGAACTCTGGTTGGTGGCCCGGTGGGTGGTGTCTGGTCGGTGCTGGATTTCACTTTCCTTTGTTTTCTTTGGTCCTTCCTCGGGTCTCCTGACGGCGGTGTTCGGTTTAGGTGAACGGTATGGGATTTTTTTTAAATAGGTTTTTGGTGAACTAACGAATACACACACTCACACACGCACATACACTCACACACACTAACCCTAACCCTAACCCTAACCCCATACTCACCCACATAAAAAAAAAGAAAAAAAAAAGGAGCAATGATGATGACATTACCGAATGAACAATACTGAGCTCTTTTAAGAAAAAGAAAAAGAAAAAGAAAAAAAATGGCCTAAAATGATGTTGAGGCTGGGTGAAGCGAGATTATGGAACATGGGGCTAACAGAGTTTTTTTTGTTGTTGACAAAGTTAAACGAGGATACATTGTAAACACGATACTAGGGCTGAACGATTAATTGCATTGGCAATATAATTGCGATTAGCTACAACACGATTTGCGAGGGAACTGTTGGCTGACAAAACAATAGATTTTGCAGGTGCTAGTAATCTGTCCCAATGTCATCTGTTATTTGTACGCAAGTTTAAAGTGGTGAAAATAGCTTGAGAAAAATTTAATAATGCTCACAAACACTCGACTGTGAGAATTTAAGTAAAACTACACCTCTTCCCTTAACTCTGCTGTCAGGCAGTATGCCTTACAATTGAAAATCTGGATTAAACAAAAAAACATTTAGATACATTTGAGCCAGCCTGTTAAGAATTGTTAACTGTGGCACTTTGGTAGGAAATGGAATTGCGGCAGCGTCAAAGGTTAGCAAGCAGCTAGCTAATTCTAAACACCTAAATATCAAATAACTAAAGTAGCAATGTTTTTAACATACTGTATTAACAATTGAACATAATTTTGGGGTTGTGATGTGTTATGTACAGTATATGATAGCAATATAAGACATAACTTGAACAAGTAGTGATTTTTGAGATGAGGATTCTGCCCAAATAAAGCTGCATTATTAACAGAAAATGGCGACTGCACGGCACATTCTCATGAATTTGCACTGTGCGAGTTTGTAAACATATCTTTTAATGAATATTTTGTAGATTTCAAAACAACAACTGACAAAGACATATGCACATAAAATCTCAGCAGGTTTTGACATATTGGATTTAGTTCCCCTTTCAGATAGTGTACATCATTGTTTGACGTTCTAGATGTGTGGACTGCAGCAACATTTCCAAAGAAGATGCACCCTGAAATCAGATATTAGATATAGACTGAATAATGGCAATTTGAAACAAAGATTAGAGTGTCAAAATGGATGCCATTATGGTTATTAGGTAGTACTGCTATGGAGAAATGGATCTCACTAGCTTTCGTCACATTCTGGACCAAACACAAGGATCAAGTTCAAAGAGACCCCCTTCTGCTTTTCATACAGATACAGATCTATAAATAGTTCCACCATCGGGGCTTTGTAGTAAATGTTAGGGGTCACTTCAGGATGGGAACATTTTATTTGTGCTAGGTCTCCAGAGGACGATTGCTCATAAAATGTTGCCTCACTCTCAACCGCCAAAGTATTAGGGAAATGAAACATTTGGAGTTGTGTACACATTGACAAACTATGTATGAATAATAATAAATCCTATGACAATGTTCTGTGTACAATTTTGCAGGATAGTAGCTCCCCCGGAATTCCATTAGTTTTTATGGAGCCTAATCCCGAAAGTGATTGCCCGCTGTGAAACGAATCATAAAGGTAAGCCTTATAGTGAAACACAAAGACTGCTTATGAGCCCATGCTCGCCGCGTGTAATAAGATGTTCTGTTACTTAACCTGTTCATTTAGTTCATTTCAGTCGGGCCGGGCCCACTGGCACAGACGGGAAAATGAGGTGGAGGAAGACAAAACACACCAGAGGGGACAAACTGTCGCTTTACAAATGAAATGACTGCAAGGATCAGATTTAATCGTGCAGAAATCGAAGTGGGTGCAACATTGGTAATGATGTTGTTTCCAATCAAACACTTAACCAAGGAGTCTGAGAATACATTTAATCCATTTTTTTGTTTTGTTTTCGGGTATTACAGTAGATTTGGCTAGTGATTCCTTAATGTTGCTCAACAAAGGCATCACAAAAAACAGCCCTGAAGCTGTGTCGTTCAAGGTTTTGAGCAAAATCATTGTTGCATCACTTATTCCAAAAGACAGACTGCCTGTTTCGTGTTTTATTGTGAATTTGCACCAGATGACAGTAAACAATGTCAACATGTTATTTAAAATGTGGCAGTAAAATTAATACAAGTTTTAGGACAGGAGCAGTTTGACTAAAAATGGATTACTTATATAGGGTTTCTGCAATTATAGGCAAGTTGACAAATATGTTTACCTAATGCGAGTATGTTTGTAACTTTAATTTATAGTAATTTAAACAATTGATTGAAGTTAAAAAGGTATACAGATAAATAGAGTGCAGAACATTCGGTCAAATTTGGTTCCAGGTAATCTTCTGCCACTCGGTGGCATTAGCATTCCATGTTGGACGTTGGTGACACGAACAGTATATTTTGATTTTCAAATTAAGAGTTAAATTAAGAATAAATTAATTGGAAATTGAAGGAACTTGTGAACTCCTGCCCATTTTGTTCATTCTAAATTACAACTAGCCCCCAGTCTCCCTAAATGTATCGAAAATAAATGCGTTTGGACATCGTTTTTAATGCTTTTTAATGCCATTTAAGGGCTTAATTTTTGCAAAATCCATTTAAAGGTTTTTAAATAACCTGTGGAAACCTTGTATATATCAATTATTGTGAATTAAAATTCAAACAATCCAGTCCAGTCATAGGTCCCAAAATGGATGACGAAAGCATTTAATTTCTCATCTTAAAGGAAGCCAATGAATGATACAGAGCACGAGATCCCAATATTACCTAACAGTTGATCTTTATACCTAATTACTAAAATTTAGTTTTAAGTTTTAAAAGATGACAAATGCAGTCAGAGTAGAGTAGAGTGTGTGCGTAGTTAGGTACACTACGTGCGCCACTCCCCACAACCACCAAGGTTGAAAAAGTTAATGGAAGACTAATTAGAAAGCTGGGTTCCCCGCATGCCACCGCACCTTGTCATTATTCATCCCTGATTGGAGCGTCTTTGCCAAAGGGTGAGCGCAACATGATTGGATCCCATGACTGCTTCAGGCAGGGATGGTCATCTTGACAAAAATCTTCCTGACAGTAAAGTCTGTACTTTAGTGTCTCAAGTAGATTATAAACGTTGACACAGCCTCTTGATGTTTACTATCCAGCATTATACATAGCTATGAGTATATTTACATATAATCCAGAAGAAGATTGCACATTGTGCAAAGCACCGATTGCAGGCAAATTCCCATATATGAATATTGCTGTATAGTATGTTATAAATTATGAATTTGGCAATATATTATGCATGGAACATTATTGAGCCATTAGTGCACCAAGGGCATATTACTGTCAGAATAACTGTTAAATCAATTAATGTACAGTAATGTATGCAAAGATTGCATGTTTTGACTCAACCAAAACAAACCGTGGCTCAGTCAATTGCACCAAAATGTATTGCAAAATCCATTTTATTTGAAAACTGTTTACTAACCAAATGTATGTTGTGGTTGTTTTGGTATTGTAAGTTTGCTTAAGTTGACAAAATGACACTATGCTTACTTCAAAATAAACACTTTCAATAACTGATACGCTCAATCCATATGGAGTTTTATGGTGAACATATTATTTTCCTTTTTTTGTTGTACTGTAAATTTGTTTGATGATTTTGGCAATTCCCCGCATTGATTAGACACGAGTCCAGGTTGGGCTCCGATGGAAGGATTGATGGATACATTCTGGTCAATACCAATGCTGGTAAGGGCATTTGAGGCATAAACCACCTTGGGTGGCAGTCTAATACATTTCTTAAGCACTGAATATATTAGGAGATAATTACCAAAGGCACATCTCATGCGGAGAAAATAATTTGTGCTGTGATCAGTACATGGAATGACGAACGTTGTTCATGACTATATGGCACCAAAATAAGACATGCTTGTTTGTATTCCCATTTTGATTTCTCAAGAAGAGGGAACCGGTTGCCCTTGCATGACTATTCCTGCTACTGCTGTTTGACATATTTGATTACTGGATGCCATCATTAAATATTTGCTGAAGCACCATGAAGAAGAACAATAAAGGATATTTGCAGAACTCAGTAATCATGCTTAGCTTTTGGGCAAGGTTGTGCTGGGCAGGCATCGGGTGAAAGCGCAACCCGGGCAGGTCACCAACACTTCACAGTCACTGAACATAAACAATGTAACTTTTGTAATGTAGTAAGTTAACACATACACACTAACACAATCCAATCCAAGGGCTGTAACACATTTGTGCCTTTATAAAGATAACTGGAAAGGCACTCAGTGGAGCGGCGACTTCTGTCAGGACCAAAGCAACCAACCAAAAAGGGAGGTAATACACATCTTTTTGTAACAGCATCTCTAGCTTGATGTGGTGGTCACTCTCTCACTTGGTCCTGATATCATTGAGCCGTAACGGCACAAAATGAAAATAAAATCGGTCTCCACCTCTTCCTTTGACAATCTAAGCTACGTCTGTTCCAAGTATAATATAATCACAAAATAATTTTTTGGTAATATTCAGTGCTAACTGGACTAACACAAGAACAGCTGTAGACAGAATGTTGGATACAGCTCTTGTATTAGAGCTCATTATGTTATGCAAGTGCACCCAAATGTTGTGGCCAACGAGTGTAAATTATGATACGGTTTAATCATATCACATTCTCCGTATATGACAAGCATCGTGTGTGTTCATACATGGATAGCGTGTGTCACTGTTGTCGAGACGAAAATACACCAGCGAATTATTCTGCCGCTAGAAATATCTCCTCATAAAAGACTCCAGCATCAAAGGCATCTTTGTTGTCTACAATGTAGGTTTGGTTGGAGGGCTCACTTTGAGGCAGGCGGACCACGTCCAGGCCTTTCTGCTGATGTAATTACACACACCTGCGTCTCCTGGTTCACAGAGCGTGTAGCTAGACCGAGAAAAGTGGGTGCGAAAAAAACAAAAACAACAACTTGCAGGCCATTTTCTAATCAGAAGAGCGTAAACAAATGAGCATTTTCTTGTAGTGGGGGGAAAAAAAGCCAACTGCATGTTCTATCCAGGTTGTGGTCATCTCTGTGGCAGCATCCTCGGTGTGGATGGATCTCATGCAGAGTTTTTCCCGCCTGGATCGTTAGTGACTTCCCACACTATCAGTTAATGTGCTGTACGAGTGTTAGGCTACTTATATATTTATTGACATTTTTATTGTCTGTTGCATTTCTGATGTATAAAAGGTCTACATGATTAAAATTATATTTAATTTAAAGTGAACAGCTATAACTGTTTAGCTACATTGCAGTTATGCTTCTGGGTCAAACCTCATTTTGTCATATAGTTTGGATTTAGGTCGAACTGCTTTCTCACCTCAACAATCATAGAGTTTCATAGACGACCAACTTAACCGCACCAAGAGGGTGAAAAAAAGAATAGTTTGAATAAAACTGAACAAAAGTGTGCTAGAAAGACATTACGGATGGATTAATACTAGAATTCCCCAAAACAAATGAAGTGCCTATACATACAGTCTACGATTATATATTAGTTTCAATTCACCTGTATTTCCAGGTGACAACATATCCGATAGTACTGCACAGGCATTGAACAAATGACAACCCATATGCAAAGACATCCAAAATGCACTTAAACAGCAGTGACAGCACAGAAATGAGCAGTAGTTGACCTTCAGCTCCTCTCATCGGGGGGTTGCCACAGCGAGTAACTCGCATAATTTGTTTGGCACTGTTTTTTTTTTACTGGATGCCCTTCCAGACTCAACCTTCCCACTTACTCAGCTTGGGAAAGGCACTGGGTGTTTATTAGACACTGGCTGGGAATCAAAGCTGCGTTTGTTGCACACAGTGCAGCAAAAACACATAAGCAAAAAATAATATATACATACGGTTGAGTTGGCCTGGACTGACTCTTCCCTCATTGGTTTAAATGACATTACTGACTGCAGTTTGCAGTTGTTGTTTTTGGCCCTTTTGTGTAGTAACTTTACTACATTTAGACCATATTTAATGCTTATTGTTTCTTTAGTTTAGACATATAGTAGGTGTCTTTTTAAAAAGGTTGGCTGCAAATTGGTGTCTATTTGGCACATACCTCCAAAGTTTGATGACGTCAGGATCGTACAGAGAGCATAGAGCCAGCCGATTTGTCAGTTTAAGTTGCAATAACATTGGCAAATATATTATCAATCTCAGATTTAACATAGGAAGAGGGCTTACTTTCTATTTTGAGGATATCGATTTTTAAGATTTTTTTTCCCCCACTTTAGGGTGTCAGTTGAATGTATTGTAAAATCCAGCCTATGACTCCTCCTTGACATGAATGTTTTGCTGCCGGTCAATGTGACATCCCATGTTATGATAAGGTGGCTTGGGCCACTTGGGGGAAGCTGTGAGAAGCTTCTCAATTTGACTTTGATTGACCCCGGGCAGAAGCTCCACCTGCAGCAAGCTGGAGCATTATCATTTCAAAGAAGGCCTCAGAAAAGGTTGTCCCTTTGAACAAAACGCCTCCATCCATACATCAAAGCAGACGCCTGACATTGGACTCAGAGAAATGATGGTTACTACCAAAGCCCCACAAGAAAGTGCTGGACTGAGGAAGCTGAACTCCCAAAGCCGATCAATGTTAGATACTGAATAAATCACAGAGAGGGCAGTAGGACGGCCAGTGCAGTCACTTAAATATTGCCGAAAAGACGACAAGAGTTTTGCAAAAGCTTATATACAAAATTATGCATGAGTGCTCAGCACAGTGTGACTAAATAGAAGTGATAACGTTCTGCTAAGCTGCCTGCTTATTTCATCAGTGTAAAACATCACAAAGCGGCTCCTAAAGCTGCATGTAGAACAGAATATCAAACATTTTGACAGAAAAATGCTGTCTCGCCAGATTCGGAAAAACACATGCGATAATATATCAGCAATTTGTATGTTAATTCGACAAATCTGTTATTTTTCCACACATTTGAGCTCAGCTCAGCACGTGTGAGGCACCAAACATTTTATTGCTCATTCAAGATGATTTGAAGTGAACAACAGAGCTTCTGCCAACTCTATCCAAAGTTCAGAAACACTTCAACAAATTCAGCCGAGAACTACATGTTTAATTTGTCATCGTTTTATCCTTCAATATAATTTTGAACAATTCTATGAAACATATATCAGCTTTCTGAAGGAGAAGGCCAGGCTTTATGGATTTTAGATGTGCCAGTAAGACTTGACTCAATGTCAACACTTCAATTATTTAATGAACAAGATTTGCTCCCCCAAGATCAAAGATTGTGTCAATAACCTCCAACAAGGACTGCATATATTGTTATCACGAGGCAGAAACTGAATGTTTAGAAAGTCATTTAGAATAAGAAAAGAAAAAAACGATTCCCTAACCAGCAAAAAAAAAAAAGAAAAAGACCTGCAGGGGTCCTTGAACGATTCACCATAACACAGCGCGTGTTTGACCAATGTTCTAATGGATTTGTCAATTAATATGGATGGTACAATTCATTATGATGATGGAATGCTCGTGTTTGAGACTGTGGGGAATGTCGTGAGTGCGGAGGAGAAGGATTGTGTCTTTTCAAATCATCAAGATGAGAGGAAGTGCAGCTGCGGACAAGGTCAGAGGGGAATGATGAAGGAAGGACCAATGTGAGGGCTGTATCTCTGATCCATGACTGCATTGGTAATGATATGACCTCTGGACTCCGGCCTATAACGATCTCTGCTGATTAGGGTTCGTGAGCGCATGCGGCTGTCTGTATGCAGGAAGGACGGACGGTGATAAGTTGAAAGGAATAATAATTGGCTGAGCTATTCTTTGCCCAATGTAAATTAAGCTCACCTACCGTACAATCAGTGGAGACTCCATTACGTAAACCTGCAGTTTCAAAAATTCTGCCGTTATAAAGATAATGAAGCTTGGTTTTGACTCAAATTACCTCGTTGTTAGGGGTAAAATAACAGAAACGGCTCATTCTGAAGCAGTCCAGTAGTAAAAAACTTATTATGATCACAAGAATATAAACGTGCCTTGATCATGTAAGTGTTCTTAAAGTTGAAGGGTTCTTACACAGAGCCAGACTGGCACACAAAAAAAGTTGTTAGAACATCCACAGTTATGGTTTCATGAAGTCAATTGCAAACATATCCAGAACCTTGCTCAACACACTCATAATACAAGCAGGTAAGTAAAAAGCAAGGGATCTTAATTTACTAGATAATGCCATTTTATTTGCTGTTGCTTTAGTTTATAGTGTACTGTTTTCTTAAGCATTTGCGAGCTAACAGCCAACCAGAGCTGACTGTTTTGCATACTGACATTAACATAACATATCGAAAAAGCACGACACAAACGTCTTCACAATTCGAAATATTACTGTTTAAGCAGGTTTGTTGCTTGCTTGTAAGATAAACGATGATTTCTCAGCCATGTTTGCTTGCTCTTATATGAAAATAATGGATATAATTGACGTGGCAAGAATCAAAGGTTCTATTCTAAGGGCAGATTCGGACACAATTTGGATTCAAACTGGCTACATAGTGCTGACAGTAATGTCTACATTGTAGATAGATAGATAGATAAATAGATTGATGGGCTGCTTCTTCTAAATTGTGGGCTATTCTCTTGTGATAAAACGGAGGAAAATAATAATTAAATAGCAACACATTGGCCCCAAAATACACTGCACTGTATGCCAGATGGACAGCCCATCCCTGGTTATCTAATTATGTAGTATGTAATGTTCATGGGCAGAACAGTGGGTTCGTAGTTAGCATGTCTGCCTCACAGTTCTGAGGTTTGGGGTTTGAATCTCCAGCCTTTCTGTGTGGAATTTGCAGGTTCTTCCTGTACTTTTGTGAGTTTTCTTCCAGCATTTTCGTTCACATTCCAAAAACATGCATGTTAGGCTCATTAATGACTAAATTGTTTGTAGGTGTGAATGTGGCTGTTTGTACAGATTATATCCTGCCTCTCGGATGAAGTAGGCTAAAAAGACTCCTGCTCAATGAATGAAGACAAGCAGTATAGAAAGTGGTTGGATGGATGTTTTTACTTTTTTTTAGTCTCTTGACATTGAAGCAATTTAAGGGGACGGCCATGCAGAACATATGGTGGTAGTTGCTGTAGTATGATGTTCTCTAAAACTCCAAAACCTGTATTGCTGCGCCAACTGCTTTTCTACGAGGAAAGACTTTAAATGGACTTGGTTTTCATAAAAAAGAGCCGAAGAACAGCTGCTTTGCCTCCACTGCAAAACTGTGCACACACACACACACACACACACACACACGCACACACATTCGTGTGCCTGCCCAGTTAAAGTTAAATTGTGACGGTTGCAACAACTATTAGCGCGCAATCAATCTCACAAAAATGAATCGTTAGGCCTGCCAAAGTTAACAACTTCCCATAAATATATTTCTGGGTGCATACAACATTTATTTTACATGATAGAGAGCTTGTAATACAGGCATCCTATAAGCAAATCATGTTCTCAGAACCTTATCTAAACTGGATGCTTATCCATTGGCACAAATCAAATACAAAAGCTGTTACACTGAGCATTATATTTAAAGACTTCTATATACCAATTCGTCGTCCGTCAGCCTAAACGCCGGCACATCACGCCGTGAAGATGACGAAAATACACACTGCAACAAACAGACATCGACGCTGTGAGAAGTATTACTCCATACCATCGGCAGCAGTAGTCACTATTCCCCAACCGGAAAGCTCTCTATTCGCCACTTCCTGTTGCTGCCCCGTGCGCGGATTCGCTAGCTAACAGCCAATCAGAGTGATCAAATGTCAAGACTGTCCGACGCTGATTCAACATATTGAATCTGCCGAAAACGACCACAGACGCTGCTTTATACAATAATCAGATAGCACATACCGACACCTGGCCACTTCCTGACTTCCGACTGGTGTATAGAGAGGCCTTAAAGGGGTAGTCAACCCCTCAAAAAATCTTGACAACAATATGTTCTATGCAGCCCCACTGCCACGAGTCTAAATACGGTTTTCTGGTTAATATTGTGTTAGTGGAATATGAGTTAAGCAGCAAAATCCAGCAGTTTTGATCAATATTAGAAGAAGGCCATTTTGTTACTTGCTGTCGAGTGAAAATGACATCACAGTTGCTCAGGTCTCAGGTAACAACCAATCAGAGCTCAGCTTCAGAAAACAAGTGAGCTGTGATTGGTCGTTGCATGAGCCCTGAGCAACTGTGATGTCATCTTCAGTCGACAACAAGTGGCAAAATGGCCGCCCCCTGAGATGGATAAAAACGGCTGGATTTTTTTATATTATTGCTCCCATTGAACACCAATAGGCAGCACTACATGTAGAGAAATGTGTGTTTTATACACATGCATCAGGCCATGTTGACTCATCTGCTCAAAGCACAACGCAGAGAAAGGCTATCCTGCTTGGTGTCAAATCAACGTAACTTTTCCACTTCTCCCGTTCTCCTTTAGTCAATACCTTTTCAGCCTCTGTGATCAGGTCAGTAAAAAAACAACAAGGCCGGTACACAGTATGAACATACGTTCAGCTGAACCTGTTACAACTCATGCGGATGATGGTCCAAAACTATTTTCACACTACTATGGCAAAAGTCTTCAGGGCAGAAACTCATAGAAGCTAGCGGAAAACACAAATGAGATCCACGGATGTGCTTGAAGCAAAATACAGCAGCATATTTTTTTTTATTATTCACAGATAAATCATTTTGATATTTCCCTTCAGAATATGCAGGATATGGAAGAGTCAATGTGTGTTTTTGTGTGCTGCTTTGCCACGTTAACCTTCTCCATCCTGCTGCATGTTTGCCCCGTCTCGGCTCCACTGGCTTTGACTCACTATCTTGGGAAATGTACGGTATGTGCTGGATCGGTCTCTTCTGGGTACTTTAAAAAGCTTCCTGACAAATGGGAATCCAATCACAAGTCCCACGAGCAAAACTAGCTCAATGCTTGAGCATTAGTTTGATTTCCAGGGAGATTCACAAGATTAGAAACCAGCAGTCAATGCAACATAAATGTCCATCATCTGTAGTCATCTAACATAAATCTCAACATTTCTTCAGGAATGGTAACTGTGCAACAATCATCCATAGTCTTCATCTTATGTATGCTTATCTACTTAAATCATAAGCCAGCCTGTATGTACTTGAACATGAAATTGCAGATGAGTGAACGTGTGTAGGCTGTGCTGCCTCTCTTTAATACCTTGAAATGATAACAAGGCCATTTCTAAAGGCTTTATATACATGCGGTGTTTTTTCCCCTTCCCCGTTGAGCTTTATGTTAAAAGGTTATGGAAGACAACTCATTAGAAAGTATTTTACTTCATACAGCATTTCTTTTGAGAAATGCTATCACAGTTTTATCATCACACAGTCAGTGGAACTATTATCACAAACAATGCAGACATTTGAACATCTATACCTGCTCTTGTGCTTTGTTTATATAATTGCATTGTACCCACTCATAATTTACAATACACACCATATCCAACATGAAGGTTTTCACGTAGCCGAGTCCAAAGTTCAGTAGAAGACATGTCATAAAAACACATGTGCTCTCATCATTGACTCCAGGGTCGTCATTGACTTTCAGGGGTCATACTGTATATCCACGTCTGTGGGAGTAATACTTTGTATGCATCGTGTCACGTTATTGCGTTGACAACCTACGTGCCCATAAAAAGCAATGGAGGAAGGCAAAATGCAGTCATTATTTTGAGTTTCTGTCAGCTAAAAACAAAAGGTTTGTTGCACACACTGTGCTGTCGACAGTATTATCTAGCATCAATAACCTCTTGTTTGGAAAAAAAAACTAATGGATTGAACATGATTGACCAGATCGAGTGACTGCAGCAGGTCCCAAAATTAACAATCAATGTACATTATAAAGGTTGAGTTTGCCATTACAACATTTTTTTTGTAAGCCAGGGTTGTCGATATTTGTTGAATGGAACTATTAAGGTAATTTGTCATCTAATTTACTTTTAAAATCAAGTAACACTGTAACTAAGTTACTTTTTAAAGCCAATAATCAGTAATGAAGTTATTCAAGGTAACTGTGGCAATGTTGGCGTTCACATAAACAAATCATCTAAATGTCAGTCTGAGAATAATAAGAAGAAGAAAAAGAAAAAAAAATACAGTTTAGACCTCAAAGACAACAGGCTAAGATTCATAACTTGTTTGAGGGAGGGGGTCAGAGAGCAATCGAGGATCGGGAAATGAAGTTGTAAAGGCCTGTTGCATCTCCTAATTGACAATTGTTGACCAACTTCCACTGCTACCGCTAATATTTAAAAAAAAAAATTCACTTGTAAACAACCCACAATTTATTTATTTTTATGAGCAAACATTCAAATATTATGAGAATAAACAACATGTTACCCGCGCTAGGATGAGATATGTAAAGGAAAACTTAAAACTAAATACAGAGTGCTGTATGGTGGCAGTTTTGACCAGTTAAAGGTCACTTGCAGTTGAAGTTTACTGTCAAGTTACTTGACCTGACTTGAACATAAAATGAAGATTATGCTGATAATATGTACGCCAGTTGGAAAATAATGACCAAGAATACAGCTGCTGCAACGAGGCCTATGCAAGACCTCTATTGTCAGTTGAGGAATTTCTCATACCTATAAAAAGCCGGGCCAGGTCATCAAAATTCTTTATACTGAGAGACCGGCTGAGATTTCTGCATCAAGGTTGGTGGAGAAGATACATATTGTAAAGACGTGTGGATGTCTTTGAAAAGATGGAGTGTCGGAATGTCGAGGTTATTTCAAGCTGCACAAAGTGTCATTCAACCATCACCCCGGAGTCACCTGATTCACATCTTGGACAGAAAGAGTCGTTCACATGAGGACACCATTCAGAGGCCGAAGAACGTTACACTAACGTTAATAGTAAACACAACTCATATAATGGGCAGAAACCAGGTGGCTGAGTGTGGTGTGAAAAAATGCTTTAAATTAGAGGTGCTATTTGACATATTACATAAAATAGGAATGACTAACCAAGGTGGGCAAATCTGTCAAGCAGACCACTCGTCAGATTCGAAATTGGGGATTTTCTGATACTACCCAGGGATGGAACCAACAGGGAATTTGTTGCTTAAACTCACAGTTTAAAAGAGGAAGCCTAAAAGTTCTGCTCACGGGATGGCTGACTGATTATCACACAAAAGTTTGTCCGCAATCATTATTGACCAATGAAAACTTTTCTGTAGTCTCCCAGATTTTACTTTTCTGGGTGGAAAACATCTGCGTAACAGAGGACTGAAAGGCCCAGTTACAAGCTGACACAGTGGTGACACACATCTGACATCTGGATGCCATTTGAAGTGAATCAAATAAAAATCCTGTTCCAGGATGTAACAATGAAAGTTTTTGAATATAACAAATGACTAAAGGCGCATTTTGTACCTTGCTTGATTTTGGATTCTTCCGAATATCTTTTTACAGTCCAGTGAATTCTTTTTCGCTGCTTTACTCAAAGGGCTTGTTATTTCACTAGCATTGTTAAAGACGAAACCAGTCTTCTACGCTGTTAGGATAAATTGTTCACACTCCTACAATAAGAAAGAAAACCACAAAAGGGTTACTGACAGTTGAAACTGTGTACCCGTTGACATGAGCCACTTTGGCCTTATTTGACCTGGCGACGTCTCAAATTCCCGTCAAAAGAACAAGCTTTCACACAAATGAAAAATCTGGGGGAAAAAATATCTAAAAATCTATTTAAATTCTATTTCTATATAGTTTCAGCAAGAGAGACACAACTGCCCGCCCCCAAGTTGAAAAATACAGTACACATATATTGTGCTTTACAACAATATTTAACCATATTTATAATTTCATATGTACCAATGGATGAAATAGTGAAACTTCCGCCGGATCCAATCACTTATGAGAGAGAGCTATATCTATATCTGTCAGTCAATCAGACGACAGTAACGTCACAGCCCCCTCGGCAAAGCTCCTGAAGAGCCGTTCCATTGTAAATACGCTGCCCTGAAAAAGTTTAGTGGAAAAGTGATGACTTAGGGGTGAAGCAAGGGCGTTTCAGTGTGAAACTGATCAAATGGAAAAGCGGATATACTGTATTTTAACCCAATTTTTTCCTGACTACAGGGTTTTACATTCTGATGTCTTCATCTTCTATCCTTCGAGCTTTTACTATTTGATCTATGTTGGAGTCTGTTATTTGTTATATATACAGTAGAATCTTAACAAATGTTTTGACCTTTTCCTTAATCTTAAGAAATTAAATCTTTTTGAATGATCAGTTGAAGAGTCCAACCATTATGGAGTAGGGGACGCAATAAAGTCAGCCTGCGTGTGTACATGTGTTGTTCAGTGGCACAATGAAAAAGTCCATTAGTGGCTCCTAGTCTTTACTCCAAAGTATGCAAGTGTGTCATAAGTGGTGGGGTGGTGGGAGGATGAAGATCTATAATTAGTTTCTAATTCCCACTTTATTAGATGCTGAGAGGGCCACAGTCCTGCCAAGATGAATTTGTCACAGCTTATGAAAGAGGAATTACAAAGCTATTGATTTATTTGAGGAAAGGAACAAGCACAGCTCATTGAACGACATGACCTTAGTTCGGTGTCCTCTTGTCAAGGAGATATAATTTGATATGTGAGGAAAACAAATGAGGGGAAGTCATTGGCATCATAATGTCCGTGTTACTGCACAGCAGGAGGGGGAAAAATTGGTTTACCCAAGCTTGATGTCATTCAACATTAAGTGCATTTACACAATGAAGGCACAACTATCTATACAGAAATAATAATGCTAACGTTTGATGAACATTCTGAGAGCCTCATTACATGCAAAGACGACCACAAACCTGAACGCTGACGCATGTGGAAGCTTAGCTACTAACCGGGCGCAACCAACATTACGCCTGCTAAATGACTCACGTTTTGTCTGTTCTGTGAGGTGTATATGCAAGTGGTTAACACACACAATATGATTTATCAAACCTGAGACAAATTGCGATGGCTGCTTTTGTGCCTTGAAACACCACATTGGAAAGACAGGAGCAAACCAGCATCCTGAAGCGAGAATAACTTTTGCACTCGTGTGTAAATTTTTTAAATGCCATAAACAAACAAAATCAAGATGGACTGACTCGTTTATTTGCCAATGAAATTTTAGCGCTTCTCAATGATTTAAGGATGAAGGAGTCATGCACCCATGCATCAACACTACCTAAAGCGCAAAAGCTAAAGCACAAATCCCTCTTTTAATATAATATATATAATATTTTAATATCATATATTTTTAATATATATAATATAATATAGGCGGCACGATGGCTGACTGGTTAGCACAACCACTTCCCAGTGCAAAGGACGTGAGATCAAGTCCGGGTTTCGGCCTTCCTGGGTGGAGTTTGCACGTTCTCCCCGTGCTTGCGTGGGTTTTCTCCAGGTACTCCAGTTTCCTCCCACATTCCAAAGACATGCATGATGCATGCCAGGTTAATTGAACCTTCCAAATGTCCATAGGTGTGATTGTGAGTGTGGAAGGTTGTTCGTCTCTGTGTGCTGGCAACCAGTTCAGGGTGTACCCTGCCTGAAGCCAGCTGGGATAGGCTCCAGCGCCCCCCGTGACCCTTGTGAGGATAAAATTGATTTTTTTAACCGCTTTTATACCTATTAGTGTTATGGGGTGAGTTTTAAAGCTGCAATCCAATGACAGTAGGCGCATTACACAAATGACTGTTACAACATCGATGCGTTATTGGACCGTACAGCTGTCAAAAGTGGTAAAATAAATACCTTTCAAATTAACCCCAAATACGAACATATGGAACCAATTGACAATATCATCAACATGAGATTTATAGTTTGTTTTGATTAGTTTTGTAAAAAGACAACAGCATTCCACCTACAGTCATTTCTGGATTATAAGCCGCTACTTTTTTCACTTTCATTCGACCCTGCGGCTAATACAAAGGTGCGGCTTATCCATCAGATCACAAGGGGGCACACTATAAAGGAAGCGCAAGAGCGTCAGGCAGAGCAAAACAAACCAAGTGAGACCAAGTACAGTAGCAGAGACAGAACAAGAACAAATTTGTGTCCTCATTATGGAAAAGAAAGTAGCGGTAAGCCGGTGTGGTAACATTAAAACACCTGCGCTTTACATTCGGGTGCGGCTTATATGTGTAACAAACTCCAGTATTCCCCAAATTTAGCTAGCACAGCTTATAGTCAAGTGCGCCTTATAGTCCAGAAATTACTGTAGTTATTGTTATTATTTTAAAACACCATTTAAATTCGTTAATGTTTTCAATTAGATTTTTTCATTAATCTGTTTTAATTTACGATAATAACCTTAATGCACATGCAATTAAGCACCTTCTATTTGGGATCTCAGTAAATGAGGCCCTTACTTTCACAGTATGTTTATTTTTCTGGTTGCACATTACTAGCTTCCTACCTTCCTTTAACACATTTGAGTTATTTTCAAAATAGTTGTACACAAATTCTGCAAGTTACGGCAATTTAAATGTACCATATTAAACAAGTAGAGCGCATACCTTCATCAAAGTAGACTAAATTGAATTTATTTGTTTATTTAAACCCTTTACATTTCTCTTAATATCCACTGAGGATGAAAAGGTCAAACAATGTTTGTGAAGCACCTTATCATGTAAAATAATAATAATAATAATTAAAATAATAAAGAAAGAAATCAAATGTGTTCCTCCTTCATCCATGCAACACGCCACCATAAAGGAACGAGCTGTTCATTAACTGACAAAAACGTAAAACTAGCATCCTTAATGGAGGTCATTAATGCCTTTGACAATTTCATCAAAACTGAGCCTTATTAAATTATTTTCTCAAATAATAAGATTTATTAACCTTAGTAAAACTTTATTTTTATATACCTCTTTTTGTATACTATTTTTGGAGCATACATTTTTTCCTCCTGCACTTTTATGGAATTCACTGTGGTGCACCTCAAGGCTCACCCACACATCCTCCTAAAACGCATAGCTCAAGCCACTTAAAACAAGATGGTATCCCTGTAAAGACATTCACATGAGAGACTCTACATCAAGTTGGCCTTATGTGCAATTGGGTGGAGTGTTAATAAAGTAGCGCAGCTTAAGTAGAACAGCGCTGTGCTTTTCAGAAACCAACCCACTACACCAAAAGAGCATCCGAAAGATTCCCTAGAGTAACAATAAAATATCTTAAGTGTGTCTAATTAGCATGGTGAGTGGATGAAAGAAAGACGCTTCACTTGTTGATGGCAGATCAAATAAAAACATGCAAAACAAATATCAAATGACTTGCTGCCTTTAATGGGGTATGTGGGGGTGAATGGGAGATGAACACAATGGGAGATGGGAACTCCAAAGAAAATACAGAATTGCATTAACAAGTACTGAAAGTTGCACTTGATGAAATTATAACCAACTACTGCACGAGGCTTGAAAGTAACAAAAACAAGAGGTTTGGGGTAACATTTTCTGGCACAAAAGCCACCTTAATATTAAGGGTGTAAGGGTGGATGGAGTTTGTGGCTTTTTTTTGGGGGGTAGAAAGTTATTCCAATAGAAGAACCAACCTCAACATGCAAAGATGGTTAGGATTTGTGCATTGTGATTTGTTACCCAGTTAAAGAGTATGTCAACCCCCCAGAAATCTTTACAATAATATGTTGCACCCATTTTTATCCATCTCAGGCGCCAACCATTTTGAAAAAAAGGACCCCGACTTCACTGACAGACTACATGTGACGTCCCTCTACAATGGTGACTCCACAATTTACTCGAGTCTCAAACTAGATAGCTGTCTTCATTCATAAACATTCGACATAACTCTACGTAAGACAACGTACGTGACAGTATGCCGCTATCTCCCTGCATGAAATTATACGGTGAGCTACTGAACTGTATGGCATGCTTATGAAACAAGATAAAAACTGCAAAAAACTGCGAGAAGGTAAGTTTGATGGAAATCAAAATGAGTTTTGAGGACCAAAATAAAAAAATTATTAATCACTATCCACCATTTTGGTTGTTAACTTTCGCCTCAAACGCTTTCAGGTCGAAAATAGGGAAAAACCAACTCTGATGTATTCGACTTCCGACCATCCTCGAAAGCAGCATTACTTGAGCCTGAGTAAATGTGATGTCATTTTCAGCTATCAGCAAGTGGCAAAATTAATCAGAATACCGTGTTCAGACTGTATAGAACATATTACTGTAAATAACATTTTTGGGTTGATTTCCATTTTAATGCTTGTATTTTTTTTATTGTCTACATTTTAGCATTAGCAGTAAAATTGTTTTTACACTGATGTGATAATGAAGAAGTGAGATGTGTGGCATACTCAAAACGAGTTGCTTCAATCTTGGATTAGGTTTATTTTATTCTGTCATCTCTTGTTAAATTTAAGTCTAACTATTTTGATGTTACCATTACAAGAGGCTGATTTATTTTGACAGTTAACGTGAAAAACAAAATGTTGCATGCACAGTTTTATCAATGTTTTAATATGACAACAGTGCTTAATTCAATTTAAGTTCAAGTATTTCCTACGGTTAAAAAAAACCAAAAACTGTTTTGAAATCCAAAACAAATTGGAGGTCCCAGTGTCCCAGAAAAGTGAGTTCAACAAAACCAAGCATTGCGAACCATTAGTACCTTAGAGGTGACTCGAGAGATAGAGGGCACTTAATTAACTTGACAACCACGGCTGTAATTAATAATGCTAATACAACATCACCTTATATGTGAACTTATAAAAAAGACAAACAAGGATAAGTAGAAGAAAACACACAGCAGAATAGCCATGATAAATGAGCAGGCTCACCAAGTGACTAATACCAAGAGATTAGCATAGTAGCTCCCGCTCCTTGTTAATACTCCAAACAAACTATTTTCAAAGTAATGTACCCAGCATAGGATCTAATTAATGTCCCTAATAAATAACATGCCATTAAAAGATGTGTCAAGGGACTAATTATATCACCGGAAGAGAAGTCACAAAGCAAGCTGTGATTGGAAGTTGGGTGCTTATGGTGAGGAAGCACCAATCTATCAAGAATAAATTCATTCTCAAGAAATGCCTCCCAAGTCCATTAAGACCTGACATAACGCAATTCAATGTCCAAACATAGCAAATGCGATTCATCCCGACATAGCAAACGACCCCTTAAAACATGCTGTGAGGTGTCAGGCGAAGCATGAAGGAGGCCTTGGAGGGGGAACATTAGGAGGGTGCACGGGGATACGGCACTTTTCACTAAGGCTGTCTTAAGCACACTTCTAACCAGGTCCAGGTGGACGCACTATCACTGACAGGTACACCAAAGTGGGTCAACTCAGCCACGACGAGGGAGAACGCTCGAGGAGTTCCACGCATGTCGATGGGAATCCTGTTTTTGTTTTTGACCATATACCATTACATGGAGAAATAAAGCCTACATTGACCCCATGACCTCCATTTTTACACACTCCTATATCACTATTCTGCATGCCTGTATTTTGACCTTTTCAAATCGTGCTTTAAAGGTTGCCTGCTCATGTGTCTGTGGGCTGCGCGGGCTGTGGCTCGAGTGAGTGCAACTCTCCTTGTGACCTACAAAGCTATTGTTTGAAAGGGAGTGTATTCATCACAGCTCTCCACGCCGAGCTATACAAGCTACCATGTGAGGAAGAGAACCCTTCCTCAAATTCAAGTGCTGCTCAACTCTGCACTTTGAAAAGCTTTTTAGGCAGAATTGGTTCAGGGAATATCTGAACAGGAAGCCCGGCGCTCGGCTGCTTCGAGAGGTGAAAATGGTGTTCAGGAGCTATTGAAAGTTTAATCAGTCTGTGATACGTCTGTGTAGGGCTGAAACACGGGCTGAGCTCGTGACTGGCTGCTGAACTCCACTCGGTACTGATTACAATATGGCTGGTTTTTGTACAGTTTCTGTTGGCAAAAGATCTGTCGTCGAAAACCTTTACCTGTGCACGAAAATTATTCAACTAGAACGTCACACTGTTTCAATATTGGGAGGTCATACTGAATCCATTTTTTAAATTTGAGTTTCATTAAGCTGTTTACGCACATTTTGAAATTATATAACAAATTAGACACACACACACAAAAAACCCAGGAACAATGCTGTTGAAAGGCACAGCCAACATTAAATTCTTAATTGCATTGTCCGTCAGCCATCACAGATTTTTGGAGCACCAAACTGAGATCACAGCTAAGATTTATTTTGTAATAGTGCTTGACAGGTCAAAAGGAAGCAAAATGGTTCCCTCCTTTACAATTTTCATGATGTGTGCATGGAGGTTTTCCCCCTAGGTCCATACTGGGATCCCCTTTAAAGTGTATCTCCGGTGCATCATTTTGAGATATTGATGGGGAAACGGTGCAATCGGTGCAATATTGTAAAGTTTGATAAATATCTGGTGTTCCCATTTTTGCGTCTAGGCTTGTATTTGCCAAAATAATTCTGCTGGATAATTTGAATGCTCGTCACCATGTTGACAGGCCGTCATTCACACCCATTAGTTACTATTGTGTGACAAGCCAGATCGCTTCCCTACGGATGTAAATCCGTCATATAGACTCTGATATTAACTATTTATTTAAACGGAAAGGATATAACCTGACCCGACAGACAGTCTTGCACGTACAGCACCTTGTCTGTCAGCAAACAAACATCGTCAGTGATAGATTGACGGACCTTTCAGTATTGACTCTGGAGACTTGAGATTGAGAAAGACTTGTAAAAAAAGAAAATGCTGTGTTGACTTGTGGGGGACGGCTGAGCCAAGACTGCTCGCTGTCATGGCGTCTCGGCAAATAGGTTCCGGGAGCTATTATAAGCTTGGTAAAAACATGTTCGGATGAAGTTGTACAGGTACCCTCTAAATGTGCACAGATTGGGCTTTGTTTTTTCCCCCCTTCTTCCTCATGTTTTCTTGTTTTTCATCTATGAAACTAGGGGCGCTCATTAGCGAACCACCAGGCTTCCCCATTCTGTCTCGCGACGTTGGTCATTCTTATTGCTCGTGTTTCTCGGCCAGGTTGTGACCGTGAAGACAGATTCCTAGTGTGTTTTTACATACTTTACCAGTTAATCCGATTTTGATTGTATGATGCAGTACAGGTCTACACCACTGCAAATTAGCCCCACAATAACTGTAATGATACACATGCTGTTCGATGAGATGAAAAGAAAATAGCAGGTCAAGTTTTACGGTATAAATTAAGCATAAATATTCAAACCAAAAAAGGTTGATGCAAACCAAAAAATGACAGGTGAAGCTCTGGGGAGTATGTAGACAGTAACTTTAGAAAAGACTGTAACATTATAACAATGGCGTGTTATCTGAGAGGAGGTTATCTCTTGTTCCCTGTTCGCTCCTCTTTCCAAGTGTCAGACTTCTACTCAATTTCCTGGTGCAGCTTTGTACAAACATGGTCATGTGGCTAAAAAGTAGCTTAGCCCACTTACTATTATCTATGGCTCCTATGTCTTTTAGTGCTTAATAAGGTGCCAAGAAGAAGAACCAATATTATTTTTCTACATCGCTCTCCCAAAATGGATGTAAAGTTTAACTAATTCAAAAACTAGACCAACAGCAGTACATGGTGTGACAAACCGATGGTCACAACAACTTCTTCAGTTTTTTATCCTTTTTCTTCCCTCGGGTTTTGTTAATTTGATGTAAAACCACTTTGCAGAAAGTAGCTTCAATAAATAGTAGAACAATGTAAAAGCATGGAAACAACTGGGAAGGACACCGTTGGCTGTGGTCCAGACATCTTTGTCGTCACAACTGTGCATGTGTAGAAGGAAATGTTGACAGTATCCACACGGCAACACGCTGTCCTGTGTGCATCTTTAATTCATGTGCTGTGTCTGTGCATGACTTGCCTTGTTTGGGCGGAAGCCCGCCTGTCTGATAGTGGTTATGTTATTTTTTGGGGCACGGTTGTGTGCGGGGCTTAGGTGGAGTTAAATTTGAGTCCGATGGCAGGAATTTTAATGGTAGGCCTCCACTTCCTGCCTGCCGCAAAAGTATGTCAGCAGGGTCAACAGACAGCTTTGCAGTCCAGGAAGAGAGAAGGTCATTCTTTCATCAGTAAGACGTATTGAAGAGGCAGCCAACAGATGATCACAGAAGCAGAGGGCTATGCAGACCTGAAAGTTATATCTTCTGCTTTCCCCGATAAGAAGCTAAACTTGACAGCCTTTTCATTTCTGCTTCCTTACTTATTTCATTTAATTGAACTTTAACGAGTTTTTGTGGATAACATAACAACATAGTCCCTTTTTCACTTTATTTTTGTAATTAAGATTCTCTACGGCGCACACAACCAGGAGGGCAGGCAGCTATCAGATATTACTGATCTTGCAGCGTTTCACTTCCACCTCGGGGCAAAACTGACACACACAAACATTTTTTTCCTGTGTCGATCTGGTATTAGAGTACCTTGAAGTAGGAAAAGTGCTTCAGCAACACTCAAAGATGACAATGCAGTGTAAAGGTACATGAGTTCAAAGTATTGTCACAAATTCCCAGTGGGGGTTTGTCTGTGTAATTTGAGGAATAAACGTGGCTGTCAGTCACTTAAAATGCAGAAATATTAAAAATAGCAAACATCTAGAAGGCTGTTTTACTTTTGGTTTTACCTTTTTTGTAATAATTTTTTTCTTGACTGCTATGCTATAATTAGACCCATGCAGTAACTGGATACAGAGTGAATATGAACGAATATTGAATATACTCTGGATTTCAAAACAGGCATACGCCAATTAAATTTGACATACTGCATAAGAGGGCTTTGAGGGGTAAGTTGTGCACATTTATGAATATGTATTCTTTTCTCACGTCAATTAAGCATTGAATAAATGCCCATGATAGTTTTTTTTCCTGTGGCTTAAGAGTAGTAAGGCTACGTTTAATTAGCTGGTTTATATGAGATGTTGAGATTAACTGTAAAGCTGTCCCATCGCCGCAAGGCTATGAGACCATATGTGAGAGTGTTTTGTAGGAATAATAAATGGTCTCATATGTGTTACACTTAAGAGGCATTCAACCTTCATGAACTGCGTGCCAACATTCACAAAGGGAAAAAATGAAACACGCACACATCTGTAAAATATTTCCCAAGCAGATGATGTGGATTGGAAGGTTCGATTTAAGTGTCCCAAGTTGCAGACAGCACAAATGCTCTACTGGCCAGGTGACAAGAAACATGCTGAACTTTCAGAGGTTTCCTGAGAGAGAAGAGGATTTAAAAGTTTCCGAGAAAGAAAATGCGCACGGAAACCTCTCCAAAATATACAGCATGAACAATTCCAGAAGGAGGATTATGGTTTAAGTGCCATCTGTGTGATGGACAGACAAGTACTTAGCAGACAATTGCAATAAGAACTGTGTTGTTTTGGCCGCTCATTTACATCTCAACACTTTTAGAACACCAACTTTAAACAGGTCTCGAAGTGTCACATTTGGGGAAATATGTGAAAACACTGGGCATATTTCATAGTCACCTTCATTCATAAATGTCGAAACATCCCTCAAGATAAATTCCTTTGTCTCGTTTCCCCAATCACTCAAATGTGCTATACAAACATTTATAGGGGTTTGAAGAGAAAAATAATGTGAGAAAAAGAAGTTCAATGCAGCATTCAAAGCAATAAAACCCTCGAGGGAAAGTGAGACTGACAACTCACCTTAGCTGCTAGAGTTGACAAGTTTTACTGGCTAGCTGCACTGCCCTTCACACATTATGGCATCTACACGCATATAATGTACATGCACACGTTTTACAATTGTTTGAGAGCGAGTAGAAAATACGTCATACTGCATGAGCAGTGCATCTGCAAGAGAGTCGTTTGATTATTGTGTCCTCCTCATTCTTCATAAAGCCTGCATCTCACCTTGTGGCAAATGCTTGATAACTTGATGATTTTTGGGTTTCGTCAACAGTTCGCAAAATATTGCCAACTGTTTTTCTTGTTTTGCCAACAGTTGTAAGCATTTGTAAACAGTTGTTAAGATGTGTAGCCAATGTTCTTTTGTATTTGTCAATGCTATAGAGACCACATGACCACAGTTACCACGTTTACCAATAGAGGTCAACCCATTTGTGCGTAGCATTCACAAGCATTCGCCACTCAGTCAGATATCAGCGCCCATTCTCTACATTGGAGCGAACGTATGGGTTTGTGAAGTTGGCAAATGTTGATTTCTCGTCAGGGTTCATTCAAGGTTGCAACGTTCTATTAACATTCACCAATTACTTTTCTTGTGGAAAGAAACATTAAAACATTAGGCGGACATCTGGCAACCTTGAACGAACCTTGACGAGAAATCAACATTCGCTAGCTTCGCAAACGCTCGCCCTCTCAGTAGGAACAGACATCATCTTCGCAGTACTGCCCCAAAATGTTGCTAATAATCATGATCCGTCTTTTGCAAACACTTTCCCAAACATTTGCATGTTGTTTCTAAGCATTGCTAAAGGTCACTGAATGTCGCTAGTAACAGAGGCAACCTCAGATTGTTACAAACATTCATCAGAAAAAGTAGCGAATGTATTTGACACTTTCACTGTATTGTGGATAATACAGTATGTTATCGGGGAAATGCTTCTGTTTATTTTTCTTCTGGATACAGAACATGCCTTTATTGCTCAGAGAATTCTTGGTTCTTATCTACAGCAAGGGTCTTGCACTAATGTTCTTCAAAAATAAAAAACTTCAAACTCATGATTGCTGTTATACAATAAAGCTTCGTCAGCACCCTTGACACAATTTCAGCAAGCGATGACATATTGTCTCCATGTGGCCAATTTGTAAATTGGTAAAAAGAGTCAGTCATAAATGATGATAACACAAGATACATACAATAGATCTGCCATATACCACTTGTTATATTTAGACACAAACGCGTGACACCATACACTGGAAGGGGGAATCGAGCTGTTATGCTTTAATTAGTCTTTTTGATGGCTCTTATAGGCCACGGATCAAAGAACAATTCTTTGAAACATGGAAGGTATTTCTTTCAAGGAAGGAAAACATGAAGTTAACGTGTGTAGCTGACAGCGTGTGAAGTTTGATTCATTCTTGTCGGATGAGAGTCATGAGAGGTACATCATGCCTTTCTATGTAAATATCACTGTGATTTATTTTCTTTTTAACTGAAGGGATATTAATCTCTTGACATGTGAATTAACCTAACTCAGACAAACCAGGATGAGGATGATACGGTATGAAAATATATTTATTGTTCCCAGAGGGGACATTACTTCAGGTGCAACAGCAATAATAATAATAAAAAAAGATATAAAGAAAAACATGCTCCTAGTAAAAACAAAAAAACATAAAACCAGTCAACTTTTTTAATAAGGCAATTTCATTGTTTTAATGACAGCAATTGCAATGTAATATACATTAATCCCACATATTTTGGAAGAGCAAGGAGGTGTTTTAGCATCTAAATGTCACTGTCAAATATAATAAAAATATTTTGTACTTCAGCATGCCAACAGTATCTACTGATTTTCACAGGAAAATGAAAGGACTAATACATATTTAAAATGTAAGATGCATGTTTGTGCTTTTGAACATGGCATCCTATACTGCGTGAGAAAAAAAATACTGAGTAGTCACTAGTACCGATACCAAGTACCAATACCACTAGTAAGTATGATAAATAAAATTTCCCCCAAAAAACAATGGCATATAATATTAAAGAAAGACCTACACATCCCAAATACAGCACATTTCCTAAAAAATGCATTAAAGTAGCAATTTTGTATTTTTCCAATTTCTAATCTCTCGTTCCTAATCATAAAACTACCTGATAACAATACCTGATGTCGGTACTCGCCCATAAAGTAGTAAGTCTGGAACATGCCTATGCTATTCTTGAGTCCACCTCATAAATGCATTGCAATGCATGTATTATTATTATTATTATTATTTATAAAATCCATATATTTCCAATGACTGCTGTTTCACTGACTATAGCGACCCTGACTTCCATTTGATTTCAGCCCGTGATAGTAAATTGTTGAGATTAACTTTAATGGGCGAGACACATTTAAATCCCCTCAATTCCTTCCACTGAATGCTTTGAAATGACATTAACCTTTTTCAACACAATTTTCAAATGATTTTGAAAGAAGCCAAGTATCACATCACTAATTGACTCCTAAGCACAGGAAATGTGGCGGAAAATGAGAACGTAATGATGTGCCGGAAAGACGGCATGCTGATAACACCCTTAAAAAAGCCCAAATAATCGCTCTACACCGGAAAGCCTCCCGTGCAAGCTCAGCTATCACATGATCTTGTACACTCAGACAAGGTTAAAGTCATATATGCGCATGCACAACCACATGACGCTTGTTACGTTTTGCGTGACATTATGGAGAGAATTAAAAAGATCACCACAGGCTGCTGATGTTGCCCAACGTGTATTAAATTCAATAAAAGCTTGATACAAATTTTTTTAATAAATAATCACTGTAAATTAACTTTGTTTTTCTTGCAGAGCCCCACATATCACATTTCTCAATTTCAGGCTTTTTATAATACCCCACCTTTGCCTGCAGGAAGGCTCATATATTTCACTATGCTGGATGGATTTAGCGCTTTAACTCTAACCACGTGTGCTTTACTGAAGCCCGACTGCACACCAGAGGACAGTCGTGCTTATCTCGCCATTCAATTTTTTCCCAATTATTTCTCAATAAAAGATCAAAAAGAAAGCTTGGCACACTCGCAACTTGAATAATCGAAATCAATTATAATAACACATTGATAACATGAAATGAAGTGACTGATTATAGACGGCTGAAGAAAGTATTGCGACAAAAGATGGTGATATGAATTCCCCCTTTCAAGACAGGAAGGAGATGATGCTCATGCATTTTAAATCTTTGTGGAGAATTGTTCTTTTGTGCCATGTGGCTGTGAGAGTGCCACATTCATTTAATACAATGTATGTCATGCAATCATAAATGATGGCAGTAATCATGGATAGCTACAATCTCTACCACTACTCGCTACACTGGAAACTCCAAATTCAAATACAACCTGTCCTGTGACACTTGCAGTTCAACTGCACTGACAGTACATATTGGGTCATTAACACAATTCTATCGTTTTTGGCTCTAAATACCACCAACATGGATTTGAAATGAAACAAACAAAATGTGCTTCAATTACAGACTTCCAGCTTTAATTTGAGGGTATTTGCAATGGCACTGGTTCCCTTGTATTTATTGGTGATGTGACTGCTGACAAGCATCAGAAGCATTTTGGGCAATGTGATCTGTTCATATTCAGTCGCTTTACAGAGATGATGGACAAGGACCCCAAGCATACTGCAAAATCGAGCAAATATATATATATTTTTTTTAAATGATGTTTACGCGTTCCAGACCTCAGGCTTTAAATGAAAAAAAAAAAAAAAAAAAAAGATTTGCAACAATGTATTATTTTTTTATTTACAAATCACAATCCTACCTTTTAATACATGGTTGTAAATCATTTAATTAATGAAAGCAACTCATTTTGAGTGTTAAAATGTACAACACTATATGGTGTGTATGGATTTCAACACTACATACTAGCGTAGTGGAAAATCAACACTGCCAAGTGTTGACAACTGTTAAATTTAAACTACAATTAGAGTTGTTTTAACTCCATCACAATGTAAAATGGTTTAACTTTATTTATTGTGGACCAATATAGACACTTTGAAGTGTTAAATTGAAATCTGGAGGTTTTTGCTGTGTATGATTGTTTATTTGTCCCATTATATTTGGTCTCTTAAAAAATGAGAGGCATACCAGTAGATACCAACTGTTCTAATTCTTAAACCGCTTACCTGATTCACATGTAATTACCTATTTGTGTGCCTATTTGGTTAGACAGTAATAATATTTATTTCTACATTTAATTCAATTCAATTTAATTCAAACGTTACGCAGTTAAGTGACAAGGAACATGTGTGCCTACAAGTCCTTGCTGCTCAGCTCACCTCATTGCTTGACATGGCACAGTGCACAAAAACACAGGGCCAGCGCTTATTACACAGAACAAACATCACTGCGGGTGAAAAATGTCTCAGGCATAAAAATATTGCACTAATTCTGAAATGGGGCATGAAATACACAGGGCTGCAGATTATTGCTGGTTACGGAGAGCTAATAAGCTTGCCAAATGAATGATGAGGAGAGCTGGAGAGAGGCCTCTCCCTCGGTTTCTATTACACGCTGAGAGGCTACCTGGCGTGAACACACAGACTTCATGCGTGTGCAGTGGGCGTCGGAGCCTGCTGGGCTTCCTGTGCGCATCAGATAATTGGAAGAACACCGCCATGTGAAGCGGTGTGCAGAGAGGACAGCGCGCGGCGGAAAAACTCACAACTTCAGCAGATGGTTTGTCTGATGAATAAACAGCATGCAAACGTACAAAGAGAAGAGGAAGGAATTGGGCACGTGTCGGGCGGCGGAGAGGAAGCGCAAACATATTCTTCGCAAGTGGCAAAAAGCGGTAAGACATGACATTGACTGGCAGCGGAGTCATTTATTATCACACAATGTTGGATTCTTTCAGAATTTCCTAACAATCTCTGGTGTCAGAAAATCAAAAGGCAAGCCAGCATCCATGCAGGGAAACAAATGTCACAGTTCTAACAAAGCACCATATATTGAGCTATTGGTGATGCAATAAACTAGCCTGCTGAGAACAACAAAAAAGAACGAGGAGACTTCAAAGAAAAAATGCGAAAAAGAAGATAATTATATCCCTTTGGTGGCTTTATTCCACAGTATGGGTCAGGCGAAAAACAAGCCAACAGGGCAGAATCAATGTGACAAGGTTAATGACTGTTTCTCTGCTCTAAACTTGGGCTGTGAAGCAGCTGGGCCTGAGGGGCCTCAGGTGACAGTTAGACTTCTCGTCATACCCGCCCAGTCACACTCCATTTCTTCACCTCACTTTAGTACCATGTGGCCATGGTAATCCGTCCCTCGACACCCGCGCTCAATAATGACACCACGACGACTCATCTGCAGGCCTTGATGGCGTGATCATGATCAAGCGCATCACTTAATGGAGGTCACAGTTGAAGCGGAAGTTAACCCAAACATTTTCATTTTCTTTTTAATAGGTTCTATGTGCCCACACTAGTTTAAACACAGCATTCTGATTATTATTGCTTTGTAGAAGTTAAGTTAAGCGACAAAATCCTATCGTTTTTCTCCATCTCAGTTGGCGGCCATTTTGTCACTTGATGTCAACAGAAAATGAAAATACAGTTCAGCTCAGTGCTCCGGTCATGGCCAATCACAGCTCACCTGTTTACTGTAGCTGAGCTGTGATTGGTTGTTATAGTCAACAACATATTGAGTTGTTCAAACTCAAATCAAATTTTATCGATGCATTGATTAGAGCTGGGGACCAACCTTCTTCAAACTGACATCTAATTCAAACTAGTTTGGCACATACTTCTGAAATGACAAATTTGCTTGAAATAGCTTCAATCATATAATAGTATTTATTAAGTTGTGCAGCAACATTAAAGAAGAAATCCAACCCCTCACCCCCCAACATCCCACCACACCCACACAACCTCAGCACTATGTTAAATGACATGGTGAGGCACAGAGAAACCATGTGAGGAAAAACATCCAAGAGGAGCTCATCCACATCGAGAGAAATGACAGTTTACGGCCACAGGGGGCGGTGCCATCCCAGAGACCCCCAGATTCACCACGGTAGGCCCCACACAGGGTGTACAGCTCCTCCCCCAGTCCCCTGGGCCTAAGGAGCCTCCAGTGGCCTCCTTCCCATTTTATTTATGTTAAGGGGTGTGGTGAAAAAAGTATAATTTATCAAAACTGAAGAAACTTTGTAAATTTGTTACAGATTTTTTGCTAAAAGGAAGGGAACAAAGCCATTCAGCAAGAACCATTAACCAGATTATTTGCTTATATTGGCAAAATAAAATGACACAGCAGGCAAGATCCGGCCACCAGGCCTCGAGTTTGACCCCGTTGCTATAAAGGAAAAACATGTAAATGAGTTAGCATGAATCAATTCTAAGTGTTAATGGAAAAGTAGACCACGCTTTGGAAAAATGCTGAGTTACTGCAAAAGACCATCTGCACCTTTTCCCACTGACCTTCATGGCGATATGAATGCATACTCGCTGATAAGTTAAGTCTGAACTTCTGCTGGCTTTTTATCATAAACACTCGCTACACTGTGAATGACCAGACAAAGGACTGCAAGTCAAAGTCGAACAGATTTAATACCAAGAGTACCAGAATGATACTAGACAGATCAATGACACGACCGTGACGCCTTATCAACCACACAGATGCAGGATGAAGGTCTAACCCGTCCTGCAGGTTTTGGATGTTTCCGTTCTCCAACACAGCTAAATATATGGTCAGCTCATCAGCAAGCTCTGCATAAGCCTGATAACAATCCTGCTGATTGGAATCAGTTTGTGTTGGAAGAGGGAAACCTCCAAAACCTGCAGGACTGCGCCCCTCGAGGACCGGAGTTTGACACTTATGACCTAAACAAATGTGTACTAAACTTGGTCTCAACTGCTTTTAACTGGTCTAAACCAAGTGTACAGAGTGTCAGTACAACTTTCACCACACTGACATCTTGTTGGGTATACAGAATACTATCTACTGTATATGCTTGGTATATTAACATCCGAGAGGACAGTCACATGTAAACATAAGACCATGGCCGACAGAGTGCCCTCTTTCTGATGTGACCGAGTAACCCCGGATGTCGCTCCCAAGGGACAGCCTTTACGATGTGTTCACCCAGGGAAGGTGGTGGGCAGACTGGTCCCCAGCTGGACTGCTAGTGAAGGGGCTGTCATCACAGCTAGCCAGCCCGGGGCACCGCAGCAGGACTAAGTCGCCGGTCCTATTTGATCACTGGGGTGAAAGCCTGTCCACACAGCTGTTGTGAAGCCAGGGTGAACTCATGCATAACCACTGACATGGAAACGGGCCAGAGATAATATTTTAACTATCACCAGCAGTACATAAAGGAATGCATATTTATATAAACGAAGCTGCACGACCTATTGCTGTTGAGACAGATTATTTTATCCTTACTTATTTGGTCTGAAATTAAAACATATATGAACACAAGAACAATAGGTTTAACCTGCACCCACGATTTACTTGAAAATGTCATGCGGCTTCAAAGGGTTTAAGAACAGCGTGGCTCAACGATTATATAAAAGCTAAAGGGATAGAGTTGAATGTTTTTTGTTACTTTTTTCCCCCAGGTCTTTACTAAATGTTTTTTTTCAAGAATGTTATATAACATTTATATTATATATTCAATTTTATTTTCCTTGCTTTATTTCAGGTCAACTATGACGATTCATCAACATGTTCTTATTATTTTCCATTTTTTAAGTTACTCGTTACACTAGTAAGTGTAGTTGGGAAATCTAATGAGTCCCAATAGAGCTCCATCAAATATTACACTTCAATATTTTAAAGGTGCATGTTGCAATATTGGCGCAAATTGGAGTGTTAAAATAACCATATTTTTCACCCACACATGTTTTAAGAATTGTATAACGGACAGGAGGCACTACTGTGGCACAATGGCAAGTGGATCAATATTGGAGCAGCGTTAATATTGGAGGAGGCGGAAAAACCTAAGAGGATTAAACTGGACCCACAGCTTCCTTTTTTCTTGCTAAAAAGGTAAGACCTCGTCAAGAAAATGCGATAGGGTCTATTTATGATGAGCAATGCACAAGCAAACTACCACTAACACTAACCTCTGGGCGCGTGCACATCGCTGGCTTCCATTCCGCTTTTCACCAGAGGGGTCGCAAATCTGCAAAAACTCTGTATCTTACGACATAGACCTTTAATGTCAGTTTTGGTAGAAACTTTACATCAGGGGGCTCAAACTCAAGTGATGTGAGAGCCATTGGAGATAAGAGCCTGGGTGTGTCATGGCCGTATAAAGTATTCCATAAAAAAAGGGGTTCAAAGCATTCAAAAAAGGTGAGACAAATCGAATCTTTCTCAATTCTCAATTTATAACAATTACAAACATTAACAGTTTTTCCAGAAGATTAACAATATTGGTGAGCCGGTCATCTCTCTGGTCTCCTGTTTTCTTTTAAATTAGTTTTTTCTTCATGGCAGGTTTTGAAAAATACATGACTGGGACTGGGTCAAAGGATATATTTTCTTTCCCTTTGGTTATTGCCTTAGACTTACATCAATTTGTGGACAAACACCACTGACAGCTATCATGAGCCTGAGTTATCGTAGCCGTTAAGCAATGAAAAAACAAAAACAAATACCCCGGGCAATGACAACAAAAAATGTGAAATCCCCACTAACATTAAAATTCAATGTAAAGGAGGGGCTGCAAAATATCATTCTGTTGGCTGGAAATGCCCCCCAGACCACACACTTGAGAACCCTGCTTTACATTTTTATCTTGGCAGATGTGACAAAACAATTCAATGTGTTCACCCTAACATTTAGAATTTTGGTCCATTGGGTTCGCAGGGATGCCTGATGAGAGTTTCTACATTCTATAGTTCACAAGCTCACAAAAGTTATTTTGAACACGGCAATTGAAAACTGTCAGCTGCCAGGCGTCGTCACCCATTCTGTGAGAATGTTTGCAAAAGCAACTGACAAGCAAAAGCTGTTTTGATGGCGCGGCGCCGAATGCCTTTACCATCAGCTACACACAACATTTGGACAGTTATAAACAGGCCCATTTCAACAGCCACTGCATGCGTCCTGACAGCAACAAAAAACTATGGCAGCCCGGTTGCCACAGCCAATGTAACCTGCGTAGACTCGACCTTCTTTAGGGCATGTGGCGGTGGCAGTAAAATATGTCATCTGTCACTCTGATACTGCAGTGATTAAGCAGTTCTCACAGCCCTGATACAGCTATCAGCACTAATGCTGAAAGCTGATGGAACAGACTCTCCAGCTCAAGGAGGAATAGTCTGGCTGATGGAGTGTTGCAGCTCCCAAGGCAGTTGAAGTGACATTACACTGACACTGTGCCAGGGCGCCCGCAGATGCCGAGAGGAAAACAACATGGCTGCAAAATGAATCGCATTGGTCAAATGAGAAGGAAAATCATGCTCATGAAATCAAATACAGATTGTGGAGGGAAAAAAATGTGATTAACTGTGATTGGGGCTGTAGATGGTATTTTTACAATATGTCCCTCTTGACATTCTTGAGCTGTTTTATGTATTCCACTTAGCATATAAAATGGAATGAATGCAGAATGAAAATTAGGTTACCTTTGAAGTCAAATCTATCGTGTAAAATAACATTGTTGTATCATATTTACTGCACTACCGGTCACTTTATTATTTTTTTTCACAGCTGTCATTGTTCGGTACTCCTCTAGGATTATGTGCTACGTTCTAAATGCTCTTTTTTAAATATAGTTGCTTGTTGTAATACTAGTGTGGCTCAAACTAACGGAGACAAATTCTATGTGTGTTGTTACATACTGGCCAATAAAGATGATTCCGATTTTTACTAGCCATGTTTTTATATGTAGCCTTGAATTTCGATTAGAATTAAACCAAATATGACCAAACAGAATGAAAATGTTCCATATAAACACCTTAATTGGAATTAAAAAAATCTGAATGTATTTTATTCTGATTCACAAGGGTGCTATATTCTTCTTTCAATCCGAACAATTATGCTAACCAGGGGCGTCAAACTCATTTGCATTCAGGGGCCAAGGGTCAGGCCAGTATGTTCAAGACCACATAAGCTCTTATTGCAGCATAATCTAATTTATTCTTAAAAATAATAATAATAATAAATGTGCAAAATATCGATGCATCAAATCAAAAAAAGTAGATGTAATGAAAAACTGCAGTGTGTGCTCTGTCCTCACGGTCCAGATTTGACCCCTTGATGGGCCGGTTCTGGCCCGTGGTCTGCATGTTTGACATCCCTGATGTAATCAGGTTGGTTCAGTCTTTACATAAATGCAGAGTGATGTCATCGTTTACGCACTTGCAATAGGCAGCTTCCTGTCAGAGCTTGCTTAAGATGGGAGAGCTTGATTTAAGCTACATGTAAATTCAATTGTTTTATTAAGATTTTGCTTTAACAAGAGTGAAAAAAAAATCACATCTACTGTACTAAACAGGCGACTGAAGTCAATCTTGATAAATCATGTGCTGTTTACATTTATCTGCACATGGCTATAAAATGTCTGTTCTGGTTAATGTAATGGCACATTTAACTGCCAGATCGGAATAGAACACGTCACGTTTATGGTTGACCAAAGATTTTTAATTAGATTGACACAATAAATAAATAATGTAAACCCAATATGCCAAGTTCTGTTGTGTACTGCTTAAAAAATGCACACTCGAGCATTTCAATCTATTTAGGCAATCAATTCATCAAACAAGGCATTTTATATTGAAACAATTTTAAATAAATTTTTCATTAAAATTGAGAACAACCTTTTGTCAATTACTTCTCTGTCATCTACCTATATATTCTGTGACCTTGTAATTTAACAGAACAATGTAAAAAACAATATATATATATATATATATATATTAAAATTTAAAATGGCATTGAATTAAAATGTCATTGCGTGTGAAACAGTGTATTGGGGATACCACTGCACAAATTACGTTATGTACACAGACATAGTTCTTAGCTCTCATAGCGCTTCTGTAAACTCGACTATTAGTAAGACATCCTAAAATGCCCAGGTCTATTTCTCCCATTGTGTAAACTAACAGTAGTCAAGTGACATTATTCTGTACTCAAAGGACAGGTTGAGTAAGAGCAGAGAACAAGATAAGAGCATCCTTGCAGGTCCTCAAGTCACTGCAGCCAACTTCTCTTTATCTCCGTCTCACCTGTGGCCCAGACCCTTTCATCCCGCTAGCGCTGTGTGCCTTTCTAGTTTTAACAGTCAATTAGTGGCCCAATTAGAATGAGGTTGAAAGCATTGCCCCTCATCTGCCTGTGAAGGTTTGGTCTCCTGAAGAGGCAACACATGACCGCGTATTCATTGCGGCCAGTTAAGGTTCATTTGCTCAAGAAACCTCAGAGAGGTCTGAACTCTGCCAAGGCTTAAGCATTTAAAGAGACAGAAGTTTCTGAAGAGATTAAATAGGGTTTTTGATGTTACATTGGATTTCAGAGGTTAAGCTTTATTTACTGCTGAAAATCCAGATCAGACATGCACAAATTAAATTACCGTCAAACAAGATTTGACACAGGTTTCGGTTTGTTAAATGTTTTCCATCAAGACATTTTTGGGAAATGTTAATAAACATGACTTACTTGGGTGAGATCATTAAAAAAAAAATTGTTTTCTTCGCTCCATGGCTCACCCTTGAGTTTTTACGTCATTTTTCTGATTACCCTATATTGGCACATGACTTAACCTTTGCCACAGTAAATATTTGTCCTGCCCAGCATACTTTATAGATGACACTGGGAAAACTATTTTGAAAAAAACAAAAAACTAATCTGTTGAGTTAGTTTATGCTGATTGAAACTAAAATTGGCATGTTGATTCCAAAATGACATAAAAAAGAAAAATCTAGCATGACAATTTTTTTCTCTCCAAAGCTTAACCGCCAGATGAGCACAATCCCACTCATTAGCTGTAGTAAAATCTGATTATGATTGGACTCATCTACAGCTACGTGGCAACTTGTTTATGTAGTCACAATTCAGACAGTGTGGTTTGAAGTGTGCAGTTTTTTTCCCAAAAACTTGTAGCTATTCCATCTTAGTGTTTTATTTACATACATACCTTTTTAATTTTTCCTTCAAAGAAAGATAATTAATTTGTTGTCCGATTAACGGTGCAATTAGTGGGGCAGTTAGCAACAAACCAATCTCTTACTTGGGCTAATTGATTTGTAGTTGCTATAATTATGATTATAATTGATTTCTAGTTGCTATAATTATGACTATCCATTGTGACTCAACATCAAGCAGTGGCTACAGGTTTGATTTAGTCAAGCTGAGTGGGCGAGCGTTTTGGTGGAAAAAAGCAGCGTCACACACACCGACGCACACGTACATATGGACGCACACATGCACGGACGCCCACGCACACACTGATTGCTTGGCTGGCTGAGTGTTTCTCACCAAATTTGCAGGGTGGCGATTTGGCATATGCTCCTGCTTTGGCGTGGCATGCGAACAGGATGGTGTGAATGACTGGAGACGCAGCAAGGTACAAGTGGTACCTTCTGTCACGAGCTCGACGGGTGCGATCAGCCCTGGGCCCATCGCTCCCTTCTGGGCCATCAAATCACATCGGTTGGAGAGATGCTGGTGGCTTGAACGAGGCACCGACCTACCATACCTTCAAACCTTGGAGTGCAAAGACCTTGGCGCTATTCATAGGGTGGCCAGACATCCCGGGTTCAACTGTAGCAGTCCCGATTTTTGCTTGTTACGTCCGGAGTTCCGGCAGATTTCGCCAGCTACATTTTTTTGTCTCATACGTACGATAAACCAATTAAAAAAATAATTATCTGCCAAATTCCTTCCTATATACATTCACATTTGCGACATGCTGGAATTAGAACTACTTCCTGCTTTTGTGTCTAAGAATCATGGGAAATGTAGTCCTACTAGCCTAGTGCCAATCAGAGCCAACACAAGCTGAGCTTTTCTGGCGGCAATTATCCAATGTTACAATGTGGAACCAACACAGACGTTAAACGACACAGCCAGCTTGCAATAGCCGCCGGGTGTAAACCATGGATGGCACAGCGGGACAGCAAAAAAACGGGAGAGCAAAAAAAGGATTGGCAGTCCATGGATTCACTTTATTAACTCATTGAATACCAGCCATTTTCATTGGAGCAACCCCCTTCAATACGAGCCGCTTTAATGGATTTTGACTGATCTTGCAAGGCCCACAGCATATTGTGTTCTATTGTTATATAAACATACCAAAGGAAAGATTAGACTCTCTTCTTTCATCAGAAAAAAGAAGTGTATTTCTATCTTTTTTCGTTCTTTAGTTATCCGCGTTAGAATATAGCCAAGTTTTGTCGAAATTATAATTCCTGTGAAAAAAACCCATAGAAAATGAGCTTCAAATTTCAAGCACAACTTCGATTTTAACATTACTATTTTTTCTTTTGTGACAGCTCAAACATCTGAATAATGTTTTTGTGCAATAAAACAACATTCCAAAAAGTGCTTTTGATAACAAAATAACAGTTTATTGCACATAAAAATAAACAATTGACTGGTCTAACCGCAGCCGATTGTTACACGCAATAGAGTAAAAAAAGGTTGGACAATGGTGAGTGAATTATCTTGAACTGTCAACCAATTAAACATGTAAACAAATAGCTTGATCTCCACATTTTGTCAAAGCTGCTATCACACGAATGCTAACGATTCAACTGGAATTTTTTATATTTATTTTTTTAAGAACAAAAAACGATCACAAGCATGAAAGTGCTGCCCTTTGCCAGAGGCTTCACTGTTAATATTAAAGATGACACAACATTTAAGATTGCATGAGCAGGCAAAAGTCACCTCTCATGATGAGGGAAAGCAGACATGAAAGCAGTGCTGAGTATAGACGTCATGCACTTTTCCCCTCCAATCTGTCATTTTGGCGTAATGGTAAGGGGGATTGCTCTTTCATGGCTAATTGTCTAGCAGAGGTGCATATTCTGCAGAGGGAAACTGACGCACTGTGGGAAAACACCATGGGTCTTTGGAGAGTGACAGGAGCTAACGCACACTTTTGCAGTACGCTCTGAATAATGCAAATGATGTCAGGCCTTACACTTCTCCACCTAACAAGACTCTGGTGGTCTCACACAGCATCATCTTGATCGGTGACAAATCCCAGTGTGAGGCAAATTAAAACAGTGTGGGAAATTACTTCTTCTGTGGTGGACCACCAATGCAGGGCTATCTGCCAACAAATTAACCTCAAAGCAAACGCCTCTGAGCTATTGCACTAATAGGTACTGGCTGCTGCACCAGAAACAGCATATTTCTTAAAACCATGAAACCATTTCTAAATGTATCGTATAAATGTACAAATTTATACATCAGTTTTTTTTTTAATTAGTAGATTTATTATTATCTGGGCAAAAATGCAATAAAGGAACAAGGCTGCAAAAAAAAGATTAGGTTTGTTGTCAGCCTACCAGCAAGTATTTATCATATGGACTTTAATATATCTCTAATTCTAGACAATATGCATGACAGCTATCATTTTGTTTATTTTCAAGTGGAAAGCTTTCAACTCCAACCTCATAAGCCCCAAAGTGATACTGTATTTCTGATAGTTCTTCCCAGCAGTCTGGAATGAAGCATAAGAACAAAGCCCTCTCTGCTACATAAGGTATGGTAAATTTTATATAAGGTATGTAGAGTATACCTACAGTATATGTTTGGCATATAGCATACAAACTTTACAGTTTTATTTAGTTAGTTACAGTGCAGCTTAGAATGGTGCAAAGCAGGGATAGACCGATTATCGGCTGAGCTGATTATTGCCGCCGGGATTCGGTATTTTGACAAATATCGGTATCGGCTTTTTTTAAAACTTTGATGGATGATAAAAGATCAATCTAAAACTGTGTTAACCTCAGGGAACTATTTATTGACATGTTCAGTTCACTTTATAGGAGATGCTCCTGACCTTGGGAACTCTCTACACATTTTGCTTTTGTTTGAAAATTAAACAAAAATACGTCAAAGTTTATCGTTTCAATCATTTTGAAATTTTGGAAAAAAATATTTACTGAACTGTAGAAAACTATATTGAGGTATGGTATGTGCTTACGTTTTCATTTAATGTTTAAAGACATACTGATGATCCGTGGAGCTTCCTAAACAATGTTAGAATTTTAAAACAAAGGTGTCTGATGTCTAAGATTAAAAACAAATAAAAAATAAAAGAAACTTTTTGCAAATCACAAAGGTTGTTCAATAAACCCTTGTTTTAAGGCATTTCAACAAATTTGTATTTAACAAATTCTGATGCCAACATTTCACTGTCGTCGGGCCAAAACTCCCTAAGTAACAATTTGGCAAATACATTTTGTTTTTAAGTCGATACTTTTGCTCAGTTCACGTGTGGGTATCATTTTTATGCAGTATTAACCAACATAGTGCTGAAAATGGCTTGCTCTCTTTCATGATGCAATATAAATGGTTGAACATATATTGCGCTGAATTAAACTCTAGTGCTTGGTGGTAAATACTTTTGAAGGCCAGGGTCTCCAGGCTTGTTTTACAACTGAGTTCTTGATTACATCAAGACCTTTATGTGCAGAGCTGGAATTTTGCCTGCGAGGATGGTGGGCGATGATACGGACCAGTTAAGACACACAAACGCTGCAAAACTCACACGTCCAGATGCAGCCAGAGGAGAGTCATGCTAGAGAGTACCTGGAGGGCCAACGTGTAAAAGCGGTAATGATCAATGAAATTGGCCAACAGAACACCAAACAATGTCGTGAAGAACAGTTCTGTGTTTTTCTGCAACCACCGGGTCCCACATTTCTAAAGTGGCAGGTAACAATATGCCATTGTGCTTGCGGATGTGATGATGCGTTGTCCCTGTGCACTACTTGTGAGGGACTCATAACAACATGATATATTGTGCTGTGAAGTAGTTTCAGTTTCATTTGTGCCTTCAACGGGCCATAAGGGACGCTTCAGTGGTGTAACTCGCTCACGACACATTTTTACACCTCAACCTGCCGAAACAATCGCTGCATGAGAATAGCGTGCCATTCAACAAGCTATTAAGTAAACACAGCTTCATGGCTGGCAATTGGTGCAGCCATTTTGACGCGTCTGTCATTGCATGGTTCCCATTTGGCTGTCGGCTGACATCCTTGACCCCGGAGACGGGCATAGCAATGACAAGATGGGTGCCACGGCATTTAATAAAGTATGAAAGAGGCAGTGTTAAAATCTAATTATTAGTCTAATGCATGAGATGTGATCACACAGGCTTCTCGCTGATGAGGAAATCATCTCCCATAAGACTTCACACTGTTATTACAATAACATTAACCTCTGCCTTATTAATTCAGACCCTCATAGCAATTCATCTCAGGTTCGAGACCTCTCAGAACAATTCTTCACACTGGCTCTGCAACATTAATGAAGTGTGGATAAAAATTATGCCGGAACAAGTTCACACTGTTTCCTTTCTAATGAATGAACAAGAAGTGTCATATTTGCTTGAGTTTACAATCTTGTAACCACATGCATGTGACTTTAAGCATGACATTTTTTCAACTCATATTTTCTGAATCATTTATGTCATCTTTTCAGCTGCTTCTTGGGTACTGATAAATGCACAGGGATACCAGTCACATACACACTTCTGAATGATCAAATTTGCTTAAATTATTTGATGGCAAATCTCTCATTGTCAAAATAATAACCTTTAACCCATTTTTTAATAATACAAAATGAATAGCTTTTTTTATACCAGGCAATGCAAGTGTGATTTAAAAACAATGCTAGTACCTGACAAAAATTAAACATCTCACCGGTGAGCTATTTTTCGGGCCATGTTGGTGACCTCTGATTTATGTCATGCCTAAATACTACATACAAGTGACAGCACGCTTAGACACATATTTAAAAAAGTAGTGATATTAAAACATTTAAAAGAAAGAGGTCACGTGAGCTGAAAAAAAAAAAAAAAAAAAAAAATATATATATATATATATATATATATATATATATATATATATATATATATATATATATATATATATATATATATATTTTTTTTTTTTTTGGTGGTCAAGTTAAGTCATACAGACTCAGGTGTCTGTTAAGATTTTGTCCCCAAATAAATAAAAAGCACGTTTAAGTACATGCAAAAAATTATAATTCTTTCTACCTCCTATGGAAATGCAAACACACGTCCCCATTTAAAACGAAGATGTGCGCATGTACAAATGATGGGGCATTGATGTCATAACTTAATTGATTAATTAAATCTCTGACACGCCGGAAGAATCAGACACAATTTAATAGCAATTAATGTAGGAGTCATTTTAATTATCCGAAAGGTTAAACCAGTAAAGATGTTTAGAGTCGTTCTAATGATGAATTTTGAGCTCCAGGATGCTGACCAAAGACAGGAATGCATTCAGTTATGCCACCGTATAATTAAAGTAACATTTCAATCTTTGTTCAATTAGTAAAACACATTATTTACTTTTTCTTTCTTAATATCTACGCAGACTGTGTAATAATGCTTGTTGACAGCAGGCTATTACAGTATGTAGTGTAGCGGGCAGAAGGCAACCAGGCATGATTGACTGGTAAATGAAATCATGCGACTACACAGTGCCGAGTATGAGTGATTGCTTTTGCTCAGACAACTGCCCCCCAACATTTAACACCTAAAATTGTGGAGATGCTTAATGGCTAATAACACACTGCATCACATTGAAAACAAACAAACAAACAAACAAACAAACAAACAAAGAAAAAAAAGTAATTTTGTACATGATCACATGAGTAGTTCGGACGTTTTGCTACAGCAATGCAAAAGACAATGGGCTCTTTGCACAAATCCACTACTTCCTTAACTCAATACGGGGCGGCCATTTTGCTACATGCTGTTAACTGAAAATGACATCACAGTGGCTCACCAATCATGGCTCACCCCTTTTCTGAAGCTGAGTCACCTGAGCCCTTAGCGACTGATGTCATTCTCAGTTGTCAGCAAGTGGCAAAATGGCCGCCCCCCAAAAATGGATAAAAACAGCTGGATGTTGCTTCATAACTCTTATTCTACAAATGTAATATTAATCACAATGTCATGTTTAGACTATTGTAAATGTTGATGGTTGATTTCCACTTTAACTCATACTCCACAAATGCAATATTAAGCACAATGGACTAGTAGAGGTACATACAACATATCTTAATGAACATTTTTGGGTTGACTTCATCCTTTAAAGAGCATAGCTGCAATAGTGTTTACCCTTATTAGGCTTCGGATGATAAAAATAAACAATGCAAATTAACACCACTTAAAATGGAAATGGGACAGAAAAATGCAACATTAAAAAGTAATCACATTAACATTTGCAATTTATGCGTCATTTCAATCAGCACAATGATTGTTTGCTCACTTGACAAAAGGGTAGATGAGTTAATGTGTGTGGCTTGGCACGTGCATGTTTTATTTGTGCGCGTTTGCAACCCACATTTAACATGATGAACCCGCGGTTAGTAGGGTCAGACAGTATTCGGCGCAACATGCCCCCTGACATTTTCTGATTTGCATCTAGATTGCTTTAATTATGAATAATCGTCAAGTTACCTGATTGGATGGCATTGTGGCGAATCGATTGGCAAGCATGAATAACGGCAAAGGGCACACCCCAAATGCTTATCCCAGCTTGAAAACAAGATCACTTTCAATATCTGGCAGCAAATAAACACTGGAATGCACATGCTGGAAGTATATGCAAATTTTTAGCAATTGAATAAACTTTTCTAAAGGATAGAGGCTGACTGTTTGACTGTTCGAGTCAATGTTTATACAGTTCTCAGACCTTTGAAAGAAAATCCATAGAAAGCGGCATCATGCCACCCCCCCCCCCCCCAAAAAAAAGTGAAATGGTGAGATCAAGGGTTTATTTTAATATATTTGTCTCTGATGGGTTTCTCGCATAGAACCAACCCTAATTTGACCAGACCCATTTGTTTTATTAATTACATTACTTACAGTCTGTTTTCACATTTTCAGTACTCTCAATTGTGCTTTGCATTTTTTTCCCTACCACATAAGGCAAAGCTCTTGACTAAGGTTTTTTTTAAAATTATTATTATTATTTTGCCCCGAACTTATAATTTTAGAATTTCATGCCTTTCTTTTCCGCCATGACTCAAAAAACGATTTGGACTCATTATTAGAATTTCTCTTGGACGTTGCAAACACAAACTGATTCCAATGAGTGACAAAACTGTGTCTCTTTAGTAAACTAGTTCCTCTCTGTTTGCCATCATGTCATTAGTGTTAACGGTGTTAAACTAGCTTGTCAGCAGCTAAAAGTATGTACAGTTATAATACGTTTTTAAGGGATGGGAGAGTAGTGATATCAGGTATCGTCCCTATAACCAGCCTTATTTTCAAGGTATTACAATTTGCAATGACGGCCAAAACACACTATAGGCCGCCCTCTTGTGGCCGTACTTGGTTTTGGTATCAGTGAGTACTTAAGAGTTGAGTACTTAAAACCGGTATGGAAAAAAAGTGGTATCAAACATCCCTCTTTTTCTTTTTCTTTTTAGGGGCAAATTTACAGGGAGAACGAGTGGATGAAAAATGTACTCTCACTGTCTCAAAAAGCCAAGTTAAAAAGTGTGGAGCCCTGTAAGGGCAACACATAAGAAGTTAATCCAAACAACAATAAATATATTTAATTCATAAACATTCAATAATTTCTAGACTATAAGCCGCTATTTTTTTTCACTTGCTAATACAAAGGTGTGGCTTATCCATCAGATCACAAGGGGGCGCAATATAAAGGAAGCACAAGAGCTTCAGGCAGATCAAAACAAACCAAATGAGCCCAAACACAGTAGGAGAGACAGAATGAGAGCGAGACAATTTGCGCCCTCATTATGGAAAATAAATTGGCGGGAACCCGGTGTGGCAACATTAAAATGCCTGCGGTCGGGTGCGGCTCATATGTGTAACGGCCAATTCACATCGACTGCGGAACGGCCGCGGTGCGTTTTCCGTACGGCCACCGCACGGACTGCAATTCACACCGTGTGCGTTGCGTGAACTGCCCGTGTCTGGGAATCTGTACCCGCCAGACCACGAGGTTCACATTGGAGAGTTGAGTTCACGCGATAACAACCGCGTATATAGAGTCCTATTGGTAAACAATAGCCACACTTGCCTGTTGTCACATGATCAATATGCTTTTGGACATTATTTCTGGGACTTCTACCATGGCTCTTCTACCATGGGTAAGTACTTTTTGTGTTTAAATGTCCAACTCATGTCATGCTATGTAGATAGCTCGCTTCCCTCCCCAAAAAATGAGTACGGAAAACACCCGTGTCCGTTGTGCAGTCAGTGTGAATTGGGCGTAACAAACTCAAGTATTCCCCAAATTTAGCTCGTGCCCCTTATTATCCAGAAATTACTGTAATACAATTAATACCTCAAAAACAATTTTCTTGTCATATGACTTAATATCTGTTATCTTGAGTGTCGTGCAGTTGTACTTGGCCAATGAAGATTATTGCAATGTTCTTCACAGCTTGTACCGCCTCATGTCGCTGGCATGCTAAGGAGTAGAGATTAATTTTGCTGTCATGACTAACAAACTTTTTGATCTCCTCAACAACCACACTCTTATTTCTGCTCTATTCTTTCTTGCTGTCTAACTGGGCCTTAGCATCACCCTGATTGTTTCAAGCCCACTTCACAAGCGCATTCCGCGTCTGCCAGTCCTGGTGGACCGAATCAGGCCATGATGGGTTCATTAAAAATCGCCAAGACTGCAGACATTGGGTGGAGTGATTAGTGTGATAAGCAGGCGATATCAGCCTAATAGAAGAAGAGGTGGTTCACCAAGATTAAAAGCCTTTTCCACTTCACTGCCATTTTCCCTCCAATTCAGCAAATCACTTAATTGAATTTCTTTTAATTTTCTTTTTAATTTTCCTCCACAAAACCCCTCCTGGAATTGCAACCCCAAGATGGATTGTGAGAGGCATTTTATTAACTGCGGTCAAAGCCTGACAAACGGAGACTCTTTGTGACACAGACATGTGTGGTAAATGAAAGTCTTCCCAAATACCAAATAATGGAAGCAATAAAGAATCTGTTTCTCTCATAAATCGTAACCAATATCAAACCTCGCACATCAGCACTGTGCTTAAACAAGAGGCTTGCATAGACATGCTTACCAGCAGTCACCAAGTATACTTATTATAATCCTGAAAGATCCTCTTTGTGAGTTCCATTAGGAAATGGCCTTCCTGATGATGCCAAAGGATAAGCTGCAGCTGAATGGCTGAATGCTCTGTCAGTGAAGCGTTTCAACAAGAGCATGTTTAAAAGCTCTGTGATGACGTGACAGGCTGAATCTGGTTAGGGTCCAAACCTTGGCTGCTTTTTGAGGCAGAGAGGATGAATGAGTTCCTATCAAGTTTGTGTTTGGAGATCTAAAATATAAAAAGAAAGAAAGGAAAAAAAACAGCTCCAAGCCCTTTAGAAATCTCTTTCAATTTTTTTCTGTCAGATGAGGATGAAAAATGCCTGTGCTCGAGCTTCAGAATGCCCATACTGGAAGGTCATCTCTTTGCTATGATCAGTGGTGTAGTCCAGGGTATATACGTCATAAACCCACTTCTTATTCACCGCTGATGTGCACTGTGAGCCAGATTCCCCATTTTTTACTCAAGGATGATGAAGATATTGCCCACCCTCCTCTGCCCCTAAAGAGCTATTATTATTGGCTAACTTTAGGCACGAGGACTGATGAGCCGATTGGCGACAGAGTAGGCCGAGTCATGCTGAAGAAAACAATCCTTGAAATACTGTAGTGACTTGAGGAACAGTGGCTCAGAGTTGTAGCTCAACAGAAGTGCTTTGCGCTCATGCATTGATGACTTGCTCATGGTGTAGGTTCAATCTCCGGGATGGGCGCCACTGGTTACAAACTGACCTATCTGATCTAATTTAGTTTTATAGTTGTTAGACTGGTAGTTCAAGTATGAGGACAAATATGATAAGATTCAGCCTGAAACAATATTGAGGTCTAACGAGATTTTTTCTTCTTTGTTCACTAAATATTGTATAATAAACAATATGTATACTGTATATTTGTCTCATGGTAAATACATTTAACATTCAGTGTTCAGTCACTACAAACTCCTCTTAAGTCATGTGAGCAAGTACAAATTACATATTTTTCTTACATGTCACCGTTTCTAAAACAAGACATTTTTCCGGACTATTTTAACCCTATTCCTGCTATTAGAAAGAAAAAAAAAAAAAACTATGTTACACGTTTTTTGGGGGGTTCAATGGACCCCAAGTGTAGTTGGCTATGTTTTAGTCCTTTACATTGGATCTGTTTGAATATAATGGCTGTTGAGGAGGAATTTTACATGAAGTTCCCCACATAAGTTAGGAAACCTCCAGCTCAGGTTCAGCCATTCACTTAAAAACAACATTGTGTTTGTAAAGGAAAAACACATTATTTTCATTTCCAACAAAATATGAACAAAAACTAGTTTGATTTCATGCTGTGACTGTTGACCTGAGTACTCTTCATTGTCTGACACATAAAAGCAATGAGTTATTATTGTATATGGAATATAACTTGGAAAGATCTGAGATTCAATTCACACTTGGCCTCTCTTTCCACAATGCACATGACTATGTGTCTTAATAGATGTCTCCATCATTTCAATAACCTTTCAGTGTGATATGAATGCTAGATCCAATGATCAGATCTTTCTGTCATAATCACAAATGTTTCTGTATAGGTTTGCTTTCAATCAGTTCTTTTACTCTTTGTATCAGTACCTACAAAAATTCATCACCCAAAATGCTTGACGTTGTATGATCCTTTCATACATATTTCCACAGTCAGAGCAGCATGTTCCTGTCTTTCTGTCTTGATCTAGGGACAGAGGTAGCACATTTTCTTTTCAGCAGGCTGCCCCGCTGTGTCTCCTCCTGAGGTTGCAGATAGCCAAGTGTGCGAAGAGCAGCTTTAGAGTGTTTGCATAATATTCCTAGCTTTTGGACTTTCCTGGTTTGTTCTTCAACAAGGCTTATTCCGAGCTCCACAAGGAATTGCCTTCTCCTGGATGCCTGGCTTTGCTAATCTGCAAAGTTTGCAATATGGTGACCTGATGGGTACCTTTGATGAACCATATCATGAACTACTTGTTTTCCTTGGTTGGACTCCATAGCTGCATCGGGCTGCTTCCCAAGACACATTCTTAGGGCATTCCTAGGTCAATTATAGTTTCACAATCAATTTTGAAAATTGGGGTCCAAAAGGTTTTCTATATTTAAATGAGAAACCATTATTCGAAACAAAATTTCAAGCCACCCCATGTGTTACCAATAGGTTGGGTGAGGATTAAATAAAATATGGACTCGATATCTTATATAAAAATAAATATATATAAGAAAATAAACTGCCCGGGGTCCATTGGACCTCAAAAGACAGAAATAGGGTTAAAATAAATAAATAAAAATGAATAAATAGAGTATACCCACTTCTCCGGGGACCAATACACCACTGGCTATGATAGCTGACGTGAAGTGGCCAATTGTTCCACATTGTATTTTTCCTTAAAATCAAAGCTCAGGAATACTTTTGTTAAATTATCAACGAGCTACAAAAACCTCTGAGGACACTCAGAGAGAATGTATCAGAGACAAGGAAGAGAGCAGAAGTGGAGTACAGCGACAGATCAAGTGTACTCTGAACACTGAAGCTCATTTCCAGTATTTCCTATTTGTGTTTCGCGATATGCACAGGATTGCATCAAGCAAGCTCGTTCATATTTTTTTTCTGTAGTCTTTTCTCGTTAAATCATCATTTACAATTTAGGGAACAATTTGTGACCATTTAAGCACAGTTCCATTTAGTTTCTCAAAATGTCTTAGTGAGTCACTGCAGAATGAGTATGATGCATTTGTATCACAGAATACAAGGAATCTGAAGTTTTGCATGTTTTTAGACTCAAAATACAACATGATTATGATGATCTTAAACATAGTGTCTGCATAACTCAAGTACTTTACTACTTGAAAGAGATGCACTGTAATACTGATTCTGTATGACTGAAGGATATGACTATGTCATATTGCAATAATAACATTTTAAACATATATTTTCCTGCCAGCAGAAACCCCAAATACCCCATACTGGACACTTGAGAGGTAATATTTTTACATTTGTTATATAATTCAAAAGAGGGCCACAATGCTCAAGCGCAAGAGTCTCTGTAGAAACAGGCATTCAAATGTCCCAAAATTTTTTATCTTCTTTAAAGACTTGCCAATTTTCAACATCTAAGAACTAAAATGTTTATTCATTCACATTACAACTGGTGGGATTTAATTGCAGTGCTTCTGATGTTAGAAAAAGCTAAAGTCTACAAGATAAACAGAAAAATTGACCTTCTACAGTACATTTTATGGTTTGTATAAGACGGCAATAGAAAACATTCCGCAACAACCACATTTTGGGGATGTGGGAATGTTTGGAATGTTGACAAATGTCCCCAAAGCAAATGTTTGTTTGTTTTTTGTGGGGGGAATTTTAGTCAGGGGTAATGTGAAATTTCTGGTGTGGGAATTTTTGGAAGGTTGAACAAGGTGAATTGAATGAGATGAACATGAAGAATTTTGGATGGGCATAATGTGAATCTGTGATGTTGAATGTGTCATTGGGAAAGAATGGGGAATTTTTGAAATTCTTAGAAAAGTGGAAGAAGTAGTACGTCAAAAAAGTGCAAGGCATACAATATAATAATAAAGTTGAAGGTTTAGAATGTGCGGCCTCAGCCTTCACACAATTAGTGCTCAAAAAGTAGAAATCACATCAACATTGTAAAAAACTTATTGCAAATCTTTCAAAAGTTTTATAGCCCTTACACTAAAGGTTGCATGGCATTAATCATGTTAATCCTGGTATTAATCTTGTTTTTCTGGTCCTACTTTATTTCAAAACTCAATGTGTTTTTGTTAACAATGATCGGAAAAAGCCTAAAAGTAATCAATCTGTTTTGGAACAACAACTTAAGCTTGCAGATTTGTGGAAGGAATACTTGAATTGCATCGTGTTACTTGAAACGGCGTCTGCTGTCAGAAAAACAGGACAAATGAAACAAAAGCAATGCTGGTTGAAGAGGGGCAAAGTCTGGTGTGCTGTGCTGCCAAAGTTGTGCACATAAATAGTAATTCAGTGCTTCAGGCGATGACAACACAGGAGTATACTGGGGACCTCTCTGCAGGACGAGAGCTTTTTAACTGTTTCCCTTGAATGACAAATAGGGACTTGAGAGTGATAAGAAAAAGCTTGGAAGCATCAGCTCCTCTTTTTGACAAGTTTGGGAGAAAGATGAATTTAGGCAGAACCTTTTGCCCGGCACCGTCATTTGCAAAGAAAGCAGGTGACTCAGCTCAATTACCAATTTTAAATTGAAACGCGCTAAAATGCAATTTTTCATCATCTCTAGACGACTCACCACTCTTCCCTCCATTACCAGAGAAGTAATTCTCAAATTCAGCGAGGTTAACAAACAAGATGGCCCAAAGGGAGGTCGAGGTGGCGGTGTACGCGAACCTGGGCCCATTTGAGCAAGGAATAGAAATAAACATGACTGAGGAGCCAAGAGGCAATAGAAGACATTGGCCTTAGAGAGTATAATGGAAAGGGACTTGTTTTGTCAGCCCCTCATGGTGATAGAATGGCACACACTCTTTTGTGACAGTGTGATATTGGCTTGGCACCAGCTTGATGAATGTATCAGCCGCAAGTCAGGCAAAACGCCTTTCCAAGACGTGTATGCGGCCGTACGGAGACAGGCAGTTCGAGTAACAGGAGTGTCACTATTGTCTGAATAAAATTTAAGAAAAATGGAAAGCCAAAATTGCATTTTGTAAAATTATTTTAAAATAAATGGCCTGACTGTTTTATATGAGCTACATTGCTGTGTATAAAATTAGTGACACACATTTACAATGTTAAAATAATCCAACATATTGCGAGTCTATTTTCAGACTATTGATTATCTATTGACTACTGATTATCACACGCCCACACGCAGTGATTAAGAGAACTCGTCCAAAATGTCCAATATGGCAGCGTATAGGGTATGCTTTTGTATATATATATATATATATATATATATATATATATATATACTTAACTAATTTGCTCCCAAAAACAAAACAAAAAAGTTATATTCTATTAAATATTGCCATGGTCCCAAAATCGTATTTATACTTTTTTTTTTTAAATGTTTTTTTTAAATGTTAGAGCATACAGAAGGCTTTAAAACACCCCCTGACCTGAAGAGGTTGATTAAAGCAATAGTAGTTATTATAAAAAAAAACAAAAAAACGGCCAGCAGGTGGAAGCAGAGTATAACCCCCAGTGTTTTCAACAGGAATGTGAATAATGATGAAATTTAGCTATATTCTAATGCTAATCGCTGCAAAACGGAAACAGATACATACAGTATATACTTTTTCTCCTGATGAAATAAGAGAGTCTAATCTTTCCTTTGATAGGTTCCATGTTTTTATATAGCAATAGAACACAATACTTTGCGGGCCTTGCAAAATCAGTCAACATACAGTAAAACAGCCAGGAGTGAATGGGGGTTGCTTCAGTAAAAATGGATGGGAGAGAATAAATTAATCAGCTTAAAACTTTTTTTGGGGGGGGGAATTGGATGCCTTTGATATTTGCACAATAACGTTCACACGCGCTAGCCAATAGAATGAAGGAAACATAATTTTGTGTTCCTTCAAGAGAGAGGCCCACAACATTGACTGGTGCTTATTTGGCTGAAGGTGATTGGAAAGAGGGTAAAGGAGGCAAAGGATGGTTGAGTGGACATTGAATAGATGAGGGGTGCTCTTTCCTTGGGCAGGTCGTCACCTGCCCAAGGCCACCTGCTATCTTGCCAGGGGCCACCAATTAATGCTGCCCTCCTTTGATTACCCCAGGCAGCCTGGGGATACAGCAGAGAGCAGAAACTGTTTGCACCAAGCAATGCGAAGACAGCTCGGATGAAAGTTCAAGCCTGGGTCATGTAGTTAACATACACGGCCGTTAAAAACATCACAAAAAGTAAGCCTCTTTGCCTAATTATTTAGCATTTGCATACTAATTCGGCATAAACACAGTTGTTTGTCTACAAGCTTTGTCAAACCTGCCCACGGCTTCAGCATAATCACCTTCATTGCACTTATTGTTACCATTTACAGGTTTGAAATTAAACTTTTGGGCAGCTAATATCAAGAGGTATTTTTCCTTAAGCGCATACGGCTGGTTAAAGTATACTTGTAATAACATTCACACATATAATGTCAAACACAAGGACGATAGTCAACCCCCGACATGTTCAGATTATAAAAGTTTCTCCCATATGAAATAACCGAAGAAATAACAACTGAAATGCATGGTCTTAGACAACTAAATCATATACAGTAACACCAGATATCCTTCAATTGTCAACTGACAAGGATACTGTAATTCGTCAGTTAAACTATTTTGCATTCTTCTTGCGTATACACTAATTGGGTAGTATGTATTTTCTGAAGAAAAAAAAACACACTAACAAATGCTGCTCACTTTTGATGGACACTGTTAGAGACTGTGACACACTTTTACACTGTCACAATATTAATGTATTTTTTTTCCTGAACTCTTTCAACATTATTTTAGTACTTTCATGAGCAACACATACTGTATGATACATCTTGAAAATCATTTGGACTACAAATGATATGTAAAAAATGATTACAGAAATTGTGTGTTTATTATAATCATTGTTATTTAAATCTATACATAAGAGGACCATTTCAGTCACTCAAGAAATTGAAAATGTATGCTGAAAGACAGCATATTGAATGAGTGTTGACTTTATATATGCATTCGACTGCCTTTATCAACCACTCCAAATGGGCCACACTTTGTTTATGAATACAACCTTGGGCAAAAACGTGCTCTGATCAAGTAATATATGCTTTCAAATAAAACATTGACTTTCAAATGCACCGATGCCTGAAGCAAGGCTTTGAGGCTGATTTGATTCACCTTTGAGATGGTGTACGAGGTATGACCCATTCCCCTTAATAACATGCCAGAGACGGGCGCAATCACAAAACAACAGCGTAGGTAATCACTACGGTGGTCTCGTCTCCTCCCCCTGAGGGCAGCCGAAAACCCCCGACATTGGAAACATTTTTCTTCCTTGTGTGTTCTCCATACAGAAAAACAGAGGACAGTCTTACGAGCCACCAAATCCACATGGTAAGTCAAGTTGACTGTTGAGAGGGGGCTACACAATTGATGATTTGTATCAAGAGTTCTGGCAACCATCATTATAGCAACTTGGAATTTTTGTAAAATGAGATCAGAACTCTGACAGTCAGTTTAAAACATTCAAAGGTGTCATTCTCAACGTTTGCCTCTTTAGAGGCTAACAAAACAAAACAGGCTTACAAAAAAATTCCCACTTTAACTCTGGTTTGTCCAAGTTTATGGGTGCCAATAATGGTGGTCAAAATTGCAGATAAAATGGAAACTAAGGTTTATGAATACAAATTCAAAAGGCCAACAAACATGTCAGACATTTTATTGGTCACAAAGATGAACTACTGCTAGATTAATAAAAACAAATGTTTTAACTGTCTTAATCATTTGGCAGGAAAACGTTGCAATCTCCTGGCTAGCTCAATCTGCGATGATCTACAATAAAATTGGATATTGCTATTGGGACCTGCAGGATGATGCTATTGAAATATTGATACAGTATCGGTAGCTGGCCTGCAGCTCGAGTTCCTATAGAGGCAATGAGGATGCATTTGGTGTCGAGGCAAAACTGAAATCTCACCATTTACAACACCGACATGCACATCCCAAGGTTACTTGAATGTCCCAGACATTATAGCTTAGTATCAGCTCAAGTGAGTGACAGGATGTTGGAGTGGTCATAATGGTTTTCATTTACTATCTGTTTCTGCAGGCTATAGATAGACTCACATAATTAATGGCAAGCTCAAGTGGTAAGGCTTTTTCTCTTTCCCCTCCATATACGTTTTTGAACTTGATACTTTAACAATATTGTATTCCTGAAGTAACAATGCTTGGTTAGTAGAAATGTTATGTTGAAAAAATAAATCTAAACATTTTGATGTAATTAAATATTAGGGGTGACAAAATCAGTGTGTTAATTTTAAGTTAGTTTAAAGGTCCTTTAACGCCACCATTTTTTTTTTTACGCGGGATTAATGTCAGCCCCTTACTGGGAAAGCCTGTACTGGGGGAATTCTAGTCACAACACAGCAGACATGTCCACGTCAAAATTTTGCAGTAATAAGTTAGATAGCTCTTAATGCGTAAAGAAAAATGCACTGAGCTGTCACCAACATCTTACAAAAGCAATCATGCCATCTAGTGGCAGAAAAATTACCTCAACACAAATCAATATCACAGTTTTTTACAGTACAGTACATCTTTTTAATTTCAATTTTATGAATTATTATGAAAGTACTGTATCAATGGCTAAAACATGCAGCCATATTCTTATTAGCTTAACCCCCCCCCCCCCCCCACCCCCACAGTTTTATGTTAACAGGAGTATGAAAACTTAGAGAAAAAGTATTGTACATTTTATTGTATATTTAGAATAGATATAAAATGTGTGATTAATCGTGAGTTAACTATTAAAGTCACGTGATTAAATACGATTAAAAAATAAATTATCGCCCGACACCCCGAGTAAATATAAATTACATGCAGGTTGGCTAGGCATAGTAAACAAAATCACTGTTTGCGTTAAGCAAATACGGCTTGGTATGGTACATTTTTATTTATTTATTTTACAAATCTACTATGAAGGGTCACAAAATACCCACCATTCACCATACTACTACTTTTCAACACCTTTTTCTTGTGTTTGTTGAATTAATCGGTGTCTTACTCCTGTGCCATGATGATGTCATACAATTATGCACTGCACAGTTAACGACAGCTATTGCCATCCTGACAACACAATGTGGTATAAACACAAGCCTTATCAGGTATTTTGGCTGAAAATAATACAGCGGGAATTATTTACAGCGATCAAGTCCCACGTTCTTCCTACAAAAAATCTCATGGGCAACAGACAGACCATAATGATTCCAATTCCTGCCTCAAATATATTTGTACTTTATCATGGAAAGAAGCACAAACGTTAAACACCAGATGAAGTTGAATAATTAAAGTTGAATAGTCCAATCTGCATGTCTGCACTTGCGAGTGTTAATCAGTGACATGCTGTTCTGCTCATTCTGCCCACCAAAGAGTGTCCAAAAAGAAGTGCAAATGAGTGCTTTGCAAAGAGATACAGCTAAATGCTCTGAAATGAGGACAGTGCATTCTTAAAATATGCTTCTTGTGCCACACACTACTGTATTTACAAATGAGTACAGTTATACACACACACACACCACACAAACTCACAAACACCCTCCTCCACATTCAAGGTCTCCATGCATCAGCATGGGGTGCAGTAGTGTAAAATTGTGTTCAAAGAGAGTGGAGGAGCTGGTTGGAGTTTGATGAGTCTCCTGTCCTCTTCTGAACCAATGGCTCGACCCGCTCTCGCTTTATCACGGTGTGCCAGCCTACTGTTATCTAGGCTACACTAAATCAATTAGCATGTCATTAAGATAGCTTTTTCCAGCACAGTAAGTGTGGAGGTGGAGCTGCGCTTAGAGGCCATCATATCTGAGTATGAGTGTGCAGTGGGTGGGTCTTGTATGGGCAGACTCTACAGTATACAGTAGCGGCTGGATTAAGGGAGACCAGAGAACTTTTATATTTCACAAATCAAACACCAGGTCTTGCTACGATTCATAACGTGAATATCATACAGAGGCCAATACAAAATGTGGTTTGTTTATTTCATTTTGAGTGGCAGTGCAATCTTCAATAACGTCCACAGCAATTTCAATTGCTGTTATCACAAACAGCTTTTCAATTATGTTGTCTTATCTAAGTAAAGCCTGCATCCATCTAAAATATATTTAAACGTTTGAAAAGGGGGCACCATGCGACCTGAACATTTGAGTAATTTCACTAATACGAGTAAAGAACATTTCTGAAAAAGATATCGCAAATACCAGAAAAGGTGATGAATACCAAGACATACCTCCAAGACTAGTCATAGTGCCTCAACTAACTAGAAGGAGAGAGGATAAAAAACTAAGATGTTGAACCTCTTAAGTAAAAAAATCCCTAAGAAACAATAAAGAAAGTACAAGTCAGGAATTCAAGCATCATTTTGGAGATTTATACTTCCCAAAGTCACAAAACTTTCATAATGTCATTGTGTTATGGTAGCACACGTAGCGCCATTAATTCAATCCCAACTTGGAGTGAAATCTCGCAAAAAAATGACAGTTGGAAGATGACATAAACGACAACAAAGACAATAATTGGGACTCGGGAGTAAACTCAATGTAGACTGTATCCAACGCGGTACGTAGCCTAATGTTTGCTAGTGCTACAGGCATGGCCACAAGATTTTTCAGTTTTATCGTTACCCATGGAATTAATATACTGTAACGATGGTAAAGCCACACACCTTATAACGTGATTCAAATCGGTGGGTGCTATGTCCGCGTTGTGGTCCGCTCCGAGGAGAGGCAGGCGTCGCGGCGGTGCTACCCGCATATGGCGAGCCCATGGCGGGGACTTCCCAGCTGCCGCTCGGCCTCAGCACCATGAAGTCCACGCAGGTGTGAGGCATCACCCACAAGCAAAGCATGCTAGGAACCGAGAAGCTTCACTCTCGTTTGGCTTGCCGGCGGTCAAATCTCGCTTGCTTATTAACTCAAATCCCAAACCCGAAATATGGCACAGTTTGATTTAACGTGAATCGATGCAGTCTTCGGTACCCATCTCACCTGGAGTTCACTGATGCACTGACTCTCTCGTTATCCACAACGCCCCACCCTGAAATATTTTCTCATCAGATATGCACAATTCACGTAGGTGACCTACTTTGGATTCAATACGGGCTAATTTCGCCAAAAGGAAAGGGATTTTCATGCCTGTACGTTCCATGTCTGAAAGTGTCAAAGATTTTTCCTTTTCGTCAAAGCCGTTTCAATCCAGCGCTACTCTGTTATTTTGTATTCTTGTACATAAAGACTCTTGCCAGTGCAGACTGTTTGCCAACTTCTGTGTCTTGTCTACGTTTGCATCCTAATTTCACACGTTACGTGACACCAACAACTTTCAAGTGTGACACAAAACGTCAGCTCATCTTGTGGGTGCAATGAACATCACACTTAAGTTAGCTTAATTGTTTATCTTTTACTATTAACAGTGATCGTCGGCATCTACTAATTATTGGTCAATGAGCTTTTTCCAAACTCATGGGTCAGCAGAGAAGCCGTCAAGTTAAAAGTTCAGCTGTACTGTAAATAATAATAGCAATGCTGGCTATACTAAAAATAAAGTAAGGTTATACGAGAGAGTTGTGTAAGCAGTGAGTCTATTTATTTTCTAATATAAAGCCATTTGTTCCACCAGAGTGAGGGGTCAACAGACTCACCCAATTATCGCACAGCCATGGGCTACAAATAACTATTCTTTAAGAGTTATGGACCAATGTAGTATAACTATCCAAGTGTGCAACCATGCAGTTATGCACCAACCATGTGGGTTAGCCGCTCTAATAGTTGTTTGGTTCAGAGTGATTGATGGTCAGCAAATCAAACCAAAAACAGCAGAGAAACTAGCTGTCTTTTAAAGAGAAGACCACAGATTGTAATCGGCAAAAACGAGTGAAAAGTTAGCCTCTACAGTCAACATGATGAATTCACAGCTATTTTACATACTGCAAAGAGATAAAACAATCCTATAAAATGGCTTTCCTAGCAACCTGTTTATCATAAAGAACAGCGCAAAATAAAACGTGAATTCCCGGCTTTATTTTACCGCCTGGCAAATGACAATAGACGCAATCGAACAAGATGAAAGCAGAGGCCCCCAGATTATCCCCGTTAGAATTCATGTTTCATAGAACCACACAATCATTCTGTTATTACCAAAGCAACACGTTGGTCTTTGGACATGATGGAAGCTTTAATCCCCACAAAAAGATATTTCACTCAAGGGCGCAATCAAATATTTTCCAGATAAATGTCGAAAATACTGTCACATTTACTGTTTGTGATAAACTTTCTTCTCCTTTATCTTCTACAGAACACACATTTAAACACAGCCTCTTTTCATCTACAGATAGCATAAAGCGCTACAAAGTTACATTTTAGAAATAACTTTCAACAGCATCCATTCGGTAATTGAATCCATATCTTCTTCAATCTATCCAAAAACTGATGCTAGTTTCATTTTGAACTACCCAAAATGGAGGTCAGGGGAATCAGAAAGCACACGTTAAGTTATTCCGAGTGAGGCAGATCATAAAACCCTCAGATCATAAAAGCCATAAAACTTCCGCACTGCAGCCTTCGGCCAGTCACTAATATATCACACGACATAACGTGCATTGAGTTGGAGGAGAAAAGTAATTGGTTGACACCAAATTAAGAAAAAAATCAGTCAGAATGTATAGAATCTCTTTTGCCGGAGAGGCGTCTGAGTTTAGATGATACAGTCTGCCATTTCAAACTCTGCATCACATACGATGTGCGCAAATGTTTAGTCCTGCTCTCAGTTGCTGATCAGACCACATGTGCCTGACGCTCCCAGTCGCAATTCAAAGGGCGTAGACGCTCACTTCAAAAGAGCCGCGCCGGCTTTGAACGACATGCCAGTTGCACAAACCGTCAGTGGGACGCATCAGCATCCTTGAGGCACGCATGGGGAAATGCGGCCTCTCTTGCACCCACAGACCCCCGTTGGCAAGCATTTCTCGAGATACAAGAGATGACAGCGGTATGAGAAGTAAGTATATATCCTCACCATCTTCCTTACGCTCACTAAAAAGCATGACAATTGTAACTTTCATTGACAGTTACTGAAATATAAAATATAATGTATGACCTTTTTTTTTTTACAGTAAGATTATTCCTACGGAAGTAATATATTTTAATATTAGTAAAATTAATTTTTCTCTATATTCAATATTATGGTTGCAGTTTTAGCTAACTGATACAGAGAAAGTCTGTTGTATGATAGCTTATGGTGAGGCATGCTGGGTTTGCACGATACTGATTTCTATGCTTGTTCACATTTTTTCCACTACAATCAAATACAATGGAAAATAAAATACAACAAAGTAATAAATGTAATTTTTGGCTCGTCCAATATAAACTGGATTGTATCAATGTTCTAAGAGAGCCAAATTATTCTTGAATCAGATTGTTACTGTTATTCTATTTAGATTTATTTAGACACGTGGTCCAAGGAAGACTAAATATGATTTTGTCATACATCAAGGCAACTTTGTTTGCTTAACATTGGCATAAAAAAAAAATTCCAATGTACTGTATACATGAAGCTTTTTCCTGAATTAAAATACATCTTACCAAAAGTTAGTTGTTTTCAGAACATATACCAAGTATAAGTAAGAGCCTAGTGTGTTTTTACGAATATATTATGAGCACTGTTATGTTTGTTGTGTGGCTTGGCAGAGTTATGAATCATTTTTTATGATTAAATATCAGTTACAACCTCACACATTTTACACATTTTGTTTGCAGTGCTTAACAGCACACAGCAAATGACCTCACCTCACCTTGGACTGAACTCATCATTAATGTCCAGAACAGGTTTTAGATGCCTCCTATAAAAAAAGGTTTAATGATCAAACTAAACTGCATAGATCTTCAAACAGCCTGTAGTAAGCCATCACATTTTAAAAAGATAGCGGTCTTTGAATGTACCTTTTCTTACAGGTTGCTATCAAAACCTCATGAGAAAACCAAATACATTTTCAGTTTGGTTCACCGTGTGGATTCGTATTCATCCCTCAAGGGAGAATCCAATGTAGCCTGTGCTGTATTTGTTGGCACTCCATGTGGAGAAATTTCAAGTTCTTAAGGATGAGCACTTGCTATTTTTGATCCTTTACTCGATTGCTTCCAATTTGTTACACTCACTTAATTGGGTGCAGTTTAACTTATTTGGCATGGTTGTAGTTTGCAGGAATTCAAAGGTTATTCTTCTGTTCCACTTAGGTACCTAAAGTTTTGCTATTTTTATCTCATTGAAAACTATATTGTACTGTCACATTTTTTTTATACAGCTCTTTTATTAGAAGGCAACAGTTTTTATAGATCAGTGGTTTTTTTTCATTGAATCTGGCTCTCGTCACCTTGAATTCAGCAAGTGTTGCATTCTTTTTTTATTCACCATCTCCATACAGGGTTCTTCTACTATAGCTATTTTTCTATAAAGGCAAATCTCCCAATATAGTCTAATATAAAAACATATTCATCTTATTCAACTCACTGACAATAAATGCCACAGTTTGTTATAAATGGCTCCATCATATCGAAACACAGACATCATCCTAAACTAATAATATCCATTCACAAACAATATTGTATTTATTCACTTGGCATGTCACAAATCACATTTAAAGCCCAGACATAGGTTTAAAATTGGATTTACTATCTGGTGTTTGAAAGACAAATGGTGCAAATATCAACTGATGATTTGAAAACACATAAGAAAGCTGTTCAGATATTGTGGATGCATTTACCAACAACTTATTACAGAAATACAGACGGACAATTCTTCAACTTAAAATATATATTTTTTACGTTTACATCAAGCTTTTAGTGTCAGTGATGGCAGCTGCATGCTTGATTTAAAAAGCTTGGACACCAGAGCGCAGGTTGCAAAATAACGTGTCAGATTAAATTTTTCATTGGCAAATTAAAGCCAATTAGATGTAAAAACGAGATAGTATAACCAACACCAGATGAGTGTTGGGTTGTCAATCCTTGCGTTTATTGAGGATATGAGAGTCCCTCTACCCGTCCCACAAATTCTATTCTATGTACCATAGAAGAGACTGAGCCCCTTCATTCTTTCATCTATTGTGATCTGAAGAATCACCGCTGCACTCAGGTCTCTCGATTAAAGGGTATTGCCACACAGATGCTATTTATTCTTCAACAATGGAAGCCTGGGTGCGACATTGCTTCACTTTGGTGAGTGCACCAGTGTTAGAATGCTGGCAGAGGAGATAAACTCAAGGCTAATCAATCACACAGTCTTCTCTATTTTTCAATTCCAGTCTTGTCGAAGCAAAAACACCGCAAGGCAATGACATCTTTCTGTAACCACATCTTTAGACTTCCAAAGCATTTTGTTTGCATGCTATCATGTTAATATTATACAAATGGATGGATCACAAAAGAGAAAAGAGATGCACATGCACGGTATGCAGACCAGAGAAGGGAATGGACTCTGCCACCCAAGTGTGTCAGATCCTCTGCCAGGCTATTGTAGTTGTTAAGCCACAATAGCACAGCATTTCCCCCACAAGTCGAAGCCTTATTGTCGCCATGAAATAAATTGCCTCTGTGGACAATGACAATATTAGCTCTTCAGCATAAAACTCAGTGAACTGTAGATGAACAAGCAGGTTAAGTTCGATTGATCCATGCATGATTAATTCTCATTCTTCATACTGATCTATGTGAGGCTGTTGCATCACAACACCATGCTTTTGTTTGGACTCAACCTGATTCTATCTTAATGTTTAACTTGACAGTGTGCCTGATAACAGAAATATTTTTGATAACTAAACGGACACAATCTGCAATGTGGTACTGCCTTTCTGAATCGGAACAGCTGCATATTTATCGCGCAACAAAATGTAAACACTCCAGTAGTCACTATGTACAAATTGTTTATTAATATGTAAATGCTTATGAAAGTGCCATCCAGAGCTCGGAGTTATCCAAATTGATTTTCATTAAAGTGCAGGGCACATACAGGCAGAAAACCAATCATATTCACACCTACAGTAAGTCTTCACTTAACAGTCATCTTAAATCCTGCTCTTTACAATCACCAATATGCTACAGTTCCCCAGATTCGCCTTAAAGCAATCATCAGGCGGAGTCTTGTCACACGTCAGTGGCAAAGTAATCCAGCAGCAGGTACTATTTGACTGCTTCTTTACGGTATCTGTAACACCAACTGAGGGTTGCTGGTGCATATCAAGATGCGAGTTAATGGACACCCACAGTGACAGATAGGAGAGAGGACACAAAGATGATCTCGGACGGTCAAATTACTCACAGGTTAAAGTTTGGTGTCATCTTTAATGTTCAAGCAGTTCTTAACCAGTTAAATAAATCTATATAATTTGATGAAAAAAATATATCATATTACATTATATTACAATGTTCCTTTGCTACTTCGCGGTTCGGTTATTGTGGATTACGCAGATTTTTATCATTCGAGAAAAACTTGACCATAGTTATGAAGCCCACGGTTCGTCGTTGTCCGCATCCGCTCACACCAAATTCCGAATATCATATCATATATCGTATCATATATCGTATCATATATCGTATCATATATCGGATCATATATCGCATCGCATCGCATCGTATCGTATCATATCATATATCATATAACTATTTTCTATATCACTTATTCTGATTGGGCACCCTGAAGAAAATATATGCAACGATACAAAGGATTTGAGGTGGACCTGCTCACCATTCAGGCTCCTTGCTGCTATATTGTACTGTATTGTACTGCTAGAAATTTAATTATATTATGTCACTGGTAAAGTTGTTATTCCAAATGACAAATATTTTCCGGAAATAAAAACAATAATTTAATGATGTGATTTATTCAATTTCATATGCTTCAGATAAACTTGAGATGTTTATCAACAAATAAATCAGTGTGCACAATTTAGCATGAAAGGCTTAGTCATGTCCAGACCACTTAAGACCTCAGTAATTCATGTAACACAAAAACTCATCAGAGATTATTTCATCTGATGTGTTTATGTTCTTGAGTTGGTTCATACTCCTCAGCCAAGACCAATTAACGAGTCAACAGAGCATTTAAGGTCTGATTAGTCTCAGGCTGGTTTTTAATTTGATGAGAAAATGCAGACCACAAACTTGATGGTTGCTCAAGCGAGGCAGATAGACGAGATGTCATCAAATACAAGGACGCGTGGAAATTAGTGTTTTGTGTCGCTGTGGCGGTCCAATCATGCTAATTTGTAACAACAACAAAAAAGAAAGTCTTACTGTATTAGGATTCTCCTCGATCCAACTTTTAACTGTGTTCAGGGCAATGTCACTTGCAGGCTCATTGGGAAACCCTACAAAAGGAAAGAAGCAATGTCAATACAAGGTTATACAAGACATTCATAACGTACTGTATAAGTAGATTCGCTAGAATGTACAATCTTTTGTATTTTATATTTCTATTCGATTAATTGATTTTCCCTGAATGATGTACCGGTGTTAATGACAGTTGTGTTTTCATTGTTCCAGCCTTGAGGCCACACACCTTTTTGACTACCAAAGCATTTGATTATGGCTTCAATAGGGACTGTATAAATTGTTGCTTATCCATGATGAGCCTTGTCAGACACAAAAAGACAACTATGGTCTCAAGAAATGATTTCAACATTACAGTCATTCCGCAACAACAAAGACATAAGGACTAACTTACCAAGATCCCAAATACTGTAATGGGATACCTAAGCCTGAAGCTCATGTTAAGTATAACAGTTTGTGTATGCTGTTGGTGGGTGTGTTGGGCATCGCTAAGATTGCAGTATTTTATGAAGATCCCAAATATTAACACAACAATTTACTGTCGCGCTCACTTAGTGTTGGCAATGGCAATAGGTATCCCTGTATTTAATAGACTCTTTTGTGCTTAAAGTAAAGTGCTGCGTTTACTATGGCACATTTGTGAGAGCACGGACAGCACAAAATGAAACTTTGAAGCGATGGATGCATGAAAGTTAATGGAAGAAATCAATCGCTCCCGTAATTTTGAGGGAGCCAGCAACCAAGTAAAATCCACGTTTTGTTGGATTTAACTCGTCCCGAGCGTGTGGGAATTAGATGCATCTGCCCATCCCGAGTAACGTAAACTTGGGAGAGACCAGCACCAATTTTCACTGGAGTGCACCGATTGACCGACTGGGATCATTATTGGCCTAGTTTCCTTAATTTTGAGGGATCGGTGATCGAACAATCCAGTAAAATAAAACCGATCGAGTCCACCAATCTCATCTCCCTCTTCAGAGATGTGAAAAGTGCCCTCCTCTGTGAGATGATGAATAGGCTTTTCATTTTTATTTGACAGAACTGCTTCATGTGCTGCTAAGACAACTATTGTATTGTTTCAATGTCTTAGTTCGGAACGTTGAATGTGTATGCTCTTGGTTATAAAATAATAAAACGGGATCAGCAAAAATTGGGATTGTTAGGACAGACTTTTTAAAGATCAGGGATGAATGGCCAGAAAATTGTGATCAGTGCATCCCTAATGCTCCTCATGCGTTGAAAAGGAAAAGTTGCAAGAAGTCACAGGTCATGACTTTTGTGAATTGCTCCAGATCTTAGATCATTCAGAAGCGTCAACATGTGCGTTGCTGAATAGACAATATGTTGCCATAATTTTTGTTTCTGGCATTTCAAAGATATTTACGAGTGGAAAACTTCTCCCCACAGCTTCTCATTTTGCCAGATTTTTTCTGACACAGCTTTGCATGCTGGTTGGCACCTGATTTTCAGATGTGCTTCAGACCCGTCGTTTACTTTCTGCCCAAACAACGTGCACTGGTCAATCCACACGGCCTAATCAGCAGCCTCCGCAAACTCTGAAATGACACAGTTGAACTGGCGGCATCTGCGGCACACCACCCACACTGCCATTTTTACCCACCACATACAGGAAGGGGGCGCTGTTGAGCCATTACATTTGAACACGTGCAATCACTCCAGTACCAAAATAACACTAAGCAGAACACACAATCAGCGCAACAATTGTATGCATCTGCCAGACACAATTGTGGGTGTGCCCATCAACTCCGACATCTGCTTGTGTGAGAAGTCAACTTTGCTCTTGATTTTGCATGCGTTAACTTTTAATACATCAGGCCAATGTTTAGAATTATACAAACTTAAAACGCTATATCCGATATAATAATTTGAAGGCAACCAACCAGCATGGGCACTCTTCCATATAATAGGGACCGGAGATTGCAGGAGGTGGGGGCACTATCTAGCTTTAATGACAGGGGTCGAGACCTCAATTTCAACCCAAATCAACTGGTACAAGAGCCAGGCGACATTCGTAGCCGGTTGGTTATTGCACGGGTCACTTTCTCAGATCTGTTTTTTTTCTTCCTGGGTCATGGCCATTGATATAACATTGTATGACCTATGAAACGGCTTTACAAGTGTCACAAGGACATTTTAAGGTGCATGTGAAGAAAAACGGATAAGCGAAAACAATCAATCCGAACGTTGCCTGGATGATGTCATCTCACACTCAAGAGCACAAGAGGTCAAAGTCAATAAATAACTGTTCTGTAAAGTTTATAGAAATGGAAACGACAATTCACACAACCCGACACTGTCTGACTATTGATGTTTATCTTCCTGTTTGTTTTCCTCCCTTTATTTCCCTCAATGCCTTGCAGGAAAAGACGACATGTTGCTGAGCTCCACTACAAGCAGGATGTGAGTAGCATACCAGCTAGCAGTGACAGCATGTCAGCTCTGAGGCTGCATTAGGCTGCGTGTTTGCAAATAGTTTACTGAGCGTTCAGTCCTTAGCAACTTGGCTGCAGGAACTCGGCGCTAAGAACCAAATCTAGCACGCCAAGTCACTTCCAAGTTACCCGACTCCTCTTGTGTATATACGTAACTTTGCAGCATTACCACCATTTTATAGTTTGTTACAATTCTAAACCAACCGTATTGGTGAACAGATGTGAGGAAGACAAAATAAAGCTGTGAAAAAAAAAAAAGAAACAGCTGTCTAGCAAAAGGGTGTCATAAAAATAAATACAGGAAAGGAAATTGAATAAATGAGTTGAAGGTCCACATTTTGTGCTCACTGTGATGCCTTAAAAAATTAACAGACATCCTGAATATATCTCAACCATAATAGAACATCTGGTCACCAGCAATGGGCAAACATGATTGGGTTCATTGAATCAATTCAATGCGTGACATTCTTCAAGGCTCTTTATTGATTTGATAATTATGCTGCACACATCAATCATAATAAATGAAGTACCGGGTGCCTTTAGGAAAACTGCTCATACATTTCACATACACCTGCATGATATAATTTGATACATTAGCAAGGCTGCAAAGGGATTGATAACTTACATACAATTTCAATGACAAGTATAGTGATGATAATGATTGGATAATTTATGCAACTTCAACCCTGTGGGACTCAGCAGCCCCTCCCTCACTGTCGTCACGGATACCATAACAGCCCATGAGAAAACTACAAGACTTCCATACAGAGAAAAGTAAAGGACAAAGGAACATATACTTTGAAAAAATGAGCTGCTGGCAACATATGCTGCATAGCCTTATGTTGTTGCGCAAACACGTCAAACAAATTTAATATGACTGTAAGGGATTTATTTTACTCCTCCATTCGCTCTTTGGAGTGTGGATGTTTTCAGTGTAAGCCAATATGTCAGGAGGTGGAGAGCTGGCGTCAGGTGCAGTGATGGTGGGCCCTCTAGGGTCTCTGTACTGCTTGGATCGGTTCTGTCCTATGTTGGGAATACGGCCGGCTCAGGGAGATTTGTCTTCGTGAGGCGCACTGATGGGATATGTGTCGTGTAGCGGCGCTGATGAGGACTCAGGTGGTACAATGTTATTTCTGCTGAAGGCTCCTCTACTTCATCACAAAGAACAGCATAGAGAAGAGATGGAGGGTGTGACCAGAAGGTGGGGCTGGGGGGATTACTTGTGTAATATTTTTTATAATACTTCCTGTGACATGAAAAGGCAAATTCGGGAAAAAGTGACCACAGAAAATATGTCAAATGTATCAAATTAGCTTAACCTCCCCTTTTCATTAAGGACTTTCACACCATTTAAAAGCATGATCAAACTAATTAGAAAGATTTGTGAGTGTTTCCATTTCGGTAATACAATGTCAGACGAAAGCCACACATTCCTAGTTTTAAGATGATCAGGATTTGAGTTTTAATTAGGGATGCAACAATAACATATTCATATTAATATTGTGATAATAAATAATACAAATATTGTCCTTATCATGTTATATTAAAAGCAGTACATCTCTGTCAACAAAAAAAATACTTTTTGCCCACTTCAGTTGAACACAGAATTTTTAACTACATAGATCATGATACTTTGCGCCGTTGAGGCAATAGAAAAACACGTTGTAATTTGTTTATAGAGTACAGTTATTCAAGATGGCGGAGAGCGGTGAACCTACTGGCAGGGATTTAGCTGTATGTACAAAAACACAATATTGTACTTTTTCCCTCCAATATCATGAGCTTCATTTTTTTAAATATATATATATATATATTTTTTTTTTTACAATATTATGAGTTGTTGATATACGTGATGGTGAGCTTTATTAGAATATCGCTAATCTCCCCAAAATATCATGATATTTATCGTATCGTTAGTTTCAAACTGTGACATATCGTGATGTTTGGATATCGTTACATCTCTAATGTTAATACTGATAGAAACAAAATGCCTGGCAAAGACAAACAAAAAAATTCATTTTGCAGCATATTTTAATTTATTCATTATTATTATTAACAGGGATGGATGACTACCAATACAAGGTATCGGTATTGGGCCGATACCTGGCCTTATTTCAAGCATCAGTACTCACGACGGTCATTTTACGATCAGGAACTAAAAATTGCCATTAATGTAATATAAAATGCTATATTGGGATTTATAGGTCTTTAAAAAAAAAATTATTGTTTGTGTGTGTGTGCATGTGTGTGTGTGGTCTTGTTTTTGTTACATAGTGGGGCCAACATTCCGGGATTTCACAGTTGTGGCGCCCACCCGTTAGTGTGGCGCCATTTTGCTGGGCTCCACAAGTTTAGACCTCTTTTTGAGGGTCAAGACATGGTTTTAGAGTTTAGGTTTGAATTGGGTTATGGTTAAGGTTAGGAATAGAGGTAGGCAATAATTTTTCATGGTTGGGGTTAGGGGGAGGGGCTAGGAAATGCATTATGTCAATGAGATGGACAAAGTTTTAAACAGAAGCTGCTAAAGTGAGTGTGCTAAAAATTACAAAGTAACTGTTTTTTGCAAGCCATTCAGCAATTGGAGAATGAGGCCTGAATTGAAAGCAATGACATATTTGTAGTTTGATTTGGTGTTATACTGTGACCTACTGCACTGTGTTTTATATTATTTTACATGAGCTTTTCAGGAAGATATTAATTTATCTACATAAACATCGGCAGAGGGAAACCATTAAGATCAACACGGCGGTCATAGCTTAAGTCGGCGTGATGTGAAGTGGAAAAGGAAGATGAAAGCTTTGTCACAACATCAGGGCCCTCAGGACAGGTGAGGTAACCCGAGGTGGAGGACAGAGAAGTGCAGCAGATCTCCCAACACCAATGTGCGAATGTCAAATGGCCCCAAGCTTCTTTCCGCACTAACACTGGAACACAGTAGGCTGTGACCATGACCGACTTTGCAGCCCACAGAAGGAGAAAGAGACAAAGAGAGGTGGAAGCATACACAGAGTATGTGAGGAAGACGGACAGAAAAAGAAAGTCGGAATAAGGAGATCAGATTTTATGGCACGAGCCATAAAGACCTTTCTTGGAAACGTTCCACTGAGGTGATGCCCTTCTTTGTCCTACATGCTAAAATTAACACCTCCTTTAAAAAAAAAAATCATTCTGAAGAGTGCACAAGATGTACTGTACACATTAAAAGGAGACATTATGAACTTTTGTCCACATTTTAAAACTCAGGCGTCTGTTCTTGATAAGTTTCTTTTCCTTCTGTTTTTGGGGGGTGTGCCTGTCTCATGCAAGTGAGCGACTGTAATCCCCACCACATATGCTGCTGAGCCAACGGCACGTATCCTTCCCATTAAAATGACGACTATGGGCGGAGCATAGAGCTTCAAGTCAATATGATTGGCAATTTCCTTCATGGAGTCAGCACCTCCTCAGAAAGCCGCAAAATTACACTTTCAATTAGTGATTGGATCCCTGTTCTGTATGTGAAACATCATTGCAAATCATGTCCCCCTCAGGCCAACCACATTGACTTTACCCAGCAATTAAGCATGCTCTTTGCAGAAGCTACCACTGTTAGCTAATGCTAACCTTCTCATTCCAATAAAACTCATTGCAGCTCTGCTTACCTTTTGGGTTTACCATGAAGCGTTTCAGACAGTTGTACTCCAGCCGTGGCTTGAGAATGGTACATCTTTGCCCAACTTTGTTATAGACAGAGAAACTTGGAATAGGGATTTCTACATTGTACATAAATTAGCTCGACTGCTACATAACAGCCATCCATTTTCTATTGTGCTTGTCCTAATTAGAGTCACAGGTGAGCTGGAGCTTGTCCCAACTGACTTTGGGCAGGAGGGAGGGTATACCCTGGAGTGGTCGTAACTTCAGAACGGCCCACTTACACTTACATACAGTATTTAGTTGGCGTTTGAAGGCTTGCCAGCAATTCAAAAGTCAATTTTACATAATAGTTCCCTTTTGATGCTTTCCTCATTTGATGTGAGGTGGGGTGGGTGTTTTTGGCATATGAGCAAAAGTGCACAACTCGTACTATTTACAAAGAGGACACATTACAGATGCACTTGAAACCCATTTCATCTGAGCATTACCATTTCTGTTGCATTTGGTACATAACCCATTTTTTGGGATGAGGGGACACTTCCATATAAAAAAAGGGGTTGAACCTGCGATTGGCTGGCAACCAGTTCAGGGTGTACCCCGCCTACTGCCCGAAGCCAGCTGGGATAGGCTCCAGCAACCCCGCGACCCTTGTGAGGACAAGCGGTACAGCGCGACCCTTGTGAGGACAAGCGGTACAGAAAATGGATGGATGGATGGATGGATGGGTTGGTTGAACTCTTCTACTTTTGAGTACAAGATACAGTCTATGACCTGGTGCTGTCCCCTGAATAGATGACAGAATTGTCATTTTAAAGCAGCAGACATTGTTTTAATTGAATGTACAGTAAAAAGGGGAAGATGAATAATTTAAGATATATATAGAAAAAGGCATACATGCAACTTTTTAGGGGCATTCATTTCATATTGGGTCAAATGAGTAATGCCCAACCAACCCAAAACCCAGGCTTAGGCTACTTGGCGTAGCTCGTAAGAAAGTGGATGGTTTGTTTACAGCTATTAAACCAAGATGGTTTTAGCAAAAACCCTGGTCACCCATGAATTTGATTTTCATTAATGTCTGAAAAGGAGATGCTGTAATTATTACATTATATCTAATGTTTATCAGCGGTTTTTTTTAAAGAATGTTTTGGGGTTTACATTTTTTTCCAATGCATTTTCACTATGGCGGTGGTCGGTTATAGAATAACTATACAAGTTGTTTAAATACATATATTGTGCCACCTGATCGAATCAGTCATCAGAGAATAATTTTTTTTCAAACCTCAAAACCCCTGATTGCATAAATTCTAGTTTTTAGCTATATCTGTGCTCTTCCCACCCGTAAACTCTCGGTTTTGCCAGAAGGAGTGAACCTGCCTGGCCATCACTGGTGACAAAAGGCCAGATAACACTGTTGAAAGATAAGGTGTCACAAATGTCTCCAAGCTTCCTTAATCCCAGAGGAATGAAGACTGCTGGTGTGATGTTGGGCTGGAGGAAAGAATCCTTAGCGCTTAACACCTTTGATCTGGAGAGATGTGGAAAATGACAGCACGGACAATCCAGTCCAGTTTTGGTGGATTACACCCGCATATCTCACAGAGGCACCAGTCAGTGGTACCATCTCTGTCAACAGTCTTCAGATTTATCACAGAGACACATGAGGTGGAGGGTGAACAGTAAACAGAGATATACATTTAATGTATGTCTGATGATGAGGAGCAGTATTGCTGCATTGAGGTCAGCTCACTGCTTCGATTGGGTTATAAATGCAGACACATTGTTGATGGTGTTGCTTTTGCATACTATCAGTGGGGCACTTGCTCTTGCTAGCGTTGATCTGAGCAGATGCCTCCAACAAATGCTTTTCAGCAGCAGCAAAGATGTGATCTCTCCAAGACTAAATTATCCACAGCCCATCTTTAAAAGAGCATTTTTATGTATGTAACTTTGCTGGTGTTGAAGCCTGTGTGAATGAAGGCAGGACAAGTACAAGTCAAGACAAAATGACCTCTCTAAGAATAGGCAGCTGACTTTTGGCACTTATCTTGCGAGACATTAAGAAGCACCACCACCGTGGAAGGAATAATCCATTTAAACTCGGGTCACATGGCTGTGATTGATGTACAAACAGGAGTAACACTTAATAACCTCTATCATGCTAGGTGACCCTGTGGCCCACAGTGGGTACTAGAGTTTGTTTACGGTTGGTACCAACACACTGTCCGTGCTGAAATTCTGTTGTGGTTAATGGGCCTGATTGAGGGATTAGACTGTCAGCGTAGTGTGAGCCCTCATTTTTCTTCAGATGTGTGGGAAGGTAGCCCCTGTGCCCCAATGCTACACCCAACCATCCTGCTCTGCCATAATCTATCAATGGTGACTGAGTCCTCTGGAATATAGAGGGGCGAGAGACAGTGTCAATTAGCATCGGCTTTCCTGTTTTTTCAAACACAAAAACCTTGGATAGTATGTCCCTGATTTTTTCTATCACAGTGTTAAGAGTAGTCGATATATTTTCCGACTGAAACTCAAGTATGAAAGCATGAATGTTTAACTGACATTTGAGTACAGATGTTATTTCAATTCAACAGAGAGAGAGGTTTACAAACTAAAAGAGAGGGAAGCTCAAACATCACATGTTCTTTAGATAATTAAGGTACATTTTCCTTGGAGGTTTCACAACAAGAAATAATAAAACATTTTAAAAATGACATCCCTGTACATCCGTCCTTAAACTGCGTTACGTTTTTAAATTATACAGGTCCCAGTGAAAAAATGCTGAGACAAGAATGACATCGGGGATAGGGCGAATTCTCACTGAGAACTATTTATAAAAAACATAATACTAGTCAATCTGGTTGTGTTATTTCATGCTAAATCTATCTTGGTTGACATTTCAACAGCTGTGAACAAGACAATGCAATTACCATTGTCCAACGTTTTTGCTCGGTCCCAGCAGCTATTGGAACCTGGCTGTGCCTTTTACCTCGCGCCAGTCCCGCTAAGTAACATTGGAAATATGCCGACAGAAAAGCTTAATTTACGTTGGGTCTGACCGGCAACCACAGGACTACGTTTCCCATGAGTATTAGACACGGTTAACAGGAAGAAGTTCTAGTTTAGTATCGGTTAAATTTATTTTAAATTTTTCGTTTATGCATCGCTTTGACAACTGTGTGATTGACATGCACATGGCCCATACAGTTGGCTTGCTAACTACACAAAAAAAACAAAAACAATACATCATCAACAACAACAACAAAAACAGGACACCAGGACGGGACCCGCGTAATAGTGGGAGTAAACAACATGGCTGGTGAAATCCGTCTGGATCAGGACACAAGGCTCAAAAACGAGACTGACCGGAATAAAAACCGGATGTCTGGTCAGTGGTCACCCTAACTCACGAGACTTCAGATGGCCAAAACATGTGTCCCATTGGTAAATTGTAAAATAGTTTTGAGCTGCGCTGAGAACCGTGCATAAACGTACAACCAAACCCAAACAAAAACAATTTGCTTTGAACCCTGAGAGGCACTGGGAAGATTAATTTCCACTCACAAGGAATATAAATTTGCCTCTGTCTTCATTGTCTCATTTGCACATTTTTGTGACACATATTAGAGCAGGCTTGATTTCTTGGAAGTTTTAGACTCTTCTTCTCTCTCATCAGATGACCCTTTTTTCCATTCCCATGAAGCTCACCAAAGACTTTTTGCTCATTTTTGTGAGCTGACTTTTTTCCTGTATCACATGATCGGACAAGCACTTTAACAGCGGCTCAGGAGAGTGCATCTGATTTTTTTTATCCGCCTCTCCGCGTAGCCCAGTGGTTGAGGAACACTGGTCTATGATGTAAAAAAAAAAGAAGCCAAAAGCTTGGCAAAAAGGTTAGAACCATTTTCAGAGCATGGTAGTTCAAGGATCAGAGGGAAAATGTATGAACAGTAGAATACTAGACTTGAGACACTATACTATAGTTCCTCTTTAAAAATCCATCCTCTATTTGCCCTCTGCTGTGTTTGGATCTTCATCCTTAATCAGCTGCATTGTTCTGTGGAGATGCAGTTATGGGAAGTGCTAAGCTGTTTATTTATTGAACAGGCTTTAATACCTCCCCTCAGCAGCACGCTTGGCTCGGCACCGGCTTGTACTTTGAAGTAAGGGCGTCTGGCAGAGCGCTATGACGGGCCCCCACTGGTAGTGCAGCACTCGACACCACAATAAACACAGTAAAGCAGCATACAGTAACAACAATGATCAACCCCCACCCTGCTGACACAAATGTATGTCTTGCACCAAAACAGCTGTTTAACAGCAAAGGTCCGGCAAGTAATTATGTTCTTTTGTTTGCATTAGCTTCTTTACAACATTTGACGACAGCATGATAGAGTAGTTGTTGTCATGTATGCTACACATTTGAAAGATCCCAAAAGTTCTAAACTCGGCTCAGAAGCTGATAGTGTTATTTTAGACACCAACATTAACGGATTGCAAGCAGCTTCAGGTACCTGGGTACTCATATTTTTGAAAAACAAAGATGTACAGACAAGACCTAACAGTTACCACTGAGAAGGAAAAAGCTGATGAAGTTTTCGTTTTCTTTAACCTCTCTGGAACTGTGGAAGGAATCCTAACGTGGATCAGTACTGACATGCCCTCCAGAGAGTGATCCTAGCAGTAGAACAAAGCTGAAGATAAACTCTACTGTCTCTGCAAGACGTCTATGCCAGGAGTTGCAGGAGCAGAGCAACTAAGATTTCGAAGCATCCCAGCCCTCAAACTTACTTTTTTTCTTCTTTATTATTTTGTATGACTGCAATTATTGTCCAATTGTTTTTCACAAGATGCAACTGAAACCTTCTTCCACCTTTACATCTCACACATGTATGACACCATCTGAGCACAATAAGTGGTCTCATCAGACCACAAAACAGTTTGGGTAATCTATGTCCTGTCTTTGTTTGTCTTCAGCAAACTGTTTGCTGGCTTTCTTGTGTATCCTATTAAGAAGACGCCTCCTTGTAGAATGAGGGTGACAAGCTGATCCCGCACCCGATCAACCGCTGCACAAATTCTGGCAGTAGTCATTCACCTAATTTCCAAAGATAAGCTCTGAACATGGCCAACCACAGCGAGGCCTGTTCTGGGTGGAACCAGTCCTGTATGCTCTTGGCTCCCAGGCTACAGCTCAGTTTCAAGGTGCTGGCAATTACACCACCTTGACTATCCTTATGCACTGTATAGCAACATTTTTTTCTGATCCAAGAGATTTATTTGCCAGTGTCCAGTATTTGTAAGTGTGAGAGCGATAATTGAAAATGTAACACTTTTACTCCCCATTCACACATGAGACACATAACACTAGAAAAGGAAATTGGCAATTTTGACCCAATTTTAACTGTTTCACTTTGGGGTGTACTCACTTTTGTTACCAGCAGTTTACATATCTCTGGCTGTGTATTGAATTACTTTGAGGTGACACTGTATTTACTCTGTTATACAAGCTACTGTCATTTATCATCATTCATTTATGCAAATGTGAGGGGCTTATTCACTTTTGTGAGGTACTTGGTCTCTGATGATCTCTGGATGATGTGCCAATGAGGCATTAGACGTGTTCTTGTTTTGATCTAACTGTTGCTTACTGATGCATTACCGCTGCTGTAAATGTATGAAAAAGATAGCTTGAAGGAACAGTGTTTGCACCACACGTACAATATAATGTTCTGGTAATAAAGCGTGATGAAATCACCAGACCTCTTGTAATACGACTGTGCTAACAATTACACGTGCCAGATCCTATTTAACAGATACTAGCACTCACGCTAACTTTATTAAAACCTTGAGAAAGGCAAGTATTTCGAAAAACATGGCATATTGGTCATTTTAAATTATTCATATTAATTTATGACAAATATATTTTATTGAACTACTGTTAATGGAAGTAAATCTACATACCAATTGCGCTGTACAGTAGGTGTAAAATATTGAAATGGGAAAATAGTTGTCAATAGTCACGATGTTATCGAGCACCTTTTGCTAAGTAAGATGCGTTGACATATTTGTGCCTTGTTTAATGAGCTCGGAGCATGCAGTTCATATGAGGCCAGGTGGTCCCAGCCTAATTGAAGGCTACTGTCACTTATGCTCTAAGGTGAGCTGGTTTGTATGTTTCAACATACCCAATTCAACATACCAACAAATCTAATTTAGTATTAATATAAAATGTTACAAACATATTTGTAATTCAAGTTCCATAAAGTTTGCACAATATCTTGGTGGAGCTCTTTTATAAAGGGAAAACAAATTAACATCAAATAGACAAAATAATAAATAATGACAATCCTACCATAGATTCCTGTGGAGATACACGGGAAGGCCTGTAAAATAAGACAAATAAACATTGGTCAGAGCATATTTAGAATAAGCAAGCATGACACACAATTCAGCAAAGTCACTGTAACTGACACTGACAATCTTCTGCTGAATTCCAAAATTCCAAGAAAAAGGACCAACATGAACATGTTTTTACATACAAATGCTTCCTCACAAGCTAAACAGGAATGGCTACACACATTTCTGTTTCCCTTCTATAAAAAGTGACCAATAGTTCTTGCTTTGTAGCACTTTGCAGCAGACATATTATTCAAGCGTGGCTTTATAGCTTAAAATAGTTCCATTATTCTTTACTTGCGTCGGCAAATATATTATGATACATAGGTCTTGCACCGAGCGTCCCTATTTCACATTTATCTTTTTAAGTATATTAATAAACAGTAAATAACTTTTTTTTCTTATTCAAAGGTTCCATTTGTTCTCAAAAGCAGCTGAAGTTGTGTTTTGGTTCCTACATTATTCATAATGAGCGACCAAAACATTAATAAATGAAACACAGATAACAAATGTCACAAGCATCTAACTAATGGATTAAAATTACAGCCACTAATATACTAGCACACTAAATATATTACTCTAATAGTAAGCAAAAATAGCTACGGCTTGTTTTTGCTTTTAAAATGATGGCAACACATATGCAATGATACTTAAGATGCCTGTAAATACATTATTTTGCAACAACCATTTTGTTTATTACGGCTATAAAGCCATGGCAATCAATTCATAAGAATTTCCTGTTTTATTCACAGAATCAGATTTATTGGCCAAGTATGTAAAAACAAACACAGTCACAGCCTGTCCGAGAAGCACAAAAAATGACAATGACCAACAGAGGGAGACAGAATAGGAAGCCTAATTCGCTAATTAGTGCCATGAATTCCTTCCCTCCTTCACAGACTAACAATCTTGAGATTTATTTATTTGTAAATAAAGACTACAAATGTGTGTGTTAAAAAAACAAAACAAACATATAGCAGTTTTAAAGAAAGAACTGGCAAGTAATTTGGTATATTTTGCTCATTGCCCCCTGCAGATAAATTAACAAATCCCTTCAAATCAATTCAATTCAATCAATTTAGTTTAACTGTCCAGCAATGCACATAATTTTTAGAAGCAACATAATTGCAAGATGAAGGATGTGTGACATTAACAAACAAACCAACCCATCAAAATAGATTTGATTTTACAACGGAATGTGACTAAGATAACATACTCCACTGTCATCATCATCATCATCCCAAAACAGCTACATTTTCGTGGATCACTTTTGACATCTCTCATTGTCGCGGGAGTCACAAAAGTACTCTACAGAGTGACCATAATATGACAAACGCTACAATGATAACACAGATTTCCAGCCGCATTTCATTGTTAAAGTCACTGGATCAAAATTTAAAGGTTACATTTTCTAACCTATAGTTGATCAAATATAGAGTAAAATAAATGAGTGAAGAGAATGTCTATTTTACCTTTTTTTGCACTTTGAAATCAATAGGTCAATTTGACATTCTTTTAAGCCAAGAGGAATGTGCTTCTGTTTGTATCCGTATTTACCAGTACTAAGGTTCCACCTTGTCAAGGCTCATTTTTCTTCTGTAGGGAGATTTAAATCTTTTAAAGTAGCTTTGACCTTTCCAGGTGACCGTCTGACTCTGACACAAATAACAGAAGATAAAGCATGGCTATTGTTTTAATGCGGTGCCAAGCTTTGCCAGTGGCATTTCCCCCAAATAGTTTACAATTGAGGTACATGATCACTTATCTGAAAAGTACAAAATAATATAAAATAAACCTACCCCAAAATTAGGGTGCATTTTTTATGTTAGTCAATGTGACGATAAAGTTTCACACTTAAAGAGACAGTGTGTATTATCTGTGGTGAACTAATAAAATGTCATCTAGTGGTGAACTAATAGAATGCAACAATTTAAAAGCACAGACACTATGGTGCCTCAAAGAGACCACACTGTGCAAGGCTACCACCAAAATTACTACCAATTTATATTTGGTGTAAGCGAGCAGGCGCAGTGAGAGCATTGAGCAGGAGCGGCTAGCAAGAAATAGCTGGCGTGGCTAACAAGAGAAGCTAGCAAGAATGAGCTGAAGCAGCTAACAAGAGCGGCTAGCAAGAATTAGCTGAGGCGGCTAGAACAAATTTCACCCCACATAGATGTGTGTGTGTATGTGTGTGTGTGACAATAAGCGGTACTTTAACAAGCAGCTAGCAAGAACTAGCTGGAGTGGTCCTTGCCACAAAATTTCATCCCACTTAGGCGTGCATGTGTGCGTGCGTGTGTGTGTTTGTGAGAGAGACAATCAGTAGTACTTTACCTTTAACAAGAGTGGCTACCAAGAACTAGCTGGAGTGGCTAGACCAAATTTCACCCTACTTAGGTGCGTGTTTGATAATCAGCAGTACTTTAACAAGCGACTCGCAATAACTAGCTGGAGCAGCTAGCAATAACTAGCCAATATGAGTGGCTGTTGCTAGCGGGACAAGCTAGCAAAAGCTAGCGAGCAAAAGCGGTTGCAGCCCGAAACACAGACTCAGCGACGACCATCTACAGGCCCCAGCTGTAGAGGGTAAATGGTGGTCGACCCATTGCGTCTGACAGTAGCTGCAAGCACTACTAGAAGCATAAACAAATTCTCAGCTAGTTGTGTCAATATATTTTTGCTAATAGGGCATCATGTCAATGTCTTCAACTTGTGCCAAAATGTTTCATGAAAAGCATGAAAACGTGAAAAGCTGAGGCAGTGACATATAGTACTGTACATAAATATAACATTACATATAATGTGAAAAATAATATCTCGTTTCATAGCCATGTGATCCAAAGATTGTCACCATAATCGAACAGCACCACACCGGAACATGCCCGGTTAATACAAGTCAAAGTCATGTTGTTCAATAGAGTACGCCAAGTAAAGCATAACCCACTTTTCTTCATTGTTTGCAAACAACTGCACTGTATATTTGTTAGTATACATACCTGTAGATATGCTTACACTGTGTGAAGGTCCAGAGTTAATTAGAACAGGCAGCAGTATATAGACAGTCATGACCTATGATTCCTGCTTCAGGTTATTATTTCTATCTGCGGCTGCTCATTAGAAGTGAGTCAGCATGTCGGCCCACGTTGGCATGAGGCTGCGCCTGACATGTTGCCTTGTTGATGATTCTCTTTGCTTAGGGAGTCCTCAGAAATTGGTCACTTGGGAAATTATTCCGTTTCCGTGACTCCTCCCGAATCTATCACATAATTTTAAAGTGGAACACACCTTTTCTCTCAGCACTTCTGCACACTTATTTAGCTCACAGTGCATGGACAATGACAAAAGGCAGGCACTGTGATTGTTGTAAGCATGACTTGATTTGTGTTCCCTATATATATATATATAATATATATATTATATATATATATATATATATATATATATATATATATATATATATATATATATATATATATATATATATATATATATATATATATATATATATATATATATATATATATATAGAGAGAGAGAGAGAGAGATATATACACACATCAATTTTGACCCTTTAAGGCCACTTTTGAGGAAAGTTAGCACGAGTCGTACATAATCACGGACAAACTGATTCATTCTGTGGGTAGGTACTGCCACATTAATTCATTCCTTCCACCTACACAGATTGCAACTTTTTTATGAGAGGTGAAAAGATACATTGTAGGGACCTTTCAGGCAATTGCATATCTTTTATATCGCTGGTGTTGGGCAAAAATCATAGTCAAGTCATAATTTGGCAAATTTTATATATTTTTTCAAAAAATCTTTACTTGGTCAGTCCACACGTGTGGGAGTCCACACCAATCCAAAGTGTTGAAACTGTTTTTTAGGTCTCCTGCAAAGTGATGATTTCTGAGGTACAAGGTTTTGATCAGACACCATTGATATGAATAATTATTCACCTGTATTTTCTTTAATATGTTAACATTGTGCCGATTGTCTAATTAAAACAATAATTTATTTGACTTTATTGTATGACCAGTGTTACACATTGACTGCTTTCGTACAGTAACATAACAGTAGCACCACTATCAATATTGCACCCTGCAACATCCGGTCATTTGTTTAGCAGCAGGACAGAACAGTAAAGACGGCTCAACCTCAGGCAAAGTACAACAGTCCAGCTGTAGTTGCCACCTTTACATGAATGAATGCGAACGAGATGCTGCAAACAATCTATGAGCTGGCAGGTAAAGCGAAGAAAACCTTTCATGGGCACTGTGACTTTTGCTGGGGGAGCAACTCGTCTCGGCTGAGTGAACAAATAGAACTAGACCCAAGGTGCTGCGCGCCTGTAGCTTAAACCCTTCTAGCTTGTTTGCAGATGGAAGGTATGATTATAAATCATAGCAGAACGAGTGTGCTCATGTGATTTTATATATATATACGGGAATACAGTTTTTTTTTTAGAATTTGGATTTTGATTTGAAATCAGCTCTAACTTGGAGATATTTTATTGCTCCTTTTAAAGCTTTGAACTTTACATTTACTATGCTTCACCCATTGACATAGTTACAATGGTCTGTAAAATGCTTATTTGTCGCAAGAGCCAGGGAAGTAAGTATGCTGTACATTAAAAAAAAAAAACATTGCTGATATTAAGGACTGACAAAAAGATGAAAACATTTTTTCACTTCCTTAAACCCTTGCCAAATGCTTGAGACTACTGTGACTATTCCAATGAGTGATTTATGTAAATGTAGAATGCATGTAAATGCTACATGCCATGGCATGTAGCATTTGAAGTAATTTCTCATTTGCATTTCGGAAGCCAAAGTTACAGGTGGGCATAAAAAAAGGATCAAAGCAGGGACTGTGAGGATTTACTCTGCATCTATCAAAGTGGTATTTCATAGAGGATCTCAAAGTGAAAATGCCTCGCTCTGGAAGACTGAAGATAGCATGTATGGAAAAAAAGGATTGTCAAATATCCATATCGGATTTCCTATATAGCGACACAGATCTGTGTAGACTTCTTTTTTTGCATGTTGATGGTTGATTTGTATGAGAAAATGTTCAATTGTGCAGACAGATGCAGACATTTTCCATACATATTACATTAAGCTAAAACCTACTGAGCCCCTAAAGGGGGGCGGGAAATATCTTAGCTTCACCAGGACCTTAAAGTGTTCCATAAAAATGTGTGTTCCTCATGTATACAGCAAATACTTATATATTAAAATAATATACAAGTATGAAGAAACCAGCACATGGAGCAAGAAAGGAACCATTAAGACCCTTTTTAATTATTATAATTTTCTTTTCTGTTAATTCCTTTTCACACGAGAGGGGACAGCTGCATTGATTGTTGCATTACATATATGTAAACTGTCTCCACATCCCCATGTGATTAATGGAGCAGAAACAACAACCACAGGCTAAATCACCGTGATTAAAAACTCACGATGATTACGAAACACTTCATATCATGCTTCAAAATATCTGAGGGCACATTAGCAGCATATGGAGATGGACGGTTAGAATTATCGTTAATCCTCAAATACAGGCCCGTGATTTGTTCTACAGTCGTAGATGATTCCCTGGCGGTTGATCAAAATGAATAGTAAAGTCATTAGGAAGCATTTTCATGAGACATTGCTTTCATTTTCATCCATAAATCAACTTCAACAACCTGTTTAATCACATAATACAAAGGTCTCTGGTCAAGCAATGTGAAAGCCCGCCTGTGACACACTTCTGTTGTGAGGCTACTAATTAAACATTTTTTTGCTTTCAAGGCCTCCTTCAACATTTCAAAATTGCCATTTCAAAAGGGAGGCTTCAAAGTCCCAACCCCACTTTGAAATTTGAAGAGACAGAACTGCACACATGTGGAGACTTAATGTAGTGCACTTCCTTTGGGTGAAATGCATTTATGCTGAACATTGTATACTAATCAATGCATGGTAAAATGTACTTCTAAAAATGATTTGGGCAGCCCGCGTAGCAGATTATATTACATTTGGTAGTAAGGAACACTGTGGTAAAGATATGAGCAATTGAGACTACTGCTAATTCAGAAATATCAAGACCCAGAGGCGCAACCTTTAAGATGACCAATCTAAACAAAAAAAATGTAGAAGCAACCGATATAAGTAGTAGTAATTTGTTTGTGAATAATAATGAATATTACACAGAGGTCAAGGGACCATACCTCAGGATTGGACTGGGTAGTGATTTCATTTCACAAGAAGGGCGCATGTGAGTTTGCTCAACCAAACCACATGCTTTGTGTACTTTAAGTCATTCGACTGTCTTCTTTGCAGCGTTTTGTGAGCAGTTTTCCAATAATACGGAATCAGGGGCACACAATAACGGCCTCTACACTGTTAAAGAGATAAATTCATATTGCCTTGAACTTGTTTTCAGTGAATAGTGTAGTCTGCCATGGCTACTATTTATTACTGGTTCCAAAGCTGAGCAAATCCGTTCAGCTGTCATTGACGGATGCCCACCTTTTAGCAGGTTTACGCCCGTCGATCTCGGTCAGTACACACTGTTCTTCTCAGTCTGTGTATCTTTACAAGGCTTCATGTTAAAGCACTCGCCGAAAGGTGGGCGTCAATGTGTCGATGTAATGACAGTTTTGCCCAGCTATGACTGCTTCTCTTCATTGCTTTGAGCATAATTTAGAGATTGACAGAAGTCCTCAAGTTACGAACGAGTTGTGTTCCTACGCTGGCGATGTAACCCGAATTTAGACTCAAGTCTGATTTCACGGTTTAAGTCGATATTTACATCAAAATACTTTGTACAGAATTTTTTTTAAAACATATTTGCACCACCCGGAAGATGCCGGAACCAATATTTCGTGTTTCCGCACGGACTTTCAATGATGACAGACGGCAAAGCGGAGCTAATGGAAACTGCTCGATGGAGGCCCGTTGCTGGAGGTAACAACCACACAACTTTAAATAACTTTAAAATGGTGAGATTACTGTGGGAAATTAACAAAAAATAAGGTGTAACGGACGAGGCACAGGCACCATAAAGTCCAAACGATGTAGGTCGCGTATGACGTAACGCGAAGACTCCCTGTATGGTCACTGTATCAGATTGAAGAGATTGTCCAAAAAGGTGAAGCTTAGCTGTATATCTTACCATGTAACCCTAACTTATAGTAATCACCACTGGGTAGTAATTGAACAGACAAGATAGTAAATTTAGTTTCCTTCTTAGGGGGTCTGAGTAAGCAGCTTAGTCATCCGGTAGTGACTCAGGATAACCACCACTACATCAAATTAGGACAAGCCGGTTATCAAGATGAGATAGTTGAGGTAGTTCTGGCATCCATTTATGACTCCTGATTGCCACCCTGGGCAGATAGATACTAGATGCATGTCTAACTGATGAGACACTGGAGCAGACCTAGACCTATAATGCAGGTGGGTCTGGGAACACCTTGGCATCCTTCCTATGGAGCTGGAGGAGGTGGCCTAGGACAGAGAAGTTCCTGCTCAGATTGTTGACCTTAGATAGATTAGCATTTTGTAAAATACAGTATTAAACTAAAGTACTTAATCATTCCTCGTACAGCGACGGTACACTTTTTGCGGTGTCACTTTCAGATTTTTAAACTCTACCTACATAATTTTCCCTGTATCACAGTATTTTGCATTAATCATTTTCCCAAATAGGCTGCTACTGCAGACTCATATAGCAATTAACATGAGGGCAAAAGGCAGAAAGCCTAATGTTTGGGATAATTTCACACATTTAAAATGTGTTATGAAACTAGCAGACATATATAAATCTCATATCGATATTCAGCAGTTATATCTGCAGTATAATCCCAGCATGATAAAAAAATTAAAATTCTAGGAGTTTGGAAATTAATGACCAACAGATGGAGATTATTTTGACTATGCAGGCATCTTGCTGTGCAGTGACAACAGCACAACAGTGATAAAAATACATGAACAAATTCATAAATACAGAAAGGGACAGCAATGTTTCCCAGGAATCTACAAATACCCTTGATGTTTGTTAAGTAACTATTCCAAACACACGGAAGTGCTGTGCACTATAACAGCCAATGTTGTCATCCATAGTATTGCATAGTCAGATTTATTAAGGACAGACCTCATACACTGCAAATTAAGTTGCACTAGTTTAACAGTGACCCCCTTGGAGGGACGGTAAGTATGCCAGTTTCAACACATTTTCCACAATTTTGACATTTTCCAATTAAAACTGTGACTATTTTACTTTTTTTTTTTTTAAACGATCAATATTCAATGAAAAGCAGTTTGAAAGCATTCAGTAGACTGCACACTGTGGGTCTATTCTTTCTATTTCTTCAGTGGTCTTTCACTTCAGGAATAATTACTCAGCGGCTTCAAGTCGGGATGTTTTGGTCAACTGGGAATTTAATGGACTTAATGAACTCTCTTTGTTAACGGAGGCTTAACGTGGTCTGTGATTTCCTTCCCTGTGCTTGGTTCCTCAAAGACGATGGTAGTTCATCCCATTTGCACAGCCCCATTAATGCAAGGTCTGTGTGGATCCCAGTGATGCAACAATAGAAGGGTTTAAGAAAATGCACATCAGCCACATAAAAAAAAAAGTGCAGCTTACTAGAACCGGCTAATTGGTTTCCTTTTCTTTTTTACATATATAGTTCGGGTTCCCCATCAGTATATAATGCACAGTTAAAATATTTATTTATTTTTTTTCTTTAAAAAAAAAAAATCTGTCTGTTTGGCATTAAACAACCCTACACATATTCTAAATGTATGAAGGATGAGGCCTTCAGATGTTATTCTACACCTTAACTTTATTACGCTATTTTATTCCTCACACTTATTTGACGTGCTACTCCTTCCACGTTTTTCAACCAATTCTCACCATTCCAACTTCAACGTATTCCAAAAATTCCCACCTTGTTTGCTTCTATTTTTCTCATCCCAAAGAAATCACATTTATCCCAGAATTCCCCTTTTTTCCCCAGATCTCCCTATTCATTCCCAATAACATATTTAGCATCACAGATTTCCGTAATTACCATTGGAAATTCAAATAAATTATTTGTTTAGCTCATTTAATTCACATTGAGATACATTTTACACACTCCCTCAATTCTCATATAGCAACAATTCAAAATGTTTCACTCAAAAATATCCTCCACTCATTTCTGAGGTGGTGGTTCAGGTTAGAGCAATGGGTTTGGGCATTGTTCCTATTAAAAATTCAAAATGTTAGCTCATGCAATTCAGCTTGGGAACAATTTCCAACATTCCCACAATTGCCAAAACCAAAAATTCCACATTTTTCACCAATATAATTTCACCTAATTCTATATAATTAAATAAATACCATTCAATATCGCCCAGCATCATTGCATATCATTGAAAGTCTTTCAATATCATTCCATATCATTGAAAATGTTTTAACCAACATAATCACACACATTACTATCATTCAATATCATTCTGTTCAATTGTTTAATATAATTCCAAATCATTCTTTATCATTCAACATAATTTCATATCCTTCAACAACATTCCAAATCATTCTATATCATTCCACATTTATATTTTTCAGCCTCAGAGCCTTCACACAATTTTTTCAGAAATTGCATTCTCTAGTTAGAGCTGGAACTTTTTCCATACTGGTTGAAAAAAACCTACCAGTACATACTGTATGTTGCAGTACCTCGAGTAAATACGATTTTAAACCCACTCACTGAATAGTATTTAGACCATGGTTTTAAATGGCATGCTCATATGCATATATAGAACAGAGTGAAGAACCTGCATGAAAAGCAGAGCTGCTTATCAGTGTATTCCGTGGGTAGACTTGGCCCCAGTGATGCACGCATTTTAAGCTCCCAACATTGTAGAGCAATGCATCTGAGCGAGGCCGGAGGTAAAGCAATGAACACTAATTACCAGTAGGCGGTACACAGGTCAGACCCAATGTATTTGCTCAATATACTGGTCTGGTGTGCATTTTGCGATGCAAAACAAATGTAGACTATTAGCACAGTAGGCATGGATACACAAACAGTATGTGTATTATGACTTCATTCAAATGACTTACAAACCCCTCAGGGAATGTTCACGAAGCACAAAGTTAAAGGTCAATTTAGGGAGTTTTTCCACCAATGTTTCTGGGCCTTGAACATTACTTTGGTCCAAGGACGTAGTTGCTCTGAGGAGGTCACTTCTCTCTCTACAAAGACCTGGGGGGCATTGTCCTGCCGAGATCTGAGCTCGGATAATGGCACACTCAGGAGTGTGAGGATTAGGGACAGGAGGGACATGAGGAGTGACAGGCTCCTTTGTGCTCAGTTCATCCTCATTCTGGGCATAACGGTAGACAGCCTGCAGACCACTTTTTCAATTTCTTTTTTTAAGGTGTTAAGTCCTCAAATGCTGGACGAGCTCAAAGCCGAGTCAGGCTCATTGATAATTGTATAATGGCTCACTTTGAGAGAGCAGGCATTTTGCTGAGATGGGCGCGTGGTTCAAACAGCAAGCTATTAGTCATGCTGTCGGCTCAATTCCATATGTATTTTATTTTCTCATGGGCAAAGGCTGGTGCGCCTAACCATGTTTCTTACATTCGTGGAAATATAATGATATTCAAACCTACGCAGAAACAAGGTGCTCTGTGACTTGGTCTCTAATGGAAGAAGATCCGCAAAGGTGAGAGTGTGCATTCATATTTTCTTGATTATCTTTAAGCCGTGGGTTTCTGAAACAAGAATCAAAGCTTTCTCAGTAAACTTTGTTACTGCAGAAATATTACTGAATTATTCATGCACAGACATAAGTACTGTATTTTAATGTTAACTGATGGGGATTTTATTTTTATTTTTTTATTTTAGGGACACACTGTTGTCGAAGCTCATCTTTGGCCGTACCAACATGCATCTTCTCAAAGGAAGTTAGGAGATTTTAGTAGGACATTTTGTCACTACCACAAAATTATATTTTTGTATTATTCAAAAAGCTTAATTTTATCTTGTCAATGAATACCATTAACCACAGTGAAGTTAGTTCCACTTCAAAATATGATAACCAGTAGCAAAACATGCCACGTTAATGGAGTGTACAGTAGCAGGAGGACTCGCCATTATTTCAGCACTCATGCAGGACAAAGTTATTTCCTTTTTGAAAACCCTCCCTAATTAATCCTCATGAGAATATGTTGACTATTTAAGTAATGATTAGAGGCAATGATAATGCCTTTATTAGTGCCCCATTTAACTGCAAGTCAAAAAATGAACAGCTGCTGAATGTTATTAAGAGTGCTTTCACAACTATAGTACAAATCATCAATCCATTTGTAACTCTAGCCTGATATCCTAGCCCTAATGATCAACACCAAACGCTAAACGCAAACGCAAACCCCCAACAAACCCAAGAACCCCATTTTATGTCATTTGAGCTTTAATAATGCTCTGGATAATATACTAGAGAGCTTAATAGCTATTTTATAAAGACATATTCAGTACATTTTCTTCATTCACATAGTATCAAAATAAGTGCTGCTCAGTCGACATTTTAAGGGCATACGTGCAACACCAATGGTGTTTTGAGTGAGTTCACAGTCTCAACTGTTGATATTCTATCCCTAATTGCATCACTATGAGCCGATTATCAGTGCCAATATTTGGCATCTAGACAAACATCAGCATCTGCCTTTTTTAAAAATCTGAAGGACGATAAAGCTGGTATCTCACTGAGCTGCGAATGCTTGTAAATTTTGGGTTTCCGTCAGGGCTAACAAAATGTTGCAAAAGGTTGCGAAGATGTTCATAGCGCTTTTACCGGTAAATGTCGCAAATAATTTTGAACAAGTTCAGACAACTGTTTGCAAACGTATTTTGAATAATTTAACAAACTGACGAAAACCCCAAATTTGCTACATTCTCAAGCAAAAAAAAAGAAGAGCTACCTATTCTCTAAATATTTACATTAAAAGAAATACCTTCAACATGTTGAGAATTTCAAAAGCTGAAAAGATGCTTAATGACATTTCAACAAAGTTTTTTATTTTGACGCTAATATTTTCTCTTTTACTGCAAATTATGTCAAAGCGCGTTCTTTTCAAAACCAAAATACACAAAACTTTACTTTCCATAATTACACATTCCCAAATATACCACGCCAACGAGGAAAACAAACATGAGTTTAATTAAGACGGACCAACTTGGTGTGAAATTGCCCTAAAAGATCTCTTCTTGCAGAGCCCAATCATTTACCACAATAACAAAAGAACTGCAGTATATTTCCTAATAAGTTCATCACAATGTTTCATCTCTAATGAAACATAATTTGTAAAGATGCTGCAGAAAAGCTTTGGATCAGCACAGTTGAAAACACACACACAAATTTTTTTTTGTTGTAGTTTAGAGTTACATCTAAAACTGTTTAAGAAATAGTAATGCACCCTGCCTCTAATCAACTGTATCAGAATTAGGAGGAAATAGACTCTCAGTTGCGATCAGATGTAAACACAGTGTGAAGGTAATTACAGTGAAATGAACTGTGGCTCGGATGCACTGCGAGACCCTCACTCCGCAGAAGATGCACCAACACACACTGAGCTAAGCACCAGCAGACTGAACCGCATGGTCTCTTCTCACTAACTGTAAGGGGAGTGAGAGCATCTTACACCTGTCTTGTCACATTGCACAACTTTTTATTCATGGCATAGGGATTCAAGGGGAGCTACAGATGTGAAAGTGTCGGTGAGAGCGTTCCCCATGGCTTGTCCCCATCTTCAAATAGCTCTGTCACATTTACACTTCAGTGAGGAACACGGCTATAAAGTATTAGCCTGCTAAAGCAGTGTTTTGAAACACAGCAATGCCGGTGGAGCAATCTGAAGGATTGGCTGATCAAAGCATGCACCTTTAAATCCCCAGAGAGATTTATTTCACCAAGCTTTCAGGCCAAATAACAAACTACCTGTGACACCCGCAAAAGCTAGACTCCCTTGTACAGAATGCAAAGTAATACAAAAACAGACTTTTAAGATGTGGTTCTGCAAATGTAGAGTAGGATGTCTTTACAAAAAAGGCATGCACAAATTTAATTGACACTGTCAAAGTAGTATGATTTCAACAATACGTCTACTAGTGTTGTTGTAGCAATGAGATAGAAGCTCATGTTCACAATCTATCAATAGAAAATTTGAGTATGTCATGTGACTGTGAATGTACCATCAAATTCAAATAGTCTAAATTTGAATGGAAAATCTATCACAAAATCCATGAAATTCATACAGTAATTATATGTAATTTTTGTTATAATCCTGAAATGGAGGCCATTCGGTGTTTTGCCGTTCCTAATGAAGTGTCCAGTAAGTTTATGAGGTTTCTGGTCACCATTAAGGTGCTTCATGCTGTCCATAAGTCCTAAATGGCAAGCGGAGGAGAGCGTGGTCAACTCCAGTAAAGGTCACTTATGCCACACTGGAGAGCATGAAGAGAACAACCCCGAAGCAGCCCACACAATACATGTTAATAGTTAGTTAAAGCCAAGCATACACATACAGACTTAATTTTTTTCCCAACAATGTTTAAATTTGACAACACACACAACATGTCCAGCGCCAATTATCTTGTCTCCCACACCAAAAGTCTGTCATAATGCTAAGATTGAACTGTGAGAGGCAGCGTGGTGCCGCAAGGCATCCAGACTGCCAGAAAAATACGAAGAAGGTGAAAGGTAGCTGCTGAACTCTGGCTTTAGTGACTTGCCAGGCACGTTACACAAACACTCAACACAAACCGTTGGACCTCTGTGCCCGGCAACAGCTCACACTTCAGGTTGCTTCCTAATTGGTCATCGTTCTTTTCCACATTACAACCACAGAGTATGTGGCTTGGCCAACCTTGGTGTTGAACTCCCCATTATAAATACTGAAACAGAGTCACATTAATAATTGTTGGGTCAGACTATTTTCTAAACAGTTTGGGGAGGGCGGGAGCGCCACAGAATAAGCACTTAATATGGGTGTGAATCTCTCCACAAACGGCGATTTGATTTGAAATTGATAATCAGGCCATTGTTTGCTTTGATTGGAAGATTGCGAATTGGCTTTAAATAAGGCCCCAATTATCAGTATGTGTTTACCCTGCTTAACTCATTCACTCCCAGCCATTTTCACTGAAGCAACCCCCTTTGCTCCCGGCTGTTTTAATGGATTTTGACTGATTTTGCAAGGCCCACAGAATATTTTGTTCTATTGCTATAAAAAACAAAAGAAAGATTAGTCTCTACTTCTTTAGGAAAACAAATAAGAATATATGTATCTGTTTCCGTTTTGCAGCAATTAGCATTAGAATATAGCTAAGTTTCATCATTATTCACAAATCTTTTACAACTGTGGGGAAAAAAGCTTGTTTGCAAGATGGCCCTGGTTGATCCTTTATACTCCGCTGCCACCTGCTGGCCATTTTTGTAATAACTAACATTCCTTCAACAGTTCCCTTTATTTCAGAGGCTCCATCAAAGCCTTCTGTATGTTTTAACACAAAAACAAACAAAACAACATAAAAAACATATAAATATGTTTTTGGGACACTATTCCAAAATATTACATATTTATATGTTTTTGGAAGCAAATGAGTTAAATAGAACAGCCATATCCTCCAGAATTTAAATTTAATTAGAACAAAACCCTGCAAAGAAGAAAGGCCTTAGTTTAACAATAACAACAAAACACCAACACAACAGTTGAATTAGGTGACTATGGCTTGAATGAAACCACAATTATGTTAAAACAGGGGTTTCTTAATCGGAGTTCAATCGAACCCCAGGGGTTCGGTCTCAGGGGTTCGGCGGAGATCAAGACACACACACTCAAATGTTTCGTGATCATTCGCCCTACCTAACAATCCTTGGCTGCAGGTGATCATGCTACATTGCTTGGCCTATCTGTGCTGCAGCAAATTTGGTTCGCTCAGTAGTCGACTTGTGGCTGTTATAACGGTACGTTGTGTGATATAAAAAATATATATTGTAATCCATTTCATACTATGTTGAACAAAATAATAAAGTGGTCGGACAAATATGTGCAATATGAATTTACATGTGGAATGTATGGTGTTCCACAGAGTTCAATTCTAGGGCCTCTGCTGTTTTTATTGTAGAAGCCGCCCCCGGGTTCTATCTTACGAAAATATTTTATTTTTATTTTTTTTGTGCATTATAATTATAGAGTTGAGTGATGGGAATCAGCATCATGACTGCATGATTTACAATGCCAAGCCGACCCACTCTCATCCAGCAAAACTAAAGGAACACTTTCTTAAGATGCATGGAGATGGGGAATACAGAAGGGTTCGGTGAATGTGCATAGAAAACTGGTAGGGTTCAGTCCCTCCAACAAGGTTAAGAACTACTGTGCAAAAACAAATAATGAGAGGTTTGCTACAAGCATCCATGCAATGAACACTGACAGGGCAATTACTTTATACCCGCATCTTTAAACACAACTAATCTACGTAGATTAGTGGTGAATAAGAGAGCAAAACTGGTAAGCAAAGAACAGTTGAGAGAAGAAAAGTCTTAGTAAAAAAGAAAATCTATGAGTATAAAATGTTCCTTGAATGCCGTATATTCCCAAAGCTGCTCTGCATAACGATCTTGGTCAGAGCGCAGGTGTGTCTCTAAATGAGGAGGAATAACGAGGGAGCCAATGCCCACAAACATTCCGACCAAAGAGAAGGGACATGCCGCTCAAGGTCACGGTGAATTGTCGATTGATTGGGACTACAGGGAGCAGCTGGCTGAGAGGAAACGGCAATGCCGCTGAGGGAATCACCAGGTGGCTCCCGTGAATTATGACACCGTCTATCCACCGCTTTCCATTTTTCAAGATGAATAAAAAGCAGCGCATGCTGAGTAGGCTTCTCATCTGCTGTTTTGGCCTGGCAATGACTTCCTTGTCACAGCTACAGGTTTCACCACTTGGTCAAAAACTGGAGTTGTTGCCGGAGCTTGATTTGAACTATACAGATAACTTTTCTTTCACAAATGGCCAGAGGATAATGCAGCTAATTACAGTTTTCTAAATGTGGAGTTCACCATTAATATTGATAAAGCATTAATTAGTTACTAAAACTGGAACAACCATTTTCCCTGCACCAAATACATCACATGTTTTTGGAGCAGAACATTACTTTGGAGCAATGACAGCTCATGCTTCGACAGCACCAAACAAATCGGTACCGGGGAAATGTACATCATCACAGGATACAGAGATCAAAATTGATTTTATTTTTTTTTACAACACGACATTATAACTAATGAAGCATAGGCTCCAAAACAGAGAGAATCATAATTAGTATTAATGTGGATCATAATTAAAGCTCAGTAAGAGACCATTGTGGAGGTCATTATACCTGATCTATGCCAGATCAACACACATTCCTCTTTGCCTTGTCCCTTGCAGTGCACAGCGGGTAGAGGGCCAATAACGCCTCACATTCCAGACTCATAATGGCCTTGATTAAGGCAAAAACGATCTGATGTGTACACACTTATCTCAAGTCACTTCTCTCCAATTTGATAATAGGGCCTCTTCACTGTATAACTGAATGAAAAATATGACAATGTGCTTGTTTTTTTTTTAATTGCTGGGGGAATTAGGTGTGCTGAGTCCAGATAAAAAAAGACAACCTTGTGTCAAGATAATTATCTGATGAACTGCTTGTTCCATATTCAAATTGACTGTCCCCTGGAGAGGTCAGTACTGACTAGGTGCATAAGTGCATGACATCATACATACTAGAGGTTGGCGGTACACACCCAAAAATATACAATCCGCACAAAAGACACGGCACAATCCCAGGCCATTAAGTGGAAATGATATCTGTGAATGTCTGTTGCAAACAGTTTTTTTTATTATTATTAGTTTTTTTTATAATTAATTAAATACGATGAAACACTTAATATGCATCACTCTACACTCTCCATCTCACGCTCGCTGCTCTCCTGAGAAAAGCCTTGGACACAAAATGAGAAAGGCCTAGAATCTATTTCATGCCTGACGCTATTATCAGGGGTGTCTCGATGCGACATTAGATATTAAGGTGGCTGAGATTAGGAGGTTATCTGGCATCCCACACTGTTTGCAAAAACATGCCCCTTGCTTTTCTGCAGTATTTCTCTTTATTTAGCATTGTACGGTGAATACATATTTCAGTTTTATAGGCTAATTTGTATGTGATAGAAAAGGCTTGATTTTGATTTAACAATACACTACACATTATAGTTACAGCATGACTCACAAAAGGTGATGGTGACATTTAAGACAAGGCTAAAAATGAAAGCAACAGTCAATCTCCTAAGTAACTCAAAATCATGACTATTGCCAGCCAAACTTTATATTCATTGAACTCATTCATTTTCTCACGTGGTAGTGGTAAAGGAGGGTCTGAAAATGTCTGGCCTGGATGTTGGATTTCCAAAAGAGAGGACACTCAGCCCGGCCTTGAAATACATAAATAATGCTCAAAGTTTACCATTAAAGATGCTATAAATTTTAACATGCCTCCTCGGTATGGGTAGAAAACAAAACAAAAATAAAGTCTTAAATTAATAATGACAATGTTCTAAGGCCAACCTTTTTTGCCCTCATTATGACTTGTTAAATTTAATTTTTGGGGTCTCAAACCCACTATGTGGCCATGTCTCAGCTTTGCAAGTGCATAGTGATACCAGTGAGCTAAAACTCTAGACCGCCGCCACAGCTTAGTACCTTCTTTGAACACACAGGAAGTGATGTATGTCAAAACCTGACCTACTTTAAAAAAAATTATAAAAATAAAAAAAATATATATATTTTTTATACACAAACATTAATAACACACACAAACTAAACCCATATTTTTTTTTCTTCCTTACAACGCTCACCATCGATTTAGAAGCAGTCTGCACTTTACCTTTCACAATAACACATTGCACTCCGCCTATCCCATTTGTCCCGCAATGAAAACCGGATAGTTTAATGAATTTATATATATATATATATATATATATATATATATATATATATATATATATATAAAAAATAATATTTTTCAAAACACTGGAACCCGGGCAGGTGTAAAGAAAAAAGTGGACAAAAGAGGACGTTTGGTCATCCTAACAAAAGGAAGAGAGCAAAGATTATGAGATTATGCATTAGCAGCTCATATTAGTGTTTATTAGAAATCTGTCAACTGACTAAAGGGAACTTCTTTTTTTTTTATGAACATATAGATTTGTGCTGCAAACAACGTTTTTAAATTGTTTCTTACTTTGTAAATAGTTTCACTTGTAGAGGTCTGTATTCTCCCATATGCCATTCTACACAGTCCGTTTTGAAAAGTTTCATTAATAGTCTAAGTATTTGCTGAGCCATAAACAAGCATATTAAACCTATGCTGCCTTAACCTATTCAGTTGGCAAAAACTCAATAATGTAGTTGCTAAAATATCTCCATAGTCTCCATGTATCTTATCTGACCTGACCCTGAATTGCTGAGTAGGTCTGCATTGAGCCAGTTTTAAAGTGAGAGTCAATCAGTTCCAGCCAGGCACAGTGTCAGCCCTCGTTAGCTGTGACCTTGGGAGATAATCACGGCACTAAAGCTGCAAAAGTGTATGCAAAGGTAATAGCACTGTAATTAAATAACTACATAAACAGCATAAACAACGGCATGTCTGATTAAAATCATTACTGGAGGCTGTAGGGAGACTGTTGGGGTTTTGATAACCTCAAAAAACAAAAGTATACAAATATAAGTCAACAAGAGGTTGTGGTGTCTCATAGTTGACCTTTTAGTTTCAAATTGTAATATTAATGATCATGGACTGACTCTGACCCATGGATATGTGAAGCGGTATATACAATTCATAGATTTATAGTAATTGATGAATGATCATATGGATGCTATTTCTAGTGCCGGTAAACAAAAATCTTTGAGTGTCTCATTGCTTTGAACAAAGGGCATATACTGTAGTTAATAGTTATGTGGTTGTACAGTTTGTTTTCCTGTCCAATAGACAAGTTACATCTATAAAGATGGTGAGCAAGCCCATAAATTTGAAGCAGTCCCACTTGCATCACAAACTGTCTTGAAAGGTGTTCATGCAATACACTAACAACAGTTGCGTGAAAAATAACCAAATTATGGATCAAACATGGACCAATCCTTTACTAATCCACTTTATGTGTCAATTTGACCCAACTTTCTGCATGGTTTTATACAAAATGACCTAATTTGCCCAAATGACCCAATTTACCCATTTCTTGACTCAAAGTTGTGGATCAGTCCATTTTTTAATCCATAATTGGGTTATTTTTTACCCAACTGCTTTTAGACTGTAATGTCCCGTGATTCCCACCTTTTCACCCTTTTTGTTGTTATTCAGTGTAAATAGAAGCTTTTAAATTAACAAACACATACAAAATTATTCTGTTATTTATCTTAATCCAAGGTGCCCTTTGATTGTGTGTCATGAAAACATTTCATGTGTATGTACAGCCAGAGTGTGACAAAATGTCCCCAGTGTGTCAAAGAACAGTGGAAAGACCTTGTACACCGACTAAACACATCTGTGAAGGGGGGCACGATGATTGAAGGATAATTGGGTGCAAGTTTGTTGAAATGAATCCCTGTGATACGCCAGGAAATTCCAGTTTCATGGACATGGCCCAGGCAAGTATGAGGTTGGGTTCAACGTCTGGCTTCATAAAAGTCTCAAATCAAAGCTGCAAGTGGTATGAAGTCAATACAGCTTGTAAGACTAATTTAAGTGGGAAACTGGCAGGGGGTCATCCAAGCTAACATGTTAAGCTTATTATAATAGGAACATTTATGACAAATAAATTGCATTGAAAGTAAGGGTGCGTTTCACATTTGTAGTTTGTATTACAACAAGCCACATGACATTGTTCTTATCTCTTAGCAGCTATGGTCCTTTGCTGATAACAATATGGCAAGTGGTTAGCACATCCACCTCACAGTTCTCAGTTTGAGAGACCGGGTTCCAGTTTTCCTTTGTGGCGTTTGCATGATCACCGAGCTTGCCTGAGTTATCTTCAGGTATGCATCCTTCCCTAGAAAAACTGCTTCTAACATGCTGAGGGTGGAATACTATAAATTGTCCTTAGTTGTTTGTCTACACAACTGGGTAACTGAAGGTATAATTTGCCCTTCATTTTATAATTGTGGCCCAAAATAATCAGGTACATTTTCATTGGCAATATTTACCACTCTGCAAAATAATTTAGCACTCTCCAAAATATTTATTTTTTACCGTGTATATGCATTTTGTTATTGGCTGATAACCAACCCAGGGTGTACCCACTACCCAGCCTCTCGCCCAAAGTCAGTTGGGATAGGTTCCGTCTCACCCGTGCCTCTAGTAAACGGTACAAAGACTGGACGGAAGGAAGATAACATTATATTGACAATATACGATGCATCAGCACACCAGCAATTAAATTCCTTTATGCTATGAAAATATGTTCTGTTTGGGAATTAATGATAGCACGTTAACTACATACATTCCGAAGCCAAGACATGATAAGTTACCAGCTGTTTATTGCCTGAAATTATATCCGGATTCTGCTTTTTAGGGGCAAACATATATATATATATTTTTTTTCAATTGGAGTTGATGCTTTCTCACTTTTCCACTGGAACCACCATGGTTGATTTGGTTCACACCTGAGTGTGGGTATGGTGCTCCCGCCTGATCAAATAAATCATTCCAAAAGGGCAAACAAAAAAAAATGGAGTTTGATTATAACAGAAGAAGTCTGTATAAAATACGGGAAATTAAGAGTCATTTTACAGACGTGAAGATGCAACACTTCGGGGTGCAATGCTTTTATGTTGTAATGAACACATATAATGTAAAACAAGAACTCCTCATGCTGTTATAAATCTTCTACGAAGTCAAAGTGAGGGAGAAAAAAGTGACTCCTTACTGCTGTGACGCCGAGACAAAGATAGAAATGTCTTTTGTTCTGCTCTGTGGCCCGCATTCTTCAGGTATGTTTAATTAATGTGCACTTGTTATGGCATTCTTGTCTCAGGGCGTACAGTAGGAACGACATCTGTTTAATCAACAACTTCCTCTGATAGTCCCTCAGTTGGGTGCGAGCTGTCAGTTGAATTCTCAGATGGCCCCACCATGGGATTTATGAGCCTTATAGAAATTCACAACACTGTCTCCAGGAGCTCCGCACAGTCGGCAGCCATGGACAAAAAAAAGGCCTTAGTCAAAGCAGTTTGAGTCCCAAGCTTGAGTCTTCCACTGCTTGACTGTGCTTTGCTACTTAAATTATTTGAAGCAACTTTATTATTGTCACAGCCCATTAGTCTAAAACAGGAATGCTGCCATTTTCCCCTTGCTGAGCATCCTGTGGAGTTGCCTTTGTTGGCGGCAGATCTCATCTTACTGGTGATTGCGCTTGGCTTCCACACTTGTAATCAAGGCATTGGATGCTCACATACTGCAAGTCCACTCTACACAGAGACTCAAGAGATTACCATCTCGATCCCCATCAACTCTGATTACCCCACTTGAGGTGTGTGAAAATGTCATATTTTACATATCCCAATAATTCACCATATACTGTATAAAAAGTACTGCAGTCCTCGTGGAGTGAAAGGGATGATGCGGTTCCTCCTACCAGATTTGAAGTTGAAACTCCTCCTCCTGCTGCTCTGGTGGTGTGTAATTGGCGCTCCCATGGTCATTACCGTAGACTGGCAAGCCAACACAACTACTATCAGTGTAATTTGATCTAATTGGCCCAGTGTTGCTCGTGATTCAGATCAGACAAATAGCAATGACTAATTTAAATGGCGCAGTGACCTTTTGAAAGCTTCAGTCTAATTAACCTTCTGCTGATGCATGCAGGTACTGTACGTGGAAGTGGGTCACAAGCAATGGCTGGCTGATTGGCTTCAAAGTGGACTGGTTAATAACCACTCAGCAAGACAACCAGCTCAGTGGTGATACAGAGATGACATCCAGTTAATTCCCCCTTAATTAGAGCAAGACCTTTAGTTCAACTATAGAATCTTTGTGGACGGACATTGTGGTCAAAAAATACAAAAACACTTCTTGACATACTTTAAATACAGACATTAAGAGTAAACCACAATGCATTATTCCACTAAGCAGATAATTAAGTCTGATTTGTTGTCACTCATGCCATTCGACGACACAGCGGATAATCAAGTCATTTGAATGCTTACAATTATGGATGTTAAGGATGAGGAGGATAATGCACTCGACTGAAAATGCAATATGGGGTGGGGGGGGGGGGGGAGTCTTGCACAACATAAATTATCTGTTTTATTCAAGCTAATGGCTAATACAATGTATTATATCCTAATTATGGCTTAAAACAGCATAATTTTCTGTAATCAGAAGCCAAAACTGGCTCTCTATTACGTTTTTAGTTCACTTCTGGACAGTCCTTGCGTGAAGGTGGATTCCAGGATCTTTTGTCACTGCGTCTTCCGGGTGGATCGTTTTAACGATTGTTTCTCGATCCTGTCAATCAATCTGCCGTAACAATGTCATGCGTGCTCGTTAATAGCTGCACATGCACACTTCTAATGTTTGTAGCATGTAGCCGCTGAGCTTAGGACATTCATCGTTGTAGCTCCACCAATCTCACCGCATACTTTAAAAATGGCTGAGAGCCACAAGAGGACATCCGTCTATGAAGAGAGGCCGGCTGCAGTGACTGATGAAGATGAAGATGAGCCCGCACGTTTCCGGCATTTGATAGGCGTTTTCCCCGGACGAATAGCAGGAGAGCTGGTCGGATGGTCTTTCGCATGCGCAGTTTTTAGAAAGTGACAAACGGACATTTGGCTTCTACTTTTTGAGAAGAACCTGGAATCCACCATTTAGAAAGATGTTGAAAGCGGAAAAAAAATAAAACATTTTGCAGGACATGTTCATGTAGTAAATCCAAAATAATTAATCACTTGGGGACTAAGCACAGGGAGTGGAGCACAAGTAGTTCTGTTTTATATGGTCCTTTTTCCCCAGACATACTGTAAATGACAAACTAAGGAAAGCACTCAAAATCAAAGGGCAACACCTTCTTTCGATTTAACATATTTACTGCATTTTGAGGATTTTAACTAAAATGCTACTCAGTCACAAGTAGCCAAGGAGCCCCATAAGTGGAGTAATTTATGCTTGACAACAGTGATTACATTTACATGCAGTCAATATTCGTGTTAAAGTCAAAATTCCATTTCTGAAGCATTCGGGATAATCCGTTTACATGCACGAGCGGACATTTATTCTTGCATACATATCCCTATCTAAACCGTGACACACTGACAATATAATTTCCGCTTGTAACTTTCTACGGTCAAAATAAGACATTCAAAATAAGATATTCATGTCACTCACCAGAATAAAGTAACTAGTTTCCTCCTCGCTCCTAAATTGTGGTTCTGTGCTGCGTTTGTTTCTCCATGTTTATTTACGCCAGACACAGAGACTTATTATATACTGTACATGCATATCGCAGGCGCCGGTCCGAAACATCATAAATCACAATTTGGTAAATTGTAAGTCCACGAGTGGGCTCTATTTCTATGAAGTGTTGACCAAAAGTGTTGAAAAACGCTTGCTATCTTTGATGATGCAATGTTAATGGTTAAACAAACATGCTGTTCTTGGGGTCTACTGAAAAGGGATGATTTTGGGATTCCAAGATTACGGCCCAACACCAGAGATGTACTATATGTGTACACACTGTTGCATTTTTTTCTGTAGAGACAAAACAACATGAAGATGCCATGGATAAATCAATGTATTCAAGTTAGGCCTGTGAATCCAGCATAAACAGAACACAAACCTATCGACGCCTTCTTAAAATAATTGCCTAAGTCATTTTTTTCAGATTTTTCAAGAAACACAGAAACATTTAACCATTTGCATCATGAGGAGATGATTTATAACTTTGCTCTGCAAGCTGAATTCTTGCGGTATTTGTGAGTTCACAAACTTGCGAGAATACATCTTGTACCAAGCCCGTTGATTTCCACCGATCTGAACTACCATATTGTTTGGGGGCGGGATTTGCAGCTGTGACGAAACCAGGAAGTGCCAACAGTCGACACCGTGGGAAACAAACTAACCTAACATGGATGAATGTACGCTGCAATTAATTCTGTTCTTGCAGAATTACTCTCTGTTTCCTTGTTGAATGTTAAACAGCGTGCATTTCTATCTGGTAAAGATGTTTGCATAGTTTTTTTCCTAAGATGGGACCAAAGACAACATTTTCATCCGTTGCCAGGATTGGTAAAAACAAACGTGTACACGATGCTGTATCGTCCAATCAGCTCGAAGTATTGTACACACTGTCCGGCCTTTCCCGAGCAAATAACCGTGGAGTGAACCACAATTATCAAACTGACTATTGCCAGGTTAGATGATTTATGCAAAAAAAAAAAAAAAGTTTTGCAAAAAAATGACAAGCAATTATTTTAAGAGGGTGACACTATGTAGGTACCCTGATCATGTGACCAAATGTTCGAGTTAGAAAAGGGATAACTCAGGAGTCTTATTCGTGTTTTTAAGAACATATTCATATTTTTGCATGTGCTTACCCACATATTGACAATATTTGGGTTTTGAAAGGGTAATTGACTCCATGTAAACATAGTCATTGTGTCATGCATTGGATTCTGCAGTATATATATATAGTACAGCATACATTACAATATTCACAAGGCAATATATACTAATTAATGGCTTTTTTTGTGAATACACAAATAAAATATATGATCTATTAACAGGTGGTTAACCCCTGGCATAGGGTAACATTTTATAACTAAAACAATGGTCAAACTAAAACGGTTGAAAGAGAAAATATTTATCTATTACAATTTACTTCCAGATCGGAACTTGTGCCACCCCTCCATTAAATGTAACTTATATATATATATATATATATATATATATTTTTATTTTTTTTTATTTATTTTTTTTTTTTTTTTTAAGTTAGTGCAGTTTAGCATTACTGTCAACACATCCCCAACAAAAATGTCCCTTGACCCTCTGATGCTTCATTTCTATGCTGTTCCTGTCTTCTTAAGAAGATTATCTCGTAGTGGCTGTCACTGTCAAGAAGGTTGTGCACGTGCATGTGTCACTGTACAAAATTGTTTGCGGGAATGCATTTGGGGTAAAATGAATGGGCACTAATGCGCCTCGCAGTCTTGGAATGAGCCCACAGAGAGGAGCGGCTAATCCTATCATTCTACACCATTCATCTCCAATCCACTTGGCTTTTAGGATTTTTCTCAACGGGCAATTTGTGGCTTCCCTGTTGGATCTCTTCAATGCCAATATGTTATGACTACAAAACACTTCCAGGACTGCCTGGGAGTCAGAGAGAAGGGCTCTAAACGTAGTCTGTGACCCTGTCACTGTCCACACTGACAGCTTCCAGCCAGCCCACTGCACTCCACAGCTTAATGACAGATACGTTCACAACGCATAAAATTGTAGCTTGTCAGCATCAAATTAGAGACAAAAAGAGACTCCGTTAGACCACAAGATCATTGCTTAACAATAAATCTTGCTGCATCTTTGTAAGGTTATCTTTGGATGTGAATCCTTGTTAAACTGTCTCAACTTAAGACTCCTTAATGACAAAATACAAGGCTAAGTTAAATGAATACCAGTCTATTTTTTATTGTTAAGGTCACATTCTAAGAGGTGAGTTGATACGGTCTTTAAAATGAAGCAAAGTCAAAGGCTGAATGGCTTCCAGATGGTGGCGTCTCTCCTCCACACAGTCAGTCAGTCAGTTTCTGCCTGACAGATGCTACATTTGCTTCCAGGGTAAAACATGAGCAGCCTTCCATAACTAAACAAGACAGGGGACCTGCATTAACTGTGTCCTCACTTCCATGTACTGCAAGACCCAACTCTTCAGAGAGGACCTCCCCTCCCCAAAGGCCTGACTCTACACACAAGAGTGCTTTTTGAGTATTTTCCCAAATGGAGGCGAATATGTGATAACACACACACATAATATTGATGAAAATGTGAATGTACAATATCACTGAGCATGACAATTTAACTCATTCAATACAATAAACTGTTTTTCTTTCTTCAACCAGCAGTGTAATGCATACCCCTATTTGAATCACATCAATAAGACCTTGTTGCCAGGAAAACTCAAGTTGCGGTGCTTTCAGTTTCCCAAGACTCTTGTGGCCTAACAGAATACAAGATCCCCAACAACAAGGTGAAAAAACTTTGGCACAGGTTATCAGCACATAGCTGAAACTGTAGCTTTGAATTCCTTGTTATCCGAGTTCTGTCAGACTGCACAGGGAGAAAAAATTGGAATTAGAAATCACAAGTCTCGTGGAAGAATTCAAAAGCACCAAAACAAGGCTGATCATGACCCTTCTAAATAAGAGGAGACAGGGATACATACAGCAGGCCCCCAGGTGGATAGGGGAGGGAAGAAGACACAATCATAAGTTGGCCAGAGCACCAAATAGGTTCTTCACCTCAGAGATGTGGTTGGCCAAGTCTAATATGGGAGAGCGGTTCTCAAAAGTGACACAAAGCAACATCAGTGTGGAAGCGAGTGCTTGTGGTTGAAGAGGTCATGAGGCGGGGAGAGGCAGAGCGTCATGCCACAACCGTCTCAATGTATAGGCTGGGGAGACAGGACCAACAGGGACAGCCTAGAGAAGAAAAAGCTCAGCTGGTGTGACATCTGGCAGATGAAGGGAGTGCGGCTGAGTTTCATCATCAGTCACATGTGAACTACTACCTTGCCCTGAAAACATGAAACTGTGGTACATAGAATATCCCGCTTGTTACCTGCGGCATAAACACTGGAACATAGGTAAACCACTCCACACTTCCAACAAACATCTGCAGGAATGGTCCACTTCCTACATTTTGTACAAGCAGGCCAACCTCAAGAGCACAAAACAACACCAAAGGAATGCCCCCCAAAAAAGCTCTCCCAGAAAAAGCACCTACAACATTCCAGCCAGACATGGTCCTGGGGTCTCCAAAAGCTACTGATTTTGTGGAGCTGACGACGACAGGATTGAAGTTGCTCATGAAAAGGAGAAAGATCCCAGAATGGCTGGAATCTTCCAAATAGAGTTAGGGTGCAGCGGATTTGTCACAACATCTATGACAATTCTGTTGAGGACAACGGGGGTGAGGGGCCACCCTCTCCAACAGGCTATGAAGACCGTGTAAAGAGCTGCTTAAAAAAGCAGCAACTGGCACTGGATCAGAAACAACTGCTCACCAACGACAGTTGGCATGCAGCCAGGCATACACCTGGCCCAGAGAGGACAGTCTTGCCATACAGAGTCCATGGGAATACCCTCGAGACATTTAGGGTGCACTCACACTAGGGCCATTTCTTCCATACCGTACTGAAGCCTGATTGCTCCCCTCCCCTGTCCCCTCCGAGCCGCACTCACATTACACTAACCAAACCGTGCCCAGGCCCAGTTGCCTCCAAAATATACGTCATCACGTTGATTCACACAAGAAGAAGACATCATCATAGGGGGACTGCACTTCATCGTCAGACCAATCATCTCTTTGGTAGGGATGCTCTGGTTGTTGTATGGTCAACAGTTCAGGTCGCTCGCTATATACGTCGCACGTACGTGACGTCATGGTTACGTTTCGCGCGGCGACTACTCGCCGTAGCTGTGCGCATGTGCGGCCAACCGTACCGTGCTCTGGTTCAACTCTCCCAATCGTGCTAAACTGGGGACCCGAACCGTACTCAGGCGCGGGTCGATTGCGCTCACACTCCTGGACTTTAGCAGCAAGTGTGTTTGGGCACGGTACAAGTGGCCCAAGTGTGAGTGCGCCCTTAGAGACGTTGTGGGCTTTTCAGTGAAAGAAATGTCAAAAAAGTGTGCACACCTAATGACCCCAATGATATACTTAGCATCTCTTTCACAAGTCCATACCTAAAGCAATCTTCAAGACGTAATAATTGAAACATCTTGTGACAATATTTTTACAGGGTATTTTCTAATTATTAGCAACTTTTGTTCATCACAGCTGACAGGTTGCCCAGAAAGGTTTCTGGGGAAACTGTTTGCAAATAGTCAGCTAGATACCTCACTTCGATTGACCACCAGGAATTGCTTTCACAAAAACTTAAGAATCTAATACCCGGTAATCTATATGTCCAACTACATCTTCACTTATTTTGTTCACCAGCTTTCTTTTCAGCAAGTAATGGTGAGTGACAAGCAATGAGCAGATGAGGGGGCTGTTTGACAACATGCCACACGCCAACCCTACTTACAGGCTGCACAGCCCCCTCCCAACTCTACCATGCAGTATTGCAGAGCCAAGTCCGCAACACTGACATCCAGGCTGTGGGACGTGGTCAGTCAGAGCCCAGGGAGTTGTGACAGCCTGCTGCTCTTTCAGCCACAGCAATGGAGAAATGCACTCAACTGAAGCATAACAGTTTCTCAAAGCACAGAAGAAATGCACATAAAGCATCACTAACACTCACTCTCTTACTCACATACAGTAAACACACATGCACACAATGCCTCAAGGTTGAAACTGTGCGTCCACACAGGATATATGCACATGTGGACATAAATACACAAGTATACAGCCAAATGCTATGGGAGACATGCAAGCCAACAGGCAGGCAACAAAGACATGATAATCATCCAAAATCTCTCACAGATTGAATGTATTAAAGCTTCCAGATAGTTTTCGACTTCATCGCTGTGGTTCATTGTCAGCTCTTTTCGACTTGGGGTTGTTTTCATTTCTCATCAGAAGATCTGATTTTACATTATTGAGAACTGTCTTGAAAATAAAATGAACGGGTCCATTGATTGGCTGCAAAGTAGGAGGAAGTGAAGGAAGACCTCATTTGGCAAATAAGCGTACATAGATGGCAAATGCGGAGGGAGTGATACGCCTTCCTTCTGCGAATCAACGGGCATGATTTAGCAACGTGACTCTCAGGGACCAGCCGAGCAGAAGACAACATTCTTTCAAATTTAGGAAATGGAGAAGTGGAGGGGTCTCTCGTCTTAGCAAGTATTTTGATAGCAAGATCTAAGTCCATGTCTCTAGCCTGCTAAATATTTTGGGTTGACAGGGCTGATGTTAGTCAACATAACATTGTAAGGTGTGCTGAAAAATGGTCACTGCATTTGTTGTCGCTACAAAATTATGCAATAACAGCGTAAGTCACAACGTCTTTCTCGACATCTGTGTAAGAAGGGCCATTAGCAAATTACATACTTGTATTATAGGGTGACATATATAGTAGGTAGTAAAAACCTTTTCTCGTTCTGATGGCTGTAGTATCAGTGGTAGTCAAGTACTTACTGCAGCTAAAAATTTGATGATATCTGACATTATGGAATAACAGGAGATATCATTGACAAATATTGACAACAATCAACAAAGCCAACCAATATAGTCTGGGCCTATTAGGAATATCATTGTACAATGTTTTGCAGAAGATGTATGAAGCAATTCAACATAAGTTTTTCAGAAATGTAGTCTATCTATAGTTGTTCAGTGAAACAAGTGCAGATTTATACAAGTTTTTGTAGAAATTATAAAATAAATAAATAAATACATTTTTTATATATATATATACATAAGTTTTTTTTTTAAGACGATAATGCCCAGAGTTAAGAGATACTGTACATGACCCATTATTCAGGGACTAGTGATACAAATATAACTGAAGAAGGAACGCCTCTAAAAAGCAAATTGTTGAGAGTTTACCGTGTTACTTCCCCAGTAGAGCTATAAGTGCAACACTACTTTGGAGACAGGAACAACTCTTCAAACAAATTTCTGTCTTTGGGGGATTTTAGCAATTGTTCAGTCATACACTTTGAGCTGCCCTGAGGTAAAGGAAATCCTTTTTTAGCTGTGCAATGCAATGGCATTTACTTCTGTCCTGACACGCTACAGCCAGGAGACGATTTGGATGTGAAGATTGCAACTGCAGTACTTACACTTGTTTCATGGCCCAAAGGATGGCTTTGGGCTTGAAGAAAAAGGGATTAACGGCAAGCTTTGCCTAGTTTTAATCTTTCGTACTGAAGTTTATTTTGTGTCAGGCCTTGTTTTGACTCGAATTCCTTTGTAATGCCACAGAATCCCCATTCGGCTGCCTAGCCGTCTAGGTTTCCAAAATGTAGCCAACCCCTTCCTTGCCATCCCCACGACTCTCTTGATGTACCTTTTGCATATCAAGGCAGTCCAAATCAGCAAAACCCACATTTTTGCATGAGCACAAAAACACCCGGAACATATTTTCCTTGTAGCAAAATGAATTCTGGTGCAGTGGTGCCCTTGCAGCTTGAAGGAAAGGGCTGTGGCTATGACAATGTAATGACTGGGCTCATCATACAAGGCCAGTCAATCACAGAGCACCAGTGTTTTCACTCAAGGCATTCTCAATGCATAACAGCTGTATAAATACATTAAACAGGATCCTGACGCCAGTGAGTAAAAACAGTCCCTCTGCTTCTTACAAATATATATAATATTGTAAAAATAAATGAAGAAATACGACTAGTAAAGTAAGACTTGAGAAATTAAAGCAAGTGTTAGAGCTTGTTTGGTGGGAGTGTAATGGGGCTTTATGGTAAGAGACACATCCCCTCTGACCCCAGACTTTAAAATTGTACCACTTATATGATCCCAAGGCATAGGTGATGTTTGAATTGAATTATCTGGTTATTTCTCATCAGTGCCAAATTTAAAGCTGGATTTACATGACGTGGTAAAAAAAAAACACAAATATGAGTTTAAAACAGTTAATGGAATAAGTCTGGTTTTAAAATTAAGTAAATATAGGTTGTAGAATCATTACGCAATTGTACTTGTTGACAGCATTAACTAAGTAAATTTACAAAAGACTTGACGTGCCCAAAACAAAAAGATTTGTTTGACACTTAGCGGAACTTGTAACTTGCATAGCCTATTTGTGATTAAATTAGATCTCTGATTTAGGCTGTGTGTACATGTAGGTTGTTTCAGGTGATGAAAACACAGTGATATCCTGCTATGTTTCACTTAAATCTACAAGCCAATACCTATACTCACTAAATCACAAATTCTGCCAAAGTAGAGATACTTTTACATGTTAGCAAACACAGGGTTGATAAAGCATCAAAAAGTGCTTGTAACTCTTTCTGTCTTTAGCTATCAACATCCCTTTAATTGCTACCTGGAGTGTATATCATGGCCACAATGATTCATCATCAGTGCAGGAATTTGTCACAATCATCTTTAATGAAACTGGCACTAATCAGTGCCTCCCGTCTATGCTGGAAAGTACTTCCATTGATTGGATTCTGATGAGGTTGTGGGGGCCGTAGGCTGACACTAAAAATGGGATTTGTAGCTATTTCCAGAAAGAGACCGATTTGTTTACCCCCACCGAGTAAGGCAAAACATGATAAAAACGGGTTAGTCTGTAAATGATAAGACACAGCTAGCTATGGATTGTGTTGCCATTCTACCATTTACAGCCGTCATGGTTCCGCCAAATGTAAAACATTTGAAATGGGAAAGTGTTAGTATCTGTTGTAATGCATTTACAATGTTTATCATCCTGCTGTTGACAGCAGATATGACAAATGAATAACATACTAAAAGTATAAACAACAGGATTTTTTTTTTTAATTCAAATTGCTAAACGTTAGTAACATAACTGCCTAACTCATCATCATCTGACTATAGAGAGTAATTTCCTGCAAAAATGTGACTTTGGCAAAAAAAATAAGTTTGGCACATGACGTACCTTTTCATGTTTGTTGAAATTAATTAATTAGAATTAGAAGAATTAGAAGAAGAAGAATTAGTAGAAGAAAAATAATTAGAAGAATAATTAGAAGATAAATTGGAAGAAGAAGAATTAGAAGTAGAAGAAGAAGAATAACAACAACAATAACAAACAACAACAACAAACAACTACTATCTTATTCAAAGTCAAGATTTCCATTAAAAACAAGTCCCTACTCACCACAGTGCTCAAGCCATATTCCTTCACCAGCCGAAGGGAGTTCAAGTAGCAGGAGGTGAGGTCATTGGTCTCGGTGGGGCCCACATGACCTCTGGCCACTGGACCCACGGTGTGGATCACAACTGTTGGAAAGGGACAAAACACAAAGCTTATTTTAAACACCAGACACCTCTAGCAAGGTGACATGGTTGGCAGCAGTTCTAAAGCAGCATGCCGTGTATTACTAAGTGACTATAAAATCTCTCAGCGGGCTGCCAAACCACCAAGCATATGCCAAGAACAGCAACCTGGTACAGACGTCCACAATGGATGTAAACCTAAATACCTTAATTATATATACAAAATGTATTAACTCATTTAAATTATATTACAATGTTTTGTATGCCATCCATTCAAATAGTCACATCCTAACCTGTAATCTTTGCAGTGTTGTCTGTACTTAATATACATTTTATTCAGGATTTGGTCTGGACAGAATATAATACAACATCTCAATCCAATGATACAAAAGATCACATGGAATAAGAGGATTGAACATATAACTTGGCCCAAGCACAATCCCCACACAATTCTGCTTGACTCTTCTTCTCAATTTTCAACAATGCAGAAAAACAACATTCCCAAAAATCTGGTGCAGTCTAAAGCCAAACACACAAGTCATCATAGTTGTAATGGATTAGAACAATCCAAAACAGAATTGACAATTTTAAACAAATTAACAGATTGTTTTCAATAAAGGCAAATTGTTAGGTGCTTAATCTCACTGAATGACAAATTAAATCGAAAGTGACACATTTGTTCATAATTATGGCAGGAAAAAAAAAAAGATTTATAGAATACCAGTTGTGAACTGCAAATATTTGTAATGCCTGGAAACTTAACACAAAAGTTAAGGCTCCATTCAAACAAAGCTTATGAAGTCTGAAAGTAACATCATCAGTCAGCATCACTCCTGGTAAAGCCCACGCTTTGTTGTTATTCGAGCACAACACAATGCATTTCCGTAGAATCTTTATTGTCATAGTACAATATACATAGGTAGTACTGTATAGCTCTGTTAGCAATTACCATCAAATGTCCTTGCATCAAAACTTTGATTTCCCCATCAATGAATGCTTAAACGCCAAATGGTTACAAAAGCAAATGACCGTTTTTGCCTGCCTGGTTCTGGCAAAACCACAGAAAGAAAAACTAATTGAGCTGAGCTGTCCCTAGCGGGTAGTCCGGATTGTGGGCGATGGATTGGACATGAAATGACCCCTAAACACAGCAACCGTGGTGTGTGATCATCTTAGACATTCCCACTAAAATATTCCTCAGCTTTCTACCAAGGGGACATGCTCACTTCAAAGACACCACTTTCTTAGCAGAATTTTTTTTTTTTTTAAATATCCAGGCTTCATTTAGAACAGAAGTGCTGTGCTATTTTAGAGCAGGATTGGCACTTCACGGCCTAATCAATCTTTAATTTTCACTTGGCTATTATGAGTTTGAGGCTGCTGCTTTGCTTAATCCCATAAGACTTTTTTTTTAACATCTACTGCAGTGTGACAGCATCTTGACAACAATTCTTGGGGTGCAATAACAAGAACCACTTAATCATGATTAAAATCTAAATCTAAAATTGCTGCTTATGACAATTTTTACATTTTACGACAAATTTCTATATTTAAACATTTCCATTAAGATAAATAATTCATAGGTCATGAAGAGATGTTGTTGCATGAATTGTTTGACACATTTTTTACATTATCTGCACCTCCTGATACACAGGAAACAATGCAAATCTTTTCAGACCATTGGGGGATCAGCTAGGCACATGATTGGCCCAGCATTATATGGGGTATACAGTTAGTTGGCTTGTGAAACAAGGCTGGTCCCTAAACCACCTGGGAACTGTTTTAAATTGTGAACAAAGTGCATAATGTGTCTCCTTTAAGAACAAGAAGCTGCAGCACAAATTTACTTTATAGAGCTGGAAGATGCATGGTGTTGTGCCCAAACAAAAAAAGTACAACAAAAGAAAGTGTCATTTTATGAGTAGTTTATCATTGCAGCACATGGTGAAGAAATCCATTGCTGAACAAGCCGCAAAGGCTTGGATGCACAGATAACACGGTTTTATTTTGTAATTTCCCCACAAGCTGATGCAGCACATTTCACCACCTCTAAATGTTTGCATGGGTTTGCTAATATCGAGTCAGACTGCAAAAATCATGTTATCTTATTTACATAGATGGCCATGACTGTAATCAAGGTATAAAGTTGTGTTGCTAAATGTGTATAAAGTGACGCGTTTCCCCCCATATACTATCATCAGATCTCATCAATTTGATGATTTTGTGAATTTACTGGCACTGTCAAAATGAGCTTAAAGTATTTTCTATGAGTCTACATCAGTAATATCAGGATTTGTGTACCTGATGTACATCTCTAGAACTAGGGGAGACCGGTGCTTGATGATGATCTTTATATACTTCTTCAAATCATTACATTATATATAAAGACCAAGAAAAAGACCAAAGTCTTAGGTATATTTATTCTGTGTCAGTACAGAGTTGTAAATAATTAAGTAGAGAGTGAATGCATGTGACCTGTTACCTTGCCAGTGGGTAAGTAGTTACACTATATGGGGTAAGATGTCACACTGGATTTTGCAGCTAATAAAAAGGACAAACTTGTTTTTTGAACATTGAAGTCAGACAAAAAATGTTTATCATTGCTCTTGAAACATGTTAAATGAGCAAACGTTCACATCAACTATTATGCAACAAGCACAGGATTAAAGTCCTTAAGAACTGCTGACACATAGGCCATGACTAAGCCTCAAATGTCTATTTTTCCTTCCTTAAACTAAAAATTCATGATTATATTGCAATACAAAAAAATAAATCATTGCTTCATCACTTAAACCAGTCCTAAAATGTAGACCAGGGATGGGCAAACTGGGTCCTCGAGGGCTGGAGTCCTGCAGGTTTTGGATGTTTCCCTTCTTCAATACAGCTGATATACAGTGTGATCAGCTCATCAGCAAGCTCTACATATGGCTGATAACGATCCCGTTGATTGGAATCAGCTTGTGTTGGAAGAGGGAAACCTCTAAAACTTGCAGGACTCCGGCCCTCGAGGACCGAGTTTGCCCGCCCTTGATGTAGACAGTTCCAACAACAATTAGGAGATACATTTTTAAACATGCAAACGATTTCCCTCACTTGTCAGACTCATGATTCAAAGGTCACTTCTGGCATATATTAACCAATTTGTCAGTGGTGCATTTTAATTGGCCAGTTCTTTGCATCTCTGACAACTAACCCAAACTAAAGTTTCCCCAAACTATCATGTTGGCTAATACTAGCTCTACTTTAAAGTTAGCAGGACAATGACTGAGGCATGACAAGGTGCCTGAATTCCTGTCACGAGTCGACATGAAATGCTCCTAGAATTTGTATATGGACGACGCTTGTTTATATAAATATATAATATATATAAAAGGTCAAATATATTTCTTTGGGTTGAGCAAAATGGTCAGTTGGCACTCATCTCTGATCATAACATGCTATTCTCTTCTCAAACACGACATGATCCGACCATATATAAGAAGAAAACTATTCACCTTTTTAGTTACGCCCTCTGGTGGAGAAAATAATTGCAACGTGACAACTTTTTCTTTTTTTCTTCCAGAGAGAGCTCAGTATTGTTCATTCAGTAATCTTACCAATTTGACATGTCATCATCATTGCCCTCAACCAAGCCCCTCCCCCCGACCCCACCCCCGCTAGCTCCCCAAACCCTGAACACGGGTTGGAAGGGGAGATGGGAGCACTGGGAGACGGTAAACATCCCCCGAGCCCCAGACCCAGCGGGGAAAGGCCCCGGTCGTCACGCCAGCGTACCTAGTGAAAGCTAACCCTGTTCGCCAGCTCGCCGACTGGTGGACTCTACCCCGTGGATGTGACCCCACCCAGTGTATATACAAGTGTGTGGTGCATTAGAATTGGGACCAGAAGAGATGGAGCAGAGGGAAATGATATCCCACCCCCGCTACGATCCACCTGCTTCACAGACGTGTAAGGAATGTGACAACTTGCTCTGGTCTCCTCACATTTAATTTTGACTTGCCGAATATTATTCCCAGAGATGGAAGACACTACTCTGTGTATAATTTACTTGTTTAAACTATATAGTGGATACAAACAACTGCCACTTCGAGCTCTACAAAATACAAAAAGCAGCACCACATTTCCAGTAGTAATGCTTTATGCTGCATTTTGGTGTGATTACTAGCGTAGACCCAACTTGTCATGTAGACAGCGGTTTGAATGTTATTGAATGAGGATTACTAAATGAAGTATGGACACCCACTCGGACATGGAACTGGTGTTGTCATGGTGACAGATAGTGCAAAGTGATCCTTTAACACTTGCCGCCGCTCCAGTCAGGAAGGCGAGCTTTTTGGAAACCTCAAATCATCTGCCACATGCCGAGCAGAAATAGTTGCTCATGCATTTAGACTCACATCTCTTCTTCATAAATTGAAAAGGGCTGCTTTATTCATACACTTTGCTTTCTGTGTGGATTTCCACTGCAAAATGTTTCACATTTAAACAAGTGAGGGGGTAAAGAGCATGTGAAACGTGTCACATTTAAACAAGTGAAGGGGTAAAGTGCAAGTGAGATTGGGCAAAGCAGTAACAGATATTATGGTAGGTTTTTCCACTATGACCAATTATTTGTGCCATCGCACAACACTACATTACAAAACATTTTTATGATTGGTAAACACGCTTCATGTTCATACACAATGAAGTCTAGTTACGAGACTATTTTTTTGAGAAAAAAAAAATCCATTGAATTATAGATACCACCAAGAAAGGGCAGATTAGTAGATCCTTTGGTCACTGAGAAATACAACATTTTCATGTACCGGGTATCCATACTGCCAATCATTACTCTTCACCGATAAAGGCCAACACATCCACGTTCAAGCGATACAAGATTTATAACTCATTTTTTAGTATTGGATTATGTATTGTGTACAAAGAGTAAAAGTGCAAATATCTCTGGCATCTTATTCCCTGAATTTTCTTTAAACCGATTAAGTATCAAAATAAGAACGTGATCGTGATGACGTATCCCGTGCGTAAACGAAAGTCGCCTTTGTTCATTTCAATGGGAGTTTGCTGACGTAATGGGCAAAAAAAGGCCGTCTTCTTTCCAAATTACTGTGCTACTTTTGATCAGAGTAAAATCCTCAGCACTTCAGGTTTCATGCCATTCGGTGGCGGTGGTTGGTGGCTTCTCCTAATGTGGGCAAAAGCGTGCTTAGCACACGACACATAGCTTGGCCTAGCAGAGTAAAAGTCACCCGGATGTTTACAGTCCAGGTTAGGGACTGTCCACAAATTACATTTCCAGAGGGAACAATGTCAATGGTGACTTGAGTGGTAATTTGAGCCTCTGTAACATGCAACTTATAGACGGTCCCCAACTTTGACTCGCTATGAGCCGGCTGGCTGAATGAATCAGCCAGTTTCATCCGGCTTTCGGCTGGATACAAATCTTTGGCGAGTTCTCCGTCGCTGTACTGCTTTTGAAGAAGTGCTTCTTTGCTATAGGAAGTAATTCCACCTTTGGTGTCCGCCGTGGGACACAATAATTCCTCGTGAGTGGCTTTGTTGTCATTAGCAACCATGTCATATATGCATGTTTTACGCACGCGACACGTCACGATGATCACTGACTGTCCAAAAAGGCTGATACTGTACTAATTGCAAAAATATTCATAACAATTGCTATAACATCATAACCGCTCAACATAAATTGACATTTTTTTCAGGGAACTATTTCACAGACTTGCTGGTTCGCTTTTCATAAGTCTTGTATTCCTTTAAGCACCCACATGGTAAAATAGCATCTATATAGCCTTCAAATGCCAAGCAGTAAACACAACTTATTTGAAAAGCTACGGTATTTCTCATACTGAAGGCAAACACTTTTACTGTGATCATGCACCTTTAATTTATTTATTTGATTTTGCTTCGTCTCACTATTTTCCATTCATTCATAAGACACTTTAAGAGCAAGGTATTAAGGCAGAGCTTTGATAACAACCGGCCCTGTTTTGTTTTGTAAAATGTAAAAAACTAACCACACAAACACAGGATAGTCTTTTATCTGTCCCACTCTGATGTTGCACTTGTTTTTGTTTTGTTGCAAGGATGGCAACAAAACAGTTTCCTAAACATAATTTTGTGTGTGCAAGCAAGGCCTTCATGAAACTTTCAAATGTCAGGTTTTCTCGTTCCCCTCCCTGTCTTTCTCACTCACTTCACAACAGGAAAGATAAATTGCAAAGTGACTATCAAGCCTGTGTTTGTGTTGTAGCAGGCCCGTATTTACACTTAATGGAAGAGGATAAGCGGTTTGGAAAATGGATGGATGAATGGAAGCAGAACAGTGAAATACTCTACTGCCTTTTATTGAATCCATTGCAAATACAGGGTGCTTCATATTTTTGCCTTACAGCAAACAGCAAATTTGAGCAATTTATTATTATTATTTTTGTATCTCTTATTTAGCATCTTGGGTGAGATCCTATATAGCACTGGCGGGAAAAAAATATTTTGTGACTTAATTTATTATTTCCACCGGGCCAATGAAAAAAAGATTACACTTGAAACATCACAAAGCTACAGCGAGGAAGCAGTGTGTGTGTGTGTGTGTGTGTGGGGGGGGGGGGGTGTCACATCTCATACCTTCTCTTTCAGATTGGATGAAAGTGTGCGAGTATTTGAACAGGTGATTTTCACAACAGGAATTAGACACATTTTTCCATCCAAAAGATAAGAAGGTAGACACTCCACAATCAACTAATACAAACAAACTATCCCCAACACAACTAAACAATCTACAGTACCCAAATAATTTTGCGGTGAAAGTTCCAGTGGAACTAGTTCCGTGCCCACTAAGTTTTCTTTATCCGGAGCTTTCCACTGTAAAATTATATAATGAAACAAGCATAATATCATGAAGGCGCATCCAGAAAGTCAATGTGAATATGTCACAATCCCTTCTTGGGACACCAAAAATAAATTTTTGGTCAGTTATTCTGATAAGAGCAAACCCTTTTCAACACAAAGCAATCAGGAAAACCATACACAGCTCACACTGATAAAATGGTAAACCAGGTCATCATGCCAGGCCTATACTGTGACAGCACTGACAAAAACCTCTATTTTCTTTCTGTAACACCTGGAGGCACTCTGCTAAAAAGAGTATGATCTCCCCAAAATGACAGGCGGACTATAGAGGTCCTACTTTTCCCAGAGACCTCCGTCAGCAGAGATGGTGCATGGCCCCATTATAGCTCCATCTGTTGAGAGTGACCAGGGCAGCCTCTTGTCTGCGTATTTCAGCTAGCTCCACTAAATAAGCTGTAACAAGGACTCACCCAGTTGGTGTCACCTCACAGGACTGCAGTCCCCCTCCCTATATTCACACAAAAGATTATCTACAGCAGTGGTTCTGAAACTTTTTACACCAAGTACCACCTCAAGAAATACTTCACTCTGCAACATTATGCAGTTTGAACATTTCAGTGATTGTTCACATACTACATGAGAAATCAGGTGTACCACTAGTCGTATCGCTAATCTAGATCATTGCCGAAACTTTGCAGCTGTTTTGTTGGACTAAGTAATTCTCAAATAAACTCTAAACCCTTATTGGAAACATTAAAATACCAAAAATAAATGGTAAATGGACTGTTTTTATATAGCACTTTAACTACAAGCGCTTCACTATTAAGTACTACTATTAAGTCTCACATTCACCCATTCACGCACACATTCACATGGTCATACAATATTTTCATAACTTTTCTTTTCTTACTAAACAGACTTAAAATTAGTTGAATGGTACCTTTGCCATGGACTGAGGGGATCTGTATCATTTTTACTGGCACTAAGCAACTTTGAGGCGGATGGTAAGAACACTGCCACACAAAAAACTACAAATGTGCCGACTGCTTTTGGGCATACGTCAAAAGCTACCCCGGATGAAAGGACAGTCAAGGATCAACATTGGCCCGGATTCCACTTGCTGGCGTGAGCTAAAAAACGACACAATGCACTTGTCCTCATAGCAAATGCGGTCTTCCTTCTGACATAACAATACCACTTTTGTCCATATGGTACCGCCACTATCAACGTAAACTGAAAGTTCCTTAGTGTTGCTTTAAATGGTACACATAAAACAACATTTTGGCACGCTACCACTAAGGTACCAAACATAATAAGGTAAAATCATTTCCATGAAGACTGGACCACTTGGTGAGTTCTGAGCATAAATCCTGACGTGGTGTGTGGACCAGATGACTAGAGGTGTTATAGCGGTAAAAATAGTGTGGCATATCATTTTGATGTGGAACTGTAACTAACCAATGAATTAAACAAAGGAGATCTAACTGATTTGAGCAGTGCTGCATGCTAAATAAAGCAATACAGAAACACTAGGAATTACTCCGTTCATCAGAACTTATGTGATTGTTAAATTAGACGATTTCTTCGAGAACCACTCCAACATTCCTTTGTAATAAAGAAGCAACAGGTCCCTGTCAACCATAAAGTGGTGTTTCAAGCTCCACCCAACACTTGCCAACTGGGACTGGCACACAAAGGAAAGCATGTTGAAAAGTGGGATCACAATATATGGGGTAAGAACATTTAATATAGCGTAAATTTCCCAACTGAAACATACTGCTCAGTGAAAATGAGGCTACCTTGTAATAGTGAAGTATACTCACAGCGTTACATTGATATGTTGTCAGGGACATATTATAAAGAATAACAAATTAACAGATAGTGGAAACTCAAACCAGGTCAGATATTTGGATGTCAAACCTTACAATGGCAGACTGGACTGAACTTTATATCACATGGAGTAGTGTGCTACATTCAAAGGGTAGAGAACACAAATACCAAGCTGTGCACATGCTTACGCAACAACCAAAAGCTTGAGGAAACAATCTTCAGGAAGAACACTGTTGAATTTACCAGGAAAAAAAACCCTTAAGAACACAGGTAGCACTGATGGGAGAGCACCACAAGCGCAAAATGAAGATTGAAGTGATTGAATTGGAAGCCTGAGTGGAAGACAAATAAATACATTATTTAATAACAGAAAATATATGAATTGCATTCATAAATTCTAAAAGCTGTCTTTGTTTGATTTAACTCATCCAGAGTGCATGTATGGCAATGGGGTACCGCACAAATGCTATTTTTAGACCGCAAGACCACGTGACTTCAGCAGCTTGAACCGGAAAGAGGTCAAACAGAAGCCGGCTTGTTGACAAGCTATGCAAGTAGTGCATGTTTTGTTCTCATTCATCTCCGGAAAAAAAACAAGCAGAGTAAACACAGCTGTTATGGAACTTGCAGAAACCACTCCTGACACTTCGACCGTCCACATATGAAGAATGTATACTTTATTCGTTTCCCGAAGCCAAAACTTCAGAGGGATAAATGCAAATATAAATCAACTTGTGCGGACGTCTAAAAGAGCTGTTTAACGCCAGTGAATTGAGCCTTTCACCTTCATATGTACATTTTGTTAGGGGCCATGCATGCATGCTCCTACGATGACAACCCTGCTCTTGCCGGCCACCGCCGTCCCGAAGAGGTAAGCGATTATCTTTATTTTAGTTTTAGTTTTTCGCGTTTGGCACTATCCCGATTGCCTTTAACAATAATGGATGATGAGGAAAAATGGTAAAATGGCGTTGCCATTGTTGTTCGGACCTGTCTTTCTTACCGCCTGATTTATTTATTAATTTTTTTTGCCCTACGTGCAGCTATGACATGTATGAAAATTTATCTGTAGGGCCTTTTCTGAATTAAGGAAACCGGTTCATAAGCGAGAAGGGTATAATAATTGAAATAATTGAGGTTTAGTGAGTTTTGTTGGTTGTGTCCAAGGATTTCCGAGTGGAATTGCGATCGCTACACACACAAAAAAAGCAATACAAATTTCCCCCCAACAACTGTCAAAGACGTAAGGCAACTAGATATGGACAAGGTATATGGTAGTAAAGGAAGGATAGCTTGTTGAAACTGGAGAATATCAGTGTCAGTTGAGTAGGACGATGTTTAAAAAAAAAAAAAAACACTTTACCTCTGGATCAGGTCGGCTCTTATCTCCTTAATTGAACATTTTCATGTTCTTCGACATCTATACCAGTGAAATATTCTCGGACAGAATTAGTCGATTTAGCGCAGTAGAAATCTCGCTAGTAGACCGTTTACATGCGTGAATATCATGAATATTAATTGTGGTGACGTATATCTTGCGGTACCCCATTGGATGCTAACTTGGGAGAGCACGCCTGGAAGAATAAACATTTAATGCATTTGTGAATACATCCTTCTATATATATTATTTGGTCCATCTTTAGCTCACCTTACTGAGTTATGCAATTGCCCACCATGAGGCTTTGGAGAATAAAACCAATCTATGTCAATCATTTATCCTGAAAGCTTACAGGCAGTACTGACAGCAACCTTGGATTGTGGTCCATCCTCTGGATTCTCTCTATAGCGCCACTCAGGTGTGAAGAGCTATTTTGAGCACTCTCTGAATGGTAGCACTGATGTGTGCAATGTTTTTCACTTGCTCTCCATCATTTCATTTCATATCCGGGCACAGTTTTACTTTGAATCAGCTTTGTCTGGCGAATATAGATGATGTACACTGTCTTCCTTGATAGAGGATCAACGAGGTTAATTTAACGAATGCTTGGCTTTTTTTTTTTTTTTAAAGACCGACTAAAAAACTGAATCGAAGTGAAAGTGACACTTGAAATGCACTGAAAGATGTGAAATAGTCTGTTGATCTGTGATTCATTCAATGAAACATTACCGATTGGAAATAATGGAAATAGAAATAATGTGTTCTAAAGTCAAACTATTGTTATCATAAAATTAAATTCAACTGTACAAGGACTACTTTTAAATATTATTTTATTATTAACTGTCCAAGACTTGTATAAACAAGTTTACCACTGTTGATATTGAATCTCTGAGTCCACCTACTTCTCGTAACCTCTGATATGTGTTTTTCCTCTTCGAACACTTTGGAATAAGTGCCAAAAAATGTAATATGCACGGCTGCTCAATAGTAGTTGACCACAATCTTTTTATGCAATCTTTGAGGAATACTTTTTCTTTTCTCACGAAATACAGTTCTGAACTCGGGATTTTGAAGGCCTTTTGATAAATTACATTTGCATAGTAACATAAATTGAAACGTTAAATGGCAGTTGGCATCTCAACTTAAAAATGAAGGCCTTCACTGTTCTCTTCTCATGTTGTCTTTTATTATTATTATTATAATTTCCATTGGTGATTTGTTTCTAAACCAAATAAGAATGTCTCTGAAGTGAAGCACTGACTGTGTACTCACAGGCTCCAGGATAAATTAATTCTCTTTACTGGGTTGAAACTGATGTCTGCATTTCACCTTGTGCTCCTTGAAGGTAAAACAGTTCTCCTTAATCCCACCATGCAGCACTAAAATCCCACTGTAATTGCACTTGATCTCCAGTGAAGAAAAAAAAAAACACTGATAGATGGACCAGCTAAACCAACTGTGAGATGTTGTCTTCTTGTATACAAAGATCCTATGGCGAAGGACTTGTGCCACATCCATCGAATAGAGTACCCCAAATTAACTAATTAAATCTGCATTTGTGTGAGGGCAAGATCAATGTGCATGCAGCATGTGGCAGTGATTACCAAAATATGTCAAAGAACAAGAGACTGTTGTCCAAAACAGTTCACTGACATGAATTATAGTGACTGGGGGGAAGGCGGTGGGACAACCTCCTGTCCATCATGCTGCTGCTTTTAAGCCAGCAGTGCTCAGTGTGTGTGTATGCGTATATTACAGGGGCCCCATGTTTGTTGATGATACAGAAACATCACCCGGCTACCCGTGTCATCAAACGCTTGCCCTAAGTGCACAGTGCAATTAAGCGGAATTAATGCAAGCCTGCTGAGAGATGTAGCGGCACTCTGTTATCTGTTGTTCTTATCTGATGGCGGGTGTATGAAGGAAGGAGGACCAACAAGCTGCTGCGCTCCTTCTCTTATGACCACTCCAAGGAGGGTTTCACTTATAGAGTGTCTGTGTTTATGGTCAGACTTTCAAAACAGTCTACGTAATGTTGAAGGAAAAATAAATCAGCAATTGTCCATTGTTTGAAGTAGCCATGTGTTATTTTGGGAGAAGCCAGAAGAATTAATTCAATACAGGTTGTTCAAAAATACCCCATTAATGTCTATATTTCAGCGTTTTTCATGGTACATAACAAGTAGACTTTAAAAGTCCTCACTGGTGTAGGTTTGAGTATGAAATACAACATAAATAGTTTCATGGTAGGGAAAGAAAAAACAAAAAAAATAAGGAGAAGTCAGATTTATTTATTTCTCTCAGATTTGTTAAGTGGATTTTGAAGACCAAACACAGAAAACAGGTGAGCCATGACGCTGGCAAGTGTAAAACAGTTGGGATGAGAATCAGCACCTCCATATCTGAGGCCATGGTACTCTTTCTGGGCTGGAGATGAGATCATGCCACAAGTGGAGGAGTTTAAGTATTCTCGGGCCTCCCCTTCATAAGTGAGGGGATAAATGGACTGTGAGATCAACAGACAGCTGGTTCAGCCCTTGTAGTGGTGCGGATTCTGCATAAGTCTGTCATGGTGATGAAGGAGCTGGGCCGAAAGGCTAGGCTCAATTTATTGGTCAATATACGCTCCTACCCTCACCGGTGGTCAAAAGCTATGGATTGTTAGCAGAAGAACAATATTGGGGATACTGGACGCTTCCGTGGTGAGGTGTTTTGGGTGTTTCCCACTGGAATAAGGACCTGGAAAAGACCCAGGACACACTCTCGGCTGATGAAAGGTTTTGACATCCATACTTTTCAAACTTGCACAACCCCCAGCACCCTACAACAAATAGACATGCACTGCAGCTACTTCAAATAATATCACATATTTTACACTCTCTGGCTTTGATGCTAAGGGATGATACATGAGCTTACAGACTTACAGTATTTAATTACACAAGCAGCACTTCATTGCCCATTGTACGTCTCGCTGTATTCACAGTGACTGACATACTTTGTGGATGTGCAAACCCAAATAACACAGGGTATAACATAAATAGTGGGCATGCGCTTAAAAAATAAACAGTATGATTATGCACTGATTACCATATTGTCTACAAAATGATGGTAGTAAGATGTAAGATATGGATAGAATGAAATGAATGGTCTTCATCGGCTTAATCATACAAAGCTACAAATATGCCACTGATAGTAGACATGGTGTAAATTATAGCATGTAGTGATCACTACCAACCAGTTGGACAAGCACATCATAATTTATGTTAATATGCAACGTCTGATAAAATGTGCAAAAACAATTCAGGAATTACAGCCCGATAAGACTTGCTTAGTGCTGTTCTCTTTAGGCACTTGATCAAAGAAAACTTATTGTCCATTGGCAATCGGAATGGTGAGTGTTTGTCTGAGTTGAAAGGGCCTAGTAGTGTTACCAGATGTACATGTATTTGTCTGGATAAGAAAAAACTGGAGGTAGAGGCCTTCTCCCATGTTGCTACTTGGACCAAAATTTTGCGCCAATACAGCAAAAAGCTTGTGACAGCACGCTTAATTATTTTTTGGCAGAACGAGTCCTGCCAATGCCTGATGTGCAGTCCTCTCAGGAGGCAGATGCATGCTGCCATCTGGGGGAGAGACTACCCTTGCCTTGTTAGCGTAATCCAGAGTATAGATTCAACAAATTACCTTAGAGACGTCTTGAAAACACACAGAGATCTGTGACTATGGTAAATACATGGCCCTGACTACAGTTCTCATAAATAAACAGATACCCTACCGTTTTAACCTTGCAATATCTGCAGTGGGGTAGAAAATGGAAAAGTAACCTCAGTGGACATAAAATGAAATATGAGAGTGTGAACTGGGGGTAAATGCGCTCACTGGTGTTTTCTTAAAGCATCTGCTAAGGTGGGGTATGACATTGCTGAGAGAGGAAACTGGAAGGGCACAATCACTCCCATATGAGTTCGGGAAGAAGTTTCAGTCTCACATGCACAAGATGACTTTTCACAAAATCTCCATTAGACAGAAATCCTGAGTGTATCCTAAATTTAAATTGCAATCACTGAATAGAAGGGTTTTTGATATTTTAGCGACATCTCCATTCCTTACGATTAAACACATTAAAGAGCAGTTTGCCTGATGATGACATGCACCCACCACGGACAAGAAAAATAATTCCTTTAGAAGGTGGTCACTATGGAGGAGAAGAGCCAAGTCAGTTGCACACCTTTATGCGTCAGACAAGGCTGGCTGCTTTATATACCTTAATTACGCTGTCTTCCAAAAGTGCCTTGCTCTGTGCTCTTGGTTTGCCCCAGACGCCAGGAAGTGACCCATTAATACACAGTTATGATCAAATACACCATCCATAAAATGGAAACATGAAAAACTACTATTTCACATATCAAAACACAAAGTGAGAAAGATTCACGGTGGCGCTTCACAGATGGCTGGAGACCGGTATATTGTGACATCTATCCTTTTGTGCTCCCACTCATTGAACCCTTTTCTTTATTATACTTTTTTTTACGTTACCATGACCCCATAGGGAGATCAGCCCATGTGTAGTTTTGTCAGTCTCTGTAGCTTAGCAACTGAGCATTACAGTGAAAGAGACCAGTGCTTGCAGCGGTTGCTAGGGAACTGCTAAAAAGTGATACCACTTGTGAGCAGCGCTCCGATAGATCAGACGCTAATGGTTCTGGTCTGATGGAGTCTCGCCAAGGAGGAGATGAGGGATCACCAGGCAGCCATCGTGCTCGATCTCACCAGCTATACCATATGTCACGGCAAGCAAGTCTCTGGAGTACCACGCATCAGCACACATAACAACCAGATGAAAGTGGCAGGTTTTCTCCTCAATAGGAAACCATTTGCATAGAGGTGGAGACTAAATAATTGAGAGGTGTGGAAGAGAGCAGGGTGGCTGCATTGGGATGAAGGGATGTATGCCTGCCAGCCAAATCCATTAGCCAGACCTTGCTTGGCTGAGGCAGGCAGCTGATGAGAAGGATCTGTTATCGGACACTAAAGGACACGAGGGCTGGTCATCACCACGCCAGCCTCTTGCTGGAAGGCGGATAGAGAGAAAGAAAGAGTGGCAAAGGAAACTGAATGAGATAGGCAAAAAGAGTATCTGAGGGAAAGACCAAGGCAATTTTATAAAAAAGACTAAGGTGTTTCCTGAGCTTTATAATTGGTTTGAAAGAGCAATCAAATGAAAGGATGTGAATGACAAATAGTAGTTCCACAAAAGTCCTTGTCCATCTCTATAGCTGAGATTTGTTAAGAACAGTATTTGCCCAAATGAAGCATTGTAAGTACCAGAGATGGGCTAAACCGTTGATATGATGTATCAACATCATTGACTGATGGCTACCTTTCGGCGAGTGTTTGCACATTTTCGGTGAATGCTTTTCTATGTTGGACTGACATAAAAGTGCATTGGCCTCTTGAATTGTCAGACGACACACAGTATGGAAATACTGTACAGTTAATATTCAGTGTCTGACCAAGACTTTTCATATCTATTTTCTGATAGTGACCAATTAAGGTTTTTAGTGGCTTATAAAAATGACACCCGCGTGTGCACTGACCAAAAGTATAGATTTTTGAAAAAATATGAAATATGCCAAATTGTGATGTGATGTTTCTGCCGGACGCCAGCGATATGAAATTGTAAATATGGTTAAGTATTCTTGTAAAACACAATACATGCGTATCATGTATTTTTAAGACTTTGTGGCAGAAAGCTCTTTGTCGCTCGCTTAAAACCAGGAAACGGGCGTGTACGGTGCAGTTCCTTGCCACATATCGCTTTAGAAACGCCTAAATCTATCAGCCAATCAGATGACATGGACATCACAGCCCTGCTCAGCCCGCATTTCACGACTAGTTCGGAAGAGGTTCTGAGGACACATGGCCCCGAAAATGTGCAATGGAAAAGTGACCACACAGGGTGGAACCAGGCTGTTTTGGGATAGAACCAGTACGATGGAAAAGGGTCTAAAGACGGTCAGATAGGTCAACACTCTCATAACACTGAACCAGCTGGCGGAAATTTCAAAATTCAGTCCAGCGTGACTAAGTCATGGCTTTGAATGAAGACAACGAAACCGTTCCAAAAATAATGAAGCTTTTCTTAAACGTAAACGCCGAACATGTGTGCAAATTTTGCATATTTAAGTTCTCTTTGCCAACAAAAAGAAAACAAGCAAATACATTAAGTAGAAATCAAACGTAGTTCGGAAAACTATTTCATAACCCTTGCTTAAGAACATAACATAAGAAAATTAAATGCAATTTGAAAGCACAGCATTCCTTCTGTCTCCAAAAGATCACTTCATAGAAAATAAGTCTTAGGACACAATGTACTAATATTTTTTTTTTTTTTCAAAATATGCATTCATGGGAAATATTACAGCAAGAATACTCAAAGATGGATGGCCTCACCTAATGTGCTTTATCTCACTTTAAGTGCATACTTAACATGCACGGACCCAGCAGGAATTATGCTGATAATAAATTGGGTTCTAATAGTGTTGAGCACATTCAGCTCGGGTATACATGAATTGTGCTGCCACTCTCATCACCTTTAATTTAAAAAGAGTAATCGTGACAATTATGTTTCTTTAAACTACAAAGCTCCTAAAAATCTGAGTAATCACTCAGATGTAAATATTTTTTTTATATTATTATTATTATTACACAATATTTTTTGTCTTCCCAGCAGGAGCAGGTCTCAGTGCATTATAAATGAGGTGTTTTGCAAGAATAAATAGCAGCTATAACATACTAGTGGCACTGCATCTCAATGAGCTTGTTACTGCGGCACTACAGGAAATGCATCCCTGCAAAGTGCTGAAACCTCATTTGCATGTGTTCATGTTTAATTCTGGACAGAAGAGGCAGGTCTTGATGTGGCCTAATATGATGCCTGACATTGCCTAAGACCCATAATTATTTTCCTGACCTGCCAAACAATCATCTTTCCTCCAGTTAATTGCTAACATAAACACACCCTGGTGTCCAGGTTCATAGTGAGTGCTTTGCATTCCGAAGGGCAGACTCGCAGCCAAGACTAAAGTATTAAAATTCTTTCAAAGTTCTCCACAGCTCATTCTAGCCCAATTTCAAATTGATAAGAGTTAATAATTAACACAATTGTCAATGGTAACTGCTGGAAATTTGACGCAAAGATTAGGATTTTAGTCAATGCAAGCTAACACTTTGAAAAGAAAAATGAACCAATACTTTCTAAATGAATAATTAATTACATTCCAGTTTGTATTATCAAGCATACTGAGCTGTGGTTGCCATTCAGGCAGATTGTTTAATATTTTAAGGGCGTAGGAGTAAAGTTAATGTATTTTCAATAGTATAAGGGCTCAGTATTGCCAACAACCTCACGATACAAGGGTCATGATACGATATATAACGTGATACATGTGTATCACAATACAAGACCTTCAGGCGATACGTATCCCAATGTTTTACATACATTTATAATACAATATCAATTCTGACACCATTTTCATATGTGTATTGTAAAGAGATATATTTCCGTATCGTTTTTTTAGCACACCCCTACTATACATGTAGTTTCATGTCGTATACCTGCACAGTTGTTATGTTGTGGTTGTTCTATTGATGTTTAACATTTGGTTTGCCACCCATGAGTGAATATTTATTGAGGCCATGGCAGCCTCTCTGCTGCCGTTCATCTGGGCATAAAAATAAAAACAAAAAATACCTCCATGGCTGTACCATCTGTTGGAATCAATAAAGGCTTCAGAACCCAGACAACATTCAGGAAGGCCTCACCTAACCCTCCTCAACTCTGTGGCTCCAAGTCCTGAACGGCATCAGCAAGGTTAAATGGCCGGTTCTGAACGAATAATATCATACCCGGAACACTAATGCTAATCCCTCAATTAAATTATAGCTCCTAAGCACACAGGCCTTTCCTGGTGCTGCAGCTGCGAAGCCAAAGCTGTGTGACTTGTTTGCACACAGTCCACACTTGATGCTGCGGCTTTGTAGGAGGATTTAGGGAGTAAATGATACTTTGCAGAAAGACAACAGTATACAATGTGTTTGTGTAGCATAACTACACATTAAAGGCTTTGGGAATGTGTTTGTTGAGCACGGTCTGAACACTAAGAAGCCCTAAAATGACAGGAATGCTCAATCTTCATAGGATGTTTACACAGTGTGTCCTCTCATGCGTGCGCATTAATAGTGTGTCAGCAGCACATGGTTAAAGACTGAAGCAGTGGCCTTCTTTGGAGCCCAGCAGGGCACTCCGACTCTAATGAGAAAAAATAAGGTAGTTTAATTGTGGTTTATTTCAGTGCTTGATTGCTTTTATTGAGCTCCATTATTCGTGTTAATGAGCCTGTAATGTGAACGCTGATCATGTGAAAGCCAGTCTTTGCCTCACAATGTAATTACGCCTTTTATGGCAACATATCTTGGCTACACACATAGTTTTGCTCATCAGATTTGCTCATTTTATCACCAACTGGGACTGAGCAGTCATTTGGAAGTGCAGTTGTATGTCTCTTTCTTACAAACAGGCCTAGGTGTGATCAAAGTACTTCAATTTCCTTCAAGATAATCACACAAAATTAAGCCTTGGAGGTTGAACTGTCATCACAAAAAAGTAACATGAAACGTGGGCAAATCTCACAAGACCTCAGCGTATCTCACTGGAGCTCAGTTGAGACACTTTCAAAAGATTAACTCTGTGTGTATGTTTTATCCATTCTCTGGCTTTCTGAAACAAATTCCAAAAGATGGAACAATTTCAGCAAGGGAAGAAAAAAATATATTCACCTGAAGTTAGTGACTTTTAGAGTTTAAAGAGTTTGACTGTTCCGGAGTCACTGATGGTGTTGTGACTTGACTTCGGTGCAGGCAGTGTGGGTTCAGTTCCCTCTTAGCTGTTTGTCCAAATATATGACCTGTGATTGACTGGCAAAAAGTTCTGAGTGTAGCCTGCCTTTCAACCAAAGTCAGCTAGGGTTGGCTCCAGACGATGACAGAGGATTTTAAATAAACAGTTATATACTGTATCCCAATATATGTTTTTTCCCTTTTTTCCCTAATTTCTCATTTCGAGATTCTGATTGTAAAGCAGCTACAAGAGGGCAGCTAATACTGGTATTGATTGGCGTCAAGAGTAGGGATGATCTGATCACGTGATTGGAAATCGGGCCCGATCACGTGGTTGCTGACTCGATTAGAATCGGACGTTGTCTCACGATCAGGACTCGGATAAATATATGAGGTTATTTTTTATAACTCTTTATTAAATCTGGAGTTGGGCGGTGGCACAGATCGACACATTTTTAGACACAGCTTAGCGTGCGGCATGGCGTCACTTTACTACAGTGACACTTATTGAACCCTTTATTGAGCAACGGGACTAAACAAGGAAATGGCACAGAGGTATTTGAACGTAATGTAGAAAGCGGAGACGGTGTGACTTGCACTATGTGCAAAGGGAGAATTCCGTGTGGAGGAAAGGATATACAGTAAATGCGTTGCTTCTCCGCTGCACTTCATTGACGAGCAGCCATCCCGGCGGATCCAGCTGCGGGCGGGCTTCGTTTCCTCCCTGCGAATTTAGCTGCGGTGCCTGCGCCGGCGACTCTGGACACCCTTTGAAGGGAGCCCAGCGCCTAGCCTAGCGTGAACCCGGAGGATTGAACGTCCTAACGGGGTTGCCAAATCCCTCCCGGGCCGGCAGTCTAGCCTGGTGCGAGTCCAGACCCAAAGTCATGATATGGTAAGAGTAAATACATTTTGCTTGCTTGCTCTTCAAATGCACCCTTTTGTTTGTTGGGAAGTTGGCTTGTTTCAAACACACATATATACAACATTAGGTTAGCCCATCAATTTAAGTTAAGTGGTGGTTAATAATAGCTCTTTGAGTAACTCATTGATGTGCCAAAAAGGGGATTTAAATGGTTTACTTAGTTTAACCACTGTACACTCACCAAATAAAAGGTGTTGGGTTAGTTTTGTTTTAAAAAAAATCTATATACATATATCCTTAATAAAATGCCGAGGTATCAGATCGGGACTCAGAATCGGCCGATCTCAAAATGAGGTGACTCTGACTCGGGTCCAAAAAAGTGTGATCGGGACATCCTTAGTCAAGAGTACTGGTATCGGTCGGCGTCAAGAGTACCGATGCTTTGAAATAAAGCCGGGTATCAGCCCGATACCTAGTATCACTTTTCACCCATCCACTTAAATGTATTCCTAATGGGAAAATTGGAGGCTAACCTGCACTGCAACACCAAGTTATGGAGAAAAAAAAAGAAAAAACTCAAATAGGGCTTATCAAGAAATGTTAGTGAGGTGAATGAGAACTTCCTCAAATACATATGACTGTTATAAATAACGTATTCAGTGCAACAAGACTTGAATAATCATTCATAGTTTCTTACCAATTGAATGGAATTGAAATCTGAATCTGTTTAGAAAAGTACCCTAAAATGTAATTGACATTTGAAAAAGCAAGAACGTTAGCAAAATGCAAAAAGTGCAGTATGAGTGAATAATGCACACTTGTACAAGGTTGGACATGTAGCAAAGTAAATGTCAAAACTGATTGCAACTCACATTCCTCAGTCCATGCATCTACATATCACACTTAACAAGGATATAAGGAACCCTATATTCTGTCGCTGCCCTTGTTACACAGAAACAGCCGCATCCAATAAAAGCAAAGCACTGAACACAGCTATAAACACCAAGACTTGTTTTGCTTCCATTTTTCATGATATGAACTCAAAGATGTAAAACGTCCCCTATGTTCACAAAGGACCCATTTCTCTCAAATACGACTCACAAATCTGTCTAAATCTGTGTTAGTGAAAACTTCGCCTTTGCCAACATAATCCATCAACCTCATGAAGGTGTCACGTCGACTTTATTCATGCAGCACTTAATCATTCGAGTGTGGCATGTCAAGATGCAGATTAGCCAACATAACTATTGCACAGGAGTTCCACAGGTTGTCCACAATAAAAGGCCACTCAAAAAAAAAAAAAAGTACATATTTTTTTAATTGTATTAAAAAAAATTTTTTTTAATGGTCACCCTATTATATAATATATCATTACTTTATTTTTACATTTATGGGATGACACTGAATGCAGACATCCCAAAAACATTAAATAAATAAAAGACATAAGTGTTTTTCACATTTTTACTGGCTACATAGGCTTGCAAAAAAATAAAAACAAATGGTAATTTCGGCCATGTTTAAGCCAGAAGAAAGAGGATCATTTTGTTGATTTCAAAAGGGTTTTTGAACTGCATGGCCTTGATTAGGACTGTCCCAATCACATTTATTTACCCCCCACCCCCCACCCACACCCGAGTCCTAGTCATTTCATTCCTGATTTGATTCCCGATCCAATAGCACCAATAATGCACTGTAATTAAGAATTAAAAACAAGACCACATCCAACACTCAGAGAGCGCATCACACTAATACTACACTGGTATCCAAGAGTGCATAGTGATGCATGCGAGTTGAATAAATTATAATGCTAGACCAACCAGCATACCACTCATGTTGTATATAGGAAAATGTTTTCACAAGAGATGAATCAGTGCTGACATTCTAAGCCAGCCTGTGTCGACCCAACTACAAAAAACAATCTTCACTCTTTCTTCAGTCCTGATCTCGCAGCTGTATATGTTTAATGAGCTGACATGTTGTTCCCTCAATGCCGGATTTCTGTTTTCACTCTGTTGTCTCCTTCAGTCAATGTTTGTCTTGCTGACATTCTCAATACTCAAAAAGACACTAAATAGAACTCTTCTTATTTTCTATTACAGCAGTAACAGACATTGAATGCATCGTATTCCAAGCCAATGCAAGAACAAATGATTCATTTTAGTAAGAATGACAATAATGTTTATAAAGGACAAACAGTGATGGAGTCCACAAACTTGGCATACCATCCAAAAAACAAAATAAAAATAAATTGTGCATCTTGCATTTTATTTAAGCTCAGGGATAGTTCTAATTAAATCCTGTAAAAAACCCAAATCAGGTCCTTTATTTTTATTTTATTTTTTAAGAATTGTAGGCCATTATACAAGGGAACAACATTAATAAGAAAACCCATTTTTCTCGGACAATTGGCTTTTCCCATTTTGCCTCTTTGCTTCATACTTCTTGTCAAACGCATCACTCCATGAAACAGGACAAATGGGATTCTGTGATTAGATGAATGGTTTCTTCATACATGTTCAATCTAAATCAGTCATTGATGAGTTCATTTGTCAAGGACACGTGCTAAAGATTCATCACAAAACCCACAGCAACTCTGTTCCCTAGACAGGTGGATGACACTTTCCGAATAATGAATGTTCCTGCATTGAGGACTGCTTACATCCAGTTACAATGCCACATCCCCATTCACGAAAATAGACTATCTATTTTCATCTCATTAGTAGGACAATAAGATAATCAATTTTATGACCTCAACTGATGTTATAGCAATACAAGAGTGACATACCAAAATTGCAAGGCCGCAAAGATTTTCAAAGTGCCCAAGCATTTCACTTAACACATGCGCAAATGTTAAGTGACCTCAAGTGTCAGGTAGCGTTATTCAGTTCAATATTTTCTCTACTTTGCTTCACAAGTAAATAATTAATAAAAACAAGCACTTACATAATGTCACTGTGTCTTCGATCATTTTTTATTTCTTCTGATAACCATCTTATTTTAGCATAGCCATGCTAACCAACTGTCTACCATGATGCACACATTAACGTTGATTGAAACAAAATGAAAAGGCACACATACATTAAAATGAAAAAAAAGCCAAGTAATGAGTGACGTTCCAGTGGTGTGTATTCAAATTATTGACAAAAAAATAAATAAAAATATCTTTACACAAATATAGTAATTCCACAATTTACTCACTTAATGCAGATAAAGGCAGTCTCAATGTTATGTGACTGCAACATCACAAAAAAGCTGAGGCACTATGTCACACCACTAACGTGACATGGTTGCCTTTTATCAAATTATTAAAATCAATCGACATAAACTCCTTTACATGTGCTAAGAGTTATCATAAACATGAATTATCTTCAATCAGAAAAAACTATTTCAAGCTAAAACTTTTTTTCTTTTTTTATAGCTCATGGACTCAGAAATAAGATTCCTCTGAGGGTTCAAATCTGAGTAATACGGCACATAGGCCCTGCTATTTCAGCAGTCTCAAGCAGTCTAAGAAGGCCTGGGTTAGTTACAGTTGAGTGGTGGATGCGTGAACAGATTGGAATGACATGAAGCTCCGTAGCTGTTAAGGATTGGCTCCACGATCGCTTGTCTGAGCAGGAAAGCGAACGGTAGCATTGACGCATCTTCTGAATTGGACAAATATGGCCAGAAGTGAGTGTCTACCCAAAAAAAGAGTGTCTGGTCAAGGATGAGTAAGCCACTAGACATGTACTTCACAAACACAAACACAAACACACACACACACACACACACACACACATACTTGCCTCTGTGTATTATGAGGACATTTTTTCCAAACCGGTTTAATTGTGTATTACAGGGACACCCCTTTCTGCTAATGCCAGAGAGATGGGACTTGCACCCAAAAATTTTTTTTGGGGTTGTCCAGGAAAATTTCACTTCAAAACTTGAAAAAACTCAACACACGAAAAAAAGAAAAACCTGAAAAAATCCGTAATTGTGAGGACATAGATAATGACCTAAATAAGCCACGCCCATTGCAAAAATGGTAATTATGAGGACCAACTCACATTACAAGGACAAAGTTTACACAACACACAGCAACCATGTCACTGAAGTGATTTGAAAGTTCTGGCATTCTGACTTTACACAAACTAAAATGGCATTGATGTGTAATGACTTACCTGATATAAGGACACATTGTTGTACATAACAATACTGTGAAATGCAAAGTCATACCTGATCTGTCCTAAAATTGTAAGTTTTAACATGGTGCTCATGTTACAACTTACAATTTTAGGACAGACTGAAACTGGTATGTTAATAAAACTGCTTCTTATGTGAACAGGTTATCTAGGTCAAACACAGCTTTGTAATGGATAAGCTCGACATGAAACCAGATGCAAAAGAGTCAGTGAACATTGAACATTTTATTCTTTAAAACATGACTACCTCTCATCTTAAAGGATGAGCAGTTTTCTCATAGCTCATTCCTGAAATACCTTCGGATTTCTGAATTTCTGAAACAGGTTCAATGTAGGAAGTGTCCGAAGTACTGTGAGAATCTGGAACATATTCCTCTGCTAACGAATCCTCACTTGAACTGGATACATCAGCAACCTAATTTTTTAAACGAAAACAATTATTACATACATACATACATACACATATTGTCGCTGTTCTGTGAAAAACACTTCCACCATAGGAGCTACCGGAGAGCAGCCCGCGACCTAAAAATGGAAACGTGTTTTTCACAGGACAGCAATGATATCCATATATACAGTAGATGCACACATACTTATGCATATATACAGTGGCTCTAAAATTAACCTGCCAGATGCGGGTTAAAATTCATTTTGGCGGGTGGTCATAAATATTTACTAGCTTTACTTCGCTGTTACTTAGTGATGTTACACTCGAAGTAGAAGCTTGAGAAAAGTGTCGAGCGCTCGCGGCAGAAGTAGCTCCCGCCATTGATGGGCTAATGTGCTAAAGTTAATTTACCAAAGGTCTTCATCATCAAGCAGTTTTGCATTTTTTTTAAACGGGATATGTGCCAGATGCTGGAGCAAACTAGAAAAGCATTTAGAACCTAAAGTTTGTGCACATACTAAAGATTATTATAAATCTAGTCACATTTATTCGAAAGATGAGATGAAGCATTTAACAAGAGGGATAGTTAATATGCTTAATCTATGGCATTGCCCCTAAAACAGATATTGTGTGATACAGTCCTTCAGTTACAGTAGACTTTTCTATTTTACCGAGTCAGACAGTCGTTAAGATTGAGACAATTGCTCAACATTTAGCTGCTTGCAACTAAAGATAAAGGTATAAACATGGGTCATAATTTATCCTCTTGACTAAATTATATTCATTCAATGAAAATGCCTGCACTATTAATTCTGGTTGCGTGAAACAAAGATCCATTGCAGATACAAATAACACAGAAGATAAAATACCCATCATGCCAGTCCATTCTAGTGCAGCGAAAGGTCCAAAACATAAAGCACATTTATCCAAGCTTGATACAAGTAAATTAACTACCTGATGTTTACACTTCTGTTTAAAAAAATAAAATAAAATTGATAGCGAGTTCATCTCTAAAATCCACCATAAATAAATTAATGGGAACAAAAGATCACTACAGTGCATAATCCAAATCACCAAACTGCCAACAAATCTTCAATTTGAGATATTTTTAATGTTGACTTGTAGGAATTTTAGTCCCATACAAGCTTATTGTTGGATACAATATTTTGAACGTCTTGGCAATACACATTGCATAAAAAATTGTTGTGATTATATTTGTTAGTTATATAGTTCAGCCCTAGCATCTACTCTACACTCTTCCCTCCTAACGTCTTGCTTCTGAAAACTGATTTCAACATCAATATTCAAAAAGAAATCTCGTTACCTGGTCAACTTGGTCTGACAGCTACGTCTTCAGCTATGTCTTCAGGTTGTGCTTCAGTTGAAACCTGGTACACATGAAGAGAAAAATACATATAAAATTCAATTCTTAGTAACACGACTGTACCTGTGCATTTACACAGTTACAGTACATAAAGAACAATTAATAGGTTAAAGTATTGTAAATGCAAACTCATTTTATTTGCCATTACAAAAATAAATAAATAAATCCTTCTGCACTACAGGTTTGTGTAAATTGGTGACGTCTATTTTTCACAATGAAACAAAAACAAGAAAATACACAGTCCTCAGAGAATCCATACCTGACCAGAGTATGAATTGTATAATAACTCCAAGCCCTCAAAACTTATTTTACAGTCACGGTGTATGAATACACTGTCCTCAGTGTCAGTTATTCACAACTATAACATTGTGAGGACTAAGTATCTGTGAGGGCTGCACAGTATTGACAAAACATGCGACATGGGTGTTTTATACAGTAATGGAGATTATTTCGACATTGAACATGGACCTAAAAAAAAAGGATCTATCTATAGCTATATATTTTTATAATCCAATGAAAAAAAATACACGATAATCCGGAAAAATAAACATGCTCATTGTGATCTAATCTTATCCAATTAAGTTATTTTTTGTTAGTAATGCCCCTCGATACGTTTCTCGTATGGCGATGCGCAATTAAGGTAGTCTCTGATTGGTCAAAGTCAGACTAAAGTATACAATCCAATATTCATTTGTTGCTTGTCTTTGCAATACACATATTGCATGAGCCATTCGTGCGACAAGATATTTTTTTATATATTGTGCCAACGTCTTGCTTCTGAAAAATGTATTTCAACGTCAACATTCAAAAAGAAATCTCGTCACCTGGTCAACTTGGTCTGTGACAGCTACGTCTTCAGTTATGTCTTCAGGTTGTGCTTCAGTTGAAACCTGGTACACATGAAGAGAAAAATACATATAAAATTCAATTCTTAGTAACACACAAGTCTGTACCTGTGCATTTACACAGTTACAGTACATACAGAACAATGAATAGGTTAAAGTATTGTGAATGCAAACACATTTTATTTGCCATTTCAAAAATAAATAATCCGTCAGCACTAATGGTTAGTGTAAATTGGTGATGTCTATTTTTCACAATGAAACAATTAATAGAAAATACACAGTCCTCAGAGT